>NC_047140.1:19791663-21131038 GCF_009829125.3 Periophthalmus magnuspinnatus
ATATATATATATATATATATATATATCAGGAGGTCGCACAAGCAGGTGACACCAATATCTATATATATATATATATATATATATATATATATATATATATATATATATATATATATATATATATAAATACACCAATTTTGATCAGCTGTAATAATACAAATCAATTTCTTGATTTTTTTAAAATGAATTTTGTGTTTTATTTTTATTTGGTCAAAGCTGAAGCTTGAACAGATACTGTACCTGCTCTCAAATGTAGTGATGTAAAAGTAAAAAACAATCCACTGTAAAATGTAGTAAAGTGAAGTGCAGACACCTAAAAATTCTACTTAAGTACAGTACTTAGTAGAGTACCAGTTTTTACAACAGCATAGTGACATAAGCTGTCATTATAACAACAACCTGTATTGCACACAAATAAGCTATTAATTTTTGTATAATCTTGCAAATAGGAAAGACATGTCTGGTACAACATATTTGAAGGGAAGTTAACGAAGTGTGAGGATTACCTTGTAGGAATACCTAAAAACAGACATCTCCTTTCAGTGCTCTGCGCACAGCTGCGTGCTTATAAACTTCTATATGCCACGGGGCAGATATTTATACACCCCCGATGTCTGAGTTAAAATAATAGAAAACAGTCCGGTGGTGTGTAATCCCTTATTATATTTACACAAACATGTTAATGGAAAGAGCCCTCTCCACATGTTTCCACGGTGCTGTAATGTGTCAGTATTTGGGTATGTGTCTGGTCCAGGTGAGGAGCAGGCCTGGAGCACACCTGTGAACACCTGTGCTCATGAGGGGCTGCTGTTTGCTCTCACACCTCAGACTCAAATTCATTCAACAACCCGTCACCCTCTCCACAGACCACTCACCCTCCTATCTACCAAAAGACAGTCACTGAGTACATATGTGGAGGTGCTGAGTTTGGCTTTTAATTTAAAGGGGTAATATGTCACATTTCTGGTGGAGAGTAAACTTTTTTCTATGGAGATGTTATTGCTTCACCTGTAATGTTCTACATTGTGGCATTAAACTTATCTATCTCCATGGAGACAAGAAGGTGATGCTGCCAGGCCAGGACACAGTTCAAATCTGTGGAGCTAAAAAAACAAGTCATTTCATTGAAGATGTACAGTGTAACTTTTCTGATGATGGGTCAGCCACCTGCTTGTATCATTTAAAAGTTATTTTCTTTGCCTGGAACATTCCCCAGTATGGCATTAACTCATCAAGGTCCACAAGCAGGTGACACCAACAGGTAAACTTATGGGTCAGATCTGTGGAGAGGTAACCCCACTCACAGTATGAATGGACGTTTTTCAGGTATTAACTGTAGTTGACCTGTATTAAATATTATTGGCTTATAGAATGTAGTTAAGTCACCCAAACCCAGCAATGCCATACTGTGGAACATCCTAGACAAAGCAATAACTCTATACAAGCATGTTTAAGCTATTGGCCATAAAAAGGGACAAAGACCTAATTAACCAGACAAAGTGTATTATAATACCCCAGTGTTTCCACATCCAGTACCTATTCTACGAAAGGTCACGGAGCGTTCTCACATATTTGAGTTCACAAAACCAAAGTGTGAATTTACATTACCCGTATGGACTGTACTTCAATCGTTCAGACAGGATACATATGGAGACAAAGACAGGTGGGAGTCCTCTTCATCAACAAAACTACCTTCACAGAGGTCACGCAGCTGCTGTAGATGCCAAGTGAACATAGTGAACATAAATTTATAAGCAACAGTCAGACCACGAATTCATAGCTGGCCAAACTGTGGTTAACCCCCAGACATTGTTTTAAATTGTCAATCACTATAGAAACAGTCCTAATCTTTCATAATTCTGAATCTATTAATTGAAAAATGGCCCAATTTAGACATGTACATAACCTGATTGTTCAAAGCTGATTGGGAAGCAGGTTGGTAGCCTCAACAAGAGACTTATTCAGGGTATTTTGCTGCGGATTACACGAACAATGTGACCGAAAGCCCTTTGTGATTTGTAGCTTTTTGAGGAATCTGCAAAATAAATCATGAAATCACCTTAGAGCAGAAAAATTAGGGAGGAGGGTCAGTCACATGAGAACCATATGTAGACTCAGACCGGAAGATAAGCTTGGACACATGAGATGATATAGGTGTGCTGTCTTTGCTGTAAATAATAAGGTTCATGAAGGAGAGGAGACAGGAGAAATAATGGGTTTGCTATGGGCTAACAATGACAGCCATATTTGGAGAAAGTTCAGAATCTTGCTGAATAATGACATAATCCCCTACAAGAGACCTGACACCTGTTACAGTTGGAGTTTAAAGGTACACCTAATTTGTACTGCCTTAAAAACATGAAAATCTGATCTAATTTAAAGCTATTTGCAGCTATCCAAACTTCACCTCCCAAATAATTACCACAGTGAGTTTAAAAGAGTATGTCACAACTTTCTGAGGCCAGAGTGGAGCTTTCTCATCAGAGTAATGCGAACAACAACTACCATGCTGACAGCGCACGTCACAGTTCTCAGACAATAAAACACAACCTCTGAAAGGCCTCTGACAGATGTGGAAGGCATTACAATCGCATGGCTGGGGGTGTGTTAGGAAAGTAAGGAATGACTTTGGGCCACTGGAAACCTTTTAAACGTAACTAGTTCTGTTTTCCACATTTAAGACAGTAAAAATCAGCTGCAACACCTGCAAAAACTTCATTTTGATCTGATGGTGAGTGTACACAGTGATACTCAGGACTGCCATTGTCTGGGACGCTGTACCAGGGAAAGTATCGGCGCTCACCTGGTGGTCTGCACATACCACCATCAGGCTGTATACAGGAGGTACCGCCTCTGCTTTGTCAACACACTCTTCCTCATGACTGTGGCCAACTGCAAATCTACTCTCTGTAATCACTGATGGTAAGGATCAGCCCATCTCAAACTGTATCCAGATTAGATTACCCAACTCGGAGTTTGATGTTGACTTTGGTGCCATTTCCTCCGAGTTGGCACAAGATTAAAGATTTTGGTGAGTAATATGTGATACGGTGATGCTCGGTGGGAAGGTTAAACACAGAATGGATGATACAATACAATATAATCTTTCTGCGCAAATATCAAATTCACATTTTTAGATGTGTGTTGACATTTGAAGAGTGTACACAATAGTTATTCAAATACAGAAACCCCTTGGCAGATGTACCACCAGCTGCAGGTTTGTGGAGGCGGGGGTATCACAGCTGCTTCTAAATTACAATACACTGTAAAGCATTAACTGTACTGCTGTGGTTCTCAGACTGTGGTACGTGTACATGTACTGAAGACACGCAAGCATGTTCTGGTGGTGCGTGGACTTCTATTCACTTCTTGTTAGCTTAATTTTGAGTCAGTTCTATCCAAAATGGTCTCCTCCTTTGGACTGGTCCTGGTTTAGAACTTCTGTAACAATGGTGTAGTCCTATTTTAAACCTAATTTAGTCCTACTTTCAGTCTGAAATAGTCCTAGACCTGGGTTAGTTCTGGTGGTACTCAGAAAGGCAACTATTTTTCTTTAGATGGAACTGAGTGTGAAATCTTTGAGAACCACTGCTATACTGTATACGAACTTTCTTTGGAGAACCTCTCTGGATAATCCTGTTTCCTCTATCTAACTGGGCTCTATAAGTAGTTTGCATGGTACTCCAGCTCATGCCTCAAAATCTGAAGGAACATAACCTGTGTTACCTAGTTCAATGAGAACTTGGCTATAAGTCTTAACAGATGGTTCCAGAGCTTTCAGAAAGGGTTATAAATGCACAATGCAGAATTTTTGGTCCTACATGGCCTCATTCAGTAAGTTATCAGAGGTAGGTAATATCCAGCAGTATAGAGGTTTGAAGAAAGAAGTGGATAACATTCACAATAGATAAGGTTGCAATGTCAGTGACTAAATGATTTGATTGTTTCTCCAGTGCCCACCAACCCAAAGATCAGTGGTTTAATCCAAACTCCAACCAGTGCATGTTGCTGTATGCTGTTGCTGTGTCCTTGGGCAAGACTCACCGTGCCTTAGTATGAATTTGGTGAGTGTGTGATTGATGGGTGTTAGAGGGTCCAGTGCAGATTGGTCGCTTTTGCTCCTGTCAGTTTACCTCAACAATGCCATGTAAAGCACTTTGAGTATTCAGAGAGGTGCTATATAAATCCATTGTTATTACGTAGTATTTAAGTCTTTTTTATTTCTATACCTACATTCCCTGCATTACATACAAGTCTCACCCTTTTCAGAAATGCATTGGTGCAATTCACTTGTTTTCTCTCTCATTCCTCGGAGTATCCACCTGGTTGCCCCGGTGACCCCCTCTGTGACCTCTAACCCCTGGGCTGCAGCTGAGCGTTTGTCGCACCTGATGTTTTGGACAGACTCTGCTTCTCAAAACAGACAGACATGAATGAACAGGTCACGGGCCCTGCCAAACAAAGAATCGCATTACACAAAGACTATATCAATCAAACATCTCCCTTGCGCATTCTCACCCGGGACGTCCCATACAGAGATCCCACCAGCTTCAAAGGAAACGCTACACACATCTTTTCCTCTTTTGAGAAGCAGGATTTCTGAAGATTAGTCTTGTTTATTGTCATTTGTAGCTTCTTGACATAACCTGAAGACAAGGAAGAGGGATTATTTACTTTAAAATAATACAAGGTGCAAATAACAGTTCAGAAAATTGGTCCTTTGTCTTCCAGCTCTGCAAAGTAACACTTTAGACTGAACGACATGCATGGGCAAGCTCCGGTACATTCCTAAACATAAATTATAGTTTGATAAATAAATTCTCTGTCTGTAGAAGCTGTTTGCTAAAGTATTGTAGACTGTAAAAGTGCATTGTTCTGGTGTGGCCGAGCGCAGAGAGGGCTGGGCTCCCGCTTCATGTGTAACTTATTCATGTTACTCCCAGGTCTGAGCCGGGATCGCCCGTTCAGCTGACTCTTAAATCTGCTTAAAGGGGAGGTTTGGGGAGTTTGACTGTAAATAATGTTCGTTGAGCTCATAATTGTTAATGTAGACTGTAAAAATGGAACATTAATTAACTTCAAATGAAAGAAAGGAGACCCCCACCATTTGTGTGTCCAGTTAGACATAAGTAAATACAAAATAATATATTTTTCAAGCAAAATTATAGTCTCAAAAGGTATATTATAAAAGGCCAAATATTAAAAATGCAGTACAGTACATTTACAATTGTTTACTATTACAACTCGTGAACCAACCAGTTATGATCGAAGGTTATGCCATAAAAATGAAAAGGAAAACAATGAAATAAAAGTAGAATTTATCAAACTAGACAAATTGTTTATATATTTAAAGATTTTTAAAATGTGCAAAACAAGAAATTACACATTGAATGTAATTATAAATACATATAAGACATAAATGCACAATTATTTTTAGTGCATATATCCCTCTTATTATCTGCTCATTTTCAGAGGTAAATTTGCGTATTCATTTCTCATAGTCTTTCTGATTTCTAACCCCTTTCATTTGTTCAGGTTTGGGATCAGTTTCTTCTGAAATCAAACAAAACTTTAACTTTTCAGCCTGCTCTTGATTACTGTTGAAGGTCCATTCTCACGTTGGGAAGTGTCCCACCTCTGCTCCTGTGCACCTGTCTGGGGCAGGCAGCTGTGGGTGGGGCGGGCCTTGGCTGTTCGGGACATTCCTGAGGAGAAGTCACCCCGTTAATCCCCTGAGTTTAGACCCAAAACTACCCCTTGCCCCCATGCTGCCTCCCTCTTACCCCCCTCTTACCTCCCATACCTCCACAGGCTCTTGTCCCGGCCCAAGCATCTTGCTCACTCAGCCTGGGTCATTCTCAAACAGGACAGTTGAAAGTTATTGTGAGATTGAGATTAAAAGAGGAGCAGCCACCCCCTGCTCCGGGCCCATGGGTGCTAATCCGACAAAATATTCAAGAATGAAGGCAAATATTGTGATCTCAGCCTTGTCTGTTTTGTGTGGGAAAAGTTTATAGAGAAACTGGAGAAATGTCAAATGTCAATTAAAAAAGTTATGTGAGGATTCTATTATTTTATACTGAAAAATTAACATTAATCACATGTCAAATGTTTATCTCCGTGAAGACAAGCAGGTGTCACAGGCCAAGCTATTGTGGATATATGAAGAGGCAAGCCTATTTATAAATCATTATACTCATCATTATACTTTAGATTCTTATGCACAGACCTTCTATTTGTTTCATACCTTGATAGTTTCGGCTTCACTCTGACGCCTTCCTATGAAGTGTCATGTGACATGGCTGTGATACGTCTGGTTAACTGATTTATACAGATTTTAGTCCTGTCTTTCTACTTGGAGCAGTTGGATGACAGTGCCATCTGCAGTCCAACTTCTTCAGAACTGTATCCCAAGTGTGAGAAAGTTGGTACGCCCCCTCGTCCTGATTTACAGTCTGATGGACGCATTTCTCCATCTCGTTGGCCTCCTCGATGAACAACAGTATTTGTCGCTCTCTGTGCTTAGGACCTTACAATTATCCCAGTCGATGAGATGGTTTTCCCTCTTGCAGTGATCTGATATTGTGGATTTAATTTGTTCTTAGTGGGCTTGTCACTTGTGTATTAAAGGTCAGAAAGCAGATGGCGCTGTAGGAAGACAGTGCCAAAATCTGTTCAAATCAGTTGACCAGACACATCACAGCACATCACGTGACACTTCTGAGGAGGTCTGTACATAAAAATCTAAAGTATAATCAATACAGAAGACATAATGAACATAATGCAACACAGATGAGGATTAATGTCAATTTTCAAGGCAAGGCAAAACAATTACATCTCAATAGAAACCCACTACCAAAAATGTAAGTGTACCTTTAACCAGCACTTCTTGCTATTACATAGCCCACTATACTTAAAATGACTTCAATTACTTAAATAGATACTTAGGTATAACTAAATACTTAAATTGTCTCATTTTGCAGTAGGAACAAACAAGATACTACTTAAGTACTGTAGCTTCAAAGTTCCAATACACATTTTACAACCCCTTACAACACACCTGCTTCATATTACATGCATTTCCCTGTGTCTGTATTCTGTGTGTACATAATTAGTGTTTAAGGTGTGAAGGTCCCACCCCAGAACCTGTCCTTTCGTCTCCTGGAAACTTCTCCGCTCTAATTGGTCGTATCGCTCTCTCACTATCACAGCTCACTCTCCTCCTGTTTATGAGCTGTGATCCAAACAAGAGGGTCTTTATCGTCGGGGGAAATGCTGATGTCAGACCAGACCCGGATTTGGCAGGAGGGGCAGAAATGAGGAGGGTTACAAGGCTCCAGATCCATAGAGCCAGGACGTCCCATGGCATGTCCACCTCTGAGCTGCAGATGCTCCTATGTACATTACAATGGACTAATTATTAATGTACTACAACTTCGAGTAACGGAGTAGTTAAAGGATATACTAGCTCATTAATTGAAGGTGCACTATGTAACTTTAGAATATTTCAGTATGGCAGATCCATATTTCCACAGAGACAAGCAGGTGACACTGTTAGGCCAAGTCACAGGTCAGATCTGTGGAGAGGTGACCACACAGTAAGGTGCATGTTTTTCAAGATATTTTTGAGCAATAAAACACCTGTTATTGAATTGATGTAAGATAATTAGAGAGATAGAGTTTTGTTTATGTCTTCTGAAGTTTAAACTAACATGACCTGCTGGTGCCGTCTGCTGGTCTGGAGATAGATAAGTTTAATGCCAAGTCATGCCATGTACTCCACCAGAAAAGTTTAAAAGTTTAAGCTTAAGTGAGTTTGCACCATTCTTTTTTCTGTATGTTTTACCTTTATATAACTTCTGACTACAGTATTTGAGCACTGAGCACACTGGGGCTTATAGAGAAGGGACTTTATTACCATATCTAATGCAGCGTGAAGAAAATATTAGTTATGAAAACGTTGGTACCGTGGTGTATGAGCGTATATTTCTGTCTATTTTTATTCGTTTTGGCTCCTCAAACCCATTGGTCACACACGCTCGGCTCGGTAAATCCCTGTGCTTTCCTTCAGTCAGGTGTAAGCACTAAAATCACTAAAACCTCGGCGTTTGTGAATGGGATCTTTGTGGGTTGTAAGTGCAGCCTTTCTCACACAACACTTAACACAATTTGTTTGCTTTTGCAGCGCTCCATTAAAAAGTCACACCTTCTCCAGCTATTAATGTATGAGGGACTGAAAGGACTGAGGGGACCGACTGCTGCCGACCAGAGCTGCTGCTGCTACAGGGGTACAGGCCACACCAGAGGCAGGACAGCACAACTGTTACCTATAGGGTTGGCAAAAATTAAAATTAAAATTAAAATTAAAATTAAAATTAAAATTAAAATTAAAATTAAAATTAAAATTAAAATTAAAATTAAAATTAAAATTAAAATTAAAATTAAAATTAAAATTAAAATTAAAATTAAATGTACACTACACTTTCAAAGGTTTGGACACACCTCCTCATGTGTTTTTTCTTTCTTGACAGCGTTGCAAACTCTTGGACTTCTCTCTATTAGCTTCCTGATGATTCTTGAAATAGTTTTTCCTTCAAAGTATACCATGTCAGTGTTAAGAAATGCCAAGAGTGGAAAGTTGTGATCATTTTGAGGAATCTAAAATCTAAAACAAGTTTGAGTTTATATTTTTGTTTGCTACTTTCCATATGTGTCATTCACAGCTCTGATGTCTTGTGAGAATCTACAGTGGGTTGACTGGTAGTATGTGTTAAATAATAAAATAAGCACATCTTTAAGTGTTCAATGTAGTAAAAAACACCCATAAATCTGTGTTAAATTTACAATGGAAAAAGGTGAATTGTTAAAAAAGAGCAAACTATAGACTACTGGGAAACAGCATTTTAATGTGTTAAAATGTTGTAATCATTGATGACTTTTGAGCATCAGCTGCCTTGTAGGAACAAATACAAAAAACAAACAAACATGTAAGCCTTTGGTTGCACGGTGGCAGAGCCATCAAGTCTGAACAGTTACATGTCTTACTTCAAGCATGGAAGGAAGGTTTTTGCTCTTGAGTGGGACATTAGTTAATTCTTTAAACCCATAAGTTTATTAGATATTTTGTTTCCCCCTCCCCCCCTCCCCTCACCTGGCCTTTGTTCAGATTCACCTGTGCTCTCTGGTTTTCTTCTGTCAGGCCAAAGCTGGCACACTATCAGACAGCAAAAACATAGATAGCATCTAGTGGTGTTATGTGAGAATACACCAGGGCTGGGCCAATCCAGTTACAAATGGTAGCTTTAAGAGTTTTGTACAATGGCACATATTAATATTTCCATGTGCGTTTAAACACTGATCATTTTTGACAGTCAAGTTTTCATGATCTTGTGGTTCCCAAAGGCTGTCGTGGTGAGACCGGGTACCCTCCTCTGCCCACAAACCGCCTCAATGCTAACTCTGTCCCGGGGCACTGTTTGCACACTAGAGAGAGAGAGAGAGAGAGAGAGAGAGAGAGAGAGAGAGAGAGGGAGAGAGCAAGAGAGAGAGAGAGGAGAAGGGAGAAGAAGGGACGAACCTCATGATTTGGACCAGACCGATTTTGGATACATGTCTCCAGCTCCTCCATCAGCGCAGGCATCAGTCCAAGGGGAACATATTTGAAAACGTTGACATTCGGCCAGATCGTAAAAGGTGTTTACGTGCAGAAATCACACATGACAAGCTGGTCGCATTGTGTGGATGGTTTGGCACTGGACTCGGGGTTAATGAAGGAAAATGAAGACTGAGGCTGTGACAGTGGTTCACCTGTTGCCACGGAGATGTTTGGGAAGAGCAAATGTTGTTCTGGGCTCAGAGCTAAAATCACCAGCAATGAGATTCTAGCCACAACATGAGCTCCAATTAGGAATGTGGCTGTAAACATGAATACTGAGTGAGGAGTATTTCTAGAAATTAACAATGTCAAATTTTTCAATTCAATTCAATTCATTTATTTTTGTAACGCCCAAAATCACAACAACAGTTGTCTCGAAGGGTGTTCATGTTTATGTTCATGTCAAAATATTGTTTCATTTGAATGGGAAAAAGTAATCAAAAAGTGCCTCAAAACAGGAAGAAGTGATGTCACTTTCACGTCATTTATTTCCTACACAGTCCTGTCAAAAACCCTTTTCTTAAAACATAATACTAGTTCCTAATTGTAACATTGACCTAACTGAGAATGTTAATTTTTTGGGAAATAAATAAATAAATACTAGCATTGTATCAAGTGAAAAAAATGATTATATGTAAACTAATTTAACAGCAATTATTGTTACTCCTCATTTATAAACAATAATTATATTATATACAAGTACAGATATATTACAATACTGATTTACCTTTTTATTAAAGGTACAGCATGTAACTTTGTGGAGGTAGCACGTCGCTTGCAGGATTTTATGGAAATAGAAAGTAAAAATTCTCCATGGAGATCAGTTTCATGTCATACTGTGGAATATTGTAGCCAAAGGAACAACAATTCCATGAGAGCAAGCATCTTCAAGGCCAAATAAGAGGCAGGTTTGTGGAGATGCAAGCCCCCTCACTGGCCAAAAAAACAAAACAAAACAAAAAAACGTTACATGCTGGGGCTTTAATTATAAATCACAAAATTCACATAATTTATTATATTAGTCACATAAATAAGTTGTGCATTTCACCAATCAAAACACTTGAACTTGACGTAAAAATCATTTTCCACAGACTTCATGTGTGTTCCTGTATCCCTAATAGGAGATAAATTTGTCATTTAATTTTATAAGTCAATCAGTCTCATTTGTTTATGTGCTGTTGTTTCCAAAGAGAAAGTCAACAGACCCTGAAGAATAAGCGCTAATTTAAAACCCTGTTTTGTGGACCTTGTCTCAATAATAAAAACAAAAATTGGGCCAAAATTGTTTGCAAACATTTCCTTATAAATCCACGAAACTCCAAAGTGTTTAAAAATCCCTGGTCTGGTGTTGTAATTGAATTTTATTTGGTCTCAAAAACAGAAGCATCTGTTCTTTAGATCGCCTCTCCCAAACCACAGCTTTATTATTGATCATTATTATGACTGGAAGGAAAAACTGCTGCCTACAAATTCAACCACCAATTAGTCCAACTTTAACCTCAACGTCTCATTCATTTACATTTATATATATATTATATCATTTACCCGACCCTGCTTCTCCCATCACTAACAAGCTTGTCTACAACTTTGTCAGTGTCTGTTTTCTGTCTTTCCCATGTACTAGTGTTGCCTTTGTAAGTCAGTTAGTGTGACCACCTTAAATTGTATAGAAAAAGAGGCCCAGGGTGTAGAATGAGGGACAGACAATGCAAATGTAAGCTTAGTAACACCATATAATTGTCTGCAGTTTATATCAGTTGTAATGCGCAGAGATTGGAATAGCAATAGGTGCCAAGATATTATCAGGTGGAGATACAAGCCTGTTCACAATAAGGACGCAAGTGAATACTAAATATAGTAGGTATTTATAACTCACATGGTACAAATGAAACAATAGTGCAGAGGGATAAGAGTAAGTCTTTGTCCCTGCAGTGCATCTGAGTTTTCCATTACTGTGGATGCTGCTTAAGAGGGGCAGAGGTGAGCTGGTTTAATCACTTATATATTTGATCCGTTTTCCTGATCAGACCCTGCTTCTCCCATCACTAACATGCTTGTCAACAACTTTGTCAATACTCTGTTTTCTTTCTATTTCTTGTGTTGCCCTTGTAAAGTGAACTAACAGACTTTTGGTTGTGTTTTCTACTAAAACCTGATTGAAACTTTATTTAAACTCATTCTAATTGCACAAAAATACAGTATAACCCATGTGGTACAAACAAAACAAAAGTTCAGGGGGATAAAAGTCAGCCTTTGGCCTTGTAGAGCGTCTGAACTTTCTATTGCTGTGGATGCTGAGGTGCTTAAGAAGGGCAGAGGTGAGCTGGTCTAATCCACCTTCAGAGGCAGACTGCAGCTTTCAGTTCTCCTGGGGTGCTAAAACCAGACCACTGAATGGGATTATATCACAAAAAGGGGACCAACGTGTTAATCATAAATTAGGGGCTAAGCCTGAGTAAGCGGGTCAGTCTGAGGTCAGTGGCGCTATAGGGGACTATAGTGTGTGAAAAGCCACAGATTTTCTCTAGGTCGCTGTAATCAGTCTGAACAATGTACAGTAGTGTGAAGTGGAGGCCGCCCAGAGCCATGTTGTTCCTGCAGAAAGAATCCATTCAAGTGCTTAACTGTGACTGTTTAATAAGTACAGCTCACACTCATGTTGTGGCTTCTATAGCGGCTCTGCTAATAAACATGGGCAGAGCAGAGATCTGTCCATGTGTCTGTCTTCGGTCGCCGTGGAAATGTGGGATGTACAGATGTAAGTATCATTCATGTTTCTAATAGAAGAGTGTGGCCTGGGGGGAGCTGGCAGTCTCTGTCAGAATGAGATGAGACACTGTGTTTGCTATGTATGAGTAAGGCTTGGCTCCTGCACAGAACAAGGTGCTTTATTAAAGACAGAAACACTGTGTTATGATTTATATAAGAGGCCTTAATATCACACTAATGAGATTAGGCACAATCGGAGGCATTCCACAGCCTAATTAAGCATCTTAAAGACATTAGGACACACATGTATAAAAGAGACTTTATTTCTAATGGCACAAATACATGTGAACATGTTGTATGATCTGCTCTGATTAAAGGAGTTGTAAACTGCTGTACAAAGCACAAGGAGATGCTATAGGTCAGTACATTATTATCTGTGGAGCAAAAACTACATCAACATCAACAGGAAAATACAGGGCAAAATACAGCAAACATGAACATGAACTTGTACAAGAATACTTTTAGAAACACAAAGACACATACATTGTATGTGTTAAATAATTTGTCAGGACATCAAAAGCTAACTACATCATTCACAGATTCAGCAGTCTGTTTAAATACCTTATTCTACAAAGTGAATTTACATTTCTTTTAAAGTACAAAGTGCAAATACTATGGTTTCCATTGTTGCCGATTGGAGTGGGCACAATCTCCACACAGGAGGCAGTCACAGCGGTTCAGCCTTGTTTTCTCAAAGGATTCTGGGAAAAAGACATTTGTGTCAAGAAGGTAACTTATAAAAACAATGTGATTTACAATCATTTATACAAAGTGAGAATAAAACTTATTGAATGATAAAACTTAAAGGTGCATGTAACCTTTCTTGTGGAGAGTCCGCTACTTGCTTGTATCCATGGAGAAGCTACTACTTTGTCTGGAATGTTCCATGATATGGCATTAAACTTTTTATTCAGTTACACATTTCTTTTTCCAAAATACCATGAAACACATCCATTGTTACTGTGAGCAGGGACACCTCTTCAGAGATATGACCTGGATCTTGCCCAGGTGGTGTCACAGGTTTATCTCCGTGGAGATTTAATGACATACTGTGGAACATCCAGACAACTCTATAATATATTCATAGATACAAGCAGACTCCACTAAAGTTACATAGTGCACCTTTAATGGACAGTGTTGTAGAGATCACACAGTTTGTCTAATGTGAGCCTGAGTTGACCTGCTGTCTGACAAGAATCATTTATGAAGTGCAAATACAAGCTCTGCTAAAAAGTGCCCCTGTCTGGTTTTATGACCATTAATTGAGGATTAGTGAGTGTGTAAGAGGAGATGTTTACGTACTAGTTTACTGGAGGGCAAGCCGTCGCCTGTTTTGGCAGCTGCAAAAGAACAAATAATAAGAGTCATAAATAAAGTATGTTAATGTGCTGCTTTAGAACAAGGGTTTTAAACATGTATTGTGTTTTTGTCATCACATTCTCCTATAGCGCTGGCTGCAGGTTTGATGTATAGTGTAATCTAATGCAGATTTTGTGGTGTGGTTGGATATATAATAGTGTGATAATGGGCCTTGTTGTCACTAATATAAAACATCAGGTTCAACAATTACAGATTTTCCTTTTGGATACTTCTTATAAAACACATGCAATCAAAATTAATCTAGCATACAAAGTAAGTAAGCCAAATGAGAAAACCAGTGACATTTTTTAAGATGCAATGCAGGTTGTGGAATAATTTGGCATATGCATAGGAATAATTTCCAATTTTATTTGTTGTTGTTTTTTTATAACCCTGCTCTGAAACACTTGTATATCTAAAATTAAGACTTTTCTATGCTATGACACAGTCAGCTCAGTCTTTGTTATCTTGGCCTATGTCATCAGAGGTATAATACTCCCTATAAAACTAGACTGTAATAGACTAGAATGGACTGGACAAGACTGGAATGGATAAAACTATTACTGTGTCTTGAGGGTTCATCTCTGGTAATGGTAAATTAACTTCTTCAGTCTCAGTGTCTACTCTTTCAAATTTCGGACTACTACTGATTATTCCACAACAATTATTATAAACTAAAAGAACTCTCCATATATATTTTTATCTAGCATTCTCCTTACCATCATCCTTGATAACGCCCAGGCAGCCCATCAGCTCCTGCAGGGACAGGGCCTTGTCGTTGCTGATGTCGCAGTACTCCACAAACTTCTTGACGCACTTTTTGGGTTTGGACTTTTTGCGCAGAAACCGTTTGAATGGTTTGATCTCCTTCTTGCCGATGTCGCCACTGCTGTTTTTGTCAAGCTGACTGAAATACCAGTGCACCACCCGCTCCTCCAGGGTGTGGTTTGGGTCCGGCTCTGCCATTCTAGAAACCATAGTTAATAAGTTTACTTATTGTTAATCCAAATGAAAAAAAAAATACATGTAGACAGAGACATGTACATCCAAGACTGTTGAACCTGAGTGCTTGGCCTAGAAAGTAAAACTCTGAGAAAGAACGTAGATCTGCACTGCATTCTGTTGTAAATTTAAATAAAATTGGGAGGATATACTTTCTTTCTCCAGTTTTGCTAATACTGCACCATTACACATCATTAAGCAAAATGGGTCAAAAGGTGTATTTGTTACATAGGTATGTTTGAATATCTAATTATATACAATATGCAAACAGTCAGGTCTTTAGAGTAGATTTTAGTCATCCCATGTTTACAGAGAAAACCTGCCACAAATGACTAGAAATTAGTAGAGTGGATGAAAACTAGAGGTAATATGGGTAAGAAGAAATTGACAATTGATTGTTATTAAAGTTTTTTTTTTTTTGTTTTTTTTTTTGTATTTTAGAGATACCACCATAATGAAGTAGTTTTTGCTTCAAGCTTAGTAACTACTTGATTAAGGGGTTATGTAGGAGTTAGGGTTATGGTAATTAAGTAGTTACTAAACCATGTTACTGATGAATATAATTTCGGTTCATGGTTTATTAGGACTAATTCAAGTTTAGTTATTTTAAAGTGTTTTACCATACATACCACATGCCAGTACTACACATCCCAAATGACAGAAAGAGTTTGCGTACCTCCCAGCAGATGCAGGATCAGTGACAGCGTGCACCATGTCTGTGGACAGCGCATCCAGAACACTCGTCAAGAACTCGGTTTTCTTTGCCCCAGGACAGCCTAAGAACAAGACACCAGAGGTGAGCAGAGGGATGTAAGCTTATATATATCAGACATGGGTGGTAATAGGTGATATTTACTTGAAAAACATTCTGAAGAAATTATAAGCGTATTTTTTATTTTAGTAACAGTTCCCTTGGTAAGTAGTTTTAATAAAACATGTCTTCCCACTGGCTGCGGTTACATGCACACTCAAGATCATATTATTATCATATTTGTTGTTTTATAAGATTATTAAAATGACATATAGTTTGCTGGAGGGCAAGCCGTCACCTAAACAGCAAAATGTGATACAAGTAATCAGATTTTTTCTGATTTTTGTCGTCTATTTTTAGAAAATACCATAATTTCTTCCTTATTTAATGTTATTTAATTACGTAAATGTTACATCCAAACAGATACTCAGGACTGTTATTAAGTACTTTTTAAAAACTTGTTTGAGTAATTATTTGAATCACTACTTTTTACAACTTTCTGGTTGCACTCTGTACCTTTCTGGTAGATGGTATGCACTTGCCTTCATGAAAATATTATTGCTTTGTGCGGAATGTTCCACGGTATGTCATCAAATGTACCGATCCTGCATTTATTTAAGCATCGTTTTTTATTGCAAAAATACAACAAATACACGGATTTTAACTGTGAGTGGGTGCGCCTCTGGACAGAACTAATTTGTAGCTTGGCCTGGTAGTGAAGTTTAATGCCATACTTTGGAACATTCCAGGTAAAGCAACAACATCTCAAGCATCAGACCCTACACCAGGAAAGTTACATCTAGCACCATTAAAGTAACCGGACTTGAGTACATGTTGTGGTTACTCCATCCATCTCTGTATATATCAGCAAACGTTGAAAATTATACCCCAGTGAACCGCATTACAGCGAGGCAGAAAGCAGCCGTCATAGGTGGCCCAGTAAATGTCTGGGGAGGGACGTCATATAAGTGTAGTTCTGCTCCACATAAAGACAACACTGCCTAAACTAGACTTATGTTTTATTTTGTCTCATAAAGAGCAGTGTGCAGAGGGGAGAGTCAGCTGTCAATCACTCCAGAGGCCCCAGAGATCAACTGACAACGTGAAAGCTACATTCAATAAAAGTCTATATACCACAAAATGTCATACTGCGATTGGTTAAGATGGTGATGATAAAAAGCACAAGACCTAAAGGAGACTGGGCTTTCGTCGCTGCAGTTTCTGTCCCCTGGAATCAATCCAACAACCCAAGTGTTTAAACCAGTTGTTGATTCATTTAGTTATTTATTACGTAAACTGCTTTTTGTTTCCAAATATATTATTAAAATGAGTTGAATAATAATAAGTTGAGTATTGAGTGGACAGAGTAGTCAATACATTGTTGTTTATTATTTGGGATTTGTGGGATTTATTTTCCTATTTGAATAAAAAAAAATCTTGATACCAGTCAAAAATGAAATACGCTAAATCTAAGTTATAAGCACTTAAACTGAACCTAATAAATACAGTTTTGTGGGGGTGTATCTTAATGACAATATTCAGATGACACTATGGCAGTCCATCAGAAATCTACCACACTGTGACTGTATGTCGTGGTTGATGTTCAAGTATCGAAAGTGAATGGACTGTAAAACTAACCACAGCACTGCAGAAATATCACTTGAAACCCTTGTTGGACAATTAAACTACAAGTGTCTGTTCTTTGTGTATTTTATTTGAGATTCAATTCAGCTTTTCAGTTACAATACCAGTGCAGACAATATATTTATTTAAGATAAACTTTATAATCCCCAAAGGGAAGTTTATGTTGCGTTCACTGCCCATGTCTTAAACACAGTTACACTCATACATCACACTACAGGCAGCGAGACAACAACGGCCACAGCTCATCAAAAGAAGAAGACAAGTAAATGTCCATTATTAATGTCCTTGTTCACTTTGTGCACTGTGCAATCATAAAGTGTCCAGGTTATTGCACCAGCTCCATTGCACAAATATAATTAATAACAACCATAAGTTCAAGACATTCAATTTCACAGATCCTGAAGCACACTGGATAAAAAGTGACTTAAGTGCACCTTTGTTGAGCAGATTTGTTCAAGAGTGCAGCAGATGTTGGCAGAAATGACAGTTTATATCTGTTTCATATTCACTACGTAAAAGGTGAGGGGTTTCCAACAATTCATCTGGCCTAAGTGAGCACAGAGTTCACAGGGAAGGAAACTCTTTCCTGCCAATCACCTTCATGGCCTTATTTACCAGTATTTCAAATTTAGTTTTAGATTGGACAGTTAAAGATCCAAACCAGGCAACCATACTGTAACATTTTTCCAAAACAGCATTAGAAAAACAGGTCATGATTTTTGTGCTCGCACCAAATAGCCTCCTGTATGTCTCCTTAAAAAGTGGAGCCTCTGGGACAGTTTTGAACAAAGAAAATCAACATGTACATTCCATTTGAACAAGTTGTCAATATACACACCAAAATATTGGAAGATGAAACCTGCTCAATTTGTCTACCCTCAATGAAAACAGGACTGTGAGGTTGCAGAGGTCAGGGGTCAAACACCATCTCTTTAGTTTTGGTATTATATTAAGAGTTAAGTGATGCTCATTGCACAGAAAGGAGCTTATCTCTATGGTAGGTAGAGATACAGCCACCTTTGTAGAGAAGGCTCACAATTATCGTTTCATCTGAAAACTGTATGGTTTTGTTGCCTAGCTGACTGTTCTGATATTCATTTTTATACAGGGTGAACAAAATAGGTGACCGTTTTTAGAGTTTGATAAAGTACTGCTGACCCTCACTTGTTTAGACCTGTTTGTTAAGAGGGACTAAAACCATTTCACAAATAAAGGGCTTACGTTCAAGTCAAATAGTTTTGGACAAGAAGATCAGGGCGTACCGTGTCAAATGCAGAACTAAAATCTGCAAATAAAACCCTTGCATAAGTTCTGGGAGATTCCAAGTGTTTGCAGATCAGGTGTGGCAGACAGATGACTGCATCTGCTGTAGGGAGGCCCTGTCCGTACACAAACTGCATTGGGCAAGATAAGTAGACACTTTAGATTGGTCTGTTGACCATTCTCTTTTTAAAACTTTTCATCACAACACTTGTAAGTGCTACAGGTCTATAGTCTCGATTTGAGTGAGTAAGATAGGTAAGATGCCTTTGGAAATGGTGCTTCAGTCTAGTCTTAAACTGTGTTAAAGCCACAGAAAAGGCTCTGTCACCTCTGGTCTTGAGTCTAGCTTTGGGCACAGCAGCAGCAACTGGTAAGTTTACTCCCTCAAATAAGGAGGACCTGTAGAGTGCAGAGATGTAAACATAATCAATAACATTTTGAATTGCACTTGATATAAAATGGGGAGCCAGTGCGGGTTGTGCAACACAGGCGTGTTGTGGTCTTAGTTTTTGTACTGGACATTCTGTAAGCGCTGCAGGGAGCCCTGGTCCGGCCCCGCATACAAATAAGTAGATGGTTGTTTCATATTTGTCCAACAGATCAGCCAGGTAGTCAGATCAGGCATTTAAGAAACGGCACTTACTTAGTAAGGTGAAGCCATATCTGCCCTGCACTGACCTGAAGCATGTCATTCATGCCTTCATCACCCTCAGATGAGACTAGACTGTAACTCATTCTAGTGTGGGTTGGATCAAGGCTGCGTCCACCACTTATAGTTAGTCCAAAATGCTGCTGCGCACATGCTCACAGGAACCAGGAAATATGAGCTCCTTTCTCCTGTGTTGGCCTCTCTGCACTGGCTCCCTGTCAGCTTCAGGATTGACTTTAAGATTCTGTTGATGGTTTTTAAATGTCTCCATGGATTGACTCCTCACTATCTCTTTGTGCTTCTGTCTGTCCATGTTCCCAGTAGAACTTTAAGATCAACAGACCAGATGATTTTGAATGTTTCAAGGTCCCTGCTAAACAGTGTGCCTCTGGGTATTTGAACAGCCCAATCTTTAAATATTTTTAAATCTTTAAATCTGCACTGGCTGTGAACACAAGCTGAGTGAGACATTTGTATTGTTTTGTTTTATTGTGTGTTGTGTATTATGTGTTGTATGTTTAGTCTTAAAAGATTACACTTTATACTGCCTTTGTACAGCACTTTGTGCAGCTGTGGTTGTTTTTAAATGTGCTTTATAAATAAATTTGACTTGACTTAAAAGAATTACAATAATCCAGACGTGACGTTACAAACGTGTGGATTCCTTTTTCAAAATCCGCCTATAGAAGGTAAGGCTTTACTTTAGCAAGGAGCCTCAATGGAAAGAAGCTGGACTTTATGACAGAGCTGTGTTTGTTCAGTTTGAACATAGAGTCCACATCACCCCAAGATTCCTCACTTCATGGCGACAATAAGAAGATGAGGATCACACTCAAGCAGTCAAACTAATCCTAGTTTGGCCAAGCAATCTCTCAAAGTTTTATTTTGAGTTAAGTTCAGGAAGTTTGTGCTTAGCCAAGTCTGCACATCCCTGAGACAGTCCTGCAGAGTTTAAACTGTGGTCTGGCTTTCATTGGCGGTCACTGGCAGATATATCTGACTGTCATCTGCAAAACAATGAAATGCAATTTTGTGCTTTCTAAAAACATCACACAGCAGAAGTACAGAGCAGGGAGGACCAGCACGAATGTAAAACCCTGGTGCACACTGTACTCTAAGGGACACACAGAGGAGATGTATTGTTCTACGTACACAGGAAAACTCCTGTCTGACAGATAGGATAGAAACCAACAGAGTGCTGTACCCTTAGAGCCCACATGTGTCTCCAGTGATCCATTGTGTCAAATAAGTGATAAGCCTAAAAGCAAAAGAACTGCGGATTTGCCAGAGTCAACTGTTAAACTCACGGCCATTGAAAACTTTTTAAAAGATTGGATAACAGGCCTCAGACAATTCCTGTGCATGGCTTCTGATTAAAAAAGCAGGCAACCCATCTGGAACAGCAGATTTTTTTGGAAGACACTTTGCTAACAGTAGACTGTATGCATTGCAAATCAATGTTAAAACCATCAACTGTGTCTTGCTTGCTGCCATGAGGGTCATTTTTTTTGTCTTTTACAACATATGGCAAAAGTGCTTCAAATGTGTTGTATCCTTGTCTTATCCTTCAATTAATCACTAGCAGCTTTTTATAAACACATGTTTTATTACATTGAGACGTAGGTCAGTCTAATTATCACTTTGTAGAACTTAATATGATATTGGCTGTTTTCAGTTTTTCCCGTCCCTGAGACACTCCTGACCCAAGTGGACTAAGCACTTTTAACCATTACTTCAGTAGTGTGATTTTGCTCCTTCAGTCCAGCAGCAGCAGCAGACAGAAGGTGATTAAGACTTAGCAAATGTTAGCTAAACAAGAGGAAAGTCTGTCATTAAATGCCAAAAGTAAAACCAACACTGAGGCATTACACTGAGCCAAATGACGGGGGAAAATCAAACTGATGGACAACTGCAGTGGAATGAGTAATGATAGTGATTGTTGGTTTAGGCCGTATATTTTTAAGAGAGTTTGAGGAGGTGAGGGCTAGAGGCTGAAAAGAGAGAAGGAAAAGAGAGAAAGAGAGAGAAAGAGGGAGCAAAGATGGAGAGAAAGAGAGAGATAGGAGGGGGAAGGGGTAAAGAGAGAGTGTGTTAGAGAGAGGGGATACAGAGAAAAAGACAAATAAATGAGGGAAAAGAAAGAGAGGGGGGAGAGTGAAAGCAAGAGAAAGGAGGGGAAGAAAGAGGGAGGGAAAAGAGGGAGAGAGCTGAAAAGACTGAGAAAAGAGAGAGGGTGCAAGAGAGAGGGAGTGAGAATGAGAGAAGAAAGAGGAAAAGAGGGAGGAGTTAAAGAGAATGAGAAGGAAAGAGAAAGAGAGTGGACAAGAAAAAGAAAAATGGGCGAGAGAGGGGGAAAGAGAATGGGCAAAGAGAGAAAGAGAGGAATAAGGGAGAGAGAGCGAGAAAGAAAGATAGAGCTAGAGAAAGGGAGAGGGGGTAGAGAGAAAAGAAAGAAACGAAGAGAGAAAGAGGCGTAAGGAAGAGGGGAAAAAAGAGAAGATTTCGAGAAAGAGAAATGTGAAAAAAAGAAGAAGAGAGGGCAAAATGGTGTTAAATGGGAGCAAGAGGGGGAGAGGGAGGAAGATAAAAAGAGAGAGTGATGATAAAAGAAAGAGGGAGAGATATGGCAAGGGCGATAAAAGGCAGGGATAAAAGGAGAGACAGAACAAAGATAAAAAAGAGAATTAGGGAGAGCTTCCTAGTTTCTCACAGTTGTTGCCCGTAGAGGACACATTCTCCACTCTTTCTTTATGGCCCAAGCCTGAGGGGCCAGATTCTCTCCTCTCTCCGGTAATAGCAGCTTTGACTCTGTAACAGGTGTGGACCAGCGCAGCCTCCAGAACTCTGCTCCCAATAGTGCTTAAGTCACATGTCCAAACTCCTCATTACATTATTATGAGTACACCGTGCTTGGGTCTGAACACACCTCTCAGCCTCTGCCCAGTAAAATATCAACCCCACTTGTTAATGGACAAAATGGTGCTTTGCCAAATGTCTAGTGCTTAATTGGTCTAGACGCGACACAATTGTAATCCATGAATGTTTTTGTGTGCAGAACATTTGTGGTACGTTTTGCAGCGTACGTATGTTTTGCGGCATTAAGCAAAAATTGTTGCATGAATAATTGTGACTTTTTAAAAAATATGAGATAGAAAAATAAATAGTTTGGACAGTCTCACTTGAATGCATCATGGTTGTCACAGCAAACTGACTACATATCATTAGAGTACATGTTTTTATGATAAAATTGCATATCTTCTTAAAATGGAAAATAGTATATCATAATTATAACCAAAAAATGTATAAAGTCGGTGGTAACACTGAGTATCTGGTACTTAGGAAAAAAAATCAACAGTTTTTATTTTAAATTCATTTGACATAAACTTTCTATTGTGCTATGGCAAATAGTAAACACAAGATCCAACCAAAAAAGCTGCTGGATCACTATTGTTAAATACATTTATTACACTAGTAAAATATCTGTGTATGAACACTAAGGTTAATATTTAGCATCGTATCTACACTGGCTTAAAGGTCCTCTTTTATGTAAAACTGATTCTTGTGAGCTTTAAGCCATGTTACCTCATCAAAAACATATTTCCAAGGTTGTGTTTTGTTTCATTCACACATGTTTGAGTAATCCTGCATTATTGAGCTGTTTGTATCCCCAAAGTACAAAATTCTCTGTTCCACATTGTGATGTCATGTAGTTTTCAAGTTAACAGCTACCATTTATCTTCTGTTCAGAAGAGATTTCCATGGACTGTATAAAGAAGTGGACTAAGTGAGTGTGACGTCACCCATAGTGTCTGGCTCCAGTCAAACGAAGCTTATCAAAGCTCGCAGTTATAGGGGTGAATCTGTAGTGAAGTTGCATATTAGGAATTTCAATCACAAGGATCATAGTGACCAAAGAGCCAATCCGGAGCAAAACTGTTGGTGCCCCTTTCCACCCACACCACTGGTTTAGCACAGAGTGGCGCTTAGCAATGCTCTCAATCAAACCTGTTGCTAATGGTAGCGAAAGCGACCTCGGGGAAAGAAGGTGCCTGATCTGTCTGTTATTAATGTTCATATCTTCAGTTACGGACACAATAGTGAAATAAAACTACCAGGATCATGTAGAGCAGGTCAATACTAACATTTTAAGACCAAAGTGATAAGTCTGATAGCAGCATTTATGGAGAGAGGGGTGACAGTTTTCCAATGTAAAGCGAATTGGAGCCAGAGTCAATGGAGCTGGAAGTGCACCCATGGTTACTTCTTACTTGGAATGTGGCGGCTTGCAGGTTAGCTGGAATGATCCAGATGTGCAGCTCTATGGAGTTTAAAAAGACAGTGGAGCTCGTCCCGTATTACCACATGACATCACAAGGTGGAATGTTTTCCATCTGACAGAATAACTTAGCCTAAATATGCAAAGTTTGTGTGTTAAAAATATGTGAATGAAACAAAACATATGTTTTTGATGAGGAAAAAGCTTTATAACATAGATCAGAAAATAGCATAATATATCCTCTTTAACATTAGGCTAACTGAGAATTCTCTGAGCTATGGCAACAAGAAAAGCAATGCAGATGGAGTGTGGGTGGAGAGGTTGTTTGCTACGGGACAGAAATAAATACAAAACAGTAGTGATGATGCCTCTAGTGTTATTTATGGAAACAGCACTTGCAGTGGAAATTCAACAAAACACGACTGAAAAGATTGGACAAATGGGCACTGATTGAGCAGCTTTTGCCAGATCTCTTCACGCCACTTTAATTTGCCTTTGTCATCTTATCATGTTTGTGCTATCTTTGTGTGTCCAAGCCAAGTGGGAGGACCACAGGTAAAAGATTCACTCTTTCACAAAAATCTAACCTTGTTAGATAGAGAACAGCAGCATAACATTTCAGCAGTATGTTTGACAAAATATCTGAAAATACAACATTTCTGGTGGAGGCTTTGCAACTTGCTTGTCTCCATGAAGATGTTATTTCTCTGTCTGGAATGTTCCACAGTGTTGCATTCAAAGTCTTGTATTTATTCAGTTACACATGTTTTTATTGGAAAAGAATATGCTGAAACTTGGCATTCTGACAACACCTGCTTGCCTCCATGGAGATTCAAAGGTGTAATGCCATACTATGTAACTTTTCAGGAAAAGCAATAAAATCTCTATGCAGACACATGTAAAAAGTGACATTGTTTTGTATTGTGATATTTGTGTCATTGTTCATTTAGAAAACAAAAATAGTTTGATTATTCAGCTTTAGGTCAATATTTCCTGCAGCAGTGTAACACACATGATTATTTGTTATCATGACAGGCCTTTATTTGTCCTCAGAGGGGCACATTAGTGGACACAAAGTGTTGGGGTGCAAAAATAGCTTGTTGGTCCTGAGGTAGTTTTTGGGCGGTCCTGTGTGTCTGGTCTGGACAGTATGTGGCCCGAGGGCAGGGTCCCGCTGTCAGTCAGAGGAAGTCTGGACATTTTCCGTTCAGCTGTAAAATCCTCCTGTCCTGCTCTCACTGAGGAGGGCCATCTTCAGGTTTGAGTTTGTTAACAATAGCAAGAATGTGGATAATGATCTTTCTATAATCCTCAACATGGGGCTGGGTGATATGGCAAATGAATGAATCTATTTCTTCCCTCCGTCTGATCAATCAGTACTTCTGACTCAATACAAACCATTTTTATTTTTATTAATAACAAATGTAAACAAGAACAAGTCTTTTAATAAGTGCTCACTGCTCCAAACCATACATTGTATCTTTAGCTCATCAGCAATGAAATAACTGGATCTTGATTTGATTCAAATTCCATTAATTGCACAGAACTATCACAACAATATTTCCAGTTTAACTTTTCAACAAAACTGAACCAATCTAAATATCAGACTATCAACCATTCACAGGAGGCTGTTGTGTTATAAAAAGAATACATAATAACAATAATACAATAATAATAATAATGCAATAGTCTTAAAACTTTTCCAGATACTCATTGTTGCTCTATAGTTTTGTGCATTATTCATTCACTCCATACTCTGTGGTGGTAAGCTATCATTGTAGCCACAGCTGCCCTGGGACATACTATACAATTGAAATAACAGCCTGAAACCATAGTCATTGCATAAGATTTAGGGTCATCCAAACTAAATTTGGGTAGCTTAATTTTCAGAACCAAAATAATACTCCTTTATAATACTCCACTAAAGTAATACAAAAACCCAAGGCTTGACCATAGTAAAAAAAAAAAGATATACAACGATAGAAATTAGGTCCGAGCAGGTTAAATTGACTTGATATTTGGACTTTCTGACACATAAACCATTAGTCAAATGCTTGTTGACCTATGCGGTGCAAGGAGCTGGCCCTAAGTGTATGTTTGCATGTGTGTACCCGTCTGCTACTGTCAATACGGCCCAGTGTTTTTCTATGGAGCCACATGGGGCAGAGTCCTGTCAGCACTGTGGGTCTCAGCTCTCTCCCACCCGTCCTCTCCCCCTTCCTCCTCTCCCGTCTCTCCTTCCCTGTCGCGCTCCTCTCCTGCCTTTTGCCCCATAAACCTCTCAACACCAGCGCTTCTACGGCAAATGGGCTGCAGCAACCTGAAGGCAGCATTTGTAATTATCCCGGGACTTGCAGTGAAAGGCAAAGCCCATAAAGAAAAACAAGTCATAGGATTGGGGAATTTGTTCTGTCTATTTGACTCCAAATTCAAATACATACACTGTCAGGAACTATTTTTACAGTTGTGGTATTTCAGAGATATGTTAAATGTAACAATTGTTTTTCTGCCAAGTGATGTAATATTTGAAGAAGCAAGAATGCAAGCTACCAAATTTTGCATGCAACCAAAGAACAGATTTGGTTTAGGAAAGTCCCATCGTTACTTAACCAATATAAATATACTGTACTGATGTCTGAGTCATTGCATGAAGTCAGATAATGGGCATGGGAACAAGTTAGGAAGACACAACACCAGTATGAGAATGTGTAACACATTTTGAGTTACTCTTAACAAATGCATGGGTGACTCCTAATCGGTGCAGATTGGAGAGACACTACACAAATATCTGCCCAAGAACTGAACCAACAACCTTATGGATTTTATGTTTATGAAGTCTGTTCACTAAAACTTGAAAACTAGGCTAAATCCTGTAGCTCAGGATCTGGAGATGGGTTTCTCTCCATAGTTTTGAAGGATGCAGAATGACAGCGACAGTGAACTATAACTTAACCATCGTCCAGCCAGGTAATCTAATCAAAATAAAACACACTTATTTTGGACTGGACAAGAAAAGTCATTTTAAACAATGAGATCTATGTTTTGTAACAGTTTTTAGTTAAGGAATTCTTGTGACTGGACTGTAAATGTATGATGATGTACTGTGCTGCTGTCTTGGCCAGGACTCCCTTGAAAAAGAGATGAGTAATCTCAATGGGGCTTTCCTGCTTAAAAAAGGTTTAATTTCAATACATTTAGCTGCTTAGTAAGTTATTATGCAGCGCTGTTAGCCTGGACTGATTCATCAACCCTCTGATTAAAGGGCAAGCTGCTCCACCTACTACATTATCCATCCATTTTAGTAAAATTTAGTCTTTTACATGGGGCATTTAGAAACCATTAATGTTATAAGTGCTTTACAAAGAGGGGCAGTCTCAGAGGATTTCTGCTCAATGTCTCAACAATAACAGACAGAAGCAGAAGCAGTAACATGCGCCGCTCCATTAATCTCTGTCTGTCTCTGCACTTTAACACATGGCTGAGTGAGGCTGTGGCACCTGCAGCTGCAGTCCAGTCTTGGCCTAGTCCTGGCTCAGTCCTGGCTCAGGCCTGGCCTGGTCCTCTCTTACATAAACACAGGGATGAGGAGTGAACAGTGAGCGCTCTGTTCAGACTGACTGGATTATTAACATGTTTACCAATTCACCTGAGACGCAGCAGGCTGGTCAACTCTACACTATATGAGACACCCGGAAAGACTAACTCTGCAAGACATCTGAAAATAAAATATTTAACTTAATACACTGATGAAATGTAGTAAGTTATATTTACATTTTCTGGGTCTATCCCATGGAAATATAATAAGATCTGGAAGATGAACCAAAGATGTATATTGTTTTCAATGGCTTGTGCTCACTGGCCCAAAAAGCCCAAAAATATTTTTTCTCCTGCAATACTAAATACTGGCCTAGCACCGCCCAACATGTGACTTTAGAAGCGTGCACTGCGTGATCAGTTCTGACCAATCAGAGTGATAGCTGCTAGAGCAAAGCTAGCACGGGCTCAGAGTGGAGCTAAATCTTACAAAGCTACCTTTTAGGGTTTAAAAATTCTAAAAGGTTTATGTTGTGAAAATACAGAAGAATCCCTACAAAATCCAACCTTTGTGAAAGCTGTGGCTGCCCTGTCACCTGAACACAGGCAGTCTGATTTTTCAAAAAGTGCACTGTGCTCTATGGGAGCATTGTTTCTGGGCCGGTGTTCCCGGGATGTGCAGTACCTATAGAGTGACCAGTAGTCGATCTTGCCCTGGGAGAGTGTCTTATCCAATTCTTATTATAAATCCATGCTTTATACATATAAAACAAAGACTGATACAAAGTGCATCTTCTCTGTCAGCAAAACTGAAATAGTTTTTTCCACAAAAGCTTAAAAAAATGGTGCCATTATTCAACCAAACTGATTGCTATCAGTTGAAAGCACTTAAAACCAGAAGATTAATATGGGAAGTTTATGGAGCCATACAATCTTAACAAATTATGGCTGTAAATTAGCCAACATTTGTGGATCATAAATGTGGATGTTTCTTTCAAAGAAAATCTCCAGTAGAGTTATACAGGCCCCTCCCTCCATCTGAAATCATGACATCATCAAATTCTACAAAGTGAACGCCATCTATTTGTCCACACTGCTTAGTTTGACTGTTTGTAGTGGTCACTAGTCCGAAATTTTTGCCAAACGCTGGACATGGATTTCTTTGAATTAAATGTGAGTTTATAAAAATATCTGTGCTCTGTCCTTAGTCATGTAGTGGTGTGTGTTTGTGTGGTCAGTCTACAGCTGTACAATCTTTATCTCACACACCACATATTCACATGTGGGAAGAGTACGTAATTACCACAAAGATGAGTAATACAAGCTAAGTATAATTTACCCGGTGATTCATTTGATTTCAATCCAATACGAATTGCTTCTTGGTAAAATACTGATGGAGAGTTATACAGATGTTTGTTTGACATAGCTTTTCAGTCCTATTTTTTTTTTTAAATGTGAATGTCTTGACCTATATAATGACCTGTATAACTTGATAACACCTTTTTTTCTCAACTTGTTATTAGACAGGGAAATAACCAGCGACAACAATTGTTTGAGCCAAGAATTATTACAAATGCTGAGTTTGGCAGGTGATATTGAGAAATGAATAACTCAGTATTTTTTTTTATTATCCCAAATTCCCAATGACAATATTCAGACATGAGCTAAAATGGAACAGTAAAAAAATCATGTTTGTGGTTTATGTATCACATAAAAAGTTTAACTTAGGGTTGTAAAATATGCAGAATTATCATTTACACTTTTTGTGTCCTTTTTAATAAGTTTTATCATAGACCATATAATCATTATTCTCATTTTAATCCTATGTGTAGCTTCTCTCATATAATAAATGATTTGATTTCCCACCTCTACCAGCACACAGTGTTCATGTGCGCTGATATCAAACCCTTTTGGCCACAGGGAAGTAATAACTTGACCTTTCAATGTTAGAAAAAAAAACAAACAAAAAAAACTTCTCAGGTTTTGTTGAAGATACACAGAGCAGGTTACATACAGCATAATTATGAGTTACATTTTTTCCCACATGGCTCAGAACTGCTTTAATAAACTTTTGTAAACAAGCAGACAAAACTCCAGATGGCATTGATCACTAGTTTAAAGAGTTTGTGTTGTGTACAAAGTTGCATTTTGTTTAATTCACACATGTTTAACACACAAACCCTGCATATTTAAGCTGAGCTCTTCTCTCAAACCGAAAACACTCTGTTCCACCTTGTGATGTCATGTAGTAATACAGGAAGTGCTCCACTGTGTTTTTAAACTCCATACACCTTCACTAGAATCATTTGAATAATTTCAGCCCTGGAATTGCCTATCTCTACTGAACTAAAGGTAAAAAGCAGCTGTTAACTAGAAAACTACTGCTACACTGTAGATGTAGATGGACTAATAATGCTGGGTTACGCAAACATGTGTGAATGAGACAAAACAAAACTCCAGGTATGTTTTGATGAAGTAACAACATTACAATATGGCTTAATGCTCACATAAGTCAGTTTTGTGTAATATAGGACCTTTAAGTTAAATTTGTACATGCATGGCAGCCTATTAGAATGGAAAATCAGCGATGCTTAACATGCTTGCCTGGTCTTTGGGGGACAATAGGTCTGAGTAATACAGCTGTAATCCCTGACAGACCATTTTTCCCACCCACAGAGGAGTTATCTGTGCTGCTGTCAGAGCGTCTGTCAGTACCTGTCCCTATCTTCCTCTCATCCATTACTCTCAGCTGTCATACTGTTGTTTCTCTTTCTCTCCTCCATCTTTGATCTATCACTCTCTTTAGCCAGTGAAGAACAATCTGGAAAGTCTCAACCAAAACCATGCCCATGTCAGATATTTTGAATTCAAGTGCCTCAAAACAGAGCCAAGACAAAGAAGGAAGAAAAAAAAATTCTCTGGAATTAAATGAGAACATGCACACACCCACACTCTCCACACACCAAATAAATAAATAATCTAAGATAAACAGTAAATTACATATTTAGAAATGGAGTTCAAGTAAAAGTGAGTGACAGTTTAGATTTTAGTAGATTTTAACCATTGCATCTCTTCACTTCAAAATATGAGGTTGCAAATATGCAAGTTTACTCCCATCGAATGACTTTAGAAAGCAAATTCAGTGTTATTAAACCTTGCAATATTAAGTAGCTTGTGTAGTTTTGAAATGCATTTAATGGAGGCCTACCTTGGAGATGCCTGCTCCTGTAGTGGTCTTTGGGTTTGGTTGGATGCGCTCTGGCGTTACCATCACATTTTGGCTGCTCATATCTGTGACAGAAGTAAAAACAAGTCATTCATTTATCAGGAAGAAAATACAAATCTATGAAATGATCTACAGTTATTGTTTTTTTTATTGCTCCTCACTGTGAGATGTAAATTCTCCACAGACATAACTCAGCCTAATGGCATCACCTGCTTGTTTAATGAAGATACATACATTTAATGCCAGACTGTGGAACATTCCAGGCAAACCAACCACATTTCCATGAACTCAACCAGATTGTAAAAACTGTATTAGAAATGTTACACAGTGCACCTTTAAATAAATGATTTGTGGTTAACTGGTGTCTACAAAAAGACACAGAGATTTAGTTCTGGTATGAGAGGGAGGGGGAGGAGAAGCGAGATTGGAGCGTGGGACAGCAGAGGGTATGGCAGAGCGACAGGGCCAAAAACCATCCCAGGACAAAGAAACCCAAGAGGGAAAATCCACGCTTCCATATGTGTGCTAATGTGCTGCCTGGCTCTGAGCCTGGAGCCTTGTTAATGTGATCTGCAGCTGAAGAACAGGGAAGTGGTGCCAGCTCTATCCACTCTCAATGACCTTTGACCTCTGAGCTACTGTCTGGAGAATAGAAGATGTGAGCTAGGCAAGGCAAGGCAAGTTTATTTGTATAGCGCAATTCGTACACAAAGTAATTCAAAGTTCTTCACAGAAAAAGAAGGACATTAAAATCACACAAATGAAAACATAAATAATCACAAATCATCATCACAAAATTAATTTACACACTAGAGTCATGTTGAAATGTAAAAAGGCATATATGGCATGCATAAAATAACCACAACTATACCACAACATTCTGTAGGCCAGTGATATTTAATACAGATTAAGCTAAAATGAATATTGTTGATATTGTTATTGTTTTTGTTGAAATACATGAAGTTCTAGGGTCTAATCAAAATCACAAATAATCAGGTTCAATATCTGTGAATTGTCCTATTAGATATTACTTATGAAAAGTGTAATCAATAGAAGAAGCTGGCTCTTACTCTCCTTTTATGAGTATATATAGATTATATCAGCTGTTCCATTACAATCGTGAGCCTATTTAGCCTTTTTTTTTTTTTTTTTTTGGTTTCTTAAAGTATGAAATGGAATCAGCTTATATTATACTTGATTCAGGATATTTAGGTATTTTTATGCATGTATTCAGTGTATGAATATTTCTAGTAACTGTTTTAATTACTATGTGGTTTTGCTGTTTTTTAATTATCTTAATAAAGACTGGTGGGCCTGAATAGAGAATCTTTTATTTACAACAATGTAGCAATTGGGGAATCTGCTGTATGTTTAAAATGTACTATGTAGATAAAGTGATTTGGGTTTGAAGAATTACGACTGTCGTATGAAGATGTTTGTTGTTTTTTTATTTAAGCTAAATGATTTATGATTGTCTGATTAGTTTCATTAGGTCTTCACATGTATAATATTTCACGTTTCTAACATAGATATAACATGATAAACCAAAAGTAAGACTGTTTTAACATATATTGCATAGATTGCTCTCACCTGGTGGATGTCCCTGGTATGGGTCTTCCTGTGTCCACGAGCACACACCAGCAGTATCCTGTGGAGGGGTGACACTGTACTGGTTTGTACAGTCCTCCCTGAGCACAGTCCGGGACAAACACTGCGTCATTTTTGTGCAGCCGTGCCTCCTCCTGTGCAGACTGCTGCTCCTGGTCACAGGACGAGGCTGAAAGGTTAAAGGGCACATATTACTAAATGTATTACAATGAAAGCTCAATCATGGTGTGCGCTTTTGGAATTTGGAAGAAAAATAATTGTCTTCCATTGTGCCTTGTTTGGAAAAGCCAAGTTGAGTTTTAGCAATCCAGTCAGCATTCCTAAATCCATATTTAAAGGAACAAATCTTAGTGAAACCTGGTGCAAGAACTAATGCATAGCCCATGCATGTTAAAGCCTTTATAATGCTGTGACTATAACATAAAGAAATTAACAATGTTTTTGTTCTTTGTACACATACTGCTTTGTGCTGTTGGGCAAGACACTTCACCGGCATTGCCTGCTCACACTGTGTTGGAGGTGGAGAGAGAGAAAGGTATGAACAAAATAATAATAAAAATCATTGTGCTCATGCAGTTACTAAAGTGCTACTTCTACTGTGGTCATTGAATAAAACCATATAACAAGATCAATAATACATATACGGTTTCAGTGGCAAGTCTAAGATTTAATACAAGAATGAAATACCATATTATGAATTTGCACAAATGTTGGAATATTTCAAATTGTCAATAACATTACAACGTATTGCTACTATCTCCTTGAACTCTTAAAACCAGTTAACCTGCAAGTATCTGCACAAATAAACCATGCTGAGAGGTCATTTGGCTTCTGAAAACTTCTGCCCTCAAAACTAAATGTTTGAGAAACATGGTCAAGGTTTGCAGCGAACGGGAGCCAGCCGCAGGATCTGTTTACACTGAGGTACTAGAGACATTTCAGCTCGGATCCAATAAGTACACACTGCACAGGTCTGGCTGGATATTTCATAGTTAATATAAATCCAGAGTGAAGAGGAGGGTGGTGGTAAGAATGGGGCTAGGAGACATTGTGTAGACTGTTATATCAGCCCCCCTGGCACTGTTTATGAACATTAACAGGCTAATGACTGAGTACAGCTCCCAATGCCCTGAGTTAAGTAAATATTTGGAGTGCGCGCTGCCCTCTGTGGATGTGTGGGACAGAGCAGACAAGACGGAGGCATCCAGAGTCACTCCATCACACTATATATATTAGTGTTAGGGGCGAACTAAGCAACAGTGAGAAATCAATAATGGTTTAAGAGTGAAAGTGAAAAGGATTAGCATTAGACTGGACAAGGACAAAATGTATTGTAAACTTAATATAGAAGGTCAGGCTAGATTTCATAACACATTTGGCTATCTCAGTACACAACACATAATATTTTGAGCATGAGAAAATGAATAGTGTTTCTTGTCTTTCCTGTAATGTAATAAATGTAAGGGGCTGCAGAGTGGTCTAAGCACATGTAGGTTCTGTGTTTCTCTCTACTCTTCACCCCCATTTACTGCAGATTTAGGCACTAAGCTGGGGGGCTTGTCTCCATGGGATACCTTACTGCTTTACCAAAAATATTGTACGATATGGCATCAAATGTTCAAATCATGTTCATCAAATCTTGCATTTATTCAATTACCAGTGTTTTTATTGCTTGAAAAATCTGGTTTCTTATTGTGAATGGGGTCACCTCTTCAGAGATCAGATTTGTAACTTAGCCTGGTGGCGTCAGCTGTTTGTGCCCATACTGATGAATAAGTTTAAAGTCATACTGTGATACATTCTAGGTAAAGCAATGAAATACCCACAGAGAGAAGCAGACGGCGGACGCTCCACCAGAAAAGTTGCATAGTGTGTCTTTATGTTGCAGCTACACAAACACATTCATATATTAAAGGTTGGTGAAGTGTCCTGTCCAAATATCAATATTTTTTTTTTCTTTAAAACTAACAATGTGTGCCTTGTTTTTTTTTTTTGTTTATTTTAGATCTCACCATTGCTGTAGTGACAAGGGCAATTCAAATGATCCTAAATTGATGTGATTTGTCAGAGCACAACTTTGAACAACAGATTATTATGTACAGAGTTGGAGAATCAGTGAGACAGAGATGTACTGTAGCAATGCATCAGGCTTCAATCATAACTCTGTTCCTAATTTCCTCACCAGTCTCCAAGAAAGATTTGATAATTGAACACAAATTTTCAGCCATCTGTTTATAAAAACATTTATCGGCAATTGCCACTCACCCACCATAGACTTTCACTATGGCTGGATTGTGTTTTTGCAGTGTTTACTTTCATTAAAAATCTCAAACCACATGAAAGAACTCAAATGAGATGCCTATGCGCGCTCCGAACCAACTTTCTACACTCCACTTCCTCCGTATGTGCTGCCTTTGTTGCGGTCTGAGTTTTTTTTACCCAAAAGAGCAAATGGTAATAAGAACCATAAATGCTGCATATTTCTGGGTTTTTTATTGGTTGTAAATTATGATAATGGGATTCACACACCACTGCACGCATGCACACAGCCCTCTAATCTTAAAGCGGCATGTTAAAATCGTCATATTGAATCAAAAGCCAAAGATCATTCGAGCACAAAAGCTTAAGAGAATAGGAAATCCACTGTTTTGGACATGTGCTGATAATTATAGATGTAAGTAACCACAAAGAAGTAGGTCCACAGACTGACACACTTTGACACAGAGAGCTGTTGGTTTGGAGCAGCCACATGTCCCCAGAAGACAGGAAAACCCAAGCCATTATGGCTAACACACGTGGGAAAATACAGCGAGCTTTACAATCTAGTTTTAGTAAATAGACAGTCTGCAATCATTAAGAAGTTCAGAGGGAGAGGCGATGCAAAGGGCACAAGGAGGAATTTTGTTTTTATCACGCTAATATCGTTAGTATGTTAATTGCCAATAAATACATTTAGACTTATTGAACAGAGGAGATAGAAAGCACAAAAAGTAATTGCGTTTTTGGGTAGCCATTTTGTTTTAGTTTTTTTTTGTCCCGTAGGCTTTACTGGACAAAATGAAATGAGGCGAGAGAGAGTGTAGAGACATTTGGTATGGTGCTGACCAGGAGATGAACCCACAGCTCCAAGGTTGTAATAACTAAGTGCAACACCTTAAACCAGACGATATTAGGGTTTTAAAAGGCTATGCCACCTGGTTGTAATAATGGAGATGCTACTGCTTTGCCTGGAATGTCCCACAGTATGACATTTAAGTTATCTATCTTCATGGAGATAACCAGGACATGCCACCAGGTGATAACTTTAATGATCTCTTACCTCAATATTAAGTGTATTGTGATCCAGTGAAACCACACCCAAAAAAACATCTCCCATGACGGCTTGTTGTGCGTAGCTATCCCAATAACTGTTCTATCCATGGGTTTCAGAATGATGAATGATTGTAATAATTAGCAATTACTATAACTAATTATTATGCCTTTTAAATGATGGAAATACTACAAAATGTCACTTATAAGATGAAGTAGTAAACCATGAAAGCTAGATACCTTCGAAGAGTCATATTGGCAGTACATAATAACATAATACACTTATGTAGTGTAATGCTCCTTAGTCGTCATCAGGGGCTACTTCCTGCTTCTGAAGAGTTTGCACCTGCTGCTTCCTTCTTTACTTTGCTTTTTAATCATTTTACCTCTTCCAGTGCTGTAAAATCTGACTAGTTTTGATTTTCTACTAAGTAAATCAAAACTCTTAAACCATTTTTAAATTTTTTAACAACTTATCTGACGAACCAGCAACATGTCCAAGGGAAGAAACAAAACAAATTCTTTCTGTGAACAGGGTCGGAACTATAATTCATCTCCAAGTAGTAGTAGATCTCCAAGCACAGATATTTGGTTTAGAATCTTAGGAATAGGCTGAGGAACTACTTACCGTAATTAATGGGTTTGGAGTTATGGTTTGGGTATTAATTAAAATGAAGTACTTAAGTAGTTGCTAAGACTGAATCATTCTTAATCATTTGCTGCTGTGTGAATGAAGTCTTTGTCCAGGCTTTATTAAAACTAGTTAAAGTATAATTATTATAAAGTGTTAGCATCATATTCTCACTCACATGGTGCTCTGGTCCTGTTGTTCTGTCTGCTGCGGACCTGCTCCGTCCAAAGCGTGGGGTATTGCGAAGTGATGTCTGAAAGAAATCACAAGGACATTTTTATGAGCCCAAAATCCAAAACAGACTCAGAACCCCTCATAAGTCATCTAATCCAAAAGTCCCAAACTCTCCAACTGTAAAAACACATCAAAGTAGTGCAACTATAACTGCTATGAGTCCATGTGGAATAAATGTGTGGACAGCTGAGATGGTGGCAAACTGTTATCAAGTAGAAACATTAAAATTAATAGAGAAAGATACTTATTTCACAACACATGATATGATTGGTGTTATATCTGTTTATGGGGAACAGGATACAGTGGAAATGCTCTAATGGAGAGAAAGTGGCTGTCAATCATTGGATTTTGTTATACGGAAATAGAAATAAAAAACTGATTATGAAACTGCTTAACAAGTAATGAAAATATATGGAGGTTTTATAAGGACACCAGGTCTCAACCAAGCAATAAATATGCAGACAGATAAATACAGGAAACAGTACTGAATAGAAAAACCATGAGGTAGCCAACTTCCAATTTGTGTATTATTATGTATGTCTTGTTGGCTTAACAATTCAAATCTTTTTTAAGCAAATGTCAACTTCCAAGGATAAAAATAAGACTGCACACATAGGTTATCTCGATCCTGGCTTTCACAAATCACTGTCACATATATAAATAATTGTTTTGGAAATAAATACTACATACTTTGACTAACTACTTATTTATCAATGGTAGCAATAAATCAGATTGTATTTAGGTAATAAGTAAGGGGGCACAGCCTTAAATGGCCTGGTATGACTGGCTTACAGTGATGGAGGATGTGAGCCTGCTTTAGATAAATGTTATTACTATAATTCTGTTTGCAGACCTCAGCAGATACCTCACTTGTTTTAAGTACGATGTGGATAGTTAGTGTCAAATGGAGAGGAGTCATTGTGTCCCTGGCAGTGGTGCTTTTGGTTATTCCCATTAAGTCAATATAATGTAGAAAATTAATTTCTGTATTTCTTAAAATGACTTGGGTTCAAAGAATTATTTATAGAAATTAGCTAGTTTATTGAACGTAATGGTCTTTTATGCTACAAAACTGAGTCTTGTGAGGTTTAAGCGATGTTATAATGTTTTTACCTCCTCAAAAACACACCTGGAGTTGTGTTTTGTTTCATTCACACATGTTTGAGTAGCCCTTAATTATTAGTCTGTCTGCATCTCCAAAGCTCAAAATGCTCTGTTCCACCTTGTGATGTCATGAAGTGGTAGTTTTGAGGTTAACAGCTGTGTTTTACCTTTTGTTTAGTAGAGATTTGAAATTTCAGGCTTGAAATTATCCAAATTATTCTAGTGAAGGTGTATGAAGTTTAAAAACACAGTGGAACACTTCCTGTATTACCACGTGACATCACAAGGTAGAACAGAGTGTTTTCTGTTTGAGAGAAGAACGCAGGCTAATGTGCAGTTTGTGTGTTAAACAAGTGTGAATGAAACAAAACACAACTCTGGGTATATTTGTGACGAGGAAACATCATTATAACATAGATCAGAAAATTGCATAATGTGGGCGCTTTAATGTGTTGTGACATTTCTCATTGAAATTAAAAAGCACACTATGTAACTTTTCTGAAGGAGGGTCAGCCACATGCTCGTCTCTTGAGGTGTTACTGGGTTATTCAATAAACAGTATGAAACTCACCTTCTTCATCTGTGGAGGGCTGTGGATCCACGACTAGGCCGGTGTCATCTGCATTTAGAATGGAGAATATTTGCAAGGAGACTACAATTACCAGAGTAAGCTAGATTACAGACACTTGACGATGTTTGATTTGCACATTTGCCCGGCCAAGAGGAAAACAAAGAAAAAAGAGAGGAGAGAGGAGAGGAATCAGAAGAAGTAGTGGTCATATATTCCAGTGGTTTCCTGTCACGCAACAATCCCACGTTTTGCTGAAGACAGATTGAGGTCATATGAAAAGAACTGAGATGATGAGCAGTTGCTGGTGCTCCTCTGAGTCCTCTAATACCTGTGAAAAGTAAGTTAAAACGTACAGTGAATGATCTATAGGCTGAATGTATTGATCACGTGGTTGGCTGGGAAGGAGAGATTGGTATAAGAAAAGCTGGAACTACTTCAAAACCTGCAGGAAAGTAAATTCAATGTTATTTTAAATGTTCCGGGCTGGTTTAGTTCTATGACCTTGTACCACTTCCCTAATTCACAGAAAAATCTTATTCTGGTCTGTTCCTGGTTTGAACCCAGTCGAAACCTGATGTAGACTTGTAGACTGGTCTTTCTGGTCTAGTCCAGGTTTAGTTCAAGGTGTACTCCCAGTTTTGATGTGGTGCGTGTGTATGCAAGTCTGACTGCACCCTTAGTCGTTGAAAACAGTTTGCTAGAATTAAAAAACAACAACAATTCAATTACTTTTAAAAGCATACAATGAGAAAAAATATTTTAAATGCAAATATTTATGTAGAATAGCAGACTCTAACCTTCAAGTAAAAGTAAAATATAACACAAATTTCTTATCATTTGCTGTGTTGCTGTGTGTTTGGGTCCTGATTAGTTTTTAAAATAATACACAATACATATTTTAAAATGTGCCATTCATTTGTTATTGGATCATTACTCAGTTTTCATGAGGATAAACATTTTAACATTGCATTCACATTTACACAAAGCATCGTCTATAGGGTAATGGTTCATATGCGCCGTTCTCAGGATGCAGCAGTCTGGAGTCCACAGCGTTCACTGGAAATGCCATCTGAGAGAGTGTATTTATGAGTGGGATTTATGATGGACCACTAATGACCCATCTTTACTGTGCGGCCGTTTACATGACTCTAACACCTCTTTTAGCATCTGCCAGGAAACCCCCGCCTTATTTGTGGTCAGAGCTATTCGTTTTACTGCGCTGTGTCCGTCGTCGCAGAGGAAGACTCCAGCATGTAAATACATTTGTCAAAGAAAGGGCCAAAAATCGACTTAAGGTAAAATAAGTGATTTTCAAATGTTTAACACATTAGAATATATGAGTAAACTAGGCCAAACCAAGAGAAAAGAGGAGTAAGTCAAGTTTGAAACAGTACCAAAGTAAGTAAAACAAGACTAAATTAGAAGTAAATCAAATGGACAAAAGTATGGATAAAACTATAACAGGAAAAACTTTTGCATACACCAGAATTAATTCATAAATGAGTCTACAAAGGACTACAGCAAGACTAAACTAAAACAGGACCATTCCAAAAAGTGTGTGACTCCAAGGTTCGACTGATTTGATTAACATTTTGATTCCATAAACTCACATGTGTGCCATTCACTATTGGACAGACTGAAAACTAAAGCAGTGAGCAACGTCTGGAATTGAAAATATAGCAAAATATAACTTATCCTCCTGAGCCGGGCTTATGAAGTTAGCCATGTTTGTGGAACAGCCCTCAGGTCTAAACAAAGACAGAAAGAAGAATCCTGGGTGAGTTTTCCCCAGTGTCCACACCCCCTTAAAGAAGACATATTGTGCTTTTGTCTGCTATATAGGGTTGGAAAATAGTGATGCCAAATGAGGCATTAGGAGCCAACTCTGCCTCTTTACGGTGCGTCATCACAACAAGGTGCTGTTCTGCTGGCCTAAGCTGTCGGCCCCTCCTATGGATAGCTGCAGATCATGCTAGCTAGCAGCAGATATTGTGCCAAAATGACTATGCAACGCTGCCATATTTTACGTGTATTGCCGATTAAGAAAATTAAATTGGAGAACGAAGTAATTACAAAGCAGTGGGTGTATACCAGTGGCAGTAAAAACAAGGGTAGATCAGAGCAATGACGTCTTACAAGAGTATAAAGATTACTCAACATGCACGAACCACTCTAAATACAACTTCAAGCGAGTAAATGAGAAGGGAAAACTATTATAATTGGTTAAAATCCCCTAAAAGTCAATTTTGCACAATATGCCTCCTTTAAAGAAGCAAAATAAGCTAACTAAGATGGTCCTAACCATCAAAACAATCTCAAGTCATGAAGTATCACTGGACACTGCACTGTGGTTACCCCCTGCTCCTGCCCCAGCTGCACTGAAGTATGGGTCAAATGCAAAGAACAAATTGCCATCTTAACCTTGTACTGATACTAAAACACATCTTCACTAATTATTTTTAAACCCAGTTAAAAACAGCACAAACCCAGGTCAAAACCAGAACCTGTCCAGTGCTTCTTAGGCTATGACAGTCTGTAAAGCTGACTCAAGCTCCAGTGTAATCAGGCCTGTTCTGAGAGCTGGCACACCACAAATCTACAGTTTACTCTGCCTTTCACCACGCTGTTTATCCAACAGTTCACAGGCAACCACAGACCCTCCCTCCCCCTCCATCCCCCTTCCCTCCCCCTCCATCTCTGCATGTGATTTTATATTCCCACTTGATCTATGTGTAATGACTTGGCTGGGATTTGACTGTCAGTATACCCCGTTCTGTTTACAGAGCAGAGGCACATGTACAGTCAATGTCATTGGAATAACTGCTTAGCAAACAAGCAAAAGAACTTTCACTTTCTATATAAATAAAACGTGTTTACTAAAACTGACTATTTTTGTTATCCCAAATTTGCATATTTCTTTTGTTTATGTCTGTCTACTTTAAACCTACCTGATCTGACTCAGCTCAGAATAACACTCAAAGCAAAATTCAAGATTCAAAATAGAAATACTAAATGCGGAGGAGCTGGAGGAAGTGTCTGGGGTGAGGGAAATCTGGGAGTTCCTGCTTAGCCTTGGATAAGCAGAAGAAAATGGATGGATGAAATGCTAAAAAAAAAAAAGGTTAACTGCCAAAAATGACAAACAACACTTTCTACATATTTAAATACCACTAAACTACTATAACTATACTATATAATATTTAATCATGCTTCAACCAACTTCTTTACTGCCAAAATACATATAGACTAGATATTGAGTTACTTTATTTATATATAAACCTAATCTGAATTAAAAACAGTGCAATTTTAACCAAAAACTGGGGGTATCCAAATATGTGCTCAGACTCTAAGCATCAGCAAAATTTGAATACCACATGTACAAATCTGATGTAAATATATGGCCGTAACTTCTCTGGATGCATGAAAAGTAAATAAACAAAGTAGTCCCAGGCTCTGCTGTCACACCAGGAGGGTAAACAGTGAGGTCAGTGAGGTTTTTGCTCACTGCTCCATTCATTTACTGAGCCACGAGCTGGTATAGACTCTGTGTGGAGACCAGAGAGGGCGACCAGAGTCACATGTATCATTTACTGTAAGTTCTCATGGTTGTCTGCTAAAGTTGGTCTGAGAATTTAAAGTATGTTTTAGAAGTTTTAGGGGTTCACACAATCTATTTCTCCTTTTTAAATGGTCAGTTCATTAATCTGATCTTTTTCTCCCAGATATCAAGCTGTCCCTTTGTATGTGATCACTTTCACATATGGCACGTCAAAACTGAGATTAAACTGGGACTAAACCAGAACTCAACCAGGACTAGATAAGGACTAGACCAGGATTAAACCAGGACTAGACCAGGACAGGACCAAGACTAGACTAGATCTAAACCATGACTAGACCAGGACTAAACCAGGACTAGACCAGGACAGGACCAAGACTAGACCAGATCTAAATCACGACTAGAGCAGAAATAAACCAGGACTCAACCAGGACTAGATCAGGACTAGACCACAACTAAACCACGACTAAACAGGATTAGAAGAGGACTAAACCAGGGCTAGACCAGGACTAAACCAGAACTAGCCAAGGATTAGAACAGAACCAAACCAAATCTAAATCCCACCTAAAGTGAGGCCAAACCTGAAACAAACCAGCACAAAATCTGAACAATTTCTGTTTGTATTTTCTTTGCTTCCACACAAAGTTTTTAGTTTTCTCTGGCTATAAAATGTATCTACAGCTCTAATTTGCTTTTGCTTTCATAACATCCCTGTTGGAAATAAATAGAAGAATAACATAAGGGTGGGAAGTCAGGAGGTAGTAACAGAAACAAGAATAAAACTGGTCAAGACAGGTCAACCATTCAGAGTACAGCTAAGCATTATGGGAAACCAATTAGACTATTTCCTTGCATAACATTGTCTGCAAATATATCCCAATAAGTCACATACAAATTTTGCTCTGTTTTAGAAGTAGATTTGGTAGTGTTTTCAACCTCGATATTCAGAATTTACTCAATATTCAACACAGATTTTAGCACTGAGAGGGCCACAACAACTGTATTGCACATTATGAAAGGACCAAGAGGAAAATCAGACATGAAATAAAATACCATTTCTGCTTAAGTCTTAACACATCCCGTGTCGATTTTTCACTGGTTTGGACAAGAGTTAAATCAAGGTCAACGTTAAGAGTGGTTATTTGATTTCTTTGGCCTGTCGATGGAAAAAAGAGGTGTGAGTTACAAAAGAATATGGTGGATCCATTTTGGCAGCTGCTGGTAAAACAACACACAGACCACAGCTCCTCTCCTGCTAGTTTTATACGAGCCTCGGGGCTGCTTACACTGTTCAGATTGACAAAATATTAGAGACAAGCCTTAACAAGTGACACAGACAGAGAGCACATCATAGGCCCAGTGCAGGCAAACACACTGCAAAAAAATAATATCTTAGTCTCTCTTGAATGCTAAATACTCAGTTTATACTCAGTCTCAGTTTATGTAGTTATGACTAGATACTTAATGAATGTAAATTATTTGATTTGTTTATAAGTTTGTTCAAATCATTGTGGTGCATTAAAGGTGCACTGTGTAACTTTTCTGGTGGAACGTATGCCACTTGCATGCTTGTCTCCACAGAAATTTCCATGGAGTTTTGCCTGGAATGTTCCATGATATTAAATATTTTTTATCTCTATGGAGAAAAGCCTGTGATGACACTCGGCAACATTACAGGTCAGATCTGTAGAGAGGCGACCCACAGTATGAATGTGTGGGGTTTTTTGAACAATAAAATGTATTGTGATTGAATTATTGCAAGAGATGTTTAATGCCATAGTGTGGAACATTCTAGGCAAAGCAATATCCTTTCCGTGGAGATAGCAGCTGGCACACGCTCCTCCAGAAAACTTACATAGTACACTTTTAACTCCTTACAAACTTATTGGCCAATGTACTATGACTGTTTAAATGGGAGCATTTAAAGGGACACATGATGTTGAATCATGATAGTGAAACAGCTGTCAACTGTCAAATAAATGCAATCCAGTGAAAAATACTCAAATCCAGATTGAGTTTTCAGGTCTTTTAAACTCATGTTAGAAACATTATATTTATTTTACAGTGCACATATTACATATGAGGACAGCATTGCACCTGCAGCCTGTATCACTGCACTGAGTCTTATGCCAATGTGTTTTATTAATTAAATTCTCACCTGCTTTGCCCGGCTCTCTCGTGGTCGCCCTTTCCTGCTTTGATCCTGAAAAGCCGTGAAAACATTATCACCACATTTTTATTGCCTGCCGTTATAAAACAGATTATAAATAGCTGCCATCTGTTACTATAATTATTATTAACCTCATTTCAAGTCCAAAACCAGGAATCAAAGGTATACCGGCAGGCTAATTAAAAAGTAACAGCAAAAATGAAGTAATGCTCATAACTATGGTGAGGTAATAAGGTACAATCTGAATGGTCCATGACAGAAGGTGCAGGTGAAAACATTATGTACTAATTTATTGTAGATGTTATAGATACAGCAGTAATGATAGACTGTAAGTACAATTAATGCATTTTATTGATTCAGGGGAGGGCCAATATGGATTCTCATGAGTTTGTGAACACACAAATATCATGAGAATCCATATTGCTGTGCAAGGTTACCATTTGCAACCTTAAATTTACAATTTCATGTTATTCAGAGATTCTCCATATAAATTGTCCCATATTTTGGGGGTACCAACTGCTTAAAGAAAAGATACAAAGCTTTATTTCAATGCTTTAATGTGACAAGGCCACGGCTCCAAATTTTATTACACTGCTCCGAGGGTTTGCAGTGAAATTTGTTGTTGGTGTAATTTTGGAATTACAATTCATTTATTTTGGTGAAAATGATTGAAACTTGTTGTATATATCAGCCCAAAGATATCAGCAGAACTTAATGGCCATCAAAACATATTGGTCAGTCTCTAATGTTACTGCCTTGTTCAGTTAAAACAGACAGAAAACTAGTATTTGGACTGGTCATTTACACAGACTTGCCCCATTGTCCCAGTAGCCCCCAGGAGCGGCTCTGTGGGGGACATGTGGCACTCATTTGATTGTTTTTCAGACGCCGTCCTCCAGAACATTCCTCACAGTTTAACTTTGTTTCTCAATTCTTCAGAAGGGATTTTCTGCTTGGCGTATTTACACCAAAAGCCCACGATTTGAGCAACACAGTTCTGCTCCAGAGTGCATCAGCCCAGCCTATGACCGCACTCACAAAGACGACCAAGGCCGAATGACATGGTTTGTTTACCTGGCAATATTTGATCAACTTTTTGCATACAAGAAATGAATTTGAAAGATGGATTGCAAGAAAGTTTTGGGAAATTTTGCGGTTTATCAACATTTGAAGAATGATGCAATGTCACATGCGGTAAACAATAGTGTATCCTAGCAACTGTGGGCCAAACAGGTACACACCGGACAAAGAATAAATAGCCTAAAGTATATATTTATATTGAAAAGTTATATGGCAAATTAAATTCACAATTTCACATGTCATAAGTGCAGTTATTTTGAAACTCAACCTATTAACTAACTCCTTGAAAAGATGTGGGGTGTTAATCACTCTGCTACTATGCAATCCAACATTTATCATGAGAAAATCTTGCTTTATTTTAGTTGTTCACATCCAAAATCAGTTTTCCTTTGTTGTCTTAAATGACTACAACCAAAGCTTTTACCATCACCTGTTCACTACTAAATAAATGTAAAAAAAAATTGAAGATGCACGATGAACCATATATGTTCAAAACCATTATACAATACGATGTGAGTAATTAATGCATACTTTTCATACCTTGGCATCTGGGTTTCTTATTGGCCACAGCTGAGCCACTGATCGGTCGACCATTAGGAGTCACACACCAGCAGTATCCAGTGTAGCTGTGGCACTGAACCTGTCAATAAAGTCAAGATGTCAAAAGGTAAATAGCAGGTTTAGTTAAACAGTTTTTATTCATTGATAAATAGACCTGCATTCATAATGCCTAATGCACTTTGAAGGCTTGTTTGAAGCCTCTCAGTGCTATACTGTAGTCATTATTCATTCACTCAATACTCCGTGGTGGTCAGCTGCAGCTGCCCTGAGGCAGACTGACAGAAGCAAGGCTGCCAATCTGCACCATCGACCCCTACAACCACCACCAACACTCACGCACACACCACTTTCATACTAGGCCTTGCCTGAGGACACGACAGAACTTCCTTGAAGCAGGAATTGATCCTCAGACGTCTATGTATATCTATATTCTATTCTATATCCTTATTAGAATTGTTTTAACATGTTTATGATTTATCTCAAGATATTATATATATGCTGATACGTTTTCAGCTTCATTTTAGTTTATTTTTTGTAGTTAAACCATTAAACAATACAAACAAAAAAACAAAACACAAAAAAGTCATAGATTTTTCATGCAGAAAATCAACTTAAAAATATTGAAACCACAATTTAATTTGAGTTATTGAAAATACATATTCTTATTTAATTTTTTAATGTTACCTCGCTGTATGTGCCATCAGGGTTGCACACAGGCACAAAGACTTGGGGGTACACCTTCTTGGCCTGTTGTTCTGTGTACTTCTTCTCTGCTACACATCTGGACGTATCTGAGAACCACCACAAATCACAACAATCACCAAACCCATGATTCAACTGGAGGCTCTGTATTTCCCCCATCCAAAACATAACAAACACAACCCTGACAGAGCCATATCCCGCTGTCTGATGATGGACAATGAGCTAAAATAGACAAAGGAAGGAGGAGAGCAGGGAGGAAACTACTCAAGACTTTTCGGAAGCAGGAGATCCGCTAGCGGCTGGGAATTGAACCAACACCCACGGTTCTATTAGAAAGCCTTGCGCGCTGCCTGGTGGTAAAGACATTATGGACAGAGCCAGAGTTTGTAGCTCCTGTTCATTCCAGTGAAAAGGGCTGATGCAAAAGGAAAACCGGACCTGCTCCTAATGTGTCCACGTCTCACTGAAGAAATCTTGACCGTCTGAAATTTAAGTTATTTTTTGATTCATTGGGTGAGCATTGTTTAACCTTACACCAAACTATTTATAATGTATATTTTACACATTTGACCATGTATTATACAGTAGTAGCACTGTACTTAAAATTGAAGGTTGTAACATCTCATCATCAGTTAGGAAAAAAAAAGGTTTTAGGTTAAACTAGTTAGGTTCCATTAATCCTACATTAAAAGTAGAGCTCTGTGCATGAGGTTAAAAAGCATGTTATTTGGAGAAGAATATGGTATATCTGTATTTTTTTTATTCAATGACACTAATACAAACTCATATATATTCATTAAATCAACACAGAAAACCGTATTTATTTGTTTTTCATATTTTTCATCATATTACAAAAGCCAGGTTTCTGAAAATGATTAATAACTAAAAAGTTGCTGTGATGGGCGTCACAAAACATCACTAAACATCACAAAACACTGAACACTATTTATAGGACGGTTATTAGTCTGGTTTATTGCTAAAATATACTTGGCCGTAGCTTTACTCAGCAGTGCCTAGAGAGTTACATAGTCCAAGTCCAGTCCAAGTTGTATTTTTACTGTCAGGAAAAGGAGGGAAAAATTTGTTATAACATTTGAAATCGTGCCGTCCCTGTCTAAGCCTGGGTCAGTATTTCACCTGCGTGTATTTGACATTTTTTCACAAGTTTCTGCCAGAGCAATGCATCATGTGTCATTCCTGAGCTGCCTGTTCTCACCTGGAGCAGCAGCTGTGCAAACCTCCAGGACACAGCTCACTCACAACGCCACAAACTCACCACTGGCTCAATGGCTCTGTTTCTGCTTAACTTAAGTCTATACACTGCAAAAAAAAAGGCAGGACAGTTGTCTCTTGTAAATAATAATATTGCATTAATTATATATAGTGCTTCTCCAGATGCTCAAAGTCACTTTAAATTTTGTGCATTGTTCCTTCACTCCTTACGCAGTGGTGGTAAGCTATTATTTGTAGCCACAGCTGTTCTGGGGCAGACTGGTGAAAGTGAGACTGCCAATCTTCACCACCGGTCCCTCTGGTCACCACCAACACCCTAACAAACCACATTCATATTAGGCAATGTGGCTGAAGTGGCTGTTTGATATTGTTCTAAATAACAGACGCCCAATGAGCTCCTCTGTTTTCTCAAGTCATATGAACTAATCTTGATATTCACTTTTCAGCATAAGTTTTAAAACACTCCACTGGTCTGACATTGGCCACAGTGCACTGTCCCATTAGACACATTAGACAGTGGCCCTGGTTTGGCTCAGGCTGGTCATGTGTGTGTGTGTCGCTGTCGTGAAGGAGCAGAGGGGCACATAGTTATTCCCACCGGACCAAAATATCTAAAGTTAGCTTCAGTGGAAAAACCCAAAAACCAAAGAGTTCCTGCAAAGGGTTCAACCGTCTGGAAAAAATGACAAGACATTTTGAATCATCGTTGCGCAGTGATAGAAAACAAATGTGGTGCCAGTCGTGCCAACCTTAAAACAAAAGAGGTGTGGGTATGAGGGACAGTTACTTGCAGAACATTTAAAACTCTTGGAACATCTTTACCTATAATAACAGACCACAGTTGATAGACATTGTTTTGTTAGGCTTCTGCAATGTCAACATTTATTTCCATCCAGTTTGGCAAAGTCTTCTTCAGCATACCTTAAAAATCCTGTACCTGATTTCAAACCGTTGAATAGATCATATTTTGGAGTCTAATTTTATATTTTGCAGCTTTTCACAGACAATGCGATGTGATGTAAGGAGCACTTATCTTGACAAGAATAAAACTTTTAAGATTATAAATGGGTTTAAAATCTGGACTCTGGCTAATCCATGTGTGAAAATGATGTCTAATGCATTGTGAAGTAGCCTTGTCATTCGGCTAATCTCATTTTTTGGGTGCATTATGTCACCGAAACTGACCAGTAATAATGAAATGGGAGGCTCAAGTTTTACCTATTTGCTTTGTTAAATCCAAGTGGTGACTTTTTTGACCCACCACTAGTGTATAGTTAAAGGTTTATCAAATAGGCCAATATTTTTTACATGTACTTGAATAATATATTTTAATGCTGCTGTTTTTGAGTTACTATTATAATCCATAGACTGTATATAGAAGTGGACTAAGGGAGTAACACGTCACCCGTAGCTCCAGTCAAATGAAGCTCATTGAGGCTAGCAGTTATAGGGGCCATGGGTCATATCTTGAGTTACTGATACAATAGTGAAATAAAAAATACCAGGATCATGTAGAGCTGAACAGTTTAAGAGCAAAATGACGAGTCTGACAGCAGCAGTTACAGAGAAGTGACAGTTTTCTCATGTAAAGTAAAGTGGAGTCGGATGGAGCCAGAAGCATGCCCATAATCACTTTCTATTTGGGACATGGCACCTAGCAGGTTAGCTATGCCCATTTTATATACAGTCTATGTTAAAATCACATACATTTTGGTGGATCATTCATTTTTTTTCTATCTTATCTTATTATTTCATTTGCTGTTTAAAAGTATTGTTAATTATTGTTTGGAAAAGCCTCAAAATTCAACGACAGGGGCTGGATTTGAAGATTAAGGAAAGAGGAATAGGAGAAGTCATTTGTAACCTTTCATTTTGAACATAAAAAGTGCAATATCTAAAAACTCTCTAGACACAATGCTTGAATAGTCTTTGCAATATACTGTACTTTTTGATTCTTGGGTAGTTGTTTGAATCACTAATTTCTCTGTCTATTATTTTGAAGTAACACTACTGCTACTGCTACTATATTTTGCCTGCTCTCCCACCTCTGGCTTTGGGGCCACTGCTGAGTCTTTCACAGTTCCTCCCCAGTCATCGCAAACCAGAGGGGGTCCCATTCGTATAGACTTGTGTCATTGACGTTTACAATACAACTTTCATGCACTCTCTTCCCTTTCAGCTTCCTGGTTGGACTCCTCTATTCTGTCCAAAACATCCAGATGCCCTAACATAGAGGTTTCCATGGAGACGCAGCACAGGCATAAAACAAGCCTTTCCATCATATGAGAGCCCTTTTTAACCCAGCCCTCTGCACACTCGCTGCATTTGTGATCTAATATTGTATAGGACAGAATGAGGCATTGTCCCCAGTCTGCAGAGAGGGGCAGTAGTGAGAGGGGTGGGGTGGAGGGTCTTTGGGGTGGAGTGGTTCTTCCTTCAACAAGCACCAACAATGAGAGAGTCTGTGAGCTGCTCTGCCTCCTGGTTTTACTTTGCTTCTGCCTTTTTATATTCATACATCCACTAGTAAAATATTAATGATTTGTAATGTAGTAAGAAAATAAGAGCAGTAATAACTATGAAATAGTTATTACTGCTCTTAAAGTAAAGTAAAAGTAAAGTATGGTTAACTGTCTGATATTCTGCAAAACTCCTGCTGTGAAATAAATTACAGAGAGGAAGCCCTTGTGTTTTATTTATAGATTATAGTTGAGAGTCATAAATAAAAGTACTTGTTTTTATGTAAAGCCACAATATGTCATTTTTAGCCAATACATCAGAAGTAGCCAGTAGAGTAAAACAAAAGAATGTTTCTCATTTTGATTGTGTTTATTACGATGAAAAACATGGGTGTGCATCTCCACAAACCTGTCTCTTATTTGTCTTGGAGGCCTCCCACTGCTTGTTTCCATGGAAATGTTCCTTTGGCTGTAATCTTCCACACCATGGAATAAAACTTATGTATGGTATAGTTTTAACTTTCTAGTTCCATGGAATCATGCAGATCACATGCCACCTCAATAACGTTACATACTGACCCTTTAAATGTGAAGTGGGACAGAGATGCGCCCCCATCCCAGTGTGTCAGCCCCATTCTGCTGCAGGTCTCAAAGAATTAATTATGCTGAAATGAATTTAACCCAGAAGTTGTGCAGTGTTTTGGGGGAGCAGGGGTGCTGGAGCGTGACTCATGGCCTGACCTTTGCATGGCCCACGGATGACCTCCAGCTGAGGGTCGCGGCACTTGGCTCGAAGAAACTCGCAGCGAGACGCGAAAGTTCGGCCATCGGAGGCGCACAGGGACTTTCGGGGAGAGCCAGTGCATTCCATGTTACACTCCTTATCCTGGTCCACCCGCAAGAACTGCACAAAACACAACATGTCAATTAGCAAAAGATACAGACTATGCATTTAAAGGACCTATATTATGCAGAATTTACTCTTGTGAGCTTCTAGCCATGTTATAATGCTGTTACCTCATCAAAAACATACTTGTAGCTGTATTTTGTTTCATGCACATGATTGAGTAATCCTAAATTATTAGTCTGTTTACTTCTCCAAAGCTCAAAATCCTCTGTTCCACCTTGTGAAGTCATGAAGCAGTAGCTTTCAAGTGACCAGCTACATTTTAGCTTTAACTCAGTAGAGATTGGCAGTTCCAGGGCAGAAATCATTCAAATGATTCTAGTGAAGATGAATGGAGTTTAAAAACACAGTGGAGCACTTCCTGTATTACTACATGAGAACACAAGGTGGAACAGAGTGTTTTCTGCCTACACATGTGTGAATGAAACAAAACACTACTCCAGGTATGTTTTTGATGAGGAAATAGCATTATAACATAGATTAGAAAAAGTGTAATATGGGCCCTTGCATCGAAAATAACTAATGTGCTCACATTGTTGTTGTCTTCATGTTACTTTGCCTGTAAAGTTCCACGGTATGGCCTTAAATGTAACTTTATAGCATTTATTTCAATACAGGTGTTTTAAAAACATGCCATACTGTGGAACATTCTTGGTAAAACAATAATATATCTATGGGTCTGTCTCCATGGAGATAGGCTTAATGCCCATGTGGAACGTATCATGTGATAAAGGCGGCATAAACTCTGGAATCTAACTCCTGTAGATATAATACATCGATTCCAGCTCCAGTCTGGGAAAAATAAAATGATCCGGTATTAATTCCAGATTTCCAATACTGCTCCCTAATGCCTAATCAATAATAACACATTCTCTACCAACTTGCTGGATTGTTGTGCCATACTCTGTGGTTCTGACTTTAGGCCCCATTCATTGCTTGATATGAGAACAGTGAACGCGACTTAAATCCAGGACTAGAGTGAACAGAAGACAGCACATGTTCAAAATCAAGCCCTGTTTTGAAATATGAGGAGTTTGTGCTGCTTTTTGATTACAGAATATTGGGGAGTGGTGGTGGGGGAAAGAGGAAAACATTCTGACTTTGGTAGAACAGAGAAACTCCACACAGAAAACCTCCAATCAGTTTGGGAATTGAACCTCAAGTGCTAACACCATTTTTCATCGCCCCAACTACAGTATATTTTTTTTAATCATTTTTTTTTGAGAATAAGATTGAAAAAACAGACATTTACAGCATATGTGTTTTTGCAGCCTCTTCAAACCACAGAAGCAGAGTAGTAGTTCTAGTAGAAGCAATAGTTTGGGCAGCAGTCCCACCTCACAGCAAGAAGGTTCTCAGATCAACTCCTGGATTATATGTTTTTCCTCTTGTTTTGGTGGGTTTCTTCTAGGCACTTGGATTTCCCCCATCAACCCAAAACATGCACCATATATAAAATCCTAGCTAGCTCAAGGTAAAGAGGATCTTTAGCTGTTTTGCTTCACAACAATTGAATACACTCCAAGGAAAGGCAAAACTGGATACGTTGGTGACAGAATCACAATTTAATAATCTGGTTAAGGACTTTTATACACACACCTGCTCTCGTTTTAAATGTTTTATATGGACTTGTGTACTTGTTTGTTTTGTTTGTTTTTCTGTTTATATTGCTTTTTAAACAGGATGCCCATGGGAAAGAAAGTGCTGCCATTGGGTTCCTCTGTATGAAGAAAGAGAAAGAAAGTCAGACAGAAAGAACAAAAGAAAGAAAGAAAGAAAGAAAGATGGGGAGATGTGTCCCAGGGGCAATAAACCATACCTTAGTCATGGTCTTAGTAGTACAGTCAGTAGTAGCAGTAGAAGTAGCAGTAGTAGTAGTAGTGGTGGTAGTAGTAGTCTAAGTAGCAGTAGAGGTATTAGTACTAGCAGTAGCAGCAGCAGCAGCAGTAGTAGTAGTTGTAGTAGCAGTAGTAGCAATAGTAGTAGTAACAGTAGTAGTAGTAGTAGTAGTAACATTAGTAGTAGTAGTAGTAGTAGTAGTAGTAGTAGTAGTAGTAGGAGTAGTAGCAGTAGTAATAATAACAGTAGCAGCAGCAATAGTAGTAGGAGTAGCAGTAGCAGTAGTAGTAGTAGTAGTAGTAGTAGCAGTAGCATTAGCAGTAGCAGCAGCAGCAGTAGTAGTAGTAGTAGTAGTAGTAGTAGTAGTAGTAGTAGTAGTAGTAGCAGTAGCAGTAGTAATAATAGCAGTAGCAGCAGCAGTTGTAGTAGGAGTAGCAGCAGTAATAGTAGTATTAGTAGTAGTAGTAGCAGCAGCAGTAGTAGTAGTAGTAGTAGTAGTAGTAGTAGTAGTAGTAGTAGTAATAGTAGCAGTAGTAGTAGTAGTAGTAATAATAATAGTAGCAGCAGTAGTAGTAGTAGGAGTAGCAGTAGTAGCAGCAGCAGTAGTAGTAGTAGTAGTAGTAGTAGTAGTAGTAGGAGTAGTAGTAGTAGCAGTAGTAGTAGTAGCAGTAGTAGTAGTAGTAGTAGTAGTAGTAGTAGTAGTAGTAGTAGTAGCAGTAGTAGCAGCAGCAGCAGTAGTAGTAGTAGTAGTAGTAGTAGTAGTAGTAGTAGTAGTAGTAGTAGTAGTAGTAGTAGTAGCAGTAGTAGTAGTAGTAGTAGCAGTAGTAGCAGCAGCAGTAGTAGTAGTAGTAGTAGTAGTAGTAGTAGTAGTAGTAGTAGCACTAATAGTTGTATAGTGAGAGTGTCAGTCTGGTGCAGCTGTCTTCTGAGTTGAAAAAGCCTGGACTTGAGTGACACTTCCTTGTCTTTTGTGCGCTAACACCTGTGCAGTATTCTGTGTTCACTCTGAGGATGTTTTACTGAGCCATGAAAAGAGAAACAAGGACCGGCCCGGGCTCGGATCACCTGAGTCAATGCCACCTTTGTATCTAAACCCTCCACAGACCACACAATGGGGCGGAGCGGCTGTGGCCAACAAGCTGTGACTGCTACAATGAATGAAGACACTGAATGACAAGGCTGAATACAAACATGTCAGCAGAGTATTGGGTTTTCGTATTATTCACATTTCGCTGGAAGAATGATAAAAAGAATAAAAAATGCTCTTCACAAGTTGATGCAAGTTTGGTATTTGGTTAGCATTAAATACACTTTCAGAAATGTTTCTTTAGTACAATATTTGTACAAATGAAAACATGCAAGACGCTTTTTTTGTGGTTGAGATGAATCACAATTTTTTCCCATCATATTAATCAATCTCTTTTTTATTTTTCAATACAAATAAAATGGCTGAAAATGCACTGACTTTCCCAGACCTCACTCAATTATAATTTATAATTTACGAATTTAATGAAAAAAACAAGTTAGTTTTCCATGAGTAGCTTCACAGATGGTTGTGGTGATCTTAACCAGTCCGGCTTGGGTCAGACATAGGAAGAAAACTGACTGGTGAACTCCTACAGCTTAATTGGAAAGTATTTTAGTTAGTCGCAAAAGACAAGTGAATTCTAGCAAATGGATAAAAGATTAACGTACCTTTTTTCAAAGGTGCTGGTAAGTGATTGTCTTATATCTGTCTGAACAGAGGAACTAACTACAGTGAAACTAACACACCCTAGTTGTTTACAGTAAGAAAGATGAGCTATTAGTAATTGAGCCCATTGAATTTACCTAAGGTGTGAAGAGTTCACAGATGGATGAGGGACTACCCAGACATATTTTTAGTTAGAAATAATAATTTGTGAGTAAAATCTTTAACGAATTAAAAGAAAGAAAAAAAAAAAAGCTCTTCCCATAAAAAGGCGTAACTATGAGCCATATAAATTTGTTGTGTCTGACACATTACAAATGAAGTGAGAGAGGATTTCTGAAGCATGAGATGAGTTTGAGCTGCCCTGGGCCTGTGCACCTGGAAGAAGAGAAGAACCCAACCCACTCTGTCAACCGCACTCATAAATCCACAGGCAGGATAAGCCCATTCAACAACTAACAGAAACCTATAGAGACAGAAGACAGAAATGAACAATCAAAACATTTTAACTAGCCGTTTCATCATAGGTTTAAAGAAAATGATCAAATCTGGACTGAAGGGATTTCCAAAGATCAAGGATGAGAAAGGGGCAAATCTTCCAGCTGTAAGACAGAAATATGGAGATGGATATCTTTGCCCTCTAGGAAAAACAATAAATAAAAGTGTTTTGGCAGAGAGGTTAAAGGAGGCACTGAGGCAGATCCTGTGAAAAACAAATAGCTATACTACTATCACTGCTACTATTACTACTGATATATAACTAATACAACAATGATAGACTCTATAATCTATCTCCAAGACAGTGTACTTGTTTTTATGCCAGTCCCAAACATGGACAAAAATATTTAAGTTAAAGTCGAACACACAAAACAATGACGAAGACTAAAAGTACTTCAGGTCTGTGCAGTTGATTTAGTTGATAAATTGCAAATGAATGAATTAATTACTAAAGCCCAAATTATTAACTGGGGCTGGAGCATTCTTTTTGTAGAATACATTTGTAATAGGCAAGACAAGACAAGTTTATTTGTACAGCACATTTAGTACACAAAGTAATTCAAAGTGCTTTACGGAATAATAAAGACATTAAAATCACAATACAAACAAATGAAAACATAAATATTCATCATAAAATTAACATTAAAAGGGAAGAGTGCAGAATAAAAACCTTTCAGTCATATGCACAGCTAAACAGAACCATTTTGAGCCTGGAAACATTAGTAGAGGCCTGTCTCACATCTTCAGGACGACTGTTCCAGGTTTTAACTGCATAAAAGTGAAATGCTGATTTCCCATGTTTAGTCCTGACTCTGGGCACCAGCAGGAGGCCGGTCAGAGCCACAGCAGAGACCTGAGGACAGGACTGTGCTATAGATGTACTGTCTCTGTGCGGCTAATTATTGAATAACTGTGATTTAAATGATTATACATTTTCCACATTGAAGCAGCCTTACTTACTCTTGGGTCTAGTTTGGACTTAAGTATTTTAATCTATGTACTATAGTACAATATGACATAGTACAGTATAACATATGTAAATAGAGGGCATCTATGCCAAAACAATTGAGATGACCATTGACTTGCTATGATGAACCCACTGTGGACAAGCAAAGAAATATACTGTAAAATCAATACGAACATTTTGTTTGTCACATAAGATAACTTACATTGTTAACTCTAAATTATGACAGGCCTAAGACATTTATGTAATTAGTCAGGTCAAGTCCAAACATTTTACATAAATAATTGCATGAAGAAAATACGCTATTGTATTTTACAGTCAAATGTACTCTGAATCTGCCTCGTGCACCTGCACATGGGAGGGGAGCTGTCTGAATAAGCATTACTAAGCACACAGAGAGGAAGCCTTTGTATTGGTGTAAAACAGTCTGTGAACCCAGGTGCCCCTCCTTGTCCTGTGCTGGAGTTCTTATATTGTTCATGTGGTGTAGGGCTGCAACTAACAATTATTTTAGTAGTCGACTAGTCAGTGATTATTTTAATCAAACGATTATTTCTAATGCACTCTGAGACTGATAACTGAAGGCTTCTAGATAGAGAATATGTACAAATAGAGCATTATTGTTGAAGATCAGGAATTGTTTATTTTTTTTACATTTTGTTATAAAAAGTCTGTAGGCACATGTTTTTGTATAGATAACCATTACTATTATCAAAGTAAAATCATGATTAATCAACTAATCATCACAGCCCTAGTGTGCCGGAGTTCTTATATTATCGTGTCCCTGTGGTTCTGACTGACAGTCCCCCATAGACTCTGCCTCCATCCTCCCACCCTGTTAGGGCATCCAGAGCAGCCCAACCTCCTCTCACTCTCTCCTCGCCTCACTTTGACATATAAGTTCAGCTCCCGTGACAAGCTTATTTGGCTGATGTCTACCGCAAAGCCTGTCTGTGGAAATCCAGTTGAGTTGGGATGGGGTGCAAGTGCTGACCACCCAAATCCCACAATGTCCCAGGACTATCTGTGTGATCTGCAGTCTGCCAGCCCCATGACAGCCCAAACTGAGTCATTCAACAGCTCAGTGTCCAGCGACATGTGAACTGAAAATCACATTACAGACTGCCAAGTGCTGCTATAGTCTGAGACAGAGGACCAAATACAAAGCAGATTTGTTACAGGGATTTGTTCAAACACTCAGAAAAAGAACTTTCATTAAAGGGCCCATATTATGGTATTTTCTCTATATGTTATAATGTTGTTTCCTCGTCAAAAACATACCTGGAGCTGTGTTTTGTTTCATTTGCACATGTTTAAAACACAAACCCCCATATTTAGGCTGAGTTCTTCTCTCAAACAGAAAACACTCTGTTCCACCTTGTGATGTCATGTGGTAATACAGGAAATGCTCCACTGTGTCTTTAAGCTCCAAACACCTTCAATAGAACTATCTGGATAACTTCAGTTTTGGAATTACTCATCTCTACTGAGCAAAAGGAAAAAGATGGGTGTTAACTTGAAAACTACAGCTTCATGAAATCACAAGGTGAAACAGAGCATTTTGGGCTTGGGAGCTACAGACAGACTAATGCAGCATTACTCAAACATGTGTTAGGTTTTCTGTAAATGGTGCAAATAAGGTGGTATCAATGAGGTAATCATATGCACATGACCAGATTTTAAACTCAACACAACCCTTATGACTGTCCTCTCCCATCACTTACTGTTGTTAATGTAATACAGAAATACTATTATTTAGGCAATAGAATAAAGCTTTAATATTGCCATGTGGTCTACAATAATTCTGAACATAGATTGAGTCCAATCCATTAGTCAGGAATTATCCAACTTTGTCCATTTTGTGTGATTTTTGTCCAGTATCAATACAGTATCTGGTCTTGATTCCTTTAAATGTCACCTCCCGTCTCTCCTCTCTTATGTCCGGGTTCAATGAAGACATATTCTGTACAGAGCAGTGGTCCTGGTCTGCAGATGTGTGTTTGTCCTGTGCTGATGGATGCTTCAGTCTCGACACTCCCCTGACGTCTCACTCCTCCCTCTGTCCCATCAGCTCTGCCCTGCACAGTCACACCACCATCCCAATGATGGATGGGCTTCCTCAGCTGCACACAGGGCACCAGCTTCCACCCTGATTCATCATCAACTCCTACAAGACCCAACACATATTCAAACACACATCTGTTGCTAAAATCATGCTACCTTCAGTCTGCTTCTTGGATTGCAATCAATTAAAAACTCCAAATAACAACATTTCTTTATAACTTTCTTTTAATACAAAAATGTTGCTGTACCTGTAGTTTAGACCTCTAATAAACATGTTCTGAAACTGATTTGATTATTGGATTTGTTTCAGGCTTCTCTCAAATATTGATGCTCTATGTTAAAAAATGTGCACTTTGAACAGAGTCCCACTATATAATCATATACTGCAAACTTGATCACACGGCAATACTTGTAAGAAAAATTGTACTTTACTTTTTTCTAAACTTATGCAGCCATACTCGCCTTCCCTCTCATTCAACTCTTTTTCACTCAGAAGATGCTGTTTGCAGATGCTAAAAAAAAAAACAAGACGTTGGCAAAAGGAACAATTGATGAATGGGTGAGACTAGAGTGTACGGGAAATTCTTTTTTTTCTCCTTTCCTTTTTTCCAAAACCAAGCACCATACGAATCAAATCCTATTACCTCCCTCTGGTGCTGCAGAATTGTGGGTTTGAATTGGTTACAGAGGAGGCTAGACTCCAGCAGAGAGCATATTGAAGGAACGATAAGAGCCTTTTCGGAACGGAGGGCCCTTATTTCCAACACCCAGAGAGGGTCAATACAGGGGCCCAGCTGGGAGAGTGTTAAACCGCCTTTGCTGGAGTTTCCTACTTAAGATACAAGGATGCAAAAGGGGATCATTAGTTTCAGCATGGTGCAATGGAGAAGAAAGTGAATGGTTTAACAAGGCCACTACCTCAGTCTAAGAAAATCGAAGTGCTCCTTGTTAGAAAAGTGGTGTGACAAGCAGGTGCACTACTTGTGAAGCACTGAGAGAGTGGTACAAAATGGCTTTATACAGGTTGGGACACAGGCTGCCAATGTTCTTTCATTATTATTTCATATTTCCAAAACCTGTGGAAAAATTCAGCCTCATGAATAACCTGGGCTAATATCCCGTAGATTTAACTACTTGTTTGACCACAAATATGCACCAAATATTACATAGTGCCAGCAATAACCTCCCCTGTGTCAATCAAACAACAGCAATAGAAAATAGATAGATTAACGGGCAGTACAAGTGGCAATAAAATGAAATTATATAGCGTGTTGTATGATAGCCAAGCCTCTACATTAAAATGAATGTGCAGACTTTTGACACCCATATAAAGCGCTACTGTCAACCCGCTGAACCGTGGCGCGCCTCTCTCCCTCGCGCAGTGCACATTATTGTTCAAATTCATGGTGCAACAGCGCGGCGCACACCGTCTTCCACCCACATTCCACAACTGCACAGCGCTGTCAACGAGCAAGCCTCTCCGACCCCTCACCTGCGGGTTAACTACTTACGGCCATTTGTTTCCAATTGGATATTAAGGCATTTTCAGTCTCGCCATAAATAACGGTGCAAAAGGAGAAGGCTGTTAAATCATGAGGGGAAGCCTATGACAGCGCACATTCCTCTATATTACTATTACGGCTGCTTCAACGCTGCTACCCGCACGTGATAATGCCTCTGAAGTTATGGCTATATCTGCCCCAAAACATGGACTTTGTAGTGAAAATCTTACACCTAATTGTAGCAGTTATTTAACAATACTATGTGAAGCATCTGGAAACAGGCTGAACATTTTAATTGATTTTCAGACATGGAGGCAAACACATAAAGACAATCAAGAATACTATAGCGATGGAGTTAAAAAACAAGATCACACGTTTTCCCTCAGTGACTTTAGTGATTCAAGTTTTGAAGTCTATCTAAAGTGGCTATTGAATAAAAAATGACTCTAACTAGTATTTTTGACTGGATCAATTAATCCCTACAGCTCAACTTGAAATTACATAACAGATAATGCATGTGCTTTTTGTAATGGTGCAATATCTTTGAGTTGTAAAGAACTTTACGCACACGTTTTATTCCAAACGCACTACTCCAAATCCAGCATACCAACAATTAAGATATCTGGGTATCTGGAAGATGTGTAGCCATTCCTACCGTGAGAGCTGAGAACTTCTGAGAGCTTCCAGCGCACACCAAACTGAACAAGACAAGCAGAGGACAGGCGCGCATCCTGATGCAGTGTGGCAATGTACTCTCTCCAAATTACGCACGGGCCAAACTTCTCAGTCTTCAGTCCGGACTGTCTGAAAATGTGTCTCTGAGCAGTTGGAAATGTGTATAATCCACAGTAGTCCACAGGAGTTGTCGTTATGGTGGTGACGGGCGTGTGGGTTTATTCAGTCTCGTCTGCGCGGTTTGGACTGCCACTGCGTTTGTGTAGACACTCTCCTTATTTCTGGCAGCGCGATAAACCCCCCCGTGTCCCTGACCTTTTCCCCTCCCTCGATGTGTCTTCTCGCTCTCTCCAGCTCTGCTCCACACCCCCTCCACACTTGTATTCTGTGCGCTAGATATGATCCCTTATCGGATGCAGGCAGTTTCCAGTCTGTAGGTGGGAACGTAGGTGACTCCGGCTGCTGCTGGTAGCTGAGCCAAACACGTCAGGTATTCTTTTCTTTCACCTCTTTTTTTCTGTGCCTCCAAAACCACAACAAATGATCCCTTTTCAGGAGCCGCTGTGATGAGGCTGCGCTGGCAGACAGAGGAGGGATAGAGCCGTCTGCAGGGAGGGCCTGCCAGAAGTTCTCACAGCACATGGCTGTCAACAAGATATATGCACTTTTAATGACTAGACAAGAACTCTTTCATAAATCCAATGTGGTAAATAAAAGTCAAAATATACGGTTAAAATTAAATATATATTTAACTTCAAAATATTATGTTATGCAAGCTACGTTTTCCCTAGACAAACATGTTACAGATTTGGGGATTGCAAATTTGGTTTAAATACTATAGGACTTGGATGCTGTGGAATACCATGAGCACCACACATGTTATTGACTATGATCAAGAGACTCTAACGCCATCAAATGGCGCTCATGCATAACTACATCAACTACAAGTTCAGTTTTACGTCTCAAAGAGTCAAAATAAAAAGCTGTCAGTGATCATATTTGTACAGTGTAGAAATGCAAACTGAACCAAAACTTTCAGATGCGACTGTATAGTCAAAGGTACCTACCGAGCGTGACTTTGCGTATGGTTTGAGTTTGTGACTATACGAAATGCTTCGTTTACTCAATTTACTACATTTCCCACAATGCATTGCTCAAGTGGCGTTTGAACGTTACGTCACACGCTCTTCTTTCCGCTTCCTCTTTGGTCCCGGCGAGAGCTGCGTGGTCTAGCGGCGTTAGCCTGCTCAGCACATTCACTTTTTTCACTCCACTATTTGGTTCTTGGAAATATTACTACATAATGTCTTATCACGACGAGGAAGAGGTGAGCATACTCTTTCTCCTACTACGTAAAACCCCGTATAAAATGTCTAGTGTCAATCTAACTGCAGAATACAAGCTAGCGCCTGTAGCATGTAACCTCCAGTACCATAATATATCTTTAATTATTGCCAAGCACCACTGTTCTACATCAGTTATAGAAATATTATGAGCCTATGCTAGTGTATAACAAGTATATTAAAGAATCCTAATGATTAAATCGAAATGGATAGATGAAAGATGTATTGTCCCACCGCAGTAAGCAAAGGCAGTGATGCTAGGGCAGTGTTGTGATGTACAATAAGTGACAGATGTTTCTTTCCTTCAGTACGATCCCTACGCCTATCCTAATGACTACGACCTGCACACTGGTAAGTATTGTTTTAAGTGTCTTATATGCAATTCTGATGCTATTATGTACAATATTGTATTGTTTACTACTGACTTGTTCATTTTTCCAGGCGACCCCAAAGCTGACCTGGCCTATGAGAGGCAGTATGAGCAGCAGACCTATCACGTTATCCCAGAAGTGATCAAAAACTTCCTGCAGTATTTTCACAAAACCATCTCTGACCTGATCGATCAGAAGGTCTATGAGCTGCAGTCAAACAGAGTGTCCAGCGAAAGCATTGAGCAAAAGATCTACGAGATTCAAGATGTCTATGAGAACAGGTGTGCTGCTAGAACATTCATCAGTATTTGTTTGGATTTTTATGTATTTCATGTATCATTTTATTTTGAAATTTTTTCAGCTGGAATAAACTGACAGATCGTTTCTTCAAGACATCTCCCTGGCCAGAAGCAGAGGCTATTGCATCTCTTGTTGGCAATGGTGTGTTCATGCACCATTGTTTTTATATTATGATAAATACATTGTTATATTATTACTAATGGTGGGCACTACATCTATACACTCCTAAATTGGAAGCATGGTCTTTTTCTGCAGATGCTGTATTCCTCATCCTCTACAAGGAATTGTATTACAGACACATATATGCTAAAGTCAGCGTAAGTAACTGTTTAATTTCAGCCATCCACGATTTTCCACCTGTGTTGTCCTTTTTAAACATCCCCCATTTCCCCCTGTTAATTAGGGTGGACCTACCTTAGACCAGAGGTTTGAATCGTATTACAACTATTGCAATCTTTTCAACTACATTCTCAGTGAGTATTTGATTCTATTACTTCTGAAAAAACTTGGCTTTATTTAAATATCTCTGTGAAGTAAAAATCAAATTAAACAAAAATAAAAATGTCTATGTTAACAGATGCTGATGGCCCTGCCCCCCTGGAGCTTCCAAATCAGTGGCTTTGGGACATCATTGACGAGTTCATCTATCAGGTAATTTGACCTAATTTTCTGCTTGCCATTTACAGAACTATTACATGTTCGTACAAATGGTGTTGAGGGTGTTACTTGAATATAACTTAATAAAATTTGGTAAAAGGGGGAAATTAAAGAAATTTATGAAATTGTCTGTTTTCAGTTCCAGTCCTTTAGTCAGTATCGGTGTAAGACCGCAAAGAAGTCTGAGGAGGAGATTGAGTTTCTGAGGAGCAACCCAAAGATCTGGAACGTCCACAGCGTCCTCAATGTGCTGCATTCACTCGTCGACAAGAGCAACATTAATCGGCAGCTTGAGGTCTACACTAGTGGAGGTAAAACTGTGTTAAAGGTGCACTACATACTATTTGCCTAGAATGTTCCACTTCATAGCATTAAACTAATAATTTTATACAATCACAGGTGTTGTGCGAAAGATGCACTGAAAAACATGCTTTCTTACTATGAGCAGGGTTTCCTCTCCATAGAACTGACCAGTAACTTGTCCTTGTGGTGTCACCTTGTCTCTATGTAGATAGGTTTAATGCCATACTTTGTAACATTCCAGGCAAAACGGTAATATGTGCATGGAGACAAGCTGTGGACCATCCACCAAAAAGTTACATAGTAATTTTAAGGCTGTGTAAAATAAATTACATGACTTAAGAATCATGAGAGAATCTAACTTCTACCATGAAATGATTGAATTTGTTGTATTAATGATAAAAATGTGTTGCAGGTGACCCAGAAAGTGTGGCTGGGGAATATGGACGTCACTCTTTGTATAAGATGTTGGGATACTTCAGTTTGGTGGGACTCCTCAGATTGCACTCTCTGCTTGGTGATTATTATCAGGCCATCAAAGTTCTGGAGAATATTGAGCTCAACAAGAAGGTAAATACAAATTCACCACTAACCTCTATAGGCTGAAACTGACATAACTGCTCTTGTCTCTTTCAGAGCATGTATTCTCGTGTTCCTGAGTGCCAGATTACCACCTATTACTATGTGGGCTTTGCTTACCTGATGATGAGGCGCTACCAGGATGCCATTCGAGTCTTTGCAAACATCCTCCTCTACATCCAAAGGACAAGAAACATGTTCCAGAGGTCTACATACAAATATGAGATGGTAAGTTAAATAAATTACTATATCATTCTTGAACATATTATCAGCTTATTCAGTATAAGAAGCTAAATGACAGAATGTGGACCCTTGTGCCATTAGATAAACAAGCAGAATGAGCAGATGCATGGGCTTCTGGCCATTGCCCTCACTATGTATCCAATGCGCATTGACGAAAGCATCCACACTCAGCTAAGGGAGAAATATGGAGACAAGATGCTGCGCATGCAGAAAGGGTAAGGTTTTTACTCTCTCTTTATAGAAGAAAATATACAGAACGAAGAAACCGTGTCTTAAACTAATCCTGTATTTACTTTAAAGAGACCTGCAGGTATTTGAGGAGTTGTTCAGCTTTGCATGTCCCAAATTTCTTTCTCCTGTGGTGCCAAACTACGACAACGTTCACCCAAACTACCACAAAGAGCCCTTCCAGCAGCAGCTCAAGGTGTTTGCAGAGGAGGTGCAGCAGCAGGCGCAACTCTCCACCATCCGCAGGTATAGCTCATGTTTCAGAGCTGTTTTAAGGGTATTCTCCTACCCTGAATAAATTGATCATAAATGTTGAATAACAAATGTGCCTGCAGTTTTCTGAAGCTGTACACCACGATGCCTGTGGCTAAACTAGCCGGGTTTCTGGACATGACTGAACAGGAGTTTCGTATCCAGCTCCTGGTTTTTAAACACAAGATGAAGAACCTGGTTTGGACCAGCGGCATCTCAGCTCTGGACGGAGAGTTCCAGTCTGCCTCCGAAGTCGACTTCTACATCGACAAAGTAAATTCATATAATAGCCATCATTAAATTCTTATATTCAGTTGAGTGACCCATCTTTTGCTCATGGTAGTTTTCATTTGGCTTGAAATGACACTAGACTTATATTTGTGTTAATACTAACAGGACATGATCCACATTGCTGACACCAAAGTGGCTCGTCGTTATGGAGACTTTTTCATTAGACAGATCCACAAATTTGAGGAGGTACGTTGTGATTGTCTGGATGTAGTAACAGCCTTTATGTCCTATATGCAGACTAATGTTTGTTTTTGCCTAATGCAGCTCAATAGGACACTGAAGAAGATGCCCACTGGTACCACATCTTCAAGCAGCAGTGCAGCTCGGGGAGTCTAAACAGAACATTTTTGAAAAATACTATTGCTTTTTTCTATGTTATACTGAAAACAATAAAAGGATGGAGTGAGATGCTAATCGTGTGTTCAACTTTTCTGTGAAAATACACAACCGCTAGATGGCAGCATTCAACTTATCAGAAAGCTTGTGTAGTCATTGATGGATTCAGAATCTTCTGATAAAATGTTGTGTTGACTCCAGTTTCGAGACCATTGTGTAATCCTTTTATTACCACAGATCATTCAGTAACATTTCCCAACATAGATCTCAGGGCTGGTGACAATAATGACAAATAACTTACAAAGTGGAGGTAAAAAATAATGTAAAAACACACCACTCTTTTCAAAAACAGGATCAGCCTCATATAAACAAAAACATTCACCACCAGAGCACAATACACATACTCTTCAGACATCCAAAAGTATTATTTCCTACCTATTTTGGTAAGCCAGCATTATTCTTCAAAAATATCTTGAGTTCATAACATTTTTATTTTTTCTATAAAATAAAAAAATAAAGCAACCACTGCCCATTTTGAGCATTTAATGTTTTACTCCCTCTGGTGGCAGTGAAATGTCTCTGTGGGCACATCGCCATCTTCAAGTCTATAAAAAGGGATCATTTATTATTTTTATTCCACCTATTAAGTCTTTACACCCGGTTTTCAACAGCAATATTAAATCCCTCATGAAAGATTCAAGTCCATTGGTCTATTGGTTATTCATGAACAGAATGCTTTATAGGTTAGCCAAGATAGAGGGGCTAAACCGAGATCTTTCTATGACGTCTCTTTCAAGTAATAGACCAGCAATATACAGTGTAAAACCAGCCAACAGTCTGTCATAACTGTCAATTGATTCATTTTCTTGGCTAAAACTTCAGTCTCAAGTCCCATCTATGTTTTTTTTAATTTATTCTCATTTTATTTTTTATCCAAAAGGTGTTTGTGTTCATAACCTCATTGATTGCATCCAAAACCAAAGTATTATTGTGTTAATATTATTTGTATATGTCCCATTGACGGCCATTCGCTGGTCTTAATCTTCGTGTGTGCTTTGAGTGTATGCAGTCCAGGTATTTGAATTGATGGATGAGAATGAGGCACCTTTTGATGATTTAAAAAAAAAAAAAAAAAAAATCTTAGTTTTGCTTCCCAAAAAATGAAGCTATGTCCAGACTTCCAGCTTTATCTTTTTCTGGACCTCCATGACATCTGCTGGTTTAGTTGAAAAGTGCGCCGTCTGTCGTTTTTCAAAAATTCAAACTAACTTTCTTTAACACAAAATCCAAAGTTGGACCATTTGATGAAGTGCTTGGTCAGCCTGTCTCTTGCTCTGAGTCTGGCTGGCGGATGGCAGTCCCTAGACTACACACACTCCTCCTGCAGGCGTCCCAGGACCCCATTTGCAAACGAGGGGTGCATGGGAAGACCCAAACAGGCTATGTTAGCTCAAACCAGCGAGGCCTCGGCTAGTCATAACTCGGTGATCTCTAGAGGGCTATCCGAAAGCGTGTGCGTATCCCCATCTTTGTGCCGGTGCATGGGGGTAGATTTAGCCGATTCAGTGCGGGCGTTTCTTTCTGAATACAACCCCCCATCGGAGTTTAGAGCTTCCAGAGAGCGTGCCAAAGCTCTCTGGTCATCTTCAGGGAGGCTGTTGATGTCTGAGGAGAGGAGGGTTCCAGTGCTGCCATGGACCACATGGACCCCCTCCGGACCCTTCAGCTCCATCGGGAGTTTGTGCTTAAACCTTAAGGTGCCCCGACCTCCGCCCCCCATTCCTAGCCGCTCATCATCATCGTCGTCCAGGTCGCTCTGGATCAGCTGTGGATAGGGACAGAAAAGTACACATCATTTCAGTAACACAGCAGTGTGCGTTTTGTAGAAAATTGTAGAAATTAGAGTAGCTGGAAATTGGGAAAGAGAAGTGAGTGTTAAACAAATGCAACAACTTTGTAACTGTGCTATAACTGTCACACATTTAAATCTACTATTCATGGGTTTCAGCTTCCTGTTACTGTAACTTATATGCAACATTTGAAGGACTTTTTCCCATTCAATAATGTTTTGTTTTAAATTGTTAATAGCTATGGCAACGGTCCTAATTTTTCATCTTGCTGAAACCCATGATTAGGACAGAAGTGAAAAAATCTGCCAGCCATGAACCTTTTCTTGGGGTTTTGTTTGTTTTTGAGTATAACTCCACATATGACATATTTTAACTTTAGTAAAGGGTAGTCAAGCTGGAATAAAGATTTGAAAACAACCAACATTTTTAATAACACAACAGGAAAATAATTTCTATTAGCATACGGAACTTCATAGAAGTGCTGCAGTAGCTAAAAATTCAAACCAGTATGTCAAAGAAAAAGGTTTCAATTTAAAACCTGGGAAAGAGAAATTAAAAATAGGACTAGGACAGCAGCAAAACATTGAAACAGCGGTCATGCATGAATAAACCCACACGGACTGGTCCTATCAAGAAGAAAAAGCAAAGATAGTGAGAGGCGTGCACTGTGTCAGCAGCAAAAAGCCCATCAGAAAAGATAGTTCAGAGAGTGTCCAGTAGGGGGCAGACAGGAGCAGCTCCACTCTAGGCCCACCTCAGTGACAGATGAGCTCTCCTCCTGTCCTGTGTAGCTCGTGACCAGTCGAGCGGCAAAGAGCTTTTTTAACCTCAGGTAGTCATCCAGGACCACCTTCAGTAGAGAGCCCTGACAGGACAGCAGTACATCAAACACATGTGATATTAAACAGACATTTCACTTAAAGTTACAGGAAAAATATGTTAAGGATGCATTTGACAGTTAATTTTGAAGACAGAACATACAATAACAACATGTGTCTGATTTTTATCTACACTCATATAAAACTTGTACATGTTTTTCATCTAATAAAATATTACTTTCCACCAGAATAATATTAACAAAGGTTAGTAACTTGTGAGAAGTAAAAAAATTGTTTTGTTTGTAACCTGTAAATTAGCAATGATCTTTTGCTACTTTAAATAATACTTAACAAATCAGAGTTCATTTGACTGCTCTCTAAAAAAGTATATCCATTGACATTAAAGCTAAACTGCAGGGACAAAAAATAAAGCAATAATCTATTTCATTTCTCATATGTGCACATGTCCCTCACCTTGATGGGCCCGTCCCGCATCAGGTGCCCCAGTTTGGCGATGTTGTCGTACTCCTGGATGGCTGCTCTCAGATACCGATCATCTTCAGGTTTGGCTTGAGGCTCTCTACCAAATGTACCCTAAAAATACAAAAATATATATTTGAATGAAATGATAATAGTACCTGACTTTAAATGGTCAGGCAAACAGATGAGAACAGGATGACTAGAGTTGGCCATGGACAGGTTACAGTTTCTCCTGCATTTACCTTAAGTTGTACATCGTAGTGTGACTCAACTAAGAAAACACATTAAAATTCTCTTACTTGTATTGCTTACAGTTTTTTATTGACTAATGACTGTTTCATGTTTTCTTCATCTAAGTTTCTGTTGGTTAAATTGGCAATTTTGTGGAGCCCAGCGAGGAGACTTCTGTTGTGATTTTGGTCTCCATAAAAATAAATTAAATTGAACTTTTCACTTTGTGGTACTAAATCTAGAAAAAGTCAGTAAAGTGCAGGGTGATACAAAAAATAGTCTTATTTCAAATGTTTAGCTAATTGTTTAAAGTGTCTACTATATATTAAATGTTGCTGACACTAAACAACAGAAACAAAAGTAATACTTCAAATAGAAAATAGAAAAAAAAACAAACAAAAAAAACAACTATTTGGTCTCCAGTCTAATATAAGTATATTTTAAACTGATCTGTTGCACAGCTGGTACATAGAATACGTTTTTGGCTGCATTTGGCTGTTACTCACATGGGTGCGTGCCGGGCTGTTCCACAGGTCTGCGATGTCACTCAGGTTTTCGGGGAGGTCGTCCTCATGATCGGCCTGAACCGCCAGCTCCATGTTACGACAGAATGGGTCCATCCAAACCGGGTTAGCCCTGAACACACCATACACTGTTAACCAACTGTGTTATGGTAGAAATGCTTTTGTTTGATTAAACAATAATAATAGACAACACTGTTAACCAACTGTAAATGCGCAAGTATTGAAAATCAGACGCTAATTGATACTAAAACTAATATTGAAATTAGATACTCATTTGAGCAAGTATTGATACAGTTGTTCCTCAATATGTCACGGTTCACCTTTCGTGGCTTCGCTGTTTCGCAGATTTTTTTAGTGCAATTTTACATGTTTTTTGTACAGAGTAAGAACGCTCGCTGTGTTCTGTGTCCTGATTGGCTAAGGGACTGTAGACCATTGACCATTTTAAGCTTTCCTGAACAGTTTTAGTGTCATTTTGATCGCTGCGTAATTGGTATCGAGTATTGAGTCGATTTTTAAGTATGTTTGTATTTTGACAGCACTAGAACAAAGCTGGAACTCAACCTGGACTAGATCAGGACTAAATAAGGATTAGAACAGTCTCAAATCCAAGTTTACATCAGGACTAACTCGGTACCAAACCAGGACAGGAGATTGTGAACTAAAGAGAAATCACTAGCTAATTTATATGTCAATGCACACAGACACTGGAGGCAACACAGGTTAAGTGTTTTAAGTGTGTATATTATTGTTATTGTCATTATTGTTGTGTCCTTACACAACAATAATATACACCAATGGCAATCAGAATCTTACAACAATTATGTCAGGGGCGAAACTTTCTACCTCTTGATCTTTTGTAATTAGTGATAGTAATAAAATCTCACCCTTCAAAGGAGTATTTATTTGTATTGGGCATGTCCAAAATGTCCATTAGACCTGGGTTTCCTAAAAAACACAACACGTCTTTATTATATTTATTCTAATTTTGACAAAAGCTTCAACCAATTACCACATTTAACATTGCTGAGTGTATCTTACCTGATGATCCAGCGACAACTGCCTTCAGCTTTCTCTCATGCCTGCAATCAGTAATATCATTGTGACAAGTCAGACTATATAAAAAGAAAATGGTTAACAATTTATGTGTTGGAAAAGAAAAGAAAAGTGGGCTCACACTCTGCGGTAATGCCAGTTCATTGTGATAAACAGGATTCCCGCTAAGCACAGCAGAACGGCCAAGATAATGATGACAAGCTACAAGAAAAATATATAAAAGTTAGCACTACGGTTTTGTAGTCAAGATCATGAATAAGCAAAACCTAAGGAAAACTTATGTCTATACTGATGCATTACATGGACACTAGGGATGTAACAATAACCAAAATATTGTGATATCGGATCGTCAGAAGTCTCACAATAATATGGGTCATTACAATATATTACCAAGTCTCTTTAAATTCATCATTACGGTGCAGCAATAGCTAAAAAAAATACAGGTAACTACAGTGCAGACTGCATGAAGAAATATATGTTATTAAAGGTCCTATATTATGCAAAATTGACTCTTGTGATCTTTTAGCCATGTTGGAATGTTGTTACCTCATCACAAACATACCTAGAGCTGAGTTTTGTTTCACTCACACATGTTTGTATTAGTCTGTCTACACCTCCAAAGCTCAAAATGCTCTGTTCCACCTTGTGATGTCATGAAGTGGTAGTTTTCAAGTGACATACCTAAAGTTTACCTAAAGTTCAGTAGAGATTAGAAATGCCAGGCCTAAAATTATCCACATGATGCTAGTGTAGGTGTGTGGAGTTTAAAAACAAAGTGGGGCACTTCCTGTATTACCACATGACATCACAAGGTGGAACAGAGTGTTTTCAGTTTGAGAGAAGAACACAGCCTGAATGTGTCAATGAAATAAAACACAACACAATGGCTATGTTTTTGATGAAGAACCAACATTATAACGTAGATCAGAAAATGGAGCAACATTTACAAAGTAGGATATTACAATTTTCTTAACCTCCTCAAAATATCGCAATAAATATCGTATCGTGAGATGCATATGGTGAAAGTATCGTGCAGAGAAACTTGGATATCTTTACATCCTTAATGAACAATCTTACAATAAATATAAACCACTGACATTCTGACTATTAAAGTGAGTGTTGGTTTTCATGTGTAATATATTCAAATAAAGGGAACACATAATTTCCATCACATTAAAACAAGTAGTAAAATATGAATGCAAGTGACTAGTACAGCTGGAACAATTAATCAGAATAATTGTGACTAGTCAACTATTAAAATAATCACAATCGTATTTTGAGAATCATTATTGTAACATGGATTATACAGTACAAACTCTAAAACACATGCCAAAAGACCTTTTATAACATCACATTATTTCATCAAAACACCAAAAAAGCATAAACAATTTCTTTAGTCACCATAGAAATAATAATAATAAAAAATAAGAATAGGATGTTGACTACTAAAATAACATTATTTGCAGCTCTAGTGAACAGACAGTTGCAACATGGCCGAGACTAAAATATACATTTTAATATATACTTTTATGCATTATTTGATTTTCATATGAACAGACTTATTTTATTAAAGTGCAAAGTTGTAAGTTCAGACCTGTAGTGTTGACAAGTCATCGGGCAGTTTGTCGGAGACCGCAGGCTGAACGTCCACCACACTGTACTTTCTGAACAGGTTCCTCAGCTGCTCCTTGTTTTCATCGATCATCTGGATCACTCTGGAAGATACAAATACTATAATTCAGAAATCTAATATGCAAAATAACTCTAACATGTAATGTAAAATAAAACATGTTTAATTGTGCAAACCAGTCACTAGTTTGTTTAAATCAGTGGTTCTCAGTCTTCATTTTAAAGAGGGGGCATTTTAAGTCTTTGAGGCACTAACTGCTAAGACATTACACATTTAGACCACTATGTTACCTTTTATTGTTTTAGAAACTGAAAAGGCATTAACATGTTTCAATTTCAGTTTTGATGTTCTGAATCTCCCCTCCCTTTGCTTTCCGTGCCAAGTCACTCCCCCTTCAGAGCGCTCTCACAACACAGCGTGCATCCCGCTAACAGCTATCTAGCTGAAATAAATCAAAAATATCGCACACAAACTGAATAAAAAATAACAATGGGATACCTTTCTACATCCAGGATAGTGTTAGTCTCATTATTCACAACATGGATCAGCATGTCTGTTTGGCCATAGTTCACTCGGTTCTTCTTATCCACATGAAACTAGAAAGAAAGCAAAAAAAAATCTATCAAAAAAATCAAAAATTTAACCAAAACATTGACATTTTGTTAGTTATCCATACCTGAATGTCATCTAAGTTCACAATAGCTCCTGTGATGTTGGACAAAAGGTTGAGAAATTCTTCCTGGTTTTCCCGTACGATATCTGGGATTTCGTTGAAGACTATTTTGAGTCTCTGGTCGTCCCGTAGGATGTAGATGTTCACATTGGAGGTGGTACAGCGTCCATCGATGTCACAGGCCAAAACCTCCATTTGAAAATACCCAGGTTTATAAGCCCCAAACAGGTCGTATGTGCGGATAATGCCGTCTGTTAAGCCTGTAAAGGAAGTTAGATGTAACTTAATTATTTTAAATATTTCTATATAGTAGTTGTAATATCCAAATATATACAATACTCATCACCATGATTATAATGTTTAGTGCAAATTCTACAAAAAATGTACTTGTTCCTGATAGCCTTAAAATTACAAGTTATGAGCGAATTGGAAAATATATGCTAGTTGAAGTTAATGAGGAGGAGGCATCCAGTGATGGGAAGTAAATGTCATGTACCAAAAATACATATTTTGAATACAAATGTTGAAAACTGTATTCCGGTACAATTACTCTTTCATTTGGTGGTATTCAATATACAGTCACATACATATATGGCAGTACTTACATTTTAGGCTTCAAAATCAATAATTAATTTTTCTTCCCAACACTGGAGATATTTCAATTGAAGTTAATCATGATTTTGAATTAAGCAATTAACTAAAATAATACTAAAATGTTATGAATAGTTATCTTTTTGTGTGAAACGTCATGAAAAAATAATGAACACAATCAAACAAAAATCATTGACAGATAGAGAGAGGATCTTACCAATAGTGAAAACATTACCCACTACCTCACTGCCATTGTTCTGGGTCTGGAAGTACTGAGTTGTAACGATGTGGTAATGCACTATACTGTTGTTTCCAATGTCATTGTCTATGGCCACCACTTTGATCAGCTCAGAGCCCACTTTAGCATTTGTAGCCACCCCTAAAAAATAAGCATAGATAAGAATTATTGTACACATAGTAAGAAAGAAAATGACAATGCAATCTGTAAAGTATCATATGGTTTCATATTATACCTCAAATGTATTTTAAAATAGTCTTCAACAAGAGTTTTAAGCATTTAATCAATTATGGTCTTGTAAAAATGTATTGATTCATTTTTAACTGTACTGATTTTGCACCAATTGTTTCACGTTATGAATTCAGACATAAGATTGAATTCATATGTTTTGTTTTTACAAAAGTATCAGAATATTGCCATCATATATTGTTATTGGGATATGCATGCCTTTTATTCAATCATATGTTTTAATGTTTTACTATGATTTTTTAAAAATAGTTTTATAATGTGTTATGCTGTTATATTTGTGTTTCCCTAAATCTAAAAATCTCACCTGCCGTGTACTCAGCCTTCGTGAAGCGAGGCGTCTGGTCGTTGATATCCTCCAGAACAATGCGGACCTCCAGCAGACTGGGGTCCCGGGCGGGGTCCATGTTTCGGGGTCGGGACGCCCTGGATCCTCTGGGAGGGGTCCAGCTCTTGTTACTAGAGGCTTTGATGATGATGGAGAAAACTGGAGTTTCCTCTCTGTCCAAATCCTTTGTCAGCCTCAGCTCTCCATCCAGACTCAAGGCGAAGTTTCCATCCGTGTTTTTTCCTGAAACAATAAAGGGAATAATGCAACTTAGAATAAAGCATTATCAACATTTCTTGGGCTGCACATTTCTATAGCAAGCTTACTGTTACTCAAGTTAGGCTTCAGTCTGGGCTTTTACCACAATCTGACCATATCCGTGGGTTTCAGAATGATGAGAAATTTAGACCGTTGTCATAGTGGTTAACAAATTATTTAAACTAAAATATTATATCTTCAGAATGGGAACAAGTACTGAAAATGTTGCATAGAACAGGAAGCTGAACCCATGAATAGACATGACATTACGGAAACTAAACTTGAAACTTGTTAGAGACATTAAGGTCTCTGGCTAGCATTAGCATACATATATTTGATAAAAACAAAAATGTAAACTGGACCAAGAACGTTCATATTGATTCATAAAATGTGTAGTTTATTCCAGTTTGTATAATTCTTGAATATCTTTTCTGTGTTTGTATAAGAGTGTGTGTGTGTGTTTGTGTGTGTAGTGTTGCCATGGTAACTGCCCCCCCCCCGCAGAATGGGGGGATTGTTAACAAATAAAGCTTTGTCAGTAACAACATAATGCTACAATACAATAGAGATTGCCGAAGTAATTGCAGAATTTAAGAGCTCATCTCCATGAAAAGAAACGCTGATGAAAAATACTAATCTTTATTTTAAATACATAGTCATTTGTGAAGGTTATTATATTGTTTAAGTGAATACACTCTTCAGATGCACCAAAATGTTCCCATATATAGTTTGAATAGTTCAAGCTTACAGCTATAGAAAAGAGTCACATTTAAACAAAAGCATAATTACGTTTGGAAATACTCAAAACGTCATCCTAGAAGTGCTGTAAAGCTACTTGTTTGAGTTATGGGTTAGAAATGTAGATTTAAAAGATTGAAGACATGTTTTAATAAATAATCCCTCCATTTTGAGATCCCCCCCCACAACTACATTAAAAACAACAACCAACAAATTATACTTCTTCATAAATATATCAAAGTTTACCTGCAATAAAGTAGTACACAATAGCATTGGAGCCCTCGTCTGCGTCCACGGCACTAGTCACTTGCCCCACGATGGTCCCAGGAGGGGAGTGTTCAGGCACTTTCAGGGTTTGGTAAGGCGGACCACCACCCTACAATACACAACAATACAATTCAAGACATACAACCATTATTACAACAGGAATAAACATCTGAAACATGTCTCTTACTCACTGGTGGTTTGAGGAAGACAGGTTCATTGTCATCAATATCCAACAGCGCCACCTGCAGAGGCTGTGTGGTTTCGTAAGGCACTGGCTGACCCATGTCTCGGGCCACAATGATAAGCTGTTGGAAAAATGCAGATCTTAAATAAACTGAAGTGGTTAGAATCTAAATTCTACACTTGACAGGTTAAAAAAATAAAAAATAAAAAAAAATAAAAAAAATTATAATATATATATATATATATATATATATATATATATATATATATATATATATATATATATTCTTATCTTAGGTGAAATATAACTTGCTCCAATTGCACATTTTATTCCTAAGGTAGTCAAAGTGGACTCAAACCAAGATATTTAATACTTAAAGGCCCTGTACCTGATTTTACCCAAGTATTTGAGCAAAATTTGTCTTGCCCCAGCATAGATAATCAGAAGAGTGTGATAGAATGCTAGTTGTTAGCTTTAGTGTCATGACAAAACACCGTTCTGGTATCTTAAAGTTGTGAGAATCACTTATAAACTCACTGCGGTGAATTAATTAGGAAGCTCTGAATGCATAAGGTGTGAGGACTAAATTTGGATCAGTGCTAACTGTTTAAAATGCACTGTTGTGCGCAGGTTTAAGGCAGTAAAAATCAGGTACAGTACCTTTCATTCATGCTACGTTTAACTCATTTAAGGCTGTGTTTCTGCAGTGTGAGTACTATTCCGTACGCTGAGCAGGGCCTGCTTCTCGCGGTCCAGTTTGACAGTGGTAGTGATCACTCCTGTCATGGCATCAATGTGGAAGTTTTCCCAGTCCCTGTTCCCGGCTCCGGTCTGAAGAAAGGCGTAGCGCACTTCTCCGTTCACCCCCTCATCTGCATCTGTGGCATGGACCTCATACACGGGCAGGCCTGGAGGCTGCTCCTGGATCATCATATTAAATAGTAAGGATTTTTACAATATCTCAATGCCATTTCATTCCTGATGTTAGTAGTCTATAATATACATTTTAGATTTGCCAACATTTGCACTGTTAAAGATAATACAATTTGTTTATTCAGATGGGTAAGTATCTCTTGTTATAAAAATCAAATCCAAAGTAAAAAAATTGCAAAGAGAAACATTGTCTAATTGCTGTGTATTACGCAAATGTATATGGCATTTCATGTCTTTTTCGAGCTCAAGCTGAGGTTTTAAAAGAAAACACTGGTAATTGCTGGATAATGGCAATAACAAAGAACTCAGCAAATTTGAAAAGAACAGATTAGAAAATGTTAACATATTATAATAACTGAATATAATACCCTGCCCTGACAATGCACAACTTTGACAGCCCTCATTCAGACTCCTCACCATTATATCTAGTGTATTTTACAATCAGAAAACACCTTGCATAAACACATCATTAGGGTTAGTATGAAGTAGTCCAATACCCTTTGCTCATACCTCAGAGATGTGAATGATGGTGCCATTGGCCGGCCGCACAAACACAGGTCTGTTGTCATTTACGTCTATGACAGTGATGATGAGTGTGGCAGTGCCCCACAGCGGAGGCCTGCCCTGGTCTGTGGCCACTACAGTCAGGTTAAAGTGTTCAGAGGACAGAAGCATGCGACGCGATCGGATCAGCCCAGTGTTTGGGTCCAAGGCAAAGGCATCTAACAGAAAGGTACAGACTGGTATTAGGGCTGAACAATCTGTGGAAAAATATGTAGTTGTGATTTTTTTTCTGACAATCAATTTATTTGTGCCTGTTGCAATTTATGTTTTAAAATCAGGATACAGACATAATGTAGATAAGGTTTCAGGGGTGATCATCAGAACATTGTTTTTGGAGTGGAAACATTTCAGTCCATCCAGAAGCCATTTTCAATTTGGCTTCTCTACATTGGACCACACCACGACGAATGAGGGATTACACCGTCTTGATATAGACATGATGTTACAATTGCAGCCTTGTGGAATTTGCTAATTATAAGCATTATACTGTGGTTGTGATTTGATTGTTATAAATCTTGCGACCACAATACTAGGCATGATAACACTGAAGAGTACTTTCCTTCCAGTCTCTGAAGTACAAACACGTTCCCCTGCCTGATCTAAGCAGTGAGTTCAAAAATCCTGTTTTCTTTTACTGCAATGAGACTGCAGGGCCGGAAGATTATGAGCATCTAGACTGTTTATGGCTCTTTTTATTCCCTCACTTTTACTGAAATGTTGCCAATTAACATAATTATTTGGCAACCGCTTCTTCAGATATATGGCTCCCATAAACTTTTACAAAAGTTAAATTTTGTAAATCATCTCTATGATCATCTTATGTTGATCAGATTAATTTATGTTTTCTGTGATCTATTTAATATTCACAATTCACAAGATACTGAAATTAAGCCAATGAAATCACTTTATTATTTTTTTTACATATCCAAGTTTAGTAACTCCCAGCATCCTTCCAACAAGTATACTTTTTATACGTAGATTTTTATTTACCTTATTTTTTATGCATGGCCTTATTTAATCATAGCATCAAAGTTTATAGCTTATTATTAATCATTGTTCTATGTTGCACCATACCACCAAAGCAAGTTCCCAGTTTGTGAATTTTGTTCACTGACAATGGCAATACTACTTATTCTGATTTTGAGTATACCTATTAAACTTGTTTTTGTTTTTTTAAATAAATTATGATTTGACCCTGGACTAAACTAGGTTTAAAGCTCAACCAACCAGATTTAGAAACTTGCAACATCATGCAAACAGAACATAGAAATCAGATAAAATCATAGTAATACTGTGATACTTGTTTCTATGTATTCGTATTAATCATAGTGACCTTTTGCCTTGTGTAGACACTTATACCTGTGTTGGCTCCCAGCATGGTGTAGAGTATAGCTCCGTTCTCGCCCTCGTCCAGGTCAGTGGCTTTGATGGTGATAATGGAGGTCCAGCTGGGCTCGTTCTCAAACACACTGGTATTGTAGATGCGCTCAGAAAAACGTGGCTGGTAGTCGTTTATGTCCAGGACTGTGATCAGGACCTGCAAGAGTGCACATTCAAAGAGGCATAAGTGATTGTGAATAGTGTTTGGCTCACATACTGTAAAGCAGGGACACATATGGTTAATTATTAAATCTTTTTGATATTACCACAACAAACACTTCTCTGCTGTTGTTCAAAACACCAACTAAACAAATTATAACTTCAGGCAAGGAAAAAATTAAGTCTGTATGTAATCTGTAAGGCTGAGGTTAAGATAATAGCAGACTTAATTATCCCATCCTTCAGTGTTGTTATTGCAACCTTGCAAATTGAGAGAACTTGCTGTTTTGTATTGATTGTCAATGAACTGTCAATGTGTTATATTGTGTGTATTTTGAGAGCGAACCTCTGGAAGAGTAGTCTTTGCACTTGCAGAGACTAATGGGGATCCTTAAAGACCCCACATTATAATGTTACAGCGTTGTTTCCTCAAATATACCTGGAGTTTTGTTTTGTTTCATTTGCATCTTTAACACACAAATGCAGCATATTTAAGCTAAGTTCTTCTCTCAAACGGAAAATACTCTGTTCCATCTTGTGATGTCATGTGGTAATACAGGAAGTGCTCCATTGTACACCCATACACCTTCATAGAACCATCTGAATAATCTTAGTAGTGCAATTAGCAATCTGTACTGAATAAAAGGTAAAAGAAAGCTGTTAACTTGAAAACTACCACTACATGACATCACAAGGTGGAACAGAGCGTTTTGAGCTTTGGAGATGTAAACAGACTGTGTGAATAAAACAAAACAGAACTCCAGGTATGTTTTTGATGAGGTGATAACATTGTAGCACGGCTGAAAGCTTGCATGAGTGAATTTTGCATAATATATGATCTTTAAATAAACAACTATAAGCAACATGTCAGGAGCAGTGGGTGCCATAGTGCAGCATCCGGGAACCCATCTCCAGATCTTGACCTAGGCTTGGTTAGAGCTACTTTAGCCCGTGGATTATATCTATTGTCCATATTTGTGGATTGGAGGGAGAAACTGGAGTGCCTGGAGGAAATCCACCCAGACACAGTGAGAAACATGCAAACTCTGCACAGAAAGGTCTAGACGAGCCTGGGAGCTAAACCTCGCTTTGGGCCGCACTAGAGAGAACTAGCCACTAGCCACCATGCAGGCAAGGTTAAATAGATAATAATAACTAATATTTAATTGATGTAACAGACTTTGTAATGTTACATTTGTTTTGTACAACTTTGGTCATGAGGGGTATTGTTATGCTTTAGGTCTACTTTGTCCTTGGATAACCTTTATATCCATACCTCTCCATAGCCTCATACCTGCACAGAGTTCTCCCTACGGTTGTTGGGGCTGCCTCCAGGGTTATCCCGGGCGACAGCGGTCAGAGTGTAATGGTCCTTGGTCTCTCTGTCCAGTGGAGAGAGGATGTAGATCTCGCCCTATCGCACAAACAGGAGGGGAGCGATTAGGAAGGAAGTGCCAGCAGCGTCAGGGAGGGGTCCTTTTATCAACACAGACAGACTGGATGTCTATGTATCACAATGAGAAGCAACTGGATAAATGTTTAGGCTACACTGGAGAGCTCCAGTGCTTGCACAAACAATGTCAGCTAGTGCAGTGCAATATATCTTAAGTGACATAAGATGCATTTCTACTGACATCGGAGAGACGATAAAAATACATTGCAATTTCAACTGTACAAATATAACCACATTGAAAAAAATACAGACTGAAGAGCAAGATTAGAAAGGGGTTACTTCCTTCCATTTGTAACCTGTCTGTTGATATCACTGAATCGCAGCCTGCTCGATCTGCCTTTCAAGATATTCATATAAATGCATTCTCTCCCTCCTCCATAACCCATACTTCAGCTATGATCTATAACCTTCCTCTCTACCTCCTTTCCTCCTCCTTTGCAGAACCATGAACCACCTCAGCCTTTCTATTCACTCCTCTTTTCATAACAGTGTTCATCATTTTATTTCAAAATCCCAAAGTTCATCTAGTCAATAAAGTTTCCTCACTGTTCAAATTAATGTGTCTATTTGCATCTCTCCTGGTAGAGTACCTATAATATGAAGTATTATAATGTATTTAGTACTTACAGTGGTTGGCCTGATCCCAAACTTGCCCTCTCCATCCACCAGACTGTATTCAAGCACAGCAAACAGGCCTGAATCTGCATCTGTTGCCTGGACCCGAACTACAGTGGCTCCTAGGTTCACATTTTCAAAAACTGGCTCCTTCAACACAATATAACATACATAACTCAATTTTAAAAATACATAAAAATATTATTATTATTAGTATTTTTTTAAATTCTTTACATGATAAGCAGGCTGTAGAAAGATGGGATTGTTGTCGTTGACGTCTACGATGCGCAGATAAACCGGGAGCTCTGCGATTCGGGGAGGGGTGCCGTGGTCCTGGGCTCTGATGGTGAAATTCAGCCAATGGATCTGCTCATAGTCCACTGTCTGGTTGGCCACAATTTTACCTGAAAAAATAACATACATTAAATTAGTACTATTATAGTTGTTCATTCTACTTCAATATATATTTTATATATCTATTCAATATTATAATTCAAAGCATGTTTTGATATTTTTGCGTTTGTTTGTTTTTAATAGGCCTGATTCTTTACTTATCTTAAAGGTGCTCTATGTAACTATCCTGTACGGGGTCTGCTACTTGCTTGTCACCATGGAGATGTTATTGCTTTGCTGGAATGTTCCACAGTATTGCATTAAACTTGTATATCTTGCATTTATTCAATTACAGGTGTTTTTATTGCTAAAAGTATACATACACTGAAAAGTGCATTCTTACTGTGAGCTGGAAAAAAAATTGATAAAAAGTGAGCACAATCTTGTGGTAATTTCACTCAGTCACTCTCACTAGAGTTTGTGGCATGAGAATTTGTCCCATTCCTATTATAGCAACTAACCCTCTTTGTAGACCCTATGTTGAATTGGTCTTTTTATTATTTTTATAAAAACTGAGTGAGGAGATAACAGTGAGCGAGGTGAACTAGGTTACATCTACCAGGAAAAAAGTCATAAACAACTTGTAAGACATGTAGGTAACGGAAAATAAGAGCAAACTGATCTATGATGACAGTTTTGTTCCTGCTTTGCCTAAGCAAAGTAGAAAATGTTGATACTTTGCCTGGCCATTTATGCCTGATTTCCTACTTTGCCTGTAACATATATACTTTTAGTTACTCTCCTGCTGCTGTACTTGTATTTTTCTTTAGAAACACTGAGGTTGACCCTCTTTGGAACCCTCTGTCTTATCTTATAACATAGACCTAGGGGCACTTTTGAATACCTGTGGAAGGGTCCTCCAGTCGGACATAATCCCCTCGGGGCAGGTGCAGGAGCTGGTAGATCACCTGTCCATTGGGGCCTTTGTCTGGATCTACAGCAGACACAGAGAGGAGGGTCGTCCCGGGCTGAGCTCCCTCCAATATCTTCTCTGTGAAGTTAGTTACGCCAAAAGGCCGAAAACGGGGAGCATTGTCATTCACATCCAAAACATTGATGGTCAGCCTCGCTAAAAAGACAAGAACCAAATACGAAGTATGATAAGTTTGAAGTTTAGTGGTCATTCTCCAACCGCCTTCTACATCTTAACACATCAAATTTGGGACTAAACTGCGGCAAAACCCTGACTAGACTGGACAAGAACAGGACCAAACAAAACCTACATTAAGACTCAAACTGGGCCTGAACAAGGACCAAACCAGGACAAGTGTGAACGCATGTAAACATGAGAAGACTACATTCACACCATGCTCCATACAACTGTACAACAACTCACACTTATAACATAGATGTTGATGTTTTTATATTTTTATGCTGTGTCAATATGTACGGCATTTTGGGCCGCTGTCGATGTTGTAAATGTGCTATAGAAATAAACCTGACTTTGATTTTGTTATAGCAAAAGAAAATTCAATTCTTTGAGCTGGACAAAAGTTTAGAGACCAGTTGACAGAATTGAATTTTCTTTTGCTATGGAACCTATCTGGACAACTGAGGGATTACACAGATATCTTTCACTTTGATAGATAACCCTATTCTCCATACAACTGTATACTCGACCTTATGTAATAGATCTTTTCATTCATTTCATCTTTGCACTGTTTTTATTCACCCCTCCACCTCTTGCATATAGCGCAGATATATTTTATATTTAATATTTTATGCTAATTTTACATATGCAAATCTGTATACTCGAGCCTTATTTGACACTAAATTATTTTTAAATTTGAATAGTATTTTTTGCTCATTGTTATTACTCTGTAATGTGAACTACTGTATCCAAGTAATTTCCCTTGTGGATCAAAGAAGTCCATGAACAAAATTGTCTTGTATGTTTGTGATAATTATAGACTTACCATTTGGGACACTACCGGACTTGTCTATAACTTCACTGGCGTTATCATGGACAGACACAATTATTTCAAATGTAGCCACTAGCTCCCTGTTGAGTGGGTTTCGCACAAAGACTGCACCTGAAGAACAAAGACACAACTATGTTAAAGTTACCATCTAGAAATGATGGAGAGGGGTGGAAAAATTAAATACACTATAAAACACTAAATCAAAAATAAGCTTGTTAACACTTTAAAATGCTTACATCTTAGTTAGCCTTAATAAAACATGAACAAAGACCTAATTCATAATGGAGAAATAATATATTGGTAATGATTCCGGCTTAGCAACTACTTTATTAATACTCTAATTTCTAATTCTAGTTATTATAAAGTGGTACCAACAGGTTTAAACCAGGACTAAATCAGGTATAAACCAGAGAGAATGACATACAATCTTTCAGCAGTATATCAAAAATGATTACTTAAAATCCCTACAGGACTAAGTGTGAAGTAACTCAGTCTGAACCTAGACTAAACCAGGTCTACACCAGATCTAAAGCAGACATAGACAAGAATAGGACTCTAAATTTGACTTTTGAACATGATGGACCCTGCTCTACGCTGGTCTAGACTGAGATCCATTTAATGATTCAACAAAAATAAATCCAGTTTGGCAGGGCCTTGTGTCTCACCAGTGTGCAAATCAATGCCAAAAGAGTCCTGCAGGCCGCCCACCGGGTTGTTCCCATCATCCTTTGCTTCGACGGAGATGATGTAATACTCTAGTCTGGGGTGGAGATCTGGGTCCTCTGCTGTTAATGTGGCGACTACTACACCAGGTGGAGTAGATTCGTTCACATTTATAATAGTGACCGGCTCGATAAAACGCGGCCTCGAATCATTTACATCATCCAGGATAACAGTGAGGGTGGCTGTCCCGGTCAGTGGGGGTGTGCCGCGGTCCGTTGCCATGACAACGAGGCGGTAAGACCCTCGCTCTTCTCGGTCCAGAGTGGAGTTTCCGACTAGGACCGCCCCAGAGATAGAGTCCACCACAAAGCGATCCTGGGCTCCACTCTCCAGGCGATAGGAGAGCCAGCCGTTAGCACCCGAGTCAGCGTCTGTGGCTGAGAGCTGAGTGACCACCACACCTGCGAGATATACAAAGAACTGAAATGGTAACAAAATATAGGCTTATGAATTGCAAAAAAAGCAAGCTTGCGTAAAACAAATTTTACACTTTTATACTGTGTAAACCATAGTTTAATTTTCTATTTGTCCAGTGACAACTTATCACAACATCACTGTACTAAAATATGTATAAAATATGTGGTGTTGTTGCTGACAAAAAATATTAACATTTCTTTTTTTATTTCAGCCTTTTGTTCCTGGAGTTGCTACAGTAAATTATCTACTTTTGTCTAGGCACATTTAGATGTGGATACAGTTTTTACAAGAGATACATTGGTTTATGATGCTCCACAGCAGTATTATGGACATGCGTGATTTTGCTATACCTTTAAATTTAGAAAATATATTTTAAACTGTAACCCGATAATTTGAGAATCACTGGCTCTCTGACCTGTGGGGCTGTTCTCTGGGAGTCTCACGCTGAAGCTGGAGGGGTTGAACACTGGAGGATTGTCATTTTGGTCCAGGATGGTCACAGACAGAGGGACACTGCTGTTTAAACCTCCAATGTCCTCTGCCACAATGAACAACTCAACCCTGGGCTCCAGAAACGCCTCACGGTCCAGGTTTGCTCCCGCACGGACAAGAATCACACCTGTAAGACCATTACTTTATGACGCAACTATTACACACACAAAAAAGTACATCATCATTTACATTTCTGTATTATCAAGCAAAAATAAATTGTTATTTTAACTCATTGCTTCATGGGTGTAGGCCTGCTGTACCCAAAACAGGATAAATTCAAAACATATGAAATACAAACTATATTTTTATCAACTGATTTGACTATTGACCATTCCATAATTTGATTTAAGGCTGTAATATGTTTAATCGTGAAAATAAAGTTGATGAAGCAGTATGTCTTTTGTAATATATATAAAGTGAATAAATGAATGAAAAATATTATATATTATATAATATTTAGACAATAACATACATTTCCAGTAGTTAGTTCAGTAGGACATTAACAAACATGCAGATATACAGTAGTTTAGTTTAAATGTTACCCGTGTCTGGGTTGACAGTGAACAGGTCGACTCTGGCTCCTGTCAGATTGTATTTGACCACAGCGTTTTGGTTGATGTCTTTGTCCTCTGCCAGGACAGGTCCATTCAACACTGTCACTGTGCTGCCTAGAAAATACACACATGGTCACACTGTCTGTAAATATTTTTTAAAGAATAGATTTTTGTAAATTATGATAATGTATGTGATTGGTTACTTTGTGCATGGTTGAACGCAAAGGTATAAAAATGCATTAATCACCACATCAAAACTGGCATGTAACTGACACTAAAACCACAACTAAACCTTGACTGGAACAGAGCTAAACCAGGACTAGAATGGGAACAAAAGTAACGATTAAGATTAGGCCCAAACCAGGACAAGCATAAATGCATGCTTAGCAAATGTTTTAGTTGCTTTTTACTTATTTGTACAGTGCAGAACATGTTCTCTTTATCATGTTTGCTAACTACAATATGATAAAATAAGTGAAAAAAGTTTCAGTGTCTTTAAGTGTATTTATCAAAAGTTATTAATGTTAGTCAGTCTCTCTATTAATATGTGAACAACTTAAACATAAATGAGCAGACAAATCCAGGAAGTAAAGTAAACAGTGACAGACTTGTTCAAACCACACATCCCTGCGGTGTGTGTGTGTATGCATGCAAATAGAGTAGAGCAGAGTTGAAGACTTGAACTTGAGTGGTACCTGGTGCAGAGTTCTCAGTGATTTCAGCTCTGTAGCTCGTGCGGCTGAATAAAGGCCTGTTGTCATTCTCATCCAGGATAGTGATCACCATCGTGTCTGAATCCTGAAGTATGACATACGTCATTAGAGTGAAGTGATCAATCTGTTAAATGTTACTTGCAACTTATGATATTAATGCAAATTCAACAGTGTATAAGAGCCTAACTATTTTAGATTAGCTTTGTGCCAATAAAGACCTAATGTACAACTTCTATTTAGGGTTTGGTATCCCCATTAAAAAAAACAAAAATCCCCTCATTAAATTCATTATTTTTTCATGAACTCATTATACATATCTTTATTAAACTGTGTTAAGATGGCTGAGTAACTAAATATTAGCTAACTAAATAGAAACTGGAGGTAAGATGGCACCAGCTTGTACCATCAGTTGTCTACCTGCTCTGCTTAAACTGTTACTTGCTGTGGCATTGCTTTGCATTTATCTCTGGACTGCTACTCTACAATTGCCAGGCACTTATTGATCTAAAGTGATCTTATGAATGGTTTCTTCATCAAAATTTTGAGGACCAAGCATCCAGATTCCCTCTTCACTTGGCCTCAGTCCCAGCCTCCAGAAAAGCAGAGGTGTCTTAGTGAGAGTAAAGGCTTACTGGAGGGCCCATTATGGAATCATTCCTCTCCTTACCACTCCTGGAGACCCAGCACTTCAAAGATCCAGCCTGTCAGTCCCACACACCTATAGACACTGGCCTGCGATACTTGCCACTGGTGACACTGTCGCACAAACGTCTAGCTTTGGGATGCCTCTGGTCGCTGCGCCGTAGCTCTACACGTGATGTGGCTCTCCACTTCGGCCTTTTGATCACAAGCTAAATAAACATTTCTCCTGAATGATCTCTTCACGGGAACTGAATTTTATGTTGCTTATATAGACATGGCTCTAAGCAGGTGAGTCTTCTTCATTGAGAACTTTTACCACCTGCCTGTTTCAATCTGAACTCTCCTTGGATTACTGGCAAAGGTGGGGGGGCAACAGTGTACAAATCTAGCAACATCTGTCGGCAGGTTCTGATAAACTCGGTTTTGTGTTTTGAGCTTCAGACTTTCACAGTAAACCTTGACATATCATAGGGTGGTTGCCAATTGTAATTTTATAACAAACCTGGTGCCAACAAACAAACCTCAGATGCATTTTAGTACTTTGAAGTCTCATGATATCTATGTAATTCAAACGTTGTTGTGCCCTCAATTACACTCTAAAAACTTCACTCTTTAAGGATAAAGTCTCTGCTCTTAGACTGCCACTGCCCTCTGCTGTGGACCTAGTATCTCCAACTATCTGTAATTCAGTCTTTGAGTATTTTGACCCAGTGTCTCTCTTGGACTTGAAACAAATTGCTCAACAGCTAAAGCCTTCCTTGTGTCCACTAGATATTATTTCAGTTGGACTTTATATTGCCAATGTTGTGAACTTGTCGCTGATGTCTGGTTGTTTTCCTACTGCCATGAAACATGTTGGGTTCTGGCTACTTATCAAAAAGCCTAACCTTGACCCAAATATACTTTAAAGTTGCCCTTTTTGTCTAAGGTTTTAGAGAATATTGCATATGACCAACTGCAGGCTTACCTTCATAACAACATTGGTGAAAAACTCCAATCCCAGCACAGTTCCGAAAGTCATTTTAAATTTTTTTACGATCTTTTAACTGTTGACTATCTGTATATTTGTTTTTGTTAACTCTTACGTGAAGCATTTTGGGGAGCTGATATTGTTTTAAAATGTGCCATACAGATAACATTGAATTGAATTGAAACTAGGGCATTTGGTCAGCTAAAGGAAACACATTTATACACTCTCGGTTTCACTTGGTTTCATAAACTGATGAATTTGTGAGTTCATCAGTTTGACACCTTCACCATACTTGAAGCTACAGCAACCTTTGTGTTTGGAGTAAGCAAAGGGTGTTTACAGTAAAATTATGCATCTTCTGATTAATTTGGATTAATTACATTGCTTGATTTGCAATATAAACAAAAGGATATGTAAGAGTTTTTATATATATTTGCAATATTTTTACAGGATTAAAAGTGCACCAAGTACAACCTCCATGGAATTGAAATATATAGGAATGCATGTTTTTTAACAATAAAAGAACTGTTATTGAATATATGCAAAATAGATTGGTTTACTGCCATACTATGGAACATTTTCAGGCAAAGACTTAAGCATTTCCATATTCAGGTGGCCCACCCCCCACAGTAGCACACTGTTAATTAAACATTTAATTAAGACGTCAATGGTCAGTCTGAAAACACTGAAAAAATCTATCAGTCTTGGGCTAGTCACAAACATTTCCCCCTTGCAAAGCAGAAAAGCTTGTTATCCTCACTTATACAGCTCCTCTCTCCCAGAACAAATCACTACTTGAAAGTTTTGAATGAAAGCGTAAAAGTTGCATCACAGACAACTGTACTTTACCCTGCGAGCGATGCGAGGGTTTTCGGGGTTATCTTTGACAGTGATAGTCAATCTGTACTCAGCCACTCTCTCTCTGTCCAGTGGTCTGTTCACATGCACCACACCAGTCTGAAACACAAACATGCAAATAAATGGATATGTTACTGGTATAAAGATGACATTTATGTGAAATTATAGTGTATTCTGTTTACAACTGGCCTTAGGCAGAGTGCAACTTTGTGATAATAAATGTTTTTTTTTCCATTAACATTCAGAAATGTACTATATTGAAATGCACACAAATATATTAATGTATGAGGAATATGCATTATAATAGAAAATGGTACAGACCGAACTGAGATCGATTGCTCTGGTTCCTTAGTCATATTACTTAAAAGAAATCTATATTCACACATATTTATAACATTCACACTCATGCACTATTAATGTATTTAGCACTCTGTTCATTTTGAGGAATGTTGACCAGCAAAAATATATATTTTGCTTTGATTTGTTAATTTCTATGGCAACGGTGCCAATTTCTCATCTCTCTGAACCCAGTATTTTCAGGATTAGATATTCTGCTGTGACCCTGGCTCAGATTGCATGCGGTGCAGATCTGTCTGGTGGCCACAAGTGTTCCGTATAGTTCAAAGTATTGGAGGAGGAGGAGCTCAGACCACACGCCCTGCAGTTTGGTGGTGCTGAACGAAGGGGGTGTGGCGCTCTGGATTAATTCCATTTGGGGTAGGCATTTTCCCTTAATAAATAAACAGTTATCATGTGAGTGTCATACCACAACAAAATCGGTCTGACACAGTAATTGCAGCTGGGCTGGGTGCTACCTGAGTGAGGTGCAACTATTCAGTCAAAGTACTTCTAACAAAATAAAGTAAAGTAAATAAATAAAATAACTAAAAATAAAACCTCTCTTACAGTGTCATTGATGTAGAAAGCCCCGTCCACGTTGCCTGCGGTGATGTTGTACGTGAGGAGTGCATTTCGTCCACTGTCTGCGTCTGTGGCTCGGACTCTGGCCACTGAGTAGTGAACAGGAGCCCCCTCACTCACGCTGGTGTTAAAGGGCAGGTTCAGGATCACTGGGTCATTGTCATTGATATCAAGGACCAAGACACCAACAACCACCTGGAAAAAAACAAGTTAATAAGCAAAAAGCTACAAAACTAAAAGTATAAATTGATGACTGCAGATCAAAATTTCTTGTAAGAGATGCAATTTTTAACATGATCAAGGAATATGTGGCAAAAATTAAAAATACATTGTAAAGTGCTTTCAGTATATTGAGTATGGAAACCTGGAAATGTATTTAAAAGAACCTACTAGTCCTACACTTAATACATGATATTTATTGTTATTCAGTCATCACAATTATGCCCTTGTATTTGTGGACCTGATTGTCCCATGAGGGCAATTTGTCCTCTGCATTTAATTCATCCTTCAGTTATGTTGTGGCAGTGCCAGATCCTGAGTTAAGTTCATAATCAGGGTACTTAGCTGGAACATTACCCTACTGCATGTTTTGGTGTTAAGAAATTATTACAGATAAGAGCAGTGTAAGCCCATATTGTGGAGTATTAACAGTACATGTACGCACAGAGCTGTTTCTTGAGGGTGTTCCCAGGTCACGGGCTGTCACTGTGATGTTGTAGAATCCAGTGGTCTCTCGGTCCAGCTCCACATCCTTCCTCACTCTGAGCTCTCCCTCCACCGGAGACACCATGAACTCATCTGACAAAGACATACAGGCCTATCATGAAGACAGCATGCTTTTTTTTTAACGGTATTTAGAATTGAACAATAAAATACGTAGCTCATGATTTTTTTTGTTCATCGTAAACAACAATCATGATGTAAAATGGCTTAATAATGGAAACAGGCTCATTGATTTCCTACTCCAAACTGCTACTTCATTATAATTGTTTTTTTGTTATGTTTTGTGATGTTTTTTCTAAATATATCTCTATAAAACGTAATACAAATCTGAATTATATAAAATGTAAAGAATATATATAGTAAATTAGAGTTTGTAGATGTTATTTGGTAACCATGCAAATAGTAGTGTAATATTTGTTTAAAGAACTTCCTTTAGCCATGGGCAACAGATTTACCAGGAAGTTACTGCTATGCTAAGAGTTATAAAAAAGGAAGCATTCACATGATATATAAAGAGACTACAGTTACATCTTCTAGTAGTGGGAAGATAGAAATTCTGAAAAATACTGATAAACTGCAAATTTGTACTATTTCATGGTTAAAAACAAACATGTTTTTGATAGTAGACAAGACATTGAAACAAAGAATTAAAACATAACAGCATCTGTGATTAAAAAATATCATATTCAACATTAGTGTGTTTTCTGGCCTATTGTTATTTAAGTACCGGTACTCACTGGTGTCAGCTTCCTGTCATATGGAACATTTTGAGGACTTTTTCCCATTCAAAAGATCTAATATCTTGTTTTAACAGTCCTAATTTGTCATCATTCTGAAATGAGACCCATGCAATGCTCGGCCCAAAGAGATAAATTGCCTACTGCTCTATTTTAAATTAAGCTTAAGTATGTGAAAGTGAATGTAACTAAAGTGAATGTAACTAAATGCTTCACACATACTTTGATAATCTCCTGCTGTGATGCTGTACTCAATTTTGCCGTTGAGTCCAGAGTCTTCGTCCGTGGCTTTGACAGTCCAGACTCGAGGTCCGGGCTGCCCCTCTGTCACCTCGAATGGCCCCTCGTACGGTCTGGGGAAAGTGGGTGTCACGTCGTTTATGTCCAACACATTTACCAAAACCTGGAGGGAAAGAGGTTTTGTCAGCAGCTGTAACAAACGGAGGTACACAACAGCACTATGCATTGCTTGTAATGGGGGATTTAACTGTTACTCATACGGTTAATGGGAGAATGTCTTAACATAGTGAGCCTTAAGCCTTAAGCCTATCCACAATACTGCATTTCAATCAAGACGAAGAGAAGATCATTTGTAAAATATTAAAAAGAGAAGTATGTTATTCAAGTTTAAAGATAAGAACATATACAAGCACAGTATCAGTCTTTTACATTTGGCTTTTGATGTACCACTAGATCTAAACCAAGTCTAAAATAGGACTAAACTGGGACTACACCCTGACTACAAGAGTTCTATAATCTAAAACCCAGTTCTATAAGGCTTATATAAACCTACTTTGTAAAGCAAAACTTGCATTTACTTTTACTCAGCCTATTTATTTTTGTTCTTGTGCTTTAAAAAAAAAAAGTTAAGATATGATCCAGTAAAGTGTGGATGTCCTCACCGTGGTGCTGGAAGTGAGCCGCAGACGGGGTATGGGACACTGGTCGGTTGCCGTGACGACCAGAGTGTAGTGTCCGTTACTGATCTCATAGTCCAGAGGCTTCACTGCTGTTATCCTCCCCTGAATGAGACGCAAACCAAAACTTAACTCCTACATATACTTTTGTTTTATTGCAATTAAATATTTTACGGCTTATCGAATTTTTCCAATATTTAACACTGTGAAACTCTGAATAAAAATGATTTGTGATTTCCTATCTGTTGTCATATTGTTCAGTTTCATTCATTTGCAGTGGGCTAGATTGACCTTCATTCATTAAAAGCAAGTATTTTACCCTTATTTGGTTGTGTTTTAAGACTTTTGTCAAGAGAAATCATTTAGTATTGCGTTGTCCTCTTTTAGCCACTGAAAAACACTTGTATCTTCTCCTTTCCTCTGTGTCCCCTTTTCTCAAACTAATGTCAGGTCCCCTCCATAAATGTCATCTTTGGTCTTCCTCTGAACCTTCTGCAACTGTCAGCTTAGTATAATTCATTCCTCTGCACTTACTGCTTCTCGGGGATTGAAAGTAACTAATTATAAATACTCATGTCACTATAATTAAGTCGATTTTTTGGGGGCAATTGTACTTTTTTAAGTAGTTTTTCAAACATGTACTTGTATTGTGTAGAATTCTAGCCACATGATTGTTATTAACGACATTTAAAATCCTAAAGTTCCAATTATTGTCCCAGTGCACTGCTGTCTTTGCTTCCACACATACACACAACAGCACTGCATAGCCTGCTCTGATTGGCCGAAGCTCAAAAAATATGCAAATCAAACAACTCAATTCAACTTTTGAACTAGCCTTTAAACAAATGAAGTTTAGGTTAAAAGCCTGATCTAAAGTGCAACTAGGAACTAGTATTTGAGTAGTAATCTTCATGTTTACTGTTACCTGAGTAGAAATTCTGCAGCAGTACTTGTAATTGAAATTGAGCACATTGTCAGCCATGTAAATGTAAATCTACTTTTTACACTGCTATTACTGTCTCCTCTGCACATCCAAAAGTTTTTAGTTTATACAAATATCAGTTATGCAGTATGTTTTTGATCCACTGTGGAGCCCATTAGTGCTGAATTATACCCTCTCTCACCGAGATGCTGTTGATGTTGAAGGTCTGGATGAGGTTGCCTTGAGTGATGGCGTATCTCAGTGTTCCATTCAGGCCCTCGTCTGGATCGATGGCCGTTACCGTGGCGATGGTGGCCCCCACGGTTTCAGGCCCCTCACTCAGGACGGTCTCATACTCCTCCTCTGGAAACTCAGGGGCGTTATCGTTCTCATCAATAATGCGCACGTAGATTGTGGTTGAAGTCTGCAAAAAAGAAAAAAGACAGGTTTCTACTTATCCTTAAAGTGGCCCGAGGTAACTTTTCTGCCACCTGCTTATCTCTATGGAGACGTTGTTGCTTTACATTAAATATTCCACAGTATGGTATTAAATGTATCTAGCTCCATTGACACAAGCAGGAATTGCCACCTCACCAAGTTATTGACCAGTGGCATTGAAGGATAGGGCAACTGCAGAGGAAAATTTCCCTATGAGGGCAATAAAGTGCATCTTACCTTTTTGATTATCATTCTAGTTTATAATGATTCTATTTGCAAGAACTGTTGTTTAAATTGTAATTTGTGAGCTACTGTGTCCAAGTAATTTCCCTTGTGGATCAATAGCATTTGTCTGAGTCTTTATAACACTAATACAATTAAAATATGAATGAATGAATGCGTGTTTATGTCCGTTGCATAAAAATAAATGCGTACATGATATGCATACAAATATCTTTAGATGATTCAAAACAGAAACAGGCTAAATCCACAACGTATTAATGCTGAAGAAGCACAAAGGACTCACTTCCTTGTTTCTGTAATGTATTGAAACTACTCTACACTGCAAATGCAATTCAAATTACATAAAGAGTATAATATGGTAAAATCTTGTGTGTCCGGTTTGAGCAGGTTTCTCTCAGGACTGGACTTGAGAGTGAGGAGTCAAATTGAAATATACAAGGATACAAGGAAAGATATACAAGGAAAGTGAGACATGTGTTTGTCAAAGCTGCACTAATATAACTATTTTAATTGTAAGTGGTTAACAAACAAACGATAGGCTAAGTAATACATAAAACCAAGCTCCCATTCCCATACAAGGAAATTTATCACATTTATGGACATTATTACTGTTTCTGTATAAGGAATTCTTGTTAATGTTTCACTTTTGTGTCACTAGTTTCAGTTTAGTTAAATATTATGCATAATTCACACTTGTGGTACCTGTAGTTGTTTCATTCATACATGTTTGAGTAACCCTTTATCATTGGTGCGTCTACATCTTCAAAGCTAAAAGTAGTTCAGCAAAGACTGGCAATTCCAAGGCTGAATTCATCCAAATGGTTATAGTGAAAATGTATGGAGTTTAAAAACAAAGTGGAGCACTTCCACATGGCATCACAATGTGGAACAGAGGGTTTTCCATTTGAGAAAATAACTCATCATTGTGTGAATGAAACAAAACACAAATCCATACATATTTTTGATGAGGAAACAATATAAAATAGATCAGAAAATAGCATAATATAGGCCCCTTAACAAGGCAAGGCAAGTTTATTTTGTACACAAGGTAATTCAAAGTGCTTTACAGAATAAGGAGGACATTAAAATCACAATACAACACATCAAAAGATAAAAGACATTAAAGGAAAAAAGTGCAGAATAAAATCCTTTCAGTCACATGCACAGCTAAAAAGAAGTGTTTTGAGCCTGGATGTAAATACAAAGATATAAGAGGGAAAAGGGCGTTTATTAGGCCACAGTTCATTTAAGGGAGTAAGAGTTCACTTAATTTAGACCTAACAAAACTGAGAAAAAAAAGTTTTATGTGCCCTCTTGGCTACGTTCATCACTGTACGCGTTTAAATGGCTCTTTATTATATCCAGATGTAGAGTCTTCACTTGTTAGTCACTGTGGGAGTGAAAGAGAGAGGGGCGGGGGCGGGGCCTGTCACTACCAGTATCACGTTGCTTTACGCTCCAAAGTTACAAGGGAGTCAGCGAAGTTAAAGCCCAAGTGACGATTGACATCCTCTGGGCTGCCCTCTTGAAAGCAACCTTTAACCAAATCATTTTGACTTTCTTGCTTGTCTGGTAGTTTTCTTTACTTTTCAGCAAGTTGTTTTTCTCTCAGCAAAACGTAACCATGACGCGTTGGAGAGTTCTTGGCGCTGGGAAAAACGTGATCTGGCTGTGCGCGCTGCTGGTGAATTTAGCGAAAGGTAAGTGCGCTTTACTGATGCTCGGGGCGGCTCTCTCTATGGGCGTGTGGAGGCTTGTTGACACTTTATACCTGGCGACACGGTGATGTCCCGGCTCACAAAGGGGGGATTACGGGTCCCACGTCACTGACAGGAGAGAAATACGCATCATGTTGTAGTTCAGTCCCTCGAACCAGACTTTTACGCGAGCTAAATTTACGCGTGCGCTGTCTGCTCTGACCCAGCGCGTTGTAAACCCAAACAGCTGCGCTCTCAGGCTCGTGTTGGGCTTCAGACTAGTTAAAATAAACTTTATGGTTTTCAGATCTCGTTAGACGCTGTTGTTGTTTTGAACATCTGGCGTAAAGCTGTTCCAAAGCCCCTCCCCAAAAAGTCCCATGCGTAATCCCACGTTTTCCAGTCGTGTTACCCCATGTTTTGCCCCTAAATGTGTCATCAGTTTATTTTTACTGCAGATTTGACGGTTGTTGTTTTTTTTCTCATCATTAATTAATGCTGCGTTTTGAAAAGTTGTTGGAATGATTGTTGTACTTTTATTACTCTTTCTAACTGCTCAAAGTTTGCAAAATATAAAAATAAAACCGATACCCAGCTACAGCAGAACTTTCACATACTGTATATACCAAATGGATGCGTCAAACCGATCAGATTGCACCATTGTTTTCAGTTTTTTTGGGCCTTTTTGTTGAATCTTGTCTTGTTGTCTGAGTTTTGGCGCTGCGGGTTAAGTGCGAGGAGGAGTGAGCGGGGACAGCTGTTCCTTCAGGCTGCGTTCAGTTCACATGAAATGCCATTTAAAACCTGCAGAGGTGATCACTTTACACCAGGATTTAGTCTATTTAGATTGGCGCGCACAATAAGCTCCTTTAAAGCAACATGTTGACATAGATCTAGAGGCTACTACTAGGCCCACAACTCTGTTCTAAAAGTTACTCTATTCGTTAATGATATTTAAATGAAAAAAACAAAAAAACAAAAGGCAAACTTCAGCAGCACATTACTTTGTTGGGTGATCTTTTTGCTCCTACCATCATAAACACTACTATCACAAAAGTACATTCAGTTACTATGATAATGACATTTAAATATCAGTACTGCAATAACATTTACAGTAACACAGTTCAGTTATCTATTTATAGACTTATATGTATCTATGAAAGTGAATACATTTCCATTGCGTCCCTGGAGTCACATCACATCTCTTTGTTTAACTTGTTCCTTCCTTCCAAATAATGACAACAACATCTGCTGCTACAGTGCCACTGCCAGCACAGTACTTATCTAAACATAACTGAACATAAGATCTAATCAGGGCCTTTTCCTTATTTGTTCGGATAAGTGTATTATCAAACTTTAAGCCTGTCCTCATTTAGTCTTGGTCTCAGTGGTTTATTGCTGATTTGGTCTTGGCTTAGTACTGATTTAACTCTTACGTCGACCTATTTCATCTTGATTTTTGTCATGTATTGTCAATAAGCTTCCAAAATCAACAGGTTTCTAAAGTAGAACTTGGACTTAAAGGTTTGAGAAGTGTTTCTGGACAAGACACAAGCAGGACATGTCTATAGCCACTTTATTCATGTTTTGATTACTTTGTACATCAGGGTACCAGCCATTGATCCGCTGTCTCTAATTAAAAATCATTTAAAGAGTCTAAAAATTGCTTCCTCAGTGGGACAGGAGCAGAACAGTGAGAACAGAGGACACACAGTTGCTGTCATATGTTTTTGCTGAACTTGCGAACAGTTGTGTTGGTGACACAGGGGAACAATAGTGGAGGAGGGGGAGCACCCAAGTTCTGTGGGACCTTTTCTCAATGTTATATTATGTTCCAACAGAAATGCATTTGTAGGAGTGTTGTGACATTAAAGCGCTGACATATAACTGGCCTTCACTCCAGTGGTGAAATAACAGTCAAGGATATGGCATTGAAAGTTGTAGCCTTTACACTGTATCAACATTATTAGGCTTTTAACTTTGTGCATGCCCTAAATACATCACCAATGCAACTAGGTTCGTCATGATAATTACTATATCGACTTATCGTTCAATAGGTGATCGATGGAACAATCAATTTTGGGGGTTAGTATTTATTGTGGGTAGTTTTTCTTTGCACTAGTGGGAAAAGTTTGGTTACTTTTTTGGACTATAATAAGATTTGAGCTGTAGAAGGTTGAATTATGAACTTCTTTGACTCATTATAGATGCAACCTAACTACTTAGGTATTGCATTCTTATTTATTCTGTTATATTGTACATTTAGAATACTTTGAGATACTTCTGGTATATGGTTTGGTTTCAGTATTATCGTTATCACTTCAAAACGTGTTATCATGACAGACCAAAATACGTACATGCGTACAATTTTGTAAAGGTTGATTGACTGTTATTATTTTTGTTACTGTTCTTATACAGTTCAATATACTACTGCTACTATTAGAAATATAAATATAGCCACAAGGTGGCAAAGGTGCTTGTCCACATAACCAAGACAAATAATACAAATAGGTAACATAATTGTATGATTTGTTGTAATGGCCTGGGAAAGTGTACAGAAAGTATTTATTATATGGTTATTTTATAAGATTTAAGCAAAATGATTTTCCTCACTATGTGCACCGAATTACAGACACTGAAAGCATTACATTTCATTCTATCACACGATGCCTATGCCGACATAAGCCTGTCACAGATGAGTCAGTGCATGCAGGTAGTCAGCCTCAATCTGTATTTCTCATAAGTCTCATAAGACTGCTGAATAGAAATACCACAATTTTATATTGTAATACTAACAAAGTCAATACTCAGTACTAGAATGAAGATAAAACATGTTTTATGTAATAGAATGTAATTGTGCATGTAATTCTGTGACATAATTGAGAATAAAGTATAGCATTAAGCTCATAGGTTTTTTTCTCACACATATATTGCATTAGTTCAAAAAACCCATGTTTGACAAAGAAGGATATTTCGGCTGCGTTATTGCTGAAGTCGTGTTGTAATCTTGTTGTAAACCTGCTTCATCTCACCACAGAATGTTCTTGTGCATTTCTGTGCATTTTTCAAAAACAGGAACCACAATTGAACATGTAAAAAACACATTTTTGTAGCAGTGTTTCAAATACAGTTTTTGACTAAAGCTGATTGACCTGAAACATAAACCTCAAAACTGCATCCTTTTTAGTCAAACTTGTGCTGTAAGCTTCCTGTTGTTCAGGATGTCATTTGCATTTTATTTCAGTGCTTAAGACCTGAAGTGAAACTGCTGTTGTGATTCAGTGGAAGGGGCCAGTGAGAGGTCCTCCAACCAGTTGTATTAGAAAGTAGTCATTTAAAAAAGAAACATTATCTACTTTTCCCACTTTCACTCACTAACCATGATTGATTTGACCAACAAAATACACCAACATGGCATCAGAAAAAACTCAATTATAGACTTGGCATTTCCATAAAACCCAACTAACTACTGACAAGTCACTAGTTGGACTAAAAGCTATGCAAGCTAAAATAGAAATTAGTGTTGTCACAATATTGGAATTTCAAACTTTGATTCTAAGAAAAAGACCTACTACTCGATAATTAAAATCTTTTTCTTTTTGGATAATAGAATTTAATGTTCAACCCAAAATAATAGTAGTTTCTTGAATACTACACAACAACTCAAAAGTCTGGAGACACTTTTTCATTTATTTATGTTTCTTCTTTATTTCCATGATTATTTCCATTATAGATTCATGCTGAAGGCATCAAAACTATGAATGAACACATATGGAATGTAGCAAACAAAAATATAAACTGAAAATAAGTCAGAACTTATTTTTGATTAAAACATAGCCACCCTTAGCGGGGATCCCTGCTTTGGACACTTTTCATTTCGTGACCCTGACTAGGCACACGTGTGAAGTGAAAACCATTTCAGGAAACTTCATCATGAAGCTCATTGAGAGAAGGCCAAGGGATTGCAGCACTGTCAACAAAACAAAGGGTGGCTACTAAGGAATTTGAATCTAAAAAAAATATTTAATCTGTTGATTAGCATCTATTGACACTTTTGATAACCGTATTAGGAATCTTCCAGCTTTAGGCTAGTTAGCTGTTGCTATCATCAACCTCTGAGTCTGACACCAAACAGACTTGTATTTCCATTATCTTTATACAATGAGATGCTTATTCAAGTCTCCTATAATCCACGGGACACCAACACAGGTAGTTCATGTTCATCGAGCTCTGATTATTTCCATTACAACAGGAGGAAGAGTGCCAAAAGAGTCAGCCAAAAGTGTATTAGAGTAAATATACCCGCTGCAAAAATGTTTTAATGAATTCACACTGGATACGCCGCATGCCCAACTGAGAGAGATCTGTCAGAGGAAACGTGTCCCAAACAGGTGGCAGCGGGCCTTAAAACAAAAGAGACACTGTGCCCAAACCCGGAGGGGCTGGGAGATCCTGGGAGGAGAAACCTAGATGTGTAATGGAGCCAAAACACAGATGTCTGCTGACTGAAATGTCCACGAAGAAGATGGCAAAGGCTTATTTTACCTGCTGTTTCTGCGGCAACCACATCAAAAAGAGCTGGCACCAGATCTGTCGCTATAGGCCAGGAAAACACACAGCTCAGGAGGTAGTTTTACAAAGATGTACAAGACAAGCATTTTTTCCAGGATGTATCAGTTGAACAAGATGATATGAACGCAAGCCCTGTGCTACATGTCAGGTATATACGATGGAAAAAGATAACGAAACTGATAACGACCAGAGTTGCACAAAATGGACTTTAAAGCCACCAAAAAGACAAACTAACTTTTCAGCAGATTACAAAAACTATAATACAAATACATACTTCAATTATAGTGAATCTACCTGGTCCAGCACTGATTTGAGTTTTGCATTGTCCAGTTGCCCTTATTATTATTTTTATTTTCTCATAGTGTATAATACTTTATATTTATTATTAGTATTCATTCAGATAGCTCAGATATGTTATGCTAGCTTTTGGCATATAGTCACTGGAAAGTAACCAAAAAGACTCATTTAGTGTGCATGAGCTTCTGCCCACACAGACCGAAACCCAAACATCTTTAGGGGTAAATGCTCTAAAAGAGAAAATGCACTTACTATATTTCACAATAATTAAAATAGTCTTATATAGTGCTTTTTGCATTTACTGATGGTAAAATAATACTGTCCTGGTGGCTGCCAATCTGTGCCAAACAATTCTCAACATGTGAGCTACTCTGACCAGTCAAGTCCTTTCCTCATATTGATCAATTCATCATTTCTTATTAAAAAACTAAAGCATTAAAAGCAAAAGGCTAAGTATTAATTTCATGAACCTAAGCAAGACTTTTAATCATTTTACCCAAAACCACTTGCTTTTACCTAGAGGATTGGCTCTAGCGTTACTAGCCCCAGCCTGATCATTGCTGCTTTGAAATGACTGAATCTCGATTTTATTAAAATATTGTTAATCACACAGCCCTAGTACTGTCCATAGTTCACAAATGGCCACACCACACTGAATTCTGATTACACAACACTTCTAGTTCAATTCTTGTGAAAATGAATTCACCCAAGAGAATTGGTTAAAGGAAGGGTGAGGTAGTGATAATGGGACCAGAGGTTATACCCCTATTGTCCCGGTGCAAACGCAGGAACAGCCATCAACCAGGGGGGGCAGTAGTTTCACTCAATCACCCACCCTGACGCCCCTATAACACAATAGCTGCTGACACTTAGACAGGATGCTTCCACATAAACATATACAAACTCAAGGGCTAATCAAAAAGCGAGTGTCGTGGGTTGGTCAGCTTCTGGTTTTCCCTTTCACTAGAATTTAAACCAAATGCCAAAAGATCATGTTGACATTAACTTCCTTATTTGTGCTCTAATGTTTTTCAAAAGGCACTGTTACTGTTTCATAGTGGGCACAGATGGAGAAGTGGTTAGATTGACTGTATGTTACTGTTTAAAAATCATTTTAATAATGTATCTATATCACAACTATTCTCAGACCATGTGGTAATATTAAAGGAACCCCTATTATTTTGGTACTGAAAATTTTATTGTCTAGGAAAATGACCATTGTGATATCAAATCAATATAGAGACTCAAGCATTTTCCTTAGTGCTGTATCGAATAGATAATTTTTGTCTAGATTCTCAAAATGTATCCCTTCTCTTTGGAGGTTTACAACAAACACACAAATGACTGTAGTTCTGCTTTTCTGCTGGTGCAATTAAATATGTTAACAATACAATATTGCTTCCCAAATTGCTTCAAAATCTCAACCACTCTGGATTTCACCTAAGTAGCTGAGGGAATGCACAAAGAAACAGTTGAATGTCTCAAGATACAGATTCAAATAGATTCAATCACATTGTACAGTCATTTCTGTAGTCTACTAGGTTAAAGGTGCACTGTGATGGAGTCTGTCATCTTATTGTCTCCATGGTGAAGTTATTGCCTTGAATGTCCCACACAGGTTAGATTTGTGGAGTGGTGACCCCATTCACAGTGTGATGCACGTTGTTCAAGGTAATTTTGAGCAATTAAGCACATTTAAATAAATAAATGGTGCCATATTCAGTGCCATACTGTAAAACATAACAGGCAAAAGCAACAACATCTCTGTGGACAATCAAGACCCTCCATCACAAAATTTACAGTATACCTTTAAGAAAACAAATGATGGAAAAATTATATATATATCGCCACATTAGTTGTCAGCAGCTGTAGTGTTTTCCATTGAGTTTCAGTGACAGGAGAAGATGGAGCAGCAGTGGGGGCTTTGTTCGTGTGCCGCTTTAAGTCAGGAAGGAAGTTCACTCCTGAAATCCTGCTCTGGCCACTGCTCCTCTGAACACAACATCATTTACAACTGTGCTGCCAGTGTAACAGGGCACACTCACATGCATGCATACTTCCTCAGTGCACCCACACAAACATTTGCTGTGCTTACATAGCTACTATACCCACTACTGCATCATCAACTACAAATACTGACAATAATAATCTTTCTGTTACTGATAATACTTTACAATACTACTGTGTTTACTTCTACCAACTGAACTTCCTTTGAAGCATCACTTCTCCTATAACTATAACACTAGTGACCACAAGTGACATTACTTCTGATACTACTACCCATCATCGCTTCCTCTAACCACTACATACTACACACTACACACTATGCTGGTTAGAATAGTGATTTCTTATACAATTTATGCAAATCGGGGCATGAACTCATTAGAATAGAAAGATTATGCAAAATGTGACTTAGGCAATAGCTCACACCTCAGAGTAGATCAATGGACTTAATAAGAGATACTCCTTGTAAAGAACTAGGGTGTGAAGTTTGTTCATCTCTTCAGACAGATATTTATTCCCTTATCAGAACTGTATCAGAACTGAAAAAGCTACTTGGATGAGTGGCGAGTTTGGTCCTGGGCACTTAATGCGGCTCAAGCCGGTACATTAAGTGAGAGGAGGTCACATAGCCAGGTGCAGCAAATTATAGATTATGCCAAATCATAGCAACTACCACTAGTACTACAACTACTACAACAATTGCTCAGGCTTAACAGACTTGTCAAAGCCTGATCTCATTACATCTCAGAAGCTAAGCAAGCCTCGGCTTGGGTAGTACTTGAATGGAAGACTATTGGAAATATCAGGTGGCACTGCGGGGCGTCAGTGGGAAAACCTGTTGTTGTGTCCTTAGGCAAGGCACGTCACCCATACTACCTAGTATGAAAATGGTGTGTGTGAGGGTTGGTGGTGGAGGAGCCGGTGTAGATTGGCAACCTTGCTTCCGTCAGTCTGTCCCAGGCGAGCTGTGGCTACACTAATAGCTTACCACCCTCGAGTGTGGAGTGATCTGATGCATTATTATTATTAACTAATACGACTACGCCTACTACACCACTGCTGTACTACACCATTATGTTACCAATGGAGTATAGACACTATCAAATAGGCGCACTTCCTCCTTCCTTTACACTCACACAAAAGTTTCGTACACAACCACTTGCAGTCATCCGGTGTATCAAATCTGGTACTGAACGACAATGCTGTAGTAATTTGTTTAAGTCATACTAAAGAGACCAAGAAAAGTCAGAATATATGATCCAATGTGGTACTTGTTGAGACTTAAAGGTGCTCTGTCTGAAATGTTCCACAGTATGGCTTGTCTGCATTTATTCAAGTATATTTTACTGCTTAATAATACATATATTCTTACTGTGAGCAGAGTGACCTCTCCACAGATCTGACTTGATCATGACACCTACTTCAGTCTAATGACCTACCAAGGAATATTCTAAACAAGGCAATAACACATACAAGCAGTTAAAAAAAATACATAGTACATCTTAAGCCAGGTATACTTAAAAGGCACTGTACATGATTTATACAGTCTTAAAACATGAAAAACCTTTTAGTCAAACTTGTTTATCATTCTAGTAAGCATTTCTGAGTCCGTATTTATCTTCTAACTCTACTGCTAATGTCCCTGTACTTGGCTGTTACAACGCAGTAATATCCCCGCTGAGGAAGGATAACAGATTAATTTTATCCTTTTATTGTGGCTGCATTTGTGGTATTTTATTTTTGCTGCGCTAGTGAGCCTAAGGATACACTTGTGTTATTAAAATTAAACAATCCTTCATAGATTACATTACACAGTTTATTTTGCTATGCCTCATTTCACTACAGCAAAAGCCAAAACAGGATGTGGTCGACAGAGATGTTAACTGCTTTGTGCGTTGTGTAAAATTGTCTTGCAGTTGTCCTTGTGTTTTCTTGTGTACAAAAAAATACAGTTCTATAATCTGTATTCATATTAAAAAAGAAAATATAAAGTGTTAATCAGTCAACTCTCTTGTTCTATATTTTGGTAAACAATGCACTCAATCAGTGCCTTTCTTAAAGTATTGTAACTGCAACTACTATTCATACTGAAACTACTACTCTTTAGGGTTGTCGAAACATCATTAAGTATTGGTTTTGAGATACTGAGAAAAATCACATAAATGCTACTACCACTGCTACTTCTGGATACAGATACAATTACTTCTATCAATATTCTACATCCACTTCCAGTACAATCATGTTGCCAAATTCTCTGATTAAAAACACATTGAATCCATGTATAAAACCTAGCATATCTCTCTCTATATATGACCATAAAATCTTTATGCAGTTGTTAGACTTTAGGACTGTACTACATGTTAAAACTTGACAGTTGAAATCCATAGTAACCATTTGTCTGTCTGCTGAGTCACTGGTCTGAAAGCAGTAAATGAGCCGCCTGTAACCACCACATGAGACAGAGCTAAAATAGAAACTGGAATAACGCATGGGAAATTTTATTCTGGAACAGGATTTGGAGACAAAGAAATGCTATAATTAGATTGGTTTACATTGAGTACTCTATCCATACACTGTAGCTTTGAAATTATTAAAGCAACACTCTGTATAGAGTCTGTAAACTAATGGGAAAAAGCAGCAAAAAGTAATGTCAACTGCCTTATATTCTTAAATATCTATGTGTCAGTTGATCCACGTAACAAAAAATACACAGAAGCTGGGAACTTAGTACATTGTGTAACTTTTTTGGGTCTGCCACCTGCTTGGAGATGTTATTGCTTTGCCTGGTATGTTCCACAGTATCAATAAAAGTTACCCATTCCCATGGAGACAAGCAGGTTACAGGTCAGGTTTGCGGAGAAGCGAGCCTACTCACAGTTAAAATGCATAATTTCAAGGTCTTTTTTAGCTGTTTTAGCTACCGGTATTTAATTTTATTTCCATGGAGTCAAGCAGATGATAGACCCTCAACCAGAAAAGGTTCATATTGCAATGTGGTCAAAAATAAATACATCCAATCAAGTACAAAACTGCAAAAAAGCATGCAAGACAAAACAATATACAAATTCAGCTATTTTTAATAGGCCAAACAGAAGTCATGTTTGGAAGAAAAGACAGTTCAAAATAGATATGACCTTTGATGTAATATCCTGTTTTGTCTCTTCTCTTTAGCTAATACAGCGCTGTCCCATGGTGATGCCGCACTGGGGGTCTTTGCTCCCCACATGTACTACACCTGTCCAGAGGGGGCGACGGTGACGCTGGTTTGTAACCAAAGAGGCGCCATGAAATACCCCCAGGACAAGCTCCACCACCCCTGGTTCTTCACCCAACAGAGCGATCAGCACTGTTCACACCACACCAGGCCCAGAAACATTGTACATAAGCTACCTCCAGGGGTCCACGTGGGAATGAGTAATGATAACTTTTGGCTTACACTAGAGAATGTGTCTCATTCAGACCAGGGCCGATACTGCTGCATGGCTCTAGATGTACTGGAGAAGGCCGACCATCACAAAGTACTGCAACAGAGTTCACACAGCCACATGGTGCTGACAATCACACCAAGTAAGTACATGGAACTATATTACGTTAGATAACAGTAGAGCTGTAGTCTGTAGCTGTAGATTTATATTGGACAACAGCAGAAAGGAGAACTTAATGAGTTGAAGGTTGTTGTTTTAGGTTTTTTTTTTTTTTTTTTGTATTTATATGTGAAAAGGCAGATCAAACTCAGATTCACAAGTTTAATCTGTCTTTATATAAATGTATTGTTTTCTTTTTCTTTGTATTTTTTTTATGCATAAATCATTATTTTTCACAAGACTACACCTGAACTCCCGTGCAGGTGTAGTCTTGTGAATGCAGTTTGGGTTAGATACATAGAGATACATAATAGTTTTGAGAACTTTTGCCGCGCCCCTTTTTAGTCTAGTCAGATTTCATTATTCAAATACAGCTCTAGACACATGCGAAACTTGGGGAGAGTGCTGCACTAGTCTTCATGTAGTCAGAGGAGACTTTAAAAATGGCGGTTTTAGACTATTATGGCAAACATGCTGAATAAAAAGTAGTAACAATGCAATAATAATAATCATAATAATAATAATAATAATAATAATAATAATCAACAGTAAATAGCTGATCAACTATATTTGGTACAGATGAATATTTTGAACCACTTTTGCGGCTTGGTTTTTATAATCGGATCTGATGCTTGGAAACCTGTAGTCAGGTCATAACTTGCCGAGAGATTAGACTTTGGACAACTAGTCTGCATCCTGTTACTTGATCCCCCTCATATTCATGTGGTACTTTTTCTTCATTGTGATATAAAGAAACAATGGCTGTTTTTTGTCTTTGTCCACAGGGAGAAATGGCACTCAGAAGTGCACATATCTGGACCCCACTCCGCCTGGAGGTCTGTCCCTGTAATTACGCCTTTAAGCGGGTACATCCACACATTCTGTTTGATTTGTTTACACTGCGTCTTCCCTCTACAGGCTCGGTGCCAGTGGCTTTGGCTGTGGCTGCCTGTGTTCTGGCTCTGCTCTCACTGCCTCTGATTCTGATACTGGTTTACAAACAACGACACAGTGCCCATTCAAGCAGACGTGAGTATTACTGATCATAGCACCACAGTGGACTGTTAAAGATGCACTATGGAGCTTTTCTGGTGAAGGTCTGGCCCCCCTGTTGAGTTGATATTGCTTTGCCTGACATGCTTCACTGTATGGAAATTAACTAATATCCATGGAGACAAACAGATGATGGCATCAGACCAAGTTGCAGGTTAGATTTGTGGAGAGGCAAGCCCAGTCACAGAAATATTGCACAATTTTCCAAGGAATTTTAACAATAAATCATAAATACAAATACAAAAGTAGATTTAGTTAAATGCCATAGTGTGACTTTCCAGGCAAAGCAAGTGGCGGACCCACCTACCAGAAAAGTTAGAAAAAGTGCACCTTTAAGTATTTTCAAAAAGTGCTTTCTAGGTATTCCTACAAAATCAGAATTTCACTGAGGTAGACTTCAGTCACTTTTGCAACCAAGTGGTAGCTGTAGCAAAACTATTAGCAGTAGTATAGAAATAGTACAAGCTGAGATAGTCCGAGTCAAAAAATTAAGGCAGTTTAAGTTGTTAAATATTCCACAGTAGTTGTAGAAAGAAGCAGTAGAGGTAGTAGTCGTAGTAGTAGTCGTAGTATGATGCACATAACAGATTTGTCTTGCATTGCCTCCTGTTGCACCTCTCCCTTTCTCTGAGTAGTACCAACAGTCGATGATCATAATTCATTCATCTCGTCATGTTAAGGGTCAAGCTTATATTCTCCCGTTGTGTTTCCCAGTGGTGTTTTTCTGTCACTTGTTTCCTGGTCTGGAGTTGAACTGTTCCTCCTCTTTGTTTCATTCACTTACAATGGACCGTTTCCCCTTTCCTCCCTCCGCAGGTGCCCAGGAGCTCGTGAGGATGGACAGGTGAGATTTCCCACACTACACAATGCACAGCTGCGCCTTCATATTAAAGGGACTGTACCAGATTTGTTTTCATAAAATACAATTATAACATACAATTTATTTTGCCCCAGTATGGTTGTATTGTAAAAAACAGTTCTTGGGGTCAAAATAAGTTCACTGTGTGCTGTCTGCATCTACTTATATAATGTTTATCCTTCTCAAACTAGGAAGTGCGCGGTTAGTAAGGTAGTTTTTGTTGCATTACTGTGACACAACAAAACCCCATTCTGACCTCTGAAAGTTGTGAAACATGGAAAATAATTATTATATGAATGATTCAAAAGAGTAACAAGTAACTTTGGACCGCTGAAGACATTTTAAAATGAAGTAGTTCTGTTTTTCATGTTTTAAGACAGAAAACTCTGGTACAGCACCTTTAATAATAATTTACGTATTAGTATGCCTTCACTATCAGAAAACAAGTTGGGTTTTTTTTGTTTTTTTTAGCATTTTAGAGACTGTATAAAGTAAAGTTTACAACAAAAAAATGTGTAGATTGCATGTGCCATTACCTACTACACTATGAGTTGCAAATGGATTCACTAAATAGCTTGTTGCATAAAACATATTTAAAACTTGAAAAATTATGCCAGACTGAATGCAGCCCTGAAGCCTATTTCCTTCCCAGTAAAACACTGGCCTGGGCTGTCATTTTATTAGCATTTAAATAAAATCACACTTTTTAATGGTTAATTTTTAAGACACAATTTCCCTTCATAGTGATTCTACCACGCGGTTTTCTGTGTAAAATATGGTATATTTCATGCCAATATTAATTTTGGGGTTTCTATACAATATAAACGACTTCTAAACATTCAGTAACTTGCATACCAGTTTATCCAGATTTGGGAGTGGCACTGAAGAAAGATTTTGACACCTTGTAACTTATTTTAAATCTTCAACTGTGTCTTGTTTTACTAATACATTTCCTGTTTATATTTTCTATTTCCAGTGAAGCTCAGGGACATGAAAACCCAATGTTTCTTGGAGGATCTCCTCAGGTTAAAACCCGGACTGTGTCTCAGATCATGACCAGGCAGTCCTCTGAGACGGGTCGCCACCTGCTGTCCGACACTGGTACACCCCTCTCTCCACCGGGACATGGGGACGTGTTCTTCCCAGCCGAAGGTAATACACAACAGCAACAGCTTAATACATGTACTACTTTAAAGGTGCACTATGTAACTTTTCTGGAGTCTGACACCTGCTCCATGGAGATGTTATTGTTTAGCCTGGAACACTCCACAGTATGGCATTAAAGTTATACATATTCATGGAAAATGGCGCTACCCAGCCAAGTGGCAGCTCAATCAGTGGAAAGGCTCCCTTTGCAATTTTTTTATGTATTTTTGCGCAATTACCATACATTTGACATAATGACTAGTGATCCTGTGCCGTTTAGTGTGTTGAAATTAGATGCCCTCCCAGATTCTCTTGATGTATCCAGCTTTAACTGTCATGAGTACAAGAACTATAGTTGCTTGTGACTTGATTCTAATGTAGCATGCTGTGGGGGAAAGTGGCAGAGTGGTTAGTATTGCAGCACCAGCAAATGTATTTTCTATAGTGATGCGTACTGAAAATCTATGGCGGCCTTGATAGGATATGACCATAGACTGTAGTGACCTTATTCTGCCCCGTACACGTTTGCCTCTAAATACTCCAAACTGGGCTTTCTTTGTGATGGCACTTCCAGATAGGTGGGAGTGGGCGCTTAGCAATGCTGCCAATCAATCAATCAATCATGTAGCAGGAGCGACCTCAGGGAATGATGGCACATGATTTGTCTATTTTTAATGTTCATATCTTAAAAATACCAGTATCATGTAGAGAGGGTTAATACAAACATTTTAAGGCTAAAATGACTAGTATAACAGGCCCAGTTACGGAGAGATGGGTGACAGTTTTTCAATACAAAATGAAATGGAGCCGAAGTTGATGGAGCCAGAGGCACACCCATGTTCTCTTCCTATTTGGAACACAGTGGGTTAGCTATGTACATTTATATATACAGTCTATGGCGATTAACTAATGCTAATGCTAATTTAGATTAATTGACAGTCTGATATTTTTCTTATATAAGCCAGATATCATGTAGGCAAAGGTGCTGTTACTGCCACTTCACACTTTGCAGATGTACAGTTTTCAACAGTTTTAACTTTGTCAAAAATTGGGGCTCTCACTTCTGAGCAAAATAGTTTGAAATATCTTTGTTTTGGACTGAAAATACATTGCTATATCCATCTCCTGCCCTGGAAGCAATAGTTCAATCACTGTGAAAGGCATTTGAACTTGTACGAACAATAGTGTGTGGCTATAAATACGTTTTAAGATGCTATTGGTGCTGGAGGTCAGAGAATAGGACTGTGTGGAGTGATTGAACTTTGAGACACGACTGAAGGCGCAGTGGTGTCATAAAAGCTAAAGCTATTTTGATTTTAAATATATTCCCTTTTTAACTTTGTTTTGGTGCAGTGCCTAATGTTCCTTGATGACAAATTAATGACTCCGAGGCTTATTAGCAAGTTCTGCCATAATTTAAAATGGAAATTGTTATCAGCTTGTTCCCATACTAAAATTAAAACACATTAGTAAGACGCAGGCCAACCAAGCGTCTGTCATTTGCATTTTAGATTTTCGGTATTCACATGCAACTGCAAAACAGGTCCATTATTTCAAAACGAAACAGCTTTTGGTAAAAATCTGATGCAACAGCAGTAACTTTAGCTTTTTATGAGTCATGTAGTAACTTCCTGGATGTGGTGCAAGTTTTGGAGGAGCATTTGTAAATGTTATGTGCAAAGAGCCACGCAGACGACAGCTGGTTCAGATCTAAAATATTAAGGAGTAAACTTCCCTTATGAACACTGCAAAGCTCCCTTAAAGTCTCCAGGTCTCCACCAAGAAGCAATGTCTGTTAACATAAATGTAATGTTTAGCTGATATAATTTTAAATATTGAATATTTCTACTGTTAAATTGAGCTGTTTTTAGTTTTATTGCCTTGGTTATATTCTGCTCTCTGTAGCAAATGACTTTCAAGCTTGTACTATGAGAGAGGAAAACAATTCACTTCCCACCCATTCGATTTGATTTTTTAATGCATCACCTTTGTGAGAACTGTTCCAAAGTACAGTGGTCCCTCGCTATATTCACCTTTCACGGTCTTGCTGTTTCGTGGATTTTCTTTTAATGCAGTTTTGCATGCTTTTTTTTTTTTTACAGCGTATGAATGCACATTGTAATCTGCGTCCTGATTGGCTAAGGGACTGTAGAGCATTGTCCATCAGTCTCCTCCGTGCCATGTCTCCTGTACAGTACAGAATGTGTTCAGCCAATTGTACATAAATGTTGGATCGCAGTGTGATTCTGAAGTGCTGTATGTTTGCAAGTTTTCTCCCTGACAAAACCCACAATGTCGATGAAATATTCTGCACCGACAAATTTCAGAAAAGCTTTGGACTTAAAAGTGTTTCTCTGCATGGAGAGGCGCCTCTGTGGATACCACTGGAGCAGACACACATGAACAACAAATTTAAAGCAATCATCGAGGAACGGGGATATAATATACGAAAGTTTCAACTTTGAAAGTGTGAAAATATTATCGTTAGGGTCAGCATTACACAAAGTGGCATCCTTACGTATAAACCATTCTCCAGCTAATCAAAATGCAATCTAACATTAATTGCTTCTTTAGTTAATCTTTAAGTCTCTCTTTACGTTAAAGTAAAATTGACATATTAGTTACAATGAATTTCAACCCCATGTTTTTTTCCACTATTTTCTAGAGGGGCACCTTACAGACATACCAGACATTCTTCTTTAGAGCCATATTTCCTGCTTTTTAAAAGGGCTAAAAACTTTTCTTCTGAGGTTAAAATCCTCAGAACTAGCTGATTCCTCTCTTTCATTACCTCTTAGCGGTTCATGTACGTTTTGTAAAATTGTACATTTGGGTTTCATTTCTGCTGCTTACGTTTTAAATGAGACACTTCAGTATTTTTGTGTTACTTGGTTTGATGACCTTTAAGTGATGGGAATTTAACTTTTAACCAGTTCCCTATTATTGCCAGTCTCACAATTCAAAGACCATGTATTTTTGTTCTGCTTTTGAATACAAATAAATCTTTTGTTAGAGAAATTACTAAAATGGTTATGGAATTTGGGAGATCAAAATGATCTATAATTATTATACATTTACATAATATAAAAAAAAAGCATTACTGAAGTGGTCTGGATCACATCCTATGACTGTAACCCATAAAGTGTATTCTAACAGGAAAACTTGCATTCCTGACCCTCGGCCTCCTTGCAACTAGTCATCATAATCCTGGTTGTTTGAAACTCCCTTAAAACGTTTTCCATTTTACTTATTTTTTACACATGAACGTGGACAAAATTTTCATATATAGAGGCGGGATATGAATTGAAAAATGTTTTTCAAAATAGTTGTTTTGGGATTCATACAAAATTAGAATATCAAATATACAGTATATAAAAAACTACAAAAAAGATCTGGCTAACAAGGATATAAAGTGATATTTCTGCACTGATACTTCCACCTTAACCACATGACATTTTCTGATAGATTGCCATAATATTGTCATTGTCAAGTACTATCATCGATGAAAAAAATTAATAAACCAAATTAATAAAAAATTTTAGGATTATAGAGGCAATGTTATTCCTGCTTAACAAACTCCACCCCTATTCATACGCTTCCAACCACACCACCTCTGCCCTAGCTGACATAATGAATACATATTCTGTTATCCTCACTTGATTTGTGTGTAAAAACTATCTAATAAAACCTTGCATGTGTTCCAGATCCGATCCCAGAGTCTCCAGACCTTCTCTAAGCTGTGGATGGGGACCTGCCCTCATTGATCATCGCACTGTTGAATTGTCATCTGTACAGTGTCTGGACTGCAGGAGATTATGTAAAAACTTATTCCAGCTGCAACAACAGCCAGTGGCTAAAACAGGATCTCTGCTTTGGGAGCTGTATGCACTATGGACGTGGAGCCAACATGTGATCGGACTAATGTCTGCTATCTGTAAATCTGGCAATATTTGCTGCAATAATATTATATAGTTTTTGTGGCTGCTTCAACTATTCACTTTCAAACTTGTGAAATACACTGCTCCTCTCCTCCTACAGTTTTGTATTAGGAATGCAGTAAAAACGCGTACTACATAACCATTGGAGAACATGCAGACATAATCATTATGACAGCACAAATAGTTACTGATGTTGAGTAAATCAGATTACGTCATGTTGGTATGGAGGGAAAAAATCTAACAGTCTTGCTGTGTTTGTTAAGTTTTATATGACAAGGGTAAAAACCTGCTTTTGGCCAAATGACTGAAGTTCCCAATGCACACGCACAGAGCTATTCAAAGATGCAAGCTTGCAGCAAGTTTTACATTTTGATTTAACATGGACCAAGGAAAACAATATGGTAGGACTGATCTAGTGCTCCAATGCATCTACAGTCATTCATTCATTCAGATTCAATCTTGCAAAACATGTTGTAAATTGCATGTTTTATTAGACAAGGAAAGGCATATATGAAAGGTAAATATGTAGGACTGATCTAGTTTCTACCTTTAAGGGCTTTTACTCATTTTAGTCATACCAAAGTTCTACTGATTCAACTTGACCTGAGTACCATTCACATTGAGGTTTGTGGCATATGTTAGGGCTGACCTCTTTCCTCTGCTACCTCACTTACTGTCAGCTGTGCCACTGCTGTACTCCTCTTCCTTCCTGGTTTCTCAAAAATGCAGCACTTCTGCCCCTGAATTTAAATGTGCCTATAACTGTTTGTCATGACTGTTTTTGTAAATATATATGTATATATTATAAACATTTCATCTAGCATGGAGTAATTATAGATGTGTTCATCTAAAAGAAATCATTATTGCACTCAAAATAATAAGGGAATTGTGTTTTTGCAAATACTAGAGATCTGTATAAACTTTTTATTTTCTTCCAAAATAATTAAAATGCTTACCAAAAATACATTTAAAGTCAATTTTTTAGCCAGAAAATAGACTAAAATAAAATAATCTTCTTTTTTTTTTTTGGTTGTGTTTATTGCACAGACACTGGAATCATGCAGGGGATGTGCCACCTCCAGAAAGTTACATACTGTACCTTTAAAGAAACCAAAAATGAGAGCTGATGTTTTTGTTTTATGGGCTGTGCCTAAAGTTCTGCAGATCAACTGTATTTTATTGAATATTGTTTCAGGCCAAAGTCATCTCTAAATGTGTAGCACGGACAGACGACAGGGTATGGTGCTAGGTGCATCATTTATATGTCAAATATATTTGTGTTTAATAATATGTATATGCTAGTGTATGTATTTAGAAAAATTGTTGGGAATATTTGATTATTTTTGCTACGTATAAAAGATGTGTACAAAGCTTATTATGACTGATGTTTGCTCAAATGTAACTGTTCTTCATATTGCATTTAAATGGTCTTTATTGCCGTTTATACAATAAATCTGCACCTTTTCACCAGAGCCTCATATTTACACTCAGACCATATTGTTTATTGGCCTGGAAGGTCTCCCTCTCTCTACACAAGGACATGATGTACCTCATGTACCTGCGCCAGGGGACCCATTACAGATAAACAAGGCTATTCCACTCGTGTGCTTTGTACACCACAGGGAGAGTGGCATTGAGGAAACTAAAGGATAAAACCAACCAGTTTTATAGAAAGACACAAGTGCTGTGTGGAACCGTCTCGTCTCAAAACCTGTAAACTACCCAAAAGTACTTCAGCATTTTTAATACCAAGCAAAGCTCATTACATAGAATTACAACTAAACTATGACTAAACTAAATCATTAACAAGAAGTAAACTAAATACATAAAAATATGTTCAACCCATACATCAGCCTATTTCCATGTTATTGCTTTGGCTAGAATGTTCCACGGTATGGTATTAAACTTGTCTTCATTGAAGCAAGGCAGTGATGTTGCCAGACCAAGTTACAGGTCATATCTGTGGAGAGGCGACACTGCTCACAATAAGAGTGTATGTTTTTCACTGTATTTTCTCTGCAGTAAACATACCTGTGATTGAATAAATGCAGACTGGGTTTAAGGAAACCTGTGAAACATTCCAGGCAAAGTAATAACATCTCCATAGTGACAAGCAGGTGACGGACCCTCCACCAGAAAAGTTACATAGTGCACCTTTAAATGACAACATACTTTCTACATAATAAACAGAAGACTGTACAACAATTTGAAAGCAGAAAAAAGTTAATCACTTCTGGTTCAGAGTTTTCCTTTGCCTGTTGAACGTGTTTTCTTACAATACTAATCCTTCCCCGAACAGCGCAAATGCAGGGATTACTAAATGAATTGGTAAATCTAAAGTGCTTAACCACATTGCGATGTGAATGCTCGTGTAAGCCCTGTTAATAAAAGTTCTTCGCTCTAAAATCCACATGCCTAGCAATAGCACAATGGCAACTGTCCAGGGTGTATACTGCCCCGGGCTCAAATTGTCTGAGACTGACTGAAAAAAGCAGGAAACATGTCAGAAGGAGACTTTGAGCTCGATCTGTCATCTCTGACTCATTCATCGTTTAAAAACAACTCCTGGCCATGATCCGCGTGGAAATACTTCATAAGTAGCATATATTTATGTGTATGTAGATGTAGGCATGAAGCGGTCACAAGACGTCATGATATCGTTTATGTCTGTCCCAAGTCTGCATAAATGAAGAGGGTTAGGCGTCTGACATAAAGCAAAACCCAGATCCTGTTTATTCTACTTAAATAAGTGTGATGTGACATTCTTTTGCTTTTCTTCATAGATATATAATGCTTTGCCTGGAATGTTCCACAGTATGGCTGATCACTAAGCCAGCTACCACTGCGGAGATGTGTAATTGAATAAATACAAGAGAGAAAAGTTTAATACCATACTGCGGAGTATTCCACCCAAAGCAACAACATCTCTATTGAGAGAAGCCGGTGGCAGACTCCCCCACCAGAAAAGTTACAAAGTGCACCTTTAAAAAATACTTTTCTTAAAAAAAATGTACTGGAAGACAAAATTATCTTGATGAATACTAAACCAGATTTTCCCAAGATGGGTCCAATGCAGAGAATGAATTCCTCCCTTTTTAGCTTATATTCACAACAATAGGAGGAGACAATTGTTTAGCCATTGTATTCCGTTGTTGTTTCTTACTGATAGTGGTGGGTTCCCGTCATCCTCTACGGTGACAGTGAGGAGGTACTCTTCTTGGCGTTCCCGATCTGGAGGGGCGGGACGAGTCACCATCTCTCCGGTAACACGGTCCATGCGGAACGTCAGGTCCTGGTTTCCAGAGGTGATGTAATAAAACAACATGGCGTTTGGCCCGATGTCCCGATCAGTGGCAATGACACGGAGGACAGACGTACCACCTCCAACATTCTGCACAGCAAGTAACATTAGGGGTGTGTTAGAATATATAATGGTTGATTAGGGGAAGAAAATTAATATTTTTTTATTTTTTTTTAGACATGAAAGTAAAATAATTGTTGGGTTGAAGAGAAAATTGAGAAGAAGAGAAATTCAGCAATAAGCCAAGAATATTGCCAAGAATTTATCACACAAAAGTGAGGTCAAGAAGAAGGCAGTAGTTACTTTTACTAACCCACATATTATTTCTTAATATTATACTTAATATACTTAAGTGTACTGTAACAATATAACTTGCCTATGATTATAGGGTTTTACTAGATATCATTATTGGTCTGATATTGAAAATTGAGCCGATATTTGGCACCAATATATCTTCTAACAATTTTTAAATCATTTTTTGGCCATAGCAACAAGACAAATCCATATCAGACTATAGCCTTTTGTGACATAATACCAATTCTGACCACTTTCACAATATTCCTAAATAGTATTTTTGTATTTGCTCAAATTATAATTAATTTTTATGATATGAATGTATAGATGTGTATAGAGTGTATAGATATCCCACCTCGCTGATGCTGACGTTGTAGCCCCTCTGGCTCTGGATCACTGGAGCGTTGTCGTTCACGTCCAGGATGTTGATGGTGAGAGAGTGGTCCGTGTACCTGGGAGGGGCACCATTGTCTGTGGCCCTCACCTGCAACATACAGTATGCAGACAGACATGTTCAGAGCGTACTTTAAAATACATACACTCTAGCACATGTTTAAGCTATACAGAAACAGATTATATGCTGTTTTGAGAAATGTGAGATTTTGAACACGTTATTTCAGTGTTTCTCAAGCGGTGGTATGTCAGTCTCCTTCAGGTGGTACTTGGACAGCTCTTCAGGATGTGGAATATTTTATCTGATTTTTTGTCCTCCTTTGGAAAATGTCTTGTTCAGAAGTACAGCGGAAATTATGTCGTCCACTTTTAGACCAGGTTTAGGTTTCTGTTATATACTTGGATTCAGATCTGGTGGTACTCTGCAAGCCAAATATTTTCTTTTTCTTTAGTGATACTTGGTGTGAAAAGTTTGAAAGCAACTGCACTATCGTTTTGGAGTAAAAGTCAGATTTGTTGATGTCATGTGTTAATTGACCATGTACTGACCTTGAGTAGGTAGCGGTCCACTGACTCTCTGTCCAAAAAGGCATTGACAAAGACCTCTCCGTACGTGTGGTTCACCGTCTTTATTTTAAACACATCCTGCATGTTCCCAGCCACCAGAGTGAAGTTCACCTGGAGGAAAATAGATAAGGAGTGTGTCAATTTAAGAAAAAGAGGTACAAGTTTTGCAAGTCATACTGTCATAGGAATAGGATTTTCTAAGCGTACATTACATTTTGGGTTTTGTTCCAGCTTAAAACAATTTTGAGGAACATCTTATTGACTTAGTATGTGGGATAGAGCTTGATATAAGACAGTCAGTACAGAAAGTGTGGTTATTCAGTGGGTCTAATATGGCACAACTAACTTTAACTCAAGTGTTAAGTCACATTCAACTATGGATGTGCATTTAATTAAATAAACAAGAGACTCAAATTGACTCAATAGTTTCAAATAATCAATAATCAGTGTGGGGATTTTAAATTGAGAGGTCTACAGTCAAGTCTGTCAGTGGAAGCGTATATTTGGAGTTCAAACTTTGATAAATATGACTTGTTTTATTATGTTCACACAATTTATAGAGTAAGCCATTTTCATACACTGTTATTAAGAAAAAAAAATAAATTGAAAATCATGATTGATCAACATGAGGAATAAAACGGAGTCATTTGTTGTTGTTTTTTTTACATATCTCCCTGCCTAACACTGAACTGAGAAAAATCTTCTTTTACCTCTTTTCAGACGTCTTATTTCACTGGGGATTTTATGACGTCTGAAATGAGTCACAAAGTAGATCTACCATAGCTCAGCATTTGGCTCAAGAAAGAAAACGTGCTTGCTCTTGCATAATGCGAAACTTGAAATGTTTTCGTGCTTCTTACCAGTCCATTCAAACCAGCGTCTTTGTCTCTGGCCAAAACCACAGCCACTTTCTTGCCCATAGGTGTGTCTTCAAAGATGTCCACAGACGTGTCCGACGTGATGTCAAACTCTGGGCTGTTGTCATTTTCATCCAGGATTGTAATAGAAACCTGAGAGAGGTAACATATTTAAAAATACCAACTCTGAAATGTCCTTAAAGGCACTGTACAAGATTTTTACTGTCTTAAAAATGTGAAAAACAGAACTCGTTTATTTTAAATGGTTTGCGGTGGTCCAAAGTTCCTCAGTAACCTTATGCATTCTGAACATCCTAAAAATTCACCACAGTGAGTTGATAAGCGCTTTTGACAACTCTCAGAGACCAGTGTAGTTTTGTTATTATGGTAAAATGATAACAACAACTAGCATGCTACACAAACTTCCTGATAATCAAACATGCTTTCTAATGAGATGCAGACAGCACGCAGGAGTCTTATTTTGACCCCATGAGCTCCTTGTACAATGCTTCTGTACTGGATCAAGACTAATTTTGCTTTAAGACTTACCTTTGTGAATCTTTATAGGACCCATTTAAAAATACCTTACAACTTATACTTTCATATATTGACATTAAACAACTCTATACTCATCATTTACATTACAAAATATGGTATGGGCATACAACATAAAAACTCAAATGATTTATTGTAGAAAACATACTCTTACCTTCTGTTAATCCAAAGCAGCATGAATGAAAAATGAATGCTGTTAAGATTTCTATAAATGCAAACATAGTATAGTGAAACTACTTAGAATAAAAATGCAAAAAATTAGCTATTTTTAAAAAGCTTACGCACCACAGTTGAGTCTTTTTTGGGACCTCCGTCATCAGCTACAACAGTCAAAGTGTATGTGTCTCCCTTCTCTCTGTCCAGTAAGCCTGTCACTGTGATTCGACCCTATAAATATACAAAATATCAGACCATTTTCTCATAATTATTTCACTCAACACCACACATTTCCCCAAAAGTTACAAGTGTGGAATTGAACAGCAAAAAGAACAAGAAAAGTCAGTATATCTGATCTAAAACTTCAAAGTAACAGGCTCTTTGATCAGCTTACAGCCATGCACCAACAAGAGAGCCAAAATCATTGAGCACTGAGGAGGTGTTATTCAGTCACACTGTTGGTAATAGAAGGAGCAGAAACTATGGTCAGACTTTGAAGATACAAAATCAGATATATACTGTTTTACTGCATTGTCTGTAGGGCCAAATAAAACTCAGCAAATTATTATTATGCCATTTAAGTCCAAACTACCTCCCTAATGCAAAAACATTTAAAACAGTTTATATTTTTTAACCATGGGTGGGACAAGACACAAATCCCAAAAGACACGTTTACAGATAAGAAGGGCTCCACCAGAACAAAACAAGACATAGTTCATTTTTTATGGCTGACATATATACTGTACTATATTCATAGTAACAATGTAGGCTATTTGTACTAGGGCTGAACCATTTGGGAAAAAAGATTAAACTGCGACCTTTCTGACAAGCATTGTGATTTAGATTAGATTTGTGATGTATGTTTTCATGTTCATGTCAATTTTAAACAAGACCAGAAGAATTGACAAGACTCAAATTTGGACTCACAAACTAATGCAAGAATCACATTTCAGAACATGTTTGTACAGATGTAAACTACAGGGTTAGCAATTTCTATGCAGAATAAGATAAGATAGTTTGAACAAAATGGAACTGATGATATGTGGAACCATGCAAGATGTGCTTTCAGTGTGATTGTGATTAATTATGCAGCCCAAATTTGTACAACCTGTTTTCGGCTGTTGATCTGTCCATATTGTAAATTTTGTATAGAGAAGTAGCCAAGTAAAAAAAAACAAAACAAGAAAACCTTATTTTTATACATGCCTTCTGTTTTATCTTTATGACTCCTTGTTTTTTGTTGCATCAAATTGCTAAGACACATTCCTATTTTGCTCATTGACAATGACAATGAAGATTTTCTGGATGTGATACTACTATTTTAGAATTATTAAAAATAAATAAATCAACAAAAGTTGCACACATTGGTTTCACACTAAATTATTATGATAATGTCCTTCAGTAGCAGCCTAATGTTGTGTAAAATGGTTGCAGATTAGTGGTAAATAATACAACTGGTAAAATTGTGGCAGAGATTCTTGAAGTTAGGATTAGAAAGTGAATCATATTTAAAATCTGTGAAATCAGTAGGTTTCCACGAAGTCAGAAGTGTTGTAACGAAGAAAAATGCTGAAAGGTTGAAAAATAGTTGCTGTCATAGTAGCAGGGATTTAGTAAGAATCAGTGAGTCACAAGAGAAAGTTTTACAAATCTTACACATTTTCAAATCAGCAAAATTTGTACAACTAAATGAGACATCTACTACAGCAAAGACATATTTTTAACATTTTAAAATCATAGTTTATCTTTGTATTTTAATAATTGTCTCGTTTTATGCTGAATCTTCATCCTTTTAATTTTTTTGTGATGCAACCATTACCACAGTATGACATTTAGCAATTGTTAATGATCAACATTACATAAAATTAACTATGTAATTATTGAACATTTGTGCCAAAAAAAAAAAAAGAAATGCACATGACTGTAAAAGTCTTTTTTTTTTTGTGATCAAATTTTTATTGTTTACATAATAACAAAAACAGGACAACAAAATAATAATACCTGTACTGTACTGACTGTAAAAGTCTTTAATAAGTATTTTTTTATCATTATATATTTGATATTATATATGTGTATGTTGATATAGTATTTTTGAGGGACGGGACAAGAAACTATTTCTACAAGAGAGACAAGATTGAGTCCAGGAGAACAAGACAAGACGAGATTTTGACATCATTTATAATAAATAAATTGTAAGATGGGGATAATTGTAAGAGGATGCTTGATACATTGTATTTCTGAAGCCAGGTGCGTGTGTGTAATGCTTGTAAAAATCTAAAATTGTCTATCTTTGTCTATCTTGCAAAAAGTGAGCTTTATGTACAGCAGAGCAGCAACGTTTTGGCAACTAGGCCTTCATCAGGCAAATACCAAGACAGACTGCGGCATTTTTCACAATTTTGACCTCACCATTTTTGATTTACTTTATTTAATATGTTTTGCTGTCTTTGTAGCACTGCCTTTGGAACTACAACTTCTCAAGAAATATAACTTGTAAGCATAAGTGCACAATATGGCAATTTGGCCTCACGAGATCTTGGAATATTTTCACCTAAAATCAACACTATTTTTGTGCTCTTTTCTTCCATGCTTTGATACTCACGGTTACGCTGTCTATCCTGAAAAGGGCCAGAGCCACAGGGGAGGTGTCTGGGTCAAAGCGGTAGGTCAACTGGTTCAGATTGTCCGCAGACTGGGCTTGTACTTGGACCACCTCTGTTCCCGTGGCGATGTTTTCTCTCAATGAGGCCTCATAACCTGCTGAAAAGAAGGCCACAGCCTCATCCGCCTCATTCAGCAGTGTGACATAAACAGTGCAGTAGCCTTTGTGAAATGGAGGGGCCTGATCGGTTGCAGAGATGTTCATTAAATAAGTGGTTTTGGTCTCGTAGTCCAGATACTCCACTGTAGTGACCAGTCCAGTACTAGAGTCCACCTGGAACTTTCTATCAGCTCCAGATACGATGTCATAGGCGACAGCTCCTCCGTCGCCTAGAAAAACACAAACAAGAGAGTCAATATAAAGTAAAGAGTTTTTTTTTTTTTATAAAAAAATCTTGTACCTGTAGTTTAGACTATTACAAACATGTTCTAAACTGCATGGGATCCTGTATTAGTTTAGTAGTTCAAATTTCAGTCTTATTTAAAATGATAACACTCCTGGAGTTTTTAAATATACATATTGCAAATATAGTCACAATTGTAGTACTAGAAAAATCACAAGAGATTTTTTTTACAAGGTGGTGCAGTTTTTGATACACAAATTGGGAGAAAAAGTTTATGTTAATTGTACAACAAAATAAGAACAAAATATATGAATAAAATGAATAAAATATATGAAAAAGTTATGAAAATGTAACCTAGGTACCACTGGTAAATACAATTTTGTCTTTTTAAACTCTGGAGTCAATAGCTGCGACCTACTTCAGTTTTGCATTATCAAATTAGGCTGAGTTGTATAATTTCTTCGTGCTGTGTTTTACTGTTTTGGAAGCTGGCTGTAGACCTGATGCGTCACACGAGGAGGAAAAAAAATCATAAAACAGGAAGCAAAAAGAGGAAGTCTGACGAGTAGCAGAAGTGTTAAAGTCAGGCTGAATGTCATGTATATTTGAAAACATGTTTTGATACTACCGCAAGTGGAGATTTACAAGAGATTTTGCAGAATAATGTGACATATTTAACCCTTAGTATGCCGTTTATTATGGTAAGGTTAAACAAGAAGACCCAAAGAAAAAAATACTTAATTTCTTACAATATACCTACAGAGACACATATTTAAATTAGGTTAAAGTGAAAAAGTAGTTGAATTAAAGGCCCATATATGGAGATATGCAAAACTAGAATACGAAGTATTTTGGCTGCAACAGAAGAGCTCATTCTAAATAAATAAAACAAACTTGCAGTGTATTCTTTCAAATAAAGGTATACAATATTATGCATTCTGTGCTTCATTTCATGGCCCATTAATTATTTTGTGCTATATTTTAACCTTAACTGTGACATTTATAGGTGCATTTTAGCACATTTGTGATGTGCTGCTGTCATCATATGAATGTTATCAACAAGGAAGTTCAAAAAAACATTGAGATATTCATTTTTGTCAATATCGGCCACTGCTAGATTCAATAAATACTGTTCACTAGAATGATTTTTATAACATGACAATATTCTCACCAGTGTCAGGGTCAGTGGCTCGAACCACAATGACGGAGGTGCCGATGCCCGCGGTCTCTCTGAGGCTCAGGCGGTTGTACTGCTGCTGCGTAAACACTGGCACCTCATCGTTGGCATCATCCACATAAACTATCACCTGCAACAGATTACAGGTGCACTATGTAACTTATCTGTTGGGGGATCATTCATCTTCAAGGAGATGTTATTGCCTGGAAAGCTCCACAGTATTGCATTATATTTAGCCATCTTGTACTGTTTCAATTACAAATTTGATTCCTGAAATATACCTTGAAAAGCATGTGTTATTGCTACAAGTTTTACCTGGTGTCACCTATCTGTCTCCAGGGACATAGATAAGTTTAAATCCATACAGTGAAACCTTCCAGACAAAGCAATAACATCTCCAAGGCAACAAGCAGGGGGAGCAGATTCTGCAATAGAAAAGTTGCTGCATCCTGCTGCCCTCCTCAGAAGTGTCATGTGAGGTGTGTCTGGTCAGCCAATTTAAACCAAAATCGATTTAGGCAGCAGAGTGCTGCCAAAACATGTCAAGATAGGACACAAAAATACAGGTCCTACAATAAGAATCTCCATGTTACTGACACATTTATTCACTAATCAATTGCTTGTCTTATTGGAACAAGGAAAACCCAAGCCCTAATTAAAATAAGACTAAAACATAAATTTTATTTTTATTTCTTTCCTTACCCTGACGGAGCTCCTCATGCTCCCCTCGTCACTGTTAAACGCTTCCACCTCTAGCACATGAGAGCTGCTGGTCTCTCGGTCCAAAGCTCTGCGACCACGTGTGATCAGTCCAGTCTGGTTATTTATGCTGAACCACCCGTTACTGTTCCCTGAAACATAACACAACATATAATATAAGAATACATTTCAAGTTTGAGACATTTTATGTTAAAGTTCATTGTTTGGTTGTTACCATTGAGGATCCTGTACAAGACTCTGCCATTCTCTCCTTGGTCTGCATCTGTAGCCTGCACCTGTACAAACAAAATGACACATTTATTGGGAAAAATATACTGAAATCATGAAAAAAAAAAAAAAAAAATCACACAATCGGAATGGGCAATAGGGCAATAACATTAGTTCATTAGTCCTGGTTTAGTCCTAGTTTAAATCTGGTTTAGTTCTGGTTTAAAGGCCCTGTAGATGTGATGTTGTAGTACTGGTTTAGATCTTGTAGACCTAGGTTTCAGTCCAGTTCCTCCAAGTATTTCACTGTAAACATGGGAGTTTGGTTGTATCCCAGGACTACTTTTGTCAAACATTATTACATTGCAGTAATTTAAATGTGAATTGCCATTGCCATAAATCAACAAATAAAAGTGAATACAAAGCCCCTAGAACCCAAGGTGGTATGTGTAAACAACCATTTCCATTGAGTTGTATGTTGTATGTGACTCTTTCTTATAGCACTTGTAAGTTTTAGAGGTGCTAAAAGTGACCAGGTGCTAAAACCACTTTTGGCACCTGGTTCTTGCATATAGTTGTATGGCATATGTAAGGACCATATTACTAAAGAATTTAAAATGGCAAGGACACACAAATTTTACAAATATCATAATGTTTGAAACTGCACTTTGACTAATCAGTAGTTCATCTTTAGCAGGCCAGACTGCATCTCCACAGAGCTGACTGCTATTTGGTCTAGAGGTGGGCTGCACATGCTTGTTTTCATGGAAATGTTGTTCCTTTGACTATAATCTTCCACAGTATGACATTTATCTAACTTCCTATTTGAAACTTTTATTTCTGTTGTAAATAGAAAGTTGCATATTGTACATTTAACAAAAGGGTGGGAAAACAATGCATTATATATTTATGTGGAGTAAACATACAATGGTTTTGAGTTTTGAATAGCCAACCATGACTCCTCACATGTATTCACTATAGGTTCATTTAGATTAATCTGCATTATAATTATATATACAGTAACAGTATAGTTAGTGCAAAAAAATTTGTGTAGCTCTAATTTCATGGACTGCCTTTTAATTCAATGCTTCCAGTAGATTAGCACTTCTGAGCACTTCCTTGTTGATCTAGGACAGTTGCCACAGTAACCCCAGCACTGTTTGGAGGAGAATTTCCAATGGCACAGTCTCGGCTCTACTGTCCACTGGCAAACGGCCAAGAAAACACGCAAAAAAATAGATTTGGACAGAGAGCCAGGATTGCCAGACCACTACTGATAAATAGTGCAGTATGCTCGGCAGAGGCAGAATTGTTGGTGTCATTGAGTGGTATTGTCCAGGGAGAGACACAGCTTCTGGCACTGGAAGAGTCCACACTGCACTGGGGACAAGTCCAAACCTGTGGCTATGCTCTCAAAGTGAATATTCAATAACTGCTAGCACACAGTGTAGAAACCCCAGCAAGTGTGGCCAGGTAGAACACAGTGAAATATATGCACAGGTATCAGGATATCTCCGGGGGGTTTCTTGGTGAAGTGTAAGAATTTCTAAAACCTTTGTAATGCTAGGTGAGGTCAACTTATTTTTTCCATATTCAATGTTTACTCCACAACATACTGGTAAGGCTGTACTTGTTCTATTACCGACGGACAATATATAAGTTAGATGTGTCCTTTCAGAAAGTGCACTCAAACTCAATAAAAAAAGAGCAAGTGAATATGCCAAAAGCTTAAGAAAGCACACATTCAGTAGTGTGTTATTTAAAACTTTTTTTTAAAAATCACATCCTGGCAGCACCTGCTGTAAATAGACATATCTGTCCAAAAATCCAATACATTTCAGAACATATTTGTAGAAATCTCAACCTCAGACACGCTATTGGGTTGTTTGCAGAGGGCATTCTTCTATTTATTTGTCTCCATTCATCTAGATATTTCTATACAATCATACAGTTCAGTTCAGTTTGTTTGAGCTGTTTATAGAAAGTCTAATAATTCCCTGCAAAACTGATAATACCATACAATGAGAACTTACTCCCATACCCCATACACTACTTTCTAACTATCACTGGTATTTGAAAATGTCATCCATTCACAAACAAAATGAAAGCACGTGTAAATAAATTGTGACACTATACATTGTTAAGTATTTTGCATTTAAAGACCCCATTTTACAGTAGTCCCCAAGCCTCTCTTAGCCTGTTCCTCTCTCCTGCTCCCCCCATTTAAAGTAAAGGGGCCTAACTTCAGTCTCATTAGCTTTATAAAGAGATGTGAAGAGGGGAGGAGAGGGGAGGGGGGCTGGAGACAAGAGCGTGGGGGGTCAGATCGTAGAGTGATGAATGGGGTATTACACGCCAGACTGAACCAATTTCAACAGAAATGGGGGTGATCAGACTTTAAGCCAAAGTAGAAAGTACCAAATATAGCAATTACAGACATACAAAATAAGTACTGGACTATTATTCTCTATGCTAGCCGACAAATAGGATAAAAGTTTAGCTTGAGTTGAGTTAAAACAATAGAATATAAATTGTCCCATTGGTCGACTTCACCCCCTTGCACCCCTTTTACTGCCCCTGTCCTGTCTTAGTTCTCAGCTTCTGGGAAAGTAGCACTTTAAGGGGGGAAAACAAGTGTGGATTGGAGCCACCAAGCAAGTCTGATTCAAGTTACTGGAACAGAGCAAGGTGCAAACTGTTGGAGTGAGTATGTATTTCTTCTTGTGGTTATAATGGTGATATTATTACAGTGTTTGTGAATACTTAATACTACTGCTTAAATGTCCAAAATCCTTAAGGGTGACTATGCATTTTGTGTCTATGGACCCAGTTTGTTTACCATCACTTTAATGGTTTACTATGAGCATTTCAGGAAATTTAAGTTAAGAGCCAGGGACAAATGAATAACTTTGCAAACTGTTCTTGATAAATTTATAATCATTTTCATCTTTGTGCACAAGCTTTTGAAACATTTACCCCAGAACTAGAAGACGTGTATTTGCCAGTGCAAGGTGCTGCTTTGTCTTTAAAGTCCACTTCTATTTTTGTTTTTTAGTTCTTTTATAATGATGCACATTACTTCATTAGTACTTTGTTTGTGTTTCCTTTGCCACTGTAAAAATTCATTGAGGTGTACTACTTAATGTGTCTGGTACTGCCTGGTTTAGTCTTGATTTGGTCCTGGTTGAGTGTTGGTTTAAAAGGCCTATAGATTTAACATGGTGCAGTACTGGTTTCAATCCTGTACAGCCTAGGGTTACAATTCAGTTTCTACATTTTGAACTAAACTACTTTAAAATAGAAATTAATTTTAAAGCATTGTGATAACAGAAGGGTTGTTTCACTCTGCTTCATTACACAGAAATTTGGTTATATCCAAGGACTACTTTTGTCAAACATTACAGCAATCTAAATGTGAATGTGAATACAATCACCCTGCAACCTACATATATGAATCAAGCGATATAATAATTTCTCTATAACGAATGCTAACTTGGGTTAACATCATTTTTTTGTTTTCTATTAAATGAAAAGCTATAACCTCTGAAAAGCAGGTGCCTCTAGCGAAGCTCTCAGGTTCAAGAACACCATGTCTAAATTATTTCTGCCCTGTGTGGGTGGTACCTTTAATTTGTTTTGTGTCACCCAAAATGGTAAGAAAATTTAAAAAATAAGCACAATAACTGTCACAGCCAACAAGTGACTGAAAGCTTTATGTAGTATTGATTTTTTGTTTGACCTTAATTTAACCAGAAAAGTTCCATTAAGATTCTGACTATTTTACAGGGGAGGCCAGGAACCTTACAAGAACCTTACAATACATATTAAAGTACTGAAAACATCACTGTCTTATAGATGGAGAACACGATGAACCATACACTAGATCATATCCCATATCTGTACAGAGGAAATATACTCTGATAAACTAAACCAGGTGTTAAGAGTTTCAAACATTATTGATTTCTGAATGAGAATACTGATGTTCAAAGGTGGACTATGTAACTTTTCTGGTGCAGGTTTGTAACATGCTTGTCTCCATAGCAATGTTAATGCTTTGCCTGGAATGTTCCACAGTATGGCATATCTATCTCCATGGAGAAAAACAGGTGGTGCCACAAGACTAAGTGACAGATTCGTTTTTCAGGATGCTTTTCATGATATTTTGGAGGGATAAAAATATATATAAATGCAAGTTACATAAATCCAAAGCCATACTGTAGAACATTTCAGGCAAAACAATAACATCTCCATGGAAACAAGCAGATGGCAGAACCCTGCTAGAAAGGTGTGAGGGCTTCAAACTGAGATTTTAAAAAGTGGGTGATAGACAAAGACAGTAGTTATAGTTTAGATCTCAGACAAAGACAAAGGGTTGCTAATCACACTATCTGCTCTATGGAGTGGTCTATAGCCTGGACTATGTGCGTACGGGTTTGGGAGTCGCTGACTAATGAACTGCCTCTCTAACGAGCCATTCCCGCTCCACTGGCCTTTTCACAGCTTTCCTGGCATTTGGTCTTAAAAATAATTTCACGTCCCAATGTGTTCCCCTTAAACCGATAAGCCATGCTTTGTCTGCGCTGAATTAAGGACGATGACATTTACAAATGTTACTGTGCTGAAGATGGGGGCGCACAAAATGAGAGGGGGGATAATTGGAGACCAGCTAGAAGAGGTGAGAGCAGCGTATTTTACAAGGGCCATTTTAATAAACCCAATTTGTTTTACGTTGAGGAAAGCCTGTCAAGCATTTACTGTTGTGTAGACCTTGATTTAATAACTACATAATTGCTCCAAATGCCAAACACTCGACACATGTGCGAGGAGAGGCAGTGGTCCGGGGCATCCTGTACATGTGTATATGAATATTAATCTCAAATATGCTTACTCTGCCTGGTTAGGCCACTGACTCACGACAACAGTCTGAAAAACCACCACAATGGCACTTTGATCCATTTCTTTTTCCCACCAACATTAGGATTGAGGAAGAGATAAACTGTACTAAGCAAATGGCTCCAGTGTAATGTAGAAATAATGTGGAACAGAAATAATGTAGAAATAATGCATTGTAAATTAATTCAATAAAGAATCAAATGTTGTCTAGTAATACCTGCTTTGAAGGATAGGTCAAATTTACATTTTCAGTGTTGAGTTGCTGTCGGTCAAATGAACATTTATTGTGAAGCTCTGTCAGATGACGGCTGTTGGATTGTAAATAATGTCTAATAAAACTTCAAAATAGTAAAGTCATTTAAGGCACCCAAAATGCTAAACTGTGTCTCTTTCTATTAATTCCATGAAGGATTGAGTGCAGTAGGGGATCAACCATTTAAAGGTGCACTGCACAACTTTAATGCTGGAGGGTATGCCACATGTTTGTCTCCATGGCAATGTTATTGCTTTACCTGGAAAGTTCCAAATCTATCGAGTATTTATGTGATTATCGTTGTCTATATTGCAAATTTTTTTTATTAAAAACATGATCTGACCTGATGGAGTTATCTTTGTGTCTCCAGTCAGTTTAATTAGTTTAATGTCATACTGTGTAACATTCTAGGCAATGCAAGACCCTCTCCATGAAATATGCAGGCGACTGACCCTCCATTTGAAAAGTTACATAGTGCAACTTTACGAAAAATCTTTCAATTGTCTAATCTAAATAATCTCTTCTTCCTAGGTCTCCAGGCAACATGAACACTACTGATCCAGGCACCAACATCACTTTCCCCATTGGCATAGACAACTCCACCCTGACCATGCTGTCAAGCCTCCTCCACTCCTCTACTCCCCCCCCCCTCTCTCCCTCCTCCACCCCTCCCTCTTTCCCCCTTTCCTATTCTTCCGATATTCACGACCCAGAGTTCACCATCATGATCGTACTGGGACTGTCTCTGTTTCTGGCTGGAGTAGCAGCTTTCATAGTGGTGTGCCAACCCTCCAAGCGGGACGGGGACTCCGAAAATGACAACTACGAAGATAGTTTTAGGAGCAGGAACAAATCAGGAGAGCCCCAACTCAAACACTGGAAGAGGTTCGGTTCCTATCGTAGATCATACAATGCTTCGTTCAGGCGGCCGCCACATAGAAGGCCAGAGAGTGTGAAATTAACACAACCAAAAGCAACGCAACGTCTACAGCAAGAAGACAACAAGGAGACCAAACCTGCAATGCCATGTATTTGTGATTATGTGACTGAAATTTGACTGGAAGCCTAGAACTGCAAGTCAACCATAATCAGACTTGACAATCTGATTACCTACATCCTACATAACATAAAAATCATTCCAGTAGAAAGGTGTCTTGAGACATTTTAATTACAATGGACTGATCTTCACTCTCAGAACGCATCAACTCCACACTAGACTAATTATAATTCTCTTTCGATATTGACTATTGCAGGCCCTTGTCATTTTTGCACAATTTCTTTGCTAAACACACATGATTCAATGTTCACTAGCAACCTGTTATAACCCAGGTGTATAGAGAAAAGAATAGAATAGTAAAGGATATGTTTTTCACTATATTTTTCCTTTGTCAGAAGTCGTCTTGCAATTACAAGGTTGTTTTAATATTGGACTTTTTTTTGTATATATTTTTTTCTTGTCAAATATTACAGCTTTGTCAATCTGAGCAGAAGATGTTAACACAAGAATTCACAAGAAACGCTTTAGCTACAAGTTGTCAGTAACGCTTAGTGACACATTTGTAGGCCTGTCACAATAAGCCTTCAATAAATTACAGATGGAACAATAATTTTTGGGAGTCAGTGTTTATCATGAGTACTTTTTCTTTGTACTAGTGGGTAAATTTGTGCTATTTTTCTGCACAACAATAAGATTATAGCTGAAGCTGTAACTTCTATGACACATTATAGATACAAGCTACTTAACTGTCTCGCTCTGCTATTTATTTACTGGAGGAAATGTCTTTAACAATGTTGGGCATTAAGAAAAGTTTGTTTTTTTGAGAATAATCCTGATTAGTGTTAGTGGCATAATTTAGTTTCAATATTATTGTTTCTTTCATTTTCTTAAGCTATAATACAGTTCAAAATGTGTTATTGTGACAAGCCTACACTTTTGCACTCAGTTACATTTAGTTTGTAGTTTATTTGTATATTTGTATATTTGAGCTACTGCATAAGCACAAATCATGCATCCTGAGCCAAACTACCTTTTTTGTATTACTTATCTGTGTCTAATTTTGTATCCGTTGTGATAGTGCTTTTGTACTGGTACCTGTAGGATGCTGGTTCCTTCGGGCACGGTCTCGAGCACACTGGTCTCGTAGCTGTTTTGGAGGAAGATGGGTCTGTTGTCATTGACGTCCTGCACCTCCACAAACACTGTGGCTGTCCCCGTCCTCCTGCTGCCAGCGGGACCGTTGTCTTTGAGAGAAAAATACAGTTTTAAAATGATTTGGGTTAATTAGGTACCACTTTATAATAATTACAGTTATTCATGCCTTACTTAATAATGAACAAATTGTTTATTGGCCTAGTAAGTACCTAAAGGAATTGTCCCTAATTTTTAGGATCTTAAAAATGAGAAAAAGAGGTTATAGCAGAGTTTTGCCATCATGGTAAAGCTAACAACTAGCATGCAAACAGTGCACTTTCTGATCATCAGCCAGTAAAATGCATTAGTTTATTGGCTGATAGTGGAGACAACATGCAGCACATTCATTTTGACCTCAAGAGCTGCTTATACAATGCATCTGTACTGGGGCAAGACCATTTTTGCTCAAATACTTGATTAAAAAAAAATAATTATAAAATCATGTACATTCCCTTTAATTAATACCCTGATTTCTAAACCATTAATTAAGTAGTTACTAAGCCTAACTAACAATTATTAGTAAACTATTTGTTCATTATAAAGCAAGTCTTTTTTCATGCTGTATTAAGGCTAATTAAGGTACGGTTATTATAAAGTGTAACCAGTAATTATTATGTGACTTAAGACAAGGGCTTCTGAACATGAGTCTATGTAAAATGTAAATAGGGGAAAAAAGGTTACAATCAGTGAATATTATGATTTTCACAGCAAATACATTTTGTGTTGTTTTGTTCAATAAACATTGCAAATAAAATAATAATAATGATTAAAAAAATGGATAAGAAAAAGTAAAAAAATGAATAATTTTTTCAGTGCAACAATGTTTTTTTTGTCTTTACTAACCTAGTTCTTTCTCCCTTTCTTTCCCAATGTGTTTCTTCATGTGTTTCGTCCATCGAATTAATTTCAACTTTTACAGTGTTTGACATATTGCGAATAAAACATGGCATAAAACTTGTCTGACAACTGCACTCTGCATTTACATATATTTTAAAAAGATCGTCATTGCATTATGGGCATCTGTGCTGCTACATATTATCATAAAACTGTGGTGCATTTTCCAAATTAAGTCGTAGCTTAAAATGAGACAATCCCCTAAACAGTGTTGATGTCTTTGTCTGCGGAAAATGGGCCACTAATTCTGTCTCGTCGCGCAGTTTTATACACGATCCGAGCTCGCTTTCGCCTCCAAAACAGGAAAACCTCAGACTTTTTGTTCTTTCTTTTCTAAAAGGAACAAAGGCAGTTGAGCAATGTTCTGAAATCACTCTGAAATGAGAAGCACAATGTTGTTTCTATCACTGCAACAAGCAGGGCTTTGAAGATGGCAAAACAAATGAGCAAACAAGACCCATTATGATAAATACAAGGTGTGGACAGTGAAATGAATCTCAAAACACAGAATGAATGAGCTTTATATTCATCAGAATCTCACCAATAGCTTCAATAATCAGAGTGTATGAAGCCTGGGTCTCTCTGTCCAGGCCAACCACAGTCCGGACTATACCATCTCTGAAGCCAACGCTGAATTTACCGTCCTGGTTACCACCTGCAAAAGGCAATTAACATACTTCGAATAAAATGATCCAGAACACTGTATGGCAATAAGTAAAGCAAATATAGAGGTGTAAGACCAAAAAACAAACCTCAGATATGATTTAGTTTTTCTATTTCATGTTCTATCCTTTGGAAATACCAGATTTTATAGATTTAATGTTTACTCTTCCAATTAAATTATCTTAAAATTACTCAGATTTTCTTCAGTTACCCTTTCTTGAGTAGTAGTTTTCCCATATATCTTTCTATGCTTGAGACATTTCTTGATTATTTGAGCAATGTTTCTGGATACTCTGCCAACCTCTCAATACAACTGTTGTTTAAAATTTAATAGCATAAAAAATACCACACTGATAAACAATAACATAAGACAAATATGTAAGCTCAATGTCTCTGTCAATATGAATAATAGGTAAATATATACTATGTGTCTATTTTTTTACACTTTCTGTTTCAAATCCAACATACACAACTATAGCCCCTTCATTTCCTGAAAATAAACATCCTTAATTAGGACCAGACTCCCCACTGTATGGTCTGACCTGTGATGAAGTAGCTGAGTTCGGCGTTGAGCCCGGTGTCGTTGTCGGTGCAGAGGAGGCGGGCGACAACGTGGTCCCGGGGGACGCTCTCCTTCAGGGAAACATTGTACAGGCGCGGGTTGAAGGTGGGCGTCTCATCGTTCACATCCAGGACTGACACACGGACAGGGACAGACAGGGGCAGACAGGGGCGAGGACACATGACAGGTGCGCATGAGGACAAAAACAATGGCAAAGCATATCTATAAACTATTCAGGTATAACAGCAATCTCTATACACTTTTGTAATAGTTTGACAATGTGAATACAATTTTTGTGATTATTTATCATATGGTTATAAAGTTAAATGTTGTACTGTGTTTAAAATGTTTGTAAAATGTATTAGACAACAGAGGTATGCAGACACTGAAAGATGTGTTCACAAAAACATATTTAAGCAAGTCATAAGATGCAGAGTTATCTCATTAGATTTTTAGGCACATCGTTGCTAAAGCTGTATATTTATATTTATAAATGTAGATTTTACACCCAAATGGCAGAACTGAGGTTTGCACATTTTCCATGATTATCTAATTTAGCAGTTGAGTTGTTATACCTGATGTAAATTATAGACAAAACAATACCCAAAAAGAGTAGGCATAAAAAGGTCTACCTTCCCATTTTCATATATTCTAACAACATTTGCGATATGATTTCTTTAGATTTCCATAGCCAAGTCATCACCTGACAGGATTTGGTGAGCTTGTTCTGCTGGATGCCCTGACGGAAACACAACCAGCTATATTGACTGGAGAGCCCAGTGCGGCTGAAGTGTCTTGCCCAGGCACAAAAACATTATAGGTAAACCAAGTCCCTGCCTCAAGTGGAGGAGTTCAAGTATCTCAGGGTCTTGTTCACGAGTGTGGGAAGGATGGAGCGTGAGACTGACAGGTGGATCGGTGCAGCGTCCACAGTGATGCTGTCGCTGTATCGGACGGTTGTGGTGAAGAAGGAGCCGAAAAAAGCTCCTGATTTACCAGTCAGTCTACATTCCTACCCTCACCTATGGTCATGAGCTTTGGGTAATGACTGAAAGGACAAAATCATGGATACAAGCGGTCGAAATGGGTTTCTGCTGCAGGGTGGCTGGCGCTCCCTTAGAGATAGAGTGAGGAGCTCAGTCATGGGAAAAGTTTGGAGTAGAGCCGCTGCTCCTCCACTTCGAGAGGAGTCAGCTGAGGTGGCTCGGGCATCTATTCCAGATGCCCCCTGGACACCTCCCTGGGGAGGTGTTCCAGGCATGCCCCACCAGGAGGAGGCCCCGAGGAAAACCCAGGATACGCTGGAGGGACTATGTCTCTCGGGTGGCGCGGGAACGCCTTGGGGTCCCACCGGAGAAGCTGAAGGAAATGGAAGTGCTGCTCCCATGACCCGACAAAAGCAGAAGAAAATGGATGGATGGAAGGTTTAAACCAGCTACCTTCTCAGTGGGCAATCACTCCACTAGACCACTGTAGCCTATATAAACTTAAATTCAGTCAAAAAAGAAACAGATTTCTGCTGTTGCTCACCTGACACAGTGAGAGTAGATGTGGAGGTGCGGGGGAACTTTCCGGCATCATAAGCGATGATCCTAAGCTGGTACTGTCCAATCTGCTCCCGGTCCAGTACAGCAGTGGAGCTCAGGACTCCTGTGCTTGTGTTTAAGAAAAAGTCCAGCCGTGGCATTCCCATCTGCAGCGCCATGGTGATCAGACCATTCCTGTCCTCGTCAGGGTCCTCCACTTGGACCTAAACAAGAGGGACATATTTACAACTCTGGTGTGCTTGTGATATGACAAAAAAAGAATCATCATATTTTGTTTTTTGATTAAATTGTATTTTCTTTTCAACAACAAAATAAAATTGACTTTCGGTATTGATTTTATGAACGTAAAAAAGACAATCAATACCTCTTAATTCATATATCCAAGAACAAGTGCTCTGCTCCAAACCACATTTTTTTACTAACACAGAGGATTGGCTTTGGACTTCATGATTAAAAAGTCCCAACCATATCACCGACAATTAGAAATAACTGAATTTCAGTAGAAATTGTATTGTTGATCTGCTCTAGAGAGATCTGACTTTAATTTGAAGAGTAAATGTGTAAAGTTAAGTGTTATTTCTTTATACTATAATACACAATTTGAATTTATCAAAACTTCAACAAGCAAAATTTCAATGTGCAGATTTTATGAGTGGTATTGTATCCTGGATCTAGAAGCTAATACATGATACATTTCATCATCTTATGTGGACTGTTCTTTTTGTTTGATCTTATGAAAATACAGTATAATTCCACATCTACATCTATGTTTATATCGGTGCCTTTACCTTATAAACAGAGGATCCAATGGGCAGACCCTCTGGTACTTCAGCCACAAAAGGCAGGTTGAGAAACGTGGGATCGTTGTCATTCAGATCCTGCAGATTGACAAAAACTGTGGTGCTTGAAGTGGCCTGCAGTGGAGGGGTGCCACCTAAAGAGGGCGACAAAGGGACACATAAGTGCATCTGTCTCATGGTCAAGTGAGTTTATTAGAGCAATAAAAAGTTTCATGGTCAACGTAAAACTTGTAGGATTGGGTTGGGAAAGAAGCTAATAGGTGAGGACTGATAGCTTCCTCACTTTGAAAAACATATTTCTAAGCTTATGTTTCATACACCAACCGTAAATAATTACTACTATTAGGTATAACGATGAATTTGAGAACTCAATTTGAGACTTACTTGAGATGTCTGGAAAACTGAGTAAGAGAATCTGAAAAGCTATTCTGATCTGCAGTGGTTAGTATCGAACACCTATTTCATTTAAATGTATGTAACTTTTCTGGTAGAAGGTCCATCACCTGCTTGTCTCTCTTGTTATTGTTCTTGTTCCTATGCATCTGTTACTGTTTTGCCTGGAATGTTACACAGTACGGCATTAAACATATCTATCTTACATTTATTTCCTTAGACATGTTGCCAAAAATCCCTTGAAAATAATGCATTTTTTTCTGTGAGCGGGCATGCCTCTTGACAGATCTGACCTGGATCTGTGACCTTTGGTGCCATGCCTGTCTCCATAGAAACAGATGTGCTGACGGTCATATTATAGAACATACAATGCAAAGCAAACATTTCTATGGAGAGAAGCAGGTGAGGGAACCTCCACCACCAATGTTACATAGTGCACATTTGAGCTGCAGTGTAACTTTTGTGGTGAAGGGATCGCCACTTGCTTATGTCATTTTGATTCATGGAGTTGTTATGGCTTTCCAAGGCATGTTCCACAATACGACATTAATCTTGCCTATCTTGCATGTATCAAATACGGTATTTTTATGTTCCAAAATATATTAAAAACACATGCATTTTTGAGTGGTGTGTTTCTACAGACTTGTAACTTGTCCTAGTGGCATACATAGGTTTTTAATGCCATACTGTGAAACATTGCCTTTAACATTTTCAGTTTCCTATGTCTTCTTCCACTTGTCTGATTATGATAGAAAGACATCACCCTACAATAGGCATTTTATTAGGTGAGTATACCGTAGTCAGGCTTAATCTCTGTGTATATAGTTTTTCAATTACTCTGGCACATTTGCACAGTGGAAACAGAGTAATCCCCCTTTTTGCCTAAACACACAGTACTTACGGTCGACTGCAGATATGATAATTGTCCTCATGAGGGCAGCGTCTCGGGGGTTGGTGCTCTCACGATCCAGGGTGACTCCACTGGTCCTGATCTTCCCATTGTTCCTGTTGATGGTGTAGAATGGGTTTTCAGGACTGATGCTGTACACCACTGTCCCGTTATCGCCATTGTCAGGGTCATACGCGAGCACCTGGACATTAAAAAAAAGAAGTGAAATAGGAGTGGGTAATATTGACAAAAATGAATCTTTATGTAAGTATCCTGATAACAATATTCAGATGATGTCATGTAAATCCAACATTAATGTGTTTTTAATGTATTATTTGAGATTATTATTTGCCAGATGAAGATTTGAAGAAACCTATAATCTGAATTTCCCCTTGATTTGATTTTTTGAGGTTTAAGTATCAGACAAATGCCTGTGACATTATCCACAAAAGTGCAAAAAAAATACCACTTTACACCCTTTAAGTTTATATACATATACACACACACACACACACACACACACACACACTATATACTCAATAGTCACAATGTTACTATGTTACAAGCCATCCCTATTCACACTTGCACTGTTTTGGTTCCAGTTTGGTCCTGAAATAGACTTGGTTTGGTCCTGTTCTAGTCCAGGTTTAGTTAAGGTCAAGTACAGGTTCTATTTTTTAGTCCCAGTTTTGATGGAGTGTCAGACACGCATGTAACATGTAATTTCCTGTTCAAACCATGCCTGCACGAAACATTTATGCCACCTTTAGTAACAGTTAAGCATGCTTTCAAAAAATATTTTTGCAGAGAACCACAGAGCTAGCAATTATGTTTTTGACCAGATATTTGTAGTTTGGAAATAACTTAAATTGTAGCTTTTGAGAAATTTAACAACACATTTTACTCAGTTCTGATAAATTGTGCGGTCCTGATAAATGCCCATACAAATAAGTTAAGTACTTCTAACAGTGATAATTAGGACAATACAGCACAGTAAGTGGTTAAGTGTAAAGTCATCAGTCTAGTCCCAGCCCTCAGTGTCGTCATGCCTCTTGTTCTAAAGTCTTACATTTGATAATTAATTACATGTTTAATCTAATGCGTGTAAGGGCACATTGCTTTAGAAAATGAATTCAAGAGAACCAAACTTCAGAGCAAACAGACCTTTGACCAGATATCTGTTGTTTTCCAATTTGGATTCTATTACGATAAACTTTGCAACTCTGGTAAATACATATATCTGCAAGTGCAGCTGAGAAACATAGTTATAACAGTGATAAGTAGCAGCTAATAGAATATATAGAGTAATGGTTAAGTGTGAAGTCAGCAGTCCAGTCCCAGCCCTCAGCATCGTCATGGCGCTCGTTCTAAAGTCACTCTCGTATCCATCAGACAGAGAGAAAAATGGCCCTGTCTCTCCTCTGTCACAAAGTGCCGATGGATAACGAATGTATGAGGCCTCCAGCTCGGCTAAAACACAGGCAGATTTTTAAAGAGCTGATCAATTATTCATCTGGCTGACTGAAAATTGCTGGAAACTGCTTAATTGGTCATTAGAGGAACAAAGGTTTTGCAGGTATTTAAAAATTAAGGGACATGTTAGGCAGAAGTCTAGCGGGCGCATTGATCGCAAAGACAAAGGTATGTGATATAAGAAGTCCCACCAAAGACAGACCAAATAATCAATGCTAGCTACAGAACAGAGCACATTAAAAGATGGAGGGAAAATATATCAAGCTTTTTCTATTGAACAGTGGCCTAAAGCAAAGGAACTATTGACTAAACGGATCCTATATTATAGACAGTGTAGTGTAGTGAAGTAGCCTGCAGTTGCTTGGAGGTACTTAGGCGCTTGTGAAGCTAGTCTGGAGAATTGACCAGCCATGTAATGCATATTTTTCTTAGCTTAAATCAAGTATCATGCATACTACTACATGTTGAATGATATTAATACTATTATCGAAACTAGATACTTATTTGAACAAGAATCAATACTGAAATGAATCATATAATTAGGACGGAACAGAAAGTTTCCTGAATAGTTTTAGAATAGTCGGGGTAGAACTAGAATAGAAAGGTTCTTCCATATGAAAACAAATATGGCTGCTTACAAGAAAAAAATAAAGGAAATATATATATCACAAGCAAATTTTTGCAAAATCTATGTGAAGCACTAAACTTTTTTAATCTGAGATGAGAGAAATTTGATTTGTTTGTAAATGATAGACTAATGAGCTCCTTCAGTTAAAAAAAAGAAAACAATTGGATTACTACACAATCATGTTTGGTCGGGCTTAAGACACGAGGATGTGGGGACCAGACTGATATCCCTCTGTAAAATACAGAGGGATATCACTCAGGATATATTATTGTTGTGTTAAAAATGGCAGTCTACTGTCTAAATAAAGAGTGTTTTGTATCAGAGTATTATTTTTCCTTAGAATCAAAATCAATTTTGAAATGTTCGTATTTTGAGAAGACTACTACAAGTAATAATTTGTGTCAACGATGTAGCCAGCTGTGTTTGTTTTTAGAAAAGTAACACCAACAAAATGTGGAGCCTACATTTGGAGGAAATTTTCAAGAAAGGTTAGTCAGGGTCAAGGAAAACATATTTATTTATTAGATACCTTGTATGTATTCAGGAATATCCCAAAATAAAACAGGGGTAAACAAAAAAAAAAGTCAGGTTGCGGTCTAGTTCGGAGTTAGGCTTAAGTACTTGTTACCGGTCTGCTCAGACTAAGGAAAAACATTCTTTCCTGAGTCACATTTGGTGATGGTTAAACTATAAGACAAGGTGAGTGGATGGAGTGTTTTGCCCAAGGACACAATGGCAGTTTACATGTCATGCCAGTAGTTTCAATTCAAAGAATGTTTACTAAATGAACTAGTCCTACCTGAAATTCTTGGCTTTTGTTACTTGACTTTCTCCCTCCAAATAACTACATAAATATAATAATTAACTGCCCCCAGCAGGAAGTGATTTGGATTTTAATTCATGGGTTTCAGCTTCCTGTTATTTTCAAAATTTTTAAGAGTTTTCTCAATACAAAAGATTATTATTATTATATTATTATTTTGATTTAAATTGTTAATAGCTATGACAGTACAGGATCGCACTGTTAACCGTAAGGAGGGATTGAATAGTACTTGGGAAAAATTGCAAAATTATTCAAACATGCATGGATGAAAACCTCTTCAGGCATGTTTTGATGAGGGCATTATAACATGGTAGAAACTGCCAAAAAGTCAATTTTGCATAACACCCCCACTTTAAAGTCATGTTATTATTTTTTTTTTCTATTGGGATCTTAAAAATATTCTGTCCTGAATTGTTACAGACAGAGTAGACTTGTGTGTGTACAATGGAAATGCCTGCAGTGGGGTGGAGGAGCTTGGAGATTTGAGAGGGCTGATCTCTGCTCCGGGCACGGCAAACAAATTCACCGGCTCACTGGACAGCTCCAGGTAGGACACAGCGGGTTGCCTCTTGTCTCCATGGAAACACAGGACAGGACCGGGGCTAGACTTTGGGCAATTACAGGTCTGCAAGGCTGGGTGGGCCAATTTATTGAAAAACTGGTCCAAGGGGGGCATCTAGTGTCTGTGCACTGGGGGTGAACGGTCACAATCACTATGCATTACTTAAGTGTATATGCATCTGGCTGCACCATGGAGGAGCTCTGAAAACTAAAACAGTCCAAAACTACCACAATGTTTAGCACAGGAAAGGCTGGGCAATACTGACAAAAAATTATACATCTTATGTCATCGTTGAGGTTCCAGTATTGCAGAAAAATTTTCTTCTTAAATAGAAGCTTTATTTTATTTTGAATCGGCTCCTTTGCATATTTTAACTTTTTTTCTCATGATCATTGACATACTATTATTGATATACTATTTAACTATTGTAGACGTTTTAGCGAATAATTACATCTTCTCTGTAGAACTCTGGGATTCCTTGGAATGAAAAGTATGAAATCTGTCATTATTATTGCATTTTAAAACTTTCTATTTCAAAGTTCTTAGAAATTGGTTGAAAACAAACCTGTCATGCATAGGCCTGTCACAATATTTACTATATAAACTTATAGTTCAATATATGAAAGCTGGAGATCAATATTTATCATGTGTATAATTTATTTGTAATAGTGGGGAGATTTTTTGCCATTTTTATATAATAACTGTAGTGAGCTGTAGAGGGTTAAATAAATAACTTCTATCACTAATTGTGAGTTAATTCTGCTATTAATGATACTCTATATATTTAAAACTGGTTTACTGGTTTGCTTTGTGTCAGTGGCATTAAGTAGTTTCAATACGATCGTTCATCGCAATATTTCTCTGTAGCAATACATCGTGCTTCAACGTATTTTATCATAACAGGCACCGTAAATGATTTTATCTTTTTTTTTGCTGGTTTTACTGTAAATAGTCTCTCTTTGTAATGTCAGATGTGTTGTCTTTTAGGTTTAAGGTTAAATGTCTTATAATGTCAAGTGATCTGTCTGTAATTGTCTAATTCAGTGTTTTTTATCTGCCTTAGGTCAACAAATGAAATTAGTAGCTTTTGGGCTAATTATGGCATATTTATGTTGAAGCAGCCTGCTAACACATGTCCTAAATAAAACAAATAAATACATAAAACAACTATTATGTTATTATTATTATGTCATATTTTAAATGACTGCCCACCTATTATTTATATTAACATAACAATCCTCTCTAGATCACTATGACTTCTTTCAGCGTATTACCAGAAATCTAGAAAAAAGTTCTTGAAAGGATTGAGAAAATTGGGAGAAGTTTTTTTCTTTCTTTGTAAGACATGGTTTTAAAATTTCCAACTTTGTGCTAAGGAACACCATGCTCTATGACGACTAAAGGCAAGTAATCTAGTACCCTATGAAATATCACAATCACTATGCATTACTAACACATGCATTGGCTGTAGCATGGAGGACCTCTTAAGATAGCACAGATTGAAACCGTCCTAATATTTAGCACCTATTAACACCTCCTCCCTTCCCTCTTTCTCTCCTTTACAATTTCTGCATTGAGTTTCTTAAAATGTGCTCTTCCTTCCTTTTCTGGCTGGAAGCTGAATAATTGTCTATGCATATGACTGCGGGCTACATTTTAATTAGCAATTGGACTCCCTTAATTAGACTCACTGACATCTCCTTAATTAATGGACAATCAAGGCTTAATTAACAACAACACCCAACAAAAGACACCAGCAGGACAATAAGAGAGTTTGGGATAAAATTACTGTGTTTACTTTGCGATGACCTATGCAATTATGTCAAATGAGCGGAGATGGTAGATGAGAAGCCATATAGATTTAACCTTCATGGACTACTTGAAATCGGTTCATTTCTATGCCAGCTTTAAAATGGTGATCATTATAAATCCTGCATATAATTTTAGCAATCTTAATTAAATTTGAAACTTTTGACATTAGACAAACCCTATTACTGTATTAATTACATATTTTTAAGTCGACTTACCGATATAACGTCAGTGTTTATTGGACTCTTTTCCACCACGTTGGCGTAGTACGGCTCATCTGGCCACTTGGGTGCGTTGTCATTTATGTCCAACACTGTAATATTTACCTGCATAAAGACGAAGAGAAATATTTTATACGTACATGCATCAACAGAATCATTAACCAGTTTTTTTTTATGTCAGATGCCTTGTGTCTTGCAGTATACAAAAGCAGTGTGCATCTGAGGGGGATTTAACCAGCCGACATCTGGTTAGTGGGCAACCCAGTTTAATTCCCTTGCAATTGTGTAGTGTCTCATTTGCAGTTAAAATCAAGCATTGTACAAAACAGTTCATGGAATGGAATATATATGGATGTAGACTATGTAAAGAAATTCCCAGCACATAGTTGTGTAACATATTCTATATTTGTTTGGCCATATAATTTCCTACTGAAGCACAGTCGTTAGCGGAGAGATGCTAATTAGACTAGACAGGCCAAACACTGATGACTGACAGATGAGAGGGGGTTACCGTGGCGATGCCTGTTTTCTGCTGAGGTCCAACTCCTCCATCCACCGCCCGCACGATCAGAATATACTCCGCCTTTAACTCACGGTCCAGGAGGGCAGTCGTCGTAATCTCACCTAACAAAATATATAATCAGAAAATACTATTAATCTGCTATTTTTGACAAATAAACTGCCTCTTATTAATGTTAAGGTATTATCTTTTTTAAATGTATATAAGTTTAATAGTTGTTATCCTTCATGGTGCAACACTTTCCATCAATCTCATCTTAGGGAGTGACTCATATTACACATCATTTTGCACATTTGCCAGTTCCCTCGTCTGGTTGGGTTAGTTAATTAAAATGTGCACTATGTAACTTTTCACATGGGGAGGGGGGGTCTTCAATCTGCTCATCTCCACAGACATCTTATTGCTTTGCCTTGAATGATCCACAGTATGGCATTAAACTTATCCTTCTTATCAATTATAGGAGTTCTGAGGGCACTCACAAATAGACTGAAAGACATTTATTTTTTACTATGAGCTGAGTCACCTCTCCACAGATCTGACCTGTAACTTGCCCTACTCTTGTCTGTAGGGCTAGATTAGTTTAATGCCATGCTGTGGAACATTCCAAGCAAAGCAATAACCAATAACCTGCTTATCTTCATGGAGATAAAGAGTGTATGAAAGAGAGTATGACAAAATAAGTATTATATAAGGCAGAAAGTTAGATTTTTTTTAGACCACAATTAAAATGTAAACACTGTTAATTTTGGTCTTTACTAATGTTCTTTTTCTTATAACTGGTTTGCATCCGTTTCAGATATTAAAAAATATTCATAAAAAGAGGGTGTTCATATACCTAGAGGGAACAATACACTACAATATACCAGTTTAGCACAATCCTACCGAAGTCTATCCAATAATGACAAAGATACGTTCAAATATGCGTATGTATCTTGGCCTGTGCATTTCCATAGCGGCTCACAGCTCCACAGACCTGAGCGAGAGTTGAGACGAAACTGAGTGGAGCCCTCCAGGGAGTAGATGAGTGAGGCCTGGCCAAACTCCCTCGAGGCGTCCAAATCAGTCGCATTCACCAGCAGCACCGTCGCCCCTGAGTGAGAGGGAAAAAGAGGGGAAGAGAGAGGAGGGAGAGAAAGGGGGAGAGGGAAAAAGAGAGGGGGAACAGAAGGAGGGAGAGAGAGAGGGTGGGAGAAAGTTACAACTTTCATTATGAGAAGAAAGAAATGAACGACTGAGAGACTGAACCTAAAGAGAAAGGGGGAAAAAAAACTCATCTATCTATCTATCCATCTATCTTTCTATCTTTCTATCGTTATTATCTGGATTTGGATGAGTTAAATCTGCTGTTTACTCATTATACAATAGAGAGAGCAGATTCTAAAGCCTAAAACAGTAACTATGGCAATGGGGAGAGGGGGCGAAAGTTACAACTTACACTGTGAGAAGAACAAAATGAACGAATGACTGAGACTGAGCCGTAAGAGAAAGAAAAAAAGGAAAAATACAAGGCATCTTAAATTTTACCTTCAGATTGGGATTGGGATGAAGGGACTATCCCAATCCCAATCTGAATACTGTATATAAACATGTTGGCACATTTTCTAGATTTTCTAGAATAATCAAATGATATTACTACAATCAGAAAAATGGTTGAGGATTAAGTACCATACCAAAGTCCACAACAGTACTAACTCTGTCTCACATCTATAAAATACACTGATTGGCCAAAAAAAAAAAAAAAAAAATGGCATCAAAAGAAAAAGGTCACACACTCTAATATTCCGTTGGACCACCTTTAGCTTTGATTACAGCACACATTCGCTATGGCATTGTTTCGATAAGCTTCTGCAATGTCACAAGATTTATTTCCACTCTTTCACAATTTGAGTCTGATGAATCCTGGCATTGTCATCTTGGAATATGCCCGTGCCATCAGGGAAGAAATAATCCATTGATGGAATAACCTGATCATTCAGTATATTCAGGTGTCAGCTGACCTCATTCTTTCAGCACAAACTGTTGCTGAACCTAGACCTGACCAACTGTAGGAGGCTCAGACCTATTTACTTAGTTAGGTACCAGGTGGCAACTTTTTTTTGGCCAGGCAGTGTATTACACTGCAAGTTACAATTTCCACTGTGAGAAGAAAAAAAACAAAAAAAACAACGGAAAGACTGGGCCATGAGACACAGAAAATGGAAAAACACAAAGCAAAATGACCATTATCTCTAATTTCGATTGGATTTGGATTAGAGTAAAAAATGGCACATTACTTAGTTTAATTCAAATGCGTAATCATTATCTAGATAGGACGTTCCAAAGCCTAAATTAGTAGCTATGGAAATGGTCAATTAGACAGTTAGACATAAGGCTAGTTTATGACTCCATCTTGCATAAGTCAATAATAACAATTCAAAGTCACCAATTCACAACATTTGACTCCAGCCGACAAGGAGTCTCATCCAACAGAGAGAGAGCGACAGAACAATAACCATAGATACAAAGTGTTACCAATCAATAATTAATAATACAGCTTTTAAATACTTTTCTTTTTAATGAGGCTCAAGTTGAAGTATGGTACAGATGTTCACAACAGTGCAGGGATTTCACCTTAAAAAGGTTATACCGAAAGTTTGTGTTTTCAGCTTTCTGTCTGCTATTCTACTTTTGCTACTTAAATGTGCACAGACAAATGATTAGTAAATGAGTAACTTAGTGTTAAATCATTATGAATAACCATAGTCAAGACAGGCCAATTCACTGCAGGTTAAGTTATTAATTAAGTAGTTACTACTTAAAGTATTTGAATAGGATAACAGACTTTGAGCGCAAACAACAGACGTTACAAGTGGAAAAGAACAACATTTAACAGGCATTCGCCAGAAATGAGAGGAAAATGAACAGTGCAATAGTAGAAATAATGTTTTATGTGATTGTTTAAACAACCGATTATAATTCCTTAGCATTTAATTTAGACAAATATAGCAATGTCCAAAAACTGTCATATTTTCCACAGCTTTATATGAAAGACAGGGAGCAGGAGACATGGCACAGACGAACTAAAACATATCAGGCTAATTTCTTCACCGCCCCCGTCCACTGCAGCTCTGATGGCATTGCAGCGAGTGGGTTTACGGATTAGTGGATTATCAGCTTGTTTGGCACAGCCTCTTCTTGGCACAGCGCTGATCAATATCCAAGCAGGCGCAGAGACAGCAAGATATGACAGGCTAAAGAGAGCAGCTAAGAGAGCTAGCCCAAAGCTAAGCCCTGCAGCCCGGATCCCTCTGTCCCCATAGCCTCCTCCTAAACCCAGCTAAGGTCCAAGCCGCTCAGCCTTTTCTGTGCGAGACATTTTAACTGGCCAGCGCTGTCGGATCTCCAAAAGGAACAGGGCGGTCAAATATGTAATTTTCCTCCAGAGCGTTGAAATTAATCTATTGTTTGGGATAAAAGAGTTTCCGAATGCATAAGAATGAATACAAGTGCCAGTTTTTGCTTTGTAGTTGCTGGATCTGCATTCTGTGGCTGTGCAGTTAAAAACATTATGCAAAACCAAAACAAGTCGAGCAGTAGGAAGGAATAATACAGAGAAATAACCCCCAAAGAAGCCATTTCTTTTTGTCGTAAAGTATAAAGAGTGATTTATGGGCTCTACAATGAGTTTGGAGTGTATATAAATTGCAGGTTTGTTGTTGAAAATGCAATGTAGAAACTTAACCATAACCCTGATAAGTACAGAATGACTCACCAGCGTTAATGTTTTCAGGGATTCTCACAATGTAGGATGGTTCGCTGAAGGTAGGTGGGTTGTCGTTTTCATCCTAAAAACAAAATAAACAACAACAGTAGTAAGTGATATGCAAATGTGTCGAAGATAATGGTCTCCTATGGGTGCTACATTGTTAGATTTATACACCTCTATTTAAGCTCCCATATGCTTTCTATGTGGTTGAGAAATATAAGACACGTTGTTTTCTTATGACCTGTTGGATGGCATGAGTGGTCTTCTAAATTTAAAATGTATAACTCATTATTGAATATGGGAGTAAATATATATCTATTTACCGACAAAGCAACATTCAAGTAAAACTTTTTTTTATTTTTTTTATTTCTTGATTATCTGCAAAATAATGTTCCAGTACAATGTTCAAGTACATCTGACCAAGACATACCCTTACATCATACATTCAATACAACATAATTTTCAGGAGTTAACAAGAGATTTACATTCATATAATTATTGTACTATAGAAATAATGGTATTGCAAATATACAAAGCAAGCATGAAATATATACAACTGAAAATAAATGCATAGATAAATTAAATAAACAATAATATCAGTAATAGTACTAATAATAATAATAATAATAATAATAATAATAATAATAATAATAATAATAAACTAAAAATAAATAAATAAAAAAATAAATATAAAAACTGAAAAAAACCCAAGAAAAACAAAAACAAATGTACAGGTAAAATCAGTCAGTGTTTGTAGCCCCTCAAAATAATTCAAAAATGGAGTCCAGGTCTCTAAAAATTGCTGTGTAGTTCTCTTTAAAGTGTATCTAATTTTTTCCAATTTCAAAAAAATACATAACATCTCTTATCCATCTAGCGAAAGTAGGTGGGGATTGTCGTTTCATTCAAGTGAAACATTTGTTGCTTTAATTCCCCTTGTGGAGGGAATAAGCATTTGTCTTTTACATTCGGTGATGCTGTAGCATAAGATGGTCCTAAAGTGCATTACCCCTTATAAAATACTATCTTCCTAAAAACCCAATAAACACAATAACTGACCAAAATACATTTACTGACATAATGATGGGTCAACTCTAGAAGTGGGATATATATTGACTCATCCATAATATTGTCAGTGTGGCTCAGAAAATATGCAAAATCTTAATATGGGCTATATTCTGTCCATCCATCCATTTTCTTCCACTTATCCAGGTCGGGTTATGAGGACAGCAGTCTAAAAGCAGAGATTCCCAAACTTTCCTCAACTTAGACCCCAAGGTGTTCCCAGCTTACATTGTTTATAATATAATTTTTTTTTTAACTGTTTAAAATGCTGCATAAAAAGCTGATTGAAAATAAAATGAAATAAACTAATGCTGTAATCATTCACACATGGGTTTAAAGTTATATTTCAGCACTTTTGTGGGTAATTTTATGGTCCATTTGGTCTGATACTCAATTTGAAATGCAAGTTTGTGCACAGTTTGGTTGAATTGTCAAAATATCTTCTCTATTTCATTATTGGGATATTCACCCCCCAAAAAATGATATTTTTGCCAAGACCGCCCACCCCTTGACAAATCCCAAAATATTTTAACAGTAATAGTCAACAAGCCCCAAAAGGACTCAAGTGAATTACCACACAATGTATTTTAAAGCATCCTTCTGCATTGGCTTTTCACATTCACCTCCCACTCATCTGGTTGTGTGGTTGTTCACTGATCCCCACTGTGCTTGCGCTGTGACACGTTAGCACTTAAACACCAGTCAGTGCCTATTATCTCTCTGGTTTTACACTGGTGCAAGGCTTTTGTGTCTCTGTAACACTGTTGGAGACTGATAAACCCCTGCGGAGCCACTTATAACAATATGGCGGACAGCAAAGAAGGCACATGTCTCCCTCTCGGCCTCTGTGTTTCAGCATACAACTCATTCTTTTACACGATATTACTCCCTAAAGTGGGATATAGATAGATATATATGGGCCCGAAATACCCCAGCAGGATGCATTCATTGTGCGTTGTGCTGTGTCTCGTTGATGAATAGTGTGCTAGGAGTATAATGGGCAGATAACAGGGGACATAGGTCTACTGTTTGTGTAATCTGGCTCCTCATTACTGCTTGTGTTTTTGTAGTATTTGCATTGTCACAGAAAAGGTCAACAGTCTACTAATGTCAATAGAGATTAAAGGTGCACATTTAAACTGAGACGAAATACAAACTGTGCAAATCTTACAGTTCAATAAAATGTGAAGCCCAACAGCAGAAAAAAAAATAAAAATACAATTGACAGTAATGTAGGAAATCTCTTATAAACAAAGCAAAAATGTTTACTTATCCCATATAAAATGACCCAAGGAAAATACACAAATATAAAGTGTTAAAATGCTAAAAACTTATTTAAACTATTTGGACGCACACAAGGCTGTATCAAAATAGCCTGCTTGTCTCCGTGGAGCTGTGATGTTCCACAATATAGCATTAAACCTATATCAAGTGTTCAGTTTAATGCCACACTGTGAAACATTCCAGAGAATTTACATATGGCAGGTTTTCTTAAACAAAACTGAGAATACTGCATTTAACCTATTCAATAATGTATGACTATAACTGGTATATTTCATATTTTGAGTAAGCGATACATATTAACAACACTATTTTATTTACTTACAATATTAAAATTATGCCTCAGGTTTACACTGCTGCTGGTTTATCATAATAAAGTGTGATATTTAATGTAATGGAGATGTATAGGCTGCAGTGTGCGTGAATAGTGCTAAGAGGATTCTACTGCTGGTGTACAGACTGCAAATAACCCATGTATTACTTTGGTGGTTTTCTTCAATATTTTGCTAAGTTTCAACAGCCCTGGACATTCATTCCTTATGTTTCTTTGCATGTTTGATACAGTATCTTCTGAACATCTTTTCCCTTCTGAAGTCACCATAACAAAATGCCTGCCAAGTACATCATAATTGGATGCTGATTTTGAGGCTTCTGGATTGCATGATGAGTTACATTTACAAGTAACTTTTCATAACACTGGCATTGTACTTGGATAGTTTTTACATGCCATAACTTTTACTAGATTATACTGCCCTCAATAATTTGAGTTCAAGCTGGAGTACCTAACTTTATTTAGTAAATGAGTAAATTTTGTGTTTTCCCCCATACAGTATATTGTCTCTGCCCAAAATGTCTTCTACTTACACTGGAACAAAAAATAAACAATCATATTTATACATCACCCAAAAATATATGATTTGAAACAAGCTTCAGTGTGACACATCTGACTCAAGACAGTTTTACATGTAAACTAACTGCATATGTCCTTATAGTGTGTAAACCCTGGACACTTGAATTTAATCATGAGTAGATCAGATAGCAGCAGAAAAATTGAAAAATGTGAAGTAAATATGAAACAGTGGGTCATGGGACCACCAGCTCATGCCATTATTTGTACAAAGACGTTTCTTATATTGCAAAGATGATAACATTATAAGATTAATGTTTACACAAGAAAATGTACGGCGTCTCTGTTACCTAATAAAAAATAGTCACATACTTAGGTATTCAGGTGTAATATTTAGTTTAGAACAAAAGAAGGAATAGTTAATGTTCTATATTTTACTAATCTTTACCAGCCTTTTTCTACTGTTCCCTTACCACTACAACCACAAAATAAATAATAATGTGATTGTGGTAATTTTTTTTTTAACTGTAAGAGTACTGGTTACATTTTCTTCAGCTGGTTTCACTTCTTTTCACTTACTAATAGTCCAAGCCTAAAATGAGTCTGAACCGGTGTCTCTGTGTCACAAACTGCCCTGACTTTACACAGGAGTTAAAATAAGACATTTGGTGATAAGGCTGACAAAAGCAAGCGAGCGGCAAGTGCAGATATCAGCCCAGAGTGTGATAAATCTGCAAACAAAGCTGTGCTAAGACATGGATCACAAGGCACTCATAATAGCTCAGGCTAGTGGAGGAAATGCTCAAAACTGTGCAAGGTGAAGACAGAGACATATGGTACAGGGTATTTATATTATATGAAGCAGAGGATATTACTGATGTGAGTAAAGATGTAAAAGTACAGTAAGATGTGTTCTCGTGTCAATCAAAACTGCATTTTACGACATATATCCTTTTAAAACATATAACTGTTCATATAGGTAATATAGTATTCTTAACTCAAGGTGCGTTATGCAACTTTTCAGATGAAAGTTCTGCAATCTGCTTTTGTACATAAATGTGTTTTCCCTGCTATGTTCCATGTTTAAATGTAGTCCTATATAGCTTGGATTTTTTCATTACAGATGTTTTAATTGCTCAAAAGACACAGATCTGACCTGTAACTTGGCTTGTTGGTACCAAGTGCTTGTTTCTACGGAGCTTGCTAAATTTAATGCCATAGTTTATATTGCACATCTGTTCACACGCGATTGCGATTGGTCACAGTACCCACTCCTACTAGCCATGATGTATTTGTACTTCATGTGTATTTCAGTACTATTGTTCAGTACTCACAATTACTTCCACGACGACCAAGACGGAGCTGTTGAGGGGCGGGTTTCCTCCATCTTTGGCCATGACTGTGATGTGAATGACTCCACCTGGAATCCGCTCATAGTCCAGAGGCTTCATCACACTGATCACTGCAACAGAAATAAACATATACAGATATTTTGAAAGTCAAGAAATTAATTTAGTTCATGCACAAAAAACGTATCTCCATTAAGCCCTTTTTCCTTCTATTTACTGTATCCTTGAAATGCCGCTAAAACATCTCTAATTGAGTTTCTTGCTTTTATAGAAAGTATAAGTTGTTCTAAGTAATTTTCCAAGGTTTTGGCAATTTTAGCAGTCTCACAAGTATTACTCTGTGTTAATGGCAGAGCATGTGACTAATCTCACGGAGCAACCAGAAATGACCAAAACAAATAAGGCGTTTTTTTAATAGAATGATTTGTTTCTATGAGAGGCCAGAGATTTCTGTATTTTTTTCTATAATTTATTTCATCTACTTGTGATTTAGTGTGATTAATATTTGAATTCAGAAAAAGTGCCAATTAAAGCTCTTTTGCCTATTTAGATCAGTGCTAGTATGAAACAACAGAAGTACAATCGTCAAAATAAATACATTTTCAAAAACACATTCAAGGTCCTGTACTAAATTTTGAACTGTGAGTGAGGAACAAGGCTTGAACTTTTAGCCACATCCACTTAGTTCCTCGTCTCACTCTGATGTTGAACCATGATAGAGAAACAACAGTTTGGGGTAGTTACACAGGCATGAATTGCTTCAACAGTGTATTTGTCTGAAAATCTACCTAAAAATGGACAAAACAATCATCGCAGATAGTTGCTTCCCTACAGTTTCGATCAGTTTAAAATTCATAGAAGCTACTGTTTTGCTCATCGTACAAAAGGCGTTTTTCAGTAGAAATACTCAGCATATTTGCATTTTACATTATACAGATGAGCTTGCCACCTTAACACGTTTATATGCATATGTCTACAATCCTACACTGCACAATTTAGGCAAAATGTTGGCAATATTTCTGACAAGTACTGAAATTGTGATTAGACTTGAAATTTATGTAAAAAAAAAAAAAAAAAAAAGTAGGATTCTGTTGCAGATTGTAAACATTAACATCTGAGAGAAAACTGGAATCTGAATTTATTTTGGTATTTTTATGTTTTTCTTATTTTATTTATTTGTAAAGGGACAGCATATATTAATGATTGTTTAAAAATGTAAATATGTAAAAATTACAGCCAACGTGCTAATTTCCATCTTCAGTCCCTCGGCAGGTTGATGTTAAACAGAATGCCATGCTTTTCAGAACATGTTTGTAACAGTCTAAACAACAGGTACAACAAGACTTTTTCTAGAAATAAGACATTCAATTATCAAAATAATTGCAGTCTTTGCAATTTCCTAATTGTGCCAACTCAAATTGTGATTTTGATTCGGTTTTGATATACTGTGCAGCCCTACTACACTACAAGTTAAATATGGCAAAGCAAAGTTAAATGTTCCAAGATTTGTTTTCAGAGTTAGTTCACAGAGTTATGTCCTGCCACTCCAAAACTGTGTTCATTATTGTGAAACTTTACCTGCAAAGCCCTCCACCATGATGATGCTGAAGTAACTGGGAAAAGCTGAGATTGAAGTCATGGTGTACGTCAAGAAGTTGTTTGGTGGAGAGTCATCATCGGTGGCCTGTGGGTGGTCAGACATTTTGGTTATTAGAACAACATTTTGCCTTTTATTTTACACCTTTCTGACAGGACAAACTCCATAGAGAGATAGAAAGTTTTAAGTGGGGCAGCTGTTGTTTGTTGTGTGAAGTTTATAATACAAAGTAGTCATTTTAGAGCATGTGTTGTGATGCCAGGTTGCTGTCAGACCTTGATGGAGTGTTATCGGACAGTTTAAAGCTCGTATCTGGCTATTAGCGATGCTACCGTCAATATTGGAGGAACACCAACTGAGCTACGACAGGCTGAAGCAGACAGAGGACATATGATGCTAAGGCTAATCCACAACGCCATCAAAACAATGACACCCCCTCATTATTTAGGAACTGGCAACAACTTCAAGATAAATGTCCTGGCATCATTACAAGCTGGACAGGCTGTCAAAAATACTTAAAGTGCATATGACAGGTTTTCATGTTTTTTTAATTATTACTTAGTTTGGTGGGATAGTCAATATTTATTATAGTCTTATCTGTACCTTAAGTGGTAATTTATCAGAAAAAAAGTTGAGAAGATAAGTTCAAAAATACAGGAAGTAGCAGTGACTTCTAATAAGGAATATCGTCTATGAACATCTATCCACAGGGACAATTAACACACAAAGAACATATTTTTCTGGCAGTTTAAACTTTCATTTTCCAAAATATTTTTTATTTGTCTAATCATTACTATTGTGTAATTTAGACAGGCTTTCGCACTTGTTACTAACATTACGTTTGCTAGGTAACAGTTATGGTATTGCCTCTATATTGTCATATCTGCCGTCTGTGTCCAATTAGGAAGTAAAAATTATAAACGTAACCAAAATATTATGCAATTTTCTTTGTCATAATGTTGCTTCCCCATCAAAAACAGAGTAGTGTTTTGTTATATTTACACGTTTAACGAACAAAGTCTGCATATTTAGGCTGAGTTCTTCCGTCAAAAAGAAAACACTTTGTTCCACCTCGTGATGTTACGGGATAATACAGGAAGTGCGCACACCTTCACTAGAACACATTTCAGCCCTGGAATTACCTACCTCTACTGAACAAAAGGTAAAAGGTGGCTGTTAACTGAAAAAGTTCCATCACAATTTGGAAGAAAGCTTTTTGAGTTTTGGAGATGTTAATATACTAATAATAAAGGATTACTCAAAAATGTGTCAATGAAACCAAACAACTCCAGGTATGGTTTTGATGAGCTAACACAATGTTCTAAAAGGACTTAAAACTCCTTTGTGTACTACAGGCAAATGCTTTCATAAAATATAATTATGTTAAATATCTGAAAAGAGTCTAACCTGTCATATACACTTTAAGTTTAATCGCTCTATAAATCAAGTACTATTTCATTTGACGCCAAAAGAGTGGAGTAAGCAATACTGTTCTTCCAAGCGTGTGTGTATTTCCATTGCGCTGTCGGCTTGAATCAAACTTCAACAAACTGTATTATTTGAGACAGTCGTTTACCACTCAGGAAGGTGAGAGGAGCCGGGCCAGAAAAATCGAATAGATGAGTGGCAAAAGAGGTAAAGGAAATCAAACTCAGGTGAGATTGAAAAGGGTTTATGAACAGGATTTAGTTAGAAAGCACAAATAGTGAGGAAGCAGGTGAGAGTCTCAAAAGAATTGGTTGTTAAAAGAAAAAAAAAAAAAGCTTTAGAAACATGTGACAAATGTGCAGAAAACTGACACCCTGACACTTGCCAGAACCAGGAGCATGTTTTATGGCTATATTTCCACTTTTTAATTTAATTTATTTTGTGATGCTAATTCCTGTTTGTATAAAAGGTGCAATAAAATAAATAAAAATAAAAGCTGCCTTCCAAAAAGTCACACAGGAATCTATAAGCGTCACCTGTCACCAGCCCCCACCGTTTTCTTCCTTGGATCATTTTTTACGGATACTGACCACTGCAGACTGGGAAATAAAATTTTGGAAATTCTCTGACTTGGTCTTTCAGCCAACACCACTGATTGTCAAAAATCTGTTGCCCATTTTACCTGCATAAAGTTGCACTATGTAACTTTTCTGGGCTTCACTATCAGGTTGTCTCCAGGAAGATGTTATTGCTTTACCTAAAATGTTCCACAGTATGTATCTTATATTTATTCAATTATTGCTAAAACATGAAACTTGAAACACATGCATTCTTACTGTACAATCTCCACATAGAGATGGATAGGTTTAATGCCATTGTGTGGAACATTCCAGATAATACGATTATAGTTTTCATAGTGCAACTTTAACTGAGATCAACTGAGAACCAATTGGTTCCTAATATATCTTCAGCCAGTGTTTACACAAAATATTGCTGGGAGCTTCAGAATGTGGTGTAACGGGCCAATTTTATTTCAATAATTTCCAAAATCTCTTTATTTGTAAAAATGTCACTTTTGCCTCTATTTCTTCTTGAAACACTTAAGTATAATCACTCTTGCATGTAAGGGGATTATGATATTACAAGAATTAAATTACACATTGGGACACAATGCTTTCCGTCAGTTGCCACAATGCAATACATGACACGTGTATAAAAAGTATTTTCTTGGTTTGGTTTCTATCATTGCTGACACACACAGCTGGTTTCCTCATTCCTCCCGGCCGCTGTATTAATATCAGTTTAGGGTTAGCGCAGACTAATCTAACAGAGCGAGCCAAGCGTTTAGGTCAGTCATCAACTTCAAACCTCACAATGTACAGGACAGCGCTCCAGCTATACCCCCAAGAGGTACGCAATAGTTCCTCTGCCCGGGGAGCAATCACAGGAAACGCAGAGTCATTAGTTACTATTGTACCGGTGTGCTCTAGCTTTTCTATGGCAGTGACTGATGGCCCACGCACAAGGCTGGCCAGTTCCTCCAGGATAAAGTGCACACAAACATATAACCTCACAATTACAGTAACATCGACAAAGAAAGTGAAAGAAACTCCATCAAAGTACAATGTCTACTTTATTGTTGTGGCCTTTAAAACTAATAGTGGTAAGTCTGCTGCCAAAGAAAAGTTTGTGATGGTTACTTAAAAAGGCTGAATAAGCCAACACATTTCTTTTACTTTTGCACAGAAAATAGTGTGGGGTAGTGAATATTGCAGGTCTTGAGGTAGTTTTGCTTCTCTGGGTGCAATAGCTCCCTAGCACTGTCAAAAAAGTATCGGGTCAAACAGGTGGACTGGTGAATATAAATTACCAATAGGGAATAAATGTAAGTTTGAGTGGGACTCTTGAGGTGCTGGTTTAGCATTTGGTAAACACATACTACAAGTCTGCAAAATATTCATGGGTTCCAGCATCCAGTTTAAAGATGCTATTCTGAAGACTTTTGCACTTGTTAATTGCTATGACGACTGTACACTTACCCTGACTCGAGCCACTGGTATGATGGCCTCTTCATTCTCCCTGAGTGATCCCACGTACATCTCCTTCTGAAACAGTGGTGTGTTGTCGTTTATGTCCAGGACGTTGATTCGGATGCGCCCCGTGGTCACCTCTCCTCCTCCGTCTCGAGCCAAAACAGTCAAAGTGAAACGCCTCATCAGCTCATAGTCCAGAGCGGCCTGTAAAGTCACCCAGCCAGACTCAGGGTCCAGGGAGAATCTAGGGGAGGAAGAGGCAGATATTAAATTCAATCATCCTTGTCAGGCAGTCTTCAATAGAAAACACAGGCTTTAAAGGTGCACTGTGTAGCTTTGGGGTGGGGGTGTTAGCTACCTGCTTGTCTCCATGGAGATGCCATTGCTTTGCCAGGAGTATTCCACAGTATGGCATTAGACCTATCTAACTTACAATGATGAAATTGACGCTGTTTTAATTGGTCAAAATACATTGAGAAACATTCATTCTTACAGTGACCAGGCTCGCCTCTCCACCGATCTGATCTGTAACTTGATGTTGTCACTTACTTGTCATGGATGGAAATATATGAGTTTATACTGTGGAAAATTCTAGGTAAAGCACTAACATGTTCATAGAGAAAAGGACGTGCCAAAGCCTTCACCAGAAAAGTTACATAATGCTCCTTTAAATGGGATAGACAAAAGCAATTAGTTGTCAAATTTTCACCAAACTAAATATCTGTTCAATTTAAACATTATAGCATCAGTCAGTTCTATAAAATGTGCAAACTTTTAATTTACTGGAGGAAAAATAAAACATATTTTTCACTAGTTTTAAATGGTCCTAACAGGATTTGTACGCAAAGGAAGCTGGGAAGGGTCAAATAATTACAACCTAAATATCTAGTATGTAATGATGTTTACATATATAGTAGTGGTTTCATAATTGCTCTACAGGCTCCAGACATCACAAAACCCCAGCTGTCTGAAGTGAGACTTAAATAAATCAACCACAACATTTCTGTTTGTACAGTTATAAGTAAAAGAGACAGACAGGATGAGGTTGTAGCTCTTACTGATCTGGATCATCGCTGAAATAGTAGCGCACAACCCCAAATATCCCGTCGTCGCCATCTGTAGCCTGTGCACAGAAGAACAGGTTTCAGTTTGTAGAAAAAAAATAAAATAAAAATTAAACTTAAGCTTCTGGTCAAGTTCCCTGGAGATACACATTTTTATTAGTAGAAAATATTACCGTTAAAAGGTTATTGATAAAGTATTGATTGTGGGATACACCATATTTACACTTAAATAATCAGATCAAGATTGTGAATGCGGTTATTGTTGATATCAATCACCACTGACAAACTATTATAATATTAAAGGAATAGCATATGCTCAAGGATGTTCACAACACATTGCTTAAAACATGCTCAACAGATTAGTTCACCATTTCATTATTATAATTGGAACAAAATGAAAAGTTAGAGATGCCACAGTAACTCAAAAAATAAAAAAAGACTATTTTACACATACATTTATAGTACTTTTAGCTTTACTACATTTGTTTTATAAATGTGTGAGTTTAAGTGTCATGAACTGTCACAGGCTGAAGACCTTTAGCTGATCAGTGTCATCAGATTGTCAGTGGATACAGTTCTCACTTTAACACCTGTCCACACGATGCACTGCTGAGGTGTGATTGAATTTAAAAAGGGGAAATGATCTATTCACAACAGCTTCAGAAAGTGGTGCCACTGTTGAAAGGACTTTAGCCGTGACATTAGCATGGAAAATCTATACAGCCAATCCACAAACAACATAAGGAGTTTCAGAATGGATGATTATTTAAGAAACAGTGAATATCCCAAAGTTATAGAGGCACATGGAAATCAGAAAAACGCATGGTCCGTTCAAGCCAAAGGCGGCCTACAAGTAAAAAAAGAAGTTAGAAGTATTGTTTGTTCTGAATGAGAAGGCTGTGGTTGGACTATACCAAGTTAGGATGGTTACTTTTCTTGCTCTACTGTATCATCTCCTCTCCATCTCTCTTTCCACTTGTCTCTTAATTCCGTTCTCTCTCTTCTTTACTTTAGATGTAACTGGCTGAGCATACTACATTTATTATGTAATATTTGTCTCAGTAAAGTCTCTCTTCCTCTTTTCTATGTCTCTTCCTTCTGTCTCTCCCTTTTTCTCTCCTTCGCTCTATTGTCCCTCTCCCTCTCTCCCTGTCTATCTCCCTCTCTCACTCTGTGTAGCGTGAAGTCTCTCCCTCCTCTCTCTCTATCCCCCTTCCCTCTGTCTCTCCCCTTCTGGCACTCCTCCTCCTTGCTCTCTCGCCTTCATTCTCACTGTCTCTCTCTCTCCCTCTGTTTCTCATTCTCTCTCCATCTCCCTCTCTTTCCCTCTCCCTCTGTGTAGCATGAAGCCTCTCTCCCTCTCCTTCTCCTCTCTCTCTATTCCCTTCCCACTCTCTCTCCCCTTCTGGCGCTCCTCCTCCTTTCTCTCTCACCTTCGTTCTCACCGTCTCTCTCTCCCTCTGTCTCTCCATCTCCATCTCTTTCCCTCTCACTCTCTCACTCCGTGTAGCGTGGGACTGATGGATCGCGGCTGGAGAGGCAGTTGTAATAGAGTTTCACTTGAGTGGCTCTACAGTGTGTGAACGTGTCTGAGGCGCGCTCTGTCACCCCCGTGCTGGTCACTGTGATTCACTCCTGCCCCACAGTCCACCTTATTACCCCCCTCCGCCTGCATTTGTGTTCTCCATCAACACCGTATGTCGGACAATGACAACAACCACATGTACATGAGACTTTCTATGGACCTACTGTGTTAATGTGTTTCTTTACATTGTTGTGAGAATGGAACAAGCCTAAATGAAAGATATATAGAGTAACAATGACTTATTATCATTTTATTTATTTAATTTGGAACTGAGGGTAGGATATGTGACATTAAACTCTAAAGCATAACAAGTGATGATGGGAGATTTTATTCTAAAGATTAAATATTTACACATATTATACTATACTACATAGAAAACAAAAAAAAAGCAAAAAACAAACAAAACATCTTTCACGATCAGAGTATCAATATATTAATTAAACAAAAATCAAATCCCTCTGATTAATTCATAGTAATTAGTGATTTTTTCTTGAATAAAGTATGCTTCAGCAACCATAATTAATGTATTAAACAAGGTCAGTTAATTGATTTATTTAACAAGGTCAGTACAATTAAACATTGCCACAGAGCTGAGCTAAATAGTCTCAGTTCAGCCTTACTACTCATGCTACACTACTACTACTATTACTACTTGCATCTCCTCAATAGGAAAAAACATGTATTTTACCATAGCTGGCAAATAATATTAATCAAGCAATCACCATTAATGATTTTGTAGAATTTTACAAATTCTGGAGACTAACCCGAGCTACTTTTGCCATAGTATTCCTGTCTAACTGTTGCCGTAATTGTCAGTACAAGGTTATTACCCACATTAACTCTACACTGTGGTCTACCTTCTCCCTGCACCATTTGCCTCCTAATTAAATTAAACTTTTCCTCTGTCTCAAACTTTCATTCCAACTCCAACTGGATAATATTATTAAAAAAAAAGTTTTATGTTAACCAGGGTGAGGTGCCTGCAGCCCTGGGGTCAGTCCATCTCTCCCTCCATCTCACTCCATCTGCCGGCGGTCCACTGAGGGAAGTTAAAAGTCTTTGGCGAGCAGTTGGCAAAGTGACTTGGCCACACTGTCATGGCGATTGTTTGTAAGAATGAATGATTGGTAGAAGAGGAAAGATGCTTATCGTGTTTCTTTATTTTCCCTCTCTCCCTTTCTGTCTGTATAAATATATAAGGAGAATGCTATAGCAGCGTCAGCCATATTAGCTCCCTGTCACTGCCTGTCACGCTAACACCCCCAGCGCTATCATTGGAGCACTTATGGGCCTGTCAGTCACCTGGGACAGAGGGGGAGGAGGGGGGAGAGAAAGGGAGGCACCAAAGGGTGGGGAGAGAATGTGCCAAAGGGAGATATGTAGAGAATGGGGAGACAGGGGTGGAGCTTAGGATGAGAGAAGACAGAAGGGAAAAGCTATATGATAAAGGAAGCAGTGTGAGGAATGCAAAAGAGCTGCAGCTCAGAAACAGCACAGGAAATTCTAATGGACGATTAAAGGGGCTCTACCTGATTTTACTGTCTTAAAAATGTGAAAAACAGAAGTAGATCCTTTTAAACTGTTTGCAGTGGTACAACGTTATTCCTCATTTACCATATGCATCCTAATTATTCACCACAATGAGTTTATAAGAGTGTTTCACAACTTTCAGAGGCCAGAGTTGAGGTTTGCTGTCACGGTAAAGTTAACAACAACTAGCATTCTAATCGTGTCTGATACTCGGACAATACCGTGCTTTATAATTAGATGCAGACAGTACAGAGCGGACTTATTCTGACCTCAAGAGCTGCTTATACTAAATACATGTAATGGGGCAGGACAGATTTTGCTCAAATAGAAAAAAATAGGTGGTACCTTCAAGTTCTGTCTGTGACTTAAAATAAATTAAATGCAAATTTGACAGACCAACACTATTTGTACTTTGAGTTACACAATGCACCTTCTGGATATTACAATATTATCTCTAAATTAAATAAGTAGATACTGCTTTTCCAGTGCACTTTAATGTACATGCTTTGTCCTCTGCATTTCACTCATACGTTTAAAATATTTTCTTTAATATACTGCTCATACGCTAAAGTACTGTCTAAAGGACTTTAACAAAGAAATGAGACAAAATGTAAAAATTAATAATCACTGTACAGTAGCAGTCCAATATTTGTGCAAAGGATCATGGTCTTCCCTGCATTTATTAACTTTTTGGTTTTTTTGGAGTGCAGTTGCAAAACAACGTAATACTACACCATTTGTTATTATCAGTGGTAGATATAGTGTTGATTTTTCAGTTCCAGCCTTAGTATGAAGAATCCAATATGTTCTTTGTCATTCAGGTGAAGAACACAAAAAGAGCAATGCACTGCAGCACACAGGACTGACAATAAAAGATGAGGTCACCGAGACACGACAGATGAAAACTCAAAGGTTAATACCAGCACCTGACTGCAGCCCCAATCACATCACATGTATTTATCGTCAGTACAGAGGCCAGGATGTTCTATGGTTCAGTTGACACAAAGCAGGGGCCATTTGGACATTTAAACGTGCATCGATTTACCATCCAGGACGCTGTGGTGTGTGTGAAATTACAGACCTGGGCTAAACTGGCTGTGCTAATGTGGAGAAAGAACAGGAGAATGGAAACACAATGAAAGCAGCAGCCGTTGGTCCATCTGTGCGAGCCACTGTCCAAACTGTCCATGAGCTGACACATGCATACATACACATTTACGAGGGGTAGTGGGAACAGTTGGCGAGTTGCAACTAAAAATTATTTTAGTAGTAGTTTAGTAGATTTTTTTGTTTTTTTTCCCCAATTAGTCATAGAGGTTTTGAAAAGAAAAGGCTAAAATATGGTGACTGAAAGCTTCTAGATAAAAAATAATAATAATTATGACTACAGTGGATTCTTAATGAAAAGCTGATTTATTTTGACATTTTGATTGAATAATGCCACTGTAAATATATAAAAGATCTTTAACTGGACTTTACAGAAACTTTAAAAGTAAGCCTAAAGATAATCAAATCAAAATATGGTTATCATTATTTTACTAGTTTGATAGTTTTACTTGTTATGTATCTAATTGTTGCAGCAGGAGTTTTAAGATTATAAAAGGTCAAGGTAATTCTCAGTTAGGGGCCCAATAATCCATGGTAGCTGAGCAGATGGCATTCCAGTCTTTCTGTGTGTTTTTTGCATGTTCTGGGTTTCTGGGTTCCAAAAGTTTCCTTTTGGTAATCATGTTTTCTCAATAAACATACAACACGCACAATATACTAATCCTTCAACCAAGTACGAACCAAGAACCTATAACTCAAGACCTTGCCCTGGGTGCAGTACTGAGGTCACCCACTGCTCTTGACAGCTTGCTCCAGCAGCATTGAACAATAATTCAAGTGATTTTCTTTCCAAATAAACCGTTGTATCTTTGTTGTTAGCAAAGACCCACTTTGCCATTACCCCATCCGCCTCCGTGGCACACTTTCGGGACAAACTCGGTGCCAAGTGTCCCCTCTTCTCCCGGCTGTACTTGCACTATAGGCGGATGTCTAGAACGTCATTCTAGCCTTGTGTGCAATTCCCATGTCCATAAATATGCTACAAAATGTGGAAAAGAGGGCAAAATGTCCCCACTGCAACATGTGATTAATCATCACTCAGCTCGCCCTCGGTTGGCAAGGGAACGGCATCCTTCACTAAATAAGACCTGCCCCTGGCTCCTCATTGGTTCGCTTTGGGACGCAATGTGGCCATCCCACAGGCTGAAGCAGAGTGCCACCATGGAGCTCAGGTATCATACATAAATACAGTGCTCACACACACATTGTCCATTCCTACGAACATATCCACTGTGAAAGAGCTATTGCAGTGCCCTAGGATTTCCTTTTTGGATACTGGAAGTGGAATAATTTATTTGCCCCATGATGGGATTAATTTAAATATGGCTGGGAAAAAACTGTTGATTGACAATATGAAAGAAATGAGTGGAGGTTATGTAACTTAGTTGATATCCATATCACTAACAAACCTAATTCCCAGGCGTCAAATTGATCCTGGTCAATCTCAAATAAGCCTAGTATCCCACAAGAGTTAGGCCTATTTAATATGTACAACTTCAAGGACTGGAAACTATACATTAGATTACATAAAAGTCTGGGCAACTCAACAGATGTAAATATATGCATATTTTCTAAAACCTGGCAATCAAATAAAATAAGTGATAAGAAAATCAATCCTACTTTTTCGTTATGACAGGCAGGCTAAAGGAGGTGGTGTTGCCATTTATGTTAAAGATCACCTGACTGTGGACCTTCTATTCTCCTGCTCAAAGCCTAAATGTTTTGAATATCTGTCTCTGTTAGCTACGTAAATGATCGTGATAAGAAAATTGCCTAGTGCTGGTATTTATCATGCACCTACAGCAACCAAAATGGGACTACTTGATAGATTGCCTGAATATCTCACTTGCTTGTTGAACTTTGATAAAGGAACTTTTAATACAAGATCTCATGATTGTCTGTGCGTAAAAACTGGCTGCACTAAAACTGAAATGGGGAAAAAAAAGAGCTTTTGGTTATTTTGTTTCCCAAACATACATTGGTGCCATTAATGCACTTTAATAATCTGGTGATAAACATTTATAATCACACCTGCACCTGTTTTTAATGTTTTAACCTAAGTAGTTATCTGTTTTGTTTGTTTTTTTTCATTGTGTTTTCATTGTTCTGTATTTTAACAGGGTGCTGATGAAAAAGACTCTCATTGGGTTCTCCATGTGTAAATAAAGGTAAATAAAAATGAAAACATTTCATGCATATAGACTGTTGAGATGTCATCTGCAAACTAGCAATTATGTCAATTATATGCACAAGGCGCCATATGATATTCATACATAATATACACAATAATTGCCTATTAAAACACTATGGATGCATATGGTTATTGGTGATTCTAAATTATTCGTCTCAAGTCGGACATACCCACCTGAGGCCCACTGTTACAGGTTTTAGCCGGTTTGCAATGGTTTAGTTATTCCTCAGTAACCTTATGCATTCCGAGCATTTTAATTATTCATTGTGATAAGATTATAAAGATTTTTCATAAATTTTAGAGCAGAGTTTTACAATGACGGTAAAGCTAAGAACATCTAGCATGCTACTCTACACTTCCTGATTATCTGACAATAAACTGTTTTAGAATTAGATGCAGACAGTACACAGTAGGCTTATTTTGACTTCAAGAGCTGTTCCTACAATATATCTGGGCAAATACAAAATTGGGCACAGGGTTTTTAAATAAATAAACAAACTTGACTGGCAGCATAATCCGTTCCTAGGCGATAGCCTGTGTGGCCTGTGTCTTAGTCCCAGTGCTAAAAGGCACTGGTATCGGCGCTCTTATCTGAACTAGCCTAAGTTGATAAGGAGTTTCTACAAAGACTGGGTGCACCGCTGATTGCCAATATAAAGTCCACAAACCCCTGGGTCCTCAGGCAGTAACTACAAAAGAGAAATTATTTCTCAGTTGACCAGTTTGGTTAAATGATGTGTTTCTTCCCATCAGAGGAGGTGAAGCCGCCAGCGATTGTAGCTTGTGGGTGCATAGCAGTATGTGTATGGTACTATGTGTATATCTATATATAGTGTGTGCGTGTGTGTGTGTGTGTTACCAGTGAGGGGAGGCTCATTTGTGCCTGTGCTAATGCATCTGTGACAGGCTGATATGAGTGCTGTGTGCACATCCAGTATAGCTTGGTATGCACAGCTAGTCAAACCAAACCAATCATTATACCATAAGAAAGTACAAAACGTTTAATAAGTTCTGCACAGGCAACACTGACAGAAAACGTATAGCTTATAACGCACGTTCGGAAGTTGTAAGAATGTATAAATTAGATAAGATATTACAAAAAATCTATTAATGATGTTATAGTAGCAGCTCACTGATGCTGAAACCACATAAAACATTTTCTGCCTCAAAGTGGTTTGAGAAGACGTGCACAACTTTTCCACTTACAAACAATAAAATGCAATGCAACAGGAGATGCACCAATACAATTTTTTCTCCCCAAGTTAAGTTCTTAAAAGAGAAAGTTTGTGTCATCAGGTTCAAATTTCAAATGTCCTTTTCCTAAAACTTGTATAAACAAAAGTTCAAACAATATGAGATGTTTTGTTATTACATTGAATGATCTACTTAACCCTGAGGCGATATCCAGAATCAGTAGCTAATCGGTGTCTATGCCGGCATACAACACAGTCTTTTTTACATGGTCATGTATACAGTTACTATACTTTATACTACATGTGTAAAAAAAAAACAAAAAAACAAAAAAAACAAAAAAAAAAACAAAACTGACCAAGCCTTCTGATTCTAGTTCATTTTATGCAATCCTATTATTTACTTGCTAAATTAGTTTTATTATATTCAATTGCTTTGTAGAAAGTTATGTTAATTGAAGAAATCTTTGTTAACCAATATTTCTAATTATACTTTTTGGGTTTCTTCTACTGCTGCACTTTTACTTACTAACGCATACCACAATTTCTTCATAGAGGGACAAAAACAGCTTGGTTTTCTTATCTTAAATTAGAATATATTTAATAAACAGCCCTTTTTAGACTTGAGTATGCAGCCGTACTATTTACTCTCTAAACTTGTATTATCACGCTCGATAGCTGTGTAGAGAGGGAGGAGATGAGAGCCTCACCGCAGAGCAACAGACAGAATCTACAGGACTACAGCAGATTATCAGCACAGCCATCTCTGCCTGCACCGGGAGGTTAAGGCTCCACCAGCTTTTCTATCTCGACTGAGCTGGAATTTGAATTGATTGACTCCTAAAATTGCTTTTTCTGTAGAAGCTTTGAGAGGCGTGGAAAAGGAAACCAATTACTGGCTGTCAAAACAGAGATGACCCACGGACCAGCCCCCTACGTTTCACCTAAATACAGCCGTAGACAGAGAGACACAGCCAGAAAACACAAAAGGAGCAGTGAAGATGTCCAGTGTGATGAAGAAGACACGCCTGCCAAGTTGTCTCTCTCAGTTCTGGTTAGCAGCGCTCCAGAGGCTGCTTCAAAGGTCCACTGCCTCACTTAAATTTGAAGAATACATGGTACAGATCCCATCCACGATATGAGCTACAAATTGGGTACAAGGAAGACATTTATGAATGGGTTATTATAGACCAATAGTGTAGATGTTGGATAAGCAATAGTAAATACATAGACTGTATTTAGTTCTACTTAGTATATTAATTATAGTATATTAAAACTTTGATCATTTTAAAATGTGTTTGTTTAAATAGGGCTGTTGGAATTTTGTTTACTTAGCAGCTCAAACTCTTCATAAAAAAGTGTTATTAGCTTAGATCTAAATCAGGTATATAACAGGACAGGACTGAAACAGGACTGTAAACTAGGGCAAAACCAGGTAACAAAATGACAACATGTATAGTACTTCTAGACAAGGGCTAATGCAATTGACAATAAAAATGGCTAAAATTTACTCTAAGCAAATACTACAATGAAAGACGACTCTGTGTACCACCAGAAGGTAAATACGTAGACATATATAAATACTTTTTATTAATACTTTTTGGCTTTTTCTTCTGCTGTTCTTTTACTTATTGTTGCAACACTGCACTTGGCCCCTTCAACTTGCTCCACTGTCTAGGTCTAGTGACATCACTGAATCACTAATATAAATAATCTGTTCTATGATTTAAATTTTTTTGTTTTGATATTTATAATGAAAATACAGCATAATCAATACAGAAAACTGTCTCCTGGCCTCCATGTGAGAGAGTGACACCACCATAGAGTCTGAAAACTACCAAAAAGTGTGGAAAATACTAGTAAAATACTAGTCACATATTGCATAACTCTTGCCTCTGTAAATAAGTGGTCTACATTCCTTTAATATGAAGAGTAGCTCCCATTGCAACCATTTAACCATTCTTTAGCTATGGTCCGGCTTAGTGCAGCTTAGTGGAGTGACTAACATAAAGTATTGCATATGAGTTGCATAATACAATTTCGGTAAATCTTGCAGTTGTGGGGCTTTGCAAAGACTGAAAAACAACTACATATTGTCATTTTTTTTTTTGGCAGTTGTTTACAGTTTGTTTAGCTTTAAATTTTAAGACAAAGCCAAAATGTAACCATAATAGCTCTGCCATTGCATTTTAAGTGTTGGGGATTTTTTTTTGAAATCCATGGAAATATGTACATAAAGCAATTATGTCAATTTTTTATGTATTTATTTTGTTTGTTAGAAAAATAAACTTTATATGACTTTAAATGCTTTATAACAGTAAAGTGACCTAAAGTAACTTTCTTTATACAATAGATGTCATTGATCTGCAAATATTAACTGCATTTATAAACATTTCTGACTGACTACTTAAAAAAGTTAGTGTTTAATTATATACACTAATAAAATACTACTAAAATTCAGGGAACAGATTACAATAGATTATAATAGATATTTCCTTACAATTGAATCCTTCTATTAGCACTATTGAAAGTACCTTGCCCATTATACATGCCCATCCATAATGAGATGCCCAGTATTTGTTACTGAAAATTCAATCCATAGTTAGTGATGCATATTTTCTGCATTATTGCACCATATGTTTACAATGCTGTTGTTTACAGTACAGCTTACAGTGCAAATCTATCTGTAATTTATATCCATAGTTACAGGGCATTCGCTGCACATGATTCTGTAAATAATTAAACTCCTGTATACACCTCTGCACTCTCGGCAAAACGCACATTTCTATTAGCAATCAAGTTCAACAAGAGTAGAGTCGTTAGCTAATGCCTTTTAGCAAACAGGCTCTGAGATTGATTTTGGTTCAATAAATAGGCTGCATGAAACCTATGTGTTACTAAACACTTTCAAGATTCCCCATTCTTAAAGTCATACAGAGGTAAATGTGTTCCTCTACAGTGGCTGCAGGAAATATATGTAAATATATGTAAATGGTTGTCTATCAGTGTGTATTTTAGGACAGTGCAACCAAGGCCAATATATTTAAGATGAATGTATGACTCCAAATATCTATGCAACGGATGTTAAGATAGTAGTCAGTAATTATAATTAGGTCACTATTAAAGGAAGGACCAAAACAAAATCATTGTGCACTACTGTAAAGCATTTTATTTGTATTACTTTTTATGACGATTATATATACTTTGTGAAACCTGCAGTAACATACTAGAGGAATTGTAATCTCCATCCATCCCTTTTCTTCCACTTATCCGGGACCGGGTGGCGGGGGCAGCAGTCTAAGCTGGGACTTCCAGACTTCCCCTCACCCAGACACGTCTTCCAGCTCCTCCGGTGGAACCCCAAGGTGTTTCCAGGCCAGCTGAGAGACATAGCCCCTCCAGCGTGTCCTGGGTCTTCCTCAGGGTCTCCTCCTGGTGGGACATGCCCGAAACACCTCTGGCGTCCAAGGGGCATCCTGAATAGATGCCCAAGCCACCTCACTTGGCTCCTCTTGATGTGAAGGAGCAGCGGCTCTACTCTGTGCTCCTCCTGTTTCAACAAGCTCCTTACCCTCCTTATCTCTAAATGCCCAGCCACCCTGCAAAAGAAGCTCATTTCGGCCACTTGTACCCGTGACCTTGTCCTTTAAGTCATTACTCAAAGTTAAAAACGATACGTGAGTGTAGGAGCATAGATTGACCGGTAAATCGAGAGCTTTGCCTTTCGACTCAGCTCCCTTTTTACCACAACAGTTTGATATAGTGTCTGGATCATTGTGTATGCTGCACCGATCCACCTGTCAATCTCACACGCCATTCTTCCCTCACTCGTGAACAAGGCCCCGAAATACTTGAACTCCTCCACTTGGGGCAAGGACTCACCACCCACCCAGAAGAGGGCAAACCTCTTTTTCCAGTCGAGAACCATGGACACGGATTTGGAGGAGATTATTCTCATCGCAGCCGCTTCACACCGCCCCAGTGCCTGCTTCAGGTCCTGGTTCTATGAAGCCATCAGGACATCATCATCTGCAAACAGCAGTGATGAGATCCTGTGGTTTCCGAAGCGGACCCTCCTCCGGTTCCTGGCTACGCCTAGAAATTTTGTCGATAAATACAATGAAGACAACCGGTGACAAATGGCAGCCCCAGCGGTTCAAAATGTACTGGGAACAGGTCCAACTTACTGCCCGCAATGCTCTTGTCATACAGGGACAGGACAGCCCTTAGGAAAGGGCCCCACACCCCATATTCCCAGAGCACCCCCCAAAGGAGACCACAAGGGACATGGTAGATCCACAAGATCCACAAAGCACATGTGCACTAGTTGAGCAAACTCCCATGAACCCTCGAGGACTAAATATAAATGCTCAGCAGACAAACTTACAGTGATTCTTACACCCGTGGGTAAAACTATAGGGTGTTACCTTTACAAAGACCCCAAACTTGTGCATTTACTACTGAGGGTTCAATAATGGTGATTATTTTAATTTGGAGATGGTCAGAACAAAGGCAATTTCACCAAAATGACCCGGAATGCTAAGAGGTTAGAGACTATTCCTGTTTTCAGTTCACAACATTACATAGGTTTTTGGCAGGATGGGATAAATAGCAGGATAATGAACATTGCTGCAAATATATATATATATATATATATATATATATATATATATATATATATATATATATATATATATATATATATATATATATATATATATATATATATATTTCTATCCACATTATAGTATGTAAAGAAAACAAACTGATTATATGTGGCTTCTGTTTTAAGTAATCATCTGTTTGTCATACTGTGTATTTGGAGAGAGCCACTTTCAAACACATCTTACAGTAATGGACGTTTTAACCACTCCTTAGCAAAGTATGCTTTCTGTACACAGTTCTCGTAATATATTATAATAGGCACCTTTGCTGAAATTTGCGACAGCTTGAAAGGCAAATTCAACTATTTTTATTCACGCGCCACATAATAAGCCTGGCTGTGAGAGTTGAAGACAGAAGAGCAGGGAAAGAAGGAATAAAAGAGGACTATATAGAGACTGGTATTCTAGGCATAAGCTGCAGCTCTAGTCTGTTGCCAGTGAATGGGTTTAATGCAGAGCTCTGAGTCTCTGGCAGCTCCACTTTGGAGACAGGGCCCAGGTCCACCCCCTTGTTTTTATCTGTCCATGTCCTCACGATGAAGGCTGCAGATTGGCACAAGAACAGGCCATGGTTAGGAATGATAAAGAGTGGAGTACACTACAGAGGTACAGGGAGACTGGACAAAAGGCAGTGGATAGAAGCAGGAATTACAGCTTGTTCTCACTGGAGTCAACTTCAGAAATGAAGCGGTTGTGGAGAATACAATGCAGCCAAAGATTCAACACATATCTAGACTCTTGGCACCAGATTTAAACATGAGGAGAGAAATGTAAGAGCTGTTTTAATCTGAAAGATAAAAGTCCATGTACCCAATTTTTTCCTATGTATTTGAGCAAAATTTGTCTTGTCAAGGTAAGCACACTGAACTAGTCATTTTAAACTGTTTGCAGTGGTCCACAGTTATTCATGTTTTTAAGACGGTAAAACTTAGGTCTTATATAGATTTAGTGTAGTTGTCGCAATTTTTTGATAAATTCTTAATAATCTATGACATCCATCCATCCTTTTTAAAAAAAAATGCATTTTATGTTACAGAGCGATGGAGATGGAGGCAGGCGCATTTTATAATATAATCAGATTTTCTTTTTGAAGCTAAATTGCATATTGAGTATATTGAAACCTCCAAAAGATGCAGATAGTAATAAAAAATGAACAAAACCAGGCAGTGAAATCTTCCAAAATAGGGTACAGAATGATATTTCTGAAATGTCTTGTGCTCAAATGCCAGAAAAGTGAATGCATAGTCAAATTAAACATCTCCGTGGGTTGCAAAAGTCTGATTTGATTATGGTCATCAGAGGAATATAAAAAAATAAAAAAAATAAAAACTAAAGACATGAACTTTCGCCAATACCGCCCACCCCATAAAATAAAACCGATTATTAGTTCTGTCTTGAGGAATAGTATGCTCCACCAGCACTTTCATGGCTTTTACAATGAATTCCAAGATTTTGAATTAGAGTCAACAAAGCATTCAATTTGCCAAAACACTAACTTAATGTCTTGGTTTGCAGTGTTTACACATTTAGACATTTATTTTACAAGTTTCTGTTCCCCCCCCCAAGTACAATTACACATACGGTTTTCACAATAATCAACAGTAGCCTTGAAGTCATATATTTTTTGTTACATTAAGACATCAGACACAACTTACCAGGGGTGGTGCCAGACATTTTTGGTTGGAGGAGCTATGGGGGTGCTACGTTCTCCAATGGGGGAGCTCACTTAACATGTTAATTTAGAGTCTTATATGTATGCGAGTGGACCCCCTCCCTCTACCACGTTTGCCTCGCTGTTTTAAAGTTTAAATGTAGTCAGCCCCTGTAGTGATTTATGAAAACTAACACGAAATTAGTTATTTTTATTGTAGTCTAATTTTGAACACTTTGTGGTTGCCATTTGAACATTTTTAGTCAAGATTAAATGTTCTATGAAAATGGGGCAAACATCTTTGGGGGTGAATTGACCATTCTTGGGGCCCCCCTTTGGTGCTGCCCTTGCAACTGACACAAGGAGGTGGGGTGGAGTAGGGGTGGGGGATGTAGCTCATTTTAAATATATAATTATGTGATTATGTGACTGGGATTGATAAACATGATCAACATTATAAACCTATGTATGAGCATCAACATACACATCGGGACTGTTTGGTTTTTTTTTCCTTTAAATCATATACTGAATAAGAACTTCTAATATCTACTTGTTTACTTAGAACCAGATGCATTGTCTTGCTATAGATACCATACAAATTATATACAAAAGATAAGAAGTTTAAATATTTATTAAATAACATCATTATCTTAGACTCATTCTTTCTCACTGTTGCCATGATGTCCAAAATATGATGAACCAGCATTATACAAAACAGTACTCGGAGAGGAGAGTGGACCTCCCGCTCTTTATTACAATAATGAATTATAATTACTGTTGTGACTATTACCCCATAAAGGCCTGTCTAAACAGTGAATCCTCCATCTCGTGATTTATAACCTTCGGCTACAAGCATTTATCATTGTGCCTTATAATACACAGCATCAGCGCATAGAAAATACAGGGAGCTTGAACTCGACCAACTCAAGCTCATACGCTGTTAACTAAAAAATTCTTTAAATAAGTAGTTATTTACTTATTTCTGTTGAGAAATAAAGTTTTTATAATTCAATTTATAAATACTTCATATGGACAAAAGATGCAATACGTTTAAGTAGGCTCTTAATAATAGCAAACAACGAAGTAAAATCTGTCAACTGGACAAATCTTGTAGGAGTGAAGACGTTTCGCTGCTCATCCAAGCCGCTTCTATTAATCTATTAATTAATCTATCTATTAATCTATTCTATTAATGCTGTGGATCCTAATATCAAGTTCACACGGGAAGAAGCCAAGGAGAACAAATTGTCCTTTTTAGATTGTGCAGTAACAATAGGAGAGGACAGGCGTCTCCAGGTAGACGTTTACAGGAAGCCCACACATACGGACCAATACCTGCCGTTTGACTCACACCATCCACTGCAGCAAAAAGTGATCCGGACACTACACCACAGAGCTCAAGTGGTGCCTACAAACACAGAGGGAAAAGTGAAGGAGAAGCAACATGTGGAGAAATCCCTCTCTCCTTGTGGATATCCAAAATGGGCCTTCAATAGATCTAAGAGAGCTAAAAAACAGGACAACAGGGAATGTGAACCTAGAAGGAGAGGTGTTACTATCCCTTACACTGCGGGTGTGTCTGAAAAACTTCAGAGAATCTTCAGACAGTATGAGATTCCTGTCTTTTTCAAACCCACTCAACACTTTAAGGCAAAAATTGGTTCACCCTAAGGACAAAACTCCGAGCCATAAACAAAGTAATATAGTCTACTCCATTCAGTGTAGTGAAGAGTGCAGTGAGCGTTACATTGGAGAAACTAAACAGCTGCTCCATAAGAGAATGTACCAACACCGGCGGGAGAGTTCCTCTGGACCCCAGTCCGCCGTGCATCTCCATCTCAAAGCCACTAACCACTCCTTTGAAGATGGTGAAGTTCAGATCTTAGCCAGAGAAAAGAAATGGTTTGAGAGAGGAGTTAAGGAAGCTATTTTTGTTAGAGGAAAGAGAATCCTTCCTTAAACAGAAATGGGGGCCTGAGACATAATCTCTCCCCCATCTACAACTCCATCCTCAGACCCAGAACAATGAGAATAATAGCAGGGTCGTTAAGGGCTGCATAGGGTAGTTTCAGCTGAAACTGGAGACAATAGCCGTTTACAGTTTCAGTGTAGTTAGCCCCTCCCCTTAGTTAGATTTAAAGGCAGTGGCCACCAGCAATCTGACCAGAACTGAAGAAGCAGCTTGGATGAGCAGCGAAACGTCTTCACTTCTACAAGATTTGTCCAGTTGACAGATTTAACTTCGTTGTTTGCTATGGATCAGACCTGGACAACTGAGGGTCTACACAGACATCTTCTCTTAATAATAGCAGAGCAGCCATAAAAGTTCAGCCTCCCATAGTAAAATATACATATTTCATTTGTCATTATGATGTACAATAGACATAAAGCAAATGGGGTAAAGGCTTATAGCAGTAATGAAAATATCTTGTTGGCGGTATGGGAGCCAATATAAAAGAATCCTATGTAGACAAAGAGGGGCATGCAAATCTAGAACCTTCTTGTCATTTGGACCACTGCAATCACACTTGCGTAGTTAAAAGTTTAATTAATGGGTTTCAGTTTCGTCTTATATGCAACATTTTGAGGACTTTAAGTTGGTAATGAAAAATGTTTCATTGTCCTGAAGCCCATGAATAGGTGGGACAGTTGGGACCTTTTGGCCAAGTCTCTGATTGTTAATTTTTTTTTTGCATCCCTGTATGTTTCCCTCTAGGTCTGAACAATATAAGACACACACGGTAAATGGTCACATTTTTATATAGCCCTTTTCCACCTTCAAAGCACTTTACATCAGGGAGCCACTCACTTCTTCATATACATTCATACACCAGTGTACACAGACGCTGAGGGTGTTAAGTGTCTTGCTTAAGGACACAACAATCACAAAAAAAGATCATTATTGACTTATTATTGAACACTGTATCCTTTCCAGATGTCCTGTTTACCACTGGGATATGATTTGGGATATGCCCCTGGCAAAGGTTTATAATCCATAGAAGTGTTTATTTACACAGTACTGTTACATATAAATACACATAATAAAAGCAAAATCATACATCAATTTAAAAACTAACCTTGATTGCATTCAGCGCGTTCCCACCTACCTCTGTGAGTCAACACAAAACTGCAATCCAAAGATGTATAGAATAAATTACCATCCAAAAGCCTGTTAATTGTGAAGAATGACCGCATGAGGCTTATATCAATTTCTATTGTGATGGAAATGATGTATTATAATGTAAGTGTTTGACAAGCCTTCATTGGTGATTTTGACTGTTTGATTTGCTTGGTGTCAGATGTCTTTTTATTGCACTCCACTTGAAAATCCCTGCTTGTCTAAATAACATGGCCTTTCCTTATTACTGCACTGTTAGGCTGAGAGCTGCCTCATAATCCTCAGAGCTATTCAACAGATGGCTCCAAATTGTGTTATAGCAATAAAGACAAAGGTGTGTGCGTTTTTTTAACTACTAATTTTCCAAGATGTTAAAGTCATTTACAGTTAATATACACTGACATATGCACACATAATCATATCAAAGTAGTGTTATAAAGAATGGCATTGATGAGAAGAGAGTCCCAGTAGGTATAAGAATTACAGTGCACGTATAGTTTGCACAATTTGCACAGATAAAACGAGAGAGTGTTTCTTAAATCCTATATATTTAACTACGATAGAAAGGCAAACAATAGAAACTTCGAAATCTTAGAAACAATGTGGCCTACATTTGGTTATAACGAACTATAACTATGTTTTATAATGGGATAGTGCACTTGTGTTTAAAGTGAGATTTAAGACTCAATTTCTCTTGTTCCCTGATGTTGACTTGGTTCAGTCCTGTTCTTGTCCTATTCTAGTCCTGGTTTACTTCTGGTTTAGTCCTAGTTTAATCCTAGTTTTGATGTGATGCCCGATTCACAATGATGAGTTTGTAAGCGCTTTTCACAACTCTCAAAAGCCAGAGTAGAGTTTTGCCATCACAGCAATTCTAAAACCAACTAGCATGCTGACAGTGCACCGGCCTTACTACCTGATCTGCTGATGATTAAAAAAAATAAAAATACAAATTAATTACATACAGACAGCACACATTTAGGACCCAAACACCGCTTTTACAATATATCTGCACCAGGACAAAAAGCAGTTGTAATAGCAACACAATAAACTATGCTGTGCTAATAACAACAGTAACCCCACAATTACAGCATAGTACCCACACCATCAATTTCAAAGTTTTAATATCCGGGTGTCCATTTGGCTGGACTGTATCAAGGACATGCCCCAGCTTTGATTTGCAAATGATCTTTGTGATAAATTCCCTGATCTAGAGCCATCAGCAACAAAAGGGCACCACAAAAGGTAGATTAACCTTGTAAGGCAATCTGGACCTGCATGTTTATAGTATAGAGCCGCTCATCAAATTAGGTTTTATTTCCACTATTACGGCTAACTACGCGGGTGGTTATAAATTGTGTGTCACTGTGAAATAATTATCTCCGTGTGCATGTTTCGCTGCAGTAAAAACCGAGTGCAGTTTATCAATAAAGTAGCAAGATGCAATCCTTTATACCTAAGCTAATTGAGATAATGCATGTGTGTCCCCTGTCGCTATCCACGCAGTTGGATAGTGTAGCTAACATTGGGTTAATATGCACGGCTCATCTGATCACAGCTTATGTACAATGTTAGTCAATGCATTACTCAGAGCTTCCCAGTGGACATTCACACAGGCAATGCACTGTTTAATATTTATGGTGCCGCATTACTTATCATTATAAATATTTATTGTGATTTACTCTTTTGTCTGGGTCCTTTCTGTCTTGGTACCCAGGAGAAGCAGCTCGTATCATCGCCATCGCTCTGGTCGACTCTCATGGGTCCCACTGAATTTGCGGTCTGTTTATTTCTTATTTATTTTATGTCCTTGGATATTGTTTTTTGTACTCTGTTTCTCTGTTTTACCATCAGATTGCTAATGGTTTCTGACTATTCATGTGGATTTGCTCTTTATTTTTGTGTGTGCCTCAATGCCTGCACTTACCATACGCCGGGAATCTCTTTGGGTAAGTGTACAATGAAATGAAGATCGAGCAGGCTACCATTGTATGATTTAAAGTACCTTGGTGTACTAGATTTGTATCAGAATATCTATCATACCGCCATCAGTCTCGCTCAGGATTGGCTGTTTGGTTGCTATGATACTTGTGGTCGGAATTCCATACATGGAACTATGCTCCAAATTAGTTCCTATAAGGGCAACAAGTTTCATTTGACTGGAGCCAAACACTATGGGTAAGGTCTTTATACAGTCCATGTCCATGGTTGGCAACACCCAAAGAGCCATTTGGATCCTGTTTCCACAGAAAAAAACACTAGGAGCCACAAATACATTTTGACATCTAAAATGAAGATACCACTTTTTTTTGTTTTTACCTTTACGCTTTGTATAAACAACTATAGTGTGTTGCTTATGAAATCCATGAAGTGCTACAGAGACTTCTGCTCCTGAACCTCTGAGCACAGCGTCTGCAAATCAGGGAAGGACCTTTACGCAGAACTTTAAACTGTCGTCTGCGAGGCGTGACAGGTGTGTTTTTAACATAGTTAACGCGAGTGTGACCCTTATTTTTAGCGACGCAAAATAAAATATTATTTTATTTGAATATTTCAAGATCACAGTAATCTTCCAATTTAATCTACAATTTAAAAAAAAAACTAACACAAATAAAATACACTTCAATCAAATACTTACGATTTATTTTCTTAAGCCGTGCGGAGGTGCATTATAAGGATGAAAGAGCCTCATGCAGCTCCGGAGCCGCTGGTTGCCGACCTCCGGTCTATGGTCTCCATGTGTTAACACTTACACACCTCATCAAAACTGGGACTAAACCCAGAACTAAAGAACTGACTGATCTACTTGTGCTAGTCCCAAACAGTTGCCAAACTGTTCTTCCATATTCCACATAAACGCTCAGTATACATAATGAATAACTTTTGGTTGGGGCTTTGATTTAGGAAATAAAATAGCAACATTTAATCATAATCAAGAAAAAAGTCTGTTCTCACAGATGGCATGTACTCAATGCAAGTGTAACATTGCACACTGTAAAATGTGCATTTTGGTGAGAACTGTACCCATACCCACCCTCACAAAAACTTCTACCACAGTGGTTACCAACATTGTCTTTCTCCAGTACCCTCTACATTTTGTCTTTCATTTATTTTTTATGTTTATTAATGACATTACAATCACATTCGGCAAGCCAGATACATTGTTTTGAGTGTTTTAGCACATATACACACATACATACATATCACCTCAATTCTGAAACCATTCCAACGACCCCCTGCTAAGTGCTCGTACCCCTGATTGGGAAACACTCGTCTAGTATACAAATCTCCAGTCTAAACAGAGGACATGTATCTTTCTAGTAGCGCCCCATTCACTCGAACAGCAGCCCTCGGGATTCTTCCATGGGTCGCTCGGCAAAGGGCCAACAGCAGACAGACTTATGGGGAATTAGACTGCCCCACAATCTCCATTTCATGAGCATCCAGTCCATAAACACTATTGATTTTCACACTGTGCTTTTGCCCCTTATATCCACTGAACTGTGTGTGGTCGGCCGCAGCCAGCGCCGGTAATGAATAATAATGCAAAAAGAGGGTCAAAGTCATTTCCCCTCAATCAGGTTAAAGGACTGGTCTCCTCTCAGGCAGACAGGGAGAGCTCAGGTACAGTCTAGTGAGATTCAACTGAAACAATCTCTCAATCTAACAGACAGGCAGGGTAAAGCTGTTTTGTATTAGCACAGCAGATAGGGTGCACATTTTATACAGAACCAGATCGATATGTAGAACAAGATTTTATGTTAGTCAAATCAAACTTCATTCATCAAGAGTTTTCCATACATGCAAAGTAACTGAAAGTACTTTACATAGACAATTAAAACAATTGCTCAGTCTACTGTCTACAGCACCTTAACTTGTACTTATATTTACCCCCCAAAATTTAGGCAAATTTAAAAAGTTTGAACTGACTTTCCTCTGTGCATAGCTTGTCCTTAGAGTACATTGGATAGTGGAAGCCAAAACTTCAGAGTCTCAGCTTCACAAAGAGTCCAGCCACTTGTCTGTACTCCAAAGGGTTCAAAAACAGATTCAGTTTGAATTGTGGGTCATTTTAGTCAGGCGTTTTAGGGAAAAATCACTCTTCATCATAAGGGGTAAGTTTACAAGTCACTGCTGCACTATCTTTGTAAAGGCAAGTCCATTGCACAAACCAAATTAATGCAAACTGTGCATAACAAAACGACATTTCCGTAACACTTTTGGGCACTGAGCTCTTACATCAAAGAAACATCCACACATTCACATTCAGTCACCAGTATCTGCAGTGCAAGTGCCAAAAGACATGCCTTTGAATCAATGGACATTCAAAATACCCAAATATCTAAACCGTTATCTTCTGAGGTTTAAATGTTTGAATCAATCCACGATCACCTGATATGAACTAATCATTCTGATACATTGTGCCCTCAAGTACATTCTTCTAGACTGTTTTAAACAATTGATTTAATAGTATTTGACTAAACTAAGCCATAACCATGTTTATGTGCACTCACCAGTATCCGGACCAGCGAGGTGCCCACAGGTGTGTTTTCAGGGAGGCTGATGTTGTACAGAGGGCTGCTGAAGATGGGCCTATTATCATTCTCATTGATCAAATCGATGAAGACTCGAGCAAAACCCACGTGGTCCGACAACGACTCATTGGCAAAGAGCTGTGAAAGGGTTAAAATAATAAAAACATATGAATACAACTTTATTATTATGAAAAATAGACATTGCAAGTCACGGTTTACAGATAAATAATAGCTCATTGATAGACTGCCAAGGAACTATCACTATCAACTATCGCACATACTGCTAATAATTTTAAATATTTTGTGAACCTATGTAGCTGATATTATGTTGCTCCATCTTGAAGGAAGGAGCTAGCTACACTGAAACTAACACACCTACTTGTTCTACCAGCAACCTGACAAGAACTGGAGAAGTTACTTGGATGAGCGGAGAAACGTCTTCACTCCAAAACTTGTGTCCACTTGAATTTTCTTTTGCTATTGATGTCATTACTATAAATGGCAAAATTCCTAAATATTTACACCTGATATGTTGCTGATGTTTAAGGGTAAGATATATACAATTGTTTTATGCAATATGCTATTCATATATTTTCTTTAATTATAGTTGAATCATTTCGTGTGTTAATCCATCATAGTGTGTTTCATTAAAGTTTTAAACAGGTATAGCAAATAAAGGTCATTTATTGTAATTTTCTTAATGATGCACTAAGTAACTTTTCTGCTGGTTGATTTGTTACCGTCTTACCTTCCTGGAAATGTTGCTTTGCCTGAAATGTTCCTCAATACAGCATTAAACTTGCGTCTGTGTACCTTTAAATACATTACGAAGACTACAGTTTTAAGTAAGGTCTTGGATAATCCCCAGTACGCAGTCCCCACTAACTAAGGTAAAGCAGAGGTAAAGTGAGGAGACAAAACACCAATTTCCCTTTTCAAACACATCTGGGGCAGGAGCAAGTGATATTGCCTGAGTCCAGTTTAACCATCTGTCCAAACAAATAAAACAAGCTACAAGAACTAAACATAATGAGCTACTTTAAGTTCAGGACAGTCTGGCCCACAAATCAGTCCTGGCCAGAGGTTACTGTGTGTAGCACTAGGTCTGTGTTAGCTGTAATGGGCCAAAGCTATAGGAGAATACACATACAAAAGCACTACAAGCTCAGTGTATTTTAGACTGGGTTAGATGCCAGCTGCAGTTCAACTCATTATGGCCCTTCTTTATTATAAGGTTTATAGAAATGAATTTATTTTTTTCAGCAGTGATAATAGTGGGATCAAAAATTGCAAAGTTTTATGCATTTTAATTAAAAATAAATATACATACCGGTACATACAGTGAGGCAAATAAGTATTTGAACACCCCAGGATTTTGCAAGTTCTCCCACTTAGAAATCATGGATGGGTCTGAAATCTAAGTGCATATCCACTGTGAGAGACATAATCTAAAAAAAAAAATCTGGAAACCACATGTATGATTTTTTTTTAAATTATTTGTATGTTACTGCGGCAAATAAGTATTTGAACACCTGAGAAAATCAATGTTAATACTTGGTACAGTAGCCTTTTTTTGCAATTACAGAGTTTCCTGTAATTTTTCACCAGGTTTGCACACACTGCAGGAGGGATTTTGGCCCACTCCTCCACACAGATCTTCTCTAGATCAGTCAGGTTTCTGGGCTGTCACTGAGAAACGCGGAGTTTGAGCTCCCTCCAAAGATTTTCTATTGGGTTTAGGTCTGGAGACTGGCTAGGCCACTCCAGAACCTCGATATGCTTCTTACGGAGCCACTCCTTGGTTATCCTGGCTGTGTGCTTCGGGTCATTGTCATGTTGGAAGACCCAGCCACGACCCATCTTCAATGCTCTAACAGAGAAGGAGGTTGTTCTCCAAAATCTCGCAATACATGGCCCCGGTCATCTTCTCCTTAATACAGTGCAGTCGTCCTCTCCCATATGCAGAAAAACACCCCCAAAGCATGATGCTACCACCCCCATAATTCACAGTAGGGATCTTGTTCTTTGAATTGTACTCATCATTCTTCTTCCTCCAAACATGGCAAGTGGAATTAAGACCAAAAAGTTCTATTTTGGTCTCATCTGACCACATGACTTTCTCCCATGACTCCTCTGGATCATCCAAATGGTCATTGGCAAACTTAAGACGAGCCTGAACATGTGCTGGTTTAAGCAGGGGAACCTTCCGTGCCACGCATGATTTTAAACCATGAGGTCTTAGTGTATTACTAACAGTAACCTTGGAAATGGCAGTCCCAGCTCTTTTCAGGTCATTGACCAGCTCCTCCCGTGTAGTTCTGGGTTGATTCCTCACCTTTCTTAGGATCATTGAGACCCCATGAGGTGAGATCTTGCATGGAGCCCCAGTCCAAGGGAGATTGACAGTCATGTTTAGTTTCTTCCATTTTCTAATAATTGTAAATGATTTGTTGAGGATAGTGACTCTGTATTCGATTCTATATTGGAGTTTGTCAATTTGTAATTTTGATTTTGTTTACTATTAAAGTTACCATATGCATGCAAGTTTATTTCTTTTTCACTAGTAGATGGCAGATGTGAAACCTGTTCACCCCTACCCTCCCCTTTGTTCAGGCTCACCTGTGCTCTCTAATCTTCTTCTGTCAAACCAAAGCTGGCACACTATCAGACTGCAGTAATGTAGATAGCATCTAGTGGTGATATGTGAGAATACAACAGGGGTGGGTTGGCCAATCTAATTTCAAATGGTAGCTTTAAGGCAAAACAAAATATGATGCACTATTGTTTCTTTGAGCGTATGCATACAAACTGAAAGTCAAAGAGATGAGTAACTAAAATCTGTTGGTTTTCATTATTATTATTGAACATTGTTACCCTAGTCTTAATATAAAATGTCTTTAAAATCATTAATATTAATACCACTTACATTGGTTTACATACACTGGATTGCAAACCTCGGTGTAGTTCTGAATCGTGCATGTTTGTACAGTAGATAGGGCCAACATTTATCATAAAAGTAATATGTAAGACACATTTAGAAACACAATAATTTCAATAAGACAACAGCTGTGTGGCCATCATACCAGACTTGGTAAAGGTTTGACTCACAGAGAAGCTGAAGCTGCGGATAGTCTCATAGTCGAGCGGTTTGGCCACCCTCATACGAATGTCGGCACGGCCCTGCACTGCTGTGGGCGAGATGGTGAAGTACTCCGAATTGTTCCCTGTCAGAAACACCTGGAACATGCTGTTCACCCCCTGCACAAAGAAAGAAGACACAAACTGCTTTAAGCAAAAAAGGGAAGAGCTGATAAGAAGCTCTTTGTACAGTTATCCTGTCAGATTTGGAGAAGATGCGCAATCTAAGTTTTGCAATTTTAATGAGATTTTAGATTCATTCTATTTTAGTTAGTATTTTCTGTTTGTTTTTGTTTTGTTTTTTACCAATCAATAGGTTTAAGAATGGTGGGAAATTGGCACTGTTGGTATATTAAGAATGACAAAATATTTTATCTTTAGAATTGAAAAGTCCTCAAAATGTTGCCTATAACAAGAAGCTAAAACCCATGAATACACTATCAGCCACATCATCCAAGGAGGCTATGGTTTTGCTGGGATTGTTTTATTTAAAATAGTATAGGTACACTTTAGTTTATTTATTTTTATAAAAGCTCTTTTTTCCATACATCATTATCACAAGATATCTTACATTTGCCATACGGGGCCTTCAAAATTGCAAAACTAAATTAGAATTGTATTGTGTACAACTTAATTTTGCACAATGGAATTAATTCCACCACATTTATACCTCCGCTGTGGCATGTTTTCTATAGATCTATAACACAATTGGATATTTTACTATTGCATACAGCGCATAACTATAAGCGATGTATTTTATTGATGGTAAAATAATAATAATAATAATAACAATAGTAATAATAACAATAATCACAAGTATTATTATTATTATTATTATTATTATTATTATTATTATGTGATATGGTTTATACCACGGTAATGGTCTGAGCCCAACAATATCTTGTGCTTTATCTGAAAAAAAACCCCATTTTGATTATAGTTTTTCAATTGTAATGTGAAATCTGAGATCGACGTGTAGTTTATATACTATACCTGTGTTAAAATATGTATAATATTAAATCAGGAGATAATATTCTAGTTAACTTACATTATTACATATGAGGCTGGTGGTGCAGTTTGATGCTTCGTGAACTCTGCACTGTGCCCCATTCATCCCTTATCAATGTGTGTAAATGTGCTTCATATCGAACCATCTTCCTGCACCACTTCCTCTGCCTTCTCCCTGTACACTGTATGCACCTTAATAAAGCTGTGTGAAAAACCTCTTATCATATCATCAAATGTATGTGCTGTGATCTATGACCTTTACTGTATAAATAACTACAGTGAATATGATAGACTAACCATTTTTAGGTGAATTATGGTTCAGTTTTCTCTGTGGTTCTTAAAGTTGCCCTATGTAACTTTTCTGATGGGGGTAACCCATCTGCTTGTCTCCATGGAGATCTTGCATTAACTCAATTACAGGTGTCTGTGTAATCCCTCAGTCGTCCAGGTATGATCCATAGTTACATAGTTACTATGGATCGTACCTGTACAACAGGGTTTTTTCAAGAACAGACTGAAGAAGTGGCTTGAATGAGCAGCAAAACATCTTCACTCAAAAACTTTCTGTCCAGTTGACAGAATTGAATTACACTTGTTTTTACGCTCAAAAAGTCATAGTCCTGGACCCTCCCCACCAAAGGTTTGTTGACCTTTGTGGCTTTGATTATTGTCAAAATTTAATACAATTCTATTAATACTGTTCATCTACATACAACTATACATCTGTTTTGCCACACAGAAGCCAATACAACTTGTATTAGCCAACATGGACAAGAATAACACAGCCAAATTATATTTACAATCTAAATGTTTTGATGAAAACATTTTTATTTGTATTTTATAAAGTACAACATGGATTGGTTTTTCCATTAAGTTCATAAATCCCAAATACATTTTATCTTAGGTCCTTTTCTCAATACTAAGAAATATCAAATGTCCAACAGTAATTTTAATTAAAACAAGAAGTCTCAAACTTATCCTATACACATTACACATAAACTGTACAACTTCACATATTACAAAGTGATCAGTTTCTCTATGTTTATAGTCATGAAATGGTATATTGGAGTGTACTGGACTTGTCTGATTATCCATAAGCCACTAAAGACAGAAGAACACATGCTTTGTTTTCAGTTTTGGAGACGAGCGATGATTTGATCTTCAGTGACAGCCGTGACTATCTCCACTATACAGATGTGAGCTCCCTGGGATTTTATTTACTCTAAAGAGTGAAAAAACATGTCACATTTGTCATCAGGACATTTGGGTGGGTCTGGACATTTGTAAAGCTCACTGCCATTGTCATTAATGCCAAATACTGCTGATAAAATCCCACACAATTGTATAAGGAAAAAGTGGGTGATTGGTGACTAGATTTAATTAACTTGACTATACTATCCAAGTTTTTTTTGTTTTTTTGCAATTCCATTTACCGTTAACCTGCAGAGATGTAACTGATTGGTTTCCAACTGACCTAATAGATTACTTATTTCAAACTTGTTTTGAGTCCGTTCTTGGATACTTCTATGAGATATGCTGTAACCAGTGTATTTCTATTTAATTATTAAAACAACTTAATAATTAGTAATAAATAATAAAGTAATTTTATGGAGGTGGCAAGTCACCTGTCACATCACCTGTCATGACACAAAGTTAGAATATTATAGCCAAAGGAAGAAGCTTTCCATGGAGACAAGCAAGAGGAGGCCCTCCTCCAGGTCAAATAAGAGGAAGGTGGCGATATGGAGATGTAAGTCTGCTCCCAGTGAGAACGCATGTTTTTCAGTGCAATAAAAACATCCAAAATGGAAAAAAAAAACTTGCGTTTTTGACAAAAAGTTAGTGGAGTGTCAACTGTTAAAATATGTATACAGTTTGTAATTATGTCTAAAAGGCTTTTTTTTTTATTATATTGTGTTCATGGATAATATAAACATTGTTGTTTTGAAGATTCATAATTTTAATGTAGAGTTTATAATAAATAAATATATTCAATGTCACCCACCCCTATTTAAAAGCAGTTGGTTGGTTTGGGCATTGACTAAAACAGTCTTTTAGAACAGCATTACGGTCTCAGTAAACCATTATCTCAACTAAAGCCCAGAAAACCTGGTCAGTTAAATCTTGAGCTTAGGGCTGGACTCTCACATGTGCAGGGGACAGGCGCAGAAGATGGACACACCGGTCGATTGGCATTATGCCGCTGGTCCAAATAGCCCCTTGTTTTTGTTTTCATCTCTGGGAGAACCATTGCGGCTGATGACTCCTATTTAAAAGACCATCCAATATGCAGGGATGTCACCTCAAACTGCCCATAAACGTAATTGCACGTCCATTTGCCATTGCCTTTAGAAGCCCCCAATAAAAGCAGCCTGTCAGACGCAGCTGCCACAAAAGTTTAGTGACAAGTTCCTCCAGCGAAAAGTTTTATAGATGCCCGCGGTGCCCAAGCAAATATGAGAGAAGTGACAAGAGAGAGAGAGAGAGAGGTAACAACCACTTGTGTCATATTGTAAAAAATGAAACGTCTGCCTATAATCCCTTACACTTGGAGAGGCGAGATTACGGCACGGGTGAAGCAGAGTGTGAATGATTGTGTATATCAGCTCTGACATGCAGGTTTAAGGGATCAAAACAAGCAATACAACCGGGGCAAAACAAAAGAGGGCTCATATTTTATTTCTGAAAACAAATGTATTCCTCCGGCGACAGATAAAGTCGTATTAGAAGGGTGGGAAATGAAAGGGGCATTTGCTCAAGCTAAAAATGTAACTTCCTATTTTAGCAGCGTTTTAGTTAAAATGTAATGGATAAACACTAGTACCATTTCTACATCTGCAACTACAACCCTACGACTGCAATGACTCTATACTTCTGCAGGAGGTTCTTACTACAACTACTTCTTTATAAAAGCCAATCCCAAGCACATTCAAACAAACTACAGCTACTGCAACTACTAAAACAACTACAACTCCTACTTTTTCAATAATTACTACTTACTACAACTTTTTATCAAAGCCCATTGCACTGCAGAGATGAAAAAAAAAGTTTCACCTTTGCAATTAAACAAATACTACCACTACAATGACTACTTATTACCACCGCTGCTTTATCCTAGCCTATAGTACATACAGTGTGTGAGAGAAAAAAGTTATTACTCCAGCAGTTTGTTATTTGCAATCACAGCTACTACTATGACTTTCTACAGACCCATTACAGGGATATCAGCATTGAGGAATTAGTGGATATGAGCTGGTTGCATTGTTTGAGTGCTTTAGGTGAAAGTTGGACATTGTTTGCCATTTCCCAAAGGAGCTTCCACAGCAGGTGAGGTGTCTTTCCTTATAGGTGAACCCACTCACACACACGCATTCTTTACCCCCCTCTCAAACTGAAAACATCAGCCCTCCACTGTCCTAAGTGCTCCTGTTATCTGCCCAATCCTCTCTCCTGTTCTCTTTTTTCTCTCTCTCTCTCTGTCCTCTTTCTTACTCTCATTCTCACCCCCTCCCCCTCTCTCTCTTTCTCTCCCTCTCCGTTTCTGTTCCCCCCCGTCTGTTTCGGACTTTCTGCTCCACCAATTACTCAGACTGCTACTTTACTTTTGCTCTGTAGACGAATCCTTCCCATTTTCTTGTGGTGGGACTCTGCTCTCCATCGCTGCATGCGCTACCTTTTCTCTCAGCACTTGACTCACGGTTATCTGTCAAATTCACCCGGGCCGCCGCTGTGCCTGAATCAATCCGACTTGACTAGCTTTCGGCTTATCTGCACACCGGGTGATTGATTTTCCTCGTTAGGTATAATTTGATGCTCTATCCCATCTCTTCCAGAGCAAATTAAATTGTAGTTGAGTCCATGTGTGAGTGTGCTATGTGTGGGAGAGGCTGCATGACAGTGGCAGATTCAAGTGTATGTTAGCTTTGCAGTGTGGCGTCTCAATGAGAAGTAGCTGACATGCTAACACGCTGTAAAAGGTAGTTCCCACAGGCAAAGCTAACACATACATGCTAAAGTGAGTTTTACACAGAGACTGATAGCTCTCTGCGCGCTAGTCTCAACAAGTTGTATGCACACTTAGGAAATGAGATGATTTTAATCCACACTCCACCAACAACCCTACAGTGTTAATATTGTAATGTGTAATAAGTGATGATTTCTATAAACTTGAAAAAAAAATCTGTCTTTGTTGGCTGTTCCTAGTGTGTGGTTTATTTATATCATATTTGCTACCAATTGCACACTACTTTGTTACATACTGTCCTCCGTGGTGCTGGAGGTGCCATCATGGGAGAGCAAGCCCCTACATGGGATGTACCACAGGAACATAACTGAGGTTGCATATATGAAGAAATCCTACCAATGGTTTGAGAGAGCTGGTCTGAAGGACAGCTCATCCTGGCTGCACAGGAGCAGGCCTTGAGCACTACAGCAATAGAGGCCCAGATCTACCACACCAGACAAGACCCAAGGTGTAGGTTTTGCAAAAAGGCCCCTGAGACAATCCAGCGCATAACTGCAGGGTGCAAATTGCTGGCAATACATGGAGCGGCATAACCAAGTGGCGGGCATAGCGTACAAAAAACATCTGTGCAGAGTACGGAGTGGAGACCCCAAGGTCACGGTAGGAAAAACCTCCAAAGGTAGTGGAGAATGACCAAGCCCAGATCCTGTGGGACTTGAAATATAGACTAACAGAATGGTGATGAACCAACTGGACATTGCAGTACAAAGTAATGGGAACATCATGAAAAGGCCTGGAAGGTGAAGGCACCAGTGGTATCACTGTGGTGTCTGTGTGTGTGGATATATATAATATATAGAGGACACAGAACCTTCTGTTCATGTTTCTACAATTTTTTTGTAAATAATAAATATTTTTGCTATCATAAAATTCAACTTTTAAATGTGAGACAGCATTGCATTACCATAGGGCCTGCATTGTCATCACATCATATAACTGGGTCCAAATGTGACAGTCAATACAATCAGTCCAACAGAAGAAAATATATTGTAGTTTTTTAAACATTTTTCTAACAGTCCTGTCATGAAAACAGAAAATTCACAATTTGAAAATTATACTGAACTTATATTATACCAGTGCTAGCCCTAAAGTAGGGTAATCCCCCTGGAACATATAAGTTGCAGTAAAATAGTAGCAAAGAAGTTACTTATTTCAGTCTCTACAAGTCAAATCTTGTCATACTACAAACAAATATAAAAACTAATTCAAAGAAAATGGCATTTAAACACCCCCAAAAACATGTTTTGTCATGTTAGACACTGTACAAAATTATGAGCTTCAATAAATAAGTAGCAAAGGAGTTACTTCTTCACCCTCTAAAGCTCAAATCGTATCATATTACAAAATAATTAGAAAAGAAATCCCCCGAAACACTGTACTATCGTTGGATGATAAGTCAACATAGTGTAGCCTCCATATAGTAAAGTATTGTGACAGGCTAAGTCACTAATTATACAAATGTTATTCTTTAAAGATATATATTTTTAATGGTGAAACAAGCATTATTTTTTGAAGCAAATGTCTCCACAAGATATTCTTTACTTTCTTCGTACTGTAATTTATTTAAACATTTTAAACATTTTCCATCCCACCTTTGTGTCAAAACTCACCTCATCTTTGTCTTCTGCCTGGATGAAGAGGGGCAGAGCGAATCCAACCTGTGCCAGCTCTGTGATGGTAACCTTATACTCGGAGCTGTTGAACATTGGGGCGTTGTCATTTTCATCAATGAGTAGAACAGTGAAATTAGTCCGCACTGATGCATCTGACAGAGTACGGTCGTCCTTCCGCTCTGTAGCCTATAGGAGGGGTGCCACACAGACAGACAAAAGACAAGAAATGCATTTTATTGCTCTGAAAAATGTCATTTTGCAGTGCAGCCAGTCACCAGGTATTTAGAGCTGTTCATTTATTGGATCAAAAGGTGGATGAACTCAAAGCAATCACAGAAATACGTTCAAATATGGGGCCAAGAAAAGGGCGCAGATACCTCTTTTTCACACCTCTACACAATGAGATTTAGAAGAAAGACACAATTACATAGACTTTTCAACTTCTGTCCATAGACTGAAAAAGTGACAGAAAATTGCTGAGAAGATAGGAGTGGATGTATTCTTTATTGATAGAGGGCTGTAACTTGCTATATTGAATAATAGGCTGAAACGACGCACTGAATTCTGGGTAATAATCAAAACGTGTTAGCTGTTCTTGTCCCGTCATTACTGAATCATTTGACCTCCATCTTCACACACGGCGCCGCTATCTAAGCCACTTGAAGTTGAGAAATTAGTTGTATTACTATGGCAAACCACAATCAATAGTGTAGCAGCACCTATAAGCACAAGCTGGAGAGAGACGAGACAAAACACACAAGAAAATCTATATCTTATAAATACATTTTGGGTGCCATTTTTTCATTTTTCAGCACTTGCACTTATTCAACTTTTCTGCTTTGCAATTATCGATTTCAATTAAAATGAGGTCAGAATATGTTATCAGTTTGCAGTAAACACAATCGGACTTTGAAAACATGGGCGTGTTTTGCAAATCTTTACCTTCAAAAAGTAGGCAAATGAGTAGAAAGTAAATGCAAACAGAATGCAAAGGTTCAAAACATTAAAACAGTAATAAAACTGTATAGCTTTCCAATAAAAATACAATGGGAATTAAAACTGCAGCACTGCATTTAAGAAGTATTAATTTAGCACAAATAGCACTGGCAACAAATGAAGAGAAAAATAAAACATGCTTATGGGCAAAACATTAATGTATGAGGATAAAAGAGCAGGTAAAAACCTCATCAGATTATATTAAAATTAGATAGTATCAGTAACACATGACATTTTTGGTAAATGGTCAAATTTTTATATAGCGCTTTTCCACCTTCAAGGCACTCAGGTGTGATGTTTATGTTGAGAGTGGGATTCAAACCACCAACATTCTACCACCTGAGCTACTGTCACCCCAATTTAAATTTTCTGTAACAAGTGAGAGTTCTACCTAGTCCCAAAATATATATAATATATTAAGTCTATAGTCATAGGTCTTTTTGGAAAATCTATAGGGAAAACGAATGGGAAATTTATGTTCAAAACAAAGTGGTGGGAAATAATTTTTGAACACAATTAAATAATCATAATTATAGCCTCAAATTGGAAACTTTTTAATTTTCAAACACAATTCTAGAAAACAAAAAAATATGATTTAAGGACAAGTGTAGACCTATGTACTTCATACTTGACGTAGCATCAAAATCCACAGTGTACCCCACTGGCCTTACACTGAAAAACTGCCTTTTTGATCACAAATCTTTCCACTTTGAGTAGCTCTTAGAAATCCATTTCACGCACCCTCTCACACCCTGCGGGGACCACCGGGTGTACAATAGTTTGGAGAAAAAAAATAGAAACGATGAACAGAAATACAGTGGCTGAGTGGACAGAGGTTTTGTGATGAGGATGAGAAACCAGGACTGACATGCTAAAGAGCAGTGGGACAGATCCGGCCCAGAGGCTGATGCACTACCCAGAGCAGAGGAACAGTAAATCCTCCTTTTTATCTGTAGCCTCCTTCAGGACTCTGACAGATCTGATGGTCCCCACGCCATGACAGGGACTCACAAACAGAAAAGCTCTCTCAAAATAGGCTTTAATAGTGAAGATCAGGGTTGTTCTACAGGTTTTCAATGTGTCATGTACCTCTGCCATAAAGACTGCTTCAACTGTCAAGCAGAGTGGTGCTGAGAGGAAAGATAAAACTGGTTCTGATATGAAATAATGGTTAAAGGTGCACTTCATAACTTTTCTATTGAAGGGTCTGCCACCTATAGTCATATCCACGGAGATGTGATGGTCCCACAGTATGGCATTATATTTCTCTACCAACATGGAGACAAGCAGCCGACACCACCAGGCCAAGTCTCACAGGTCAGATTTGTGTTGAGGTTATGCTGCTCTTAGACAAATGCATGTTTTCAATGTGTATTTAGCAACAAAAATCTGTACTTGAATAACTGCAAAATGTGTAAAGTTAATGCCATAGTGTGGAACAATCCAGGTAAAGCAATAAAATAGCCTTGATTATTTATAATAGTGATTAATCAGGTCCCAATACCATCACGAAGAAAATATAAAATAAAGTAACTGTTGCGATTTTAGATGCAAAAATATGTTTTTTTTCCTAATATATACACCAAAAATTTCAACCACAATGTAAAGCCTTTTATATCTGAATGTTTTTATCACAATGACTTTACTTTTTCATTCAGAAAGTTCATAAAGTTGGTCATATACTAGAGGAATGGTGATCTATTAGACATTAAGAATGAAATAAGCTAATTAATGAAGTACTGTGACATCCCTATTAGATTGCATTACCAAACGCATACTGAATCTATAGCATCTTCTGTCTGTCTTCTGTTTTGAGTACTGCAGTAGACAGCAGCCTATCCTCACCTCCACAGTGAGAGTGAATCCGGCTGAATACAGTGGGTTTTCTCTGTCCAGCTGTCCATTCACTGTCAGGTCCCCACTGAGGAAGTCCAGGGCAAAAACATGGTTGGTGTTCCCTGCATGGAAGAGAGAGAGAGACACAGAGAGAAGACACAAACGTCAGAGGAACAGACAAAAATGGCATTGTGGATAATTCAACATATACGCCGAGGGATGTGAAGTGGAGAAATGCAAGAGTCTGGTATAAGAGAAGTATGGTGTCTGGATTTCATGCAATATTGATAAAGTTTTCGCTGCTCACCTGCCTAGAGCTCACCCACCACCTCCGACCCCTTCACAGTCCTTTGTTTTATCTGCCACATTCGAGCCCCCCCCCTCCCAGAGAGTGGCTTTCTGTCAGCTCAACACTATTGTCAACACTGTTTTTGCTGAATATGCAGGGTTAGTGTTGGCTCAAACAAATCAAGTACTATCAATAAATTTGATTTTTTTTTTTTTTAATTTAAATATTTAGTCTTTTTAAACACATTTGAACAAAACAAGAACAAATAACACCACAATAAGGGCTGAATGTTTTTAATCATCATCGTCATCATCACTGTCATCATCATCATCGTCATCATAGTCATCATTGTCATCGTCATCATCATTTTTTTTAACACTGTGGAGGAAAAAGTAAAATCTTAATAGTACACATTAAAAACTAAAACAGAGATTAAGAGATGAAAGATAAGCCTGGATCTGGTATCAAAATAATAGTTAAAGGTGCACTTTGTAACTTTTCTAGTGGTGGGTCTGCCACCTATAGTTGTATCCATGGAGATGCTATTGTCCCAATATGCAGGGGTAGTGTTGGTTCAAACTAAAGTACTGTCACTAACCTTTATCTTTTCTTAATTTGTATATTTCATTATTATTAATATTATTATTATTATTACTAATTATTATTATCATCATCATCATTATTATTATCATTATCACCATTATTATTATTGTCATTATTATTATTGTCATTATCACCATTATTATTATTGTCATTATCACCATTATTATTATTGTCATTATTATTATTAATTATTATTATCATTATCACCATTATTATTATTGTCATTATCACCATTATTATTATTGTCATTATCAATATTATTATTATCATTATTATTATTATTATTATTATTATTATTATTATTATTATTATTATTATTAACAGTACAAATTGAAAACTAAATCTTAAACAGGAAAAGCATCTGATATAAAAACAGGTAACAGGTGAGTTAATGTGCTACTCAGAGAAATGAAACCTTTAAGGATGTTGATATTTTCATCTCTTGTTAATGGGTTAGTGGGGCACAGCTACTTAGAAAGTAAAGGGGGGACATCCTTGATAATGGTCAATTAATTGCATGGCTAATGATGGCGGGACAGACCGATCAATTCCACATCTATTCAGAGTCACCCTCCAGGATACACGTCTACGGCTGGTTGGGATCTGAACGTTTGGGCGGGTTGATTTTAAATTAAGACCCAATGACCTGGAAAAAAAGGTTTCCATTTTATGTACAGTGTTGTTTTGTTTTGGTTTAGTGTGAAAGGTTGATGTAGGATTGCGTATCTATTTGTATTAGTCTTCTGATCATAATTATTGTGTAATTTAGGCAAGTTTTAGCCTGTTAACATTGTGCTTGTTAGCTTACATTTATGGAGTTACCTCTACGTATGTCACATCTGCTGTCTGTGTCCAACCAGGAAGTAAAAATATTAACTTCACTCAAATAAAAATAGAAAAACTGCGTACTTTTAGCAGTTACGGTATCATACTTGCATGTAAAATGTTTTGTGAACCTACTTTCAATACACATCATATTATACAGTAAATATCCCTAGTACACTTGAATTGACTGGTTTATTAAATTAAAACCTGAATGTGAATATTACTGTCTTTATCATAAATAGCTTTTTAATAACACCTGGGTTGACTCACTGCACTCTTTACATGCACTGGTGAATCCCATTAACTTTACTACAGTCAATGATCTCATTCAAAGACGTGCATTTCAAATTATACCACTGCACCGCGCTCATTAGCAGGTTCAAAAGCCGTGTGTTCTATATTCACTTCAATTACACAGGTTAAAATATTAGACTAAGAGACGCTTAAGTCGTCTGCTGGTAATATTTAATCCTACTATTGTGTTTGGATATCCCTCCCCCCTCTGGTAATGCGTTACAGTATTCCCTGTTTTATTTATTTTTCTTTTTTTCGGATGGAACTGCTGGCTGCTAAATGAAGCTTGTATAAATGACAACAATAAATTACAGTGTGGAGAAAAGGAGGAAGTCCCCTTTTAAATATACTGTGTTTATCTGAAGAAAAAGCAAGATTATTAGAGACAGTGTATTCAAATTTACAACACCAGTGGGAGCAAACCTGACACAAAACTTGTATTCAAAATGTGCATATCCAGAACATAACTTAACAGCACATTTGTCATTTGTTGGAAATATACTGTCATTTTTCAGAATATCTGTGGTTCATTTTGCTGTAGATTCTCATGTTGTACAATACTTGAACCTGGATTCAGACATTTGCAGGCAACATTATAATATGCTCTTGTTATTTGTAAGAATGCCAAAATGGCACTCACCCTGTGTAAGATATGACAATCTTTCTTACATTAACAGAAATACTATAGCTTAATTACTTAATTACCTGCAAGCATATTAAACCATACACCACATCCTCACTGAATGCTTTATTATTGACATAGGGCTTATTAGGCCCGAGTGCCACAAACTGGCGAAGGGTTTATTAATTTCAGAAAACCGTGCGTAAGTGCACAAGCAGTGCTCGACATGCCCGTCAGAGACCAGGGACCCTCACCATGATGCAGGAATGCAGAAGCGCTTTCCAAAAATGTATATTATTAAATTAAAAAATGGGAATATTGTTTTTGCATCAGAATATTATTATTTTCCCTGGAACCTCCCCACTTTTTACCCAGTGAACAATGCCGAACACTCACGGAAATTTGCCCAGCATTATAACTCACTTCTAATTTCCAAAGGCAAAAAAGTGGGGCACACAAAACGACGCCCCAAAAATTTTGACCATAAAATCATGCAATTTGACACAGAAGTATATAATGACAGCACAAGTAAAAAAAATATTACAGCAATGCCGTCCGCTTAACCAGATGTCAGCCATATTGGATTAAAATGTGTTAAGCATGAGTCGGCAGTTTTCTTGTAAATGTCGTACTTTTATTAACTCTTTCTAAGGTATTCATCTGAACAGGCTCAAATTTCGTAAAAATTATTCTAAGGGATGGGACATAAAAAATGAACCAATTTTTCACCATAAGGCCTCTGTCCAGCAAACCCGCAAAAACTGCACACAATAAAAAAAAAAATTAAAAAAAAATAAATATATATATATATATATATATATATATATATATATTTACAAATTGCTCTCATTTGCACATACAAACTCCGATTTCAGCAAAATTTGAATCAGCTGTTAAAATTCCTGCATTAAGAACCTTACTTAATGTAAAAAAAAAAAAAGTCACACATTGAAATCAAATTTAATACGAGGAGACAAAAGTAGCAGTAGTAGTAGTGCAGTTTTGCACAAAATTCCATTTTGGCATCATGATCAAAAAAGTCAATGACAACCATAATATATTTTATACACATAGCCGCAGCAATAACTGAAACTCTCCACAGGCGTTTGTCAATATAGTCTAAACTTTGGTGAAAATTATCTAGAGGAGTGGGGATCAAACATTTTTCTACATGTCTCTGTGCGGCGCAGCCACAAAATTTGCCTTAAATGATAAAATTTCCAATTCAAAAAATATCCTCTCATTTGCCGATACAATGACAAATTTTCCTCAAATTAGAATCAGTTGTTTAACTCCATGCCCTGAACCTACTCAACCTGAACCTGTGGAAGAATACAATTGGGCACATTAGCGCCCTCTACAAACAGCAACTAATGTTCATATGTGGACAAAAAAAAAGAAAGAAAAAACAAAACAAAAATTAAATTTTGCACAAAATTTAGTTTTGACATTTCGATCAAAAACATCTGACACCCATGCCATTTTTCATGTGGTTTTGCCGTACTGATGACAAAAACTCCATATGTTTTTCAAATGGTAAATTTCACAAATTGTCAGGTCTTCAGCACATGAGATTTTCACAGTCTTCTGTGAGCATTTGTCGGATTTCAAATTAGGGGAACATGAGGAGCTCTAAAGGAGCGGGTCATCAAAACTTATCCAGATTTGTTGTACACGATTTACAGTCTTTGTGTAGCAAAGAGGAAGAGAAGTCGCAATATCGCCTCACAATTGGCAGTGGGTGTAATGTAAAGAGGGAAATGGAGGGCGCTATAGCTCAAAATGTGTTAAAATGGTCTTATGCAAAGATAAAATGTTTTCACTATAAAAAACAAACAAACTGCAACTTCCCCTACATTTACAATGTCCAGGGGAATGCTACGGTAGCCTTCACTGAATATGATCAGATAAGCTTCTTCATTCATAAGCCTGAATACCTGCAGCTGTTCATTGTCATTCTTTGTGACTACAGCATGTTTTCTGAGAGTTGTCCAGGCACTGCACAATCTCCGGACAGGAACAGTTCATACATGTGACATTAACACAACCATTTACTCTGCTCTTAGCAAACAAAATAGCTAAACAACTGAATGAGGCCAGTCCCGTTCAAGCTCAGCTTAAAACACTTCATCCCACACAAAACTATGACTAAAGAGGAATTCTAAGCAATAAGAAAACATTTCATTTCATTTCAAACATTTCTAATTTGTATACCATGTGTAGATTTTATGCCATTCTCGACTGAATATGAGTAGATCTAGTATGTCAACTTTTTTTTTATTCACAAATGTCAAACCTGACCCTTTTGCAATACTATTTACTTTTTACTCTTCTGTAAAATTCATATTGCTCTTTCCTATCCACAGCATAATTCAAATACATAAAAAAAGCATCTAAAAAAACAAATACAACAAAAAAGATGACTAAAATGATGAAAACATGAGATATTAAATGTCCTTCACTTTAGTATCAGCTTAAGAACCTTTATGACATTGACAGGACATTATGAACATCTTCACAAAAAAAATATTCAATAAGAACAGAACCAGACTAAGTTTAAAACAGCAGGGTTTACAGCAGTTATGTCCAAGTACACCTCTAACATGTGACAAAGGTTTTTTTAGTGACCTTTGATATATAACAACACCTTCAGAAAACAGCAGACAGACAACAGAGGAGAGAAATCTATCACACAGTAGTTTAACTCAGTCTCAGTCACTTCGTCATGCTTAGACTTGTTCAGAGCAGTGGGCAGTGCCTGTCTCCTGACTACACTCATGTCTGCAAAAGTGAAACTAACACAGTCACTCTGACAGAGACATGGCGCAGAGAGCTCTAAACCAGGAAACCATAACTTGTTCCATCTGTTTGGAACTGCTGAAGGATCCAGTGACTCTCCCCTGTGGACACAGCTACTGCAGGGACTGTATCCAAACCAACTGGGACCAAGAACAGAAGTACAGCTGTCCTCAATGCAGAGAGACATTTGTCCCAAGGCCTGGTCAAGAGCATGGTGTTAGCCAATATAGTGGAGGAGCTGAGAGAGAAAGGGCTCACAGCACCTCCTGCTGACCACTGCTACACTGATCCTGGAGATCTGAGCCGTGATATGTGCACTGGGAGAAAGCTGAAGGCTGCCAGCTCTTGTCTGCAATATCTTGTCTCTTACTGTGAGACTCACCTTCAGCCTCATCGTGATGTTGCAGTACTACAGAAACACCAGCTGGTGGCGCCCTCTGACAAACTCCAGGAAAACTACTGCTCTCAACACAACGAGGTGAAGAAGCTCTTCTGCCGCACAGATCAGCAGATCATCTGTTACCGCTGCTCTGTGGACCAACACAAGGGCCATGACACAGTGTCCTCTGCAGCAGAGAGGGCCCAGAGGCAGGCACAGCTGCAGGCCAACAAGCCCCTGCTGCTCCAGAGTCTCCAGCACAAAGAGACTGACCTGAAGAAGCTCCAACAGGACACCCAGGACATCAACCACTCTGCCCAGAGAGCACTGCAACAATATGGAGACATGTTCACTCAGATGATCCTTATCCTGGAGGAAAGACGCTCTGAAGTGGAGCAGCAGATCCAGGCTGAGTGCAAGACCAAACTGAGTCAAGTTCAAGAGCTCCAAGACCAACTACAGCAGGACATCGGTGAGCTGAAGAGGACCATCTCTGAGCTGGACACACTGTTGTTCACACCGGATCATAACCAGTTTATACTGCACTGTCCCACACTGTCCACACCCATAAAGGGGACAGAGTCTAGGGTCCAGACTGGACTGAGGGGGGACTTTGAGGATGTGACCAGAGCTGTGTCAGTGCTCAGGGACAAACTGCAGCTCACTATAAGAGTGCAAACTGACTGAACCTGAGATATGCACCAGAGAGGACTTTGTCAGGTATACATGGGACATTATATTGGACCCAAACACGGCATTCAAAACTCTGTCTCTGTCTAATGGAAACAGAAGAGTCACAGCTATGGATAAAGAGCAGAGTTATCCTGGTCACCCAGAGAGTTTTCTTACAACATGGCAGGTCATGAGCAGAGAGAGTCTGACGGGTCGCTGTTACTGAGAGGTGGAGTGGGAAGTTCGATATTCATATAGCAGTGTCCTACAAGGACATTAAGAGACATTAGACCTTCACTAAACGCAGATTTGGATATAATGATAAATCCTGGGCCCTACAATGTGAGGAAAGGAGATATTCATTTTGGTTCAATAATGTTGAATCTGAGGTCTCGTCCAGAATCTGGGTTTAACCTGGAACACAACGCAGGGGCTCTGTCTTTTTACAGTGTTAAAGGTCAGAGCATGAGCCTCCTCCACAGAGTCCACACGACCTTCACTCACCCTCTGTTCGTTGAAGCCTGGTTTAGTAGATGGAGACAAAGCCCATTTCATTAAGCTCAAATGAATTTTTTTTTAAGGCTATTTTTCTGAAGTTTGAAATGAGAATGTTAGAGTTTGGGCCAGTTACACAAACATGCAGTAGAGCAGGATGGTGGAAGACTTTGGACAGTTACTTTAATACTTATATTTTTAATTCATTGTGTGATAGTTAAAAATTACATTTTTCTTGATTATATATCTGAAATCTTAATTAACCAGGGTGATTTTTTTGTAAATGCAATTCAATGTCTTAAGGGTAAAAAATATTATAATTTAAAAATGCATGAAGAAGTCATTATTTAATAAAACAGCTATGGATAAAGATCAGAGTTTTTGTGATCACCTGGGGAGGTTTGTTGGGTGGTGTCATGAGCGAGAGAGTCTGACAGGCTGTTGTTACTGGAAGAGTGGGATGTCTCCTCACAAAAAGATTTAATGTAAAGTAATAATATCAACCCAATAACAAACTGCAGTTGTTTTGGTAAACTGTTAGCCATCTATAATATTTGGTGCAAAATTATATGTTACAATACAATACATTTTATCATGATTTAACTCTTGCATACAATAACTATTTTACTTCAATTACCATTTACATTCTAATTCCAGCTCCAAACTGGTCATATGGGAGAAACCATGTGGAATGCTGGATCTGTTATTACTGTAAATCTGTAAACACACAATTAAGTAGAGTCAGGTTCAGGGGAAAAGGGTGCAGGCCTATGATTACACAATAATCATAATTAATCATATCATAGTTAATAATTGTATGACATTTTTCTACATTACATATCTGAAATCTGTTTTTCTTTATATATATATATATATATATATATATATATATATTCTTTCATTGTGTACATATGTGTACATATCCAACAATCATGTTTTGTATTAGATATAAAACTAGCCCATACAATGTTAATTTAGCTACATACATTTAGTTTTAGTTACATTTTTTGTACATAGTTTAATACAACTGCAACTAAAAATTGGTGGACAAGTCGAACCATTATTTCTATAGTACATTGAGATTTTCTAAAAGTTGAGCATGGCAACAGAGGGGTATATTTACTAAGCCAGATGCTAAATCACCAGTGCAAACATGGAATTACAAATTGCGTGTGCGATTTCTGCTCTGTACGTACACACGGACTACGTCATGACTGCCTATACTGTCTTGTGCATGTCGCCCAGCTTCGTCCAGACCTAAAGCCAATGATACGTAGAGGAGAAACAGCTGATGCGCACGCATGAGAGACAGGACCCAGGCTAATCTTTTATCATAGCCTTATATGGTGCTGCCGACAATGCTGATCCAAGACAGATCATAACGGAGTTGAATTAGCGCGAGAATAAAGAACACAACCGAACGCACGCCACGTGCATGGCTTGGTCATTTGGGATCAGCACCGTATGTGAAAAAATTGGTGACCTGCAACAGGCACTCCTCTTCCCATACAAAATGTGGACCCAATTTGTTGAGAGGACATCTCTGCTGGGACACTTTTTGTGGATTAGGGCCAAAGTGTCATAAAGTGTATTATTTTATTATGCCATTGCCATCTTTAAAACAGTGTAATTACTAAGCTATTTTAACTTTGTGAATTAGCAAGTGTAAACTCAAAAACTGGAACTGTCTATCCTCTGCCAATAATTTACACATGTCTTTCCAATGTGGTAAATTTTCACAAAGCATTTGCTGTCGTCATCTTGATAAATTAAGCAGCACTTTCAAAAACAACTTCATCTGCATTTTCTCCTCCTTTTATTGAGCATTTTGTCCAAAACACCCCGTTTTCATATTCATTTGGTCTGTGCAGTGTCCATAAAGCGTCTATAAGAGACGACAATCTGAAATGCATTTCTGTGTCCAATGCATTTAGCACACATGCAAAAAATACAAAATTTCATATAATATAGTAAGTATACCCCTAGACAGAGATGTATTAACAAAGTACATTTGGATTTGATAATTCCACTATCTTTAATATAAAAGGTCTTTCGGCATGCATTTTAGAATCTGTATAGCCAAGATAACAGTATGATGATCAAAACAGACAATTTTTTCAGTGGCCGACTAGTCAAGTTTATTCAGACTAATCATTGAAGCCCTTATAGACCCTGCTCCTCCTTGTGGGAATTAGGCTCTCCTTCATACAGTTTACAGAAATAGCTGGGGTCTGGACTCTGCAGAGAAACAGGTTCAGATGAAGTCTACAGTGGACAACCTCAGGGTCAACAGATTAACCTGCAGTGCGTGTACTCTCTCCCCGCTCACGGCTCTATTATAGACCGGACCACGGCTGGAATGAAGAGGAGGGAAGCTGCGGTCCAGAGATCACAGGGGGGGCATCAGGGGGAGGGGGGCGGGGGCCTACGGAGAGGCACCAGCCCGGGGTAATTAGCCTGGGCCAGGGCCAAGAGGTGGGAGAACGAATACTGCTGATCATAACTGACTAAAATATTCTAAAATATTCAGGGAAGTTAAGTTCAAAGTAGAAGACTAGATATAACACTATACATTCTTCTTATAGTGTTCTATACATGGTGTGTGTTTAGAACATATTGTGCAAAAACAGACTTTTTCAAACTAGGGCTGCAACTATCGATTATTTTAGTCATTTATTAATCTATTGATTATTTACTTTGATTAAACAAGTAATCTATTATTTTTTAATCTTTCATAAAACATTCTTAAAAGCATATTAGTTGTTAATGTTTTTTTGGTTTTTTTTAAGTTATAGTTAAAACAAATTGCTAAGCATTTGTTTCTGCTTGAAATAGCACATTTATTCTTAATTGCACATCAATACATCCCCAAAACAGAAAAATCTCACTTGAGATGATATGATAGATATCAAAATGTTCCTAGAATATTTCTTACCAATGTATTTGTTAATAAACTTCATAGTAAACCGGCCACATTAAATGTGAACTACATTTACAGTTTCTATAATAGAAAATAAAGTTTTTTGTCCCATCACTTCAGCTAAGAGTTAACATCTACATGCTGCTGTGTCTTTGAGCTCTGTCTGCAGCACTGAGGTGGAGTCATTTTGCAGCGCTAGCTCCATGTGCCGTTTGATTTAGCCTCCATGTCTTTCGTCCTTTCGTCGTGGTCTTTTATTGAACTGGTTTGTTTTCATCATTGTGGTCCTCTGTGCTCCCACGTTCAACTGCACTCGGCTCCCTAAAATCACTTGTGGATCTAAAATACCCCAATTTCTTTCAGTGTTGTGCATGGATCTATTAAAATAACTGGATGGTGGTAGTTTAGAGCTGTGTTGAGTTGGAATGGTGGCCACTCATTGGTACTATAACAAAAATCCCTCCTACCCAGAAAGGATTTTTCTCATGCAATGTAATGTGTGGCTGACAGGGCAGCTACAGCTATCACAAAGGTCCAATTTTGTGTTGATTTTTACCTATTGTCAGATCAAAAACTTTTTCTTACCTCAAAATCCGTCTGTTGTTTAAAAAAAGTGTTTTAATCGTTACCTCTGGCTATGCTCTATGTCCACTCTAGCTAAACTCAAGCACTGATTGGTTACAGCGGTCAAGTGGTACGACATGAACGAGCATGTGAGTGATGTGAATGAGCCGAACTGTCATGAATAAGCCACAGGTTTAGAACATGTTTCAGAAGCTCCCTGGAAGCCTAAACATTATAATTTAAATGTTATTATTTATTATTTCCTTGTCTGATTCATGGCCTCTCTGCTCGCTCTCGTTGCACAGTCTCATGAGGGGTAGCTCAACCGCACATAGTGGATGGGCAGGGCAGGACCGAATGTACCTAGCCGCTTATGGCTAAACTAGCGATATGCGCCACTGAACATGGTCCATTGACTTCAATGGGCAGCCATGTTTAGGCCTGGTGTTGTGCAGATGGTGCTGTGCAGGCTCCATGTGGAAACATGCTCTGTGCAGTAACAAGTTCCACAGTGGTTCTATGCGCTGTGTGCTGTTCAGTTTCATGTGGTTTTAACTAATTATAATAATTAAACAAATCATCAAGGCAATAAAATAAGAAATGAAACCTTTTAGTAATCAAATTACTTTATTAACTTGATTAATCGTTTCAACCCTGGATCATGCCAACTGCTCTTTTCATTTATTTTATTTTATTAATCTTCAATTTTATTTTCTTTATTGTTGATAAACAGATTTGGCAGTGTCCCGTAGCAATTGTGAGGGGGAAAAAAAAAAAAGGAGTGGGCGACAGCAGGATGCGGCTTTGTTGTGATAACGTTTATGGCAATGTACAGTAAAGGTGAAGGCGGGTCTCAACTCCTAATATCTCATCGGGCTCTGCAATTTTCCAACCCAGAAATTAGTGGACTTGTTTCTTTTACTAAGATGTTTTGGATCAATATTACTATTTAAATTGTCCAAAATGCAACAAGTGTCACATAATAGCTATAGAGCAGACAGAAGCACAATGTGTTTTTTTTTTTTTGTTTTTTTTTTTTTATAATAACAATAGTAAATATATATTACTTGAAATTTGACCCTGCCTTGTGACTATAACTGAGCAATTATACTTATTTTGAAAACCCTAGATACAAATTTAACATTTAGGGATTGTTTAAAAAAAATCTTTGAAAAGTTTAGCCATGCAACAGGTATTGTTAGCAGCAGGAGTTTCAATTAAACAAAGTGAAATGAGACGAATAAATAAATGAATGTCAGTACATTTTCTGTAATAAATCCTTATGTATCTAATATAGTGTTGCTCGAGGTTTGTTTGTGTAATTAGTTTCTGTATTTACAAACCAATCATGTCAGATTTACTCTCAGGCAAAAGAAATAAATAATAAATTAAATTTAAAAAAAGAGTATTTCAAACTTGATGGTTAAAAAGTGATTCCTATATTTGAAGGAGCAGTTGTATAAAGAGCTAAAGGCAATTTATTTTGTTCAGTGTAAAGGTAACAACAGAAAGTTTGTTTATTTATTTATTACTTTACTAAATAGCTGAGGTGCTGTGGGAGAATGATTTGTGCTTCTACTTCTCTGCAAATAATTTCTGTGCCAACCAAAGACGGTAAAGGTGCACTATGCAACTTTAACAGGGTTCACCACCTGCTTGTCTCCATGGAGAGATATGATTGCTTTGCCTGGAATGTTCCACAGTATTGCTTTAAACATATCCATTTCCAGCAATCAGAGCTGTTTTACTGCTCACAAATACCTTGAAAAACATGGATTCTTATTGTCAATGCTCACCTAACTTGGCTTAGCGGTGCCACCTGCTTGTCTCTGTGGAGATTGGTAAGTTTAACGCCATACTGTGGAACATTAAGTCAGAACATATCTGTGAAACTGACATCATAGATAGAGCAGGTTTAATTTCACACCTGTAACTGTCAAGGATGCCCTTCCCCTATACTCTCTACTATACTATTGTTTATATCGTAAATATAATGGGGAAAAAGTCAAACACACATAGGACCTCGTTGTGAGGTTAATATCTGCAAACTTGAGTGATTTATTTGAGATTTTTTTTAGTATCTTGCCATAGCACATCCCTGCAGTGTCACGGTGCTGCACTAATAGTCTCAATTGTCTCATTATGGCTGATATTGACGTGGTGGCGCAGTGGGCAGAGACGCCGCAGGGCTCAGACAGCACACTCTGGGCTTCCTGTTTCAGAATTGGTTTGTCAGCTTCAGCGGCTTGACCAGAGCAGAGAAGAGCAGAGCAAAGCAGACTATCCATCTCCAACAGCTGCATGTAAGCCACATGGTCAAGGGTTAAATTTGTTAAAAAGTGCAGTCTTCTCAATATTAAGATTCTCATAAACTAAAATGGCAGGATTATATCATCAAATTAACCCTGGTTATAGTTGTATTTCATGAGACTTAAGGTGTAACTTTTCTAGTGGGGGGTTCAATACCATACTAAAATACAAATGTTTTTCTCGTTCAGAAAGTATGTATTCTTAATGAGAGTGGATGCTCCTCTCCTAATGCCATTCTCAAAGCCTTTGTTCATTCCATACTCTGTTTTAAGCTACTGCTGCCCTGAAGTAGACTAATGGAAGTGAGGCTGCCGATCTGTGCCATCGGCCCCTCCAACCACTACCAACACACAACAAGACATGGCTGAAATGTCTTGCATAAGGACACAACAACAAAGCTTGTTCTGAGTGGGAATCAGACCTCCAACATTCGGGTTAGTGTTTGAGTGCTGTAACTACTGTCACCCCGTTAGCCATTTTGCTTATTATTAAATGACACACATTTCATAATTATTGTATTGTGTATAACTTATACTTTGAAGAATCACAAACACACATGAGTGAGAGGGGGGTAATTATGACCCAAAAGCCCAGGGGGTCCACAGAATCTAAAGGCTAGAGACACACAGCTCCATGAATTCACAGCCCTCCCTGCACAACGCTCCTCGCACAGCCCTCCCTATCAGCGCTGGCCTCTCCTGACAGGACACAGTGAGTGGGCGTCCCACAGAGAGGACCGTAATCATATTCTAATGTCTGATAAAGACTCCCCAGAGCTTGTCCCGGGCAGTGGAGAGATCCCAGAGGTCAGAATAGCTTTCTCATGCAACAAATGAGTATAAAAAACACTGCAGTTATTCACCAAGACGCCACGCAGTTTGTTTGTGGTGCTGCTTATGTGAAGGCATGTATAATTGGTCTGAGCAGAGACTGTCGGAGCGCTGTGTGGCTAACTGAGGTTAATTCTGTGATGTGGGACTCTGGGGCATTATACACACTCTGGCATTAGCGCCTGTACTGGACTGGAAAATGAGAAACCACAACATGTTTTTCTAGTGAATGGACACAAGTGCATCTACAAACACTGCTATGACTTACAGAGGGAGTCTAGAGGCTCCACAAGGTAATAGTGGAATATTAAAATAGCAATTTGATGGGACAGACAAACATAATAATTCAGGCTTCACGAAGAATGAAGTGAGGGCTCATTAGAAGGATAATCTCCTTAAATGCTCTCAGAGACTGGAGTCAGAGAGAAACAGAACTGTGTGCTTATTATGCAGAGCGGCCCAAACACGGCGCATTTATCTGATGAAGCCAATGGAGTGTGCGACAAGTGTCTGACAATGACTTTGTGCGCGCTGAGGACACCACCAGGACTTGTCTAAGTGTAATGGGCATGACTAAAGCGTGACAACTGTTTCTGTTAGTGACAACACCAGGGGGCCGCTGGAACACAGTAATGTGATATGGCACTACGCCAGGCTGCAGTCTGCAGGCTAAGATCTGTGGACTTTACTAAATGTACACAAATGAGTGTCACTTTTAAGGCTCCCGCCCACAGGCTCACGTTAATGATGAGCTTTAGTTGAATTCTCTCTCACATCTGTGCATTACACCTCTGTGAGACAGGCTCTGCACTCATGTGTTCTGTTTGGGACGCTCTGATAATGGCCCTGTGGGTGTCTTGCCATTGGCAGACAAGCTGCATTTCATGAATACTCAATGAATGAACCAGTTTTATCAAAAGTTTTCTTTCAAAAAGCTTCAAGGACAAAATTCAAGACAATTTTCTGGCAAATAAGTAAGCTTCACTTTTGCTCTTAAAATCATGATGCTTCACAAGTTATAGCCTAAATAACAAACACATTACTACATCACTATGACTATGCAAGGCAAGGCATTTATGTCAAACTGAGTATTAAAGCCATTTATTATTTATGCCATCGTCTTCTAAGGTATATGTATATGAGCACTAAAGCATATTTTTGGTTAAAGCAGAGAGAAAAGCAGCACAGGCTCTACACTCACACTTTGTAGGCGATGTTTGCTGTTACAGTTCTTTGACCCGATTTGTTCACAGTTTGTGCGACTAAACCAAAAGTGCTGTTTCTGCAGGTTCTGTACCAAACAACAGCTGTCTGTGAGACACAGGCAAAAAAGGAAATCCATTCTGACATCTGGCGACATGCTGCTGCACAACTGAGTGGGACATATACAAAACCAACACTGTTCATCAGCACAGGTAATTTAGTTAGAAGGAAAATGTAAATATCAACATTAATTTATTTTTCAGCAAGGGATGTAAACTACTAAACTACTTTCTTAGTCAAAACTCTATGTGCAGTATGGTCAACTAGAAAACCATTGGGCTGGTACCTAATTGTTTCTCATGTATATTTGAGCAAAATGTGTCTTGCTCCTTTACAGATATACAATATAAGCAGCTCTTGAGGTCAAAATAAGTCTGCTGCATGTTGTCTGCATCTAAGTCGTGAAAAGCTCTTATCAACTCATCATGGTGAATAAACAGGATGCTGTTTGTTGTTGTTGTTTTTTTTTACATTTTATAAGGCAAGCAGGTAAAACACACCGTTTTATAGACTAAACAACTAAAGGCTATATAGTTGCAGAATCAGCTGTATAACATGACTAAGTTGGGCCTAAACCTGAGTAAACCTGCTTCCCAGACTGCTCAGACTTTGGGATTGTGTTGTGCGCAGCGTGCCGTAGACTATCTGCTTTTGGGAGAGAGATTACACAGTCTGAGCTGGAGGAGGGCTTCCGAGCGTCTAATTGAAAATCTACAGAAATCCCAGCGTCACAATAAAAGTCCCCCGGAGAATAACAGGTATTAGGCTTGTCCATATTACAGCAGCTGATCTGAGCAGGGACCAGAGGAAGGAACTTGGGGATAGAGAGATATGGGAATTTCAGACTAAAGAAATAATCGCCTTTTCTTATCGGTTAGTCCAGACGAGAAATAGCGCCGGTACCTGTCCGACCTGCACCCAGCCACCTCTGAGACAGGTGCATTGGTCTTGTACAGGACCTTTGAACCAATATGGGACAGGGGCAGTAAGAAAGATATTTATATTCTATGTGTGGGAGCTTGCAGCAGTGTGAAAAGAAATTTCTATAATAAAGCTGTATTAAAGTGATCATCTTTTATCAATTTAGACAATTATTCTGCTTTGGTTGTTTCAAATTACAATCCAATAATGTAATTTATTCTTTTAGTTTAATCTCTGAAAAAGCCCTGAAAAAGAAAATTCCCATAGGAGAGAAAGCAGAGCAAGAAAAGGCGTAATCGGGGATTTGTTGAGCTGGTGTGAAACAAAAGATACAAGTAAGAACACAGATAAACAACAGGCAGATAGTTCCGAGGGACATCCATTTTGTCCATGACAGGTGGAATGGACTTAAGGCTCAAATCTATACAAAATTGAAAAAAAAAAAGAAACACGCACATTTTGAACAGATCAGTGGATTTGTGTGACTTTCCTGTTGAAGAGTCTGCCTTCAGCTTCTGTGAACTGCCATTCCTTTGCCTAGAATATTCCATGCTTTCTTACTGCAAGTGGGGTCGCCTTTCAACAGATCTGACCAGTAATTTTTGCCTGGTAGTGCCAACTGTTTTGTATGCATGGAGACTGATAAGTTTAATGCGTCGAACCCTTCAGGCAAAGCAATAACATCTTCATAGAGACAGGCAGGTTAGCACTTCTCATACATGACGTATATATATGTGACTTTGATTACATTTATTTCCATTAAGATCTATATAAATAATTAAAGTATGTTGTGTTGATATGTAATATAAAACCATGAAATATCTTTAAATGGCAAATACTATGTCTAAGCCCCTAACAAGCTAGACTAGAGCAAATATATTACATTATCCTACTAACATGAGGTAACCCTTTGGCACAGTAACCTACAACAATTACAGTTAAGTCGATTCAATATGTCAAACAGAGGCCGACGTCATAGAAACAGGATATCTGACTCCTGCTGTTCAGGTTTAGGTTACCCCTACAAGCACTCACCTGGAGACCTGATCTACTTACTGCATTTATACATGCACGACCTGTCTGTTTAATCTACTTTGTGGGTGTAAGCTAGTCACAATGGTCAGTCTCTGAGCAATAAAATATATATGTTTTTCCTTTAAAAAAATTAAATAGGCAGCTGGGGATAAACAAAGAAATTGACACCGCTTGAATATTTTGTATGATGTAATTTTGTTTTGGATGCAAATATTCTATTAAATGCTTTTAAAGGGAACGCATTACACCATTTTCTGATCTATGTTATAATGCTGTTTTCTCATCACAAACATAACTAGAGTTGAGTTTTGTTTCATTCACACCAGTTCTTCTCTCAAACGGAAAACACTCATCTCATTGCACCTTGTGATGTCATGTGGTAATACAGGAAGTGCTTCACTTTGTTTTTAAACTTCATACACCTTCACTCGAAGCATTTGGATGATTTGAGCCCTGGAATTGCCAATCTCTACTAAACAAAAGGCAAAAAGCAGCTGTTAACATGACTAAAGCATCAAACTAAAGCTTCATGACATCACAAGGTGGAACAGAGCATTTTGAGCTTTGGAGATGACAGACTAATAATAAAAGGTTATTCAAACATGTGTGAATGAAAGAAAACATAACGTTAGCTATATTTTTGATGAAGTAACATCATTATAACATGGCTTAAAGCTCACAAGAGTCAATTTTGTGTAATATAGGGCCGTTAATGTAAAATCATCCATAAAGTTTGGTAGCATAATTTAGAATATTAAATAGTGCAGTGTGTCTGTTTCAAATAGTTTCTAAATAAATTAAATGTGTTTGAATTTTTTCCTCTTTCTTTCCTTTCATGTTTCATTTTTAGGCAGAACTAATGTAGGAAACTAGTCATACAGTGACTCAAAACTTTTTACTCTGGATGCCCTTCAACAGCATAACATATTTGAGTGTTTTGGACAGGGAGATAAAGAGGCTGAACAAGTTATGATCCAGATTATGATCAAAATGATGTTATAATTGAAACCTTCGCAACTTGAATATAGCTGACAGGACAGTAAAAAGTTTAAACAAAAGTTAAAATATCGCTGAAGAAGTTACTGGTCACTGGACACATCAGATTTCAAGTTAAACTACTTTTATGTTTTGGTGCTGCCCTGAACAACAACCACAACAAAACTATCAACGCTTCTACTTTGCTTTGTACACAGCAATCCCAGATCTGTGCTCTGATTGGACGAGGGAAAGGAAATCCTCATCTCAAGTCCCACAATCATTAGCATAAATCACAGTTGCAATTAAAAGCTCGTTTATCTTAATTACTGAACTAATGAGACGCGTCCCGCAGGAGTGACTGGGGATCTCCGAGGACAGAGACAGAGGGAGCGGAGCCTCACTTAAAACATGCATAACCCGCGCGCATCTGCCCCCTGCTGTGGACAGACGGAGGGGACATCCGGGCCAGGAAACAAGGCTCAGCATTCAAACACATGGGAGGCTCTTGTTAACGATGTGTGGCATTGATAGTAGACAAGAGTAAATGTCCAAACTGTATTTAGAAACTACGTAACGATGCACGATGGCCTAGGGGTGAGGCTGGAGCTTATATGCAAGGCTCTGTGCAAACCTCACCGTCATGGGATCGATTCCCAGTTACAACAATTTGCAGAATATATGCTGGGCAACATGGCAAAAAAAGAGAGACGTTTTCCCTTGTATTGAACAGTAAATAAATATGGCTTTTAGTCTTTATTTCACTTACTTGAAATTGGTTTTAATCAGTGAAATTTAACACAAAAATACTTGCCTGGGATCCAGAACACGCATTTCTTCAATACTTTATGAAGATGTGAGTTTAGTCACCGGTGAATCACCCTGTTTTCAGATGGGGGTGATTGATAGGTGGATTAGCAAATCAGGGACAGGCACGGTCCGTCCATATTGAAAAAAAATAAAGGAAAAAAAATTACAGCGGGCTGGAAAACATTGCAGATTTCTGCTGAATAAATGAGCAAAATGCTAAACTCTTAATCTGAGGTGAGATAAATTTATTTGTAAACCATAGGTAACCAATGAGCTCCTTAGTTTCACTTTTGTCACTGAAAAAAAAAAACCCATCTGATTGCACAATCACGTTTGACCGAGCTTAAGACGCAACAGAGGATGTGGGGACCAGACTGATATAAATTTGTATAAAAAATACAGAGAGATATCATTCTGCATTTGCCAACAAAAAAAACAATTTATTCTTTCAAAATCTGAACTCCTCTCTGAACAACATGATTTTACTGACAGAATTGGCCACAGACCTGTCCATTTAAAAGCCCCAAACTGATCTGTTTGTCAAGTCAGAACAAATTCAATTAATCGCACAGACCTCGCTGTATCTCCCCCTCATCATATTCTCTCAATTTTACACTTGTCTAAAAAAGCCCACAGGCTGAAGGCAATCCTACAATACAACCCTGATAAAATGTACATCCCCAGTTAGGGCTGCATAGGTGATACTGACAAAGTAAAAGAAAGATTATCCTGAGGTCAATGCTATGGCAATCCATCAGGTTTGAATATCTCAAAAAAGGTGAATAGGCAGAAATATCACTTTATATCCTATATTTTATACACTGCAAGTTTGCTTTATTTTCATATTCAATCCGTTTTGCAGCCTTTTTTGATATGTCTTATTATAGTATACACTTGATATTCTGTTTTTCATATATCTGAAACAACAATTGTGATGTTATTCATTTTTCATTATATCTCTATCTCTACCCACGGTGTCTTGTCTGAAACACACGGCAGCCTCGTACCACAGCGCCCCCTCCCTCCTCCGTGCTGGCTCTGCTGCACCCTTCAGCTCCCATTATCTGTCAAACTTATAATGATTGTATCAGGCTACGGGCCCATCTCCATGAGGGCTTAGTGCAGTGCTATAACTCCTGATATTGCACTGACTGGGAATACATCGCACCACCTAATTAATGTCTTTTTAATGCTCTTCTCCTCTAGAGCCTAACTCAGCCCTTCAACTCTGCAACAAACAGTGCACACAACAACACCACATGTGGCAGACGGTAAGTAAGACAAAGTGAACCAGAGGCCTGTGAAGACGCATGTCCTCTACAAACTCAGGCGCCAACATGTGATCGCTCCACTGCACCGTTAAAGCACATATGACAGGTTAGGCCACTGGTTCTCAAGCAGCGGTACAAGGATTCTTCCACAATTCAAGTATTTTCTGAACAAAGAGTCCGTTTCATCCTCATTTTTATCCTCGTTTGGGTGAATCCTTATTTTGAACTAATACAGTCCTGTTTTAATTACTATATTAAGGTCCTCATTAGCTCTACTCGAGGGTTAGCTGATCTGCGTATTTTGGACCCCAAGCTTAGACCTAGAATAGTCCAATTATAGATCGCCTTAGATCTGGTGGCGCTAAATCGAAAGGCCAAATTGTTCCTGAGGTGGTGTGTGGTGTGGAAAGTGTGAGAACCACAGGTTTAAAGTTATTTCACTGAAACAAAAGTTAACATAAGTGTATTTAAGATTTAACTAAAGATTCGTTCCTTTTTTTATTTTGGCAAAGTTTATCATTTTACTTCCTGGTTGGACAGGGACAGCAGATATGACATATGCAGAGGTAATTCAATAACTGTTACCTATAGCAACCACTAGGCCTGTCACAATAATGACTATATTAACTTATCGTTCAGTATAGGAATGATGGAAGAATATTTTTTGGGTGATTATGTATATTGTGTGTACATTTTTTTGCTTATATGATAAGATTTGAGTTGTAGAAGGTTGAATTAATAACTTCTATGACTCATTACGATGCAAACTAAAGTGTTTTTTTTTTTTTTTTTTTGCCATTTATTTATTGCAGCTCTTTTTTTTTAGAATTTAGAATTTTTATTTATTTATTTTTCTGGTTTAAATCTGCTCTTGGGTTTTTCTGTCAGTGACATACATTAGTTTCAATAATATTGTTTATCGTCTATATTTACTTTAGCAATATATCACACTTCAAAATTTGTTATTGTGACAGGCCTGAACAAGACTTGTCTACACAATAGTTATGATTAGGCTAATAAATATAAATGACAACATTTTTATTTTATTAAATGGATGAACTTCGGATGTAACTTTGCATGTTCATGACATAAGTAGAGGTATTCCTTTTAGAACTACTTCCTTTTTTCCACAAACCACCATTTGACTGATAGGACACTATGACAAATATTTACCACTGGTATTAACTTACCAAGCCAAGTAATACTATTAGAAAAACATTTAAACCTGTTATATGCACCTTTAAAACGCACCATGTGTCCAGTCGGACCCCTGCGCTCGGCTCTAGGGTCAGACATTGACTCAGCAGATGGCACAACAATGGATATCTTTATCACCCAAATTCCCACACTGACCAGGATTCCCGGGCCACGCCAGCCGGGCAGTCCAGCTGGCAGCTCCGGAGGCTAGTGTCCTCCCATCGTGTCCAGGACAGTCCAGAAGGGGGCGCTCGAGAGTTTAAACTATGACAGTTTTCATGTTTCTCTAATTATTACTTGGTTTGGAGGAAGGTACCTGAGATAAATATTTATCATAGTTTTACATCAGTTAAGTGACAGTTTGTGGAAAAAGTTGAGATGAAAAGTACAAAAATACAGGAAGTAGGCTGGTGGTCTAAAACAGAATACTTCTGCATATGCCATCAACACAGAAAATTCAATCCAAAATACACACGCAAGGAAGACATTTTTCTGTCAGTTTAAACCTTAGTTTAACTAAATAAAAATATTAATAAAAGTGTTTATTTTTATTAGTCTGATCATAACAAGTTTTTGGTCCTTGTTAACATTATGATAACAGTTATGGACCTTTACATATGTTATCTGCTGCCTGTGTTTAACCAGGAAGTAAAATTCTAAACTTCACCAATATATATTTTTTTTAAACAAGGCAGTATATTCTCTCATGCTTTAGTGAAAAGAGTAGTCTAACCTGTCATATGCACTTTAACGACGCATAATCCTCCTCGCAAGCTTTATTTGACTGATAATGTAGAGGCTGCAGGATCTGTGAGGAGTGTGTCCCGCAGGACATGAGTGATAATTGTGCTACAAATAAACAGCCCAGGGGGGTATTAGAGCAGCATTACGGAGACTTGGACCGCACACGGTTTATGAGCTTTATCTTAATCGAAATATACTCCAACATGAGCCAAACTTTAATAAGTTAAAGAAATGTTGCTGGCACTTTGTATCTATCTGAGTCACTAAATTGCTTTAGGTAACATTGAAACTTGTAGAGTTTATTATTTATTTTTTTTGACTTTTGGCTTGTGTGGTAAAAAAAAAAAAAAAAAAGGGGGTTGATTTAGATGTTGAGAGAGATTGTACCAACGCCTTTGTCAAATAAAACTTAAAAGACATTTTCTACAATTGTTGGATCTAGCCTCTAGTGTGCCTTAGGTTTTGAGAAGGCTTTCTGGCTACTCTCTGGCATCACTGAACAACAAAGTCATATATTTTTTTTAATAATACTTTTGTTCCAAGCTATATTTTTGGCAAACAATCCAACTATACTTTTGACATTGTAAAAACAAGGTAGGGCAGCTGTTCTACGTTTCTATTGGCAAGTCATGTTCAAATTATTACATTGATCTATCTTTTGTTTTGAATTATTCTGATAGTTTCATGCTGAAATTCCAGATGCCTTTTAAAATGCCTTATATGTTATCATAGTGGAACAATAAAAAGGCTTATTTAAGACAGTTCTATACTTCAAAATAGCGTTATAACCTTTCAGTATTTGTCAATTGTTACTATTGTTTGTATTGTTGTGTGCATAGTCTGTATGTGTTATGTACTGCTGCTGCAAACCAAATTGCTCCTTGGGTAAAAAAATAAATAAAAAAATAAAAAAAAGACTCCTTAGACCTTGGCATATTTACATGGCCAGTTAAAATCTGGTAAATAGAATAGAATTTGTATGTTTGGTTTGGTTTAAATGCACAAAAGAGATGTGATCACCAAAAAGTCCTGGCAACATGTGTCTGTTAACCAATGTATTTTTAGAGCAACTGTTGTATTTGAGGAGCAATTAACCATTTTAAAATAACTCTTTCAATCTTTAACAATTTCTCTTTCATTTTTGTCTTTGTGTTAACAGAAAGAAATCAAATTACTCACAACAAATGCAACTATTAACATGACATTTCAATAATCAGCTATCTCCAGAAATGAGATAACGATCAGATTATTGCTTATAAACAGAGCCACTGTAAACTTTCTTTCTGCAATGTTGACAGCACAAGCCACATGATGAAAAATTGCGGTGAATATAAGCTGACTTTGGCATAACTGCACCAAACAGTGATTAATAGCTTATGGGCAAAGCTCTTTCCCATTCAGTGAGTGTCTGTATTGACCGAAGTGATGAAGACGAGGCCTGTCTATTATTGCAGTGGGATTATGATAAGCAGCGGTCGATCGCGCTCTGTGTGTGGGGAGAATGTTGGATTGATTGGGAGACACACCTGAGATGATCCTGTAGGCGATGGGTCTCGGACGACCAAGATCCTGGTCAATGGCTGTTATCTTCCGTACCACGTAACCCTGCGTACAGAAAACGCAAACCAGCACAGGTATTAGCTCAGTGTAACCTTTCATCATCTATTACGAACAGAGGTGTTGGTTCAAGTGGGTTACTGTAAAAGAGCCCTGTTATTGAAACACACCATTATTTTTAACTACTACATCCAAATACAGATCTAGAGCATGCCACGAAAATACCAGTTTATAACAGTACAATGTACTAATTTCAATTGATGTGTGAATTTTATGGAAGCAATCTTGTTTATCTCCCTTACTACGAAACCCTGCACACAACACAAAGCAGTACAAGTATTAGCTCAACGTGACCTTTCATTGTCTATTATGAACAGCAGTGATGGTTCAAATGTGTTGTATTACCTGTAAAAGTGCACTGGTTGGCACTAAACACTAAGTAGACTAAAGCGGTTATTCTTCACCATAGACCAGGGGCTCGTATACGGACGCGAGCACCACCTGAAGAGCTAATTCAATTAATATTTGAATGGGTCGCAGGTTATTAAAGTAAAGTAACATTGTTTTCTTACCTACATACAAATTAAATAGAAAATAACTACAATGTTTTTGGTTTTTTTCTTGTTTTGAGTTTTCAGTAATCTCTCAATTCTGCGTTAAAACTTTGTACGACGATTTGGGAAGCAATACTGTTTATATGATTTATACATTGAGGTTGTAAATTTAATTATTATATGTTACGATTTTTTAAAGTTTAAAATTTGATTTGATCAGTAATAAAATTGAGCATGGTAATTTATGATTTTTGGAGACATCTTGTGGCAATAATCTACTTTGCACAAGTGTTTCCAGCCTTCAGGAAAGCAGATTCTACGATGTTGATGTTGAGAAATTTAAATTATGATATTTAGTGAGTGTAGTATAATGATTTTGAAGCTAATTTAAGTATTCTGTCTTTGTTGTGGGTTTCTCATTCACTTTCCCTGCCCAACTAATACACTCAGCTTAAAAAAACCTGATCAATCTCACCTTTTAAAAACAGCCCCGCATAATTGTCCCTGCCTTAAATTTTTTCTCAACTATAAAACGTCTTTGACAATCTAGAAAATCACTCTATCATTATGTTTTATGTGCTACCACAGTTAAAGTCCCTGTACCCAATTGTTTCCCTTGTATTTGAGCAATATTTTCCCCAGTACAGATATAGTGTACACACAGCTCAAAATAAGTCTGCTGCATGCCGTATGCATCTAATTAGAAAGTTAAGTGAGGAATAACTTTGGACCGCAATCTGTTTCCAATGAACTAGCACTGTTTCTCACATTGTTAAAACAGTAAAACTCTGTACAGCGCTCCGTATCATGAAAGAATCTTACTAAAGTACATTAGTTAAGGGGTTGAACTGTACATCCCATACTCCCAGATCGACTATAGAGTTTTGAGTGAAGCGCTGACAGAGTTAAAGACATGTGTCACTTCCTTGTTCCACGAGGAGCTGAGGGCGTGTTGTGACAGAGCGAGTGTCAACTGTTCTCAAGGCTCACCACATATTTACATGTAAAACTCCAGCCCTGGTCCTGTCATAGGTCATCCCTCTGAGGTGTGATCTCAGCCCTCTGTTCCTCTGTGCAAGCCCGGTCAACAGGGACGAACAAATGCACAGCCTCGTCTAGTTTGGATATTTAATTGTCAATGTTAATTTACACCGTCTTTAATGCATGAATATCAAAGTAAAAGTTTAATGGCTCTAGCTTTATAGTTATGTCAAACCCCTCACTGGTCTCTGAGAGCTGTGAAAAGCGCTTATAAAGTCATCACTGTGAATTCAGAGTGCATAAGGTAACTGATGAATAATTTTGGACCACAGCAAACAGTTTAAAATGAACTAGTTGTGTTTTTTATGTTTTTAAGACAGCAAAAATCAGGTACAGCATCTTTAACAGAGCAGCATGTCCAACACAAGTCTATACAAATGGTTAAGATAGGGATACTCACAATATTAGAATTACACCAGGACAAAACGACAGCGTAGCAGGACTTTACAAACTATACATTTTGACAGAGAAGAAATAGTCCCAGATCTGAGCCATTGTTGAACTAGATTAACAGTACCATGACTGAAACAGGTGCTAAACCAAGTCAGGAAAAACAAGAATTAAACCAGGACTAAACCACCAGACTGATGGAACAAAGGCTACAACAGGAAAAAAGCAGGACAAAGTTGGGAATAAACCAAGGACAGATAAATAAGGACAGAGCAAGAACCAAACCCTGGCAATTAAACCAGGCTAAACAAGTAGTACACAGGGCCAAACCAGGACTAAACCCAAATGTGAAAACAAGAACCAAGCTAAACCAGGATTACTGGGTCTAAAAGAAAATACATTGTGTGACTTAAAAAGACTCAACTGTGATCCAAACTTCCCAAAATCTTTTTAGGCTAAAATCACACTGTGTAACTTTCTGGAGGTGGTACATCACCTGCCTGATTCAATGGAAATAGAAATCATACTTTGGAACATTCTCCATGGAGCTAGATGAACTTTATGGCATACAGTGGAATGTTGTAGCTAAGGGAACAGTATTACCATGGAAACAAACAGAAGGAGGCCCCCCTTTAGGCCAAATGAATCTGTTTTGTGGAAATGCAAGTCCACTCACAGTAAGATAAAAACACCCAAACGAGAAAAAACTCAAAACAAAACATGCATATATATTTGTAGAAAATTTGACGAAAAAGTTATATGGCGGGGCTTTCACTAAATCTTTTCTTGAACACAAAACCTCTTATATACCACTGGATATACACTACTCCATAGCTTAAGAACCGCAGCTTTTTAGGTGCATTCTCGCTGTGTTTTGAGCTGTTCTAAGTGTGGATCCGGGCTGCTCTCTGACGTTTAAGCTCCTTCTAGGACAAACACAATTTGGCTGTCAGATGAATGAGGAGAAATGGTTCGGGGGTGGGGGTAAGGATATAGTGCTATGCTATGTGTGTGTTCTCGCGGGTGGATTGTATTGTTGATTGGACATATTGCACTGCTATGGACAGCTTCACAATATTGCACACATTACTTCAGCCTCACTGCCTCCTCTCTCTCGCTTTATTTCAGTCGCTAAATCTTTCCCGCCCCCTCGAATACTCGTGTCTATGTGTTTTTGCGAGCGTGTGGATTGGTGTCGCTAAAAGGCTCATAATTGATTTTGTTGTAATTGGTCACTGACGGCAGATGCACGAGCATAGGAACAATTTGCGGGATCGATAGTAGGCGGTGCCAGTACTGAGAATATATAGGCAGATGGAATTAAAGTTGTCAAAAAAATCAATGCCGACATACTGATCAATACAAAAACTATGAACCTAGATACTCCTTTGTAGTTATCAATACTTTGAATGTAATTATACTTTTGTTCAGAAATTGGAGCAAAAGGTACGACTTGACAATATGACTAAAGAAATCAATTTTTTTTTTGTTTTTTTTTTTACATATTGATTAATCATATTTTGAGATTACATTTTGTCTTAATAAAAAAAGCTTTCTGTGTCAATGTACTGAACAAAAACAATAGTCCAAATTATTCCACCAAAGTCTGAACTCCACTCTACCCACATACTTCTACTGACACAATACAGGCAGTAGGCCTTTCGATTTAAAAGAGCTAATCGTACTTGATTAAAAATAAATCTTGATCAGAATTTGATTAATTTGACAACCAAAGGAAACTATTCTATGTTGAAGGTTATGGTTATTAAAGGTGCTGTGCCAGACTTTTTTTAAAAACCTTGAGAGACAGAACTAGTTAATTTAAAACAGTTCGCAGTGGTCCAAACTTATTCCTCACTTACGTTAAACATTATGAGCATTCTAATTATTCACCATGATGAATTTATAAGTGCTTTTCAGAGCTCTCAGAGATTAGAGTGGAGTTTTGCAGACACAGAACAGCTAACAGCAACTAGCATGCTAATATATACTTTCTGATAATAAAACAAGAAAATGCTTCATAATTACATACAGACAACATGCAACAGACATATTTTGACCTTTAGAGCTGCATATAGAAATATGGCACCACAAATATTGCTCAAATACATGAGAAAAAATAAGGTACAGGGACTTTAAATGGAGATTGTAAAGGGGACAGATAAGACATGTTCATCAAAAAAGTTGTTTTTTTCCACCATAATATCAAGACTGGTACTAAGTATAATTTTTTTTTTCCCTTAGAGTTTGAAATTTTAGTATCGCGGCAATACTAGACTGGAATAGGACTATTGGATATAAGAGGAGAAGGTTTTTAATATGGCCACCGTGTCGGATTGAAAATTCTCAGTGGATCAGAGAAATCTCACAAAGCACAAAGCACTTTTTTCCATTTGATTTTTTTCAGCTGTCATTCTGCAGTGGTGCTGAAATGTAGACTGACTGGCACAGCGGGAGAGCCCTGAAACAAAGGGAAAATACTAAAGGAAATATAAAAGTGACAATGATGTACTAACAACTCCAAGTCCAAACAGAAAAACAGACCTGATAGAGTGATATTCTGCAGGTTTATACTCACTCAAAAAATTGATAAATATTTTCTGTTGCTTTGTTTTAGCTTTTAATTTGCTCAGTTAGCCAAAGCAAATCATCTTCCTCCTACTCAACAGTGAATTCATACTGACTTTACTGTTTCATATATATCGGTTGTCCTTACAGTTTCAGTTTGATATATCCAGGCTTGGGATGGACTCGAAGACTGAATTAAGAAGAATTGTCAGTGAATTTGATCCAAGAATGACTTAGACTTTAAAGGTGCGCTATGTAACTTTTTCCTGGCGAAGAGTCCTTCACTTGCTCGGTGGTCAGTGGTCAGATCCACAGATTGGCGCTGTGATTCCAGCTACCACAGATGAATACTGTTGTTGTGTCCTTAGCCCCGTATCTGCATACACTGGTGCATGAGTGTGAGAGTGTGTGTGTGTGTAAATAGGTGAGTGGTTCCTCGATATAAAGTGCTCTGAGTGCCTTGAAGGTGGAAAAGGCCTATATAAAAACATAACCATTTATCATTTACCATTTGCTTGTCTCCCTGAAGATGTTATTGCTTTGTCCAAAATGTTCCACAGTATGGCATTAAACATCTATTTGCATGAATAGGTGGGAACATGCCACCTGCAGACAAAGTTCCAGGTCAGATGTGTGGAGTGGTGACCCTGCTCACAACAAGAATGCATGTTTTCTAAAATGTATTTATTTATTTTCAGCAGTAAAAACTGTCATGATAAATGCATGATATATACGATCAATGCCATATTGTGGAACATTCTTGGCAAAGCATGGAAACAAGCAGGTGATTGCAAAGTGTCTGTTTAACCATGAGAAAACTTTTTTTTTTTTTTTTTTTAAGTTTAAATTTAAGATACCTTTCAATTATTATAAAGTTAAGACACAAACACTAACTTAAGATTTCATTTAGTAATTTGAAATGTCCAAATATTAAACTCTTTCATGTGACAAAAATGAATAAAAAAATGAATAAAAGGAGTTAAAAAGAACTGTTTTTCTCCCGAACTACATAAAAAGAGAACATTGTCAGTAAGTACAGCCCCACAAAAGCTCTTAGCCCTATGTTTACCGCAGCCTCTGTCCAGGAAATGTGTCAAATCCCCCATTGATTTGTTTGTTTGTGCATTTAGCGCTTTAGTTCCAACACTTGCTATTTGAATACACCAATTGAATGAGTCCATTTCTTTCCTGTGTGTTCTGTTCATTTGGGGCACGCGTGTTTCCTCTTTCTGCGTTGTGACCTTCGTGGTGACAGCTGATGAATCAGAGAGTCAGGGAGACACTCGCGCGAGCTTCGTCACGGCCCGTTAATATGCATGCAAATGTAGCACTTGACATTTCTACTATAGCGCTCGCGGTTCGGGACATGGGGGCAGCGCGGGTGGGGGGAGTTGGGACACAATGTAAACCAATGAGGAGCAGAGAGAGCAGGAGAGATATGGGAACGGACAGGATTAAGCCCCAGTGAGTAATTGACATGGTATATGAGAAAAAACATCAATAGCTGGACCATTAGCCACCTGGGACGGAGTAGTGTAGTAGTGTGACCAAACTGAGCATGTGCAAACTGAACTGAAGTAAGGTCACGAAGCTCCACCACTACGTGTGTCTTATGATAGTGTTAATATTAGTGTTGACAGATGTCGCAGTTCACATTCATTTCATTCTATAATAACTTGTTTAATTGGCCATCACTGCACGTGTATTTTTTCCAAGCAAAATAACAGTCAACACTAGACCTTTCACTCTGTCTGATCATGAATGAAGAACATTTTTCTCTACCTGGGCATCTCTATATGTGATACACAGAAACACAGGACAGGCAGGATTAAGCCCCAGTGAGCAATTGGCATGGTATATGAGAGGAAAAACATCACTAGCCGGACCATTAGATACCTGGGACAGAGGATAGTGTACTAGTGTGATTATTCTGAGCATGTGCAAACTGAACCCACTGAGTTAAGGTCACAAAGCTCCAACACTAAGTACTTCAGTGGATTAGAGATGTCAGAGGAGGATTTTTAAAAGGAAAATCTGCGTCCAACTGGCCCCAAACATTCACTATGTAATAATAGACTGTAGGTATAGTGTGCTCGGGGAATACATTTGGTAGATTGGTTTGATCCTGTCCATATGCTGCATTATACATAATACTCAGATCCACTTATTGCACTAAAATAATAGGGCTGAAGCCTACATTTTATTATACTTGCACAGTGTTAACTTTACCAATTTTTTCTTATAATTTTTATCTTCATTTTTGAGTGCTTATTTCTATTCTATTCTCTTCTCCTGCTGTTCTTTAACTGTGTGCTGCAACACTGGAATTTCCCCATTGTGAGATAAATAAAGGTTATTTTATCTAATCTTATTGTTAAAGATGTAGTACTGGCGTGAAATGAAACCAGACACTTAAATTGCAGTTTCATGTTCAAATGTTGTATAGGTAGATGTATTTAATTGTTTATTGATCAAATGGGCAGAGAGCGGCAAAATGACATGTCCTCCTGGAAAAAAGTTATTGACTGATTGATGTAAACACATCCAATGGCTTACACGCATCACATTGAAATTTCATATTTAACAGTTAAACCTGTGGGAAAATGATACAAAGGGGAAAATAATGTGAAAAATCCTCCAGTTATCTATTTTGGAGTAATTAATAAAGGACTGGTATATTTTTTTAAGCAAAATAACCTTAATTGTCATTTTTATTCACCAACCCATTTCAATGATGTTGATAACATCTTTTAATACACATATGAACTAGAGCTGACGCTGATCACTAGGGCAGTAGCCGATCGATTAATCAACGAAAAAGAGGACGTGTCAAAATATATAAAGCCTATTACATATCTCTGTGTATCTGCACTCACAACACAGCATCTGCACTGTATTTTATATATATAAAGACAGGTTAAACATGTGAATCACGAGTGTAATCTTCCTTTTTACTACAGCATTTACGGAGAGAGGGGCAACAGTTTTCTAAACTAAAGTGAATTTGAGTTGATGGAGCTGGAAGTGTGTCCCATGCTCACTTCCTATTTGGAATGTAGCGGCTAGCAGGCTAACTATGTCCTTTTATATAAACGATCTAAGCTTTTACGCATATATACCTACACCTAAAAATACCAAATCTTCAGCTAACTTACCCCACAGCTTATTTCTACAGTTGTGTTATATAAATCCTCATAATAAAAATAAAATAATCAACTAATTCAAATTTGTATCGACTAAGACATCCTCAACCGATAAATCGAATTCGGGCCTAAAGCCGTACTGATCACAAACAGTATTACATTCATATCTCTACCACTGCATCTCTACATACTCAGATGCATACTTTCATGCATCCTTATGGGGCTGGTATAAATCCTAAACCCCTAGTGACCTTTGCTGGAGGCCTCTCATCGTATCTATACGACTGTAAATCTTACACAGTAATTACAGACTCACAACCTACTGAGCTGTGAGCGGAGGAGACGCAGGCTTTTAAAGGGGAACCAACGGGGAGAAGGATCTGAGAGGTGAGGAATCCTGGCCTGATAATAACTCAAGCCTCATTTTAACCAGATTTTAGCTGCACCTGCTCCAAACCGCCCCTGAATAATCAAAGAGGAGGATGTAGGTTGGACAGATGGAGCACGAGATGAGAAATGGGAGGATAGATAAGGAGAATATGTTGGCAACAGTGAGAGATGGAGAGAGGAAAAACAGACTGACAGAAGCAGTGGTTTTTACATGAAAGTTACATGAGGGGCGTACAAGCTGTCGTAATGCACTGGCAGGTGAGTGCACTGGTCATACAGGTCAGGGGCACATCGGCAACCTCTGTGTTTGTGTTTTGAATGTGTTGAATAGTACACATGAACCTGGTTTTAGAAGGTGCACTGCATATATATATAGTTTTTGTTTTGTTTTTTTCCAAATACTTACAGAAATCTAGGGATGCACTGATACAGCTTTTTCAGTTCTGACACCGATATTGATAATTTAAGGTTTGGGTACCCGATATTAACAGATACTAGAGTAGTGACTGAAAAAAGGCAATGAATTTTCATCAAAACACAGTTAATCGATCCATTAGTGTTCAACCGCTTTGTATGAATAAAAGTTCAAACATTATGAAACGTTCTAGGCCAACATTAGCCAGTAAATTGTCTTATTACATCCAAAAAAAAAGGCTCAAATAGAAAAAAGGCTGAACTGATATCATGGAACCGATACCCGACCCAGCTAATTTTGGATCGGTGCCAATATCCAATACCAGAATCGATATCGGTGCATCCCTAGAAATGTTGATTCCACAATAGTTTTTCATTTTATCTAGACTTGAAATTCAAACAAAAGTTATTGTCCTCGTCATGCTGGTTTGAAAAGCTCAGGTAAGGTCTGTGTTGATCATGCACTAAATGGTACACATGTCTATAAAGATGCATTGCGTAACTTTTTTTGCCATCTGAGTGTCTCCATAAAGGGATATTATTGCTTTTACCTGTTATGATCTACAGAATGACATTAAACCTGATATCATCAAGCATTTATTTTTAATAATATTTGTTTTTATTGCTCAGAAATACAAAACCAAGAACATCACCATGGAGACAATAAAACAACAGACCCTCCACTAGAAAAGTTACACAGTGCACCTTTGAATACATTATTTAAAATGTTTTTCTCAACATTTAGAGGGCATCTTAACAACTCATCTATGAACTAAGGTGACATTGACAAACAACAAAATTTTTTATCAGCCATTTTTAAACCTTTTGACTTCGACATTATCAAAAATATACTTTGGCATTATCTTGTACATGAATTGTCACCCTCCTCACCCATGGGCCCAAGTTGAAATAACACCAAGCAGTTAGATTTAGGGTGGTAATCTTGGTAATCTAAGGCCAGAGGAGACAGGAAAGAAGATGTGCTTTTAAAAACTAGCATATTACTGCTTCAATGGGCTTGCATGACAGGTTTTGTACTTTTATTCTTGTGTTGCAGTAATTACCTTCATAGGATACTGTATTTTCAAAGTTTTAACTAGTACTTAGTTGAACCCCAAATTTAATAATAACTTTTAAGAACTGCCTTAGGTGCTAATGTCTATTCTTGAGAAAATGTCTGGTTTTGGTCCTCCGGGAGATAGCACATTTGTGGAGATATGAAGAATGTTGAGGCTGACCTGTGGTACGTTCTCGCGGATGTTGGTGCTGTAGGGCAGGTTGGTGAAGATTGGGTCCATGTCCTGAACGTCAGTGATGGAGATGGCCAAGTTAGCCAGGCGAGAGAGCGGCTTCTTTTTGTCTTGGTCCTGGTGAAAAAATATACAGAATAGTCTTGTCACTATACAAAAATTTCAAACTCAATTTCACAATAATCAATATCGATTTCGAGACCATGATAATAAAAACACTCCTTATTTAGACAGCAGAATGTCATTTTCAACATTAAATAATAGTGCATTCTTTTATATTACCATTTGGTGTTATGTCTGCATCGCACGGGTAGGTTCCATAGTGGTCCATATGTTCTGATACGGCTCAAGATCATTCTAAACTTATTCAGGAAAGGTTCATTTCTGTCCTGTCAATGTGACTTTTTTAGTATCAGTACTTGTTCAAATAAGTATCTAGTTCCGGTACTATTGATTAATATCTGATTTTAGACAAAACTAATACAGAAAAAATATTTTTGTTGCTAAAGTTAGTGTACTACAGGGTAAAGTGAAATTATTTGTAGAAAAAAGACAGTAAATAAATTGAAGCTCGAACAGAGACACAGTTTTATGGTACAGTATTCGCACAACAGAATAGAATAGATTAGATTCAGCTTCACTATCATTATACTTCTACAGATACTGTGCAATGAAATGCCATTTAGCATCTAATCAGCAGGGCAGTGAGGTAAGTACAGATTTGCTAGTACTATTGTATATAGTATTAGCATATTACCACTTACTCAATAAAGAAATGTAAAAAATACTTAACAGTCAAAATATTGAGACAAGTATGTGTATTTACCTTGTTGCAGTGTTTGTTGTTTTTTTTTATCATTGTTCTTTCACTTTTTCTACTAATTTATTAATGTCTTTTTTATTTATATCAACATTCAGTTCAATGGTTTTAGCATAAAGGAAAAAAAACAATAGCATCGTGCCCTTCTTGTGCTGTCAAAATGATAAAATAAAGTCTGGAGAAAAAATGGTGAATACTTTTACTCTGACATTTTAAAAGGTGCACTAAGTAACTCTTGTCTCCATCGACATGTTATTGCTTTGCCTAGAATATTCCATAGTATTGCATTAAACACATCTATAGTGAAGAGCAGGTGGCGAGGAGATTTTTAGAAACGTCAACACCCGTAATGAATACATGCTAGATATGACATTGTAATGATCTGATATTTTGTGTTTAACTCAGGATTGGCATCTTTTATTGTTCTTTTAACTGTTTGTGTTGTTGCTGTTGTTGTTAATGTAACCGCGTTTGTATGTGACAAGTTGATGTGAGTTTCTATTCGCCAGATACTGGTTTGTTTTGGAGACTGGCTCTGGTGAGTTGAGACTGCTGTTGTTTTGCTCTTGTTTTGGCGTGGGTAATGGCCTACAGTACAGTACAGCCCTTGTGTTCAGAAAATAAACAACCAGAAGAATTTCAGAGTGTTTCCTTACACCAGAACACTAATGCCATACTGTGGAGGATTCCAGGCAAAGCAATAACATCTTCATGGAGAAATGAAAAGTTAGGCAGAGCATTTTATGTATGCTCTTTCCTATGCACTAACCGTAGCGTTGATAGTCAGCTGGTAGGAGGCAGTTCTCTCATAGTCCAGAGGTTTGATGACTGTAACTGTCCCTCGAGCTCCATCGATGGCAAAAACATCGGAAGGCGGCTGGAAGGAGAAGAGCACGCTGCCTCCAGTGCCCTGGTCCGGATCTGTGGCATTTACAGTGAACACGGCCGTTCCCCTCACCGTGTCCTAGAAAACATACAAGAGGTAAACTGGTTTTAAAGGGAGGACCAGAGAAAAGATTCAAGAAATGCACCAAATTGTCTGCTTTCAATGCAGCTTAAAGCTTTAACATAGAACTCCCCCTCATTTTAAAACTATAAACTTTTTCACTTTTTGAGTCCTTTTGCCAGATGCTGTTTATCTGTTTATGCAACTGAAATGAAATAGTAAATCCAAATATATAAAGGAAGGATTTTTAGTTTTGGAAAGTTTTTAAGCACTTCAAATTTACATTTTAAAATTTGACAAGTAGAAATAAAACTTCGGGATCGACCCCCACATGCACTCCCTGTTTACCCACCAACCATAGGTAAAAATGGGCACATATGCAAAAATGTTCTGCTAAAGTAGTCCTGACCAACCAAAGCTCAAGATCTGAAGTTGGGTCCCTGGGCACAGCAGTACAGCACCCACTGCTCCTGACAGGTTGCCCCAGCGGCACTGAGGAATGGGTCAAATGCAAAGGACAAATTTTTCTATGGGGGAACAATAGACACTAAACTTCCCTTGTATTAGATAGTTAAAGTCACATGTGTTTCAATATATTTCATCCTATTTTTTGCTTCTGGGCTGTAGTTACAGTCATAGTCACCTTGAAACACAAAACTCATATTGTCCTCGTCACGGCAATGTTGAAAAAGTCGTTATAAAGAATTTGTCTCAAAAGAATGACACATTTCGGAAACTGAACAATCTGTAGACGTAAAGACCTATTGATCTGCTCCTGACTGACGACACATTTATAGTGTACATGTTTAATTCTGTATCCATCTTTTGTCCCTCTTCTGTCCTCTAACTTCAACTAAACACACAGTTCACCCTCTTTACCTTGTCCTGAAATGTCCTTTCTGTTAGCTTCCTTCAAGTTTTTAAGCTACAGTGCCACAAATGTAGAGCTACTGAAAAGTTTCTAACCAAGGACACAGTAAATGTTGGAGCCTTGCATTTAAAAATGCATCAATGTATACCACCTTCATGTAGGGGTAGATATTGTTAAACAGAAGATGGAACAATACTTTTTAGGGCCAGTACTTGTGGTTCTTTTTTTACTATTTGAGCTGTAGAAGTTGGAATTATGAACTTCTATGACTCAAACTAATTACTAAAGTGTTGTATTCTGTGTTTTATTTATTGCAGTTGGTGTTTATTTAGAATACATTTCATTTAGAATATTTTTGGGGAGGTAATTCTGCTTTATGGTTTGGTTTCAATATCATCGTTTATCGTCTATATTTAGCATAAATCACGTTTCAAAATGTGTTATTGTGACAGGCCTAATATTCATTCATTTATTTATTAATTTAGTATAGATGCAAAAAAAAAGTCACATAATGTATTAAACTAGGTATTATTGTAAGTGCTACTAAGAAATGTAATGGTTGCCAGGGTTTACAAGCCAGAAAACATTCATGTGAGGAAGGGCATCTGATCTAAAACAATATGAAAATCCCCACTTTCATGAAAGTAGACCATCTTATGTAGCTCCCTTCATTTGAAAAGCAGAAAGAGGAGATGCACTATTTGAAAATTCATATGAGGAACGTATCCAAACCTGTTTTTATATTTATAATGATCACAAACATAACAAGAGACATGTGAATCTGCTTGTCTGCACTTTTCTATCTGAACCCTCTAATCTAGTCCCAAACAACAATTTCTCACCTAAACAAATCAACAGTGTTTCTGTCTGATATAATTATCATGCCTGACAGACCGCACTCGTGAGCAAACTGGAAACACCTGTAAAAGTAAGCTGCAGCCAGAAGCTTCATATCACAAATTAACTGGAGGAAAACACGCAAAAACCTGAATGAATTAAATAGTTGTGCGGCTCGTGTTTGTTGCTTGTTGACGTGTGCACCTGCATATCTGCCTTGGCGGTCTGCTTTATCTGCCGCTTTGAAGTGAAGAAGCCAGTTTAGCTCAAGTATTAAGCAGATGTGTGTTCAACTTATTGGAAAGCGAAACATGTTTAAAGTGTGCGACTTCAGGAGTGCTTTTTGTTCCCTGAAGCTAGCGTCATCTATATCTCTCCACGCAGGAGCACCAGAGACAATGGCTCATTAAGATTGCCTGGTGTCAAATGCCCAAAGGTGGGTAAATAACATCACAGGCTCAGGTTCAAGTGCTCACACAAACTGGGATTTTGATCTGCAGGATCTGACAGAGCGCTGCGTTCAAAGGGGTTCAAAGCCTGATGGAGTAGAGCGGATGACCACAGTGTAATGTGATATGAGTGAGAGGGGAGACAGCACCGCCACTGTGGAGATGTGAGAGGAGGAAGGCTACAAAACAATAGAATTAAATATGAAAATATTTGCATCTTAGAGGAACTTATAAACCAATCACGTAATGAGCCAAACTATTTTTATTTTTGTTTTCTTGCGTTTTGTCATTTGATGTGCGTGTTTGCCTGACGAAGTTTTGTGTTTCTGAAGGGATAAAAACAAAGGAGATAACCACAGTAAAAGGCAAGGAGTAGCTGTTAAGGGGCTCATATTACGCTAGTTTCTGATCTGTTATCTTATTTTCTCATCACAAACATACCTGGAGTTGTGTTTTGTTTCATTCACACATATTTAAGACACATTTAAGCTCTGGAAGTACCAATCTCTACTTAACTAAAGGTAAAAGGGAGTTGGTAACCTGAAAACTACCAATCCATGACATCACAAGGTGGAACAGTGCATTTTGAGCTTTTGGAGGAGACAGGATGATTATAAAAGGTAGTTCAGTTAAAGTGTTTTATCACTGATCCGAAGGTTGGTGGTACGAAACCCGCTTTTGACATAAACATCACTGGTTGAGCGGTCAGATCCACTGACCAACAGACTGGCGGTGTGATTCCAGCTCCCACAGATGAATACTGTCGTGTCCTTGGGGAAGACACTTAACTCACCTTGCCCCCAGTGTCTGCGTACACTGGTGTATGACTGTGTGTGACTGGGTGAGTGGTTCTTTGATGTAAAGAGCTTTGAGTGCTTTGAACGTGGAAAAGTGCTATATAAAATGTGACTATTTATCATTTAAAAGGTTGCTCGAACATGTGTGAATGAAACAAAACAGAACTCCAGTTATGTTTTTAATGAGGTGACAACTTTCTAACATGGCTAAAAGTTCACAAGAGTTAATTGTGTGTAGGACCTTTAAAAAGTGTATTGTGTAACTTTTCAGGTAGCGATCTGCCCCCTGGTAGTCTCCACAGAGAAATCCTTGCCCGGAATATTAATATGGCATTAAACGGATCTATCCCCATGGAGACAAGCAGGCAATGCCACAAAGCTAAGGTCAGGAGGCTCAGAAGGTCAGAGGTTCGAAAACGAATTCATGTTTTTCTTGTTTTCCCTTATAAAAACAAAGGTAATTATACAAATGCTAGAAAAAAAACAAGTGTAACTGAACAAATGCTACTGAATAAAATATACCATGAACTGTGCTTTAAATAAACATAAAAAAAACATTACTACAGAGAGAAGAAGGAATTCTAATACCTGGCAAAAAAGCCTGTTTAAAGAAGATTTTTTCTTTTTTTCACATAATAAAGGTGCTGTCTTTGGTGTGTGTATATATATAACAAAAACTTCAAGTAGCCTCCAAGTGCCCAGATCAAGTGTCTCTTCAAATACGGAGTGCAAGTTTACCTAGCTAGAAACATAAAAGCACTTTAGAATGTGCAAAGGTAGACGTATAAAAAAAGCATCCCAGTCAATTTGAGGGATGTCCTTCATCCCTTTTAAAAATGTCACTATCAAACCTAACTTTTACACTTGCGTAGACATTTATATACAGCAATACATTTCACCATATTTCTCCAGCTCAACTATCTGTAAAATTCCAATGATAAATGGTGTGTGAAGTTGGCTTTGAAAATGCGACTCATCTGATATTCAAAAGAAAACCCAAACGGCCTTATTTGAGGGATTTTTATCTATCCCCAATCTACAAACACAAAATAAGGCGACCACAGAATCTCATCCGACTTCAGGAGTGAATCAATGGCAGAAAACCTTTGCTAATTTTCACTAACATTTTTTTTTTTTTTTTTACTGAAATAATGCTTTTAAGATTTTAAATAAGTAAGGTTTTTTTTGTACAGTTTTACATTTGTCAATTTAGAATATATTTATCCAACAATATATAACCTGTTTTGAGCCTGTTATTGAATAGGAATACAAGGAAAGTTACAGTGAGTCCTTTAATTTTTGTTTATTTGATTAATTACAAGCCAGGTCAGGTTAACACATTTTGAAACACGATATATACCGGTAGATGCAAAGAAATACTGCATTAAATGATGATACTGAAACTACTACTATTTCACTGGCACAATAATAATGCAAGATAATCCTAGTAAACCCTTTTTTTTTTTTTTTTTTTTTTTTAATAGACCATCGGTAACATTAAAAAGGCATGAGCTGCAACATAGAATGGACTATTTTTGGTTAATAATTAGCTATAGAAGTCACGTATTCAACTTTTTAGAGCTCAAATGAAAATGTGAAAACGTAAAAGTGTCCTTGTCCTTTTGGTAATGATCGAAAGGACAAGATCGTGGATACAAGCGGTCGAAATAGAGTGAGGTGCTCAGTCACATGGGAGGAGCTTGGAGTACAGCTGCTGCTCCTCCACATCGAGGGAAGTCAGCTGAGTTGGCTCGGGCATCTGATAATACTGAAATCGCAAAAAGTCTAAATAATACGTGGAATATGTCTTGGCTGTTGGGTTAAATAAAAAAATACAAATAAATGGCCCACATATGACCTCATTACTGTTGAATAAAGCTATATACAGTACGTGAGTGTCATTATTCCTCCACATGAGTAAAAACCCATATTAGTCATGGCCCATATTCTTGCATATAGACTAAGTATGTGAGAGAGTGGGGGCTATTTCCTTTGGGGAGCTGCATGTTAAGTGGTGAGACAGTTGGCGAGGGATGAAGAGACTACCCCACTGCGCCTTATCTGAAGTGAACCTCCTCTTCCTCCTCTCAGAAACACTACTTATAGGAGAGTGGAGAAAATATAGAAGATGGAGATTTAGAAAGGAAGCTGCCCACTGTATTTTGTGCTTTTTGAGAGCCTTCAAAACAGGAAGAAAAAGGGATGTATTGTTTGCAAATCTGAAGAGTGACTTTTTCCATAACAATCCAGTGTCCAGTAGGGCTGAATAATTTTGAAAAAGTGCACTATTTTCTGACAAGCATTGCGATTGAGATTAAGTATAGGATTATTTTTCCAAGTGCACATTTAGCATCCATATTTGAGAGGCAGAAATATAAACTGCTAAACCAATACAAGAATGCCATGCATTTCAGAACATGTTTGTCGAGGTCTAAACTACAAGCACAGCAGATTGTTTCTCTGTATTTTATTTTTTTACATAATTTGAGTATATATTTTGTGGTTTGCAGAAGAAATTATGCAGTCTTTGTAATTTGTTGTTCAAAAGTAAAGAGAATGTTTTCATTCTTATGTAATGACCAAAATCACAGTTTGACGTATGGTTTGGTATGCCATACCATATTATTAACAGCCATTACTGTTCTGCAGTGTCTTTTAGTAATTTTAGATACTTTTGTATAGCTTCTGATTCAGTGATCTAAAACTGTGTACAACGGGTCGAGAAATAAGACCAAAGCTTATAATTGCTTAAGTGCTTGGAGTGAATTGTATATTTTTGGGAAGCCCAAACAGCACAAATTTAGGCAATGGCACATAATTGTGTATATATTTGCATATGAAAGACATAACCATAAAAAACACATTTAGACACTCAAAAATGCCAAGAAAAGAGCTTCTGTTGTGTCTAGAGGAAAATAAAAAAATACAAAACAGAGACTTGAGGAAAAATGCATTCTTCTTATATACTTCAAACACGCAATTTAAAGATTTTTCTACAGATTTTTTATTGTAAGTATGCATAGCCTACCTTTGCCTGGCAAATCCAGAATATCTCTCTGTATTTTTTATACAGATTGATATTAGTATGGTCCCCATGCCCTTGGTTGCCTTTTAAGCCCGGTCAAACGTGATTGTGCAATCAGATCTGTTTTTTTGTTTTTTTTCAGAGATACGTCAAACGAAGGAGCTCCCTGGTTATCTATGATTTACAAATAAAGTCTAATTTAACTCACCTCAGATTAACAGAGTTTAGTGCTTTACTCATTGAGTCTGCAGAAATTCACCTTTTTCAGCCCTATTTCTTTCCTTTATTTTTTTTCCACACGGCAGGTCATGCATGTCCCCGATTGGTTAGTCCACCTGTCAATCATGCCCATTTGAAAACTGGGAGATTCAACGGTGGCCAGACTCACATCCATACCTATTTTTGTGAGTGTTGAGTGTGTAGATAGAGCTTACCATATATATACTACATTAAAACAATTTAGCGTATTTTAAAAAGTGCTATAAAATCACAATCTAATACCTTCCCCACAAATCTGTTATACAGTATATAAAGAAGAATTGAGACCCAAATCAAAGGCAAAATGGAAATGGAAAACAAACCAAATATGTGGTTGTGTAGGTTTCAAAATTCAGCATAAAAATTAAAAGTTATTTAGTGAACTTTACATAACTTTCCTTCAATTTGTGGGCCTTGTCATCGATTATGAAATCATTGTATTGTTGCGGCCACAACATCAAGGCAAACAGGCCATATCGGAGAATCAATTGTGAACAAAATAAAACCTAACCTTGTCCCGTTGCTTACTGAAATCCACACAGTATTGAGCACAAGTGAACTATAACAGAGGCTCCTTGAATTGTGATGATGAATACATTAGTACAGAAAATGAAATAAAACATATGCAAGTGTAGAGTGAACAGAGTTTGGCAGAGCAGCAGATCTGGGCCCATAAAGCTGAAAGCCTGTCGCTAACAGCCATAGCACGGCTCTAATGAAGGCGGGACTCCCTCTTCTCTTTTAACTAGCCTGGATAATGTACTTGTGTTTCTCTTGGTGTGAAAAAGTGTCTGTCTCCATTGGGTTTGGATCAACTTGACAGAGAGGCAGGTGGGACATCCCAAGCTTACACTGGGACCACAGGGGGGGCGCAGGAGAGCAGGAGAGAGGGGAGAAGGAGATAGAGATGGGGGTGTGCGAGATGGAGAAACAGAGAGAAAGTGAAACAGATTTTAAAAAAAGAGGACAGAGAGAGAGAGACAGAGAATTTTGGATGTTTATTTAGGGAGTAGTGTTATGCCTGATCCACAAGCAGTTCACTTATGTGTCAGTGGGGCAGTAGACAGCCAAATGTGTTTAGTAAAAAGGCCAATTATCCACTTCAAAAGTAACAAGCACTCACTGGTAAAAAGGTGGATTAACAAGCCTGCAAAGTCATAATTCGGTTGTGTTCATGTTCAACAATTTGATGATGTCCAGATGGAGAACAAGGGCTGGTATAACTCTATGGGTGAGTTAGTGTTTGTGAAAGAAATAACATAACTGAAAATATTAGCTGAAACAGATTATTACTACATAGTGAATGGGTCCACAAACCACAATCTTGCCATGTTAAATCTATGGCTCAAAGTCCTTTCAATTGACAAGAACTGCACATTTGTGTTTGAGAAATACCACTGCTTTTTGATAATGAAAGAAAAATCCACCTTAGTTCTTTTGTGTTAACAGAAGACATCGAACATTGTGGCAGGCCAAGCAATTACAGAGACATTAACCAGGTCAAAATATCTGAAATTTAACAGCTAAAAGACAAATTTAAACCTACAATTCTGATCTGTCCTCCAGGTCATGTACAAAACATGAATGCTTTTGGTCAACACATTACTGCAGTTTACACAATTCAAAATCACTGAGGCATAGACTGACGCAGTGTTGATTTGCCTATGTCATTTAAAACACAAATGAGCTTAACCCTACCAAAAGCCCAAACAAAACTAGAGCCTATATCATATCCTGGGTTGGTGATTCTTATTATGGTTGAACAGTGGTTTGTCTGTATTGATTTTGTGCTTGGAAAATGCCATGTTCTCAGGATGAAGCATTTCCTAAACAGACCGTTGTAGTGCACTAAAGATAATCCCCCACTAAACACTCAGGATTTGTGCTGGTATGTGTTCAAAGATAAATATACAGATGATTTAGCTAGACTAAGATATTTATAAGGTTAGGATAGACAGTGCTTTCATAGGGAAATTACTCTGCATTTGACCCATCCTTCAATGCCACTGGGACAACCTGTCAGAAGCAGTTCTTCAGATCTTGAGCTGGGCTTGCTCAGGCCTGGAGGATTTTGCATATATAATGCACTTATTAGTGACTAAGAAATGCATGGTACGGCACAGTGGCTAGACATCACATATCACAGAAAGAAGGTTCCAGGTTCGATTCTGTGCAGAGTTCGCATGCTCTCCCTGTGGCTGGGTGTCTAGCCTCAAGCTAAGGTGGTCCTGATCAAGCCTAGCTCAAGGTCGTGGAGACGGGTCCCTGAGCTTTGTACGGATACACCAGCGGCAACATTTCAAACACTTCACAGACTTGACAATGACAATTCACAGACAATGCTCTAACAATACTACAGACCTGTGGGTCTGGAATTGTATCCTTCTCCTCGATATCAGATAGACGTGACTAACAGCCAGATTAGCCAATCACAGAAACACATGCTCCATTCGTGTTATAAGAAACACTTCACTATAGAAACACTATAAATATATACAGTTATAGGCAAGGCAAGGCAAGTTTATTTGTATAGCACAATTCGTACACAAGGTAATTCAAAGTGCTTTACAGAATAAGAAAGACATTAAAATCACACACATCAAAACATAAATAATCACCCAATCTGCAACTCTCTCACCCACTCGTTTGCACCCTTGAAAAACTCTCTCTCGCACTCTTTAAACACTGTCTTGCTCAGTTTAAGAACTTTCCCATTACTTTACAAAAAAACTTTCCTGTCACTTCTCAAATACTTTCCTGTCACTTTACTATGTCAAATAAAAGTCCATCAGTCCATGTTTCTTTTGTCATCATAAAATTACCATTAAAAGAGAAGAGTGCAGAATAAAACCCTTTCAGTCGTATGCACAGCTAAACAGAACCGTTTTGAGCCTGGATTTAAATATTGTCAAAGTAGAGGCCTGTCTCACAACTTCAGGAAGACTGTTCCAAGTTTTAGCTGCATAAAACTGAAATGCTGATTCCCCATGTTTAGTCCTGACTCTGGGCACCTGCAGGAGGCCGGTCCCTGAAGTCCTCAAATTGCGAGATGGTTCATATGGCACTAACATGTCGGAGATATACTTTGGACCTAGGCCATGGAGAGACTTATACACAAGCAGAGCTGTTTTAAAGTCTATTCTTTGAGCTACAGGAAGCCAGTGCAGAGACCTGAGTACAGGACTTATGTGCTCGTACTTCCTGGTTCTAGTCAGGACCCGAGTAGCAGTGTTCTGGATGTACTGCAGCTGTGTTAAGGCTCGTTTGGAGAGGCCAGTGAGCAGGCCGTTACAGTAGTCTAACCTACTGGAGACAAATGCATGGATAAGTCTCTCTAAGTCTGGCTTTGACAGTATACCTTTGATTTTTGCAATGTTTTTTAGGTGGTAAAAAGCTGCCGATGTTACTGATTTGATGTGGCTGTTAAAGTTCAAGTCTGAGTCCATTACTACCCTCTGATTTCTAGCCTGATTTGAAGGTTTTAGAGAGAGAGACTGGAGGTGACTGCTGACACTTTCTCTATGTTTCTGTGGGCCAAAGATGATGACTTCAGTCTTGTCTGAGTTTAGCAGAAGAAAGTTGTTTTGCATCCACACACTGATCTGCTGGATGCAGTGGCAGAGTGAATCCACTGGTCCATATTCACCTGCTGCCAGTGAGATATAGATCTGAGTGTCATCTGCATAGTTGTGGGAAGACACATTATCGCTGCGTATTAACTGGCCTAACGGCAGCATGTAGAGATTGAACAGCAGGGGTCCCAGGATTGAACCCTGGGGTACCCCACAGGTCAGGGACATTTTATCTGATATACATTTTCCGATTTCAACAAAGTACTAATTTTCTAAATAGGACTTGAACCAGTTTAGTGCAGTACCAGAGATGCCCACCCAGTCCCCTAGTCTCTGTAAGAGAATCCCATGATCCACAGTGTCAAAGGCAGCACTCAGATCTAACAGGATCAAGACTGAGACTTTGCCTGCATCAGTGTTCAGGCAGATGTCATTTGTCACCTTGATAAGAGCAGTCTCAGTGCTGTGGTGGGGTCTAAAACCTGATTGGAAGACATCAAAGGAGTTGTTAATTTCGAGGAAGTTAATAAGTTGTTGGTAAACAACTTTTTCGAGGACTTTGCCTAAAAATGGCAGCTTTGAGATCGGTCGATAATTGTTCAATATTATGGCATCAAGACTGCTCTTCTTTAGGAGAGGCTTGATAACCGCAGTTTTCAAAGTGCTTGGGAATGTTCCAGATTGAAGTGACATATTAACTATGTGAGTGAGTGGTGATAGCAAACTGTTGTTATACCCTTTACCTTGTCACAAAATTACTGGAATGCATTTACTTCTGATTCAATTGTTCAGTCTTATTTTTTCTGTAGGGTTGAATGGAGCCCATACCATTTGTGTTCAAGTGAGAAAATGGCAACTGCAACAGTTTATAAAGTACCTTAAGTCATAAATGATGCCGCTACTGTTACTACCTGTAATTTATGACCTGGACAATAGCATGCATGCAGTGATTTCATGGCAAAAAGCATGCTAACCGCTGTCAGTGTGCATTGCGTTAGCCATTTTTTACACCAAGCTTAAAGTTTCTTCTCAAAACTGGTAAAGACCATTCTCCAAGTGGTAGATGCGAGCACAATGCAGCGCTCTTATTTTGTCAGAAATGTTAAAGACAGTGTAATTTGCAGGGGCAGTGGCCGGCCTGCGGCTCCCTGTGGTTGGGCTCTGGCTGTTCGCCACAATAGAGTCGTGATTACACCTACGCGAGTGGCGGCATTCGCTGGTCGCTTCTGGCTGACGGCTCGGCGGGTTTGTGATTGTACAGGCCCCTATCGCACTTTCTACTTCCTGCCTCTCGCTGCGCTGTCCCTCCATCTCCGCCTCCCACATCAGGCCCTGTCACTGGGCACGCCGAACCCCAAATTATTCTGACCCATGAGCAGACAAGTCAAATAATTAACTTGGAAGAAAGAAAAGAAAGAAAGATGAAGGGTGTTAACTAAAAAGTCTTCAAGCGAGGATCTATAGACTTACAGTATTATAAGAAAAGAACTGTCCAGATTCAGGCAAGTTAAATACAGTTGTTACAGTTGACATCTGCTAGTTAGATATACGTTTTTAATATGGGATAACAATGACACAATATTCTCCATTTTAATTTCTCCTCTCACACCCACATTTGAGTGCTTCTTTTTTAAATACAAAAATCTGCTAATTGGGTTTTCTATTGGTCAATTTATATTAAAAAGTACCACTCTGACCAAGACTAAATTTGTACTAAACAAGAAATATAAAATATGTGCAAACCAAATTGTGCCATTCATTGTGTGGGCTTCATGCCCATACAGGTCTAAACCAAGTACAAGTGTCATAGTTAAAGCAGGATTCAAGTATAAATAAATTGTATGGGAACTCAGTTTGAGATACTCTGCCCTCGACTTAACAGACAAATAGTTCTGCCCTTATGGTTTTAAAGATAAGAGAACATTTATTTTTCTCACAATGGGGAAATTCCAATGTTGCAACGGTAATTTTTGATTGTATACAACGATACAATCTACACAATCAAAGATTCAGATATAAACATAAATGTAATCATTTAACTATAGAATATTATAATATGCAGTATATGCGTATAAAGACACAAAAGGTGTCGTAAAAATAATAAATACAACATTGTGAAAGTAGAGTAAAACTATAAAGCTACTAAACTATTATGTAACTATTAGTAAGTGCCTATGCCTATTGTTACAATGCTGCATATGAACAACAATAAATAGCAGGTTAAAAGTAGCAGGTAAAGTGACTTCAGTGAATTGTACCAGCGGTGAGTCATAGTATTGCACATGATTAATGGCTCAGATTTTCAGAGCAGAACTTTTGCTTCTCAGTTTGTCTGGGATCCAGAACACACACTTCTTCAATACTTTATGAAGTTGTCCGTCTGGTCACTGGTGAATCTCTCAGTTTCAAATGAGAGTGATTGACAGGTGGATTAGCCAATCAGAGACACATAGTCCATCCATACCGTAAAAAAATAAAGGATAAACATATCACATGGGCTGATTTCTGCAGAATCAATGAGGGAAGCACAATGATTTTCTCACCTCAGACTAACTAAACTCTGTTAGTCAGAGGTGAGAAAAATCAGATTTCATTTGTAAATCATAGGAGACCAATGAGCTCCTTCATTTCACGTGTCAAAAATACAGAGATACACCATTCTGGATTTGCCAGGCAACTTCCCAGTCACAAACAGTAGAAGTTGGGAAAGTGACTTGCGCAAGGACACAACAACAGTATGCAATGCCAGTAGTAGAGATTGAATGGCCAACCTTCCAAGAAGAGGATTATTTATATTATTATATAACAGTTTAAACAAATTAAGTTAATATTGACTTTTCTGTCTATATCTCCCATTCTAAAAAAAACAAAAAACTATAAAATATATATTATTTCACATTACTGTATAAGCAGTGGGGAGATGGGACCCTGGTAATGATTTGATGGTGGGCTCTGAGTGCAGAGATGCTGAGGCAGGTGAATCATGAACAGACTTAAATTAATCATTGTGGTGACACATAAAACCATATTTCACTGTAGAAATTAGCTTATCAATAATTCACAGATATTGAAACAAGACTAAGTGTCCTTCATCTGGTATACGCTTCAACTAAATGAGCTAAAGCAGTACACCCTGTTAGAACACGGCTTATGTAAATACGAATCCCCAAATAAACAGGGAAATATGGGGCTAGGAGTAAAGCTTGTTTGTGTGCAAAATGTGGATTACGAGACAAAACAAGATCTTTTACAACCTGAACTTTATAGAAACTCCATGTTGCAATCATGTTTCTGGTACAATGAGTCCCAAGGCTCCTGGATCCGACCACAATAACTCAACAAAAAGTCATATATCGCTGCAATAGGCTTCAAAAACCAATGAGACGGTCGTCATAAAACAGGCAGCTGACATCAACATTCATCTCAGGTACAAAACAGGGTTAGTATTGGGCTAACACAGAGAAAAAGATAGCAGTATTCAGCAGGTAATACTCAGATATGAACTAAATTGAAAGCATTTTAAAGGCGCATTTTGTAACTTCTGATGGGGGAGTGCACCACATGCTTGTCTCCATAGAGATGAAACAGCATTGCCTTGAAGTATGCTTTGACTTATCCATCTTGCTTTTATTTCATTATGTTTCTTTACTTCCAAAAAATACATTAGGAAACATGCAATACCACTTTGACCAGCATCCGCTCTCCACAGATCTGACCTGTAAGTTGGTCTGAGGGTGTCATCAGCTTGTTTCCATGAAGATGACTTAAATTCCATACTGTGCAACATTCCAGACAAAGTAATATTATCTCCATGGAGACAAGAAGGTGGCTAAAGGTTTACCATCAGCAGAGTTACACAGTTTAAACGTAATAATTTATAGTTTAAAGCATAAAAGGTACAGTGAGTGAGGTACAACCCTTTTATAAACTTAAATTGTAATTACTCTTAAACTAAATGAGTAGCCTAGTACGGTGACCTCCTTCGTACATAGTCACGAGTGCCTCTTGAGGAGTGGCCCATTTTGCATATTGCAGTGAACGTTTTTTTTTTTTTTAGGATGATGCGCACCAGTGTCACCAGAATTACAATTAATTATAACGTCTTTATCTACTAACGCTTTTTTATTACACTAGTTGAAATGTTTATGCAGAAATACGCTGTGTATACCTTTCAGAGCGCCAACGTTTTATCAACATGTGCTTGGGTGCAGCATAAAGAATTGATTTGTGCTTAAGTGGGGCACACGTAGCACATAGACTTTTAATCAGTGTTTTATATTCATCCAAGTGCATGTATTCTATTAGGTGGTCCAGGGTTCATTATGACAGTCATGAAACACACTGGGAGTATGCTTTATGTCTATTGATTATATTACACAAAATGTTATTAAATTTATTATCGACTGGAAAGCCATTTTACTGCAATTTGGCACGCGGGTCAGCTGTGGCCAAACCCACCAGCCTGAATCTGCCTGTATCACCAGTGAAAATAGAAAGCACTTTTTGGCTTTTTGATTGCTATATTGAGTTTTTGTTATGACATCCCAGTTTCCCTGACAGCCCCTGTAAAAAACATACAACATAAAAGTCACACAAAGATGAGAGGAACAGTTTTTCTTCCCTGTTACGGAGGGGTGTGTCTATAGTTTTTCCACTGTTCAAAAGACATCCAAATATGTCTACTTCAATGGGTCTTGGCAAAGATATGGTAAACTTGTGTATGCATAGACTGAACAAATTAACTGATGTCATCGGTCAATCTAAATTACAAAAGGTTACAGCAGTTTTAATGTTTTTTAAAGGTGCACTGCATAATTTTTCTGGTAGACGGACTGCTACAGCTTGTCTCCATGGATACGTTATTATTTATTTATTGGAAACTCTAACAGCTACTCTTCCTACATTGCCAAGAATGGTTCAACGTATGGCTTTAAACTATTTCCATCTATCTGGAGGAAAGTTATAGCGCCACCAGATGAAGGGTTACAAGTCAGCTATGTGGAGGAGCGAGCTCGCTTACAGTAAAACATGTTTTCAAGGTGTTTTTGAGCAATACATATAAACACTCACAATGAAATAATTTCTAGATAGATACACGAAATGTCATACTGTGAAACATTCCAGGCAGAGCGATAACATCTCCATGGTAACAAGAAGGTGGTGCCAGAACAGATGCGCAGTAAACCTTTAAAAATCTACATATTGCACTATTTTCTGATCTGTTATAATGTTGTTTCATCAAACACATACCCAGAGTTGTGTTTTGTTTCATTCACACATGTTTAACACCCAAGTCTGCAAATTTAGGCTGAGTTCTTTTCTCAAACTGAAACCACTCTGTTCCCCCTTGGCAATAGAAGAAGTGCTCCACTATGTTTTTAAAGTCGATACACCTTCACTAGAAACACTTGGATGATTTCAGTCCTGGAATTGCCAATCTCTACTGAACTAAAGGCAAAAGGAGCTGTTAACTTGAAAAGAACTGTGTCATGACATCACAAGGTTGAACAGATCATTTTGAGCTTTGTAGACAATAAAATCAAACATGTGTGAATGAAATAAAACACAACTCCAGGTATGTTTTTGATGACGTAACAGCATTATAGCATGACACAAGCTCAAAAGAGTACATTTTGTGTAATATAGTACCTATTATGAATTTAAACAATAGCAAATTGTTAAAGTAATAGTCATTATCCACTAAAGCTAGACTATTCTTTAAGTTGTAGGATGTAGGTTGTCCAGATCAAGCATATGCAATCCAGCCATCTGTTAAGCAAAATGAAGCAGTGAAAAACTAAGAAACTGCTATACAATGCCACCAAATATTATCACATAACCTAAACACATTTTTAAAAATGCACGCAAGTTGATATTTTCTCAGTAAGGTGTTTTTTTCATCTAATACTGTGTACTTTTTATGACTATCCTGCTGGTAAAGATAGAGCTTAATTGTATTTGTAAGAACTACACTGTACCCACTATCAAACCCCTTTGCCCTGACATTGCCACTTCAAACTGGACTTATTTTTCCCCTCGAAATGTATTTGACCTGACATGCCCAGTGACTTTCTGTCCAAAGAGCTCCATTAGGGCGACATACAACACACAACATAGATCCTCATTGTACAGTAGAGAGGGCAGTGTTGAAAGTGTCTAACATTATAACCTCTTTTCATTCGATCTGCACTCCAGCTCTGCTCTCCAGCAAAGAATGAGCGATGGGCGATTTTGTGGAGAGGCACTCAGCCGAACAATATGATTCTCCTATGGCAAAAGCGGTAGACAGGGAGACAAGCCACAACAGTGAGGAGAGGACAGCCCAAGAATGCCCCAAAGTGTTTCTGTCTATTTGAGGAGCCAATCTCCCCAATGTAAACTTTTAAAAGGGTGCTTGGATCATCAAATAGTCTCAAATAGCTGTGATTTGGATAATTTGAGGACACTCATTTTATCAGTGCTGACAGTTGTGCGTTTGGACCATACAGAATGTATTTGAAATGGGTTTGTTTTTGTTTCAAGTAGATTTCAATTTACAAATCTTCTGAATACTATTAAAAGCTGCGTTCAGAACCTGTCCTGGTTTGAACCCAGGTGGAGTCCTACGTATAGACTTGGTTTGTTTAGTCTGGGTTTAGATCTGATTGGTGACTTGGCCTGGTGGCGCCACCTGGATGTCTCTAAGGAGATGCAATATTGTGAAACATTACAGGCAATAACATCTCCATGAAGAAAAGTAGGTGCCAAACCCTCCACCAGACGTTACACAGTGCATCTTTAAAGTAATCCCTCATTCATCCAAGTTTCAAAGGTACTCATCTTGGACAATGTTTTTTGAAATAGACGTTTTCGGAAGCCATTATCCAAAACAACATCATTTTCCTAGACTTTGAATCTTCGAAACCTCTACTACTAATATTTGTTTATTCATTACATTCAAGTAAGAAAAATTACCAAATGCATTTAAAAATCACTTTTTAATCACCAAGCATTATACCTCATGCCTACATACAATGGATTTCTAACTTAGAAACGTTACCATTGACAGAAAAGCATATCCAGTAATTACTTTTTTGCTTAAGTCTAAGGGAATATACAGCCCTTAGTATGAAGTACACTTTTTATGTACCATTCTACTATATAGTGTAACTGAGAGCAGATTGCTTTTCTATATGGGGTATTTCAGAATCTAGACTAAAGTAATTGATGTCTGCTAAAGTTAAAGGGTGCAAAATTAAGTCGTAAAACTCCAAAAGGACACGTTCCAAATATAGACGGACAGGTAGTTTTAGCAGTGCAGACAGTAATAGGTTTTATAGCTTGCCCTTAAGTAGTAGCTCCTCCCTGTCTGAGCTTATGGCAGAGCCCCTTTAAAGAACAACACCTGTTTGTCTGAATGTACCAGTAATCAGACATGGAGTGCCGCTGGGATCCAGAGAGGGAGGGGGAGGCCAGATGGACCTATCCCAGGAGAGGTGCACAAGGACGGGACACTCTGACAAGTCCTGCAGCCTCTCCAACCAGGCTTTGTAAACTTATTTATCTCGATTGTGAATAAAGTGGAAGTATTTCTTTAGGTATAGACTGACCTGTAACAAACAAAACAGCAAAGCAAACTTGTAAAAAGAGAATGAGAAAGTAAACAGAATGCCTAATGCAAGTAGGGGCCGCAGAGGGCTAGCAGCCTCTATGCGACTTCTACAAACTCACAAGGAAAGAGAGAGGGGAGAAAGAGAGGGGTGAGACATAATGCGGCTTTATCAACTTTGTAAATGTTTGTGTTCACATTAAGTTTTTAAGTCTATAAGTTATTGTGTTATTCAGGTCACTGAAAGTACTAGGCCTGTCGCAATCACAAACTTCGAAGCACGTTATTGCTACGGAGATATACTTCAAGAAACACTAATACTGAAAGTACTTTATGCCACTGATACAATAACAATAATACAAGATAATACCAGAAAATCCTTTTTAAGCAGACGGTATCATTAAGAGGCCCAAGCTGCAGAACAGAATTAAACAATAATTAGCCATAGCCACTTGTTCAACTTTTTACAGCTCAAATCTTATCACATTCCAACAAAAAATACCCAAAATCTCCTCACTTTTGCAAAGGAATTGTACACATGAAACACTTTGAGCACCAAAATGTATTGTTACAGCTTTCATATATTGAGCGATGAGTCTGACAAGCCTAGAAACTACACTATTTAAAGATGCAGTAAGTAACATTTCTGGTGACGAGTCCACCACCTGCTTGTCTCGTCAGAATTGCATTAAACTTTTCTTGCATTTATTCAGCTACAGGGTTTTTCTTGCTAAAACATACATTTTTATCATCCCTAAAAATGTCTTAACTTACTTACTTTGTCATTATTATGGTGATGTTCCCAAATTGATAAAATGGCATTCTTGGATCAGATAAGAGCGCTAAAGCTATAATGGAAATAGTCTATTCAGCTTCCTGTTAGAGGTGACATTTTGAAGACTTTTCACCATTCAGTATAATATATTGTTTTAATTGTCATTTGCTATGGCAACAGTCTTAACGTGTTCTCATTCTAAAACCCACAGATAAGTAAGCTACTTTAAAGTCTTGACATCGTTGAATGTATAGCGTATCCTACTCAAAAATACATCCTCGGGGTACAGCTGCATTTTCATAGTAAGCCTGAGGACGGGCACTGGACAGTTTGTTTGTGGCTTCACCTCCCACAAAAATCCCATCTTTTGTACATGTTTTTTGTTTCTTTTCACTTCTTGTCTTTTTTTTTTTTTTTTTTAAACAACATTAAATGCAAATTATAGCCAGGCTGATTATCATATAAACGGATGTAGCCTGAGGGGGCAAGACGTTCACTTTTATTTATTTATTTATTTAGTCATATTTTTTCACTGTCGCCCATAAAACTCAGGCTTTAATCAGTCCGCACTTTTATTTTAAAGACATAAGGGACTCTGGGACCGCTGGACTGGAGCTGTGTGCCTTTATAAGAGGAGTTATATTTACAAGCAGAGTGAGTGCCACCTCCACAATGGTGAGCATAGTTCAAATTCAGCACCAATCAATCGTATTTCATTACTATCACACAAATATCAAATTAAGGTAAGGTACTACAGGTGACTGGAGACTACAACTGCAACTACAACTGTTTGAATAACTTATGAATTCACAACTTGGTTAGGAACAAATGAATATGTATTAAATGAAAGCGGTATTAAAGGTGCACTATGTAACTCTTGGGGGGTGCACCACCTATTTGTTGCCACGGAGATGTTATTACTGCTTGGAATGTTCCACAAAATGAAAATAGACTGATCTTACTTCATTCATTCGGTGTTTTTGTAGCTCATAAATAGCCTTAAAACGGACCCACAACTCAATAGACGCTACCTGCTTGTTTCCATGGAGATACGTTTAATGCCACTCTTTGGAACATTCCAGCCCAATCAAGGACATCTCCACGAAGACAAGTATGCGGCTGACATTTCCTTTTTTTTCTGATTTTTTTTAGGCATATTACCAATGGACCTAAAATCACATTTACACATCACTATGCAAAGTAATTCAGACTAAGAATTCCATAAAAAAAATAGAAATAAAAAATAAAATGGTAATGAACCAATGTGACTGTTGGTAATTTTTCATTATTTTGAATATTTAAAAATACCTCTTGTGTTTCAACTAAACTTTTCAAGCATATAGGAAAAATACATCCCCTCCCAAAAAGCATCTAAACGCCCAGTGCAAACCATGTGGTATCAGTGGACTTCTTGTGCGGCTCAGAGGAGACATTTTGGACTGGGCTCATGTTTGCAGTCACTCAGCAGTTACAAGTGTCTCATTTGAATTCACAGGGAGCGCGGGGAGCATTGTCGGCTAAATTACCCAGAACTAACATGGTCGGGGGAGATAGAGCCGAATGGTGGCGAGAGAAAAACGATAAAATGAAAAAAGAGTCACAAACAAATCAACACTAAATAAATGAAAAATTGTGTCTCGGAAAAGTTGTTGTCATTTAAAGATTAATTATCCTCTTGTTATTTGGGAAAAGATGGAACGCTATCGAGCCCAAACTCACATATTGAAATGACTCGGCAGGACACCAGATTGATTTGCAGTTTGACAATGAAATTATTTTCGTTTTTTTTTTTTTTTTTTGCTAGAAACGTAATTGTTTTTAACACTGGACGTGACACTGACATCTGCCAACACCAATGGATTTCTGCTTCAGCAAGTAACTCACTGGGTACTCGTTCAGTTCAGAAATGCTTTTTAATTACAATATTTAAAACCCAAATTTAAAAACACTATTATTCAATTTAATAACCCAAAGAATAGGGAATATGAAGAAAGGTGCATCAACTGTTATATGTCTTAAAGGCACGCTATGTAACTTTTCTGGAGAAGGGTCCACCACCTTCTTATTTGCATATCATTACATGTATCTACGAAAACACCACTGGGCCAAATTATAGGTCAGTTCTGTGGACAGGCAAGCTCACTCATAGGAAGAATGTATTTTTTCAAGTTTTTTTGTGGTTTTATTGGTAATAAAAACACCTGGTTAGATCATTTTAAAGTCATACTGTGGAAACTTCTGGGCAAAGAGACAAGCAAGGGGTCTATCCTGCAGAAAAGTTACATGATACAACTTTAAATACGTGTAGGCCATTACACAGCTAAATATTTGATTATGTTTTGATGTTATTTCTTCAGTTACCGAATCTAGTACGTAACTGATCAGCAATTCTGGTCTTTTGTTTTGGGTTTTGAAAATTTAACAGATTTTTTTCAACAGGAATCCTCTGTCATATTTTAATTTTCCCTTTTTTTGCACTTGCATTTGTGATTCTAAACTGTCCAAAAACACTTCTTAGTAACACTGACGATGAGGCATTTCGCACACGCCTCATGAATCAATTCACCACAATCTAAAATACAGCATGTTCTCTTCTGCCTTTTCCAATGCTTCACCTGAATTTTCCTCGAGTTGTTTTTCCTCCTTTCACATTAAATATTACGAAACCTCCCCATAACCCTACATTACTCCGTTAACTATAACTCCAAGTGTTTTAACCCATACACCCAAATCTATAACACACTGCCAGTGAACCCAGCAAAAGTTCCAACTGAGGCCAGCACCAATCAGGTAATCACAAGGGAACGCAGACCTGGCAGTGCATTTTCTCTTCTTCTTTCATTCTCTCCTCCTCTCCATCTCCCTCTTTCTTTCCCTTGTTTTTCAGTTTGAATTGCCAGTCTGCTCCTTTAGGTCCAGTGGCTCCATGGACTCCTCCTCTGAAGTGTAGCCTCCAGCAGTGAGCGAGAGACAGACCCAGGTCCTGTACTGTCCTGTTGTCATGGCGTCGGCTTATGAACCAGATCATAAATGCATACATGGATACACATTTTGATGCTGTCTGTACAATAGAAAATTCCTGCACCATGCCCAACAAAAATTAGCAGTCTTGTGGTTATGCCTAATTTGAATGAAAAGCCAAATGATTATCATATTAGATTATCTCTCAACTACTCACACAAACACATGATCAACTTGGCTGCATACACAATACACAGAAACATGCGAGATGACCTGTTATATGGAACATTTTCAGAACTTTTCCACATACAAAAAGATACAATATATTGTTTTAAAGTATTAATCAGTAGGGCAATGGTCCTAGATTATTATCATTCTGAAACCCATGTATGCACATGCTAGGAACAACAATACTGCGGAGCTCCAAAATAAGCAAACTATTTATTTCAATATAGTGCAATTTAAATATTTCCTCTTAAAAATGTGGTATTGAAGTGTGGGTTTGTAGCACTGCTTTCTTGTGTGAATGGTCAGAACAATAATCAAAACAAACACAACAAAGGAGCATAATATTGAACTTCAATAGAAAATGCTGTTGATTTGACAAGGCATTCAATAGTTTAGCCATAGAAGCATGATTACAGTTCCAGAAATATATGATTATGTAGATGTGTTTACATTCAGTACATTTTAACAATATATAGACCAATATCTAAAAAAGGGTTATTTTTTTTACTTTTTGCATATTGATTACCCATTTATTTGCTAAGTAAAAATACAATTATTGTATCTGCACTCCTTCAAAATGACTTTTATAATGATTATTTATCTTTTTTATCTTTCTGCGTTGCTACTGCCACCTACAATCATAATCTTTGGGTAATGACTAAAAGGACAGGATCGTGGAATCCAGCATTCGAGTTTCCTCTGCAGGGTGGCTGGGTGCTCTCTTAGAAATTAGATGAGGAGGTCAGTCACACAGGAGGAGCACAGAGTAGTGTCGCTGCTCCACCACGTTGAAAAGGGCCAGCTGACGTGGCTCCTAGATGTCTCCCTGAAGAGTTTTTTCAGGCATGTACCTTCGGAAGGAAGCCCAGGACAATCTGGATGGACTATGTCTCTCGACTGGCCTGGGAACGCCTTGGGGTCCCACCAGGGGAGTTGGAGGAAGTGTCTGGGGCTTTTAACTAACTTCAAATTAACGGTTCTCTCACTGTATGTACAGAGGGTGTGTTGTGTGCATAGTGTGCTGGTGTGTTACATTAGCTTTTGTATGATTGTTGCAGCTCTGTCCTGTAAACTGTTTTACATCAACCTGCCGAGAGACAGAAGATGGAAATGAGCCACGTTGGCTACAATCTTTACATATTTGCATTTTTAAATGTTCATTAATATGTGCTATCCCTTTACAAATAAATAAAATAAGAAATAAGGGAAGTCCCTGCTTGGACTACAGCCCCTGTGATTTGGCACTGAATAAGCTGAAGAAAATGGATGGGTGGATGTTTTTATGTTTTCTATTATGATTTTAATGTCTTCTTCTGTTGTAAATACATTTGAATTTAAATTTGTGTACAAGTTGTGTTCTCTCAATAAACTTGTCATGAATTTTAATTTATTTCACACAGTTTTAAACTTAACCAACGATTTAATAGATGTAATGAGAAAACATAATTATTGCCATGATGTTGACAAAGTGCCCGTACATATGAGCAACAATCGGAGTCCCTGCTGCATTGGTGACTTTATACTCCCTCCATGTAGCGCTGCAGTAGAAACAGTGACAGGCCGATAAGCACAGACAAGCCCTGCATGAAAACGACACTGAGCCAGTCCAAGACCCACGACTTCTATGATCCAGACTGAGAGCACACTGATCCACAGGGCAGTTTGTGCTTTGAGCCAGTCTCAAGTGTGGAGAAATGCAGAGTTTCGGTTTAGTTGCCATTTGCAGTTTATAAACACAACATTGGGGAAAAAAAGCATTTGTTCATTCACTCAAAACAGACATAATAAAAAAACATATTAAGGGATGAGAGAACATGACTAATATACTAATATGGAAAAGTACTGCATGAAATAATAGACTAATCCCAGCAATGAAATCTACAACATAAGAGGTGACAGTGGCAGAAGTGGTAGAGTAAGTGAAGATAAAGAAAGTTGGCTGTTCAAGCACTGAATACTGTGGCTGTGTCCTTAGAGAAGACACTTCATCCAGCTCAAATGAATGTGAGAATGTGCTCTGAGAGGCCATTGGCGGAACCAGTGCCACAAGTGCTGGGAGTGAATGTTTGTCTATACTGTCAAGCTTTAAAAGAGCAATATAAATCCCAGAAAGTATATTTTTATTCAGTCAACAATGCTGTGAAGTAGGGATGCAACAATCCAGCTTTTTCAGTTCCGATATCGATTACGATCCTATAGTTTTAAGTATCTACTGATACCCAATATCAACTAAAACAACATTAATTTCCTTTAAACAAAAATAAAATAGACAAAACTGATTGTGTTATTTATCTCTCAAGTAACCACAGAACAGGTTTGTGTAAATAAAAGTTAAACCAAGACTTTCTGGGCCGGGCTACAATCGGTAAACTTTCATTGCATCAATTTATATCTCAAACCAGGGCATTGGCTGAACCGATATTTGGCAGCCAATATCCAAACCAGCTAATTTTTCAATTCTGATAACCAATACCAGTATCTGATAAGTGCATATCTACTGTGAAGTCAGTGCACTTAAGTTTAAACAGTCTCAAGTCTAAATAGAGAACAGAACCAAATATGGTAAACTGATAAAATCAACTTATAATCTCAGGTCATTTTCACACATGTTAGTGTGCTCTGTGGAGTGACTCCAGTGCACACTAGATTTAGTTCTGTTTACTTTAGTTTTGGGTTGGCCTTGTTCACATACACCACACATCATTCACCACAAACACTACTTTTAAGTTTAACTAAACTTACTTTTAACATGCTTAAAGGGACCTGTGCATAAAATATACTGAGAACTGTACACATTGGTGACGAGAAAACAGCACACAGACAGACCCAGGCTCACCTGTGCAGACTGAGGCAGGAGATGTGTTGCTGATTTTAAGTTGATAAATTTATACATTTTTACCCAATTCCGAGCAATTGTACTCACATCATGGAACGTTTACATCAGCCCAGGTTGGCCACATTCACACCACACTCACCCCGCTCCAAAGTGGGAGTGGAGCCGCTCTGAGACCTCTCATTTCAAGCGCTCTCGGACCAGCCGTTTACTGTGGCCCAGAATGTGACTGTCACGTTCACATCAGAAGTGCGATATATTGTAATAAGTAAATAAAGACGATAAATGATCATATTGAAACCAAAACCCCAAACTATTATAAATGTATAATGTTAAAAAAAAAACATGAATTGAAATAAAAAAAACAGAATGCAACATTTACGTTAAGTCTGTATCTATAATGAGTCATAGAAGTAATTTATTTAATCTTCTAGAGCTCAAATCTGATCATATTTTTAAAAAAAAATAACCAAAAAATATCCCACCAGTGCAAAGAAAAAGTCCCCATGAAAATACAGACCCCCCCAAAACTATTGTTCGATCTAACATGTATTGAACAATGAGTTGATATAGTATTTATCATGACAGGCCTATGGCATCTGGGTTAAACCTACTCCAAATTCCAATGCAAATGCACTACTTAGGTGAGCTAGATGTTTTGCCGAGGTGACCCCAAAAGTGAAAAGCCAATTGTGAGTACACTATCTGATGACTCCTTAATAAGAAATCACTGACACCACTAATTACTCTAATGGAGAATAGATCTGTGTAGGCCATAATCATAAGACTTATAAAGTCATCATTACTTTACTATTTCCCATAGCCAAGCACATTCACCATACTGCTAGTACCATCATTTTGCTCCCCTCTATCTCACTGTCTCTTCATCTCAATTAGTGCATAGCGACATTGTCAAATGAAATTACTTCTTGCTGATGAAACATGACACTTGGTATAGAGAGCTCAGCACCAAAGTGTCAAAATCTATCTCTGTCCAAAGCACTCCTCTGCAACAACGCACCAGCATCTAGTAACAGTGTTCTATTGATTTATTTGTCATGAAAAGTTTGTGTAAGTAGCAGCCCATTTGCCTTACAGGTGTGGAGCACTGCAATCCAATAACCTTATGCCGCCGTTTCCCATTTGCTGTAATTTTAACACTGCTTCGACAAGTGTGGTCCTGAGGTCAGACAGAGAGAGAAAGGAGCAATGAGAGCGTATCTCAATTATACATCAAAGCTCTCAGAAAGGAGGCGCCATACAATAGGGCTAGAGAGAGTGTCAAAAAGATGTGACAAAGTTAGTCGATGCCAAGACCCTCCAAAAAGTGCTGAACTCAAAATAGTTTTCAGATTTCAGATGCGGATGGATGCAGGAGGCAGTATTCCGGGTATGATTATGTAAGGCGCATGTTTTGTGTCTGTATCAGCATGGGGGGAGATCAATTCCTGGTTCTGACAATTGTGCTCAGTGTCTTATCTTCCAGTGATGGATGGTACACACTATAGTTGCATTTACTCCTGTACATGTACGTCATTTTTAAGGAAATTATACCTCCGTTTTCTAGCACCATGCTTATACTCCTGTTTTTATATGTTTAAATACATCAACTCTATATCATGAATGGGATGACAGTAGTTCAGTTCATAGAGTGTTTGTTCACCAAGCGGTCAGAGCCAATAACCCAAAGGTTGGCGGTGAGATTTCAGCTCCCACAGATAAATGCTGTTGTGGTGTCCTTGGGCAAGACACTTAACCCACTTCGTCCCCAGTGCGTACACTGATATATGAATGTGTGTGTGAATGGGTGAGTAGTTCCTTGATGTAAAGTCCCTTGAAGGTGGAAAAGCGCTATATAAAAATGTGACCCTTTGACCATTTACCATGAATTGGGATGTTACGTAACAGTTACTACATTTATGGTTATGTGATTAATAAACACTTTGACCAATACTTTGCACTTCTACTTGACTAATATTATTTTTGAGATAATGCTATTCTTACTTGAGTACAATGCTCAGCGAACCTCTGGTCCCCAAAACTCTCCATCCATTTCATTTTGCTCCTATTTGCCAGATTTTCCATGTAGCTGCACAGTTTGTTATTTCTGTGCCTAATGCCCTTTCATCCATTGAAAATCTAACGCAGTCTGCTTAACTCCAACGCCAAAATTTAGAGATCTGTCTCAGTCGAAGAGAACACCAGGACAAAAAACATTCACAGTATATTCTACAAACTTGCACAGAGTGGGAATAGAGGCTAAGTGATTAAAAGCTCTTCTTTAAAGTTGATTTAGCAAAATATGTCCCCTTAAAGTGATATACGCGCATATTGGTTTAATGCTTAATTCATTTAAACCATGGTCGACACTACAGCCATGCTCAAAGCTACAGTGTTTCAGAGCCTTGATGTCATAGTCCCTGGTGCCCTCTGGATAAAAACAGCGCACATGACAACTTGAAAATATAAAAGACTTGACAAACATGCAAATTGGAGCTTGAGAAGTGGAGTCTAAACATCTGCTTGTCCCTATAATTAGTTCAAATGTGACTTTGGTAGTTTACACATCTTATTTAAAACCTGTAAATGAAGCTAGAAAATGTCTCCTTTCTGCATTGTTCATTTGTCAGATTATTGGAAAACTATCTTGACTGGAAACAAAAGTAGCCAAGTTTAGGTAGAAATATCATCGCCTTGTAGCATCTTCTAAGTCTCCTGTCACATAGAAAATGGTGCAACCGGAAAAGATTTGAGCACAATGGTACACTTATAAAGAGATGGAACCAAAATTAAAAATCTGCAACAGATGGCAAAAAAATACAAAAAAGAAAATGACATAAAGGATAGAAGAGAAGAAATAAAATGAGACACAAATTTTAGCTGTCCCTTACTAATACTATATTTGTATCTACATTGCTGCATCATGTTTTGGTGAGATAAAACAGATTATAAATATATATTCATGTAAATGTTTAGGGCGATACTTTAACAATCTGTATATGCCTCCAAAACATTAACTTTGAGAACAAAATCACACTTTAAGCTATGACTGTGATGATTTACAAATATAAAAGTAAAATAAGCCCAAAATAAAATGTTTGATATGGGTGACCGTAGTGCTCCTAAAGTGACAAATACTTTTTCATATTTTCATTTGTAACCTAAATAAAACCAAATAAATGTCAGTCTGATTTTGTTCCCCATAGTGACCAGTCTGTAGTGTGCTGTAATATATAGTGTGAGGGAGTGATCCAGTGTTACCAAATCCATTGTCTTGAACGTGAGCATTCAAAGCCAGAGGCAGACTGTCGCTGTGGGGACGAAGGAGGGTCTCGCTCTTCAGTAAAAAGAGAGAGAGAAAGACGACAGGCTGATTTATTCAAACAGTGAGGAGTGGGCGAATCAAACTTTAATGGCTTTTGGGAGAGCACGCCACTCTCTCTCCCCTTTCAATCTTACTACTTCCATGTCTATACCTCTCCCTTTTTCCACACATTTTTACCTGAGATCTATCCAACTATTTGTTTGGGAAAATCTTGATAGTCAATCACAAACATTGGCTTTAGCATTTTGTCTTATTTTTTTCCCTGACAGGCGAATCCGTGGCCATCCCCGCAGCACGCAAATCAAGGTGCTCTTCATGCTCAGTGGGATAAAGTAAATGACAGAAAGATAAAGAGGGAGAGGAGGTGATTTAGCTTCACGAGTGTCAGCCTACACGGAGCCCAGCCACTATTTGTTGTGTTAACCCCTCAACTGGAAAGGATGCAGGGAATAAAGTGTTCGCCGCTGCTGACATGCACGCTGACAGCTCACTCACGGCCATTTGGCTTAAAATACTCCCAAAAGCGCACAAATGTGGGGCAAGTACTGGAAAATAAAGCTACACAAGATGGTGGAAACAACTCTAAAAACAACAACTATATGTAAATGAGTTGCCAAGGTATGTTTGTGCCAAGCCAAACAGTAAAATGAGAGGAACCAATGTATTCAGAAGATTGTCTATATGTTGATCCTTCCTTTACTATGTTCTTGCTTGGTAAATCCAGACTGAAATCCTCTGTATAGGATTTATAGGATTTTGTCTGGTCACCGCTGAGTCTGTGTTTCAGGGCAAATTCACACAGAGCTGTGAAATCCAGTTTGTTTATTTCAGTGATGGGAAGTGAATAAAGTCATAGGTAAACCACAACGTTTCTCTAATTGGGTAATCCATCTGTCAATCATTCCTATCTGAACTAGAAGATCACACTGTGGCCCAGACTACATCTTCATAGTACAGGAAAAGCTCTGAAGTCTGGGGTGACCAGGCAAACTATTTTCCACTGCTGTTGTGTCCTGATGCAAGACACTTCATCACTTCATTGAATCTGTTGAGATTGTGCTGCGTTGGTGTTCTGGGGTGATATGGCTTTTTAGTCTGCCCCAAGGCTACTCACTACAGCTTACTTCTACACAAACAAAATTAACTATATAAATTGTGGAAAAGCCAAAACAAACTTCTAGGAAATTACCTTGATCATAATGTAATAGTCTCTATAATATAAAACATTTTTCATACCAGATTCCTGTGTTTGTCCCCAAAAGCCTGCTAGTACACTTAAATGGGTTGCTTCAATAAAAATGATGCTGCTAGGAAATTATTGCATCTAGCTGCCTTTTGGTTGCAATTGGTCACTTAAGCAAGATATACAACATATATCTTTCAGGTTTTCAGGTAACAAAAATATGAAAATTATAGATTTATATAGATTTGGTGCAAAATAAGTCAAACTAACTTCTGAGGTGACTGTTTTCTATTTAACCTTCTGAGTTGAGCCATTTGTGCCTCTTTGGGCTAAATCTCTGCATTCCTGGGTTTAAGGTCTTAGTGTCTCTTTGAGGCCTGTGCCTGTCAGCCATCAGTCCTCAGCTCTGCAGCAAACACATTCAATTACACTACAGGAGCAGGCCGATATTCTGACCGCTGAACATCACTTTGGCAAAGGTGTGTATAGATCATTCATTAAAATTATTATTATAATTTTCATGTATTTATTATAATCAATGAATAAAAGAGGAAAGTAAATATACCTTATCCAATACACTTTTTTGTTCAATTTTCTTATTTAAAGGAGCAAGTTACTGAGTTTTTGTTTAGAACGGCAGCTGCAGTTTTGTGCGTGTTCACTGTGTGCAGGCTTGTACCAGCAAGAACCAAAGAACTCTCAAAGACGCACCTTCGGCCTTCCTCTCCAGAACTTCTATTCTATTTTGATTACATTGTGTTGGTAAACTCATGAGTTGCTAATAATGATTAGCTTTCCTTGCAAAAAATTGTTACTATGTCATCATGGCTCACGTAAATGCAAAACTATATTGGCGATAACACTGCAAAGACACAGCAAGTGACCAATTCACAACAAGCTGCTATTTGCGTACTCCAAATAAACTTAATGCATAATGTGTAGAGCATTCGCCAAACCAAACCAAATCAGCCGTGGGGCAAACAGACAAACTCATTCTGCGCATCTAGCAATTGCTCAAGCTATTTTAAACATTTTAACTTGCACAATGCACCTTTATGCTTGAAAAACGTACTGAATCCCACCCCTATCTTTCATTAAAAACAACTAAAATGCTTATGGGCTTCCTGTTTACTGATTCAGATGGAAAGACACTCTACATTATGAATTATAATGACAAACAGAATATTATAATTACACAAGAAATCACAGACAATAACAGAATCTACTAGTTAAATGTGAATCTTTCAAAAACATTGCACTTGTTGATAATGTGGTGATTTTGCTCCCTCATGTTTCTATTCTGACTAATATTAACAGACAAATTGTATTTCATTTCACCCTCACTTCTTGGACAAGGCACTTCTTGGACTGTACGCTGCTCTTCAGTCAATTAACCCATTATTTCTGCTTTATTCATTTGAATGTTCTACATAACAACACTGTGGTGAAACTAGTCTACCTATTAACCACCTTTTAGCTCTGTCCCAAAGCTTTATGTGTTATACCAATAAAAACCTTGATTTTTGGCCAGAAGGGGACAATTAATACCAGTATTATTTACAAAAAAGAGTGATGATGAATTTGTGCTGTTGAATTCTGAACAAAGTTACACAAGAAACATTGTAAGGCATTAATTTGTGATATCTGACGCCGAACGGCACGTATCAAAACCAGCTCTGGTCTGATTCTGTGCCAGATCCCACATCAAGCACTAAACAGCTCATTCACAGCCATAACAGGGGCTCTCCAACACCTCACACCATTTTAGCCCAAATATGAGTGCATTTGTGTGTGTCATTAGCACAGGAAATGCTCTCATATTTTCAGATCAAAATTGTTCAGACGCAGCAGTGTATGAGAGGAGCTGGAAGATGAAACGATGATGGGTTGATTCCATTCTCCCAAAATTACCCAGTAAATCCCAATATGCAATTATTCACAGCGTATAGCAAACAACATAAGAGACTAGTGCCCTTGTGTGTAAATACATAATTTGTTCATCTCTGTTAGCATTAGCAGGGGGCTATCTTATCTCCTTTACTATGAGCCTTGGATGGGCTTCAACAAAGGCAATGCCAAGCTAGTCCCTGGGCTAACTCTCACGTTCATTCAATATGGACATGTTTACAGCTTCCCAACCAAAGGATGAAACAGTATTTAGATTTCACTGTAATATCCAAGCAAACTCCAACATGTGCCAATGGAAGACCAGCAGGATGTGTAGACTTAACTTGTCTCCATGGAGATGTTATTGCTTTGCGGTACGGTAATGAAGTTATCTCCATGAAGGCAAGCAAGTGACGCCACTCGGCATTAAATTACTCTCAGCATCAGAGTTGCATGTCAGATCTATGGAGATGCGAACCCACTCACAGAAAAAATAAAATAAAATAAACAACCTTTAATTAAACAAATGCAAGACAGACCAGACAGACTTACTGTGGAACATTACAATATACATAAGCAAGCAGCGGCTCCTCCACAAGAAAAGCTGTATAGTAAAAGCCAAAGCTAAATCTGCCAACTGGACCAAAAGTTGTAGGACTGAAGACGTTTTGCTGCTCATCCAAGCCGCTTCTTCAGTTCTGGTCAGATTGCTGGTGGACACTGGCTTATATCGATCTAAAAGGAGCAGCTAACTACATTGAAACTGTAAACAGCTATTGTTTACCGTTTCTGTATGTAGGCTACATCTATTGAGCTACACTAAGTCTGCACTGTGCATGAGACCTATTTAGCATAATCATTCAACCTTAGTGGGCCTACTGGCTAGCGTGATTGTTCTCTTTGTTTCCTTTGTTTGCTTTGGGTCTGATGATAAACTTATATATGGGGGAAAGATGGTATCAAGGCTCACATTCCTATTCAAGGAAGGATTGTCTTTCCTGACAAAAACTGCTTCTTTAACTCCCCTCTCAAACTATTTCTTTTCTCTGGCTAAGATCTGAACTTCACTATCTTCAAAGGAGTGGCTTTGAGATGGAGATGTATGGCGAACTGGGGTCCAGAGGAGCTCTCGTGATGGTGTTGGTACATCCTCTTATGGAGTGGCTGTTTAGTTTCTCCATTGTAATGTTCACTGCACTCTTCACTACACTGAATGGAGTAGACCACATTACTTTGTTTATGGCTCGAGGTTTTGTTCTTTGGGTGAACTAGTTTCTGTCTTAAAGTGTTTGTAGGTTTGAAATAGACCAGAATTTCAAACTGTTTGTCAATTCTCTGAAGTTTTTCAGACACACCAGTTGTGTAAGGAATAGTTACGCCTTTCCTTCTAAGTTCAGATTCCCTGTACTATACTACTAGCTGTATATCTTTTAGCGTGCACGGCTAAAAACATTTCTGATAAAAAGCACGACTATACTGCAGTGAAAGCAAAATGAATATAGTCTCATAGTACAGTTGGTGCTTCCTTTGCTGCAGCCTCTCGTACTTCATGGGAGCTTACAGGTTAGACCGAGATGCTGAAATATGACTGAAAGAAAATGGAGGCAGAGGTGGGATTTGTACACCTGCCTCACAACATAAAGAGACAAAAACAGATACAGTTTGGAGACTTATCACCTAGAGCCTCTCACCCATCTGCCTTTTGCCAGTACATCTAATCTGCCTATGCCACAAACATGCAGCTCTGAAATCTTTGCATCACCTCCTTTATGATGACAAAGATGCACTGTGTCGAGATTTATAACACCAAAAGTGCTCCACTGTCAAACAAGGGCAAAATACAATGTGCAGTTGCATGCAACATCATAACAGTAACAGCGAATACCAAATATACAATAAAATGTTACAATTTCAAGTCATCTCATTCAAAACATTATTTTAAAATTTAAACTGGATACCCCAAAAATATCAAAGTTGAAAACTGCTGATCTAACTATCGGTATCGCCAGGAAGTAGTTGAAAGACATTATGGAAAAACAACCCCATATAATGCTGTCACAATACTATTTCAAGCTTGATTTCAATAATAATCAAAAGGCTTGATACTCAATATAGAGTTCTTCACCATAATGGAAAAAGGTTCAAGATCATTCATTAACTCCAGTTCAAACAAGGATATTCATGGGTTTCAGCTTTCTGTAAATTTTTAGTACTTTATATTTTATCATTTGCTATGGCAACACCATTGTTTCTTTGTTTTATTGACAATGTTATATAGTGCCATTTCAATATTCTACAAGCAGTTTTGACAAATACATAACCAAAATGACAACCTTTCACCCTCATGTTCATTCACTATGGGCAGTTTTTTGTCAACAAATTTACAATGAGTAGCTTTTAACCATGCTACAGCCATCTTTGTATTGAGTTGTGACTGTACATTTGTGGTTCTTTGTTGAGCACAGCTGTGAGTGTGTGAGCAGAGGCTGTGGGTGACAGTAAAAGGCCTGTGCTGGCACAATAAGAGTAGTTGTTAGCGCTGGCGTTTGATTTGGTCACAGTGACAGCCAGAGCCATTACCAACCCAGGGTCAGGCATCTGCAGAGAGGGGAGAGGAAAGGGGAGAGGGACCTTTTTTAGACATATCGCTCTGTAAATATTTGGAGCTGCCAATACAAGACTCAGCATATATCTCACATAGAGGGAAGAAGTCAGTGTTACCTCATAGGACAAAAATGAAACGGCAACACAGAAAAATATCCAATGTTTTGATCTAATTTGTGGACAAATACTTTCACTATATTTATGTCACAGGTAAAGTCTCTGTCTGAACTTTTTCATATTCAACTGATAATGCCTCAAATTCAGATATTATTTAATGTATACATCATAGACTGTATATATAAATCAACAGAGCTAACCTGCTAGCCACAGCGTTCCAAATAGGAAGTGATTTTATTTTTATGTATTTTTTTATTTGGTTGGGACAATGTATGTTAATAAACAGACATGATTCAACATGAACATAAACACACAAGGCTAATTTCCATCGGTTGTCTCAAGGGCTGGGGTCACAAAGGGGTCAGAATAAAAATCGCACACTACAGTTCCCATAGTTGCACATTCCACACATTGCACATTATACTCATTGCACAGTTCCCATTATTGCCCCATCCTAAATATAGGCATGCTTCCGGCTCTATTGACTCTGATTTCCATTCACTTTCGATTGAAAAACTTTGTCCTCTCTCTCCGTTATTGTTGTTGTCGTCAGGCTCGTCATTTTTATCTTAAACTGTTCATATTAACTCGCTCTACATGGTCCTGATATTTTTATTTTGTTATTGTGTCCGTAAGTCAAGATTAATAAAACAAATCAGGCGCCTTCTTCCAAGGTCACTCCTGCTAGCATTGGCAACAAGTTTGATTGACAGTATTGCTAAGCGCCCATTCCCTGCTAAACCAGCGGTGAGGGCGGGAAGCGGCATTATCTTCAACAGCCTCGCTCCAGATTGGCTCTTTGGTTGCCATGATACTCATGGTCAGAATTCCAAATATGGAACTCAGCTCCAAATTCGCCCGTATAATGGCGAGTCTTAACAAGCTTCATTTGTCTGGAGCCAAACACTGAGTGACATCATGTCTATGGGATGCGTACACACTTTGATTAGGTCCTGGTTTGAACCCAGTTTAGTCCTGTTAACACAAACCCATACCATATTCTAACTATATACATCTTATAAACATCTTGTCTTACGTATCAGTGTAGGACGTTTACATAACCAGACAAAAATATTAAAACTAATGAGCAGATAATCCAATAATAAGATCAGATTTTCAGTGTGTTAACATGCCCAAGAGAACTCTGATCATTAAAACCACCTGGTGACAGTTAATTAGTGGATTTTTAGAGTAACTGTTGCATTTGCAAAACAAAGTACAATGAATTTTAAAATGACTGTCACATTAGTTTGCCCTTTCTTTACAAACTTTTACATGTTAATACCTGCAGAGGTGCAAACAAACAGAAAGAAATCAGATTACTCATATTAGCTGTAACGATACTGCACATGACAGTTCCATATTATGATAACTCCAGAAATCAGATATTCATCAGATTTTTGGTGTGCATGTAAACACCAGTAATATCTGTCTTGTTTGATGTGTCTACTAATTCCAAGTACTTAGAAATATATAACATACTTCGATGTTGAATTAATATAACAACCAGATAAAAAGGCCTAAAGGGGCTTGCAATAATTTATTTAATCCTTATGTTGTTCTTTATCGTTGCAATGAGTCTGAGAATTTGTGGGTATATGCTTTTTCCACACTGCTGTTTTATTTGTCTCTCTATCTAACTTGTGCAATAAGCAAATCCTCCAGCTATGTTATCCTGATCAAGATCCAATAGGTTTTTGGGTGCTGCACTGCGGTCGCCCGCTGCTCCTGGCGATAACTCCAGCGCCTTTCAAAACACGCAGCCAAATTTGCAACCTTTCCTTTACATCATTACAATAAAATCTCCCTTAACCTAACGTGAACTACCTGTAGTGCTTATAGACAAAGTGAATGACATTCCTCTCTCACTCTATTGTCTGCTGGCATAATAGATTTAGGTTGTGGCCCATCTGCTGTCCAATCACAACATTATTTCTATACGCTGTGTGCATGCGGGTGCCGGCTGGGTGTGTGGTAGCGGTAAATCTGTCCAGCTCATTAGCAGTGACAGAGGGAATGCTCCGAGCCCACCTGCTCCCCTTCACCCTCTTTATGGCTCTACAAATTAAAAGGACATTTACACACAGGCTCGCCGTGCCGCGCTCACCTTGCCACTCACATTGCTTCATCTGCTCCCTCTGCTGAGCTGTGGATACTACACACAAAAGCTTTAGCACACTCAACTGAGCTAATTATTCTCCAAGTCCTATTCACTCTGCGATGGGGTCAGTAAGCCGCTAAGAGGGGAGATTTACAAGCAGTAAAAAGTGTAGCTTACAAATAACAGCTTTACTTTCCAATCAAACTGCGGATATTTAAGCTTTAGTGTCGTAACTACTCGGCTTAGAAGAGAGCTTTCCTGTTGTCTCTCCTGTTTAAGTGAAAACAACAATGCATCACAGAACATCATCCGCAAGGAGCTTCTTTCTTCACAATCTGGTGTTATTATGACGATTATCAAGATTATAGAAAATCTACCACAGATGGTTATTGTTTACTCTTTTGATTGCCTAACTGATAATATAGTTTATTGTCCCATTTCTACCCCCACAGTTCACGTGGCTCCCCACTGGACACTGGCCGTGTTGCCCGAGCTGCAGAACAGAAAGGAGGGACTCTGTTGTCCTGAGAGATGTTACTCACCTACTCAATATGCATTGCTATGTTAACTATTCAATTTGCTTAAATTGCCTAAATAAAGTTTTACTGATTGATTCTTATTCAGGGGTAAACACTTGTAGCCACCAATGCATTATATTACATTGGAAAAGCGGTGTTTTCCTATAGATTTAGTTGACACTATGCAGTAGTAGTGCAGTAGCAGTATGTACCAGATATTTAAGCTGTATTTTTATTTTAAAAGTAAAATAACTTTAGATTTTTATTATACAACATTTTCAACAGCGTGATTTCACTATGCCAAAGTACAGTCTTCATTTTTCACGTTGGTCAACATTATATAAGGCACATACATACCGTACACATTCATGTAACATATACATGTGCACATTTACACACTCATGCTTCATACATACTACATACACAAGTGTATACTGTGCACATAAATTTTCTATTTACATATATTAGTATATATTACATATATACTAATATATATGTAAATAGAATATACTGACATGAAAAATGTGGACATCATAAGAAGCTATGTGTGTTTATGGGGTCCATCACACTATGCAAGCCAAATAATTTGATTGCTTTATTTGTTCCCTTTCTTTCTTCAAAGATAAATTTTCTGTAAAGAATAAACCAAAATTCTCACTATCCAATGGTGAGATGTTTAGACTAACTGGCCTTATCATGTACCACAATGGTAAAGAATGGTGGTTTCAGATAATCTCCTATTAAATCTATTTAAGTCCCCTTAATAAATAGTCTTTGATTATAGCTTTTGGGGCAACCAATTTGCATTCGAGGCACCAAATAGTTTAGCACAAACCATTGAAGTATTACTTTATCTTGTTAAAATGTGAAATTTGCACAGCCATGACCCAAAATTTAAGTTTAATCCAAAAATTACTTTTTAGAGTTTTAGTCTTTAGTGTCAGCAAAAATATTTTCAGCTTAAGCTAAATTGTAGCATGTTACCATATCCACATTTTGTCTACAAATACAAAATCTTCTTAACAGTTTTCTTGCTGAGTTCTCATATTATTTAAAGAAAGCATTTATTTATGGATTTGCCAGGAACAGTCACTGTGTTAGCCCAAGGAGACCTCCTCGGGTAGGTGGTCTAAACTCTCCTTTTTGTCCTATTTATTTGCTAGAGTTATGGATTGAGGAGAGCTTTGAAGATTTGGAGAAGACTGAGGAAAAAACTATGTGTCTGTGTGCATTCAGTTCCTATTTGAAGTCCCTCACTCCAGCAATTACTTCATATCAAGGATTAGGTGAAGCGCAGGACACATGAGAGAGACAGATGGAGGAGAGAGAAGTAGATTGAGGGAAAGACCTAAGAAGAAAGGAGCGACCAGTAGAGATAGAGCAGTTTGTCAATATAAAGACACGAGACAACTCCAGAAAATCATGCACTTTTTCCAACAGCAAAACAGCAAAGCACTATGAATAACGGATGGGTGCTGTCACTGTCTGTTTACGATGGAAACAATAGTCACAGCGGAGTCAACTTTAAAAATATACTTTCTTACATTCAGAAATCCAGAGACAAAACACTCTGTCTGAGAAGCTTGTGTGAGAAAATGTTCACTTTGTGCCATGTTCTCATTGCCATTATAGACAGGAAATGGATCTTTACAGGCATAGTCACAATGGGTTTATAGTGTATTGATCATCTTGTGTAAATTGTAACAGCATATACATACATATAAACCAATCAGCCGTAAAATTATGAAAATACTGCAAGTCTTTCTTCTAATTAAGTCACCTGTCACTGTGAGTAATTATGAGATACTTACAGGCCTGTCATGATAACACATTTTGAAGTGTGATATATTACTCAAGTAAATACAGACGATAACCGATAATATTGAAACCAAATCATAAAGCAGAATTACCTCAAAAAGTATTCTAAATGTACAATATAACAGAATGGAAGACTTAAATAGTTAGCTTGCATCTATAATGAGTCATAGAAGTTCATAACTCAACCTTCTACAGCTCAAATCTTCTCATATATAAATATATAAAACTTTTCCCATCAGTGAGAAGAAAAACTACCCATAATAAATATTAACCCCTAAAAATATTTGTTCCATCATCTACTGAAGGATGAGTCAATATAGTAATTATTGTGACAGGCCTACATAATTATTGCAAAAATATGAAATAATATATGAACGCTGGAACAATATATTTTGGGGGTCAATATTTATTGTGTGTACTTTTTGTTTGTACTAATGAGAAAATTTGTTTTATTTTTACTGTACTACATTTGAGCTGTAGAAGGTTGAATCATATAGATCACTAAAGATAGCTCTTAAGTAATTAATTTGTAACAGTATTGTACACTTAGAACTGCTTTTGGGGAATAGTTTGGTTTCAGTATTATAATTTATCGTCAACATTTACTTCAACAGTATATTGAACTTCAAAATTTGATATCGTGACAGGCCCAGCGACAGGTTAAGCATTCGGGGAGTTACAACTGGTCAGTGTGATCCTAATGTAACTTATATAGTTTTGACTGAAATGTGCCACATGTAGCACTAAGCCTGTCACAATAACACATTTTCAAGCATGATATATAGCCACAGGGAAATATTGCCATAAATGATAATATTAATTCTACTTTATGCCACTGACACAAAGCAAGATAATCCCAGTAAGAATGTTGATATGTCATGTGAAAACGAGCAGTCTTTATCGGTACCAGTGTTTTGCGCATGCTTTTCTGGATGGGCCTTACCTCGGGGATCTGGACAGTGTACGGCTGTCCATGGAAAGTTGGAGCGTTATCGTTGACGTCTCCAATTTGGATGTTTACGGTTCCTGTGACCAGCTGCAAAAGGAGCAGAAGACACCTTGGTTAAATCCTGCCAAAAACACCACCCCCTCAGTGACTTAAGAGGGCGCTGGTGAGTCAAAATACACTAATCATGCCAAGTTGGGATTTGGTGAGAAGAAAGAGGGCCAAGAATGAGACTTATACCCGCAAGGCAGAGTAGGTTGAGCGTCAGTAAATTTAAGGAACGAAAATGTGCAGAGTGAGACAGATGTCAGAATGATTACACATAAGAAATGTGAAAAATGGGGATATTAAAGAAGTGAGGTGAGAGAGGGACAGGAGTTAGATGTGGCTGGGACATATCCAAACATAAGGTGTCAAAACAGGTAAAAATACACAATCTTACCTCGTGTGAGTCTGTGACAGTGAACTCAACCTGCATTTCCGACTTGGTCTATGGAGGAACAAATTATTAACTTAGGGAATAACAATATGGTACTTCAGATTCATTTTAAAAACAGCTTAACAGCATTATTACAGGTGAATAAGAGTTGGGCTGTGCACAAGGCCAAGTAGACTATATGACATGTGCTGGAAATATTATATTTTCATGCTAGTTTTGTTTTGCAGAGCATGTCAGCTCAACATACAGCCAAAATATGGCAATTTTTGCAATCCTGTTTTCACCTGACTCAGCGTTCTCCCTTGACCAATCATCTCATTTGGTCATTAACCGCACCTGGAGCCATGCTGTACCCGCAGCTATTCTGTATCGGCCCTAGACTCCGCTGGGAGCTAGTACCCTCTAGAGCCCACTTCAAACACCTCAAAAAGGAGCGGTACAGTTCACTTTAGACAATGGAGACACTTGCAGCCTGTACTATTCCCCTCTGAAATGAACCAGTGGAAACAAGGCTTATTAGGACTGTAAGATGAATCATAATTGAATGCAATGGTGGCAATTAGCAATTTGCATAGGTAGCCATTACTTAAGTTAAGTGATGTATTCCACAAACAACAAAATATTGTGCTTCATGTAAAACACTCGCTCACTCTAAAGTTTAAATTTTTTCAATGTGTTTTGAGTCATGCCACACTTTTTTGTTGAAAAAATGACACACCACGCCATCCACTAAAACATTATGAAATGACACCAATTAGTCACTGCCTGGCAGTAGGACAATAGCAGTCGTTTTTGTGTTTGAAGCTTGCTCATTACATAAATTACACAGATTAAAAGTGGGAATCAATTAACTCATATATATATATATATATATATATATATATATATATACACACACTAAGTTGGCACATTATTTCTTATACCTCTCGATCAAGTGGCTGTCGTAGCCACACTCTTCCATCAGTCTCAACGGTGAAGAACTTCATAGCTTCTTCGCCCATGATCCCGTAGGTAAGAGGGTCACTTTCGGGATCTACAGCCTCCAGCTTTGTCACGGACTGCCCTGTCAAACCACAACAAACAGGTTAGCGACAAGGTATTACGAATTACCTCTAAGTGGGCTGTTTAGGACAGAACTCAGCCATATTATGTTTTTAAAGCATTTAGCCAATTCCTGCTTGCAAAAAAATGGCAAATTTAGTCAAAAACGTTTGATTTATGACATTCATTCCAGAGGGCTATATCATCTTCATCTTTATTAATGCCCATATTAGCAGTCATAAATATCTGTAATTCCCCATCAGTCAACAAGACATCAAAAATGTACATTCAGTTTATATACCACCACCACAGACAGGGTACAGGGAGGAGAGGATGTTAATTGCATCCGCAGTGCTCCATAGACTTCATTTATCATAGACACTTTAGGATAGACACGCGGCTAATCAAAGCTAAGGTGGATGAGGGCATGTAAACACTATACAGCCCAGCGAGACAAAAGGTCAAAATAGCTCAGAGGACAGTGGAGTGACCTTTGAACTCACAGGACACGCATCATTACCATCGGGAGCAGGACGATGGGACCACTCACTCATAATGCCCTTGTCCTCTCTACTTGGAGAAGTTACACTAAACATGTGGTGAGCAAACATTTCCCACACTGTATAACTTTTAAGAAGATATTTTGTAATAACAGTAATACATTTTACTTGAGGGGCCCCATACGCCAATGAAAACAATATATAATTTGAAAATGTACAGTAAAATATAATTGGTTAAAGGTGCACTACGTAACTTTTCTGTTGGACGATGTGACACATCCTTATCTCCATGGAGAAGCCTAGAATGCCTAGAATGTTCCATACTATTGCATGAAACACATCCATATTACATGTGTTTTATGATTCAAAAACACCTTGAAAGCCAAGTGTTCCTACTGGGCCGCCTCTCCAGAGATCTGACCTATAACCTGGCCTATGAGTGCCATATGTAATGCAACATTCCAGGCAAAGTAATAACATCTCCATGGAGACAATCAGGTGGAGAATACAGTCAGGTCAATCAATCAGAATTGAGCCAGGACTAATGCTGCGTTCATGTGATCCTCGGAAAGGGCTCAAAGAGCTCAAATCTTAAATTGAAAAAACAGCTGAATTTCATCTTCACACAGCAGGTATGTCAGGTGTTCAAGTTGGACTTCTCATTTTCACCCAAACTCCTGAGTTTTTTTCCAGAGTTCCCAAGGACTACATGAACGTGGCATAAACCACAGCTAAATTATCCCTAAATCCTACAAAATCAGGACCATAAGTAGAAAAAATAAACTAAACTCACTAAACCAAAAATGGACTACCAGAACCGACCCAGAACCAATAGAAGCTAAAAACCCACATCCTTAAACTGTGCATGCACCACAGTTTAAGAACTGCCCTGCACTAGACTAACCCAGAGTGCACCAGTGCTGTCAGATGCAGAGCAAACTGTTTAACACAACAACCAATTAGGTCCACAATCACACAACCCTCTCGTTTATTAATACACCCCATTTTCCCATGAAAGGGTGGCAAAAATGACTAATTAATATAACGATTTATGAACCCCTCTCATTGCGTCTAATGAGATTTATGCAAATTCAGCTGCTTTCAATATGAGTTATAATTTGGTTGACGACGGTGCAAATTAAGCATTTTACCTCATAGTCATCAATAATATCCTGACTGTGTTTCTACACTTTGCAGCAGTCTTGAGTAAGATACTGTATTTCCCCTCTGTGTTTGGAGATAGAAGCTTGACTGCACTTAACATGGACCATGGTGACCAGCTGAAATGTTCAGTACTGCAGATAAAGCCCGGTAACAGTGCAACACAATACAAATTATACAGCACGCAGTTCCTCACCTAGATCAATTAATTTAGCAAAATGATACACTTCATTACCACCACCTGCCACCTGCTTGTCTCCATGGAGATGCTGTTGCTTTGCCTTTTGTAAATGTTTCACAATATGACATCTTTTTCCTGGTTTTATTGCAAAGATTTAGACTGAAACTCATACATCCTTACTGTGAGCAAGTTCCTCCATAGATCTAATCTGTAATTTGACCTGTTGGTGTGACTAGCTTGTTTGCATTGAGATACCAGCCAAAAGCAAAGCAATATCTCCATGGTGACAAGCATTTGGCAGACTCTCAACCAGAAAAGTTACACAGTGAAGGTTAAATGTTGTAGCTAAGTCATACATATATAATTTAGCTCACCAAGATAAAAAGCACAGTTGTTTTTATAGATCTAATATGTAAGAATCCCACTAGATTTCCTTGAAAACAGAATTTTCTAGGCTAAATACTTTGGATCCTTGAGCATTTAATAATTTGCATATTCTGAAAGAGATTGACAGTTTTAAAAATACCTGGCCTTACATGACTGGAGTGATTTTGTTGTTATAAAAGCACAAATTGGTCAGATTCAGTAGTGCTCAGTAACATTCACAGCATGTTTTGGACCTGAGGGGAATAAAGCAGGATCCTTCTAAAGCTTATCTGTGACACAGTGGCACCGAGCCCTTTCTCTGACAAATGATGCTATTTAGCAGCAAGTGATGCCAGTCCTACTGTTATGAATGATACCGTGCACATTAGCAGCCCCTCCCTCCCCCTCCAGGAGAGCGATGGGCTGCAGCCACCATCTCTCTCATTCACCTTTCTATCTGCGCTCGGCTCCTCTCAAACTCCGCTTCAGACAGAGACACAAACTCCGGGTTACTGCTCTGTTCTCCCAGGCTAATGCTGAAGAAGTGAAGCGTTCACTCAGTAAATGAGACATGGCTGAATCGGAATACATTTAGAACAAATTTAAAACCGCTTCATTACGATAAGTACTTTCTGAAAGTTTGTGTAAGAGTTTTGTGCAAAGACAAAGCACCATTGGTTTATTGTGGCAGAACTATAGAAGCTTGACTATACAACACTGCATCTATAAGGGTTAGGCGAGATGGTGATAAAAATGTAATCTCTTAAAGATGCTCTATGAAACTTTTCTGGCAGGATATGCCATCTGCTTGTCTCCACGGACATGTTATTTTTTGTTTGAAATGTTCCAAGTTGCTGACGCCACAGTCACAGATCAGATCTGTGAGGAGGCAAATACATTCACAGTAGATTGCATAATTTTCAAGGGATTATTGGAGGCAATAAAACGAGCTGTAGTTGAACGAATGCCAGACAGATATTTTTTATGCCATATTTTGGTGCATTATAAGCTGTATATCTACATGGACATCAACCCTACGAGAAATGTTACAGAGTGCCCCTTTAAAGGTCACTGCCTTTAATCATTGTGTCCCTAGTATGAAAGTGGTGTGTGTGTGTGTGAGTGTTCGGAGTGGTCGGAGTGTCCGATGGCACCGTTTGCCAGACATCGGCAGTGGAGTCAATCAATAATGAACTGTAAAGCTCTTGTGTTTTAAAAGGCACTGTATAAATCCAATGCATTATTATTACATGAATTGTGATAAAATCAAAATCATGATCCACGGAAATTGTGTTATCTGCCATATGGCCCACCCCTAGCAGTGATAGTGAGCAGAGTAGTGCAGCTGCTAACCTACCAGAGCACAGTTTAATTCTGCTCCATCTTTTAGGACAGTCAGGGGGGCAGTTGATGCTAAATCAGGGCCTGGAGGATATCAATCTGCTTTGGATCGATACGACTGCTGCATGTTGGACTGTCCCTGCCGCGGCCCAAAGGCTTAAGAAAGAGGGGGCCCTGCCAAAGCCCTGTTTATTATGTGTGTGACATCTCTGCACCCCTCGTTCATCTGGGCCCTGATTCAGTGGGACAGGCCCTGTCAGGACTTCAATTTCAGGTGTGTTGTGAAATATGTCCAGACATTTTATGGTCTACAGAAGCTTAATGGGTATATGGGCTGTTCAGGATGCTGTCTACCAAAGCACTGGCAACCTCAAGGAAAAGATGAAATCACAATGTAGATATACAGGGAATATGATGTTAGAGAAGGGCTGCACAATTCTGAGTGTTCTGATTTTGATTCTCTTTGCAATATATGTTTAAAAAATAGATTCTGTTGACAGTGTACACAATTCTAGGAAGAATAACATTTAAGAGAAGACCATGAACTGACAAAACTAATGGAAAAATATCATGCATTAAATTGTTGGTGGAAGTTAAGAAACTAGGTTGTTGTTTTTTTAAAACATTTAGTTTTTTGCAGAGTATACATACTTTTACAGACTTTTTAATTAAATAACTGTGTTATAACAATATAGTGCCGGCTTATGTGAGTGAATCTGATGGGAGCCTAATTTTACATTTTGTGTTCTGTGGATAGTGGATGTCTATGATAACAACATTTTAGCATAAATGCAGGAAAACAGAGTATTTACCTTTATAAATGTCACCCTTTGTTTGCACTGTTGGTGAATATTAATAGGTTTGTTCTACGTTTAAAATTCAGAAATACTACCTCTTGTGAGTGAGGCTTTCAAGAAAGACTGCAGCGGGGTTCAGGAGAAACAATAGGGCTTTGTTGTATAGATAATAAATGTGTGGTTTTTCGTGGTTCTTATAAATAGTTGATGAGAGTTGAAGCCACAGGCTGAAGTCATGAGGAGGCTGATGAGTCAGAGCCGTGCCACTCATGTTTCTGAACTGTCCACACAGAGGATCCAGCACATCACTGTCGCTCAAACTTCAACTGTGTCCAGGCAAACGCTGTACTCAGCTCCCAACGCCAGCGCATTCAGCACTATATAGGCTTACACATACATTTATGAATCTAAAGACAAGCCCTAGTTATTGTAAAGTACAGAGCATACATTTATACATCTTAAGACAACCCCTAGTCGCTGTAGAGAGCAGAGAAATAAAGACAGTAACTGGATAGTGTCTTATAGACGCTATCAAATGTGCCACACTAATTTACTATTGACAGTCGTTACACAAGATCAGGGCTGAAACAGGTTAATCGAGGAATCACAAATGATCGATAATTGAAAAAAATGTTTAACTAATTTAGTGATTGACTAATTGCTTTATGAACTACACAGTAAAGAAGTAATGGCCCCAAAATTATGAGTAATAATCTATGTAAAAGAGAGGGTATTAGGCAAGATTTACATTTTTCAACATTTTTGGAGCTTTCTACCAAGTTATAATGTTCCCTCATCAAAAACTTGCCTGAAGAGGTTTTTATTAGGTTTTTTGCTATTTCTCCCAGGCATTATTCAAACCCTGCTATCTTGTCTAAAGCTCAGCACACAAGCCTACCTGAGCTCCCATGGCCATTTTTTCATAAATGTACAACCGCAGGATACAAAGCTATACACTACAACTTCACAAACCTGATGTAATGTGCAGTAGGTAGTTAGCAGTGGAATGGTTAGTTGCAGCCCTACATTAGATCAAGCTTAACCCTCTTTTAACCATTATTCAGCAATCTGTATATATGTATATACATTTACAAGGATCATTTCTAAAATGCTCTTTCAGATGCCCTTTCTCTGAAATATTAGTCGTCCACAATGCTTCCCATTCATTAAGTAGAATCTGAAAAATAGCTGTAGTAAAAAACAAATAACGAGCCAGCTAATTGCTAATTCTTTCAAGCTCCTATAGAAATTAGCTTGGATCTGAAAGGACACTGCCCCCGTTTAAGCACTGTGTAAAGACAGAGAACAAGGCCAAAACACTTCATTCAACTCAAATGGACAGTTACGACAGAGGAGCTGAATATGTGGTCGTGACCCAAGTGTAAAAACTACGGCATTTAAGAGCAAGACGGACGTGACAGTGAATAAGCAGTTAAACGAGTATTTTTTTCAAGCACATGCACATGTACGACCACATTTTAGATTTATATGAATTCACAGAAGTTAAATCATTTTCCTCATTCTGAACTGCTTAGGGTTTGCATGTAATGTATTCATTTGAGTAATAAGACAAGTCATACCCATACATACCGCTCTCTCCCCTCTCCCCTCTCCCCTCGTCCCGGCTCTGCCTCCAGTCTGCTGCCACAGCAGCGGGAGACAAAGCTGAGTGGAGGCTGAGCTCAGGCCAGGGGCCTCGTTTATAAAGCTTGCTTAGGCACTACGCAGTGCGCAGGCGTCCTCTGCACCAGACGCGGGATTTATAAAACTCCTACAAAGCGTAGCACTTTGCTTATCTCTATGCCCTGGTGCGTGCTCTCTGCAAAGTCTAGAGAAACGGGAAAAAGACGACACTCGTGGAAAGGAGCAGAAGTGAAGAGAAACTGAGGATCACAAAATCATCATAAAATAGGCACAAAAACACAAAGAAGGGTTGTTTATTCCACTCATTATGCTCAGCAATAATATGCATTTGAAGACAGGCACAAGCGTGCACTTTTCTGGATCTCCCTCAGTCTGCACTGTGACTAGACATTTGCATTTACACACTGCGCGCTGGAGTGGCCCAAGTCCACACACGAGCCTACTGTCCAAAGTCCAAACTTGACCCGAGCACAAAATGTTTGCTGCATATTTTTTTTTAACTAGGAGTTCTTGCAAACGAGAGCTTGCTCTCAAGGGCCCTCCCTGTTTAAATAAAGGACATAATTAAGCCTGTGCGGTCTCAGCCCCGGCCCGTGCATTCAAACAGGTAAGCAGAGTTTTAATGTTCCGTGCAGAGTTTTATTGGCAGAATAACGGCGCCTGAAATGTGTCTGTTGCATTTTACCTGCACTTGTCTCTGCCTGGGAGCCGAAGTGCTTGTCCCCTGGCTGCTGATCCACATATCCTTCCCTCGCTTCTTTTGCTTTATAAGGGAGGGCATCTGAATCTCTCTTACGCACTCACAGCACCCTCCTTTAACCATTCAGACCTTCGTGTGCACGTATCTGTGTGTGTGAACAGGGCCACTGTTCACACATATATCTTAGGTATATCTGAAAATAGCAATACACAAGTCTCAAACACAGCAGGAAAACAACAGGCTGCAGGCTCATCTGCAAAGATGCACTGTCTGAATATTATGATGTGTAAGTACTATAAACGCAATTCAGTCATTTTTATTTTAAATTAAGAGATGAGTCGTTGCTATAACTTATTTTTGTGTTTATTCAAAGCCTCTGATGTGACTGCGTAGTGCTGCGTGTGCCACACCTCTCGGTCAAACCCACTGATTATTGGCATATGTTTAGGCAGATCTCATTCTCGAGTCCCTTTGCATGGTCCTTTTATGGTGAAGTGGAGGTGCGGAGAGGGCGTGACACGATGCGGGTTGGTTGTGCGCAGATTCCAGCAGCATGTGGAATTTATAAAGCACAGAGTGCGTGGTGGAGTGCACACGGAGTGTTTTATAAATCGAGAGTTTGTGTGGCTCACGGCTCTCACAACCACTAGGAGCACGCACTTGCTTAAGAAAATTCCTATGCAATCCTTTGCAAATGAAACGCGGACAACTAGTATGTGTCGAGGACTCGTTTGAGGCTTCAGTTCGACCAAGATGCTCAAACACTACACCACGACATCGTACTGCTCCGCTCACTTCTTCCGTGACTTTTTTAATCACTGAAGTTTTATGAGGTGCTCAAAGAGTAGCTTTAGTAAAACAAACATGCACAATAACCTTTGTAAACTCACTCCATGTGTCCCCACACAGGACAGGGGCAGGGACAGTAATTTCAGTGATAAAAATGAAGAGGCTAAGTGTGTTAGCATGAGGCACTGACTGTGTACAATAAATGGTTGACTGCTGTTCACCATAATCTGCAGTCTCTGTGCTTTAAAATGATCCGCATTTGAAAGAAGAGTAGAGATTATTACTTGGGCTATGTGTGAAACTACATACGAATGATGAGAGAAATTTGTGTTTTTCAACTCTATAGTAAACTTACATTTACTCAGTATAAGATTAATTTTCAAGCCAGATCTGTTTTAAAGATGACTTGCTTCTTGTTTCCTGCTCATAAAGAAATCTGTCTGCATTAAACATCTCTTAGCTGGTTACCTTACTATTAAACATTAATTAAGCATATACATTAGGTATAATATTAACTAGGAAAAAATGTATCAGTGTATAGTGCACCCCTATTTTTTTCTGGTTGTGCCCCTAAAAGATTTTAGTCAGGAAATACTGTGCTCCTGAAAAAAAAATGTTAGGAGCCCTGATGTGTCCCTTGCTTTCAGTCAAAGCTTCAATGTTCTACAGAGAAAGTATCGTTAATGGATTGCAGGATACTTTAGTAAGAACTAAGAGGCTGCTAGATGTTAGTGGAGGGACAGGGAGGCGGAGAGCTTGGGGCTTAACTTGTGCACTTTTGAATAGGAAATAACACAGACATTTTTCTTTTTGTTCAAAATTAATCAAATAACTCTATAGGTTTATGGACCACCATTGAAGGCAATTTCTCGAATGTATTATCTGCATTATCACCTACGGTCACAAACAGTAGAACTCTTTAAAATTGTAGATTAAAATGACTAAGAACCTAGCCATATATAGTATTTGTCTTTGCTGGAATAGCTATGTGACACATTCATATTAAGAGATATAGTACCTTCTGGGAATGCAGGTAAATGTAAAAACAAAGTGTAGCAATCTGACAGGAATGACAACTGTGACAGAGCCTGCATTTCCATACAAACAGGGGGACATGTTCAGGGGGCATGTTTAATGGACATAAAAAGATGCATATAGAGAGATGATTTTCCGTATAGAATGAGACACACAGTAAAGATTATTCCTCAGGGTGGACAATTAGACTTCACCCAATAAAAAGATATGGGACCAAAGAAAACAGTTCAATTATATTCTCAAACCTTTGTGGCAGGAATAAACAAAATACTTCACAAACAGCAGTACAAATCACATGCGTTCTTGCATTTTAAATCAGAAGAGAGACATTTTTCATAATGGGATAAAACTATTAGGATTATGTTTTTTACTTTACTGTGCATTAAGAAAAATATATATTGATTAAAGCTGGGGTACCTGATTTTCAAACTGTGAAAAATTAAGAATATATTTACTAGGCCTGTCATGATAGCAAATTTGGAAGCACAATATTACTACAGATAAATATTGCGATAAACCATAATATTGAGCCTACTTTATGCCACTGACACAACTAAAATAAAGCCACATAATTCCAGTGTATATTGAACAATAAGTCAATATAGTCATTATTGTAATAGGCCTAATATTTACATCTATATAACAAATCCCTAGCTCTCAAAAACCTCTTGGCTCATCACTAGTATTCATGCAAGAATTATTTGGCTATTAGAACAGCCTTTTCAAGCAGAAATGTTTTCTAATTAGATGAGGATCCATCTGATTTTTGTCACAAAGCTCTGCTTTTACAATAGATTTTCTGGGGGAAAACAGATGTTTTTTTCATGTACGGAAGGTTTTAAGAAGACTCTTGCACACTGTCTCACTCTTGGTTCACTTTTGTTAATACAACGTTTCAGTCTCTCTGACCTTCCTCAGGATACCTAAGGAAGTTCAGAGAGACTGAAAACCTTAAAACCTTTGAGTCAAGGGCCTCTCCTCAAACGCACCTGTTGCCCAGTCAGGTGTGCAGAGTATACACAGAAACGAGTAGAGATTTTTACATGTATGAGGAAAAAAGGTTGGGTATTTCAGCTTTAAATTAAACAATTAAAAACCTTGTGATACAATTGAAGCTGTTCTTGGTATACAAATAACACATATGTTTGCAGTAATCGTACATTTATCCTAATTAAGTTGCTATTGATAGCCATATGGTAATCAACAAAAGTATTAAAAGTATTAAAATAGTATACTAATTTGAGCAGGTATCAATATGTAAAGGAGTTACCTATACAAGAGATTTCCCGAATGGCTTTGAATAGTCTTTTTTAGAATATTTTTTTTTCTTTAGTTTTAAAGTAGATTCTATTACCAGACCAAGTTTTTGTTTGTTTCCATACCGGACAGTTTTGACTGCTCACTAGTGGTCTTCCTCAGAGTGGTCTGTGAACTTGCTGTGATGTGTTCGGTCAGTTGATTTAAATAGGTTTTGGCGCTGTCTTCCTACCGGTGAAGGCAGGACAACAGTGCCATCTGCAGTTCAACTTCTTAAGGACCATATCACAGGTGTGTGGGAGTAAAAAAGCCCCCTTGTCCCAGTTTAAAGTCCCATAATGTGATTCTCTCTTTTGCAGCGGTCAGAAATGACCGCCTTTGCTGTTTAAAACCTGACCACTCTGAGGAAGACCACTAGTGAGCAGTTGAAACTGTCAGGTATGAAAACAAACTAAATCTTGGTCTGGAAAAACAATCTGTTAAATGAACGGAAGACCAGATGAAAGTCATTGGACTAGTCTTGACCCATAACTGAACTAGTATAAAGCAACATTCCAATGTTAAAGAAACTTATTTTGTGTGTGGAAATTGACTTCTACAGTCTAAAAATGCAGTCAATTAATATGATATTAGAATTGGTAAGTATCTGAATTGAGTTTGAAATTCTAGTATGCTGACAACACTAACACTACTCCTTCCTACTAGGAGCTCTTGGCTTTTTAGCTTGATCAGTTTAATTTGTTTAAAATATGGCCCAAATTATAAGAGTAGCTCATCTGCAAAAGTTGGTATTTGCTGATTACTAGGAGCTAATTCATCACAATAAAAACCTTATACTTTTACAGCACCAGTGAATCTGGACATTTACGGCGCAGTATCTCATCTTCCTCTCATTTGCCCTTTCTACCGCTCCTCCTGTCTGTATGTGTTGCTGATCATACACTAGAATTAGAGGTGTTTGCCACATCAATAACCATGATAGGGACCAGAGCCCAAGACAAATAGTGCCCGGAGTGAGGCTTTAAGTGACTTCTGTGTTTTAGCGGAGGGAGCGCGGAGCAGGAGTCCTTGGGAGGAGCCAAATTAATCCTGTAGATTTATGACTAAATCTGTCACGGCTGAGAGAGGAACAGCGCTCTCCGACCGCCCCTCAGAGAAAAATACGGACCCCCGAAAAACCATGAGCGAAAAGTGCAAGCTCCTAAACGGCCCTGATGACGGAGACAAGTATATATCATGGTTGGGTAAAGTGAACAGGGTAGCAAAAACATTACAAAATTATGTTTGCAAAGGGATTATTATAATGTGTTTAGTTGTGCAACTGTAATGTACCTTAAGACCACTTGAGGTAGGCTTAAAGTAGCACAAAAATTTCTAAATAAAGTTTGAAAGCAAGGAATAGACTCAATACTGATTCCAATACCCTGATGATAATTAAAACACTCTTTCTTTAGACAATATAATGTGAATTTCAAGATTAAATAATTCATTGTTTTATACCATGTGGTTAAGCACACACCCATGGACCACTATAGGACCAGTCTATGAGGTTCTGATATAGCTCACGATCATTCTAAAGCTATTCAGGAAACGTTAATTTATGTCCAGTGAATGTGACTTTTTTAGTATTGACACTTATTCAAATGAGTATCTAGTTTTAGAATCTATCAGTCTGATTTTTGATACTTTTGACAACCCCAAGGAGCACAGCGTAGATTTTCTGGTGGGGGTATGCTACCTGTTTGTCTCCATGGAGATGTTATGGCTTTGGCTGGGATGTTTTGCAATATGGCATTATTTGCTTGACCGGGTAAAAAAGGTAAGAAACTAGACCATAGAGAACATCTGAACAGACCAATTACGGCTCGTTGTAATGTATGTAATGCATGTAGTCTTGGTTTGCCAGGCACGTGCTGTATGTTTCTATATGTTTCTATCTTGCATGTTTTCAATTAGACGAGTTAGAGGTGCATTCTTACTGTGAGTGGTCTCGCTTCTCTACAGATATAACCTATAACTCGACTTGGTGGCATCCCCGCTTATCTCCATGGATACGGGTACACTTAAGCTGGAACATTCTAAACAAAGACAACTCTGTGAAAGCAAAACAGGTGGCAAATACTCAAGCAGAAACATTGTATAGTGCCATCTGCAAGCTTGACATAACTCACACACCTTCATATTTTAATCATTATTATTTCACTTCATACTCGGTAATGGATTCTTCTGTAGTTACAGCTGACAATGGGCAAAGTGTCTTGCACAAGGGCAGATCCCAAGTTGAGACTGAACCACTGATCTTCGGATTGGGGACGCTGTGACTGGATGGTGACTTGTCCGTCTTTTTCAATGTGTTAATAGTATTGGCATAAAGGATTTTTTCCTTTGTCATTTACTCTTGAAGCAGAGCAACTTAAGTGGCCCGAATGCATACCAATGGTGTGTGTGATACCACAGAATAAACAAATCTGTGCTTTGACCTTGTGCCAAAGGGACAGGCAAATATGTCTGCTTAGTTTTCCAATGCGAAGAATGAATGCATCAAAGGGATTAAAAGAAGCTGCAAAATGGTGTGTAGCAGGTAGATAGTGAAATACAAATATGTAAAACCTACATCTTAAAAGCATAGAAAGGCAATTTACATAAAGCAAGAATACAAAAATAAAGAGCACTTATGCAAATATGAGGAGTGTTCGGCATAAATTACATGCTATAGTTTGAAAACAGTTCCAGGTATGGGTTACTGGCATTCTAATGTCACAAAAATGGTCATGATTAAGAGAAAACAAAACTAGAAGAAATACATAGATAAACATTATTAGCAGAACTGTACACGCTTATATGCCCGGCTCAGTCTGGATTAAGTGTTAAAACTGATTTAACATGTATCTGATGGGGAAATTATTACTGTTAATCATCCATGGACAAATAATAATCAAATACTTTAAAGCACTTTAGTTTCATTCATTATCCATTAACTTTACATTTTCGGTGACGTAAGATACTTCTGCCAAAAGCCACAGTTGCGCACATATGCATCGTAGAAGTGTTTTGGCCAGTTTTGGGGTTTTTTTTATATTGGAGAAACTAAACAGCTACTCCATAAGAGGATGTACCAACACCAAGCAGGAATGGGGGCCTGAGACATAATCTCTCCCCCATCTACAACTCCATCCTCAGACCCAGAACAATGAGAACAATAGCAGGGTCGTTAAGGGCTGAATAGGGTAGTTTCAGCTGAAACTGGACACAATAGATGTTTACAGTTTCAGTGTAGTTAGTCTTCACTCCTACAAAGATTTGTCCAGTTGACAGATTTAAACTTCGTCTTGTTTGGCCAGTGACACAGCAATTAGATGCATAAGCTGGAGCTGAAATTAAACTGGTAAACTTTAGGTTAGAGGGTGAACTCTAACCGCTAAAATTTTTTCTACAATAGCTACACATTGGATTAGGACCGTGACCCGGCGACCCGGCCCCGGATAAACGGAAGGATGGATGGATGGATTAGGACCGTGCAATTAATACAGTTTTAATCAAGATTGAAATTGAAATCTGTCAGTAGAAGCATGTGGTTTGGAGCAGAGTTCAGACTTTGGAAGAAGAAATTTGACAGACTTTTGGGTTAAATAACAATAATTAAAAGTATGTCTTGTTGAGGAAAGCAATACATTTTTGTCAGTTTGGTGAAAATAAGGATACACATTCCAGATACCTAAATAAATTGACCTAAAAATAAATATGTTTTTCTAGTCTATTATTGCTGTACTACTTTGTTGAAGCACTACAGGTATTCCTCAAACCAGTCCACTGCCTTCTCTCCCAATGACAGCCAAAGTTCGTAGGTCAACTCTGAGTTACGGTAACCTCATTCTTGACTGGAGGCACCTACCATTCCCCAACATCCCTGTCCGCATCCAGCCAGCTGACAGAAACAACATCGCACTTATATTTTAGCCTGCCACACTCTAAATGATGAACATGTAAACGTCGCAGCGGCAGAGAAAGGCCAAAAGGGGGCGACTCTGGCTTCACTGTGGCTTTGGTTGTGTGTGCGGCACTTCACAATGCAGGTGGCATGTTCCATTACCGAACCATGATTTAGTTGACTCCTAGGTAATAGTCCGCTCCGGTGAGGTCAGCGCAAGGCCAGTCTGAGAGAGAGGAGAGTTGGTTTGGGGAAATGGAGGCAGCAGACTCTGGGGGCAGTTTATGAGGAGGTAGTGTGTACAAGACTGAATGAAAACAACACAAAAGAAGTCAAGGAAAGAACTGTATGCCCTGGCAAGTTGATAGACTACCTAAAATTGTACTGATGGATATAAATTACTACTAACCAGGGAGGGGATGAGACATGATTCCCACGAGATAAAACATGAGATTGGGTTCATGAGAACGAGACAGGGCATAAATTATAGTAAATAAATGGTGCAGCTCAGTTCAAGATTTTGGCCACACAATTTTTTATGTATTTATTTTGTATATATATATTTTATTGTTAAAGCGGCAATGCTACAATTATTTTAATAGAGATCAACCCATATATCGGGCCGATATTTTGACCTTTAGTTTCCAGCAGTGGCCGATATTTTGTTTTGGTCGATTTGCTGCCTAGAACATACGTACAAGACATACATGATTTGAACACTTTAATACAAAGAGACAACAGCACTAAATGTGATACACTGCTCTCTTAAAGATTGTGGTAAAAAAAAAAAAGGGACCTATATAATCGGTCCTGTATATCAGACAAAAAAAATAACGGCTATTGGCCATCAGTTGCTCTGTATTCTAAATCAGTATCGGCATCGCCCATGAAAAACCACATATCGGTCGATCTCTAAATATAATAAAATAAAAATACATAAATAAAAAGAAAATAAAAATAAAAAATAAATAAAAGAAAATAAATAATAAAATAAAATAAATTACTAATCATTAAAAAAAATTTGAGGTATTCAATATTGTAATTACCGCCCACCCCAATCCAGAAACCTTCGGAGCGCTACCAATAACACATGTACTGACAGTTTAACAGCTATAACTACACACACAACTGCTAGAAATTAGTATAAAAAAACAATATAAAACTGAATAAAAATAACACGCCATTTAGACGTTTTAGATCATTTTGGATTAATTGCCAAAATATAAAATACAGGTATTGGCTAAAAATAGCACACCCGAACCTGGGCACCTTCAGAGTTCCGCCAATGAACTGCTGTGCCAACTGTTTGACAGATTTATTGTTCTGCTACAAACATAAGTGCTACCATGACTACGGATTGGTGCAGTTCACAGATTTTAAATACTGCTGTGTAAAAGTAACTTGTTCCTCCTAAAATATGTCTGAATATTGTCATTAGGATTATAAAAAAAATATATATAAACCAGTATTCAATATTGTGAGTATCACCAACCCCGACTGAGGCACCTTCTTGCCACAAAGTAGGAGTGCCAACAGTTTGACAGCTTTATTTTACTGCCACTAACATTACTGCTACAACGACTACAAATGTGTGTATTTCAAAGTTGTATTAAAGTGGCTATACCTGATTTTTTACATAGTTGTACAAAATGTGTTTTACTCCATTACAAATGTGTTGTATAAGCAGCTCTTAAAGTAGAAATGAGACCGCTATGTTCTATTTCTATAAAGCTTTTCATCACCCGAGAATCAGGGAGTGCACAATTAGCATTCAAATTTTGATAGCATTTCTGTGACGACAAAACTCCACTCTAGTCCCTGACAGTTGTGAGCGCAATCCAGTGAATGAATAGGGTGCTCAGTTTGCGTTACTTCGGACAGCTGTAAACTTTTAAAATAACCTAGTTTGTTTTTTTCAGATTTTTAACACACAAAAAATCAGGGGCCTTAAAATATTATTTTTCCTCAAAGGTTTAGACAAGACTGCTACTGCCATCATCTGTCACTTTTGATAGAGCACCCTGAACACAGTAGCATGCCTGGACAGCTGTATGATCAGCAGACTGCATTGAGTCACCTGTCTACTCTGATCACTCTGTACCTCACCTCCACATGAGGACCAGAGCATGACGGCGCGGCGATAAAACAAACCCAGGGAGAGTGCACCTCGATCGAGCAGAGGGACGTGAGCATGGGTCTCTAGTGTGAATGTGCTCTGACAGGTCTGCCACATCAGAGCGTGGGATGAGCGTCCACCAATGTCTGTCACTGTCCACAGAGAGGCGCCGCGTGATTGGTTAGTCACAGCTTTGTCTCTGGCTGTTATCGTCACCTCGACATTTGGCGTTTGCCTCATTGTTGAAGAGAAGATTTAAGAAGTTCTAGCTCAGTGTTTTTCAAACTGTGGTATGTGTACTTGGGCTGCACAATATATGGTCACATGGCTTTTCCACCTTCAAGGCACTCGAAACGCTTTATTTCAATGAACCACAGTATTCACACACATTTTCATACACCAATGTATGCAGACACTGGGGGCGAGGTGGGTTAAGTGTCTTGGCCAAGGACACAACAACAGTATTAATTTATGGGAGCTGGAATTGCACCGCCAACCTGTGGGTCAGTGGACCGCTCAACCAATGATGTTTAGGTTGAGAGAGGGATTCGAAGCACCAACTTTCAAATCAGTGGACAAACACTCTACCAACTTAGCTACTGTTGCCACATATGTTAAAAATACAGATTTTGTGATATTGGCTGACAAGTAAATAAATATATCAAAACTACACAAAGATCTCCATCTTAGGGAAGTGTACTGTTTTTGGAAAGTAAAATGGACAAAAAGGCATATTTTATTCATGAATTGGGTTGGTCTAGGTTTGTAAAATTTTTATTTTGCCCCAGTTTTGTTTTTTTTACTGAACTTACTGTGCCAAAAAGTATATTAAATTATCTCAATAACATATATTGCTGTACAAAATATAGTTATCTAATATCACACCACAGGGTCCTCTGCAGTTCTACACTACCCTAAATGTTATTCATGTTTCTTCTCATTTGCCTTAGATCTGGTTTAGAACGGTTTTATTCACAGTCCTATTTTTGATGCATAATAACTAGGCCTGTCATGATAATACATGTTCAAGTACGATATATAGATGAAGAAAATATACGCGAAACAACAATACGGAAGCTATTTAGTACTGACACAACAACCTTAAATTAGGATTATCCAAATATATAAATATTCCAAATGTACAATATTGTGTCGCAATTAATGCATAGCAGATGTTAATTAGTTTGCATGTCTAATGAGTCATAGAAGTTATTTATACAAACCTCTACAGCTAAAATCTTATCGTGCTACAGAAAAATAACAAGTCTCCGACTAGTACAAAGAAAAAGTACAGACGATAAATATTGACCTCCAAAATGACTGTTCCATCAATCATGTATTGAATGATAAGTCGATATAGTAACTATCGTGACAGGCCAATATAGCCCTTTTATGGATCCAATTTTGATCTGGAGGTACTCGGAAAGACAGATCGTTTCTTTGGCGGTACTTGGTATGAAAGCTTTGAGAACCACTGTTTACCTTATATCTTGAAACTTTCTATTGTGTTCCTACTTTGTATTCAGGTAATAAATGTTCCCATAACAGCTTCATTTTTAATGATGTTTTGTCTCTTTGGTGTTGTTTATGTCAACCTAGTGTGATTTATTAAGAGTAGTGTGTGCATGAAACAACATTCATTGATTAGTGCACGGTTTCAACGGTTTTGTCAATGGAAACTCTTATAGATGGATGTTGTCATATTAGTATTACACTGAAAAAAATCACAGATAGAAACATCAAAAACAAGAAAACCAGGATAAACTGATTGTAGTTTCTTGAAGCAACATTTAACTGATTCCCCCGCTCATGCCAAAACTATTGACTCTCACGTATCCCTGCTAATTTAGAATCAGAGTTCATCTGCACTTGAATAGAGAGGATGCTACGACTCATGCAAGTAAACAACCACTCAGCAGGCATCAATAACACGCAGTATTTGAAGATGCTTCCAATTATTATTATACTATCATAAGATCAACCGCATTGAAGTCAGTGGCATTGTTGGGTGCATTTAAACTTTCACATACACCGCATCAAATTGGGATTAATCCAGGACTAAACCAGGACAAAAACAAGACAACATGAGGATCAAATCAGGACAAGTGGAACCCAGACTCACAACTTAACACTGCAAATGGTAGAATATTATAAGTATTAGGTTTGAATTCTCGTCCCTGTCACTCATAGAGACCACTCATTTTACCATTACACCTTTAAAAATTGAGATTCAGTGCCTATACCTGTACTTTTCTTGAAGCTTGAAGATGGCTGCTCTGAATAAAAAATGTCTGGCAAGATAAAGAGTATAGGTCAATGCAACGCCGGTTAAAAAAGTACTGACCAGAGATGCATTGCAGAGGTACCAGTCTTTCATAGAGGAGTTTAAACCTTTTCAAGTGGATGTCTGTGTTTATGTCTGTCTCTCTGTATAAAGAGTAGAACAAAAATATATTTCTAGATTTGTTGGGTATTTTGTCAATGACAATATTATGGCAGCTCATCATAAATTCTCTCAAAAATGTCTGTACTGACAGGCAGTATCTCGGTTCGAATCCTGCTCTTGATGAATGCTGTCATTGTGTTCTTAGGCAAGACACTTAACTCACCTTGCCCTCAGTATTTGTGTACTCTGGTGTATGACAGTGTGAATGAGTGAGTAGTTCCTTGATGTAAAGTGCTTTGAGTGCCATGAAGGTGAAAAAGCGCTATATAAAAATGTGACTATTTACAGCTGAATGTAATATTTTAGGTCAGTACTAATCATGCATTCTTTTTTTGCACTAGCAGTAACTTTTTTGTAAGTTTTTTTGTGGTATGTTCACATTTGAGCTGTATAAGGTTGCTCATTTTAAATATCAACACCTGTAAATATTGCATTTCTTTGTACTATTTATTCCTAGTTGCTGTTTTATATCTTTATATGGAAAGTGGAATAAAGTCGTCTGCAATATTATCGTTTCATCTTGCACCACATCGCTGAAGCAAGCTCCTACTTTGTGAATGCTGTTCACTGACAATGACAATATATATATATATATTTTTTTTTCTGATTCGGATTTGTGATATTTTAAGGAATAATATAAACTACCAGTCAAAGGTTTGAACACATTTGATTTTAGTTCTTCCTTTATTTTCATTATTATTTACAGGGACACACGGAATAGAGAAAACTTGGTTTAGATTTTGGATTTTTTTTAATTAGCCAAGGGTTTGCAGCGGTATCAACAAAGCAAAGGGGGGGGGGGCTACTTTAAGGAATCTGAATATAAAATTAAACTATTTAGTTATGTTTTTTTGGCTAGATAATTCCACATATCTCACCTCATATATTAGACATCTACTGTATGTATCTAAAATGTAGAAAGTAGTAAGAAAAAAAAAAAAAAATTGTCCGCTAGTGTATTAAACTTTTTTTTAATGTTTATTTAAAACGTGACACGACAAGTTTGTTTAGTTTTGGTTTTTTTTATTAGTTTTAGTATAGACAATACACTTAATATTCCAGTTTAGCACATCTCCATAACAACATTTAGAGCCTCTAATAGTGAGCAGTTGTGGCTAAATGTTTTGTCCAACTGCTTACTTTTTGCCCTGTACCACGCCACACTTGTTTTATGTTTTATAAATGGTCTCATTAACTGTAGCGCTCGTTAGCTCTGGGTCCTAATTAACCAAAATTAATATAGTTTCCTGACAAAGACAATGGCACCCGCAAATTGGCAATTGACCTGCTTGGTCAATGCGGTGAGAGGGGCAAAGTTACATGAGCTAGCTGATATGTTTTGAAGCATCTCTCTGACAAAACCTATAGCTCCTTCACAAGAGATAATCCCAGGACATGTTTTGGCTGCAAATCAATCGCCCAAGACACAAACAACTATTACAGCCATTTTGTAAGGTTCATGAGCGCTTGTAATTACGGGCATCAGCAGAAAAACACTGGTGTCTGACAAATGGCCCACTGCCAAAGAGGTTGTGCGAAGCAATGAGAAAAAGGGGAGATGACAGAAAAGTCCTGCCTTAAAAAAGAAAGAAAGAAAAAAAAACATATCGACCTGCTAAATGCCAAACACCTTCTTGTCAGTGAGATAAGAGATTCAATTATGTCAACTCGCTGCTAATAGCTTCAGATGTTAAAGTACCTATGACAGGTTGAACTATTCATTTTACTAAAATGCAGATAAGATAATTATATTTAAGATTTGTATTTTAAAAAAATTATTCTTTATTCAGTATGGACATTTCTTGGGTTTATTTATTTTTTTACTTCCGAGTTAGAAATCATGACATCATACCATGAAATTCCATAACTGTTACGTGGCAGCCATGTTGTACGGCCAAAACTCCTCTGTACACGGACTATTATAAAATCATATATAAGAAAACACATTTATTTTGTTGACATAAATGTGTTTAAAGTATCATAAAAAACGTGTTTCTTATTGTTACTTGCAGCTAATGTCATCCACATTCGCTGGGGGTGTGATGCTAACTGTAGGCTCTGCTCTGTCTGAACCTTTATTAGACTTTAATCTGTGCTTTACTTTAACACAATCTGATTATAAAGAACTGATTTAGCTGGAACTAATCCAGTTTTGATTTAGCTGGAACAATAGGTGAGATGGTTTGTGGTGTTAAACAAGTCCCTCTGAAGCAACACTGCAGTCAAAAGGGTTTTTTTTTCCATTACTCAGACTCAGCTTTTTGTTGAAAATCAAACTCCTAGACAGGACCATGAACACTAGTATTGATTATAGACTACTGAAAATGTGTGATTTAAATCCATCTAGTGTTTTTCTTGGGTTTTCAGACTCATCTTAAAATGTTTTTGACAGTATTTGTTAATGTATGCATTGTGTAACCATGGTAACTCCTAAGCATTCCACCATCAGACATACATGTACAACATCTCCAGAGTGATGTCACTGCAAAGTACTAGTAAACTGTGTGTAATGTTACCTTAAAGTCTTAAAACTCTCCACTTCCTGTATTTTTAACTTTTCTTCACAAATTGCATATAATTTACATTTACGACAGGGATTATCCACCAAATTAAGGAAAAAACGAGTACAATAAAAACTTGTCATAGACACTTTAACATGTGCACATATTTAGAGGCAAAATAAACTGTTTACAAAAGCAAACCAGTTACAATCTCATAGAAAAAGTGAGCCACACAATTATCCCTTTCCCTCTAAGGCAGTTTGAAGCCAGGTTGCAGCCTAATTTCCAAATAGCGTTTTGCTTTTTGACAGCTAAACTAGCCTAAACAGAGGCTGGTGACAGAAACAATTTGGCAGGGGAAAACCGCCTATGTCATCCGGGGATATTTTCTACAGATTTTTGTATTTATTTTATTTTTCAAATTGTAACTCTACTAGGAAGATTTGGTGTCTACTAGCAATATCTGGTTTCATAAAATGTAGGTTTATAAAACTATTCCATTTGTAGGAAATGGGGACAATGATCAAGCATTACATTATGACCATTGAAAGTGATGTAAATGAAAGATTATCTCTTCACTGCAAATGTTGGTAAATAGTCACATTTCATCCACCTTCTAGGCACTCAAAACACTTTACATCAAGGAACCACTCACCCATTTACATGCATATTCATACACCACTATATGTAGACACTGGGGACGAGGTATCTGCCCAAGGACACAACGACGAGAGCTGGAATTGCATCACATTGTTGGTCAGTGGATCAGACGGCTCTCCTAATGATGTCCATGTCAAGAGCAAGATTTGAACCGCCAACCTTCAGATCAGTGGACAAACACACTGCCAACTGAGCTACCCCTGCCCCTTTTACTGCCAACTGAGCATTTGGACTAAAATTTATGTTTTAGAAGCATGGAAATTAGCAATAAATAGGATTATTGTGTTGTGATTATAGTCAAATTGGTCAGAGTATGTAAATAGCAGGTGTACAGGATCCGTTCCAATCAACAAACACGCAATTGTATCATCTCAGATTTTTTGTCTGGTTATTTCCCTAGCAGAATGATATCTGTATCTCTATATTTTTTATACAGACAGATATTTACACCAGTCAGGCTCAAACAGAGCCATGCAACCAGATGTGTTTATTTCAGTAACACATTTCAAACAAAGGCTAATTGGTCACCCATAATTGTTAAAATGATTTTGCTCATTCATACTGCAAAAATGTGCAATGTTTTTCACTCCATTGTTTTTTTTTTCTTCACAAGCAGGCATATTTGTTTCGATACGGACGGAGCATGCATGTTGCTAATTCACCTGTCAAACATGCCCATCTGATCTTGGGGAGATTCAAAAATGACCAGACTCACATCTTTGTATTGTGTAGATGAAATGTGTATAGAGGATCCAAGGCAATCACGTTATATGAAAGCAAAGGCATCACTGATAGTGATACAAGATAAAACTACCAAAATAATCTGAATACAGATTGAGAAAGGCCTTTTATTTGGTTTGGCAGCAGTTTTCAGAGAGGATACATGTTTCAGACCAGAGCAGCATGACAAAGAGGTAAACAATGGCACATACATTTGCACCAGAGGCACAAGCTGTGAGTGGGATTGGAGAGTGAACGCGGCACTTGTCAATTAATCCTATCTGGCACCAGTATGCTGGCCTTTATGAGAACAAATGTCAGCTTTCAAGACAAGGACGAGATAACCTTTCTTCATGAAACTGAGCCGCAGAGACCACGGCTATCGCTGCAGTCAGATAATGTGCAAGGACTCCCTAAAACTGCACCATTGAGTAAACAAAATATTTATCTAACACAAATCCTTTTGCCAAGTTCAAAACATATCAGCATGCTAATTAGCATCACCTCACGAATGCTAAATATCTGTGAAATAATTTAGCAAAATTTTAGTTTTTGGAGTTGTACAGGGAGAAACTTCACGAACTAAAACAAAATAAAAAAAATTACAGGTGCACTGTGCTTTCCTGGGGGGCCCACCATCTGCTTGTCTCTATCGCTATGTTGACTCTGTGACGTTTCTCAATATAATATTTAACACTGATGTTTTGTATTGGATGCATTCTTACTATAACCATGTCCACCTTTACACTGACCTGTAACTTCGCCTAATGGTATCTTCTGCTTGTGATAGGTTTAATGCCATAATGTGGAACACTCAAGACAACATAGTGACATCTCCAGGGAGACAAGCAAGTGGCAGACTCTTGGCCAGAAAAATGACATAGTGCACCTTTAAAACTACACTAATACTAAAGGAATGTCAGAAATTGATTAGTAAAATAACTTCAAGAATGTCTCTTTAATATATTAGTTCATGGTTTAACACGTGTGACCAGTGCATCAGTCGCCCTCATCACCCACATGAGAGCTAACTTGACAGTTGATGGACATGTCCTCTGAAGGCTACACTGCAGAGACTAAGGGTGTTTCAGTACAAATAAGAATCCGAATAAGAATAAGACAAGAATTACAATGACTCCTAAGCTTTCTGAACCTCCATTTATGTTGTTTACCTGCTCAGCATTTTATCTGTCTGTCAAAACAACTAATAAAGCAAGATGTATATATGGTCTGTAAAATGAAAATATGTGCTGCAGTATCAGAATCGAACAAACAGCAGATTTACAGGTAAGTCAACAGTTGTACATGAGCATCTCCAGTGACCAGACTGCCAGACAGGAAAATACTATGTGAGAAATGCCATCACCGAGTACACACTACCAGACACAGTCTAAGCCTGAGAGAGAGAGAATGAGAGGGATGGGAGAAGGTAGAGGAGAGAGAGAGGAGTGGGGGGAGAGAGAGAGCAAGAAATGGGGGTAGAGGAGACAGAAAGAGAGAGAGAAAGGGAGAGACAGAGTGTGGGAGGGGGAGAGAACTAGAGAGAGGAGAAACAGAAAGATGGGGGGAGAGATAAGAGGGAGAGATAAGAGGGAGGACAGAGAAGGGGGGTGGGAGAGAGAAGAGAGAAAGAGAAGGTAGAAGAGAGGAGAGGAGAAGGGAAAGAGTTGAGAAAAGAGATGGAATAGAGGAGACAAAGGGAAGAGATATGAAGCGCAGAGAGATGTAGGAAAAAAGGAGGATTAAAAGAGAGGGAGGAAGAGAAAGAGGAAAGACATAGGAAAGAGGGAAGAGAGCGAAATAGCGAGCAGGCAAGAGAGAGAGAGGACAGAAGATAGGAAAAAGACCAGTGAGAATGAGAGAGGAGAGAGAGGAGGGGAGAGAGGGGAGAAAGACAGAGATGGGATAGAGGAGACAGAGGGAAGAGATATGAGAAGGAGAGAGACATAGGGAAAATGGGGGATTAAAAGGGAGATACAAGAGCGGGAGGGAGAGAAAGGACAGATATGAGAAAGAGAGGGAAGAGAGAGAAATAGCTGGGGGGCAAGAGAGCGAAAACAGAAGACAGAAAAAAGACCAGTGAGAATGAGAGGTGGAGTAGAGACAGAGAGAGAGTGGAAGGGAGGGGGAAGAAAATAGAGAAAAAGAGGGAGAGCGAGAGAGGGACAGAGAAAGAGAGAGAGGGATGCGTTGGGGTGAAACATCAATTTCCAGGTTAGCTGCTCTGCATGGCTCAGGCAGGTATCAGGCATGACCCACCTGGGAGCGATAAGCAGGTGCTGAAGCTGATCCTCCACCAGCTCTGCTCCTGGTACAGAGGTACAGAGAGAGAGAGAGGCCAAAACACAACAACACTCACATAAACAGCTCATAGACGACTAATGCAACTGGAGAGAGCAGCTAAGCACTACTGACCAAAGCACATTGATATATGTAATGGGATTTGTAAAGAGGTGGTCGGCTATAGGTTATAGGTTTAATTTTGAATAATTTTGAGTTTTATTGCTACCATATTATATTTAGTGTTGTCAAAAAATATTCCCAGAAACAAATTTAAACTAGAACTAGCATCAAAAATAGATATTAATTTCAGCAAGTCTAAATACTGAAAAACATAGGACAAAAGTCAATATCAAGTATAAAACAGCACCGTAAAAATTATATTGAAGCAGCTGGTAAATGGTGTAGAAACACTAAATTGTCAACTTTCTGGTATCGAAATCGGTATTAAATATTGAGTCAGCTTGGTATCAAAGAAACGACTGTATCATGACAAACTACATTATGACAAGTTATATCATATTCTTAATAACATTTTAAATTAAATTAAACTTTATACCTGTAGGTTTTAAATAAATATATAAACATAGTGTTGTTTTGTCTGTTATTTTGTTTTATGTAAGGAGATAGATGCCAAGTTCAAAAAGTTACTCATTTCCTTCAATTCAAATACCTCTTTGTGATTCCCATTTTGAAGCAAGAATGGAGAATGACAAAAACGTTCTTACTTTTTGGCATTTTTGGCTCCAACCCACCCCTGTTTGCAATCAGACCTTCACACAGACTGATGAAGACTAAACACATGTGTCAGTATCACAGCCCATTGTGTGAAAAAGCTCCTTTGAGAGTTCATTGTAAGTTTGAGGGAGGAGTGCGCGCTGTGCTACATTTGGTCAGGTAATCTTCCCTGTGTCTGCGTCCTCTGTCAGCTCTCCGCTCTGAACAGCACATCCACGTTCACTCAGACAATTTCAATTAACTTTTACAACCCGCAGAAATATCACCACTGCCATCCAGAGCACTTCTGTCTGTGTCATGTCTCTATCCAAGTCTGGTCATTACAATGGCTGAGAATCACAGGCACAAAAAGGTAAATAGAAAGTAATCCTGGATGCATAATAGAGCCATTTTTATACACAGAGAAAAATAGATTAGTGAATGTACAAGCGTTGTGAAGACTCAGCATTTTGTTAACATGAAGCTCATTTAATAGCACTATTGTGATAAAAAAGTCATTTAAAATAGTAATTAAACATCTTAAATATTATGCAAAATTTACTCTTGTGAGCTTTTAGCCATGTCATACCAGAAGTTGTGTTTTGTTTCATTCACACATGAGTAATCCTTTATTATTTTGTCTATCTGTACAAAGAGCAAAATGCTCCGTTACACCTTATGTCATAAAGCAGTAGTTTAAGTTAACGGCTACCTTTGACCTTTTATTCAATAGAGATTGGCAATTCCATTGCTCAAATTATCCAAATGATTCTAGTGAAGGTGTATGTATGGAGTTTGAAAACACAGTGGAGCACTTCCTGTATTATCATATGACATCACAAAATGGAACTGAGTGTTTTCTGTCTGAGAGAAGAACTCAGCCTAAATATGCAGGGATTGTGTGTAAAACATGCTTGAATGAAACAAAACACAACTCCAGGTATGTTAGAGATGAGAAAACAACATTATAACATAAATCAGAAAACAGTGTAATGTGGAGCTTTAATAATATGTACCGTAAATTTCGGATTATAAGCCGCTACTTTTTTTCCACGCTTTGAACCCTGCGGCTTTTACAGCAGTGCGGCTTATATATGGAATTTTACTGGATAACGGACCCTGGGGGGCGCTCTCTAGCTGTAAACGTAAACGTGAGACAGACGTGGGGAAAGATTCTGCTCTGAAGAATTCACTAGTTTTGATTTTGAACGATCATTTTGCGCATCATGAAATGGATATGATGCAGTTTTTAAGATAAAGAAACAGAAAGGAAACAGAGCAGGGGTCGGCCTTTAACACGCAAAGAGCCATTTGGACCCACTTTCCACATAAAATAAAACACTGGGAGCCGCAAATACTTTTTGACATCTAAAATGAAGATAACACTGTATAATAACAATAATGTAACGGAATAATGTAGGTTTTACTTTCACGGACAAGCCTTCTACACGTGGCAGATAAATATGGCAAAAACAACTTAAGTGCATTAAAAAAATACAACTCACCAAACCGCTGCATCATGCATCGCGCTGATTATGTGATTATGTCTACTCTACTCCGCAGTTTCTTTAAAAAAACAACAACAAAAAAACTCGTAGCGTATCGTTTAATCCCAGGTGCTTATTCTCCATGTGCCAAAGCAGTTTTGAAGGTTTCATTGCCTTATTTGCTTTTCCCGTATGTTACGCAGAGCGGACTCTGTGCGTGAGAGTCACCTGTAGCGACAAACCCAGATTTTAAGTAGGCATTGTCTGTTAAATTTATCTTTCTTTTTCTTGGAGGTCGTAGTCTCCTCTTCTGGCTCCTCAGTTGTCCTTTTCCCCTTTGTTAAAAAGATCTCCAAAGACTTTTGTTTTGGCTCATTTTCACTCGCTTGTGGCTCTACTTTTGTGCGTCGTGTCTGATGTTTTATACGTGATACGTCACCGCGGAGACAAGAGCAGATAATATACTTGCTACTACATCAAATAGATTTCTGTGGCGATTTCCAGCAGGATTTTCATGATACATCTACGGACGAGCTTATTAGTGTGTCATTAGGGACGGGCCAAAGTTGCTCCTGACCCCTGTGCGCACAACGTCTGAAAATCAGGGCTCTTTACGCAGGACTGTGAGCTGTGTCTGTTAGTTCCCAAGCCACGCAGAGCCGCAGTATGAGGCTGAAAGAGGCGCATACGGCTCCGGAGCCGCGAGTTGCCGACCCCTGAAATAGAGCCACTGCACGTAAGCTCGACATCAATGAATCCAACTTGGTCAATGTAAAAAGACGACAAAAGTTTTCAGAGGAAATAAAAGCAGATTTTCCGTGTTGGTGCAGCTTTATTTTCTAAACCTGCAGATGTGTTCATCCCGTGTTGTTGTCGTGTTGGTGCCAATTTTCAGGCACAGTTTAAAAAAAAGCGTGTCGGTGCACCGTCTTTCTGTGTAAATATCTCATGTTACAATATGAAAACCTGCGGCTTTTATTCAGGTGCGGCTTATATATGTACAAAATTGATTTTCTCTTCAAATTTAGCTGGTGCGGCTTATATCAAGGTGCGCTCTGTAGTCCGAAATTTACGGTATTTGTAATGTGTTTTCCAGGCTTGTTGAAGCCTCTCAAAGCATTACATTGTTGTCATTATTCATTCACTAGACATACGGTGGTGGCGAGAAACAAGGCTGCCAATCTGTGCCATTAGCCCCTGAAATGACCAACAATCACTCATATACCACTTTAAGACTAGGCAGGGTGAAGTGTCTTGCCCAAGAACACAATGACAGAATTTAGTCCAAGCAGGGACCAATCATTCGACCTTTGGGCTAGGAAACCACGGCCCTAATCAATGTGTCGCCCCTTATGCATTTCACACACATTTACACAAAAAGTATCTTCCATAATATTCAGTATAAAAAATATTTGAAGAAAAAGAAAACACTGGCTGTAGTTGAAAAGTTGTATTGGATGTTACTCGGTCCTATAACAATACATAACTCCAGTAAGATTCTAATAAATCGTAAACAAAACATAATATTCTAGACTAAATCATTCATTCGATTGAAATAAAAGTGATCAAAATCAAAACCTGACATTTGTTATCATGCAATGGCCCATAATAATCCTATAAATGCAATAGCGTGGTTAGTAAGCACTGAGAATATAGAGCGGGATACGCCATGATGGATGGGGTGTTTGCAGACAGCGCTGAACCATGGACCCCATTATTTCCTGGGGGAAAGGGGGGAGGGGGAGAGGGGGGTTAGAGAGACGGGGGGGAGAGGAGAAAGGGGAGAGAGAGAGGGGTGAGAGAGAGGGGGGAGAGGGCACCACAGAGGAGAGATAAGAGATGATTGACTCAACCCAAACAGAAGTCCCACACGCAGCCAGTCAGCTCCGGTTATACAGAATCCACTCAGGAATCCACGGGACAGGCCTGACAGTACGGGTCTGCCAAAATAAGATCAAAACCCTAGCCACAATGACGGAGGTGAAGCCATCTCTAGACAGGGGGAAAACAACCACCCATTAACTATATATGCAGCAGTCTCAAGATCTGATTTCAACAGGGCTATCCCTATTCTGATAGGAGAGACAAAGAAAACACACTCCTGTATCTTAAATGGCATCTAACTCGGTTCAAGTGCAGATTTTTAATGTGTATTGGATATGGGGGTGGTGATACATAGGAGTATTTTACAATTTAGCCTCTTCATGGAAAGTAATGGATTTCTTTTTAAAATTCCTGAATAAATTACTGATGAGAACTACAATCCAGTGTCTTTTATTTGGCCTTACAGTGGCCAGCAAAGATCAAATAACTAGAATAATCAGATCTGTTTTTGGTGTGTTTTTACTATAGACTGTATATATAAGTGGACAGAGCTAACCTGCTAGCTGCCCCGTTCAAAACAGGAAGTAAGCATGTGCACGCTTCTGGCTCCATCGACTCTGGCTCCAATTTACTTTACATTAGAAAACTGTCACTCTTCTCTATGCAACTGCTGCTGTCAGGCTCAACATTTTGGCCTTAAAATGTTTCTATTGACCCGCTCTACATTGTCATGGTATTTTTATTTTGCTATTGTGTCTCTAATATGAACATTAATATGAGACAAATCAGGTACCATCTTTCCCCAAGGTTGCTCCCACTAGTGTTAGCAACAGGTTTGATTGACACCGTTGCTAAGCACCTGCTCCCTGCTAAAACCAGCAGTGCGGCTGGGGAAGGGGAGTTACCTCCAACAGCCTGCTCCGAACTGACTCTTTGGTTGCTATGATACTCACGGTCAGAATTCCTAATATGCAACTTGGCTCCAAATTCATCCCTATAACAGCTAGCCTCAATGAGCTTTATTTGACTGGAGCTGAACACTATGGGTGATGTCACACTCACTTAGTACACTTCTTTATCTAGTCTATGGTGTTTACATGCACACAAAAAATCAGATAATCAAAAACACGTTGTGAAATGTGTCAGTTAATCAATGGGTTATGGATTACGGATGGTTAGAGTAGCTGTTGTATTTGGAAGACAACACATTTTAAACTAACTGTTTCAATCTTTAACATTCCCCTTTCATTTTTGTATTTGCCACATTAGTTTTCTGTTTTTTAGCTCATTTTCTTTGGAAAAACCTGCACAGGTGTGAACAATAAGACAGAAATCTGATTACGCACATGTAATGTAATTGTTTTCATGAGATTCCAATAATCTGATAAGTTCAGAAAACAGATGATGAGATTGTTGGTGTGGGTGTAAACAGAGCCACAGAGTGTGATCTTGCATGTGATTGTATCTCACAAAAGACCACCAGCTCAATCTTAAATGTTATACTACTATTACTGAACACACATGACTTAATGCCTCATTTACTTTTAGGATGAATAACTGAAATATTATGAAAATCGTATCATCAAAACTATCAATTTTTCGTATATAAAAGCTGGAACAATATTTGTTGGGGAGTCAATATTCATCATGTGTACCTTTTATTTGCACTACTAGGACTTTTTTGTAATTTTTTAGCTATACTATAGTATTTAAGCTGTTAAAGTTTGAATAAATAACATCTATGACTCATTACAAACTCATGCAATCTAAGTACTAAAGTGTTTCTTTCTGCTGTTTATTTATTGCAGCTCATGATTTTTTAACAATATTGTAAATTTAGAACCGTTTTTATGGTTTAAATGTGCTCTTGGGTTATTGTATCAGTGCTATAAAGTAGTTTGAATATTATTGTTTATAGTCTACATTTACTCCATCAATATATCGCACTTTAAAATGTGTTACAGTGGCAGTCCTAGTCAAAACTCGCACAATAATATCATGGACTGTCACAATATATCGAATTGCAAAGTTTTTCACGTAAAATTATTAAAATTGGAGAACTGCATAGACTTAATTAAAAAAATAACAACGGGCAGAGCTTAAAACATTTATTTTTTAATTTCATGTTTAACTAGTTGTGGAGGGGAGTATGACGAGCGGGTAATGAACCCTCCAGAGAAGTTATATAGTGCACTTTTAGTAGTGATTGAAAGATATTAAAAAAAAGTCCTATCCAGGGCAGATAATTCCTTCTCTAAAATTAACAAAAGGGAGCAGCATCAACACATTTTGGGCAGGGTCTAAGTCCTTCCTTGGGGCTACTCCCAGCTTGCTAATTCTTATTGAATTAGAAATGCAACAGCGCTAATTAAAATTGCAAGGTATTTACTGTGGCACTAGAACAATGCAGGGATCAAGAGAGTTCAAAAGGAAACCAATGAAACAAATGAAAAAGATTTAAAAAGTAGGTGCAAATAAACTCAAGTTTGTGAAGGTTCTCTAAGGATCTCACAATAAGAGAAGAAAATAGCAAAATCTCTATACCATTATTTAGGAGAAGAAATTTTAACTTAGTTCATTTATGCTGACAGAAATTTACAGATGTGCAATTACTTGAAGTTTTGGGCTTTTTAATGTTTTTGTGTGTGTGTGTGTGGGTGTGTGCGTGTGTGTGTGTGTGTGGGGGGTGCGTGTGGGGGTGGGGGTGTGTGTGCGTGTGTGTGTGCGTGAGTGCGTGCGTGTTTTTTCTCCAGTCAATCCTGTGTTAGTTTAAGTATATTCAGGCCTATCATGATAATTACTACATCGACTTATTGTTCAATAAGTTCAGGAGTCACTATTCATCAAGAGTACTTTTTCTTTGTACTAGTGCGGTAAGTTTTGTTATTTTTCCTGTTCTTTAACCATAGTATATATTTGAAATAGTTTGTTAGGGATAATTCTTCAGCAGTAAGAAAAAAATGACTAAATAAATTTGTTTAAAGATGATCATTTATTGTTTATATTTTCTTAAGCAATATATTGCACTGCAAAATATGTTATTGTGACAGGCCTAAGTATATGCCACAGTATATCGCATCACTTACAGCATAGTTCAAACTTAGAGGAATAAATATGTTTCAAATATTTATTGCTACATTATATCGAAGATAAAAATGTGATTTTTTTTGTATCGCTGAGCCCTATAGAAGACGCTGGACTTCAGCAAATTTTATTCCCATTGAATTCTGATCTGTCCTTCAACTAAGAGATGACTAGAGTGTTTAGAATCACTTACGGTAAGTAAAAGCATAATCATTCAAGCCCCTAATGGGCACTCTTACACCTATTAGCATACTAGCTAGCCTTATTGTTTTATTTGTTTCGATATAGGCCTAAGAATGGAGTTATAAATAGGAGACGGATGACTACGGCCCCCTTTCCTGTTTCTACAACTTTTTCTCCAGTTGACAGATTTGAATTTCTCTTTTACTATAGAGCATAACTGTCCGACTGAGGGATTACACAGACAGTTGTGGTAAGAGTTTTTTCAATTGTATATTTGATTCTACAAAACAAGTTAAAATGAATGCAGCTTTACAACAGCGCTTTCCTCGGGATCATATTGGTACGATTTTTGTGGGTGTGTTATCCCAAGGCAAAACGTACAGTAATTACGCTAATGTACACAATGCCATTTGAGACTTCCTTGAGAGTACTCTGGATATCCCAACAGAGAAGTGGAGGTTCCCCATGCTGAACAAATACGTCTCTGCCTCCTCCTCCGCGAGTTAACTGCTCAGCTGAGGGCTTAATCTGCCGAATCAGGGCAAAGTGTATTAGGAGATGAGGGCGTTTAATCAAAGTATTCTTCACATCTAATTACACATCCCATTTCGTAACAGTGCGCACTTATACTGTTATCTGCCATAGAGTTTAAATATCAGTTTTAATACAGCAGCCTGTCCTCAAAGTGAATGGGACCACCGCCTGCGTGTGACACCTCGATGGATCCAAAACACCAAAGGCAATAACAAGAAACAACAATTATAATATACAATGTGATATGTATTAAGAATAAGCAATGATAGGAGGGGTAAACTGAAGTAGGCAAGGATCTACATTAGAATTAGCTACTCGATGGCCATTTTGACACAAATACACAACCAGTCAAAAGTTTGGAAACATCTATCGTTCAAGGCTTTTGTTTTTTTCTTACTACGTTTTACATTTTCTATACATACAAAAGACATTAAATATATGGAGCAAGATATATAGAGCTATGTAGCAAAGGAATACACCTCAAGGAAAAGCAAAACTGTATATGTTGGTAAGGCAATTGTAATTTAATAATCTGCTCACCATAGACAGTATATATAAATGGACATAGCTAACCTCCTAGCCGCCATGTTCTAAATAGAAAATGATCTTGGGCTGCGCTTCCTGCTCCATCAACTCTGCCTCAAATTTGCTTTACATTAGAAAACTGTCACCCCTCTATGTAAATGTTGCTGTCAGGCATGTCATTTTGGTCTTAAAATGTTCATATTAACATGTTCTGGTATTACTGGTATTTTTATTTCGCTATTGTGTCCGTAACTCAAGATATAAACATTAAGAAGAGACAAATCAGCTGCCTTCTTTCCCTGAGGTTGCAACTGCTAACATTAGCAACAGGTCTGATTGACAGCATTGCTAAGTGCCTGCCCACTGCTAAACCAGCAGTGTGGGCAGGAAAAAGTGCATTACCTTCTACAGCGTCGCTTCAGATTGGCTCTTTGGTTGCTATGATACTCGTGGTCGGAATTCCAAATATGGAGCTTCATTTGACTGGATCCAAATGCTATGGGAGACGTCGCACTCACTTAGTCCACTCCTTTAAACAGTCTAAACTGGGGGCCCATGAAATTGAGTTCCACTGTATAACTAAAGATTCCACTGTATAACTAAAGATAAAAAAAAAAAGTAAATCTTTTTTTTTAACATTCAAATCGTCAAAGTGGCCACTCTTTGTTGAAAATGAATTAGTAAAGTTATTTAACTTTTTTTGCTTTGTTACGCAATTCCATATACTAATAATAAAAATAAAATAAAATAAAAAACATTGAATGAAAAGATGGATCCAAACTTTTGGCTGGTAGTGTATGCATTTTTATTTTGGATTTTTGGGGGGATTTTGGGGATTTTTCAGATGGTAATATTCAGGCAATAGCTAATGTGCAAAATGGTGCCTGTAGAAGTTGTGGTTCAAGTAAAAGGGGAATGAACTTTGAAATTACCCAGTCGGAAATATTACTTTTTACACTTTCAAGATAGCTTTTTTCTTTTTTTTAATAGTTTTAATAGTTTTAATAGATACCATACATTTTCTAATTTTGCATATCCTCAAAACAACAACTGCTATATTATTCCTTCTTTCTCACATCTCTTACTCAATATGAAACCTTTTTTTTTTTCATATAGCCTCTTGGTTTATTGCATGGGAACAATACAATTCATTTGATGGTGCAGGAGGGTTGCAGTTCAAGTCCTGCTTTTCATTCATTTTAGCACAGATATGTACATTATTCATTTAAGTTCTATTTTATTCCAAGATTAGCTGACTTTGAAGTCCCGGTTCTCTCATATTTGTTCTAGTCCATTATAATAGTGACAATGCAGAGACAAACAGAAACAATGCTGTGTGTCAATAAGCACAGTCAATCAAAACAGAGGGCACCAGGAAGGGCATCTGGCATAAAAATACGATACTGTAAACTAAAACGTGCTGCAATTATAGTAAGCCTCATTGTTAATGCGGCATCACAACAAACTAAAGCTGCATTATCATAAATTATATACTGTAGGAATGTGGTGTTATTGTGAACTTCATTTGAAATGCTAAAACACAAGGATACATCCACACATATTTTTATGCATTTTAATGTACAAACAGCCCAGTCTATGCTCAAGTTTTTAAAAAAATGACATATCAGATTCTCTACAGTATGTTGTACAATATCCCGTGTTTATCCCCATGTTTAAGTTTCTCTTTCATTTTCAGCCTCTACTTTGAAACCTTGACATACGCGCTTTCATTCAGCCCTTTGTTTCGTAACAGGCGATGAATTTAAAACCCATCACTGTACACTCTATGAAAAAGTAAGTTGGCTATCGCTGTCTGTCAATTTATTTATAAGGGAATACTTGATAGATTGCCTGAATATTCCATTTGCTAGTTCAACTTTTAAAACAAGTGCTTATGATTGTCCATGTCTAAAAACTGGCTGCACTAGAACTGAAATTGATTATTTTCCTTCCCAGAAATGGAATATATTTCAAGGACATGCAAAACTGGATACATTGGTACCACTTATGCACTTTAATAATCTGGTGATAAACATTTATAATCACACCTGCACCTGTTTCTTAATGTTTTAAATGGCCCTATGTGGTTATTTGCTTTGTTTTTATTTATAATGTTCTGTATTTTAACAGGTCGCCCACAAAAAGAGTCTGTATCTGTGTGCTGTGCAGTTTATTATACAGGTAGACAGTACTCAGTGTTGTATTTCCTATAGCATTTTGAATGGTTTATTTTACCACCAATGCTGAGATAGTACATCAAACATAACATGACATAGATTTGACTTAAAATGGCTTGTTCAATGAGCTGCAGGTTTTATTTAGAGATTGGAGTTGCCCGAAGTAACACCTGAAAAAAAACACAAAAAAAACAAAAACAAAATCTGAAGTATTTGCAGGAATATAGTGGGTATATTTTAGGATACTTCTCTTATCTCTCCCTCCGTTCATGCTAAGTGAATGTCTGAGTTATTCAAGTGAGCAGAACAAATGCACTCTTTGCCAATAGAGCTTACACCGCTGTTTCCAGTCAATAGCAGAATCATTTGTCTCCCCTACTGCAATCACTGGTGGAAGAAGTACTTAATGCTGTTACCAAGTTCAGTTTAGATGCTGGAGCAAACGTAAAAGTACAAATATCACATGAAGAAATCTATTTAAGTAAAAGTATTCAAGTACCCTTTTAGAAACATACTGAGAGTAAAAAGGTTTTGAGGTCTAGTAAAGCTTCAAATGTAGTGATTTTGATAAAGCTTTGTGCTGAATTTTGTTCAAAAGAAAACTAATTTGAGCAGTTTTTAGTACATTTCTGTTTTCTCAGACTAGATGTGTCAAAAATAAATCATTTTCAGCGGGTCTCATACAACAATAAAAAATACTTTCACATGTTCAAAAATGTAGTGGAGTAGAAAGCACAGAGACCTTCTCCCAAATGCAGTGAAGTAAAAGTAAAAAAGTATCCACTGTAAAATTGACTTTTTTAGTATTGATACTTGCTCAAATTAGTATCTAGTTTCGATATTAGTTTTAGTATTGATTAGTATGATTTTCAAGACCAGCCTAATACAGTATGTTTAAATGTATTGTACGTGCCAACTAGGTCTATATGTGCTTATACCTGTAAACTTAGTAAACTAAACCAACATAAATAATTTACACTGCATTTTTCTGCAGGTAAAAGCTCACACTTTAAGTCGGTTGTACAAATCTTGAACCTTAACCACAAAACGGACAGGTGCATTTCAGTAGTGGATGGATTGCTAAAATATTGTCTGATAATTGCAGGGATAGAAAACATTTAGACACAGATTTTTGGTCAATATTACCCATCCCCCTAAACCCGTTGATGTTTTAAACCATATATTTCTTCTTTTTTTTCCTCTTAATACATGACTCTGTTTCAGTAAGTATGAATTCACATACTCAGAGACAATAAAAATAAAATGAACGCTGTTTATAAAATATTTGCAATATGTAAATGTCCAAGTCCTTCATCTACACAAATGCTATCCTGGTGCAGCCTCTGTCTATCACATCCATCTGAAGAGAAACACCTTCTTGCTTCAGACGGCTCCTTGGAGAGACCCCATGTGAGAGGGAGGAGGAAGTGTAACTCAGATCAAAAATCCATGCTCTGTTCAAACATTTTCCCTCACGTCTTTGATAAATAACTGTATGCTCCGTCTGCACCACCCACAGCTCCAAAGCCAGGCAGCCCATCTCCACTGTACACTTTGAACCAGGTTTAGAGAAATAACTTAAGGTTGTTTTAGTCCAGGTCTAGTCCAGGTCTAGTCCAGGTCTAGTCCAGGTCTAGTCCAGGTCTAGTCCAGGTCTAGTCCAGGTCTAGTCCAGGTCTAGTCCAGGTCTAGTCCAGGTCTAGTCCAGGTCTAGTCCAGGTCTAGTCCAGGTCTAGTCCAGGTCTAGTCCGGAACAGTAAAATCAATAACCAGATACTAATCATTCACTCCTTCGTATCAATACTGGGAATTTAAAAAAAATCCACATAAATTAGACAAAATTAGGCCTTTCCTGAAACGTTTTATAGTGTTCTATATCAGAACTCTGTCGCACGGTAATATAAAATATTATGCCATCCATTTTCTTCCGCTTTATCCAGTGCTAGGTCACAGAGGCAGCAGTCTAAGCAGAGATACCAAGACTTCTCTTTCAACACACAAGACAAATGAACAGGCCAGCTGTTCCAAGGGATCCAAAAGCGTTCCCAGGCCAGCCAAGAGACATAGTCCCTCCAGTGTGTCCTGGGTCTTCCCCTGGGTCTCCTCCCAGTGGGACATGCCCGGAGCACCTCCCCAAGGAGTCCAGGAGGCATCCTGAACAGATGCCCGAGCCACTTCAGCCAATCTCTAAGGCAGCGCCCAGTCACACATGGAGGAAACTCATTTCAAACGCTAGTATCAGCAATCTTTCTTTTCGGTCAATGCTCAAACCTCATGACCTCAGGTGATTCGGATATTATTCACATTACATATTGGATTTTTTACCAACATTGCAATGTCAAAACCATTATCAAGTATTAAACCAAGCCCTTATCAAAATTGAATTTTAGTATTGTGACAACCTGAGTTCACTCAGTGCAGACCTGGTTAGACCTTTTTGTGTCTTGGCTCAGATCAGATTTCATCATGGTTTAGTGATGGTATTATGTTTTTAGGCAGTTCTATTTGTTGCAGTTTATATTTAGTCCTTTATAGATGCTCCTAAATGTTTTAAAAGTCCATACACTTTCATGTGATAATTGCAGTGACTCCAATTGCGTTTTGTGTGCACATAAAAGCAGAAATAAACGCCACAATAGCTTTTTTTTAACCGGCTTCCTAAATATATACAATATTCTAATGTATGCAGAGAGTGTTCAAAAGCATTTAAAAAGTTTAATAAGGCATCTAATTGCGTTAGTTCAAGGTTATTTCCATACTTGTATTAAAAAGCCAAATATCATAGTGAAAATGATATGGTGTGCATACAGAGAGCTAAGAGTGACTGGTTTAACCCTCCATTATTATGTCAAAGGAGCGATTATAAATGTTTCAAAGTCATTGTGTAAAGCTCAAACCTATGATGTTACATCAGTCAAAGGCCAAACATCTCTATGGTGACAGAGTCACCAATTCACTTTAAGGAAACCTGATCAATGTGCTGTGTCACTGTTCCTGGATCCCAGACAAGAGACAGGTACTCATTTACACCCATCAAGTTAGGACAAATGAATGGACCACAGGAAGAAGAACACTTTAAAGGAATTACAACATTGTGATGTTATAAAGTTCAGATTTTAATTTCTTCTCAAATCACGCTTAAATGAAAGACTAAAAATTACTTTTTGACTGATTACTACTTTTAACTAATTACTTTCAGGAATGGCTACAGTGTCTAATAATTGTGTTCTATACCTATCCTTTCACAACTGTTTTAGCTTATCTAAGGCTTGGGTATCATAGATAAATACTGGCTTAATGTTGAAGTTAACCACAACCACAAGCAGAGGAAATATTCCAAAAAGAGGCAGGGGTTTAATGAAATCAACATCTATTCATTTCATTTTTACCTTCAGCTTTATAATGAGGTCTACAGCCAATCCTCTGTCAGTTAAAAACACGTGATTTGGAGGAATAAATGTAACTATTTTGTATTAAGTGGCACTGATGACCGGTCTGTTTTGTTTATATTTGTGTAATTAAGTTATACAAAACAAATATATTCTTTTTAATAAATCTAATGTTATTAAAAACAAATGTCAATCAATACAAGACATATGTTTTTTTGGCCATGTCACTCAGCACTAGCAGTAACAGAAACCAAAGCAAAAAAATCTAAATGTGCATATTCTTATTGCTCACATTATTTTTATATATATATATATTTTTTTTTTCTATACTAGTATTAAATTCTCTTAAAACATCTACAACTCCCAAATATAAGGAGTTATTTGGATAAAATAGTTGGCCTGCACCCATTAAACTGCTGTTCATATTTTTGCCAGAGTTTAAAGTAGTTTTACTGCAGCACATGGCACACACTAACATGTGTTTATGTAGAGGAAGGCCTCCTGGACGAGGACATCTGCTGGACTAATAAACAATAATTCAGACAAATGATTATAGTGTGACCACAGCCCAGTGCCGTAATGACCAGTCCAGGGACATGAGTGACAGAGGAGCAGAGCCGAGCCAACACGCCTGGCTTCAGTCCCAGCTGTGAGAGGACACGCTGGTCTACGGGCACAGGCCAGAAAACAGGGCAGTACACAGGGCAAATATAGGGAAATGAGCTGCCCCCTTTACTCCCCTCTAACCTATCACCCCTTTAACCCCATACTTCCCCATATCACCCATACATACATAGTTTCAGAATGATGACAAATTAGGATCATTGCTGTATGTGATTTACAGTATATTACAGTACAGTATATTTTGAATGGTAAAAAGTCAATCTTCACCATCAACCCCTCTAAGCATCGCCAATATGCACCATTTATGAGGCAATGTGGGTGAAGCGTTTTGCCTAAGAACACAACAGGTCTGTCATTGTTGAACCCTACTGTGGCACCTGGTATTTTGATAGTGAGCAGGTATTGGCAAAAAATCAAATCAAATAATAATAATAATCACAAATACACAAATGGTGTTATGTACAAATATTGAGGAAAGAGTAATTGTGTTGTCTGATCAAAGTCTGGGTGAGTGCCATAGCCTTAGATTCCTGGACATAGACATGAGCTCAGAGACAGGGGCAGAGCTGCTGTTTCTAATGAGGATGAAGTGTGAGCTGGAGCCTCTCACTGCTCTGGCTCTGGTGCAGAACGTTTAGCCACATGATTGGGATCAGGCCAAACGCAGCAGAGAGGTACTGAGGGAGGGCAGGTGGGCAGCCAAATCATGGCACACAAAATAATATTGTATCTGCTACATACAACAACTCAGTAACAACAGTAACGAGTCAATACAATGCAGTAAATAAGGCTCAAAACGCCACATAGTTGACTCGCTTACCCTCTTGATCTTAATACTGTACTATAGGGATGTGAAAATTTCAAAAACCCAATTACTAAGTGATACTAATACTTCTCGAAACTAATAATGAGGGTTTTGTTTTTTTTGACAATTTTTCAAAGTCAGAAGTTTACATCCATTTCGTTAGTTTTTGGTACCATTGCCTTTAAACTATATGACTTGGGTCATACATTTTGGATATTCTTCCACAAACTTCTCACAATATTTAGCAAGAATTTTGTCCCATTCTTCCTGACAGAACTTGTGTAACTTAGCCAAGTTTGTAGGCCGCCTTGCTTGTACATGCCTTTTCAGGTCTGTCCATACATTTTCAATGGGATTGAGATTAGGGCTTTGTGATGGCAACTCCAAAAGTTTGACTTTGTTATTCTTAAACCACTTTGTAACACTTTTGGCAGTATGCTTCAGGTCATTGTCCATTTGGAAGACCCATTTGTGCCAAAGCTTTAACTTCCTGTCTGATGTCTTGAGATGTTGCTTCAGTATTTCCACAAAATGTTTGTTTCTCATGATGCCATTTATTTTGTGAAGTGCACCAGTCCCTCTTGCAGCAAAACAACACCACAACATGATGCTGCCACCCCCGTATTTCACACTTGGGATGGTGTTGTCAGTCTTGCAAGTTTCCCCCTTTTTCCTCCAAACGTAACGATGCTCATTATGGCCAAACAGTTCAATTGTAGTTTCGTCAGAGCACAGAACACATCTCCAAAAATACAGGTCTTTATCCCTGTGTGCACTTGCAACTGTAATCGGGATTTTTTAATGTTTCTTTTGGAGTAATGGCTTCTTCCTGGCCGAGTGGCCTTTCGGCCCATGTCAGTACTGTACTGTGTTAAATGACACTCTTACTAGCTTCAGCCAGCATCTTCACAAAGTCTTTTCCTTTGTTCTTGGGTTGATATTCACATTTCGGACCAAAGCACAGTCATCTCTGGAACACAGAATCTGTCTCCGTCCTGAGTGGTATGATGACTGGACATTCTCATGGAGTTTATACATGATAATTGTTTGAACAGATGAATGTGGCACCTTCAGGCATCTGGAAATTGCACCCAAGGCCTTGGGTGCAATGCCTTCAGGTACATCCACAGGTGAGTCTATAATTAACTCAAATGTTGTCAATAAACCTATCAGAAGCTTCTAAAGACATGACATGGTTTTCCCAAATTGTTTAACGTCATAGTAATCTTACTGTATGTAAACTACTGACTTTGAAGAAAGTAACTGCCTAAAAAAAAAAAAAAAAAAATCCTTCTCTCATTATACTGGCATTTAGCAAATAGAAATAATTTTGGTAATCCTAAATGAGTTTGGTCTAAAAGCATATGTGTCTTTTTATATAGTGTATGTAAACTTCTGGTTTCAACTGTAAATAGGCACACTTTTGACCATTTTCTGCATAGTTGTCTTGATCTATTACAGAACTACTACCACATAGAAATATTAAAGGAAAGACCATTATTTTGTATTTAAAATTACATTCTGTTGTCTGTGTTTTGTGATATTAAAATCTTTCTCTTTGCATTGAAATCCAAGAAGTTTATCTATACTTACATTTTACCATACATGTGGGTGAGGTGACATTCATAGGTTTCAATTTCCTTTATTGGTGGGATTTTGAAGACTTTTGTCCTTTCACCTAATACCTGATATCAATAATCAGAACATTTGTGCCATGAGCTTCCACTACATTAAATATGTGTGCGAATGTCCACACTATTCCTTAGAAGCACTATTTAGGGGTCACGTGTAGTCACTAGAGCGGTCAATATAGACCACAATGCATTGCGAGAGTCGGAAAAACAACAGTGCGGCAACAGGTCTTTAAGTGGACACAACATGACTGAATGAAAGCAGATACAAGTGCTGAATAAAACACTCTTAAAGAAACCGTTATGGTGTAACGTTTCTAGTGTTAGCTGCTTACCTTAGCTCAAGCTGTTAAGAAAGCGGTAATTTCCACATCTCAGATAATTAAATGAATAATCCAATCCGTTTACATGAGATCCAGCTTGACAAATCTGTGTGCTCATTATTAGTTCATAAATATTTGTGTGCCAGTCGAATCTGATCATTATTTATTACAGAAATCAAGTTTTATCAGAGTTTAGAGGACCTGAATGTATTGAGCTGCATGTCTGAATTACTCTGTGAATGAGTGCACTATAGAGTCCACTAAAGAGCGCAGGGCCATGTAGTGAATGAGGGGTTAGGGACTCGGGAGGACGTTCGGACACAGCCTAAGCCAAGTTACACCACATCCTAAAACATCTTTAGAGAAATAAAGTTTTAGAGATTTAAATTCTAAAAAAAAAAATCCCATGAGTCAAGAGCAGGGGAGAGTGTAAGGTCATGTGATAAAGAAATAAGCTCAATCCTATATAAAGGATTTGATTTCCAGGCCAGTGACACCCCGTGGATGAAAAGCCAGACATCTTCAAATTGCCCTGTCAATCACTGCTACAAAAATCATAAAAATAAATAAAAGTAAATCACTGGTCTCACAGGAATCCAGCGTACAGTGGAACCATAATTCACCTTTGCAAAAGAAAGCTATAAATACTATGGTAAACATGTATTATTGAGGATTTACGAAGGATTTTCAATAGACGAAACAGAACCCCTTATCCAGTATTAGGTAGTTATAGAACAGAAGAATCTGAACATAAGCAATGCCAGCTCAATTTAGTTTAGGCACAACTGAATCAAAACAGCAATTTGAATGGGCGCAATTAGCAAATCACAAACATAGCATCATTTCTTCAGCAAACAGCAAAATAGCTCATTTAAACTACAGGATTAGCAGGTTTTACATAAATTAAATACTTCTACATGTTCTGAAGATGCATGGGATTCTTGCACAAGTTCAGCTTTTAACTTTTAACTGAATCCTCCCATTAAAAAACTAATTGCAAGTCAATTGCAATGTTTGTCAGAAAAACACAGTTCCATATTTTTTTCAAAATCATTCAGCCCTACCATCTGGCTACAAGAAGTGCTTCAAATGAGTTTACCACATGTGTCTCCAAAGCTACAACAAAAACTAAACTAAACTGTACTCAAAACCCAAGAACCACAAGAACAATAGCAGCTGCTGTGAAGAGACTACTCTCCTGTCAGTGTCCAGCCTGACTCTCATCTCCACTTGTTTTCTCTGTCTCTACGTTTATGGAGAGAGTGGACCCTCCCAGAGCGACAGGCAAAGATACAGCGTTACTATAGTCTCCAGACCGAGACTACATCAAACACGCTGACAGCTCACACACTTACCCACGCCCAAGTCTTCATAGATCAGGAGGTACGTGGTGAAGAAATTGTTCAAGAAGATCGGAGGCTGGTTGAAGCCTAGAAAAGGACAGAAAAGTTTTTAATTATTATTCATATTTCCTCCCCCCCAAAAAAAATAATTGTAAAAACAGAACTTTGTGACAAAAATTCAACTGCTGCACACTGTATTAATCTAATTATAAAGCACTCATATGCAACCTTGTAAGAAAGAGCCATTTGAGTCACTATGAGACACTTTGGGATGAAAGAATATTGGTTGTGCAAGAAGGTTGGCCTCACTTTTCTGTCTGAAAAAAATGCTCTAATTCTGTACTAGTGGATAGGATTCATGCATGTGAACACCAGCACCAAGTACCAAGGGGTTTAAAAATGCTAAGAAAAAGGCTAATTTAAATACCTACTTCTTCCTTTCACCTTTTGAAAATAAGGTACCTAGGCCTGTCATGATCAATTCAAAATGTGTTATCGTGTCAGGCCTACAGGTACCCCAGCAGGTCATTTTAAGTTAAATTTAAAACGGCTAGTAAGTGTATAGTTTATAGCATTTTGTCAATACATTAAAAAGAGGGCATTATATTAAATAAACTTTGTGGAGCTTTCTTCCAAGTTATATCTTTGTTCCCTCAGCAAAAACATGCCAGAAGGGGTTTTCTGAATCATTTGTGCTTGTTTGAGTGATCTTGCAGTCTCTCCCGGGCACTGTCTGAACTGTCCTTTCGGTTAGGTATACAAGACCACGCATCTTGTCTAAGGCTGAGCGCACAAGCCTACGTTCCCCATGCTCCCACTACAGGGCCCCTCTTTGTTAAGCCCTCCTGTCACTGAACAGCGATCGGCAGAGACAGAGCATCAAAAACTAAACTGAAACAAATTAACCTTTTTAATACATTGTTCTTTTGGCAAATGTAGCAATTTCAAACCCAAAACATGGCGATATAAATACATTATGTGTTAGCAATTAATCCCCATAGAAGTGTATTATACCGCTTCTTTAAATATGTCATACTGTGGTCTTAAATTAGACTATTACTGGACAGTTTGAGACACCCTGAGAGGTTAATAGAGATCCATGTTGGAGGAGGCTACACAAGCTGTTTAGTCTGAAGATCAGTGAGGAGCAGTGATGTGCTTTGATCAGCTGAGGAGGCAGTGGACCATACTGAATACAGAGACAAGAGAGCAGAGAGGAGCCAGACTTTTGAAGTGCAAACAGCAGAACCGTAGGAATCTAAGACACTGCGTTTTGTTCTGTCAATTTGTCTGAGCACAAGATCATGGCTTCGGATAGGATAATCTAGATGGGTTCACCAAGGGTCAAGGGACGTAGGTGGTAATGTTAACAGTGTAATTAGTTTCAGTATTTTGTAACATTAAAAATATAATGTGAGTGAATACTGTTCATCTTGGTACAGTGGGTTCATATCTTAATTTTTTTTCAATTTTTTAAATGTAATCTAATACTCAAAGTAGAAATAGCAATAGCCTCCCATTTACTACACTAAGATTTTTTTGGTGTAAAATTATTTCTGAAGCATTTCTTTCCTGAATCTTCAGCGATGCCCAATAGTAGTGGCTGAATTGCTAGTAGTTTCGCCTCAAAGCAAGAAGGTCCTGAGTTCAATTCCCAGACCCAGCACATGGCAACTTCACCCATTGTTTCAGTGTCTTTCGTCTGGATAATACAGCCTCCCCATTATCCTACAACCCAATAGTTCTCCAGTTAAGTCCTTCTGAATAAACCCAGCTGAAGATCTGGAGATGGGCCCCCAGGCGTTTCAGTGAAGTAAAACAAGGCAAGGCAAGTTTATTTGTATAGCACAATTCAAAAAGTAATTCAAAATGCTTTACAGAATAAGAAAAACATTAAAATCACAATATAACAAATCAAAACATAAATAATTATCATAAAATTAAAGTTAAAAGACAACGTCTGGATTTAAACATTGTCAAAGTAAAGGTCTGTCTCACATCTTCAAGAAGACTGGGTCAAGTTATGGGTCAAATGCCAAACAAATTTCATTGCAGAGGCAATAAAGTTACCTTATTCTACATACAGGAATTTTCCTTGCTTTTGGCTTTTTCCCATTGAGAGTAACTAGAGCTAATAATTTTCAGACATCATTTGAATATAAAAGAGTTATAATTTTTCCATCAGATGCCCTTCCTATGAAAATACAGCTGAACTACCTGGATTAAACAAGGTCAGTGTGCTTTTTTGAAAACATATGCAGTTTTGTGAGTGAAAGACAACAGAATAAAAGCACAGAGATAATACCAACTGTGTCAAATTCCTGGTGCTTGATGGAAAAAGGTTGTGACATTCATTTAATCAGTGGCCCCAGCTCCACAGAGCAGAGTGAAGGGCTCTCTCATGTTTGTCACTGCTGCTCTCCTCTGCATTTGTACTGTAAACTGGAACACTACATCGGAGGAATTATAAACAGTCGCCGTCATTATTAGAAAAAACCCTGATTGAATACAAATATTTGACACATTATCCTACCGCTGCCAAAAAGTTACGTACGCTATATACGCTGTTGAAATGAGTTGTCTAACCTGTCTTATAAGGATTCTGGTTCATCTGTTATTTTGTTATTTATTGACCTTTATTTAACCAATATAGTTTAAATGTACTTATAGTTTCCCCATTTTGACAATTTTGGTGATTTGGAAGTTTACTTTCTGTTAGACATGAGCAGGAGTCATGACTGAACGCAATTCCAAAGCTATTACCCATCAACCACAGAGGCAAAATCTCACATGATTGATACGATTTGACAAAACAAAAGTATATGAGAACTGTGGATTGAGTTTTTCGTGTTGATGGTATAGGTAGAGGGATTCCTGTATTTTACCTTTCCACCGGATACCACATACGGTCCCACTGGTTTACATTATAGGATCCATTACGAGTATATATTTAAAAGGATTATGACATCTGTGATAATTCTATTGTTGAGGTATCTGAGACTGTATTTGATGTATAGTGTATATGGCACTTACCTTCACAGACAGAGTAGAACAATAACAGGGGGAGGAGGAGCCTGGCGAACGTCATGGTCCCACCTGAACCCAAACTCCACGGCATCACCTGCGCCTGGCCAAAAAAAAAAAAAACACATGCATTCATTTATCATTAATTTATCAATAAACACAAAACATGCAAAGTTGGCAAGAATTTCTTAAAAAATTATAAAAAGGTTATATAAGGTACTAAAGCCATGCCCCGTAGTACAGATTTCTTATGGGTATAGTTTTACCTGTTTAGATTTTCAGACAGACAAGTATACTCTAAATTAGCTCATCAGACTGACACTGATGAGCTAATTTGGCTGAACACATAGATGTTTTGAAAGGGAAAGCCCATTCTAATGAGCCATTTAGCCACTTAATAAGAGATAAACACTGGGACATCACCAGTGAAGGTGTCAAAACACAGTAGGTGTCATAAATACCCCACGGCAGCTCACTGTTAATTAACACTTGCACAGAAACAAATCATCATTTAATACTGTAATGTTCAAAGGAGGTATAAAGGAACACCTTACACAACCCTATACCATCTAGGGCTGCAGGCCACTAAAGAAATCCTTGGTCAACTTAAGAAATGTCCTGTGCATTGATCGATTAAATAAAAGAGGGCAGAGGGCACAAGATCTTTAATTATTAGGATTTTGCACTTAAAATGAATATGTAAACAGAGGAGTATGAGAAAGCAGCATGTTCATAAGAGAAAAGCCAAAGTAAACCATCCAGGCATTCTCAAAACTCCAACTAACTTACTCCCTTTCTGCTGTTTGGCTGGTAAATCCTTATAACCGTAATAAAATAATTTAAACTTTAAAAAAAAAGGTCAACTGGGTGTATTAAAACCAGAAAAATGCTGAAGTTTGCTTGTTTGATCTGGAACAAATGTGAATTTAATTTTTTTTCAGTTGTTTCAGATCGTATTCACGCTGCACATTTGCCAAGTAGACTATAAAAAAGTCTACTTGTTAGATCAGCACAAGAAGTACAACACTGAACAGAACTGATGGAGAGTAGGGCAAATCAGAGGCCAATGAAGCCTTCAGTAGGCTCTGGTAAGTATGAATAAAACAGGACAATTATAAAGTAGCTGCCCATTATTTAAATGTTTTTATTGAACAAAGAGACAAACGTCTAGATACAGTTAATGACATGTAGTTAATGGCATGCAGTTTGTCAAAGCATGAGCATTGAAATATAAGCTACGTGGGTCCAAACTGACTGTGCCCAAACCAGGGCTAGTAGCTGAGATTCAGGCTGAACACAGCAGCTTGTGGTGGGATGGCAGGTGTCTGTGCTAATAGAAAACCATGGACCAAGAGTGCACAGGATCACGGGGTTCAGTTCAGTTCATCCCTCTGTACCAGTGATAACCCCGTTTGGATTTAACCAAGCGCTAACACGAAGGACTGCTTGCTCTTTAACCGGGACAGACACGTGCACAGCTGAATAATATACTTGTGGAGTTCTTCAAACTTTTTTTCCCGGAGAAATGAATTTCATCCTGGACAGCTTCAGGTCCTGGAGGCACTATCAAGAGTTTGGGTGGTGCGTCCTGTTCCTGATCTTGCACTATATTCAAAACGGTATGAAATACAAAGTAATGCATTCACATAATGTGTTAACTGATTATTGTATAGAGCCGTTTTTGTGCCTTAAGAAGGTTTACACTGTGCATCGCTCATCAAGCCCAAAAAGGCGCATGTTGTCTGTGTTTCGGATCGAGGCCGTTTGTATCCAAACCATAAGCCAACCGCACAAGAGTGTCTACAAGCAGACCGGTTTCGATCCACTTGTTTGTCCGGCTTGTCCTTATTCACACCTGAAATAAAGTTCGGACTTTCAGTTGACTCGAATTCTAGTTGTCTAAGTGGTCAATGGAGTCTTGGACTAAAGCAAGTAGGTGTGAACGCTCTAATTAAAAGATGAAATGACTAAAGGACTACACCCCTAATACCACTCATACTCACATTTATTTTAAGTCACAAAAAAATAAAATTGCTTCTTGCAACTTTGAGGGAAGAAAACATTTGAAAAAAAACAAACTATATTTGCATTTTGCCAAGCTATTGCTTACTTTCAGTTGAGTATTATTTTGTTAGAGATTGGAAAAGCATTTGGTGTTGTATCTAAAAGTTACAAAACTTGACTTGTTTTCAATATGTAGAAAAAGGTATGATAGCTGATACTGATTTCAATACCACAATGATAAAAACAATTTTTTACACAATAGAATGCAATTTTCAAAACCAGTCCTTAATATTAGCATGTAATCGCTGTAGTTTAATACTACTTCTGATGTAGAGACCATTCAAAAACTCTTCAGAAAAGGTCAAATTTTGTCCTGTTTATGTGATTTGTTATTATGAGTTTTCTTCTTGCATCTTATCAGTATTTAGTTTTAATATCAATTAGTATCTGGGTAATGACTTTGACTATCCTTGAAGCATTATGGTTCATAAGCACTAACTTCAACTATTAACGTGCTGAAGAAATTATGGGAAATAAGATTTTTCCCTATAATAACGCAAGCAAACTTTCAATCCTGACAATTGCATTATACCTGAAGTTGTAATATTATTGTGTGTACTATTGTGTCCACCTATGATACATCAAAACAGCTGCATAGTCGTAACAAAGGACCTTGGTGCCTTGATCGCCCTATTTCTCTGCCTCTGCTCTCTCACTTCCTCACGGCCATTTGTTACCTGTCTCCCCATTTCCTCATTTGTCCCAACAAGGCCCTGGTGGTCAGCGCACTCATTCAGGGACAATTTAATTTCGCACGGTTATCTTTCTAAATTCTTGTTGTCCCTTAGGTCCAGCAAGAGATAAACGCCGCAGAGTGGAGTCGACAGCACGGGCTCTCTATCGGGTACTGGCCTTTTATTGTGTGAAAGTGAGAGTAACATAGTGGAGGGAGCATTCAATTTAGACAGACCAGGTCCTATCTGCAGGTAAAACAAGGTAAAGAATAGTCTGTCATAGCCCATTGAGTGAATAGATACATTTGTATGGTCTATATTTACATTACTGTTAGCTGTGCATGAGTGTCTGTCTGAATACATCCATTTGTTTTCATTTGGGCATCGGATTCCTCTGGTTTCCTCCGCATTATTGCATTTCACTTTCTGTAAACATTGTGTTGTTCTGTTGTTTTTTTACACTTTTCCTATTTCCTGGAGCCAAACTACCATTTATCTCTGCTTTGTGGCTGCTCAGCCTCAGCCCGTTCCGTGGTCTCTGCTGCGTACAGTAAGGTTTAAGTGAGGAGAAACTAATGAAAAAATATATGGGTGCTGCACACAGTGAAATCAAATATATAACTTGAACAAATGCTACGCTACACTTACAGATTGTTTCAACACCATATACTTTTTTTTTCTGATAGCGAAAAATGTTCAAGGCTTATATTAACATTTTTACTATAATGCAAAAAAATAAAGAAATAAAGTATTAAATGAATGATTCATCTTAAAGCTAACATCTGTAATTAGACTGGCTGAGCCGCCCCTGCTGTATTCTCACATATAGGTAAGCCTGAAGTAAATATAGACAAACAATTATATTGAAAGTAATTTATGCCACGGACACGATAACCCAAAAGTAGAATTATCCCCAAAAAAGTATTTCAAATGTATGATATGGTTAAAAAATAAAAACACTGATAAATACATAGCAGAATGAAACCCTTTGGTAGTTTTTTGTACATGTAGTGAGTCATAGAAGTTCATAATTCAGCCTTCCACAGCTCAAAACTCATCGTAGTACAGAAAAATAACCAAACTGTTCTCACTACTACAAAGAAAAAGTACTCACAATAAATACTAACCCCCAAAAATGACTGTCCCATCTGACAAGTACTGAATGATAAGTCGATATAGTATTTATTGAAACAGGCCTACTCACATATCACTATTAGATGCTATATACATTACTGCTGTTTGATTGTCAGCTTTGGCCTGACAGAAGAAGACCAAAGAGCACAGATGAGCCTAAACAAAGGCCTGCTGAGAGGGGAGGATAAACAGCTTTTACATCTGCCATCTACTGATAAAAAAAATGTAAAAAGTCAAATCAACTTGCAGATCGACGATTAAAATTAGACAATAATTTTAATGTGTAAAAGTTTGGACTTAAAGGGGCACTATGCAACTTTTCAGGTGGAGCCAAATTTTAGACTATTGATGTATTACTTCAGCCTTAGATGTAGTTTATACTTTTCAGTTGAAAAATTTAACAGCGAGTCCACAGTGTTGGATAAAGTTAGTTCAAGAATGTCTTACAAAAACTGTAAAAAAAAAAAAAAAAAAAAAAAAAAAAAAAAAGGCAATACAGGAGTTTCAGAGAGATGAAAATGTAGCACAGTTGCCATATCAATTAACAATTAAAAACAAAATATTGTACCTTGTGAATGGGGAAAAGTAGGTCAAAATATAACACCTAGAGACACATATGTAGGTTCTATAAGGTTTCACATGTTTTCTACGATTACATAATGCCAAAATACTGCTAAAAAAAAAACAAAAAAAAAAACTTCTGACTTCAGTAGAGGAATACAATTCTATTTGGCCTGAAATACTACAAGGTTTCACAGGTTTTCTAGGATTATATAATGCTAAAACAGATCTAAAAAAGAAGCAACAACTTCTGACTTTAGGCCAAATAGGTATACCAGTGGAGATTTGTGTGAAATATGGAGCTACCATTCAGAAAATAACTATTCTGAAACTATAAATGTATTCACCTGACTCAGCAGTAATGAGATATTCAATAGCTCCTTTCTATTTTATTACTATTGTGGCTAATGTATCTCTATTGACGACCACTATGGCAGATCATTCCCACAGGTTACTGCCAAAAACCTCTATAGTGAGAGAATTGGATAGAAAGTAGGGGTACACACACTCAAATTGTGATCTTTCCGACGAGTACTGCTATTTACGTTTTATTCTGTTCAGATTGCACATTGTAAACAACTCCAGAAGCATTAACATTCAAAAGAAGCCTGAAATATGAACTGATAAACTTTATATAGCTCTTTTCAACCTTCAAGGCACTCAAAACGCTTTACATCAAAGAAGCCACTCACACACACATTCATACAGCAGTGTACGCAGACACTGGGGCAAGGTGGGTTAAGTGTCTTGGCCAAGGACACATCGACAGCATTTATCTGTGGGAGCTGGAATCGTTCCGCCAACCTGTGGGTCAGTGGATCTAAGCACTCTACCAATGAAGTTTATGTTGAGAGAGGGATTTGAACCACCAACCTTCGGATCAGTGAACAAACACCAATTGAGCTACTGTCGCTAATACAAGATAGACAGTCAAAACTACAGCTGCCACAAGCTTACTATAGAACACAGTATATTTTGTTCTTTGAAAAGGATGTTCTATCAAGTAAAAATCCATGATTGTATGATTTGATGATTGTACAAACTAAATTGCAATTTTGATTCAAATGCAATACATGTACAGCCCTAACAGAAACTTGTTGTTTTGAAATACAAGTAAGCAAGAATTACCCACTTGAAGACACAACAACAGCAAAGACAACAGCCATATTATAGGCTCCCAAAGGTTTCCATCTAAAAGTATGTAGTATTTTCCTCAGTGTGTCACAAAATCAATGGGTGAATATGAGAGAGGGGCCGGGCTGAGACAAATACAGGTTTGAGAGAGCTGACTCATAGCGTCCATCCTGCACAAACATATGTCTGTCTTCAGCTAAAGCAGAGTTTCAATATTGAGCACAGTGAGAGAGGAGCCCCCTGCAGGGATACAGATGCACTGCGCTGGAACAGGGCACTGGGTGGTCAGAGGCACTCCACCTATCTCTGTCTGCCTCAGCTATCATCAGGAATCTCTGTATTTCAGCATTTCAAAACATGCACCGAGCAATCTGTTCACTGTACAAAAGGTACAAGGTAGTAATGATAGTTTTCAAGTCAGGGGTGGCTAGAAACATGCAAATACTATCCAGTACTTGTATGTTTGTTTAGCAAGTGAATACAGGTGTAGTTCTATGCGATATCTCACAAATTCTACGAGTCCTAAAATGTCTCCCAGTATAGTTCTTACAAGTCTCAGATAAGTCCTAGAATGTCTCACAATAGCTAACTTCAGGAATCTCTGTATTTCAGCATTTCAAAACATGGGCAGAGCAATCTGTTCACCGTACAAAACAAGTTCAGGTAAAAATAATAGTATTCAAATCAGGGGTGGCTAAAAACATGCAAATACTATCCAGTACTCTTACATTTATTCAGTGAGTGAACACTATTCTCATAATAGTTCTATATAGAATATCTCAGCAGGTTTAAGAGCCCTACACTGCCTCATAATATAGTTCTAGAAATTCTCACAACTGTTCTACATAGAATGCGTCACAAGACTTCTAGAATGCGTCACAAGACTTCTAGAACTCTTGTGACACATTATAGAACTAGTGTGGGGTATTCTTGTGACGCATTCTAGAATACCCCACAGTAGTTCTAGAATGCTTCAAAAGAGTTCTAGAATGCTTCACAAAAGTTCTAGAATGCTTCACAAAAGTTCTAGAATACCCCACAGTAGTTCTAGAATGCTTCAAAAGAGTTCTAGAATACCCCACAGTAGTTCTAGAATGCTTCACAAAAGTTCTAGAATACCCCACAGTAGTTCTAGAATGCTTCAAAAGAGTTCTAGAACATCCCACTGTAGTTCTAGAATGCTTCAAAAGAGTTCTAGAATACCCCACAGTAGTTCTAGAATGCTTCACAGAAGTTCTAGAATACCCCACAGTAGTTCTAGAATGCTTCACAAAAGTTCTAGAATACCCCACACCTATGTTCCCTCTAATTTTTCACGAGTCTGACCAAACACACAAACTCCCTGAGCGGTCCCATGGATCACTGTGAGCGACATCAGACGTGCGCACTGAGGTCATGCTGCATCGCATCCATCCAAGTTAAATGGTTTATTAAAAGAATCAGATTACCACATTTACATTTCTGTTATAAGACTTTTAATTAAGTGCTTTAGCCACTTATACAATGAAAATGACAAAAATCTTGCTCATGACCTGTGTAGTATGTTAATGCTATTGGAAGTATAAATATTTCATTTTACCTATAGCAAAACATGAGCTTCCAACCAAACCAATCCAACTGTAAACTCCAATGTTGAAAACAAACTTAACATTTTTATGATAAAGTTCTGGCTTGTATTATGAGTATAAGCCATTGTGTGAAGCTTTTGCTGTGACTGTGTGAGATTGTCCTACTGTGTCTGGGAGATAGTCCGGTAACTCTTTTTCAGTATATGACACGATCATTTGATTTTTACAACTCATAAACTAGTGACAGTATCAATGACCAATACACACTGAGAGGAATCTGTATCTGCACAGCTGCTCTATTACTGTACATTTACATATCATATCAAAACACAATATATAATGTGTATTTGTATATAAAATATATTCAAAACAAGTGGTATGGGTCAAAATAAATATTTACAAACCACACACTGCAAACAGTGAACAAACACAAACTGGAAACTAAGAACACACTGTACATGATTGTACAGTGTGACTGTGTCATTCTGTGACAGTGGCTCAGTGGTTAGAGGTTGGAGGATCGAGTCTCGCTCGGACCAATTCCACGAACCGCTCCGGGTCCGAGATGCTTCTAGTTCAAGGGTCACCAACCCTATGCCCGAGGGCGCCATATCGCCCCCAAGCCCCAGATGAGTCGCCCGCAGACCGGTTCTAAAAATAGCACAACTCACTAATGAGCTGCATCTAAAATTTAATCTTATTCTGTTGCTTTTTTTTTTTTTTTTTTTTTAATCACCCTTGCGTTTATATAGATTTAAAAATGACAATATCTTAAACATATGTTCATTATACGTGAAGTTTAGAGAAGTTAGGGTGAACTTTGACCTACTCACTTCAAAGGTCAGTATTGTGCGCGTGACAAAACCAGTTCTCCGCTTTGGGTAAATGACAGGCTTTTTTCACGACACCGGTGAAAAAGTCACACGACGCAACCGAGATTTATTTAAAAATATGTAAGCTTATTTTTCTTTAACATTACATAATTGATAACTTTATGAAACATGGTGCAATGTATATTATTTATGTTTTGTTAAAAAGGTTTGTCAATGGATAGTAAAAATGGGACACTTTTCCTATGAGATGTAGTGATGTAAGTGTCATCTGGAAATTTAACAATTACTCAGATTAGTAAAGTTAAAGTGCTGTATACTGATATCTGTTTCCCTCCTTGCTCATTGTTGATAATTATTTTGAGAAATCATTAATGTGATCAGTGTCTTGCAACATGATCAGTGTGTTCACATAGATGATTATCATTTATCATTATTAATAATGTATAACTAAAGGCAAACTGAGAAAATTTGTTATTTCAGAAGAGCGTCTCAAACTGGTCGCCCTTCGTATGACTCAGTGCCCATAAAGTAGCTCTCAGGTTAAAAAAGGTTGGTGACCCCTGTTCTAGTTTAACTTGTACAAACATCCACAGTGTCCGTTGATTTGTCCGTTTCGTCATGTTTAAAACGCAAAACTGTTACAAAAGCGTAACAGTGCGCCCGAGGGCGGGCCGTCAGAACGTTAAGGGGTTAAACAGCACTTCATCATTATCAGCATCATTAGCGAATCTTCACTCCACATCGTCCACATTGGCTAAAATTCTGGGAGCGGCACATGAGGACGCCTGTCAATGATGTTGATAAGCTGCGCAGATACGCATGTGAATCACATAATTGTCTGGAGCAGCTAGTCCCCGGTCACACTCACTGACTCACACTCAAAAATAGCGCAGAATGAATTGTTGTGTGTTTATTTTATTTTCAACTCTGGTTTGATTTTTTTGTGCGCAGCACAGATTTTTTGTGCGCAGCACAGATTTTCTGTGCGCGGAGACCGTGTCAGCAGTGCGCAATTGCGCACGCGCACAGCTTAGAGGGAACAGTGCCCCACACTAGTTCTAGAATGCTTCAAAAGAGTTGTAGAATACCCCACAGTAGTCCTAGAATGCTTCAAAAGGGTTCTAGAATGCTTCAAAAGGGTTCTAGAACGCTCCAAAAGGGTTCTAGAATACCCCACAGTAGTTCTAGAATGCTTCAAAAGAGTTCTAGAATACCCCATAGTAGTTCTAGAATGCTTCACAAAAGTTCTAGAATACCCCACACTAGTTCTAGAATGCTTCAAAAGAGTTCTAGAATACCCCACAGTAGTTCTAGAATGCTTCAAAAGAGTTCTAGAATACCCCACAGTAGTTCTAGAATGCTTCAAAAGAGTTCTAGAATACCCCACAGTAGTTCTAGAATGCTTCACAAAAGTTCTAGAATACCCCACAGTAGTTCTAGAATGCTTCACAAAAGTTCTAGAATACCCCACAGTAGTTCTAGAATGCTTCAAAAGAGTTCTAGAGTGCGTCACAAGACTTCTAGAATGTGTGACAAGACTTCTAGAATGTGTCACAAGAGTTCTAGAATACCCCACACAACAGTTCTAGAATACCCCACACAAGTGTTCTAGAATGCCACACAACAGTTCTAGAATGCCTAACAATAGTTTGAAAAATACCTCACATAGTACGCCTCACAAGCTCTCCAAAGCTTGCAGATAAAAATAGACCCTTCCGATGTTTGTATACAGAACGCCTGCATTCTAAAGGCTAGTATCATTTCAGGCTTTGGTTTCAATGTATTGTGGGAGAGTTAGCATTAGCCATGAAATATCACTAACTATGAAAAATAGGGGTGTTTTGGCAACTGACAGAAAACAATACCATGTGTACAAGTATTTAGCTCAGTTTACTGACATAGTATTAAACAACGAAATAGCATAAATGCAATGCTAACATTTCTTAAATACAACATTATGCACCAAAATAATCGCACCAAAAAACATGGTGGACAGATTAGGCAAGGCAAGCTTATTTGTATAGCACAATTCGTACACAAGGTAATTCAAAGTGCTTTACAGAATAAGAAAGACATTAAAATCACACAAATCAAAACATAAATAATCACCCAATCTGCAACTCTCTCACCCACTCGTTTGCACCCTTTAAAAACTCTCTCTCGCACTCTTTAAACACTGTCTTGCTCAGTTTAAGAACTTTCCCATTACTTTGACACATTAACAATTACATTTTAATTTTATGTCACTAAGTATCACAAATCCTACATAAATGAGTTTTTATTTTGCTGCCTGATTAAAATGAATGGAATAGAATGTTTATATCGGTACCAGGCTGTGTGCACAAGTATTAAAAGGTTGTAATAATTATTTTACCATTTGGGTGTAGCGGAAATCTAAGAAATCATAGGCTCATATAGAGACATACAGCTACTTACTACAAAAAATAAATACTACCAAAATAGATATGGAAAATCAACACATGCACGACTTCTATTCAAAGCAAAACTTAACAAATTTCTCGCACTTTTTCCACATTCTTTTCATAGTTTTGTATGGTAAAAGTACTGAACTGAATTTTCAGGTCAAGATCTACAGTAATATGTTAGCATTTGATGTGTCCCCGCTCGACTATTATGCGGCCAAACAATGTGCAGTTTATGGCCCATTGGGTTGTGTATCATTACAATCACTTGAGGAGCAGTGGGGCTCTGGGAGAACATGCAGCGGGGGGTCAGATTAAACTACTCAGAGGCTAAACAGCTCCGGCTCTTTACAATGCACCAAAAACAGGCCATATGAGGTGGACATGCCCACAACATTCAGACTTTACCACGTGTAGGTTTGGTCAGTGATTACGTCCTGGCATTTCATATGATTTTCTGCTTTATTACAAACAGTCAAAAACACATTGACAATTGAAAACCTTTCCACTTTTTCATACAAGAAGTTATTTTTCTATCATAATTGTATATTTTTGGCCAGTCCTAATCCTACACAAAAAACGGCCATTGTTTTGTCATTCATCAATTACTGGAGTTTTTATTACAAAAAAACAAACTGGAAAAACCTGGATTCTTACTAAGATAATGTGAGTGGGGTCGCTTCTCCATGGATCTGACATCAAACTTGACCTGAAGGCATCACGTCACCTGCTTGTCTTCACGGAGATAAATCAGTTTGATGCCATGCTTTTGAACATTCCTGGCAAAATGGCATGTTCATGAAGATAAGCAGGGGGCGGACCCTCATAGTGCACCCTCAAGTGTTTCAGCTGGTTATATGTGCCATTTTGAGCACTTTTTGCCATTCAAAAGATATAATATTGTTAATTGCTATGGTAACAGTGGTGATTTTTGGTCATCACTCTGAAACCCATGGACAGTAAATATCGTAACAGTTATGACATGTACAAGTTTACTGACAAATGAAAAAGTTTGTTCTTATTCACCTACCCTCTTGGGTCCTTGTGTTTGTATCTGTCAGTTTACCCTGATGCAGATGAAGTGTATGGAGGAGGAGGGGGTTTGGGGGGATGCAGAGGGGGGTCCCTGGTCTAAAAGTGGCCCTCGCTCCTCGGTTCAGGCCTGTCCCATCTCATCGGCTCCACTGTCAGCCCCCATCAGCCTCCATCAGCGTCACCAGCATGTCACAGGGACTGCTCATCCACAGCTCTGCACTGACAATGCTCCATCAAACTCACACTCCACAACCAACAAATATTCACTTCTTATACAGTGGTTTACAGAAGGGTACTCTTTTATTAAGCCTAATAACTTTGAAGTATTTCAATAGGGTTGTAAAAATAATGACACCTTGTAGGGTTACGATTAAAGATTATGTTAGTAGTCAGCTAGTCAGTCATTCATTTTTCAACTCGTCAACTAGTGAAACAACTATTTGTATTTTTGTAGTCTGAAGGCTTTTAAGGAGAATATTTACGTGTATTGTTGATGCAGATGATGCATGTTCATTTAATAAGACCACTGACCTTGTTATAAAAAATATATATTTACATATGTGTTGAGTTTGTATAAAGAGATAGACTGATATGTTGGTTAGCTGATATGTCGGGCCAATATTCGGTTAGCATTTTTTTTTAGCATATCAGACTTAAATTTCCAGCACAGACTGATAAATTTTGACCGCCTTGCTGCCTCAAGAATACACGTAAAGCTTAATTTAAACACTTTAGTACGAAGAGATAATTGCACTGCAACTGTTCTTATTATATAGAACATATAGACAGGGGTGTGGGTGAGATTGTAGTAAATTTAAATTATAGAAATTGGGGAAAATAATCTAAATCGGCCCATAAATATCGGCAGAGCTCATCGGCTATCAGTTGTTCTGATTGTGAAAGAATGGGTATTGGCATCAGCTGTGAAAAAACAAAACACATGTCAGTCGATCTCTATTTGTATAGTCCAGATAACGATTATCATTACCACGATTATTTTTATAGTCAACTAGTCAGGATTAGTTAATCGTTGCAGCCTTAATGCCCACATATTAATCAATAGAAAAGTCCATTTGCAAAAACAGAAATCTTCTTCAAATTTTATTACACAAGTATTTTTCGTCTCGATATCATCTTCTACACATGGTTTATACCAGTATCTTTGAAGGGATTTGCTCAAGAAGGGATAGAATAATATTTGTATTGCACTAAAACAGATATGTCTTTTGAAAACACAGCTAGACAAAGAGTAAATTGGAACCCTTCGACATTCAAATGACACTTATTGTTTTCCATGTCTCCAAGATTCAATTTTCAAAAATGGATAACATAAATCAGATAAAATTAGACCTTTCCGGTTTTACAATTGTCTTGTTCGGTCAAATATTAAAGCATTTTGTAATAACCACACTTCATCTTGTCCTGAAAATTGAATTCCATTTATAAAAACTATTGTTATTATTAATTATCATTGTGTTTGCAATCGTATGTACTTCATATAAAACTATAACTGCAGTTTACATTATAGAGTTCTACAGTATCAACTACCACACACTCATTTACACATGTATCATCTTTGGTCACTTCAATCAAGCATCAGTTGTATTTATTCTGATACAGATATGTTTTTATGAATCACACAAACCCTTATGTCATACATGTTTGCATAAGATAAAAATCTGTTTATCATAACATTTATACTTCTTTGTTTAAATCTAAAGCAGAAATGTGTAAACCCAAAATAGCTCAAAGCAGATTGCGAGTTTCTGAATACAGTTGGGGGAAGTCTCTTGGGGCATTTCCAGTATCAAAAACTCATTTTGATGAAACATTCCATTCAATGGAAAAATACAGCATGCATTATGCCTCAGGTATGGATATGAAACAAAGTACAAAGTACAGTACTGAATATAAAACAGCAAAAACATCAATGACTGACGTGTGAGCAATGGCGGTTTCTGGTTTTAGTTTTCATTTGACCTTTTTTGTACTTATTTAAATGTTACAAATGTTTCTTCATATTGTTCAATTACATTTTTTGCTTAAATTTGTCTCATTAAAACAAAATACAGATTCAATAATGATTACAATAATTCTTCCTCAAAACCAAATGCTGTTGATTAGCTGTTGACTTCTCAATTAAAATCACACAAGCATATCACTGACAATCTTGATCTTGATTCAAATTCAATTAATTGCACCAGAGCCACTTCTTCCCATTTTCCTCTCCATTCAACACAATTACAAATAACTACTGTAATTATCAACCAACTGCTGCACCAAGCAAAACAAATCTGTGCAGCTTTTTAAGTCAAAGGACCCATATTTCACTATTTTCTGATCTAATGTTGTTTCCTCATCAAAAACATGGAATTTTGTATTGACTGTGTTCTTCTCTCAAACAGAAAACACTCTGCTCTACCTTGTGATGTCATGTGGCAATACAAGAACTGCTCCACTGTGTTTTTAAACTCCATACACCTTCATTAGAATAATTTGGATGATTTCAGCCTTGGAATTGCCTATCTCTGCTGAACAGAAGGTAAAAAGTAGCTATTAACTTGAAAACTACTGCTTCAGGGAGTTCTTTGTTGAAATTGGAATGTGTCTCAGATAAAATGTCGCTGACTTGTGGGATGCCCCAGGGGTCAATCGTGGGACCCCTGTTGTTCAAGCCCTACATGCTGCCATTAGGCCAGTTAATACGCAGCAATAATGTGTCCTACCATAATTATGCAGCAGGTGAATATGGACCAGTGGATTCACTCTGGTACTGCATCCTGCAGATCAGTGTTTGGATGCAAAACAGTGTTTCTGAGTTTAGTTGGAGAAAGTTGAAGTCATCATCTTTGGCCCACAGGAACATAGCGAAAGTGTTAGCAGTAACCTCCAGTCTCTCTCTCTAAAACCTTCAAATCAAGCTAGAAATCAGAGGGTAATAATGGACTCAGACTTGAACTTTAACAGCCACATCAAATCAATAACATCTGCAGCTTTTTACCATCTAAAAAACATTGCAAAAATCAAAGGTATACTGTCAAAGCCAGACTTAGAGAGACTTATCCATGCATTTGTCTCCAGTAGGTTAGACTACTGTAACGGCCTGCTCACTGGCCTCTCCAAACAAGCGTTAAGACAGCAGCAGTACATCCAGAACACTGCTGCTCGGGTCCTGACTAGAACCAGGAAGTACGAGCACATAAGTCCTGTGCTCAGGTCTCTGCACTGGCTTCCTCTGGCTCGGAGAATAGACTTTAAATCAGCTCTGTTTGTGTACAAGTCTCTCCATGGCCAAGCACCAAAGAACATCTCCGACATGTTAGTGTCATATGAACCATCTCACACTCTGAGGACTTCAAGGACCGGCCTCCTGCTGGTGCCCAGGGTCAGGACTAAACATGGAGGATCAGCATTTCATTTTTATGCAGCTAAACATGGAACAATCTTCCTAAAGATGTGAGACAGGCCTCGACTTTGATAATGTTTAAATCCAGGCTCAAAAGAGTTCTGTTCAGCTGTGCATACGACTGAAAGGTTTTTATTCTGCACTTTTCTCATTTAATGTTCATCTTATGATTACTTGCGATTTATATTTCGATATGTTGTATTGTAATTTTAATTTCTTTTTTATTCTGTAAAGCACTTTGAATTACCTTGTGTACAAATTGTGCTATACAAATAAACTTGTTAAGAGGTAACAAGGTTTTAACATGGCTTAAACCTCACAAGAATAAATTTTGCATAATATAGAACCTTTAATTATTTCAGAAATCTGTAGAAAACCAACATGTCAACTGATCAATGCTTTTAGATCTGGAAATACTATACATTCACACTACACTGTAGTTCATTTTCACAATGTATCCATCTCCTCTTCTGCGTCTGACTCCAGTCTCAAGCAGTAGTCTCAAAGCCGATTTGACAGTAACCTGTGATTAAAGAAGTGCAAAGTACAGACTAATATATGACCTCACTATATATGTTCCCCCTGGAGACCCCCGCCCCCCCTTATCGCACGTGTATCTGCGGCTTACACCACTCGATATTATTGATTACATGGCAATTGTGTCTGACTGGCCTTAACCCCGTGAGCCCCTTCTCAGTGTGGAGCAGAGCACGGCCAAATCTGGATTATCACAGCAGATCGATCGGAGATTTCTGAAACTACAAACCTCCATGGAAAAGTCGTCAGTTATTAGCGGTGTGATCATAGACAGATTAGCAGGACATTAGGGGAGTGTTGGTGAAGCGGGACAAGGGGGGAGGAGAGAGGGGAAAGGGGGTGGGGAGAGGGGGAGAGAGGGGGGGTTCTGGTGATGAGTAATGTCTTATTCGTGCTCTCTTGATCTCTTCTCAAAACTTGTCACGCAATGCAAAAATCCTTATTCAGCAAAGCACACAACATGACAAGAGAGCAATGCGAATCAAATCCAGGTCGAACAGAGCGCGTAGGGCACAGATAATTTAAATTATAATTAAATGTAGATGGGAAGTGTAGTACAGTGTAATTGGACCACTATCACTTCACAATCACTTCAAATCTTATATTATTATGACTTAGGCAGGTGAAATTTGATAGGCCAGCAACTATCCAGATCTGGACAGTGGCCCCCATAGATTCAACAGAAAGCTAAAACTGTATGGAAACAAAAATGCCTAAAAATGTGACCTGTCACTGAGTCAGAAGACCATATATAAGTAGTATATAAGTAGTGTGTGGGGGAAAGTGTTTAAAATCAGGTAAGAAATTTAGGGGTAATAGTGGACTCAGACATGAACTTTAACAGCCACATCAAATCAATAATATCTGCAGCTTTTTACCATCTAAAAAACATTGCAAAAATCAAAGGTATATTGTCAAAACCAGACTTGGAGAGACTTATCCATGCATTTGTCTCCAGTAGGTTAGACTACTGTAACAACCTGCTCACTGGCCTCTCCAAACAAGCGTTAAGACAGCTGCAGTACGTCCAGAACACTACTGTTTGAGTCCTGACTAGAACCATGAACTACGAGCACATAAGTCCTGTGCTCAGGTCTCTGTACTGGCTTCCTGTGGCTCAGAAAATAAACTTTAAAGCAGCTCTGTTTGTGCACAAGTCTCTCCATGGCCAGGCAACAAAGTACATCTCCCACATGTTAATGCCATATGAACCATAGGGATGGGACGATATTAAATTTTAGACTCACGATTATCGTGGCCAAAATAATCACGATTAACGATATTAGCGCGATAATTATTAACCTGTTAACGTTCCGACGGCCCGGGTCTACTTTACAACTTTACAGCAATGTACATACACTTCTGCGTCACCCACACAAACACATCAAATGAAAGCTGCGGCGCTCGTCTTTCTGGATACGCAAACCATTTCCATCTCCAATCACCACAGTGCTGACAGGAAAGATGTTTTTACAGAAAAGTCACAAAGTGTGAATCTGGACTTCACTTTGAGCGCTCTGGTTCTGTCAAACATCAACATATTCACACAAAGTTGGTCTCATTCATTCCGTAAAGGTCCAGAGAATATAATCCAGTCAAGAAATTATGTCCACAAAATAAGATCCTCCATGTCCAATCTGCTGCAGGAAAGTACTCCAAATATGAAATCTGCTCCGTCACTTCTTTGCCTTTCTTTTGTCGATTTCAGGCATAATAAACTTCTGACAGCGCCAACTTTGTTCCCCAGTGCTAAACACACGCGTTAGCTTGTGATTGACACCAGTGTTGGCCAATAAGGAGGGGGTTGTGGGTTACTGAGGCCGCAGACAGCGAATCAGTGCTACAGATGACTGAAAGTTTACGCCCCACTCTTCCCCTTGTAGAATCAACCAATTACATCACACACATTTAGTGACGTTTTCCCCTTACAGCCAATGAGCAGCGGGACAGGATGATGTATCACATGCCATGGTTTTCCGTAAACAGACATACCCGGAAGAAAATGTGTACTCCTCAATGTCATGCTGTCAAAATGGACCAGTCCTTGTTGAGCCGGAATTGATGCAAGTGCCCGTCGACGAACACTTAATTTTTTTTTAATTAAGGCACTTTGGTGAATTGGGAAACAAGTGGATGCAGAAATGCGTGCATAATGGCGCATTTTATGCACTGTTTTGCGTTTTAAACATGACGAAAACCAAAGGGAGTACGTGATCGAGGACACTGTGGATGTTTGTAAAAGTTAAACTAGAGGCATCTCTGACCTGGAGCGGTTCATGGCAAAGATTAAAGATCCCACAGTGGACTCAGGAGTAAAGGACCTTATTTTTTGATGGATTGGATGCTGTTCTCGATCGGCAAGCATGGTTTATTCTGCTATTGACTTAATTGTAGGTAAAATATACCGTGTATAATCGTTATCATTGCTTCTGTGCACATATCGCACATTCGGACCATGCGCTCTGGCGCATTTGTGTTCAGCTGTATGAATTAGACTTAATTTGTCTATTGTTTAAAAGGTGTTGTTTTATTCTGCAGTTTCCATTATTGTAGGTAAAAATCTAAGATGTGCACACATTAGCGTCTCATCTGTGCGCACGGGTGAGGCGCGCGCTTGTACGTTCCTGTGGAGAGTTACGGATCAGACTTTGTTTAGTTGATATCTGACAGAATATAGTTCAGACAGAGATAAGCACAGAAGCTACAAGTGTCATTGCTATGTCAGAGTGAACAAACACCACAAACTAACATCTAAACATTGTATTGGAACTGGAAACATGATGCAGTGTGGTGCCGTAAAGGCGATTATAATCGTGCGCGATGATCGTGATTATAAAAAAATGCCACGAACGATTAATTGCGGACCTTTTTTATCACGATTAACGATATTATCGTATATCGTCCCATCCCTAATGAACCATCTCGTACTCTGAAAATCTCAGGAACCAGCCTCCTGCTGGTTTCCCAGAGTCAGGACACGGGGAATCTGCATTTCAGTTCTATGCAGTTAAAACCTGGAATAGTATTCCTACTTTGACCATCTTAAAATCCTGGCTCAAAAACGGTTCCGTTTAGCTGTGCATATGACTGAATTTTACAATGATTATTTATGTTTTGATTAGTTTGTACTGTGATTTTAATGTCTTTTTTTAATTCTGTAAAGCACTTTGAATTACTTTGTGTACAAATTGTGCTATACAAGCAAATTTTGCCTTGCCATAGAGCTACAGGACAGGAAGAAATACTGAATCACAATATGACACTTTTCAATGGGATTCCCAGAGAGTAATCAACACAATCAAACGCAATCAACACAAATGCTAATTTTTTAAATATTAATCGAAACTAGAAATTCCTTTCAACAAGTATCCATATTAAAATAATCACATAAATAGGACAAGATTTGATATTTCCTGAACTGTTTTTAAAATGATCTTTAGCTTTATCAGAACTAATATGAGACTCCTTAGTACTGAAATCAAATTAGAAATTTTAGCATCGCGTCAACACTAGTATAAGTTGTGATATGTTGAAAACACATATGTGTGATATGTTGAAAACTATGCAATATTATGACTAATAATAACAAGTACAAATAGGGAAGAATGTACTTGCAACTATAAAACATAAAAAAGCTGATTAGCCCAAAAGCAGACAGTATAGCATCCTCCTCTCACTGTACAAGACTCCTTACTCCAGCAGTCTGTGTGCACGAGATACAATAAAAGACTCCAGCCATAGCAGCAGAGGAGGACAGATAAGTCCTGAACCATCTTTGATCTGGTCGGGCGGTGGATAAACTGCACAAAGCACTATGGGAGTGCAAGGATAGCTCAGCGCGCTGTGTATGGAGAGGCTAATTATCTGAAACAACAGGGCCCAGAATCATAACACAACAGCAGCCTGTCACCGAAGACTGAGGCACGCACAACTCACTGCTGCTTCACTGTCTGTGCTGACCTGTGGGCTATGAGCGGAGAGAGGAAGGAGGAGAGGAAGAGAGGGATGGAGAGGGAGGTGGGGGGAAGACAGAGTAGAGAGAGGGGGGGAGGAAGAGAGATGGAGAGAGGGGGGCGGGGGAGAGACAGAGAGAGTAGAGCGAGAGGGGGGAGAAAGAGAGGGAGAGAGAGAGAGAGAACCTGAGAGTAGAGAGAGGGCGAAAGATGGAGAGGGGGGCAGGGGAGAGCAAGAAGTTCAGAGAGAGATGAAGGGGGAGAAAAAGAGAGGAAGAAAGAGATGCAGAGGGGGGCAGGGGAGAGACAGAGAGGGGGGAGAAAGAGAGGGAGAGAGAGAGAGAACCTGAGAGTAGAGAGAGGGCAAAAGATGGAGAGGAGGGCAGGGGAAAGCAAGAGGTTCAGAGATGAAAGGGGGAGAAAAAGAGAGGAAGAAAGAGATGGAGAGGGGGGCAGGGGAGAGACAGAGTGGAGAGAGAGTGGGGAGAAAGAGAGGGAGAGAGAATGAGAGAGATGGAGAGGGGGGCAGGGGAGAGACAGTAGAGAGAGAAGGAGAAGAAAGAGAGGGACAGAGAGATGGAGAGCGAAGCCAGGGAGAGAGAGAGAGAGAACTTGAGAGTAGAGAGAGGGCGATACATGGAGAGGGGGGCAGGGGAGAACGAGAGGTTCAGAGAAAGATGAAGGGGGGAGAAAAAGAGAGGAAGAAAGAGATGGAGAGGGGGCAGAGGAGAGACAGAGAGTGGAGAGAGAAGGAGGGAGAGAGAACCTGAGAGTAGAGAAAGGGTGAAAGATGGAGAGGGGGGCAGGGGAAAGCAAGAGGTTCAGCGAGAGATGAAGGGGGGAGAAAAAGAGCAAGAAAGACATGGAGAGGGGGGCAGGGAGAGACAGAGTGGAGAGAGAGGGGGGAGAAAGAGAGGGAGAGAGAGAACCTGAGAGTAGAGAGAGCAAGAGAGAAATGGAGAGGGGGGCAGGGGAGAGACAGAGTAGAGAGAGAGGGAGAAGAGAGAGAGGGAGAAGAGAGGCAGAGATGGAGAGCGAAGCCAGGGAGAGAGAGAACTTGAGAGTAGAGAGAAGGCGACAGATGGAGAGGGGAGCAGGGGAGAGTGAGAGGTTCAGAGAGAGAGGAAAGGAGGGGGGAGAAGATTCAGAAAGAGAGAGAGGAGAGGGAGAGAGATATAGTGGGGTGAGAGAGAGAAAGGGAGAAAGAAAAGAGGAAAAAACAGATATAAACAGAGAGACAGGAAGAGAGAGAGGGTCAAAGGGAAAAAAGAAAGAGGGTGACAGAAATAAATATGTGAGATAAAGAGAGAAAGAGGAAGGGGAGGGGAGATAAGAAAGGTAAGAGAATAGAGCAATAAAGAGGTGGAGAGAAAGAAAGAAAAGGTGAGAATAACGTGAGAGAAAGACAAAAGGGAAAGAAACAGAGGAAAGGAAAAATAAGAAAAAGGGGGGAGAGGTTTATGTGAAAGGGGTAGAAAGAGATTGTGAGAAAAACTTTGCATGTGAGGGAAAGAGCTAGAGAGAAATATTAAGATGAGGGAGACAGAAGAAAAAAAAGAAAGGAGGGTGAGGGACAAAGAATAGGGAAAGAAAGGAAGAGAAAGAGATGGAGGAAAAAAAAGAAGGTGAGGGGAAGAAAACGGCTAGTAGAGAGATAGGTGTTTGTTGAGGGGGGGCGATAGAGTGAGGTCTTATGACAGAAAGTATGGTTGAAAGAGGAGAGAGAAAGAGAGAGAGAGAGAGACAGGAAAAGTGAGGGATAAGAACAGAGAGATACAGAAAGAGCAAGAAAAAGAAGAGCAGAGAGAGCAGGATAAAGAGTAAGAGTGAGTGAGAGAGCAGAAAAGAAAGGGAAAGCAAATAGATATAAGAACAGAAAGAGCAAGAAAAAGAGTATAAGGGAGAGAGAACATCATAGAGAGACAGAGAGAGCAAGAAAATGAGCAAGAGGGACAGAGCAAGAGAGAGACAGAGAGAGCAAAAGGAAAAGAAAGGGAAAGTGAGGGATATAAGAACAGAGAGATACAGAAAGAGCAATAAAAAGAAGAGCAGAGAGAGACAGAGAGAGAGAGATAATTGATGATTATTTTTCTTGTTTTGTCTGATTTTTCCTGTTGTTTTGTTTTTGTGTGTAGGTAGCACGGTGGCTGAGTGGCAACACTCATGCCTCACAGCAAGAAGGTTTGGTTCGATCCCCGGGTCGCCCAGGCCTTTCTGTGTGGAGTTTTTCATGTTTCTCCCCGTGTCTGGATGGGTTTCCTCCGGGTACTCCGGTTTCCCCCATCAACCAAAATATGAACGCCCTTCGAGAGAACTGTTGTTGTGATTTTGGGCGTTACAAAAATAAAATGAATTGAATTGAATTGAATTGAGATAAAGACAGTAAAAGTGAGTGAGAGAGCAGAAAAGAAAGGGAAAGCAAGGAGATATAAGAACAGAAAGAGCAAGAAAAAGAGTATAAGGGAGAGAGAGAACATCAGAAAGACAGAGAGAGCAAGAAAAAGAGCAAGGGAGTGGAAAAGAAAGGGAAAGTGAGTGATATAAGAACAGAGAGAGGCAGACAGATCAGGAAAAAGAGAGCTATGCATTCCGTTCTAGTTGATTACCATTCACTTGCAGTAAACTGTGGGCTGTAGCCTCCCTCTGAGAAAAACAGCAGGAGAGCAGACACTGCACTGTGGAGTCAGTGTTAAAGAGCCAGAGGTTATATGAGCACTTTTACATTCATGAAGATAATGGATTTAAATTGTGGGGTGAACGATGGGATACACCACTACAATATGGAGATACACGATGAGGAAACACATTTGAATTAGAGGTGGGAGATATATTGAAACATTTTAATATTGAGTACATCATGTATAGCTAAACTTATTAAAAATAACTTCAAAAAGAGACAGAAACGTCTAATGTAATCTCCCAAACAAGGGTATAAAGTGATATTTCTGCACTTGTGGTTAATTTTATGGTCCATTCCCGCTTAGGGCTAGACTTGATCCTCAACCACGACATTTACATTTTAGCACATCTCTAATGCCTAATGCAGAATATTGTTATCAAGATAATCCAAAGCAATACAGAGATTATTTATTGTCAGGGGCCCCTAATTTGAATACTGTATAAGATCTTTGTATTATCTGTTCACCTTATTCCTGAATGGCTGGAGCCTGTATGGGCCTAGGAAAGATTAAGTTATTTAGACACCATTTAAAATCACTTCACAAAATCATTTCCAAAATTTAGGATACATAATCTACTGTCTCTAAAAGCATGATTTGGGAATAATAGCGTCCATTACCATTACTTCCTTAGGATTTGCTGCCAAGCTCCACTTAAACTGCTGACAAGTAACTACTATTAAGTATTTAGACGTGGAGAGGAAGAGATTTCAGTTTCAAATCTAACCTGTGTCGCAATAGCAATTACAGAAATGGTATGTTGGCAACACAATTCTTCACTCTTTTTTGGTAAATTAAGATATTAAAAAGTAAACATGACTATGATCCAATAAGTACAATCACGCAATAAGTTAAATTTGCTAACTTTTACAGACAGTCGTGTTCCTGAAGAAACTAACAAACCTTTATCATTTGAATCACCACAAACACCAGGAAAGCTTAAATTAAACATGTGAGGAACTGCAAATGTATGAAAGTGTCTTATCTGTAAATGAGAAGGGCATGTTTTTTGCATATTTATAGCGTGTTATTTTTATTTTGCCTCTAAAACTGTAATTTAAGAGGAAAAACATGCCTTTACTTTGTTTCTAATGGCATACAGTGTGGGTATTTTGACACAACAAGATGCATTGTAATAGGGCTTCTCTGGTTTATGCTGCACTAATGGTAATAGCTGTGTTCATCTCTATTTGAGCCTGTGTTCTGTGGGCCTTTCATCCTCAGCAATCCTCACAATGCCATGCCCACATTTACGATGGAGAGACAGTGTACATGTTTAACACGATTAGGATCTAGTGTTATCAAAAGTATCAAAAATGACACTAATCAATAATCAACTCAGATACTAATCAAATCTAAAACTAGTATCAAAACTCAGATACTCATTTGAGGAGGTATTGATACTAAAAAAGTCACATTTACAGGACAGAAATTAACCTTTTCTGAATAGCTCTAAAATGATCTTGTGCCATGTCAGAACAATCGACTGATATGTGTTTTTTTTCCCTAGTATCAAAGTCGAGTTTGAAATTTTAGTATTATGACAACATTATTAGGATCTCTATGGCAGATAAAATGATAGTTCATACAGGTTGGATTTTCTAACCTTGACCCATATTTAAAGGCTCATGTCTTGCTCCATTGCAGATAAATTATATAAGCAGCTCTTGAGGCCAAAATAAATCCACTGTGTACGACAAATTTTAAAGTGTTTAATTGTCCTATAATTGTGCTATAATTGTTGCTGTTAGTTTTACCGGCAAAGCTCAGAATTGTGAAAAGTGCACGTAATCTAGTAAACTAATCGTGGTGAGTAATTAGGATGTTCGGAATGCATAAGGTAACTGCACTGCAAATCGTTTAAAATTAACTAGTTCAGCAAAAAAAAAAATTTATAGTGCTTTTAGCCAAAGCTGTCATTGTCTTAGCAACTCTTGGCATTTTTGCACATTTACTGACAAAGTTCATCAAAACTTGTCTATGTAATCCCTCAATCTGATCCATAGTAAAAGCCAAAGTTAAATCTGTCAACTGGACAAAAAGTTCTAGGAGTGAAAACGTTTCGCTGCTCATACAAGCCACTTCTTCAGTTCTGGTCAGATTGCTGGTAGACACTGCCTTATATTTATCTGAAAGGAAGAGCTAACAGCACTGAAACTGTATGCAGTTATTGTTTACAGCTTCTGTATGTAGACCTAGACTATATACAGAAACTGTAAATAACAGCTGAGACAGTGTCCACGAGCAATCTGAGCAGAACTGAAGAAGCGGCTTGGATGAGCAGCAAAACATCTTCAGTCCTACAACTTTTTGTCCAGTTGACAGATTTAACTTTGGCTTTAACTTCATCAAAGCTTCACTTATCTACTGTGCTGATTCCAGAGTAAAGATGCAAGATTAATCAGAAGGATTTCAGTTATTTAACTAAAACAATCACCTCTCTAAACAATCAAATATTCTGTCTTATGATGTCTAAAATGTACTAACCTTACAAACTGTTCTAAAATGCATTTCAATTTTATATTAGTTTAGTAGTTAATTTTCAGTCTACTTTGAAATATAAATGCTCCAGGAATCTTGATGTCCCTATTTACAATTAGATATATTTTTACAAAACCACTGCATGGTAAGTAAAGTGCATGAAGCTTACATATGGTCACTATCTGCCGATAAAACGTCGGTGCATCGGTTTGTTTTTTACACTTGACCTGAGTGTTCCTGTGGGGCCGGTGCAGTGTATATCTTGCAGTGCGCTGACAGCTGTGTCAGAGTGCAGTCCATATCCTATAGAGGCTCATTCATCTCCTTTGTCTGTCTCTGCTTAGGCCACTCTCATCCCAGCCCTGCACCAGCCCTGAGTGTAGCCCTGAGTGATCAAAACAGCAGCGTTTAACAGTTTATCTTCAGCACAGGCGACCTTTGAACTTCTCATCCTCATACAGGACAGTCCCACTCAAAGACAACTCTGTATTGTTGCCATCTAAAACCTGCAGCATTTTTGCTAGTTCTGTAGTTTAACGTGACTTATTTTCCATTTTTGTATGACTGACCTGTTTAATTGTTCAATATGTAGACAAGATTGGAACATATTAAAAGGTGAACTGTTACTTTTCTGATTTGCATTTTGATAGTCTCTGGGGGCATGTTATTGCTTTGCTTAGAACATTCCACACTATGGCATTATACTTATTATTTACCTCCATCGAGACAAATCGGTGACAAGAACCAGGTCATGTTACAGTTCAGATCTGTCGAGAGGCAAGCTAACTCACACTAAATCACTATAAATGCTAGATAATACTGTGGAACATTCAAGTCAAAACATTAAATCTCTAGAGACAAGCAGGTGGTTACATAGTGCACCTTTAATCTTACAATTAAACAATTACTGTAATATCTGTGAATTAATAGTAATTCAACAATCATTATATAAATAAAAAAATATATATACATACACATACACATGCCATATGCTGAGAGATGATTCAGATAAAGCAGTAACTACGTCAAAAATGAATGTTTCGGATGAAAAACCTATTCAGTCTCTATTCAGTCAACGTCCTGAGAAGTACTCGAAGAACATAATTAGTAATTATCTAATACAAGTTTGAATTCCAATAATCATACATTTAAGTTTCTTCATAAATTGAAAATTGTAATCTTTTCATAAATGCTGTTATTACATTGCTTTGACTTTGGTTTAAATAAATTAAATCCATGCCTTAAGAACATAGACTAGTTCAAAGTTTCTAAATAACTTCGAGGAAACAAAATGTAGATTGTTTTTTAGCTTTACCCTACTTTTTCCTGAATCTCTCCAATCTTCATCCCTATTTGACGCTTTTGACTGTCCACAAAAAAAACATTAAAAAAATGATAGTGGCTTTCAAAATGGCGGCATGTCCCTTCCAGTGCCTCTCGCCAACCTGTTTTTTCTTTGGTTCTGCTCGACTGCCTGGGTTCATTTAATGACCAAACACAGCTGGACCAATGCAGAGCTCTTGGTGGAAATGGAAAAAAGTGTGAAATGTACAATAATCATACCAACAAACCCTGGGGATGTTTTGTGCACACTGAAATAGATGGGGAGAAATAGCCACTTGAGATAATGTAGATTTGAAAATGAAAGCTATTCATAATTATAAGTAATGTCCCTGCACTTGAACTTGCACTTAGGTAGCAAATTAGCACGTCATTGAGAAGAAAAATAGCATTATAAAGCAATTCATCTTCAATGGGCTTATCTAGTTTTCTTCTACTTATTTCTATTAAGTGCATATCAGCAGGACGGTGGTCAGTTCACTGCAGGACACACACATCAACATTCATTCAATAGAACACATTAAATCACTGTGCACAATTGAGTTTCACAAATTTGCCAAGCACATGAATGTCTTTTGATGGTGGAAACAAGCTGAGGGGAGCATATTAACACCGGAAATACATGGTGAATCCACATATACAGACCAATGACCTATGGGTGGACGATGTGAAAAATGTTATCACAATTTGATTTCAACGCAATGAATGTCCACTGAAGTAGCCCAAAATTCGTTTTTAAATAGTTTGTGGTGGTTCAAGCTTATTCCTCGCTTTCCCAGTATCCTAAGCATTCACTGCAATTAATTAGTTAATGAGAGCGTTTTACAACTTTCAGAGGCAGTGGAGCTTTGTCGTGATGCAAATGCTAACAAAAGCAAGCATGCTAACAGCGCATCAGCATTACTTCCTGATCTGTGGATGACAAAAATGCTTTTTAATGAATGCAGACAACACATCGGTTTCATTTTGACCCTTAGAGCTGCTTTTACAATATATCTATAATGGGGCAAGACACATTATACTGTATTTCATGAAAAGGTTTAGCACTTTTTGAGTATCTTTAAATTGCCTTTAGGATGTTAGTCAAGTAAGTAATCAGTGTCTTTGAAAAATTTTACCTTCACTTGGTTAGAACCACTTGTCACTTACTCCAAACACTTAAAATCCAGACAGTGACCAATAGGATACAAACGACATTCAGCACAAAACTTGTGATGATGAGATGAAGATTAATTTCACCAAAATGGAATATTGTCAGATCACAACTAGTTTGTGCTTTATAGCCCAGCCCTACATTCACACTTGTCCTCAGTTGAGCCCAGTCCTTATGTAGCTTACTCGTGGTCTAGTCCTGGTTTAATTCAGGTTTAGTTTAAGGTTGAGTCCTAAGCCTGATGTGATGTGTGTGCAAGTGAATTATGTGTGTGACTCTCCTTTAGTGTTTTGCCAAGCTCCTCTTTCCTCAGACAGTACTCCACATATAAGACGTTGTTATACCATTTATGCTAATCATCTGTCTCCATAAAACTTTCATTCCTAATATTTCTCCAACACAAACAGTATTTCCCGCTTTGATCTATACATCTCCATAATTTATCGCATTTTCACCAGCAGCCACTTGTCCAGTCCCATTTTTAGTCCAGTCAGTGTCTATGGAGTGGGTGTATCTGCAATTCATTGGTCTCTGCTTCATATTGGTTTCATTTGAGGCCGTCAGTCAAGGCTGCGGCCGTCAGATATGGACTATCCATTTCAGTATTTTTCTTCCTTCTCATGTTTTCAATGAATGCAGCAGAGTGACAGACGCTTGGAAAGGGCAGCTGTCAAAGCCATGCTTTCCTTACGGCAAAGAGAAACGCTGGCATCTACTAGTCAAAGTACCCCACCACTTGGGTACGGGTGTTTCTGTAGCCATTATGAATAAGTTAACTTGTTTATTGTAAACTATAACAACTATGTTTTCATTATTATTATCCAACATATAACATTACTAAGGATGTAAAATGTACAACAAAGTACAAATACAATTCAATTCCATGTTTCTTTTAAATCCCAAAATCCAAGTGTTCACAGTTGCCCCCAGAAGTTCCCATGTCCCTGGTAAGGAGACACTAATTGTACAAAACAGGACAAAACGTCTCTTACCAAAATATCCCATATGCGCGGGCACATCAACCTAATCATATCTTGTAAATACTCATGTTCCCAAACACTCAAGAGAAGGGCTTCTGAACTCATGTTGATGCCCTGACCTCTGGGCCCACTGACGGACTGAAAAAGAGCCAATCATTACTGCATTATATATATACTGCAACAGCTTTCTATACTGGTAGCAGATCCACACATAAATAAAAAATAACATTTTTTTAAAGTTGAGAACTTGTAACTATAATTGTGAAACTGTGTGATAGATCAATAATACATTTTGGAAAGACTAGAAAGTCAAATAGCACAATACTAAATAAAGGTGTGTGAGTTATAGTGTGCAAGTTAATTTTTTAGATACACAACATTCCTCGTTTTCCAACAGTGAGGAGTTAGAGGAGTCTGACCTGGATCTCCTTGCAGCATCGTGCTGCATGGCTGTCAATGAATAAAACCATCAAATATTTAAGAGGGCTACAGTTATTGCAACAGTTTCAGAGAGAGATTGGCCAACTTCTGAAGAGAAAAGTACTAGTGAGGTGACCCATGTGAAAGAACTAAGGGCGACATTCTTGAACAGAGGGATTCCTTTCTGAGCTCGCGCTGCGCCGCTGCTGCGTTCAGATGACACATGAATAAATAAGTGGACAGCAGGCGCTTCCCAGCAGGCGGCTCTGTGTCCCGCGGGCCACCTGAGAGCAGACTGTTCACCTGACACCTGTAAAAGCACGCACGCGGGCAGCTACTACCTCACGATTACCCACTGCCCCTTCACTGACACGAAAAGACATTAAAACAAAGACCACTGTACTGAACACGTTTAGCGCAATAATACATTACAATGCCTGACAGACTGCCTGATTATAATAAGGACGTCAAACGAAACAAAGAACTTCCATATGTTTTAATCAAAGACTATAAACTAAATAAACTCAAACTGTGATATATCAGTCAAATGAGATGCGGCGCATAGAAATGAACCAAAATGAGCCAACTATAGCGCGCGTAAAAGTAGTACGCACAGCTGGAGACGAGAGCAGACACTATTTGAAAAGCACTATCACGCAGTCTGCCACATTCATAGCGCCAAACACTCCTCTTATCAACTCCAAACAGACTGATCAATCGATTATCATATTGTCCTACCTTCCTCGTCCGTGTCCGTGGCTGGCTGAGCGCCGTTGGTTCGACTGCTTGTCCTGCTGCGCTGCGTTTCCAAGTATCAGCCCCTACTCTCCCCTCCCGCTCTACTCCTGCCCCTCTCTCACCATAGTCCCGGTGTACTCTCCGCTAAAAACCCACAACTGAGGCTTTGGCTGTTGGGGATTTCAATTTACAGCGAAGAACATGATCCGAGCAATAACTAAATAAGTAGAGGTTTGCGCGCGCACGTCTCCTCTATTAGCTCTCTATGAATGAACCATAAGTCTCACACGTGCAGAGCATTTTCATGAGGTCAAACAAACATAATGAACGGGCATGGTGTGCAGCAATTACGAGAACTAAGTATGATAAAAGGATCCGTACAGTAAAAACAAAATAAATACGTTCCAACTTTGAACCATTGCACCTGCAGTCAAATGTTACAAGACTCGGCTTATACGTGTTTGCAAAGCCTTCGCAACTTCAACGTAGGGATTTGTAAAGGTTTAATGTAGCCTATCAATTCCAAAGCTTTCAAAAAACGACCCTGATCCAACAAATTAGACAGATTACATCGGAAATCCTTTATCAACGGCAGAGGTCATGAGCATCAGGAGTGGCCGATATGCAGGCCGGTACCGACACCTACTGGATAGAGTCGAAATTACAATAAGTGTGAATTTTTTTTTAGCTATATTACACTTTTCACTACTGTTGGCATGTCTAATCCCACCTCCAGATATCTAAAATGGATATACAGAACGGTACACTATTGGCACCAACACTTTTCAACCAAGGAGCGTTTTGTTTTCAAATGCATCATCTTTAATAATCTAGAGATAAACTAGAGTCTGGATTTAACAGGAAATAGAGGGAATAAAGTTCAAAAGAAAAGTAACTGGACTTATGAACTTAACCAGTGTTTTAGTCTAAACCCAAGCATAAGATAATACGGTAGTAATGAACTTAAAGACAGAAGTCAAGAGTTTGGAAACCAATAATCCCTAATATGTAAAGCAAACTACATACAGTAATTCATTCATTTGCGTATTGTATGGCTGATGATTTCTGTCCAAACATAGCTACTTTGATTTATAAAATGTACACGTTAGTAAGACATCAATTTATGGGTATGTCCAAAATGTGAATTAGGATTACATAAAGTAAACGTGTCAATGTGTATTAATGTGGTGGCTCAGCCTAATTTATCCAAAGGGCATTTAACTTAACTGACTGTTAGTAGTGGCTGACAGGTCATTTATACAAAACACTATCATTGCTTGATAAATTGGAGCTACAGATTCAGTCTTTTCTCTTTTTTTAAATGATATTTTCTTGCTAATGTGCAAACTTCAGTACAGTACTCACCTCCTTCAGCTCTTCATTGTCTCTCCCTCACGTTTTCTGTCACGCCGACATCAAAGCCTGGAATATAAAATAAATTTATATATTTTCAGCAAATAAAAAGGTCTAAGTAGGCTATGTTCCAATACTGACCAATAATACAGTTTGTTTCAGTTGTGTCCATATTCTCCGTGCAGAGTTGAAAATGCAGTGAAACAGCGCATGGCTCTGCTGCCCTCTAGTGCGCATTTAGTACAACTACAAGCAACATACAGGTAAGTTTGTTTGTGTAACTTCTACTAAAAGTAGGGACGATATTTTACTGTTGGAATACATCCAAATACTTAACAAACAAGCATGTAACTGAGGTAATCAAGAACGTGTCCAAAAACGTAGCCTACCATCCAAAGAAATATGTAGCCTATGTAGCTTGTTCCATGTGGCTAGCTAAATTAATACGATTAGTGCGCGACTCCCTGCACTAAACACACCCATTCAGAGCATTTCCACCTTAAGTGGAGAGATAAAGTACGACAAAGCATAAAATCTCAACAAAATGTCAAATTAACTCAACATTTTATGATAATGAGCAGTCCCCAGAGAGACCGCTCACGCGCGCACATTTAGCATGTGACCAGGACACGTGACGTCACTCCATATAAAATGACCACTGCCAAGACAATACTTTCTATAAAGTATTTATGCTGTTTTTATTTATATAAAATCAACTGTGGGATATAGGGTCTTTCTTTTTTAAAAGGGCAATAGCCTATTAACGTTTTCTGGATGAGGGTTGCTACGGAAATGTTTCCATGGAAATGTTTGAACGTTCAGCTGTATGGCATTACACTTAGGCCCATCTCTCTCCATGGACACAAACACTTGGACAAGTGATATGTCACCAAATGTGATGTAACCTTCAGCAGAAGAGTAACACCTTTAAAGGCTGACGAGCTGTGGGGAGGGATTAATACAGTGTACTTTACATTACTTTATTACCAAAAGCTCATAATCTTAATTTGTTACATACTTAACACAATGGAGTTATAATGTAGTAATGTGTTGATGTACTTTTAATTGTTTCACAGTTGTCCTCTGCATGGATACCACCACACCATGAAGACTTTAGATTTTCTTGTTCTTCTCACCTTGTTGATTCCCAACAGGTGATAAATCAAATCAATACATTTATAATAGTGAATCTCATTATTTAAATACATATAGTTAAATGTGAATTATTTAACTTTGGCTGGTGGATTGCCTTTTATTTGCTTGTCTCCATGGAGATGTTATTGCTTTGCCCGGATGACTCCACACTATTAAGCATCCAACGCATTAAACATATTTATCTCCATGGAGACAAGCAGGTGCTGCCATGCCATTATAGGTCAAATTTACTCTGTTTTGTTTTTGTTTTTACTTCTGAATATTAAAACAACCTGAAAGATATGACTTTATAATTCACACTCAGCCATAGGGATTCAATGTTTGCTATGATCTTCCAAATGTTTTTGCTTGATAATGACACAGCTGAAGGTGCTATGTCAGACCAGCCTCACGAGATTTGTTATAAAAGGGTTGTTTGAAGTACAAGAAAATACAGAGTAATGACTGATCTGCACAGTCAGAACTTATTTGACTAGCAATCATCCAAACATTGGCATCTGAGACCTAAGTGACACAATCAAATGTATCGTCCTCTTCAGTTATTGCTGCTGTTATGAGGATTTATACATAACCTTTTCACAGCAGTACAAGAAAATGAAGAAAAGCATATTTCAGTTCCAAACCTGGGTGAATGGAGACATGCGGATAATATTAAAGATAACAAAATGCAAAACACACATCATCTGGTATAGAATCTAACACTGAATTTGAATTATGCCCGTGCAGGTATTACAGACTGATCCAATGATAAGACACAAACAAGAAACTGAAGTCAAATGCAAAATAAGTCAACCTAGTTAGATATTTATTTATATATATTTAATTGAAAAAAAATATATATATATATTTTTTCCTCTTTTCACAGATAACACCTGTAACTTGGCTTGGTAGTATCACCTGCTTCATATATTGTATTTGTGTTTATGTAAGTCATACTGTGGAACATTACAGGCAAAGTAAAAGCATCTCCATAGAGACAAGTAAAAAGCAGATCATCCACATAATAAGTTGCATAGTGCACCTTTAACACACATTTTTAAATTATAACAAAATGGAATGGAGTCTTCAACCTGAAATACTTGTCTGTGTTAAATGTTTGTCTCAGCTTTTCAATAGCTTTGTATATCTCTATACAGGGACTTGGGCAATAGTTTTACAATGCGATGCATGTTGGCTTGTTTTTATTTCATTACAGTTTAAACAGTGCGTTGTAAGCTCAGGGGACTGGCTAAACGAAAATATAATTGCTTTATGATAAGAATAGCAACTATAATGGAAGGAAGTACAATATAATCTCTACTCTTCCATTTTTTTCTTTTCTTTTCTGTCTGTCAAACTTGCTTTTAATGTAAGTTTTATATTATGGTCACAGTTTTATATAAAGCTTTTCCACCTTCGAGGCTCTCAAAGCACTTTACATCAAGGAGCCACCATTCACACATTCATTCACCAGTGTACGTAAACACAGGGATTAAGTGGGTTAAGTGTCTTGCCGAAAGACACAATGTCAAAATTCATATGTGGGAGCTGGAATTGCACCACCAGCTTGTGGGTCCGTGAAGCTGATCGCTCAACCAATGATGTTTATGTCGAGAGCGGGACCCACAGCACCAATCTTTGGATCAGTGGACAAATACTCTACCAGCTGATGTATTGTCACCCATTATAGGTCCCAAGTTGCTGACTCTCCAAATGTCAAAGTTAATTTATTTATTCAGTCTTTGTGTAGTGTCCTTTTCAAAGAGAGTCACTTTTCATCCAAACTTGTCTTTTGTTCTACTTGACCTTTTTGAGTTCTCGAGGGAGTTCTGGTCCCAGAGGCTGACAGAGTTTTGCAGCCTCACTGAATTGTGTGGCCAAAATTGTGATTTGAAGCACATAATCATAAACTATGATAAAATCTCATCAAGTAAATGTTGTAAATGTTGTTATACAGTACCACCCATACATCCATCCTCATTTTAAAAACTCATGTCGTTCTAACCTTTCATGTAAACACCAGAAATAAAATCTGCGTTATTAATTAGCTGACATAATTGTATTTAAGGTTGGTCAATGGTCACATGTTTATATAGCGCTTTTCCATCTTCAATGCACTCGAAGCACTTTACACCAAGGAATCACTCACCCATTCACACATTCATGTATGAGTCAGTGGATCTGACCACTCAACCAATAATGTTAATGTTGAGAGCAGGGTTTGAACCACCAACCTTCGGATCAGTGGACAAACACTCCACTAGCGCCGCCCCAGGTTTGCTAAAAATGCTGTCTAGTTTTTCCCTGACAATATTTTTGCAGTATAATTTTATTTCTTTATTGGACTGTGGGCTGTTGACTGAAGTTGTTTGTATCTATTATTGACGTATAGAGAGATTCCTTTTAAACCTCTAAACTTTTCTTCACAGCTTCTTGAAAAGGACTGGATTTGAATGAGTCCGTGTGGGCTGAGAGCGATTCATGACAACAAGCATATTACAAGCAATTTTTGAGACGAATCACAAAATATAAAACAGCTTTTCATTAAGCCTTGAGAATATGTTTTATTGCATTGGGTATAATCATTAAGTCTCTAAATAGGATCTAAATCTAATCTGAAATTACTTGCAGCTAAGTTATGGCCTTCTTTATGGTCTATTTTACCATCTTTGCCATTTACTGAGAATTTTCTTGGATTCCCGAGCAGCTGTGGAAGAAAAAGATAAATGGATTATGTCAAAGTTACAAATCAAATTAAAGTCTTTTGGGTCACGGTCTCATAAAAAAAGCTGCATAAAATGTCTGTTCTTGTCGCGGTTTCATATTTCACTACGGAGCGTGGTTTTCAAAGGCAGAACTAATTGCCCACATTAATTACTAATGTTACTGAAGACATTAGCAGGGATGAGAAGATGATCAGATTAGTCAAGCTGTATTATCTTTTTAAAAGCCTACTCCAGCAGACAGTTTGGGTAGACAAAGCTCAAGGACTGGTTCACTTTTATTCGGTCCAAAGTATATCATCAATTACTTTGCATTATGGATGAAGTGGATAGATTATAACAATTTATCACTAATAAAATATCTCCACCTGGTTCGTCTGCTGGCACGTACCCTGCTTCTCTTATATTACACAATTTAAAGAAGTACCAAGCAACTTTTGAGGTGGAGTGTTCGTCACCAGCTTGTCTCCGTAGAAATATTAGTGCTTGCTCAGGAATATAGGAATACACATGACAGCATTAAAGAAATATCTACCATTTATTGAAATATTGCTCAATACAAGTAGTAAAAAACCATAGTAGTTTTCATTATGCAGTTTATATTGCCTAGTTTATATTGTATTATATCTCTGTTATATCTTTTATTATATCAATTAATGTTACGTTTTTCACAATTTTTACTTTATTATTACTTTGATTTCTGGTCTGGAGTTCGACTTAGCACATTTGAACGGTCAGAGGTCAATAAGGCGTCCCCATAAATTATTGTACAGGTTCGTCCTATGTTTTAATGCATGTAAGTAGCAGTTTTCAAAGTTAACAGCTCCTTTGACCTTTAGTTCAGTAGATTGACAACTCCAGGACTGAAATGATCCAAATGACTCTAGAAATGATGATGTGTGGAGTTTAAAAACACAGTGGAGCACTTCCTGTATCACCACATGATGACATCACAAGGTGGAGCAGAGTGTTTTCAGCCTAAATCTGCAGGGTTTGTGCATGGCTTTCGACTGTGAGTAGGGTCTCCTTTCCACAGATCTTACTTGGAACTTGACCTGATGACAAAATATATGTATATGTACTGTATATGTTTAATGCCATATATAGAGTTGAACATGGGCACAACAATACGATTTCCATGGAGACGAGCAGGTGTGGGACCCTCCAGTTACATAAAAACACCTTTTAATATTTACTTGTCTGCTTTTTTCAGCATAGTTTCCTGTCAGAAGCTAAATACTTTTTGTTTTGCATGTGTATTTTTTATGGATTTCAAGACTCAAATCCGTTTTTAACCTTTTGGTGCTAATTTCAAAACTCCAAAACTCCAAAATTACCGAACAAAAATGTCAACCTTTAGTTACATGATTGTTTAACATTCAGTATTTTAACCCAGCGGGCTTTTCTAAACTGTAATTGTTGCTCTTGTAAGATTACATTTTTTGAGCTATGAAAAATACACTGCATAGAATTTTCCAACCACATACTCACTAATAGTAGCATGTTACAAGGAGACGTATGATACAACACTCATTATATTTCAAGCATCCTATCACATGACCTTTGACCTTCATGTCAGATGTTCTTTTTGTGCGATAGACAAGCCTGTTGAAAAGAACACACACAACATCACATATTCACTGTATTCTCTCCTGTTCTTTGCCTTCCATTTCAAAGCATGTGTCGTTACGAGTTACATACATGAACGTTGCTACTTCAAGGAACAGGCTGAACAATGTAATTTGGACCTACTTTTCCATGACATGTTTTGTTTTTACTGATGAAAGAGAGAACATATATACAAAAGATGTTAGAAAAGGAAAATTATGTGTTTCACCACTTTGGGGAATGCTGAACAGATGGGCTTTGTAATATTGGACCAAAAACTCATTTAATTATTTAGACTCTAATTATAGCACCTCTATAATCATAATTTGTCGGATGCTTTTATGTTTTCTAGTGTTTTAATAAGCCGTATGTTCAACAATTTTGCCAGACAAATCAACCATAACATTATGACGTAACATGGATTATTTCTTCATCGTGGAACGTGCTGGTATAGCATAGGCTGGGATAGGTTAGGTGTAGTTAGTTAGTGTTAGATGTGCAAGTTATATGAAAATGTGTATTGTTTTGTGGAAATACATTTTTTAAAAGACACAAAAACAGATTATTTAAAATGATATGTGCTCTGTGTAACCTTTCTGATTAAGGGCCAACGATAATCCTGCTTCTCTCCATGAAAATTATGCTCTCACTGTAATGTTTCACAGGTAGTATGGTAGTAGACTTATCTCCATGGAGACAGATAAGATGTTGTCTGTAGATTTTAATAACTTTACTAAAAAATTGCAAAAAAAAAAAAAAAAAAAAAAAAATTAGATAATTAAGTGTGTCGACATCAGTCTAGTTCATTTATACTGTTTTGGATTCACTGCAAAAACGTACAAAACGATTTTTAATATTTGTTTGGATTGTAGGAAACATAATGTGTTGGACAGTGATATATTTTATTGTATTTTACTGCTAATGTTAATGAAATGTGTGTTTTGTGTGTGTTCTCCTACCCAGGGACTGTAAATCTGGTACAAATCACCTTTTCTTTTGTGAGATTAAAGAAATTATACATGGTCCCTGGCAAGAAAGAAAGACAAGCAGCTGACGCCACCAGGCAAAGTTACAAGTCAGATTTGTGGAGAGGTGACCTTACTCACTGTATGCATACATGTTATTCAAGGTCATGTATAGTAGGCTCTTTAATGGATTAAAATAGCAAAACAGCCCATACTGTGAAAGATTCCAGGCAAAATAATGGATACAAGCAGGTAGCGGATCCCTCATGGCGTATCTTTATAATCTTTGTAACAAACATGTGTGTAATGTTTCAAATAAGGATATGAAGTGTTAGCCTTTGGTGTGGTCCATTCACTTACCGGTACTTATTTAGAGAGACTATTAGCAGTTAAAACGTCTCATATTTGAAGTAGTAATCTTGATTTGAGTACTTGTGATTAGTTTAAAGCATCAGCTGGATTTGATTTGTCTCCGCATTTCTCTCTTGTTTTTGTACATATTGCTTCTTATGTCAAGCTTAAGAAAATAACACTTTGAATAACATACGGGGATAAGCAAAACTAATGGTCATATAACCTTAATGTAATTCTTTGCATTTAAATGAGTTACTTACAGGTATAGACAAATGCATGAAATCCAGGCCACCTGTGCTTCTTAAGTGCATACGGAAAAGACGCCCACACGGTCACCTTGGACAAAAGAGACATCACATGAATACATACTGTAGCATGGCTTGTTGCATCTCTCTGCGGGATCTAACAGGGCTAACAATACAGAAACTGTGAGCCAGATAATGCAGGGACTGTGAAGATGATCATTAGAGCAGCGTCGTGTGGTGTAGTCCAACAACAGGGAAACCGTGACCCAAAGGAGCTTGGCTAACAAGAAAACACAAGTTCTGGAGGTCAGCCAGAGACACTGAGATCCCTGTTTTACCGTTTATCAGCACCGCTATTATCACAGTTATATTTATTGTTTGATTTGAGTTTTATTGATGCCGCTGCAAATAGATTCTCACTTATTTTGAGCTCTGGCTGCTGTCTTAAAATAAGTACTTAAATAATAATCAGCTCTTTTATATAAACTCACAGTTGCATTTAGATTTTATGCAGTATTCTTCCAACACAGTAGTGAAAACCTGCTTCTGTTGGTACAGCTGACCTTAGATTGACAGAAGGTTATGGTCTGATGATCACATACTAGGAAAGATGGCGAAGGGTTATGCCCCAGTTTTGAGGTTTATTTAGTGAACTTTAAAGAACTCACGTAATATCGTAAGTCATAGGCCTTTATGAAAGTAGTGTGTGGTCACAGGTGCTGACCGTCAGTCTACCCCAGCGCTATCTTACCACAAACGAGTGTGGAGTGAATGAATAATGCACTGTAAAGCATTTTGGGTGCCTTGAGAAGTGTTATATAAATCCAAAGCATCGTCTTTCATATGTAAATGAGTTGCTATTGACATAAATGTTACAAACAAACTAGATTATGAAGACTGTGTGTTTGATCCAACCAGGCAAAATGAAACCACCCAGCCACAAACATGTACAAATAAAGTGGATTAGTGAATATATTTATTAAACACAAACAGACCATACTTTTCTCTGACTGATGTACGTTTGACTTATGTTTAGAGTCACATCATTTTCAATTAGCCTAATGATGTCAAACCAGTGGAGATTTAAAACTAATCTTCGAGTTCATTCAAAAGTATTCAGACACAATACCGTTTTTGCATTGTCCGTGTACTTCTATTGTTATAAAGTTTTTGTTGTTCACTCCCGAACTCTCCAGGGAAAGCCTCAAGTCTTGGCTAGCCAGGCTATAATATAAAGTGACTAGACAATACCCATTTTTATATCCATCCACAACACTGGTTTTATTTGTAGAATAATGACATATTTAGCTGTAATAAAATCCCTCTTTAGCTCTGAGGCATCAAAGCCAGGCAGCAGAGCCCACTATCCAGCGCTGTCTGATGAAGGCTGCTGAAACTACGTTGAAAGCTGGTAATAAACACGCCACAGCCGCTGAAAGCTCAAATAGGTGATACCTGTCTGAGAGCTTTGAAGTTAGGTTCACTTTTGCTTCTCACAAGCCATTTTATTTTGCTATTGTTCTAAATAAAAAGATGGTACAGACTGCAGGCAGATCACCCACTTTGGATAAAACAATGGAAAGATCAAACCTGCTAAAGCTTGGCTAGAGTCATTAATCATAGTCCCATCCAGCTAATGGGACATCTTGTTAAGCAGTGAGGAGGAGGATACGCACGTTTTTCTAATTTGTATCTGGAGTCAGCTTCCCACTTGTCAAACCTGTGACCTAGAAAACCATTGGAAAACTTTTTTTAGGTCATGCATTTTTCTGTTTTTCATAGCGGTGGTCCCAAATACACTGGCTCCCAAACTGGGAATTTTGAACAGACAACAAGAGTGAAGCAAAATAAATACAGTTTTTATGTCCTATTCACATATGGTGGAGTAAAATCTGAAAAAGTACAGTGATATGTCAGTCTGGTCACCACTCTCTCCATCTCACCTCGAGCCAGGATCAAACACGACATGCAATCTGATTAGTTTATATCAGCGACACATGTAGGAGCTCACCTCAGATTAACAGTTTAGCGCTTCACTCATTGATTCTGCAGAAATACCCAATGATTTCCAGTTACCTGTCATGTTTTATTTTCTTTTTTCGTCAGCAACCGCATTTGTTTTGATATGGATGGTTCACCGTGTCCCTGATTGGCTAATTCGCCTGTCAGTCACACACATCTGAACTCTTCAGTGGAAACCAGACTCACATTTTCACAGTGCTAAGACAGCACCAAGAAGTTACTGCAAAAATAGTTTGAAGACGAGAAAGTAGCAGTAGCAAAAGTAGTACATTGCAGTAGTCAGTTGTTAGTGTATTTAGCAAGTCCAGAAACACCAAAACAAGATTTACAGCACTTAATGTTATTTCAGTAGATTTATTTGGTTACTAATTCTGTTTACTTACGCAAATAATGGACTCTAATAATGTTTCTGTGAATAAAGATTTTACTTAAGTCCACTTCTTGAGAACTACTTTTTCAGAAGAGCAGGTATTGTAGGAAAACCTGTTTTAGTGAGCATCAAATATTCATGCGCCTCTATAAAGTGTGGTTTTGTGGCCCTCAGGTTCACGGTGCTGCTGCTCCATCACAGTCTGTGTTTGGGACACTGGAGACAGATTCATAGCTGGATTATTGAACGCTCCAGGGACTAGTCAGGCGTGGCCCTCCTCTGCCGCACTGTAATGTAATATCATATGTCATTCCCAGTGTTTAGCTACATGCCTCTGCATAGATGGATTAGTTTCACCTCTCGCCCTGCAAACCTCTGGTGACAGTGCTGTCGTCAGGAAAGTGTACCCACAGTGCACAATTCATGCAGCAGTCTACATCAGGTTTTTCAGGGATACTTGGCTGAACAATATGTGGACAAGATTTACAGAATACTACTGTGTGAAAAAAGGATTAGAGTTTAACCAGCAAAGTATAAAACATTTTTATATAGTGTAAAAGGTTATGGTAGACTTTCTTTTCCCCATAAGAAAATGTTTCCTCTGTATTTAACCCACACTTCAATGTTGTCGTGGCAACCTGTCAGGAGCAAAGGGCAATCAAAGTGCTACACCCAGGACGTTATCTCCAGATCTTCATGTGCACCTAGTAAGGATTAGTAAAAGTAAATTGCTTAAATTAATTATGTTTGTAATATCTATTCATGTCCTATTCATAAAAAAATATGTTTTAGGATTAAATAGTGTGTATCTGATCTAATCAAATTCTGCTTCTGCTAAACTGTGCTCTTAAACATGGACCTCTGATCACATGGGAGAGTGTTTTTCTAAAGGGCCCATATTATGCTATGTTTCCTCGTCACAAACGTACCAGGTGTTGTGTTTTGTTTCATTCACACATGTTTAACACACAGACCCTTCATATTTAGGATGAGTTTTTAACAGAACAGAAAACACTCTGTTCCACCTTGTGATGTCATGTGGTAATACAGGAAGTGCTCCACTGTGTTTTTAATCTCCACACACCTTCACTAGAATCATTTGGATCATTTTAGCCCTGGAATTGTCTCTCTTCTGAACAAAAGGTAAAAGGAGCTGTTGAAAACTACCGTTTCATGACATCACAAGTCAGAACAGAGCATTTTGGGCTTTGGAGATGTAGACAGGCTAATAATAAAGTATTACTCAAACGTGTGAAAGAAACAAAAACAGCTCTGAGTATGTTTTTGATGATGTAACAATGTTTTAACTTGACTTAAAGTTCACATGAGTCAGTATTGGGTAATATAGGACCTCTAAATGAAATGTATCAAATATGCACCTATATGTACTTAAATATGCATTTCTGTGGTAATAAAACATCATTACATACATAGGACATACTTAACCCATACACTGAGTAACGCTGTAGTAATGATAATGCATACGTTTCCAGTGACCCTTGTCAGAAACTCGAGGAATGCTCCGGCAGAAAATGTCTTCTCTCTTTCTATGTAGTTTGCGGCTAAAGTATTATCCTGCTCATATATTTGACCTTGTTGGGATGAGTTGTGTGTTGGCGTTGAGCTAGCGAGGTTATGGCTGCCAAACACTGTTCTTATACAACCTTAGGCCAGTGACTGCACAAGTCAGGAGCTACAGAAACAAGTGAGATTAATTAAACTATGTAGATAGCAGTAACTCTACAAATCAGTACTGGATTAAAATACTAACTGTTACTAGCATTGTTAAATAAGATATAAGTCGTATTAATAAAAGGTACTTAAATGCAGAAAAGTAAACCATGGTTTGCTCAGACAACTTTCCAAAATTGAGCTTACTTCTGGTACAGCAATACTTCTATTGTTACTTTCACTGTGGATACTACTACTACTGTGTATGTGGTGTTTAATGTACAAGGGTCATTCAATAAATAAGGTGAATTTTTCGGTATAAGGACTTATACTTACTTAATAAAGTTAGAAGCTTACTTTTTTGTTTGTTTGTTTTACTTGTTTTTCACATGGATTTAATTTCTTTTGCAGATTAAAAAAAAAACTTTGAGAGTTTTGGCGATTAACAAAGATGGCCAAACAAACATGCTTGACCGCTGTTCAATCCTGGAGAATGCTTCTTGGTCGGCCATCTTTATTAATTGCCAAAACTCTCAAATTATTATTTTTTAATCTGCAAAAGAAATTAAATCCATGTGAAAAACAAGTAAAACAACAAACAAAAAAAAAAGTAAGCTTCTAACTGTATTAAAAGTCCTTATACCAAAAAATTCACCTTATTAATTGAATGACCCTCGTAATTACAAAACACTGCAATTTCAATTCTGTTTCCATTAAAATTCATGTCAGTTTATTGGCTGTAGCTAACAGTACGGTAATGTTATTATAATTAATGACATAATCCATTGGAGTTATCTCAAACATTAGAAACAGGAATTATTAGAGTAGTATAATAAGATCTGGAAGATAAAACAAAGATGGTGTTGTGTTGTTTTCAGTTCCCTGTGCTCAGGGGTGAAACTCTTAGTTTGATCTCAGGGGGACGATGAATGGAAATGAAAGTTTAAACAGTTTCTAGGGTGTTGTGACTTGAAGTAGCCTGTGGTTTATGGCAGTTACAGGTCTATAGTAGTTCTCTGACAAATCCAGGCTTTTACCCACAGGGTCCATTTTCTCTGCTCCCCACAAACTCCTCAGCCCACCGCTCTTCAGGAGTTTTGAGACGCACGAGACCAGAGCACAGGAGGCACTGGCGCGTGGATAAACTCCACGTGTTTATGCATTTATGATTAAAGTGCACGCGCGCAGGGTTCGGACCATTTTGCTGGACCGGCGCTGCGTTGGTAGAACCAAAGCTCTGGCCTGTGCAAGGAACAGCTGAAGGTTGACAGAACAGCGCTGTAAACTTTTGAAGACAAAGCGTGTGCTATGTGGTCAGCGCCACAGTGTGGACAATGTGGGGAGAGCTGTTCAAATTCAGAAGTTTACTTAGAGTAAGATTACTATGCCTTACTATACTAACAATTTGCCTGGAATTTATTCTGAGAAGTTGAGCTTTTGTCTAGGGGTGATATCTTGAGTTATATCTCAATATTAAAGAAGTGGATTTTATTACTATTATAAAGAGTTATAAAGTTCACATTTTTTATGTTTAAAACCAACCCTGAAGCTTTGAAGAAAACTCCTATGGGTTTTAAAGCTAAGCCAAGCAGTTCTATATCTTTATCTCTATCAAAAATATAGATCCCCTTTAACTCAATATTTTGAACAATACTCAGAGAGAGCAGTTCAGTGGTGAGTAAAAGTAGAAAAATAGAGATGGGACATCCCTGTCTTATACCATGGTTTATTTTAAATCCCTGCAATGTTTTTTTGTTGTTTTTTTTTTGTTGTTTTTTGTTTTTTTTATCATAATCACAGACTGTTTATGTCTTTCTAAGAATTTGAATTGTGCCGATAAAAGAATGACCAAAAGCAAAGTATTGAAGTGCTTGAACAATGAAAGGATGTTCAATAGAATCAAAGGCTTTATAAAAATGTGTAAAGATAATGAGAGCTTCTAGACTAGATGTATGTTGTTAGTGATATGTGGCTTTTTAAGGAGACGTCCTTGCATCTCTCATATTGTGCCATGTAAACCCATCTTTTAATCTGTTAAATTAATAAACTACAGCAAGAAGTTTATAATCAATTGTTAATTATGTAATTGGTCGTCAGTAGAGTAGAGCATCTTAATCCTGTTTGGAGATGAGAGAGATGCTTTTTTTCATGCATTCATTATACATATAGAAAACAGGCTTTTTAAGGTTTCCCAAAAATGTAAATGCAACTCCAGGAAGAGGCCGTGAATGTCAGGAGCCTTACCTTTTTTCACTAAGACCAAAGTGAGCATTAGCACAATTCGATTCCATTGACTCCAATTCCAACCCTTAGCCTCGAGTGGCTACATTTGGATGGAATTTATATTGGTTGCAATATAAATTAAGTTTTGTTTAACTTGAGAAAAACAAAACAAAACACACCATTCAATGTGTAAATATGTCTGATGAGAACACGTCATAGTCATTTTTGGAGTGAGGGATTTATTTATTTCTGTATTTTTTCACTCTATCGCACAGACACGGGGCCAGTGGGGTATTGCCTCTGTTTTCAGTTGTGGCTATGTGATCAAATACCTTCCTTGTTTTTCCCTTGTCGACCTTGCCACATACAGGATTCAGTGTTCAATTTCTGTCCTGTCCTTGTCTGTTAAGAGATGGGAACTCCACTTCACTGTTGATGTTAATGAAACTACGTCTGCAGTCATTTTCACTAACTCTGCTCCTGGGCTTTAGGTTGAATGTTTGTCTTGTGTGTGCAAGAGGCTCCTGGGCAGGTTTTACGTTGTCCTTCTTCTTTGAGTGGCGCTTTATCTGAGTTTCCCATCCCTCATCTGTGTTCTCAACATGCTGATTTTCCATATTTGGTATGGAGGAAGATTTTGGGCTTGTTGAAAATTGGATGGTGCTAGTGTCCGGCTTTAATCTGTCGCCTGGCGCGGGGCGTAACCCTTTTTCAGGTTGAGGAACCTGGGTTTCTGGAGTTGCCTGAAGCCATATTTGGGGTGGAGGAAGAGTTAATTTTTCCAAAGTGCTTGGTATTTTTTCAGTATTATCAATGTCCTTGCTAATAGAATGTATAATTGTTGTAGCTATTGGCAGTGTTGAAAAGTGATTAACAGCTGTGACTTCTGCCGTCTGTTTGCGTCTGTCCTCAAGTGCTGAGATTATCGAATGACTGATCTCTGCTCCTGTGTTCACTTACACAAAAACTCCTGGAATGTGAGAACATTATCAATTTGAAACAAGGAAAAGCTTGTGGTCATGACAACAATGCCCATCATAGCAATAGCATGTCTACAGTGCCATGATGGGCATTGTTGAAACCAGAAGTTTACATGCACTTTATAAAAAGACACATACACATTTTTTCCTACTGTCTGACGTGAAATCAGATTACATTTTTTCCTGTTTTAGGTCAGTTATTTCTATTTGCTAAATGCCAAAATAATGAGAGAGTTTTTGATTACTTTCTTCAAAGTCAGAATTGTACATACAGTAAGATTACTATGTATTTAAACAATATGGGAAAACCCAGATGATGATGTCATGCCTTTGGAAGCTTCTGATAGGTTTATTGACAACATCTGAGTTCATTAGAGACTCACCTGTGGATGTATCTGAAGGCACACCCGGAATACACTGCTCCTTTGTATAACATCATGGGGAAATCAAAAGAAATCAGCCAAGATATCAGGAAGAGAATTGTGGACTTGCACAAGTCTGGTTCATCCTTGGGTGCAATTTCCAAATGCTGGAAGGTGCCACATTCATCTGTTCAAACAATTATATGCAAGTTTAAACACCATGGGAATGTCTAACCATCTTAGCGCTCCGGAAGGAGACAGGCTCTGTGTCCCAGAGATGCTTTGGCCTGAAATGTGAATATCAACCCTAGAACAAAAGCAAAACACCTTGTGAAGATGCTGCTGAAGCTGGCAAGAGTGTGTCATTAACCTTAACCTAAGTTTTAATCATTTTGTGAAAATTATTATTTAAAGTATATTTTCACAGCATGTAGTTGATTATAGGTTTGCCAATATGCCACACTTATACCATATCAGCTTGCTCAGAAAATGTACACAGTTTAGAGTTCAGGTTACTTTAACGGTTCCATATTACACAAAACTGGCAGGGTTTGTGTGTTAAACCTGTGTGAATGGAAAAAAACACAAGTCCAGGTATTTTTCTGAAGAGGAAATAACATTACAACATAGATCAGAAAATGCTCTAATATGAGCCCTTTAAAAATTGTGGCTGTCAAAAATCCATTGTATCTGTGATTTCTAAGTTAAATTAATTGAAACTCAACTTTTCCGCATCTTCATTGGATACCATATACCATATATGGTACATGGTATATATAGTACTGTATAACATTCTTGTGGTACTCGTTGTTCACATCAGCACAAACACACTGAGCCATTATACTTCACAATGAAAACCCGGTGTCGGACATGTCTCTTTGGACCCTCCTGTACAGAGCTGTGCGCTGAGGAGGCAGACTCTCACCACTGACAGCAGAAGGCTTAATAACCCGCTTCACACCGCCACATCTTCCCTGGGACCACCTGTCAACACAGAAGCAGGTGCATAGATGAAGACACATGTCCACTCTCAAACAGGACCAAGCTCCTCCGCAGCGACAAGAGTGATGCTCTTGTCCGACTCTAATAAGACAAAGCCTCTCTCTGGTAACACAACCTCTGCTCTGTGGAGTCAGGCGGTCTGGGGATATGAAATGTGACGAATGAAATGTGCATCTGTTTAATAATAACACATTTACTCAGCATATCCACGTGCTGCCTCTGATTTGATTATGTATTAATTATTATTTCAGTACAATTCAGATTGTCTATTTGTCTTTGTGTGTTGTGCGTTTTAAACTGTTCATAAATCTGTACTTTCTGCTCCATGACATTTTTGAACAGTAATGAAAAGTAAAACGACTTTTATTATTGTCTGAGACCTGCTGAAAAGGTCGAGGGTTTATTTTTAACAAGTTCATAATTTAAACAAACAAAAATACACAAATACAAAGTATTGATTCAGTTGTTTCTGTTAAACAAAATCCAGCACAAATCATTATTATAATGTCTAAATCTAAAGCTTTATTAGACCTCAAAATGTGCGTCTAAGTACATTTTTAAACAAGTACTTTAATACATTTTTGTACTTTTACTTGAGTATTTGTTTTTTTGCTCCTGTATTTGTACTTTTACTTTAGTTACAAAATTGAGTACTTCTTCGACCACTAGTTAAGACCTGTTTTAGCATTAGTTTAGATATATTTAATATCACTGATTGATGATAAATTAATAAACATTCTACAAACAAAAGTTGTATTGTTGGTCTTTATATATGACACATATAATTTGTACAAATAGCAGCACTAGAATCATATGCCACACAATTATAATTCAGTTTTAGCTTTAGGGAAGATGCTTAATCGTGGCACTGAGCCCATTGCAGGAAGATATATTGATTTTATTCCTTGAAACAAAACAAAACAAAATCTCATAATTTCCCAACAGGAGTTTATTGCTACTCATCACTTTTCATTTATAATTTAAATAGCTACATAAAAAAGAAGTCCCATCTTTGCTGTTTCTATTGCATTAAAGGCACCATATTATGCAATTTTCTGATCTGTTATAATGTTGTTTCCTCATTAGAAACATACCTGGAGTTGTAATTTTATTTTATTCCCACATGTTTAACACACAAACCCTACATATTAAGGCTGAGTTTTTTTCTCTCTCAAACTAAAAACACTCTGATTCACCTTGTGATGTCATATGGTCATACAGGACGTGCTCCACTGTGTTTTTAAACCTTCAACTTCACTAGAAAAAAATTTAAACCTACCACTGCATGACATCACAAGGTTGAACAGAGCATTTTGAGCTTTGAACATGCAGACTGATAATAATAAAGTGTTACTAAAACGCGTGTGAATGAAACAAAACACAACTCCAGATATGTTTTTGATGGAGTAACAGTATTATAACATGGTTTAAACTTCACAAGAGTCAGTTTTGCATAATATAGGACCTTTAAACACTTCTTATTTTTGTCTTGAGAATCAATAACCTACAATTGCAGCAGCCCTGTCGCGTTCAACAAAAATCCTTATAATTATAAATGAATACATATGTTTATTTTACTTTTCCCCCCTGCTCTCGTTGGTCACGTGACTGTAAAAAGCGAAACCTCGGAGAGAGGGAGGGGGCGGGGAGAGAGAGAGAGAGGGGGCTTCTTAAGCGCGCCGCGGAGCTCAAAGTCTTCGCTTTTACTTTGCTCTTTGCTTCTCACTTTCTCTGCGCCGCTCAGACCTTGAACGTGCTTTCATTCTTTTTTTCCCCCCTCCCTCCTCTCTTTCTTTGCCCAACTCCTCTGAAAGACATCGGTCAAGTCGATGAGGCAGACTTCCCGAGGGCTGAGCCGCGGCTGACAGAGTTGCAATAAATCAAACAACCCGCGGGGAGCAGGATCACACGGAGAGGTCGGGAAGAGGAGCTGGACCGGGGGAAAGAGACGCTTCAGGTGACCGAGGAACGATGGAGGCGCGCGGCTAGAGTGAATGAAGGACCCCGCTCTCTCTTTCCCCCCGCCGGATTACAAAGTGAACAGTCTCAAGTGATTACAACCAAGACGCTCTAACGGATTATCTGGGAATCATGAACGCGCCACCGGATCGCAGGAAAAACGTGCGACAACTGGCTCTGGAGATTGGCATCCGAGTTCTGCTTTTTGGAGTTTTTGTGTAAGTCCAAAAATGTATTCCTTATAAACCTTTTTACGCACAAACACATACATTTCCCCACTATGTATATGCATGCGTAAAAGCTTTTGCGCGGTGCCATGTGCGTTTGTAGTGAATGTAGTGAATGTAAATGGGCTGCACGTTGCTCGTTTGCCGCGGAGTGGTGCTGAATGAACAGGTTGCAGAGCCGATTTCAGCTCAGCACCATGGACAGCTCCACGCTAACAGGTTACGCTTCAGTGGACACGGTTCAGCACCACGGACAGCGCTAACAGGTTGCAGGATCGGACACAATTCACAGCATTTAGCCCCTCCGGATCTAAAGTGCTTAGCTTGGCTCAATCTATGGGAAGACCCCCTTTAAAATCCATTGGAAAAACCCCACTTGCACTTTGTAAGCAGAGGAGAGTAGGCGCAGAGGTGATAAGTAGCAGGATAATATCAAATGTAAAGATGAGATTGAATGATTGATTAATAACTTTTCCAGAAAATAGTAATTAGGGATTTGCAACACAGTCTAAATTGAAATTCACTAGCGGTGGTCAGCCCCTGGAATACGTTAAATTAACACTCTACAGACAATTAGGCAGGTGCAGGTGCAGGCTCATGTGACATAATTATTAGAGTGGTCATAGTTGATAATTGAGGTGGAGAGCTGGTTCTATTTAAAATGCACATGTTTTGGCCGGGTTTATAGCGAATACCTGCAATAGCCCAATGTTCAGTATCTTCGCCTTCAGCACGTATGAACTAAAGTGACGTATTTGTAAGTGATGGCATTGTTCTGTCACAAATGCACGATTGTTGTCAGTTGAAATGGCTTTGATTTGAGTTGATTTGTGGACTGACAAATAGTGATGAGGTTCAACATGTGTGGGTTTTCTGTATGGAGAATTCTTTCAATAACAGGGAAGCTTCCATAGAGTAGTGTTGTCATGATACTAAAATTTCAGACTTGATTTCGATATTAAGGAATAGACTCGATGCTCGGTGCTGATTTAGAAACCCAAAAGATCATTTTAAAAGCTCTTTTTTAAACCATATTGTCATTTTCAACACAAAATAACAGTATATGCTTATTATCCCATGTGGTTTTACACTAGTTCTGATAAAACTCAAGATGAAACTGTTTAGGAAAGGTCATATTGTATCCAGATATGTGATTTTTTTTTTTTCTTAAATTGGTATCTAGTTTAGATACTAGTTTTAGTATCTGATTTTTGATACTTTTGACAACCTTACCATAGAGTTATATTGGCCACTGCCCTCCATCTGAAATCATGAATGCAACCTACTAGATATTGTCCAGCACCAGAGAGCGCTATGAAAGCAGGTTTTCAGATCAGACATCCTACATAACCCATCGTGTTGCAGTTAGGTTCTTTCTGCTCACTGTCTTCTGTACGAATATACATTGATTGTAAATTGGTATTACAATTCACAATCATAAAATGTTAAAAAAAGGGGGATACGCTGATGATATCTTCACATGTTTAACTGTAAAAAAGTCTACCATTGCGCCACTGAAACATATTCTTGAATAGATTTGAAAAACTACAAAGCATTACATCTGAATTAGGTCGACCGCAGCAGCACGGAGAGTTCTATGCTAACAGGTGGCACGCTGGATCAGACACCACTCACAGCCCTTAGCCCTGCGGTGCGTCGTACTTAGGTTGCTTTGGGAATACCTTGTTTAAAAGTAGACTGATTATACACGATTAAAAGTAGCTCAGGGAATCTGCTCTCACTTTGTAAGCAGGTTAGGTTAAACACAACAGAGAATGAATTATTTAGTGTTGTGTCCTGCTGGAGATAAGCCTGGTTTGCATCACTATTGTGTCACGTATTGATTTTGTGCTCAGTGCCATATGAAAAAGATCCCCCAGGTCCTGCTTTGTAAAATGACTCACCTTTGCAGCATCTCTCCAGGAATCGTTCTCTGTCTGTAGATGGTTCAGACTGTGATGTGTAGACGGCTGAGACTGATTGTGTGTTTCTACCGCTGCCTACCGCGCTCTTATAGGATACACATGAATAAACATATCTGGCGGCAACATTTTGGGAGACGATTTCAAACAAATATAACTTTTAGAGGAATTTTTGCAGTAAATATTGAATTATTTATGAGATATTTAAAGGGTTTTAAAGTGATGCGATGCAGTGAGGCGTCGTATGAATTATTAAAAGTCACTAGAAATAGATGCAAGGTGTATATGTAGTGAGTGATGACAGTTGTTGAAATGGTTTTAATATTGCCTGGTGAGCAAGTCCCTCCCACTTCCTGTTTGAATGCAGATGGTCCAATCACAGCAGGTGTTTTTCAAATATGGAAGACGCATCCCTCAAATATCCTCGTATCATTCACAACAAAATGCATATTTCTTTTAGCCCACATATAGAAAGTTCACTGCTTTGCTCGTCGACATGGAAGATATCTGTGCTGTTCCTCTGTCCTCTGTGTTGTTTGTTTTGACACAAATGGGCCATGGACTTCTCTGATTGGTTAATCTAGTTGTCAATCATGCCCATCAGAGAAACAGAATGTGGTTTCTGAATATATACATCTTGGCATCTTTTTTTATACTATTACTTAAATCTTTTGTCTGAAATCCAATCAGTTTTTTAATATATTATGTAACCTTGTTGTCACCAAAGTCTAATTATAAGTAATAACACCAGTAGTTGGATAATTACAAAAAAAATTATATTAAAGCAGCACTGTTCTGAAAAAAGCCTGTTTTTTTTGTAATTAAACTCCACACCAGACTCGTCTTATCTTTTCCCCACTAGTTTGACTTATTTTGTGTTTCTTTAGTTGCTTCTTTTTAAGTTAATTCCTGTATAGTCACTCGCTTCCTGTTTAGGCCTATCTAAACACAGTCTCCCTCGTATTTAATGAGCTTTCGTCTCCCTATGGGACCCTTACATTGGCCCCTGCTCCTCTGTGTAGTCTGCACTGCATGGTTTAGTTAGGTGCTCCTTCTTTGTCTCAAGTGTCAGACAATGTTAATGAGCCTTTCCAGTCCAACAAAGCCAATCAGAGGTCTCATCGGGGAGAGGGAAATTGGTCTCGCAGTCTGTTGGATTTATGTAAAGGATATAAGAGGATCCACATTTAAAAAGTGCCTTGAAAAGCAGACGGTATGAAGCGAGATTGAAAAGTGAGAGCAGACAGCTGACGTTCTCTTTGGGAGTGATGATGGATAGGGCTTTGAATGAGGATCACAGAAGCTTGTTAAATGTTTGAGAGAAAGAAAAAAACTAGGCAATGCTTTGGAAAAGTAGAGGAGAAATGGAAGTATTATATTTATTTAATGTATTTATTTATCTGATTCAGTTGCGTCAGTGCATGTTAATGGACAGACATGATACAACATGAATGTACTGTATGTATGTAACTCTAATCCTAACCCAAATTTCCATCCATTGTCCCAAAGGGCTGAGGTCACAAAAGAGCCAAACAATAAATTATTGCACAATCCGGTCATTACACAGTTTTCATTATTGCACACTCCATTCACGGATCAAGCACGTGATGTAGAGGGTGTAGTAAGATTCAAGATTCAAGATTTTTAAAAGAAAAACAACAAAATTACTGCATAATTTTGATGCAAAGTGCTATACCAAAGGTGCAAGAGCCCATCTAATAACCCCATAAATAACCCCAGTGTAAACATTAGCACAATAATGACATTCAGTGCAGCACATGTCTAATAAACAGTAACAGTCTGAGCAGCAGCATAAAGGGCATCGACCATTAAAGTGCATCACGGACATACAGTCAATGCAAGTCCAGTTTTATGTTATTGTATTGGTGACATGGACTGACGGACTTTTATTAGACATAGTAAAGTGACAGGAAAGTATATGAGTAGTGTTTAAAGAGTGCGAGAGAGAGTTTTTAAAGGGTGCAAACGAGTGGGTGAGAGAGTTGCAGATTGGGTGATTATTTATGTTTTGGTTTGTGTGATTTTAATGTCTTTCTTATTCTGTAAAGCACTTTGAATTACCTTGTGTATGAATTGTGCTATACAAATAAACTTGCCTTGCCTTGCCTTGGTGGATGTGGCTATTGTCCATGGTAGGGGGGCACAGAGGGGAGGAGCTCTGAGGATACAAGCTGTTAGTCACTCTGGTTGTTCTGGTCTGTATGGGCCTGTACCTTCTACCTGAGGGCAGCAGGTGGAAAGGTGATGAGGAGGATGCAGGACGTTGTGCACTGTCCTCAAACAGCGAGTGGTGTAGACGGTACTGACCTCTTCCCCTGTTTTCACCACTGGCTGGAGTGCGTGCTGGTCGGCCTTAGTTCAGCTGGAAATTCACACTTATAATACATAATAATAGAACATCCTGATAAAACACTACTGATGGGACAGTTGTAGAAGTTCACCATCAGTGGTCTGGGGATGTTGGCGCTCCTAGTGGGAAATGTAGGGGAGACATAAAAGACACTGGTAACACTTTATAATGACAACACAATTCAACACTCTTCAACCTTAAACATAGACTTAATTTAAAATGAACAGATCTTCTTACCTATACCTACGTCACCTTCTCACCCTAACCCCTTAATTAGGTAGTTACAGTTCTTAAAATTTATTTGCTCATTATGAATTAAGTTTCTTCCTGCTTTATTAGGGTAGTTAAGGTGTAGTTATTATAAAGTGTTACCAAAACATGTATTGATGTAGTAACAGATGATATGAAGTTAACTGGTGTGTAAATAGAGAATGCAGATGATGAGGTTTAAGGGAAAGTTAACACATAAACTTTACTTATACAATCCTAAAATTTATAGGCCTGCTAGATTATGTGCAACCATATCTTGGTCAGACATGTCTTGGTTTGGCCCTGGTTTAGTCCACATGTAGACCGAGTTTGATTCTCCTCCAGTTCTGACTTAGTCCTGATCTTTTCCTGGTTAAGTTCTGGGTTGAGTGTCGGTTTTGATGAAGTGTATGTGCAAGTATGAACATGAACAATGCTTACTTTGCTTGAATGGTTACAGACAGGAAATCACAAAAACTGCAAATGGTAATGGTCACATTTTTGTATAGTGCTTTTCCTACCTTCAAGGCACTCAAACTGTTTTACATCAAGGAACCACTCACACAATCATACACCAGTGTACGCAGACATTGGGGTCAAGGTAGGTTAAGTGTCTTGCCGTCTTGTAGATCGCCACTGCCAACCTGTTCGTCAGTGGATCTGACCACTCAGTCAATGATGTTTATGTTGTGAGCTGCATTCGAACAGCCAACCGACAAACACTGTACCAACTGAGCTACTGTCACCCCATGTAATATATCTTTTCTTAGTAGGCTAACCTGGCTAACCATGCAGCAAATTATTGACACAACCCACACAATCCAAATACAAAGTAGAGATCTTTATGTTACAGTTGAAATAATAACTCAGTAGCGGGTGTTTCATTTTACCTTAAATCACAACCAAAACCTTTTAACATGAAGTCAAGTAGACCAAAATTTGCAAACAGTTTCCTCGTCAATGCTTTATTGAGAACCATTGCCAGATAAACAAGCAAGTGTTTCGTTTTATCTTTTGTGCTTAAGAGAAGTTGCCTCTTTACAGCTCTCACTCTCTCCTCTCTAAAATTAAGTGCCAGTTCTCACACAGCCCCTTTCCTCCAGGAGTCCTTGGCCTTCCCTTTAAATCATCTTTAATATCTCTCAATCTAATACACGCTCAGGTGTCATGGCCGAAGTGCGGTTTGATGCTCCACCCACTTGAACACAGCTGAAACCTTTTGTTCAGAGCCAGGGCTTCAGGACAGCATTTCACACAATATCATCAGCAACAGTGACCAGCCAGGACACTTATAAACTCTGAAATCTCTGTTATAGACATGTGGTTCACCTTCAAGTGCATATGAAAGGCTAAACTACACATTAAAAAAAACAAAAAAACAGACATAGTTAAGTTTGCATAAATAGTTTATTTTGCATGAACTCCTGTGCAGGTGTAGTCTTGTTTGGGTCAGATACATGAACATACGGTACATAATAGTTTTCAAAGTTTTTGCCACATGACTGATCGCTCTTTAGTTGACCAAAAATTTCTTTAGTCGACTACAGCTCTAGTAATTCCATAACTGTTACTTCGCAGCCATGTTAAGGGGCCAAAAGCAGTCTAATTTTCACATAGTTATGATTAGACTGATAAATCTAATCAACAACACCTTTATTTTCTTAAATGAGTTTTTAACCGGCCAGAAATATGTGTTAGTTGTGTATAAATTGTATCTGCATTTTGGATGGAATTTTCAGCGTTGATGACTTAGGTAGAGGTATTCCATTTTAAAACGTAATTCAACTTCCTTTATTTTTGCACTTTTTTTTCTAAATTTTTTCCCCAAACTGCCCCTTAACTGACATTAAATTATAATAAATATTTACCACAGGTACAATGAAAAACATAGCTTTAAGTTTAAATGTAAACACCACCAACAAAAATGACTTTGACTTGTGAGTAATGTGTTATGGATAAAATTAACTGTATTATTTTTTTACTGCCTGGATCTCTCACTTTATTTTTCTTTTCATTTTTTCACCATCCTCTCAGATAAATGTACTATTGTTAGATACAGCAGGTCCCTTTTTGAATTCAGTAACAGCCCTTTGAGAGCTTTTGTGCATGTGAATGGTGCTAATCACAAACAACATGCTACTGATTTTTACTTAAGCACAAAATACATACTCACCATAGTCTGTATAATAGAAGTGGACTAAGGGAGTGTGAAGTCGCCCATAGCGTTCAGCTCCAGTCAAATGAAGCTCATCAAGGCCAGCAGTTATAGCGGGGAATTTGGAGTGGAGTTCTTTATTTAGAATTCCGACCACGAGTATCATAGCAACCAAAGAGCCAATTCGGAGCGAGGTTGTTGAAGGTAACGCCCCCTCACCATCTGCACCGCTGGTATAGCAGGGAGCAGGCACTGAGCAACACTGTCAATCAAACCTGTTACTAATGCTAGCGGAAGTGACATCATGGAAAAAAGTCAACTGATTTGTTTGTTATTAATGCTAATATCTTGATTTATGGACCAAATAGCCAAATAAAACCACCAGGCTCAAGGGTAAATACAAACGTTTTAAGACCAAAATGACGAGCCTGAAAGTTACAGAGAAAGAGGGGACAGTTTTTCAATGGAAAGTGAATTGGAGCCAGAGCTGATGGAGCCCATGCTCACTTCTTATTTGGAACCCAGCGGCTAGAAGGTTTTATATGTACAGTCTGATAGGCATTCATTATTATACACATAGGTTAACCTATATAATTGTTGTTGGTTCATTGATAGCAAAGTATAGAATTTACCCCCAAACTTCAAAACCACATGCAAAAATCTGGGTATTCACAGATTCACCAATCAGAGAAACGCATGTTCTTGTAAAAATATACATGGCAACTTGCAAGTAAAAAAAAAAGAAAAAAGATGTATTAAACTCTATTAATTTTAGGTCAAGAAATTATAAATGTAATTTTGATTGTTACAAAAGGTATTCCAGAGGCCATGGTATGTCACACTTTAGAGACACATTTGAACAAGTATTGTCTGTCTAATCCCTCAGTCATATGACCCATAGCAAAAGAAAAAAATGAATTCTGTCAACTGGACAAAGTCTTAGAGTGAAGCCGTTTCGCCTTGTCATCCCAGAGGCTTTTTCAGCAACAAAACAGCACAACAGAGAATCAAAACCTAGGAGAAAAGGTGTATTCTCTGCACAGCTGGTGTGTCTGAAAAGCTTCAGAGGATTTTAAGACAGTATGAAATGTCAGTTTATTTCAAACCTACAAACACTTTAAGACAGAAACTGGTTCACCCAAAGGACAAAACCCCAAGCCACAAACAAAGCAATGTAGTCTACTCTATTCAGTGTAGTGAAGAGTGCAGTGAGCGATAGATTGGAGAAACAAAACAGCCACTCTATAAGAAAATGTACCAACCCCATCATGAGAGCAGCTCGGGACCCCAGTCGGCTGTACATCTACATCTTAAAGCCACTAACCACTCTTTTAAAGAAAAGATATGGTTTGAGAGGGGAGTTAAAGAGGCATCTTTGAACAGGAATGGGGAGTTTAGACATAATTTATCTCCTATTTATAACTCCACCCTCAGACCTAAATCAAAGCAAGCAAAACAATAGTGCTAACCAGTATGTTAATAGGTGTGAGAGCACCCATTAGGGCCCTGAATGATTATGCAAAAATGACTCAGGCACAGTTCACACTTAGTGTAGCTCAATAGACCTAGCCAACAAACAGCAACTGTAAACAAACACATGTGTTAGCTTCAGTGTGGTTAGCTCCTTCCTTCAAACAGATAAATGCAGTGTCCACGAAACATCTCCACTCTAAAACTTTTGTTCAGCTGACAGAATTGAAGTTTTCTTTTGTCAATCTGAAGAAGGAGGCAGTAGAGCTGGATGATATTGCAAAAAAGAAAAAAATAGTCTCTTGAAAATTGGCTTTCAGTATTGATTTTTGAACATAAACAAGTCAGATTATTTATCATGGCAGTTTAACACAAAAATCGAACATTTTGCCTCCAAAGTCTGAACTCTGCTTTCAACCACATGCTTTTCTTGACCGAGGATCAGCTTTGGACCTCACGGATATCGCTGACAGTTACACACGATTAAATGTTGACCCCAAAAATTAGGTACATGATAATTGTTCAGCGGTAGTAGGTTGGGACTGCTTTGCAAGGCTACAAGTTCATGATAAAATGGACAGCTTCTTACTTTACAATATTAGTAACTGGAATCAAAGGTATAATTAGGGTCTTGCACTTTCAGAAACTCTGCACTAGTCTCTGCTCGTGTTTCATCATACACTGACAATAGCTGGAGCCTAATTAGTCTGTTATTTGTGCTATGTTCAAGTGGATACAAATAGATCTTACTGTTAATTAGCAGCACAATAGAGGGGTACATTTTTAGCACTAGTTCTTGCAATGGGATATGATGACATAGAGGGAGTGCCATTGTCAGACCAGAGGTAGCAGTGATTGTTGAACTGAACTTTCCACACAAAGCTCTGGCCTCTAGTCCTGTGGGGCTTTGTTCTGTGTTTTACTTTCACCTTTCTGTTGCAGGTGAAGTGATGGATAATTGGGGTCAACAACGATTACATTTTGGGCTCCCCTCTTGAGGTGTAAAGAGCTCTGTTTTTAGCCTTGCTGTGGTGCAGCGGGGGGAACGAATGTGGGGCGGTGTCAAGGAGAAATAAAGCAATGTCAGATGGATAAATTGCGTATTGGGTTTTTCCTTGTGAAATATAAGTCTTACAGTGTTAAAAAGGTTATCTTCAACTACTTTGTTAGTTTAAATGGTAAATGGTCACATATTTAGGATATATAGAGCTTTACCGTCTTCAAGGCACTCAAAGCGCTTTACATCACACATTCACACACACACACTTATGCACCAGTGTACGCAGACAACAGGCACGATGTGAGTTAAGTGTCTTACCCAAGGACACAACAAGAACAGTCATCTGTAGGAGCTGGAATTGAACTGCCAACCTATGAGTCAGTGGATCTGACCTCTCAACCAGTGATGTGTATATTGAGACTGGGACTTGAATCACCAACTTTCGCATCAGTGGACAAACGCTCCACAAACTGAGCTACTGTCGTTTATGTGCTTATTTTTAATGAAGAGATAATAGTTGTGGTTTTAACTTTCAGTCCAAACAAGGGCTACACAAAGGCTGCATTTATTTTTCACACGCAGACTCATTTGTTTAAACTGGTAATAAATAATCTGACTTTTTAGTCCAGTCTAATTACCCCTGACATTTTCACTTATTTAAATGCATTTGTGCCATTCCATTAATGTTTTATTGGTGAGTCATTTTGTTTGGTCATTTATTCTTAAGTGGCAGTTCATTCATGTGAGTATTGACTAATTGTTTTTCCTATTACTATTCACTTGTTATAATGTTTTCTTACTTACATTTTAGATCTCATGGGGAAGAACAAAAATTGAGGTTAGCCTTTTAGTTCTTGTAGAAAAAGTTATCTGCGTTTGATCCTTCCTTAACAGTGCTGTTTAGAAAAAAAAAAAATAATACAATTGATTTACTCGACCTATCTTCAGGTTGAGTATTTATATTTGATCACAATTGGTCCAAACTAGTTATGGGACCATCAACTCTTTTATGGGATCTGAATCTTCATTTCAAAGCACCGTTCAAAAGAAAGGGTCTCTTTTACTGTTTATGCATATTTCAGAAGCCAATGTAAGAAGTAATTTTAACAACAAGCTAATCAGAGAGACAAAAGACCAAGGCTCAGATGTGTTAAGATGGTTCAAACTGAGAGTGGGAGTATGTTTACCTCTTGGAATAATCAAAATAAAAAGTTGCACTACAATAATAATAAAAGCTCTCACTCGTGTTGCCTGCTCTGCTTCTGATCTGGTTCTTGTGTTGGATCAATGTAAATTAGTATAAAAATGCAAAAAACTAGAACAAAACAGATTCGGTTCTTTTAAAAATGAAATCTGTAACCATTTCCTTGTAAGATTAATGAATTTGTACATGGTCCCTGTCAAATAAAGAATAAAGAAAGAAATTTACATTAAAGAACTGTTCAAAAGAGTCAACTTATTTATGAAGGTCACATCACCAGTCACTACTTAATCCTAACCTTAACCTTTTTAAACACATATCTTAACTTTAAATCATGTCGTTGATCTAATAATAAAGTGACCTAATTTTTGTCCCCATAAGGCAGATAGGTTCCCATGAATTGAGTTTGTATACAGATTTTAGTTCCCACGGTGTGATAAATACCCACTCAGGGTGTTGAGCTGCTGATAATCCTGAAGCTAGAAAATAAATGCCACACACCTTTTGTTCCCATTTTTATCATAAATATTTCAGAAATAACACCAGATCAGTCAGTGTCTCTGGGAAATAAAAAAATTGCAATATTCAACAAATTCATGTGCTACTGCCCTGCTTCAGACACAAGCCGCATTTGTTTACTCTTCGTGGACCTGCAAAAGCATAGCTGGTCTCACCTGTGCTGTTGGGATTAGCATAGCCTGGTGTTGTCCCTGTGTCTCTGGAGATGCACTGACCTTATACAGACAGCCAAAGTGAATGACACAATGTTAACCCTGCGATCAAACTGCTAATTCGACACCAGAGCTATATCTTGATGAGCTGCACACGCTTTTGTCCCAGGAGGAAAGCTAAAGTTCAATCTAAATGGAAATAGATCTTTGACATTTCACAATACTGAAAAAGAGAATCAAGAAGAAAAAAAAAATATTGTGTGTTCAGTGGGGATAATAACATTGGAACTGTTGTAATACAGAGCAAACAGTGAAATGGTGCTCCCTGGCTGGCTGGTTTGTATGTCCTCAATAAACCCAACTTTCTGATTGAATAAACTCAGATGAAAAAGTATTTGGTGGAAAATAAAGTTTTTGAAGAAGAAACTAGACACGTTTTGTTTGTACAATGAATGGCACCAAAACAGACCCAGTCAAAAGAAGTTTTAAGCAGATTTAATAAGGCCAAGGTGAAGGTACAATGTCACATACTGGACATCCACATGGAGACAATCTGGCAAATTAGGAAGAGAACACTAAAAACAAACTAAAAAGGGGAGCTGATGAAACACAGGTGCAGCATATTAGGGTGGAGTAACAGTCAAAGGCAGGAACAAAAGAGTGCAGGAAGTAAATCTGCAATAGAAACAAGGTAAATGGTTTCAAAATAAAACAATTAGGCCTAGCGAAAAAAAAAAACAAAAACACATTTGACACATTTACACATGCTGTTTGTAACTAAGAATGTTTTAATGCTGTGTTTTGTTTTGTTTTTTTTAACTACTGTGTCCAAGTAATTTCTCAGTTGTATCAATAATGTTTGTCTAAGTCTAAATCTGAAACGCTAATATCCATATACAAGCTGTATAGCGTTCTGGTGTAAAGAAACATGCCAAACTTCTTCTGATTGTTTATTTTATGAACACAAGGGCTGCTGTATAGCATAATCCACGCCAAAACAAGAGCAAAACAACAGCAGTCTCAACTCACTAGAGCCAGTCTCCAAAACAAACCAGTAACTCACAAAGCAACTGAGTGTCACATACAAAAGCAATTACATGAACAACAAAAGGTGTCAACTCTGAACTAAAAACAGATATTTTACAGATTATAATGTTAAATATGTAAACAAAGCAAGGTCAGAGGATTTTAAAGGTGCACTATGTCACTTTTTTGTGAAGGGTCAGTTAACTGCTTGCTGTCATGTTGTTATTGCTCAAAAAAATTAAAAAACAAGCATCCTACCAGACAAAGCATAAACATCTCCATAAAGACAAGCACAAAAAAGCACCTTAATGTCTGATTAATGTAATTCAATAATTGATAAATCTTCAACCCTTAAACACAATTACAATGAAAACTAGAATAAAGTTGTAGTTAAAAAAATAACATAATTTTACTGAAAATTAAGTCGACATTTAATGGTCCAGGGCTGGACACTGAATCAAAATGAACGCAGACTGCAAAAGGCTGCAGCTTGAATGAGTGAAAAGCTTACAGAAACACCCATAAAGGATATCAAACTTTGAAATATGGATGTTTTACATGTCCCATAAGTTTGTAAGTTATTAGACAAATCGACACTGCAGTTTAGCTGCCACCTCTCTGCTCGTACGCATCAATCACAAACTATTGAATGAAGTAGGCTATATTTTCTCCCTGTGGAGTGACCAGACTCCTCCTTGGAAAAAGTCTGCAGAGTGTGGCGGTCCCTGGGGCTCATTGGGCAAGCCACAAACAGGTGGAGGAGTCCCAGCGGGATTCCCATGCTTATTGAAGGTAAGTGCGGATTTGCCATGAGTTTTGGAACAGAATTCATTTTTCCTCTTACTATCCTCTATCCTCTCTGGGAACAAGACAGGGCTTTCAAACATAAATCACGTGCGTACATAAGAAACCGTGTCATGCTTTGGCCCACCTTGTCCAACTGAGCCAAAGCCACACCTATGCTGTGTCTGGGCACAGTTCAGTTGATTTTATGGAGATGCAAAGAGAAGACCCTGTCCACAAAGCCACATTCTCTGTGGAGAGATTTCACTAGAATAGGTGAGGGACATTCAGTACCAATTGCCAAAAAACTGGCAGCTGAACAGGTGCTGCCTAAACTGAGGCGCCTGCCTCTCCCTGAGAAAGTCCTAAAGCTCCAAAAAGGGAAAAAGAAAGGACAAGCTCTCTGCAAAGACGCACCAGATTTCAAAGAGGATGAAAATGCCATAAGTTGCCTTAATGATCTGGTGTTTGTTAAGCAAGCCAAACCTCCTGTATATACTGTGGTGGATGTGGACAGAACCACAGAGAAAAGGATTTACCATGTACAGTTAACACTTGGAGATAATATTGTGACTGCCAGAGGCTTCAATGCAAAGATTGCTAAAATAATGCTGCAGCCCTCATCCTAAATAGGTTTGGGTACAGTTTTAAAGTAAATGAACCACATGTTTAGAACGGTACTTCTGAAAACAAAGATGCACCTTCACTCACCCAGGAAGGCTCAAGTGATGCACCCACTAAAGTCCAATCCTCCTCCAGTTCTGCTCACAGGCTCTGCCAGGAGAGGGCGCTACTGGAAATGCACAGGAGGTTTCAAAGAATGTCACTTCTGTTGTGCAAGAAGATGTCCCTTAGGTAATGTGCACATATGACATGTCCACAGTGAAAGAAAGGGCAAAACACTACATTATTGACCATATACCACACGGACTCCTGCCAATGTTAGCTGCAATGGGAGTTTTGGAAAGAGTGAAGAAGTCAGAGGAAAAGGCAACTCCATCAGAGTCTGCACCAGTGAGCCCACTGTCACAAGATCCCGTGAATTCAGTTATCTAGGAACCTGCAATTGAAATGCATGACAGGCCTGAGTTTTCTGAGACAGAGACACCATATACCACAAGGACACCTACCGATGTGTGCTGCAGTGGACATTTTTCTAGAGAGTGATGGCGTCAGGCCTGAGGTTTCTGAGACAAAGAAACCAGTGGTACAAGGTGTCACAGAGGTGAAGAAAGAGGTGCCAGATCATACAGTGGTGGAGAGATCAGCAGATGGAATCCAAGCCACAGACCAATCAACCAGAAACTAAAAAGACTAAGATTTTCACTGTGGTCATTGAATTGGCCAGAGCAGAGCCTGTCACCTTTCTTATTAGAGCAAGCACATCAGTGAAGGTGAAGACAAATTAAGCCTCCTCAGCTGAAAGCACCAGCTCCTCTGTGTTTCACTTTGGGCCCACTATGACCTACAACCTGACTCACGCTCTGGTCAAGAAAATACTGCAAAAGAACAAAGTTTACAGCCAGCATATAAGCCACATCATTGACAGCAGACTGGACAACAAGACCAATAAACAACTTATCCTGGGGTCAGATACCTTCATCAGCAATAACAAACTCATGACAATCACCAAACAGGCTGCCAGAAATCTAGAAACAGAATATGGCTCACCTACCAATTACCTTATAATGAATCAATAAAAAGCATCTTTGTAGAGAATTTTTCAACACACATACAAAAAACAAATCAAAATTTGAACTGAATTGGTATCAGATAACAGAATTAAACCTGGACTTGATCAAGATTAAACCAGGGCTAACAGGACCATACCATCTTGAGAATGTCCAGTATCATCAGATCTGGAAAGCCAAACAGGATTATACACTTCACCAACCATATCTCCAGTGTGTTAATAAAAACATACTGTCCCTGCCAAATAAAGCGTCTATATCAGGGGTGTCCAAACTCAGGCCCGGGGGCCAAATGCGGCCCTTGGACCAGTTTTTCTTGGCCCTCAAGCCTCCTGCTGAACTGGCCCAATTGATCATAAGCAGTACTTTTAACAGCAAATTTAATTATTTCTGCCACTATCACCTCAAACATCACATTGCATTGTGATACAGACCTAAAATGAATGTGTTTCAAGCTTTATGAATACACAGCGGCTCCGTCAAAGCTGTGTAAAAAGCACCGCGCTGCATTGATCACTGGTCTGTGGCCCTCCGCTTCGAATATGTTTTGAGATGTGGCCCTCGATGAAAAAAGTTTGGACACCTCTGGTCTATATGTTACTACTCCATTTATTCCAAAGAGACTATTTCTGACATTGTCACACCTGCATAGTTGGATATACAAATATGTCTTCACTGACTTTTTTGTTCAGTACGATGTGTAGAATATGTGTACCAAATATCAATTTCATTTTTTGTCGTATTTTTTGTACTGAGTTTCAGATTTTTATGTTGTTTTTTATCCGGTTCTGACTCCAAAAGGTCATGTGTAAATCAAAGTTTGAGGTGGCGCTGCTGAGTCGTCTTTCATTATTTTTTCTTGGGGTCTTCGCTCATCGAGTCCTAATTATTGATACTGGTTACTGGCAGGTCCGTCCTTGTTTATTACTTGATTGTTACCATTTTCTGTCCTCCAGTTAGTTTTAGTTAGTCCCTCGTCTTGACGTTGTTCTTGCCTTGGCCTAATAATACAGTATATTATTTCCCTATTATTTTGTCAGTGTAACAAACAGCCAAGTTTGTTACTAGATTAATAGCACCTTTCACTACATGCACTTTAAATTGCACATACACTTTAATAGCACACAGCACTTTAAGCATTATTTGCACTGTAAAAAAAAGAATTGCACAAAAGGATTTAAAAATGTTTATTTAATTTGTCTGATTTTACCCAGTTTTAGATCTGGGCACAGAGGCATTTTAATTGAAGCTGCGTGTCCTGGAGGGGAAAGAGGACAAAATTAACAGCTAATTAATACATGGGATATGTGCAATATTAGTGCAATGTTTGTTGAGAATGTTTTGAAGTGTTGGTGTGTTCTGTAATTTGTAGTGTTTTTAGTGAAAGTGTTTTAAAATGTCTTAACTTACCACCTCCTTGTCCTTGTGTCCAGGTGTCAAAGAGATCCCCAGGGAAACAAGCTCCCTTAAAAAGGTTCCGGGGCAGGACCAAGGTGGGGGAGGTGTAGGGGAGACATGTTGGGCATTTTTAAATGGTTTATGGGTTTTAAGTACATTTGGTGTTTGGTTTTAGGGTTTATGTATTTTAATATGTATAATGTTGATTTGGGTTATGGGTTTATTGGGTTGTATGGAGGTTTGAGTTTTAAAGAGCTAAGGCTAGTTTTTAAATACCCCTAGTAATTAATAGTAGTATAGTCCAGTTAGAGGAACAGGATAAAAGGCACCTGCAACCATCAAACCATGTTCTGCTGCTGGAGATGATGCTGCTCCTCTGACCTCCATTTGCACAATGCACCTGGCACTTTAATAATTGATGGGAGAAAGAAATAAAAAAATTGTGGACCACACCCGTGCTGCTGTCTTCTGTCACACCTCCTACCGCTAACGGCCAGCCTACGTTACAGTCAGTTAGTAGTACCCTTTTAAACAAATATTACCACTTTTTGGGACAAGAAGGCACATAGCAGAGAAGTGAGAGATAAGATGGATACACGCATTTAGAAGATCCAGATTGTTTAGAGATTTTACCGATTAAGACCTGAGGCACCAATGCTCTAAATGAAAACCACTCACGCAGAACTCCCTATCAGCCACATCCAGAACTGAAGCTATCATTCAGACAACAGCCCAAAGAAGGCTACTGCAAAATAGGATAGATTTGTCATTGCTGTGAGCAATGTTTAAGAGGCATCCACATTTTGCGTTACATTATTTTTCAAAACAAAAATATATCACATTAGTATTGTTTAGCCTTAAAATATTGTAAACGGTTTCTATTTTTTAAACAAGAAAGCAGAAGCTTTGGAAGGAAGCCCACAGTTTTGTCAAGTCACAGCCAGAATTTGGAGATGTTTTCGGGGAAGAGGAGCAATGCCAGGCCCCTGCAGTGGCGGCTCCAAAGAAATTCCATAGAGGGGGCAATGGGGGGTTCAGATTATATGATGACGGGATGAAGAAATTCTGGTGCAACATATACCAAGACATTAAAGGTATTATGTTTCGCAAAATTGACTCTTGTGAGCCATGTTAGAATATTATTACCTCATCAAAACATACCTGAAGTTGTATTTTGTTTCATTCACTCATGTTTAAGTTTTAAGTTTAAGTTAGTTTTTTTTTATTAATCTGTCCTCATCTCTATAGAAAATGCTCAGTTCCACTTTGTGATGTCATGATGCAACAGTTTTCAAGTTCACAGTTACATTTTACCTTTATTTTAGTAGAGATAGGCAATTCCAGGGCTGAAATTATCCAAAGGATTCTAGTGAAGGTGTATGGAGTTTAAAAACACAGTGGAGCACTTCCTGTATTGCCACATGACATCACAAAGTGGAGCAGAGAAAAGAGCTTGACCTTAATATGCATGAATTGTCTGTTTAACGTGTGAATGAAACGAAACACAACTCCAGGTATGTTTTTAATGAGGAAACAACATTATAGCATTGATCAAAAATAGCATAATAAGGGCCCTTTAAAATAAAAAAAATTACAGTTATTTATTATGATTTCTGTATTAACTTATATTTACTGGCGTATTCTTTGGTGTATTTGTCTTTTCTGCAAATCTTTGTACATAATCCTCCAGAGGCAATGTAAGACTATGGCTTTAGTGTTTGCAAGATCTGTCAAAAAGCAGGGAGTCTGGGGCAGGTTTTCAACAAAAGTGATATTATTTTTTGTCTCCTGGTGTGTTTAAGAGACTGTGAATAAACTAGGCCATTATTCTATCTGCCCTTTATCACATAATGCACATAGCTAGCCATATGTGAATGTTAAATAAATAGCCTATAATTTGTAATACAGGCAAAAGATGCAGCTGGGTCTGGTGTTTACCACATGATCCCTCCCTCGTCCACATTTTCACTCACTGAGGACAGTCTTACCTTTAGCAGACACCTGCCTCACACAGAATGCTCTTGTTTGTCCTGTGGCTTTTGTTGTTTGGCTGTAGATCTTGTGATGAATAAAACCTGTCCTCTGAGCCACTGCTACGCTGCCAACCGCAAAACACAGCACTTTTATTCACAGTAATTTGCTTTTAATTCATCGTTTGAATGTTCAGATGCTGTTATCATTATTATCATGTTGTTATCATGTTGTTGTCACTTTTTCTAGGTAAGAAATGTACTTTGTTGTGTAGCACGTGTCTTTATTCCAGTTCTTCTGCCCATTTGTGCCCAGTATTTCATGCAGAATTCACAAAACACTATATAAATTATGTAGAAAATGCCTTTTTGTTAGTCCCATGGTTGCATATTCCTTTTCGTGACTGTTGTAAACACTGTGGACACTTTCTACATGCTCAAAACAGGCCAGGCATCTAAACATCCTGACTCCTGATTGGCCAGCGTGCTAATTGTGTATATCTGTTATTCTAGTTTGAATATTTTCATGGAGGATGGAGGTTCAGGGCCTTTGTTAGACCGCCCTTGTCCCCCTTGAACATTCTAGGCAAAACAATACCTTCTCCATAGACAATACCAGGTAGCTGATCCTTGATTGGAAAATTTAAACAGATGAACTTTAAATGTTTTTTCCTCAAATCCGTTTAAAGCAGTGCTGTTTGCTCCACTATAGCGGAGAGACACATGGATCTTTATGAGGCCTGCTGCTTTATTGACTGTGTGATTATCGAGATTAGACTCAGCTGCATTTTGCTTAAGAATGAATGAGGTGCCATTTGAGCAGCCATTATGTGAGACAGGTAGTGAGTCTCTGTGCTGCTGTGTGGATGTTTTTCACTTCAGCTCAAAATCATTAGAGGACAAGAAAAACATCTCCATGCATCATAGTGACATTTAAAAGAGTTTCAATCAATTCTGAGTCCTTCCGTCTTTTGAGCTCAGAGAAGGCATTAGTGTTTCTGTTGTTTTTAACTCAACCTTTATTTTACCAGGAAGTCCCTTGAGATAAAATGTTTTTGGAGGAGGACCTGCCAAGAGGCACCTCAGCAAACACAATAAAAAATAATGTAATGAAGAAAAAATAGTAAAATGCCTAAAACGTCCCTGTCGGCTTGAGTTTAACTGCGCATTTCACTTCCACTCTTCTTAAGCAGAGGAGAAACATTATGCATTATTTCTGTTGTTAATGGCCTCACTCATGCTCTTGAGTGTCTTTACTTTGTCATTTTATATTTAAATACTTACAACAGTGGCATCTACTGGCAGCAGAGGGATTTTTATTGAAAAAAGTAGGATAAGCAACCTCTTTTGACATGCTAACAGAAGCTCGCAGTTGTCATAAACACAATTTACTTACAAGAACTTACAAGAACATTTACCTGTGACTTCTCAAATCAGAAAAATTCAAAGGAGTGTGTTATTTGAGTGCTGAGAGGGAGCAAACTAACTGAACAGACTCCTCAAACAAGTGTGAATGAAGCAACTCTGGGTATGTTTTTGATGAGGGAACACTCTTACAACATAATACGTGTCCTTCCTTTAAATGAGTTCAGGAGAATTGGTTCCTGTAGCTGAGGTTAGAAAATTTCTGTTGCTTTAAGTAAAAGTTAATGTTGATGATGTAACCTTGGACCATTTAGCTTGTTGCTTTACGACAGTGAAGGACCGACTCCTGTCATAAATCTGCATTGCTCATACTGAACGAAAGCTTTTTTCTTTACAAAAACTGGCAACTTGCAGGGTCAGAGGTAACAGGTGGGCGCTAGACTAATTACAACCCTTAAAAGCTCTATTTGTGCTTTTCAAACTACACAACTACACTGTATTTTTCGTAGTCTGACCTTCAACAATAGAACTTGCCAGAATGTACACTCCGTTTATGCCACCCGTCGCATTCATTAAATAATGGAGTTTGATTCTCCTCGTGTCTGTGTCTGGATACACTTTTGCAGATGCCAGGTTTGTTGTTGAAAATCCCACTGTGATGAAACTACATTCACATGCACCGTCCGCGCTCTTGTCACAGCCTCTGACCCCACCCTGACCCCACCATCCCATCAGCTCCTCTCATGTGGAACTCTTCTTGTTCCTCTGTTAGTTTTTGTCATAGTAATTCATCTGGATTCAAGTGCAGATACTGATTTAGTATGTTTATTATTTATTCTTGTTGTACATAACCTTAGTTGTGTCCACTTACTGTGCTTACGTTTTGTTGCTGTATAGCTTTACTTTGCGGGCGCAGTGTTAGTGTGTTCGATTTTATACATGTACATTGTAAAGTCTTTGTACTTGTGTTGATTTTGATTGCATGTTTGTCTTCTCCTGCTGTTCTTGAACTTTGCGTTGCAACTCTATAATAAAAATACAGGTTTATCTTATCTTATAAAAAGTAATCTTTGTTGGGAGCTGACAGCTGCTGTATGGTGTTAAAATTACAACAGTTTTTGCAATTACAAAACTTTTTAAAAAGAGGTAAAACTGCTGCACCACTAGTTTTATTTCTGTATACTACACTGTCAGAATTCATGAGAAATGGCTAACTCCTCCTATAGTTATAGTAAAAGAAAAATTCAACTATAAAATTTCAGTAGTTGTCATAACGATGGACAGGAGGACCAAAGATTCAGAAGTCTAAGTTTACAGAGAGTGAAATGCAAATGAAGTTAGGTGGATCAGACAGTTGAGAATGGGGTTGTTTGCAGTGGTTTTTGAGCGGGTCGTGGGCAGCGGGGTCAGAGATGAGGTAGACCTGGGTGCGAGGTGACCTGGGTGAGAGGTTTGTACGGTTGTGGATTGTTGGGTCGGAAGCAGAGGAGCTGAGCAGATCCAGGGAACGGGGTCTGGCAAGGGACAAAAAACTGAGGGCAGAGTAATAAATGTGAAACTTGAGACTGAGCCGACCACTGTGGATACACGGATGGTCTGCGCTGAGTGTCAGGTCCACGGTCTCTTTGTCCTCCCCAGGTGCAGCTTGATTATGGAATGAGTTGCAGGTGTGCGTGGGAGGAGCCAGAATCTCCGCCTCAAGACTCTGACACAGAATGGACGGGGAGACAGCACAAGAAAGACAGGACAGACTCGGATCATGACAATAGTAAAAGTGAAAAAATACTGGAAATTTTGAAATTGTCTTTTAGTATGAATCATACCTGGATGATTTAGGGATTACAAAGACATCCTCCTCCTAGTTTACATCTTAAAATCTCCATTATTGCCATATTTAGCTTAAATTGATTGTGTGTTGACACAATCCCCATCTCTGTGGTCCTTCCTTATGCAAACCTTTTATCGACCTTTGACCAGCTAAAACACAATAATCTCACACATCGGAGAAAGGCTCAGACTCAGATGTAAAGTGAATAGAAACGTGGACAGGTAAATTAGATGGAGAGAAAGAGTGAGGAAGTAAAAGGGAGGGGGGGAGACAAGGGAAGAGAGAGGAAAGACAGGAGAAAGGAAAAGAGACAAGGGACGAGAGAGGAAAGACAGAAGAGAGGAAAAGACACAAGAGACGAAAGAGGAAAGACAGGAGAGAGGAAAAGAGACAAAGGAAGAGAGAGGAAAGACAGGAGAGAGGAAAAGAGACAAAGGAAGAGAGACAAATGAGAGAAGGAAGAAACAAGAGTGAGTGGAGAGAGAGAGAAAGGAAAGATGAGAGAGAAACAGGAGAAGAGAGGGAGAGGAAGAGACAACTACAGAGAGGCTAGAGAAGGCAGAGAGAGACAGAATGAGAGAGGGGGCAGATAGAGAAATGGAGAGAGAGAGGAAGATACAGACAAAGAGAGGGCAGAGAGAGGGAGGAGAAGAGAGAGCAGGAGGAGGAAGAGAGGGACGAGAGACTAACGAGAGAAGGATGAAAAGAGAGTGAGAGAGAGTCAACTGGCATGTATAAGTAATGCAATAGATACCTACACTGTGAATGTGCAACACAGTCACTTTCTTATCTGCAAAGACGTTCACTGGAGACGTGAACCGTGAGTCCGACTGTGCAGTTCACTTGCCAATTTGCTTGCCTTCTTCTGTAGTGTCCTTGGAGACTTCTATAAATAAAATGAGTTGAGCCATATACCCTACACATATTCCCATGTCTCCTCCAATAATGTACATCTGGATGCGTGTTTCATAGGTCATGCAATCTGTAACCTATTATCTCAGGAGGAATTATGTTGGCGAAAAGTAGACTGGAAGGGTGAAACAAAGACTTGAGATATGCTTTAGTCCAGGTTGCTACCGCCACCCCCTCGCCGTAATTAAATCACGTCAGAAAAAGGCAGTGGACTCAGACGTAAGGGGCCAAAACCAAATAGAAAAGTCGACAGGTTAATTACCGGCCCCTCTATGAAGTGTTTGCACGAGCGGGGACATCCAATTACTGCACACAAAAGACAGATAAATCAACAAAGGTGTAACAATAGCAGAGTATAAAGGTTAGGGTGGAGGTAGTTCACTTCATTATAATCTATTGCATTAATGGATAGCGTGGGATGTTTTAATAAGGGGACTTTGGTGAAAAGATTAAATGATGCAGAAGTGAAACTACTATGAATCTGAAATGGAAATATGTCTTTTTGATAAGAGAACTTTATACTTTATATGTTCTATATCATACAAAATGTAAAATTCACTTAGTATCCTACAACAGTAAATAAACATATAGCTAAGTATACTATATGTAATTTACCTTCGAATAGCACAGAACAGTGGCTCTCAAACCTTTAACACAGGAGTCTCAATACTTGTGGCCCAAGGGCTAATTGAGGCCCGCGAGACAATATTTTGTGGCCCGCAGGACAATATGAAACTTTAATGTTAGCCAAATCGGTAAATCCCAAAAAGATTCAACAAATAACGACGTATATCCATAAAATCCACAAGAATTGGCATATTTCCTCATGTATGTTGAAAACAGCGATGACATTTGAGAAGATTTTAACAAAGCCCCTAGCTAATTTGAGTTTGAGATCCCTACTTTAACACCGAGTACCACCAATTTAAAGATTTGGCTTTCTGAGTACCACAAGATCTAAACGAAAGTATATAATAGGGCTAAACCAGGTACTATATAATTTTCACTGTAGTTTTAAGCAAGAACATATCAATAGCAGCACAAAACGTGACTCCAATGAACTCTAAATTAGGCAAACCCACGAACTGAAGGTCTGTCCAAATACCACCTGAAGTACCTTGCGCACCACAGTTTGAGAAACACTGTTGTAGACTTTTACAATTCCCTTGTAATTGTGTTTGTGCTGGTTCTGCTCCCTCAGGCCCCAATGTGGTAAATTTAACAGATTAGTCCTGATTTGCAGAGGTACTTTCTTTTTTTTTTTTTTGAGTCTTTTTAAGTCTTTTATTCTGATTGGAACAAACCAAAACAACCAAAAGCTTGTTTTTCCAACTAAAGCCAGTGAAAAAGTGAAGATAATCATTGTTATTAGAAAATCCAGAGGAGAAATGGCTGTATATGTTGTTATATTTTGATTGTCCAATGGAATTATCTTGAGTATAGCACCTTAAATACTGGTTTGTGTATATTGTTTAGAGCCATGGATCACACATCTATGAATAGGACAGGGACTGACAAACAGGAGAAGTGCCAGGCCAGAGCTGTTTGTGCTGAATAAATGTGTATGAAAAAACAATGGAGGAGGCCGTGGGGATTCCAGAGAGAAAGAGAGAGAAACAGAAAGAGAGATGGAGAGGGAGAAGAGAGACAGATGGAGAGAAGGTAGAGGGTGAGAGATTGGAGAGGTAGAGACAACTACAGAGAGGGTAGAGAAGGCAGAGAGAAGGAAAGAAAGAGAAAGAGAGGGAAGCAGATAGAGAAAGGGAGAGAGGGGGCAATATAGAGAGGAAGGAAGAGGCAGACAGAGAGAGGGAGGGAAGCAATGGGGTCAGAGAGACGAAAGACAGAGAGGGCATGAGAGAGAGAAAGAGACCAAAAGAGAGCTAGAGAGGGAAGAGAGACAGATGGAGAGAAGGAAGAGAAGAAAGTGAGATGAGAGAAAAACAGGGCAAGGGAGGTAGAGGAAGAGATAACTATGGAGAGGGTAGAAAAGGCAGAGAGAGAAAGATAAAAAGAGAGGGGGCACATAGAGAAAGGGAGAGAGAGGGAAGACAGAATAGAATATAGAGATGGAGGAGAGGGAAGAGAGACAGATGGAGAGAAGGTGGAAGATGAGATTGGAAAGATGAGTGAAAGGAAAGATGATGGAGATGGAGACAGGAGAGAGAGAAAGAGACAGAAAGAGAAATAGAGAGGGAGGAGAGGGAGAATGAAGAGAGAAACAGGGGAACAGACAACCATAGAGAGGATAGAGAAGGCAGAGAAAGAGACACAGAAAGAGAGAGGGGGCAGATAGAGAAAGGGAGAGAGGTAAAGAGAAAAGAAAGATGAGAGAGAAACTGGGAAGAGAGAGAGCGAGGTGATGAGAGAGAAGGGAAAATGACAGACAGAGAGAGAGGAAGACAGATGAAGCCAGAGAGAGGGAGGAGGGGAGAAGAGAGCAGTGCAGAGAGAGAGAGAGTGGGGGGTGGAGATAGGGAAGAAGAAGAGAGAGAGAAAATATAGAGACTGAAAAGAGAGACTGTACTGTGGAGTGTGGGAAATCACCTCTCCTGTCTAAACCAGTGTGGCGTTTCATTATTAACTATCAGTGCATGGGCTCATTACATGTCACTGTCTCTGCTGCCATTTAAACATGTCCTCTCCACTAAATCACACCACGAGAGCGGCCATTTATCCACACAACTGTCAGGCCCGGGCTACCATCATTGAGAGATTGATGTCGGTAAATGCAGAAATGTGTTTAGATTAGTCTGCGATGGTTTGAGTTCAAAATGACACAACAGATACATTTATTATAGTGTAGTGTACCACTGTCATATGTCAACTGTCATTTGCCTCTCATTGATGAAATCTGTCACCCACCATTTTAGGTTAGAATACTCAATAGTAAAATGGCAAATAGTTACATTTTTATATAGCACTTTTCCACCTTCACGGCACTCGAAGCTCTTTTCATCAATGGACCACTCACCTTTTCACACACACAGTTATGCACCAGTGTACGCAGACACTGGGGGCCAGGTTGGTTAAGTGCCCAAGGACAAGGACATTCATCTGTGGGAGCTAGGATCACACCGCAAACCTGTGGGTCAGTAGATCTGATCGCTCAACCAATAGTGTTTGTGTCGAGACGGGGATTCAAACCGTCAGCCTTCAGATCAGTGGACAAACACTCTACCAATTGAGTTCCAGTTGTATCATGGATGTGCATAATCAGCATGACCAAGCCTTAAGATGTGGAAATTGGTGTCTGGGTGGTCCCACACTGACAGTTTGGCCCAGCACCATGTAAGACTGGGTCAAATGCAGAGGACAAACTTATCCCAGATGAGAAACATATCTTAACGTTGTCTGTAATCCCTCAGCTGCTCAAACAAGCAAAAAAAGGTTGTTCCGGAGGTAACGTATCACCTGCATGGCTTCCTGGAAATTGAAAGTAAAACTGTACTTCGGAATATTCTTCACAGTGATAGATTTCTTAAAAAATCTATTAGCTTGTTGGTAAAGTTCCTTGGTAAAGTTCTTTTTTCCACTCACTGCTCACAGTATATCCGATTAGTTCACCCCAATCTGCTGACTACGCACCTCATTTCCCCTCACTTACACTACTCTTCTGACTGCCTGACATTTTGTTGGCTGTAAATTTGCTATCCATTTCCACATCAGCTATATGCCATACTTAACCTTTAGAAGTATTCATAATGCCAGGGCGAATTTTTTTTGTCTTTCATCACAATATCTAATTGCTTTTCTAATTAGCGCCTGGAGTAGGACTTTTTTTGGTCATATTTTTCCATCTCAATTTTAATCAGTGTAATTTAAAAGCGTTTGTATTTGTTTTTTGAAGTTTGTTTTAAACAGTTTGTAGTGGTCCAAAGTTATTCCTCATTTACTTTATGCTTTCTGAGCATCCTAGTTACTCACCTCAATGAGTTTATAATTGCTTGTCACAACTTTCAGAAGCCAAAGCATCATGGAAATGCAAACAACAACTAGCATGCTAACCCACACATTTCCTATTAAACCTTTGCATATCACTGACGAGTAGAATTGACTGAATCTCAAATTGAATGATGATGAATGATGAAGTATCCAGCCTTGGCATAGCGTATATTGTACCTTACGGAGCTGAGGAGAAGAAAAATCACAGTTCTTAAGTCGCTCCTGCCTCTTCACACTTAACCTCATAGTTCTATTCTTATACCAGCCTTCACAGGTATTCCCCATTAGGTCTATATATACCTGTGAAGAGGGAGAGATGAAGGGAGGGCGCTTGTGGCAGCTTCCTGGTTTGAATCTAAAAATACCACGCTGATGTCCTGATGGAGGAGGCCTCATTCATTTGACTGGTGCGTGGTTGTGTCCCGCAGGAGCCGGTGTTGTGCTGTCAGACCACACTTTATCAAAACGTCCGGAGGGCTTTCTGAAAGTCTTTGCAGTGCAGAAAGAAATGTGGTATTTCTGAACAATGCAAAATGAATCACAAAATAGTTTCATGGTGGTGAAGAAGAGGACACAGGAAGTTTAGCTGTCATATTTTAACTCAAGAGAATCGAGAGAAACAAAGTAGCAGTAAGTTAAGATAGAACTGATAATAGGTGGATCCAGGGCTTAGTCTGAAAAGCCATAGTTACTGGAGCACTTTTGGACGGGTGTGACTAAACACTATTATCACTTCTCCAGTAGAGCTCTTGCAGTTGTTGTCACGGAATCCCAGCCTGTATCTCCAAATTGTGGATTATTGTTAGCTTGTTATCTTTTTATCTGTGCACATGACTGAAAGGTTTTTATTCTGCAGTTTTCTCCTTTGATGTTAATCTTATGATGATTATTTATGTTTTGTTGTATTGTGATTTTAATGCCTTTTTATTATTCTGTTAAGCACTTTAAACCTGTACCTTGTGTGCAAATTGTGCTATACAAATAAACTTGCCCTGCCTTGTTCTGCCCTTACATTTATATTGAAAATAACATAATATATCAAGTTTTATTAGGCATAGTGTCTAAATATCCCTCTCAAAGATTACAATAGTTTTATATCTATAGTTGAAAAATATCTGCTGCTGCTACATTTGTTTTTGAGCGGGGCATAGGTGAGGGCAGCTATGTGTGCAAGGACCCTTTATAATGTAACTGTAAACCCACTGTTGCCAACTGGAACACATTAAAATCCAACAGAAACAAAGAAAAAATGTCTAGAACTTTAAAAACCTTGACCGCCTCTTATGTTTGTGTACTGTTCTTGCCACTATGGTAGTTGTGACATTCTGGATGTTTTCAGTCTGATGTTGGTCATATAAATACAAATACAATTGGTCAAGGTGATGAGAGCAGAGTCATAATGTTGTCAAATGTGAATCACCAACAGCTGAGCCAGGAGGCACCCGTTGTCAAGGTTCCCAGAGGCAGATTCATCTTAGGGCCCCTTGAAAGCTAAGGCCGGCCCTGACTGGGATGTACACATTATCCAGTATAGAATACATACTGATGGCAAAAGTAGATTTCTACAGCTAAACTTGCTAGCAGCTCATCAAACCATACATTAATTAAGCTATGAATGTATTTTTATATTGCTAATGTTTGTTTTGTTTTTGTTTTTATTTAAATGATTCACCCATAGTCTCATAATGATTCAAAACTGTACATTTGTGTATCCATTAGCATTATAATGGATTGATTAGGCAGAGAGATTAGTTTAAAGAGAAACGATCCCAAATGATTTTTAGCATACTGTTCATTTGCTTAATGTTAAGTGACTGCTTAGAAATGTAGTTTGTAGAAAATAAAATCACAAACTAAAGTTAATTAAATGTTTTTGTGTGTTACATTGAGTGATTTAGCTGTTACCAGGCTACAACATCTGCACATTACTTAGAGCACATCATGATTTCACTATTTCATCTATTTCACATCATCTAAATCAGTATCAGTAAACATTATAAGTATATTTTTCATAAACATCCCCAGGGAGCCTTTTTGATGCTATTAGAAGATTAAAAGTAAACCAGATGTCCATATATTGCAGAGTAAAGGTGAAATGTATGCGTTCTATACTCTTTAAAATCACATCTGGGCAAAGTAAGGACCAAAAAACTCCAAAAGTGAACTCGGTGTCATTCATTTCTGCCAATTATCACTCCCAATATGGCGTCTCTTTCAAATTTAGCCACGTGGGTGCAGGAGCTTTATAGTTTCCAGATCCTCCTAAAGCTTTAGATCCTTTACATCCAAAAAATTGAAAAAATGGAGTGTGGGGATCAAATTAGGCTCTGGGTGGATCTTAAACTATTGAGCATTTAGTTTGTGCTTACACTCAATTACATTCATTCATTAATTTTTCATGTCACCTATAGATTATATAGATTTGCCCAGGTTTTAAACGGACCCAAAGACCAATTATTTATTCATTCATTCATTTTTTTATTTATTTATAAATTTACGATGTTCTTTGTCATTGATAGTTTTCTTGAACTGGATCACCTCCACAGATCTGAAGTGTACCTTGTAACTGGTGGCATCAGCTGTCACCTTGGAGATAAATAAGTTTTTACAATGTTGGTTCTGGTGTAAGGAAACACGGCAAATTTCTTCTGGTTGTTTATTTTCTGTACACAAAGGCTACGGAAGGCTGTAACCCACGCCAAAACAACAGCAGTCTCAACTCCTACAGCTAACCAAACAGATGACTATCGGATGAACAGAAACTTTACATGAACTTGTTGGCATAGTAACCAAGTGTCACATACAAAAGCAGTTACACCAGCAACAACACATAACAAAATGTCAACGCCGAACTAAACACAAAATATCAGATCATTACAATAAGTGCAATACAGTGTGATCTGTAACATATCCATGGAGAGGAAGGTGCCATAAAAGTTATATATTGCACTACACACACTGTTTACTTGATTTAAGATAAACCATTCATAGCCATGGCAGAATTCCTAGTGGACAATTTTGTTGCTTCCAGGAATCCACAGCTACTTTTATTTGCAGCTGTCACTTTTATACAATATCTGGAGCCACTTCTCACTTCCCACTGTGGCATTTCCTGACAAGACAAAAACAAACCTGTCAAACTAAATGAATGTCCTGATGGAATTTTTATTGTTTTTACTGAAGTTATCTTTATTGCAACGGGGGTGTTAGCTTAGTTATCTCTGTTGGCATTAAGATCCCCTCTGGCTGACACCTAGCACTGAAGGTGAAGAATGTGATATCTAACGCTTATTATGTTGGATAGCTTCGTTATGTGCGGCACTGAAAACAGAGACGCAGAGAAAAAGCAATGAAATCACCAAAATCAAATTTAACCGAAACAGCCTCCAGCTCAAACATAAACAATTGATTAGACACTTTTCAAGCTAATGCTGCGCAACAATGAGGCAGAATTCAGACGTCTTTGCAAATTATCTTGTCAATTGCTTGTTAACGCTTTGCCTAGAATGTCCCACAGTATGGCATTAAACTTATCTATATCCATGGAGAAGAGCAGGTGATACGGGATAAGTTATAGGTCATATCTGCAGAGAGGTGCCCCAGCTTGCAGTAAGAATACATTTTTTTCAGTCGTTTTGAATCGTAACACGCCCTGTGATTCAATATTTCAACATAGATAAGTTTAATGCCCTACTGTGCAACATTTCAAGCAGTGCAATAACTTCATCATGGAGGATGTAGCACACCTCCATCAGAAATGTTACGCAATGTACCTTTAACATATTGAGTGCAGATAAATGTTTTACTGTTTCAAGAGGCAAGAAATGGGAAAAAGACACATGTTTTTGGTATTTATCGTGAATTATTATTATTTTTTTTATTATTATAGAAGAAAATGTAGAGAACAAATCTAGTGTGACCGAAATTTAAGAAAAAAAATCTGTTGCGTTTGTTTCTAATGTATAGTTATAATCTATGACACCTGTGGATCATTACGTTATAATTTGCACATTTTAAATCACAATATTCATCTAAAACGACTTAATAAAATAAACACGTCCGCTGCCTTCCTGGTTAAAAAACTGCGGTGCCCAAAGGATGCCGTCATCACAACAAAGAGCTGTGTAGCTGTCGGCTCCTCCTATGGATAGCTGCAGATCATTTGTACCAAAATGATTAAGTGACGTTGCCAAATCTTGCACGTATCGTCAGTTCAGAACATAAAATTGAAGAACAAAGTAAGTACAGAGCAGTGAACGTATGCCGGGGGCGATGAGAACGGTGAAAATCGCTCCAAAACAACTTCGAGAGCGTAAACTTTAAGACTTTATATAAGTATAAAAAAAGATTTAAAAAATTAAAACTAAAGTAAATTAAACTATGACATGTATAACTTCCAAATGAACATATAAAACTACAGTAAAAACTAACATACCTGTCTTGATTACTGACCCCCCCACAGACAAACAACGGTATGTCCAAACAGTAATACAATATGCTAAAACATCCAGACGTACCTCCTTTAAGAGACTTTCCAATTATCTTGATTCAAAACAAATAATGAATCCCCGTATATCCTTAGGCAAAAGAAAACAAGAATTCACAAGACATATTAAGTTACCAAACTGTGTAAAGAGGCCTAGATATTCTGTTTATTCAGTCTGATCCTTAGTGAATATGTTGTTTTTTTATTAAGCTCCATTCACAGTTATTGCGTGGCGTAGATGAAAGTGATGGTGACACCCATGCTGGTTTGCTGTGGATGTGTTTTTGTTATCACGTATTTGTTTTGACTAAGCAAAATTACCATATTGCGCTTTCTTTCTTCCCCATTGCCTTTACTTTGACAAATAGATCTACAACCTCAGTGATGAATACCAGTCTTTTATCTTACAAGTGTTTCATCTTCTATATGAAATTTCAAGCGCGGTAAGACCCACGCTGGCCTAAATAAGATGTGTAATAAGATGTGCATAGTAAAAGAAAAAAATCTGTTCTCAACTAGACAAAAGTTATTTGAGTCAGATTGTTGGTGAACACATTTGTAGCATGTATTTGCGTGCTAACTTATATTTATTAATAAAAGGGAAAGTTACTGTGTGAATTGGGCTGAGTTTGACTGAGATCAGAAGATTGGGATTCAACTGCTGGAACTGGTGTAGTAAGTAAGAAATGTAGCAGGAATTATGTTAGGTACTGGCACCGTATATTGAAGTGAACAGTACAACATAATATTTACAGAACAAAAATAGCAAAACACAAAAAATATAATAATAATGAAAACAATAATGAAACCCCCAAATATTTACACTCTGCAGATTTGATAGGTAAGCGCACTTTAAGATCTAGTTGGTCGAGATGAGTTAGTAGCAACAAAAGGAAGAAAATGAAAGGAAGTACTCCGTACGGGTGGCGTCCACTTATTACTGACTTTTCAATGTTTGAGAGTATGAGTTCTTTGCGTAGTATCCATTTGTATTGTTCATTGGAATAGTGTCCATTGGCTTTGATTACAGTTACAAAAGCAAAAGATTGAAAGAGTGGGGGGGCAGGCTGTGTCAGCCTCCTACCAGACCCATAGGGTGAGATGATGAAGATGTAGGTTCCGGTATTAGCTCGCCATCCTAATCAAGAACACCTGGCCTGCATTTGAATAAACAGGATTACTTAAGTGACTTGAATAAAAATCAAATGTCTAAAGTAATTAACCTGAACTAGGTTACATTGCTCAATTCCATTGTGTACACAAATTAATTTACCATTCAAAATACAATTGTTCAATTGCAATTAAATAATCTCCGAACAAGGTGCTGTGTTAACCTTGCAGGTTTTCACATGAATACATTTAAAAGAACCATTTAGCAATAATTGGGTCTTAAATTACTGGCATAAACACTGAATAATCAATTCACAAGAAGGTGCTAAATGCTCCAAAAAGGCATTACATATGTTTTACAATAAGCACAAACAAGAAACCAACGTTAGCCCGAGCATGCTAATGCTAAGCTAGTTAGCTTAGCGTCGGATGCTAACAGCGCTTTACATTCACTCAAAACTCACCAATTCCCCAGTTTAACATCGCATGATGGCGGCAAACGGACTCCCCACGGACCGGAGGTTAGCTCTACAATATTAAAAGTGGACTACTTAGTTTGTTGAAGCTTACAAAGCACAGAAAAGAGCGAATATTGTTAATTGTTTGAGACTAACCTTTCCACAGCTGCCTCGGTAGCTTCCCCCACAGCTCTGACTGGGAAGCTGCCGGCACAGATTGAAAAGGTGCTCTGCGTGCTGTGATTGGTGGACTCGGGTCACGTGATTAGGGGTGTGGTTATGTAAGGCACGTATGAGACACGGAGGGCAGAAATAAATATATAAATGCAGCCTTTATATAAACAAGATTTAACGGCAGGTCAAAGCAGGAGTTTAATAAAACTTTTTTAATAAGACAGAATTTCAACCTGGGTTACACATTACTATATTGGCTTATCGTTCAATGCATAATGGATGGAGCTATACTTTTTGGAGGTCAATAATTATCGTGAGGACTTTTACTTTGTACTGGTGGGAAATTGTTGGTTATTTTCTTGGAATATGATAAGATTTGAGCTGTAGAAGGCTGAATTATGAACTTTTATGACTCACTATAGATGCAAACTAACTACTTAAGAGTCACATTCTGTTATTTATTTATTGCACCTCATGTTTTTTTTTTTTTTTCTTGCATAATCCTTCAGGTCCCTAATGGGTTCTCTCACATCTATTAGCATACTGACTAGTCCTATTGTTTTCCATATTTTGATTTAGGTCTGAGGATGGAGTAAATGATGTCTAAGCCTGGTCAAACATGGCTGGTCTTTCCTAACAAAAAAATCCCTCTTTAAATTCTCTCTCAAACCATTTCTTTTCTTTGCCTAAGATCTGTAACTCACTATCTTCAAAGGTTTGGTTAATGGCTTTGAGACGGAGATGCACCGCAGATTGTGGTCCTGAGCTGCTCTCTCGATGGTGTTGGTACGTTTTCTTATGGAGCAGGTGTTTAGTTTCAACAATATAATGCTCACTGCACTCTTCACGACACTGAATTGAGTAGACCACATTGCTTTGTGTGTCGCTCGGGGTTTTGTTCTTTGTGTGAACCAGTATCTGTCTTTGTAGGTTTGAAATAAAACGTGATTTCATGCTGTTTGTCCTGTTTTTTTGGCTCTCCCGCATCTATTGAGGGCCCATTTTGGATCTCCACAAGCAGAGAGGACTTTCTGTGTTATGTGTTATATGGACTTATGGGTTTACATAGACACAGTGGCTATTTAGAACAATCATTATCTATATCTGCCCTTGCAAGTCTATTTTATTAATCAAATGCTCTAAAGATATCAGTGACAAATTTTGCAAAGCTTATATTAAATCTTTTGCAGATTTTTATAATTTCCTACCCAATTTCTGTCACCCGTAGAGAGTATGTTTTGGATCAAGATCAAAACATGCAATTAGTTTTGATCTTAAAGTTTTGATCTGAAGTGAATAAGTGTTGGATTGGGCCCAATTTTTTTTTATTAAAAAATACTAAACTATTAACCCAACTGCAACTATGAAGCTAGAAAACAGCCGTCACAGATAATTATGTATCCCTCATGACTTGATCGTGTTTATTAATGTATTTCTATTTCTCAGTTTAATAAAATTCTGATGCACATGGTTTTATCCATTTGTCATCATCATTAATCAGTGCTAGTGCAGCTCAGCGAGGGCATTATGGAGGTTCTGTCACATGAGGCATGGTCTGTCCACATACTGACAATGAGAAAAACTTGTATTGATAGCGATGCACAGTCCAGCTTTTTCAGTTACAATACCAGTTTTGATACTATGGCTATAAATATCTGCTGATTCCCGAAATTATATCATTACAGAGACTGAAAACAGCATTGATTTCATGTGGATTCTTGTGACGTTTAAGCCATGTTATGATGTTGTTACCTCCTCAAAAACATACCTGGAGTTGTGTTTTGTTGCATTAACACATGGTTTACATCTCCAAAACTCAAAATGCCCCGTTCCACCTAATGATGTCATGTAGTGGCAGTTTTCAAGTTAACAGCTACTTTTTACCTTTTGTTCACTAGAGATTGGCAATTCCAGGGTTGAAATAATCCATATGATTCTAGTGAAGGCGTATGGAGTTTAAAAACACAGTGGAGCACTTCCTGTATCACCACATGACATCACAAGGTGGAACCATGTGTTTTCTGTTCGAGAGAAAAACTCAAAAAGAAATATGTTGAGTTTGTGTCATGTGGGAATGAAACAAAACCTAACTCCAGGCATGTTTTTGACGAGGAAACAACATAACAGATCAGAAAATAAAGTAATACGGGCCCTTTAAACACAAATAAAATAAGACGGTTTACTTCAAATGAACAGTCATGGATTGATATAATGCTTTTATTTGAGAGTGGACCCCAGAAAAGAGTATAGTTTTTGCTTTATAGAAAAAAAAATGTGGATCCGTAAATAAAAAAATAAATCTGCAGAGGTGATATGGTCTAACAGTCATCTTAAATCCAGCCTGAAGGGAATGTTTTTGCAGTCTAATAAAGATATATGCGATTCTGTGACTCCAGTGGTCTGCAGCGTTTGGATCTCTGCTCTAAATGAACACAGGGAGTGAGCTGGGGAGGGGGGGCATTAGCACACTCTGCTCCTGAGCTAAATCATGTGTGCAGAGTCCAGCATGGGTCTGTCAGGAGGCCAATCTTTGCTCTGTCCTGTGACCTGCATAGTGATTTAGTCCCTCTTATCTCCCAGTCCCAGCCATCAACCTTGTGTCCCACCATTATGTTATTATCTCCAATAACATTATGCTATTATCTCCACTCAGTAATGTAATCTAAAATGCAAATCACAAAAACAAACTTTCTTTTCCCCAGCTAATGATAAAATATAGTTGTGTACACGATTAATCATTTCAATGTGCCAATATGTGCCAACCAGCCAGGCTCGTTGATAGAAATGTGGGGGCCCGGGGCAAGAAGCATCGCATGGGTCCCCCTCTAATATAAATTAATGGGAAGAGGATTCGATTCTGGGCCCCTAAGACAGTGGGGCCCAGGACAGCAGACCTCTTTGTCCCCCGTGTCGCCCCATTGCAATCACCATCAATCTCAAAGTGGACATGCATTAGTTGGTCGTGTTGTCATAATACTAAAATTCCAAACTCTATTTCGATACTAAAGAAAAGGCTTTATGCTCAATAATGAAACTGCAATTATGATTCAAAAACACAATTTATTTAAACAATAGAATGTCAATTTTAGTTTTATTACCATGTTGTGTGATACAAGTTCTGATATAGATCAAAACAACTCCAAAACAGTTCAGGAAACGTCCTCTTTTCAGTTCAGGAAAGTATTTTTTAGTGTCAGTATGATCAAATTAGTATCTAGTTTTGTTATATGCGGTGCTACTGTTTTCAAATATACACATTTTTGTATTAACTACTATTAGCATGTGTACAAACCTTGTATTTTTTGACAGTAGCTCAGTTGGTAGAGTGTTTGTCCACTGGTCCGGAGGTTGGCAGTTCAAATCCCGCTCTCAACATAAACATCATTGGTTGAGCGATGAGATCCACTGACCCACAGGTTGGGGGTGCGATTCCAGCTCCCACAGATGAATGCTGTTGTTGTGTCCCTAGGCAAGACAGTTAACCCACCTTTGCCCTAGTATCTGCCTACACTAGTGTCTGAACGTGTGTATGAATGGGTGAGTGGGTCCTTGATTTAAAGCATTTTTAGTCCCTTGAAGGTGGATAAAAGCTATATATAAATATGACCATGTGACTGTTTACAATTCTAGATGGACACTGAGCTGAAGATGTAATAGAACCGTCAACCTTCATGTTTGTGGGTATTGGGTGTTTTTTCATGTTTCTTTCTTCATAGATTTTAGATGTCTAATTGCACATTTCTTTCTTCTACACTTACACTATTCGATCTCAAATTTGCCAAAACTCTTTCCTCTCATTCCCAGTTTTAGGTTTATGCACAGAAGCTAAGACAGTATTTCTTTTGTCTTGTACATTTCTTGCTGATCCATGAGGGTTGGCAGTGTCACCTATGGGTCAGACCTCTGCAGACTGGAAATGGGATTCGGACATGTTTGGGCTGAGTTCTGCTGTTTCTGCTAAAGGGAGAGGCAGAGAGGAGAAGTGACATTTCGAGCACTCCCAAAACACTACAACCTCCACAGAGCGCAATATAAATATGCAAAATGTCTCCAGGCAAGATTTAACAAAACACTGGCTCATTTGTATATTTCAGACTGAAATAGTTTACTGTCTTAATTTACCAACAAGATAGATTTGGCTACATCTATGCATTTCATTATAATGTGTAACTATTTTCCTAATTGCAATTTATAATCTTCGAAATCCATTTAGACAAGCAGGTGACACTACAAGACTGAGGCCAATTCTGTGGAAAGGCGAGCCTGTTAATGCATTTTTCAGTGTGTTCATATTGACATATTATTTAAAATTCCAGGCAAAGCAAAGCAATAACGTCACAGAGACAAACAGGTAGTGATGTGAGGTTTGTGAACGAGTCGGCTCTTTTGAAAGGTTCCTTAAGGTGAACTGTTGGAGTTGGATCTCATTTTTTAAAAGAACCGACTCTTTTTCTGCATTTCTGCATTTTTACACTGATTAACGCTGAACCAACACAAGAACAGGCACAGAGGCAGAGGATGCAGCACAAGGGAGAGCTTTGTGCACAAACAACACATTTGGCATCATAATAAGTTATTTAAAACAAATATTATTGTTGTAGTGAAACGCTTTATTTAGATTATGCATCATTTCAAAAAGTAAACATACTCCCACTCTCAGTTTGAACCATTTCTGAGACGTTTCCTTCTGTCATTAGTTTGTAGATAAAATGAGTTCTCACATCAGCTTCTGCCATATAAATAAACATTAAAAGAACAGCTCTTTGAAATGAACGAAGCCAAAAGATTCGGATCCCATAAAAGAGCCAAAAATCACATACGTAGAAGTGCCATATTGGAGCTTTTATTATCAGACATCTCAATGGTTATTCTAGTGAGCATCCGCCCTTGTAATTCAATCTATAAACATTTAAATGGGGAGAGAAACAGAATTATAGGGCATAGCAAAGATAACAGCTCTGCAACTTGAGGGGATGTTGACAGATTTATGCCTTCTTCTGTCAGCAGCCTTTATGTTTAATGAAGATGTATTATAAAAAGCTTGTAGTTGAACAGCCCTGATGAGGAAGGCGAGGGAGATATAACAAGTTAATTCTAGAATATAAACAGAAAATCTCTATAACCAACAAATGCATATAGCAAACTGAGAGGAGCCAGATGAGAATGTATTAATTTTATTTGTTTAGTTAGCTTTCCCTTACAACATTCAGCCAAGATCGTGTCCTGGATAATTCACTGGGGTGCAATTGGTTATGCTCGGGTGGCATCGACTGACATCAGGTGGCGTCGAGCCGCATCACATTCCAGGGGTGACTGGTGCAATTTGAGTTGGCGTAATGTCCTCTGCAAGAACAACATATCCAGTCGTGTTTTCTGAAAAATCTTGTAGTTTAGGCCTCTACAAACATGTTCTGAAATGTATGGGATTGTGTTTTTACTTAATCAGTTCATTTTTCATTCTTCTCTCAAATTCAATCACAGTTGCTAGACTTTTTTCCTAAATTGTGTAGTAGTTACTCCTGTTTTAGTGGTAAAGGTTCACTCAGACGCAACCTATGTTTCATCTGATCCCAAAGCTGAACCGAACCTACTTAGACTAAAACAAAAACTTCATAGCAGCACTTATTCACATTGCTCTTTTGTACATTTTGGGAATAACATCAAGCTAAAACTAAAAGATTTAACTTCATCTGGACCGATCCCCGCTGTCACATGCTTGAAAAGGATTTTATTGTCTAGGCATTCAGACAATGAGACTACATTATGATTCAATTTATCCCAACTTTATTCCCTAATGTTTTACAATGTCACATCTGTTGTCTTTCCATTTTAAAGGCAACAAAGAAAACTTTCACTTTATGGAACTTGATAGAAAAGGAAATGAGAATGCATATGTTTTTCCCCCAAGGATACCATTTGTTCTTTCCCCAAATCTCTCCAAGTGCTCCAATCTCCCTGAATGGAAATCATGCTGTATACGACAAACGAGTTTTTCTGCCCGCTTGTATAAATTACATATTATGGTTTCATTTCATCTTCCTTTACTCATACAAAATAGTCATAATGAATATTTTTCCTGTAAAAGCTTGACTTTTTAAATGTTATATTATTGTCTCCACATCAGAACATGCCTGGAGTTGTATTTCTGCTTCATTTACACTTAATTAATCCTGGATTGTTGCGTCACAAGTAAAATCTGTATTTCTCCTATGCAGTTTTTAAGTCCATAAACCATCACTGGACTCATTCTGCTGTCAAACTGTGTTCAGGATGCATAACTTTATTAGTATAGCATCCACGTTTCATAAGGCTCCTTGTTTATCTTCTCATTGTTCAGCCCTGTTGCTGACAGCAGAGGAAGTTCTAACGCCTACATAGGAGGTAGTTTATAAAGTGTGTTTTTCAAATGTAGACCTTATTTGAAGTTAGAAAATGAGAAACACTAATCCCAAGGTGACAACACCATGTTTAAAAACCCACATATCTGAGCAAAAAATGTGTCTTGCCCCAGTACAGATATATTGTATAAGTAGCTCTTAAGGTCAAAGTATGTCCTCTGTGTGCTGTCTTCGACTAATTATAAAGCGTTTTATTGTCCGATAATCAGGAAGTTTGCTTTTGCATGCTAGTTGTTGTTGCCTTTACTGTGATGCTCCTACTCTGCTCTGAAAGATGTGAAAAGTATCTGTTTGCATTCCAGTTATTGTTAGCTTTATTGTCACAGCAAAACACTGCTTTTATCCCAACTTGTGGACTCTGTGAATCATTAGGATGCTTGAAATGCTTAAGGTAGGTGAGGAAAAATGTTGGACCACTGCAAACCATTTAAAATAAACAAGGTCTGTTTTTCACACAAAGATAGTAAAAAATCAGGTACAGCTCCTGTAAAGCAACAACAATGCATAAAATGTCTTGCTAAAAATTACAGGACCCCTCAGCTTTTGTATTCAACACATATTGCAGACTTAGTTCTTACCTTTAGATTAAAAAGCCCACAGGAGTCAGAACATGGGTAATTGTGAGTTGAATAACTGGATTGTACTGTCACATACACACAGCTCACTTCACATTCAGCGGCCCATGTGTGATCTCACCTGTCAGGCTTGTTCTGCCTTGTTCTGAGCCACTGCTTCTGTAATGAATGAAAATAAATCACATAATTAAAAGCGAAGACCTTTTCCTCATTGTCAACGTCAATCTGAGACGCGTCCGCTACTGTTTTCACACTGACCCCATGTCTAATGCAATCACTACTGCAGCTCTGTCATTATAGTTATAATCGATAACACCTGTGGATTATCATGTTATAATTTGAACATTTTAAGTCACAATATTGATGTCAAATTAATAAAACAAGTTCGCTGACTTCTGCATTAGAAAACTGCGGTGTCCAATGGGAGACGAACTCACCGTAAACCACATCAAAACAAAGAGCCATGTAGCTGTTGACCCCTCCTATGGACAGCTGCAGATCACACAAGTGAGTAGCAGATTTCTTTTTTTTTAAAATTTGTCCAAAAATGACTGCATGACGATGCCAAATCCTGCGCATATCAAAAATAAAATTGAAGAATGAAGTAAGTACAGAGCAGTGGACGTACACAGGTGGCTGTGAAAACGGGGATTGATCGGCAATATGGCGTCTTAAAAATAAACGATTAAAGATTACTCAAACGTGCACGAATCACTTCAAATACAACTTTGAGAGAAGGAGGAACAACTTTAACTCTGAAAAGTGGATTTTGCATAACAAGTCTGCTTTAACACAGATGTTTTTATTCTTATTGTGAGTCGGGCTGGATATACACAAGTTTAAAGCCATATGTATCATTCTAGGAAACATAATCTAGAGAAAAGGTTGTCTATCCTCCACCAGAAAATGGATAGCTGCAGATCATGGCAGTGAGTGATCTACAGTGATTAAGTAATAAAATTGGAGAACAAACTAAGTATAGAGCGGTGGGCATATGCCAGTGGTGGTGAAAACGGGGGTTGATTGGCAATATTGTGTTTTGAAAATAAGTAATTAAAGATTGCTCCAAAATGCACAAATCACTCCAAAAACATCTTTGACAGAGTAAAAGAGAAGGGGAAACAACTACAACGTGGTTAAAAGCTCTGAAAAGTAAAATTTGCATAATAAATCTGCTTTAATACGATTGATATTGCTGATATTATTGTGATGAGATATTACAGCTTTGACTGCTTCTGCCACAACAAATACTAGTTAATATTAGAGCTCCTCAAGACATTTTTCACTCAAATACTCCACTGTCTCAATGGAAATATTATTGTTGTGTGTGGAATGTTCCACAGTGTGGCAATAAACAAAGACTGATAGTCCTATAAGCCCAAGTCAAATGCCCCTTTTGGGACAATAAAGTTGAACCTAACCTAATCTCCATGGAGACAAGTAGAAGGCTCCAGCTCAGAAAGTTTTTCAAGTTACTTGGCAATAATAACATTTAGAAAGAATGCAAGAGAAATGCTAGATGTATAATATGGAATATTCTTGGCAAAACAATAACATCTCCATGGAGACAAACAGGTGTGAGACCACATCATTCACAACCCCTAGCACCACCACCACCACTAGTACCACCACTACTACAACTACCACTACCACCACTACTACAACTACCACTACCACCACTACTACAACTACTACTACTACTACTACTACTACTACTACCACAACTACTACCACCACTAGTACCACTACAACAACTACTACTACTACTACAACCACTAACACCACTACAACTACTACTACTACTACTACTACTACTACTACTACTACTACTACTACTACTACTACTACTACTACTACTACTACTACTACGACCACTAACACCACTACAACTACTACTACCACCACTACCACCGCCACCACCACTACTACAGCTACCACTACTACTACCACTACCACTACTACTACCACTACTACCACTATCACCACTACTACTTCTTCGACTACTACTACTAACTTGACCCACCCACTTGGATTTGTCATTTATACTCTTTTAGTCGTACTATGCAGTTACATGCAAATTTGAAGCAAAATGATTAACTGGATTCATTCTTTTTCTTTTTTTTTTTTAGTCATCACAGTGGTTTATTTCTCCTTCTGTCTGTCAGCTCACCTGCTGTTCTCATCCATCAGTCACACTGGTCTGTCGTGGGTTAATCTATAGTGACAGCACATTTCACACTCCACCACCTGCAGGGCCCCAACCAGACATATGGAAATGAATCATATGAATTATAGCCTAATCTTATGGAGATATTTTTGATATATATTTTATAGTTTTAGCTTGCATTTTATTGAAGTTAATACAATTCTGACATGAAATAGTTGTATTTTAGCATAAGTATAGAGTTGTTTTTTATTTTATTTAAACCTTTAAGACTGTTTATCTGCATCCCCAGACAAGAGGAAAACATCTTCACATCAAATATCGCTTTTCCTGATAACACTTTGATTGAGTCTTTGATTACAAAAACATCATACATAATCGCTAAGTTGTTAATGTTTTCTTTTGGTGATTAGGATCTCAAGCCCAGTAACCAATCAGAATTCAAAATGAGCCTCACATGAGTCCTCATTTTAAAAATCCAGTTGGCTTAACCTTCAGGGGGCCCAAAGCAAAACCTGACATAGGGGCCTTTGCAAGTTCAGGGACATTTTTTCCTGTTTTCTAGTGCATTTTATTGTATTCAAGTTGGCTAAAGTGTGGTAACATTTAAGAATTCTGTAATGTGGCCCTACACAACTGGCATAGTTATAATACAGCCATTAATTAATTCAGTATTGCTTGTATTAACTTTTATTTGACTTCTATTTGTTCTGTTTAAGGCGTTATCTCGTCCAAACTTGTTTTCTTGCAAGAAAATAAGTTTGGTCAAGATAGGAAGAACTGCGTTTAAACATAAAAGGACTGTCTCTTAGTATATGTGTCTAAACCTGCAGGTTAAAGCACTGACATCCCAGGTTCTGTTGTGATTACAGAACCTTTTTAAACCCGTAAGAGCACAGGCAGCATATATCTTTAATACTGTGAAATTTCAACACACTAGCTCAACCAGTGACTTCATTATTTATCAAAGTAACAGTTCATATAAGTGTGAGAGGCAGACACTTGCAACAAGCCTAACAAAAATAGATCTACAAAACCAAACTTCACGCTTCAAAACTTTCCCCTATTTAATATATTGTACTCTAAATAATCCAACTTTGATAAGAAAACTAATTTAAACGTAATTGTCTGAGACTGTGGCGAGTCATGTGTAATATTTATAATTTGTGCTTTTATCTCTTTCATTTTCTGAAATAGACCAACATGCACTTTGAATTTGAACAGTTAAAGTGGCAAAGTGTAACATGAAAGGGGCTTTATCAATAATAAATGCATGGTTTTGGACATTTCTTTGTTCTAAAATCATCTGAGTTTGAAAAGGATTTCTTTTTCCTGGGCTTCTGAGGAAAAACACTTAGAAAGAATGCAAGTGATTGTTAAAGTGTGTTAAATGCTATACTACGGAACTTTCTGGGCAAAACGATAACATTTCCACAGAGACAAACAGGTGTGGGAAGAGTTACACAGTCCACCTTTAAGACCACATAATTTAGTCCACAGTGTGTTGTTATTACTGCTCCTTCTACGTCAAAATACAGCTTTTATCAATAATAAATGAAAATATTTTTGTACATTTCTTTGTTCTAAAATTATCCGAGTGTTATTTTTTTCCCCTGGACTTTGAAGGCTGCGCTCCAAAGAGATGAGGGGCTGAGGAGCCGTCCAGAGCAGTGTGGTGCTGATTTGGCCCCTTCACAGCCTCCTGCATTTGAGCCAGGACCAGAGGGGCAAAACCAGGCCAGAAATCACCCGCCAAAACCTGTCTCGCACATGGCTGGCAGTTTTAAAGGATTACACTTTGGACTGCACGTGACAGTTGTGCGTATGGTTGTCAAGATCTCCTAAATTAAACATTGGCCACTAACTGAGACACAGAATGAAACAGCTACTTATTAACTACTTGTCTATTTTGTTAAGGGAACAGGATTATAACATTTAAAAGTAGTTAGTAACCATTAGTCATTCATTAACTATCTGTTCATAATGAAAGTCTTTGTTCATGCTTTATTAAAGATAATTGTAGCGGCCAAGTGACCTTGTACCACAAAGCAGATTGCAAATTGCAAATGTTTTTGGTGGTGTTTCAGACACGTTTCCAAAAAATGAGCTCAATACTCAAAAAGATGCACTTCAAATTCCCTTTATTTCCATGCATTTCCTTAACACGGTCAAAAGACTGTTCTTCCTCACATATGCACCACCTGCTGCACTAACTACCTCCCCTTTAAATAGGCACAGGTGAGGTCCAGGTGGGTCAGAACATGTAACCAGTGACACCTAGAGGCTGGAGGTACATTTTGGCTGCTACACTAATTAATGTATAGTTATTGAAGTGTTAACAATACATGTGTTTGGATCAGTTTGCATCAGAACAATATGTACGACATTTTAACCTTCTCCCAGAATAGCAGGTTGATTAGATTAGATTAGCCTTTATTGCCTCCTTTATGGGGAAAATCTTGTTCGACACAAACAACAGAAAGTGCAATCACCAAGAGCTACAGCATCAAGCCAGAAGTGGCAGTTACCATAAAAACAGAACTGACAAGATTCTATCAAAAAAGCTAAATCTCAACCTATTCCAGTCCAGGGCAGCTACAAACCCAGTCCTGCTGCTACAAATTCATACTGATTATTACATGTCTGAAAAAATGTATTGCACATTATCACCCAAAAAGTGCAAATTAGTAAAAAGAACTATTGCACTAGTAGCCATCAATTAATCCACATCAATCCATTAAAGCAATGGTCCCCAACCACCGGGCCGTGGACCGGTACCGGTCCGTGGATCAATTGGTACCGGGCCACCGGCCGTCTAAGAAATAATTAATTATTTCCGTTGTATTTATTGTCTGAGTCTGAACAATCGTTTATTTTGAAAAATCTTTTATTTTGAAAAATGACCGGATTCTCTCGGTTACATTTCCGTCACTTGAGCGCCGACAACTTAACCACTTAGCGTTCCGACGGCCCGCGCACGTATTGGGTAATTTTACGCAGCAGTTTTGCGTTTTAAACATGACGAAACGGACAAAACAAAGGAAGTACGCGACCGAGGACACTGTGGATGTTTGTACAAGATTAAGTAGAGGCATCTCGGACCCGGAGCGCTTCATGGAACCGAGTGAAGATCTCACGGTGGACTGAGGAGTAGAGGACCTTATGTTTTGATGTTCCTGATCGGTAAGCGTGGTTTATTCTGCTATTGACTTAATTGTGGGTCAAATGTGTATCCTGTGTAATCATTAGCATTAGCTAATGCCAATCTGCGCCCCAAAGTGTATAAATGCTCAGCAGACAAATTTACAGTGATTCTGACACCTGTGGGTAAAACTATAGGGTGTTACCTTTACAAAGACCCCAAACTTGTGCATTTACTACTGAGGGTTCAATAGTGGTGATTATTTTAATTTGGAGAGGTCAGAACAAAGGCAATTTCACCAAAATGACCCGGGGTTTTAAACCCACAAATGAGCAAAATGAGTAAACACCCCCCCCGTTTTAGTTCTTTGTCCAACAGAGTTCTTGGACGCCGGTGTTCCTAGTTTACAGTGAATAATATAACAGTTTGGCTTTCTGGCAATTTAAATTTTATTTTTTTAATTATTATTATCACTCCAGAGTAAGTTAAATCTCAAATCCAAGCAATTCTCTAATGATAGAATAAACAAAGCTGGAATTAAAATGCCATGTTACTGTATAAACTAGGTTAGGTATAGTTTAATATGCCATTTCCAAATTGTGTATAGAAATATGTTAGCTGTAGTTACGTGCTGTGGCTAGGATAACATTTCTGGTACACTCCATGTACAAAAGTTAGGCAAATATTTTAGACATTTCAAGTATTTAATATGCCCCATTCTGTTTTAGGAACCTTTACTTAATGCACTGTTAAAAATCCATTTAAATATAAATCAATATTCATTTAGACTCCAGTCTTTGATGAAGCACTTTCAGGATCTTTGCATTTGCCTCATTACACAACCAGCCGGCCTTAAAACATTTTATATAAGCCATCAAATAAAGTATAATAATGATGAACAACACTCATTCATGAATTATAACTTCAAAACAGTATCCCTTTTCTATTTTATTTGGTTTATTGAGTTGGGACACTGCATTTAATGAGCATACATGAGACTAGGGCTGCAAGATAATCGAAATCGCTATTGCAGTGGACGCAATTAGCACAACGCAAAGGCAGTGATTTTTTTAAGTACTTTAATTTCGTTCACAAGCAACTATATATTCAGACTTATTATGCACAAAAAGTACTAAGCCCATTGTTTAGATCTGTATAAACATGTTCTGAAATGTGATTCTTGTATTTTTGTTTTTTGTTTTTGTCAGTTCTTTTAAAATCTGAACTTTGAACAGAATCCCATTACTAAAACATAAATATTAAATCTTATCACAGCGCAATGCAGAAAAATCCCCAATTTTCCGAAATCGTTAAGTCCTACATAAGCCACATAAAAACGGCAGTTAGTATCTGTTTCCATCAAGTGTCCCGCATTCACTGTCACAAACACACTAATTAATACACTACTGGAGACAAGGTGAGGGAAGTGTCTTGCCCAAGTACACAACAACAGCCTGAACTGAACTGGTGCAAGCAAAGACTGTATAAAGAGGTGGAGTAGGGGAGTGTGACATCACCCATAGCGCTTGACTCCACCCAACGTTTTTTCAATAGAAGTGGAGTCGATGGAGCTGAACTGTGCCGATGCTCACTTCTCATTTGGAACACAGCAGCTAGCGCGTTATCCATGTCCGTATATAATTGGGCGGAGGCATGTTTTTAGTCTCTTTTGACGGTAGCAGTAAAACTTTTGAGGATCTACTGTTGACCGCTGAGCCTGATTGAGCGGCGAGATTTCACGGTCTGTTTTAATGTTGTGTGCGATTGGAAAATAAATGATGCAGAAGATGCACTCTGAAGGAGGCCGGTGTCCTCATGGGTACAAATGCATTAACTCCTAAATCTCTCTAGTCATTTTCCAATAGCTTTCTATAATATGATTAAAAGTGGTATTAATTTGGTAGAGGAGCAGCATGGGAGCAATCAGGCAGAAAGAACCCAGTCAACCTCTGAGCTGGAGAGGAATTATTCTAAATTTTGTCTGAAACTTGGCACATCCTCAGCTTTTTCCTATCGACTTTCATTACACTCACACTTCAGTGCTTCTCGCTCAAATGAAGGCAAACCAGAGTAAAAATGCTGTGAAACTTTACGCGAAGAAATTTTCAAAACGTCTCGGATAATCACCAGTTTTGAGTACAAATCTGTTGGGAAGTCAGTCTGTCTCGTTTTTGAATATATACGTTTTCAAATTTGTGGTTTTCAGATTCTACAATGTGATTATGTCATACTGCCAGATACCGGACAAGAGACAGTTTCTCCTGTTGATTAGACTGTACTGTGCCATGAAAGATCCAAAAAGTAAATTTACAAATGTTGAACCTAATCATTTCTATTGTTGACTAAACCCAAGATTTTTCTAAATTATACAAAAAATATGCGTTTTTGTTGTAAGGACTGACGGAGGGAGGAAAGATACAGACTCGGAGAAACAGTTCAACAGAGTTCATTTGCAGATACAGGAATGTGAATGAAGGTAGACAGAGCAGACAGTTGGGAGTGGTATTGTAGGCAGTAGTCTTGGAGCAGGTCGTAGGTCGCAGGGTCAGAGGCTGGGGTGTTCGTACCGGACATGGAGAGCTGGGTCAGAGACGGAGGTGCCAAGTGGCTCCAAGTAGTGGGATCATGGTGGATACACAAACAAATAAACCAGAGCATCACATGAAGAAAAAAACAGAAGATGACAAGAAGGTTGACTTGTGGAAATACCAGAAGTTGACAAGAAAATACTGGAATGTGACAAGATGATCTGAGTGTCTCCAGAGTGTCGGGTCCTCAGTCCTTTAGTACTCACAGGTCAAGGCTTGATTGCCTGAGCCGAAGCAGGTGTTTGGAGGTGGTGCCAGAGACTCCGCCCAGCTCCAGGCTCAAACACAGAAGGGAGGGGGGAAGACAGCACAGAACACGCAAAAATTCCCAAATCCTGACAATTTTTAACAATATTATGTTTATAATGTGTTGATTTTATTTGAAAGCACTTTGGTCACCTTAAGTGTTGTAAAGGACTCTATACATAAAGACTAATTGACTGAAACCCAGCAATTATGAAAGAAGATGTCCAAAAAAAATTATATACTAACCATATTTAAAGTCCAATTTGGTGTGTAACATTTCAGAAGTATATAACAAGTTGGAGAAATGCTCATTGTTTACAGCTTGGACCATTCTTACTGGCTTAATAGGAAGGAAAATGGCTGTTTGTTGTAGTGATTACTTTCCGAAGACTCACAGACAAAAGTTAATCTAAGCTATTGATGTCCTCCTCTGGGTACCTAATTGCTTTGCAGCACAAAGACATTATGCTATACCCTTAGACAGAAATACTTAAACTGTGTGATATTACCGACTTAATGCTGTTTACTTTCAGTGCAAATAGGTAAATATCAAACCAACATAAGAGAAAACCAGGACTAAAATGTGAGAGGGCAGATACAATGACTTTGAAAGCTATAGGACAATGTCTGTGCTATGTAATTTTGCTGGTGGTCTCACATGAATTGCTTTTATTGATGAAAGAATATGAGAAGATGGGGAGGGGACGGGTGGTATGTAAAGGGTAAGGACAGGCAGAGGATTGCATGAGGTGTGATCTTGCTCTTGAACCTGACATAACTAAACATATCTTCACTATTTGTATGGCATTTCAAACATCTCACTATCTTGATCTACTGAGAAGCTCCGTGATATTCCCCTCCCTGGAGAGAGGTCGAGGTCAGTCCGTGCTAAGTGAGCATTGTTAGAGCTGCCCCGAAGCCGCCTGTACTGGAACACAGTCTCTGTTATTTAATAAGACCTCTGGGATTGGTTTTACAAAGACACTTTAGACTGAGCTATTAGAGCAGTCTGAGATGCTATTTTGACTTTATTTGAAGTTTGAAGTTATTAAAAGTGCCATAGGTGAAACAGTGTGCACAGTTAAATTAAAAGCTACACTTAAGCCAATAATAGAATACTCCTTTTTTGATATCGACAACTGCAAGTGCTCAGACTTTTGATGAAAGTATAAACTCAAAAGGTTTCAAATGAAGAAAGAAATACTGTAGGCCTTTCCATAGCAATAGCAATTTCGTCTTTCAAAGCTGATGTACCTGATTTTCACACCATGGAAGAAGCGAGTAGGCATTCAAGTCTTTTTTTAAAGTCTAACTGGCCCATAGCTCCCATTGTTAATATCCACATGAAACATTCAGACATGCTTACCTTTTTTCAAACGGTAAAGTGCAGCCGATCACAGCGCTGCTTTTTGTGCCAGTTGTAGACAGAGTGTAGTGGTCTCATTTTCTGATTTAAATGCTGCTTATAACATGAAGACATTATGTGATTGAAACCTTCAGAGATAAAGGCTCTATATACCTGTTATAGCCTATTGTGTAATATTTTCATAAAGTTCAACCTTAATCAGTTTGCTGAGTGATCAAATCATATTGTTATGCATTCCTCAAGGAGATTAAAGGTTAAGGTATGCTTTATTGTCCCATAGGGAAATTTGTCCTCTGCATTTGACCCATGATGAAAAAGTGATGCTTGTATTTCAAACCAGAAAAGTTGAACAGACAGTGCTATGGTCAGTATCCTCCAGTGTTGGAAGGATTGCAGATCATTTCACGTCTCCCTAAGGTGTACATCATTAAGATCTTGTGAAGTTTTATCTTCGTTTTACTAGTTGTAATATGCATGAAATTCAGTCTGATGGAAAATGAGGGTTGTTGCCAGAGTAATCTACAATATGACATTAACCATTCTGTCTTTCTCCTAAAAAAACATATAGGCAACATTTTGAGGATTTAAGAAGATATACTGTTTTGTTTTAAAGTAGACCTATTATGCTTTTTTTTTTTTTTTTTTTTTTTAAGAGCTTTTAACCATGTTATAGTTGTTTCCCCCTCATACCCCCACAGCTATGTCCTGACTTTGTTCTCCAATTTTGTTTTCTTAATCAGTGATGTTTGCAAGATTTGATAGCATTGCATAGTAGTTTTGGTCCAAATAAAAAAATAACAATCCACAGCTTGCTAGCATGATCTGCAGCTATCCATCAGAGGTGCTAACTCTTGGTTGAGATGATGTTTACAGCGACGTCATCTCCCATTTGGCACTGCAGTTTTCTAACATGGACTTGTTTCATTTTGTTGTTTTATTTGTTGTTTAGATGAATATTGTGATTTAAAATGTGCAAATTATAACATAATGATCCACCGGTGCAGATTATAATTTATAGAGCACACAGATGCACAATATGCCTGCTTTAAATTGTTCATCGCTATGTCAACAGTTATAATTCGCCATCATTTTGAACGCCATTATTCCTTTTCAATGTATTTACTTTGACTAGCCCAATCACATCTTTCAAACTGCACCATCTCCTAGAACCCTTTTCTCTTATAAATGTATGTGACTTGTTTTATCAATTAGAAGTGATGGTTGGATCTTATGTCATCGTCTAGATTTCCTATCACTAATTGGCAGTTTCTTCCCCAGGCCTACTGCATTGGTTTCAAAAGAAATGTATTCGTTTGATCCCTTCTTCTCACTGGGGCGTTTAATGCAGCCGTGTCAATATTAACTTGTAGCTAGGGGCCTTATACTTCTTGGCCACTGGGTTTTTTTATCACAGAGTTTTACAATTAGACACTGTCCGACAAGCCAGATTATTAGTGCGATCTAAGACTCTGCCAGAGCCCTTTGTCGATATTGCTCTTGGGCATTTTATCTGCACCTTTGACACATACTCTTGGCTTAACTGGATCAGCATTGATAACCGCAATCCTCTTTTGTTTATTCCACGGACTAGCAGCCAAAACTTTACTGTCTGGAGACCCAAATTGGCCTTAAGTTAATCCAGTGATATTGCACTCTGCTGTGCTGCTAATTGTCTTGCAACATTTAAAGGGCTGGTAATGTCTCCAATCCATGCAGACAAAGGAGGAAGTGGGATTGAAACTGTTAGATGAACCACAAACTTATTTTATCCTGCACAAACTATTTCCGTCAACTATAATGAAGGGATTTATATGCACATTTAACAACTATAAAACAGCAAACCAATATTTGCCATCATTAACACACAAACACCGAGAGACAAAAAGGGTTGACTATAGACATCAACACATCCCAGCCCATAAAAAAGTGTCATATGATACATCAGCCATATTTGTAATGTAATGCAGTGGTTCGAGCCTGTTTGGTCTGGAGTAGCCACTGAACTTTAACTCATTTACTTTGAGCAAACCCAAACTTGTGTTATGGTGATTTATAAATGAGTATATAATGAGTATCTGTTCACTAGGGATGTAATGATATCCAAATCTCACGGTACGATATTATTTTGGTATGAACTTCACTGTACAATATTTATTATGATATTGTAAATGTAGTGAACAGCCTGGTGGAGTAGTAAAAATAATGTCCAAACAAAACTAAACTGAATGTCTAATGCATTTTATAGTTTTAACACTCTCTTGTTCTGTAAAGCACTTTGAATTTAGACCTTACTTTGAGTTGTGCTCTACAAACAAACTTCCCTTGTGTACCAAATAAATAAAACTGCAGTAAAGTTTATATTGTAGTTTTTTTTTTTTGTTTTTTTTTTTTTTTGGTCAACATCAGAAAACACTGAGAATTACAGGCTGTGTGTTCTGTACTTATGGTGTTGTAGCGCAGCACTGTTGCTCTGAAATATTTTAGCCTGGACTGGACTTTATTTTTGATGAATTTGTGTAACTTTTCTGTAATTTTGCCAGTTGGGTCCTCATGATGTTTGTGCTTCCTGAGGATACATACACTGTGTCTCAGCAGAGATAATGCTACTACTATCATGCTGTTCATCTGTCTCCTTTTCTCCTTTACCGCTTGTGGTGCGGTGAAAACAAAATGCATCTGGGACTTAAAAGCATCTGGGGCATCATGGGGGGCATGCAGTTTCTATAGACTGTATATATAAATGGACATAGCTAACCTGCTACCTGCATGTTTCAAATAGGAAGTGAGCATGGACGCACTTCTGGCTCCACTGACTTTGGCTCCAATTCACTTTATATTGAAAAACTGTTGCTCCTCTCTCCATAACCGTTGCTAAAAGGCTCGTCATTTTGGTCTTAAAATGTTTCTGTTAACCCGCTCTACGTGATCCTTTCAATATTGTGTCCATAAATCAAGATATGAACATTAATAACAGACAAATCAGGTGCCTTCTTTCCCTGAGGTTGCTCCCACTAGAGCCAGCAACAACTTTGATTAACAGTGTTGCTAAGCACCTACTCCCTGCTAAACCAGCGGTGTGGGTGGGAAAAGGCCTTACAGGTTGGCTCTTTGATAGCTAATTTGCTAATTGCTAATTTGCCCCTATAACTACTAGCCTCAATGAGCTTCATTTGACTGAAACCAAACATTATGGGTGATGTCACACTTCCTTAGTCCACTTCTTTATACAGTCGATAGCAGTGTCTTTGCTCTTTTTCTCTTGATGCATTGTCCCTTCTTCACAAACGCTACCATCTACGTGCTGCTGTCTTATTGTTATTGACGCAAATGTGGAAAGCATGCAGCGTGCAACCCCTTTGGCTCAAACTGTTGATCTGACAGGTGAAGTGGCGCAACAGATCGTAGTAAAGGTAGTCGTCTTAGTTTATTCTGGTGGCACAAATACATGCCATTTAATACATAAAAAACAATACAACACTATCAAGGCAATTTTGCTACTGCGATATCCCTACTGTTCACTAGTTTATAATATATTATAATCCAAAATCCAGAAACATAATAAAACAATAAAAAGAGCCCATGACTAAAAACATAATAAAGAGTGTCACATGTAAAATAATGAAGGTGCAGTTTACAGCTTAAAACACTTCTGGAACAAAGCTGTTTTTAAGCCGCTTTGTTTTGCATCTTGGGACTAGGTACTGTTGCCCAGATGGAATGGGCTAAAAGTCACTGTGCAAAGGGTGAGACACATTTAAAATGGCCGTGACCAAGAGCTGAAGCTGGCTGGAGTACAGGGACTCGCGGTGCAGCTGGAGGTCTCCAATTACCTTACTGGACCATTTGGCAATCTAGGAAAGTAGATTTTTGTTTTTGAGAGAGAGACTGCCAAACCACAAGACCAGACAAACGATAAAACAGATCCCGTAAAAGCTCGATAGAAAAAAGTCGTCTTATCAATGCTACAAAAGGAGTTTTCTCAGACAGTACAATCTCTGGTGGCCCGTCTTTATCACAGCTGCACTTTTCTCATCCAAGTTCAGTTTTGAGTTTATGACTGTCCCAAGGTATTTGTACGACTCCCCCCACTGCACGGTCTCCCCTTGGATGTGTGTGACCTCAGGAGTGAGATGGGTCTTTCTAGACCTGTCACGATAACCACTATATCCACATAGTTTATGGGAATATTTCTGTGTAGCAATATATCGTGCTTCATAATTAGATTTCTTGACAGGTCTAGGTCTTTCTAAAATCGATGATCATGTACTTGGAACATGATCATCGAGAGGAAGTTACTCTCCTAATAAGAAAAAAGTTATGACCTTTAAATAATTAAGCGTTTTCAACAACTTCCTCATGCCTGTGTGGTTTCAAACTTGACAAATGTATTCTTAAAATTCACCGGCCCAGATTTGCCTTTCTGTGCATCACAAATCAAGTGCTTGGGGACAACTTGCATATATAGTTTCTTGATTCTGTTGTGTAGTAAATCTCCATAGACCGTCACAAGCCGGAGGGAAGCTCATGAGAAATTCTTCATTTTTATTTCCTTGGCTTTGGCTGTGTTTAGTGTGTTTTTAAATATGCATGTGGCAGAGATGGCTAAGAATCAGTTATGATAAATTGGCCCAATTGTGGAATTCCAATAAAGAGAAGGAGGAAAGACGTTATAAAAATTTCTCATTTGGAAAAGGTCATGTGGGAAGTCTAAAGGATGGATTGTAATTCACTCTCTGTGGAAATGCAGATGATGTAGATTTATTCATTTATACTCAGCAGCCAAACTCCTCGCTGTTTGAAAAATCCCAAGTTATCCAGGCATCTCCTGTCACAATAAGTACTACATTTACTTATAGTTCAATAAATGTTGGAGTAGAACAATTATTTTGGGGGCCATATTTACTATTTGTGTGATTTTTTTGTATTTCAATTTGATTTGAGCTGTTGGGTTAAATAAATCACTCTCATTTTGTGACTCATTATAGAAACAAACTACTACTAAGGTCTAAGGCAGTGGTTCTTAAGCTTGTTGGAGGTACTGAACCCCACCAGTTCCATATGCACATTCACCGAACCCTTCTGTATTGAAAAATAAAATATAATTTTTTTCAAATTCAAGACATATGTTTGTTTTACTGGTGCACAAAATGAACCGTGCATTAACATCACTGTTCAAAGAATAAAACCAATACAATGCATGAACTCACAACAAATTACATACATACCTTTTCACAAAGATATTACTTTTTTTAATGCTACCACACTGAAATGATTTTAATTTTTAACCTTGTGTATTCCAATAATTAACTTATTGTATTTATGCTATTTATTATTTTTAACATTTTAACACACAGCCACCACCTAATTTCCATCAGGCTAGAATAATAATGAATATTGACTGCAAATCAGTGTGACTTCTGCTGTTGCCTTTTGAGAGACCAGTTCAGAAATGCATGGCTTCACCTTGGCAAGTGCCACTCTCATGTCATTTTCACAGCAGTCTGTTCCTTTTCTTTGTTTTTATGCTGTTCGAACGGGTCGGGCGGATACTTCGATAGGCACAGCAAAGGGTGCATTTGTCGAATTGGGACATGGCCGACGTCTGGAGACGCTCGCAGTCTGCAAATCATATGAGTCTGGTGCGTGTCTTGACCTCCGCCGAATCCCTGAGACTGACTCACCGAACCCCTAGGGTTCAATCGAACCCATGTTAAGAACCACTGAAATATATTTAAAAATAAAAAACAATTACATTTGTCTGTGTAGACCCTAAGGGGCCTTAAGGACCCTAAGGACAAAACCCAGAGCCATAAACAAAGTAATGTAGTCTACTCCATTCAGTGTAGTGAAGAGTGAAATGAGCGTTACATTGAAGAAACTAAACAGCTGCTCCATAAGAGGATGTACCAACACCGGTGGGAGAGTTGCTCTGGACCCCAGTCCGCCGTGCATCTCCATCTTAAAGCCACTAACCACTCCTTTGAAGATCAGATCTGAGCCAGAGAAAATAAATGGTTTGAGAGAGGAGTTAAAGAAGCTATTTTTGTTAGGAAAGAGAATCCTTCCTTAAATAGGAATGGGGGCCTGAGACATAACCTCTCCCCCATCTATAACACCATCCTCAGACCCAGAACAATAAGAACAATAGCAGGGTCGTTAAGGGCTGAATAGGGTAGTCTCAGCTGAAACTGGAGACAATAGCTGTTTACAGTTTCAGTGTAGTTAGCCCCTCCCCTCAGACAGATATAAGGCAGTGGCCACCAGCAATTTGACCAGAACTGAAGAAGCGACTTGGATGAGCAGTGAAACGTCTTCACTCCTACAAGAGTTGTCCAGTTGACAGATTTAACTTCGTTGTTTGCTACATAATTACATTTGAAACGTTTTAATATTCTGTGTATATAAATAAAATGGACAGTACTTAAAATAAAACAAAAACTATTTTGTGGACTTAATGTTTTGTTGGGTGAGTTTCATGGAGCCCATACCACCTGACCTTTGACCTTTAGAGCTGGACAGGGGGCGGGGCCTGGTCAGTTCTTGGATAGGAGACTGCAGTGGACCAGCAGTGTCTCTAGTGTTGTTGTTGTGTCCTTAAGCAAGACACTTCTAGAGTGAATGTGGTGTCAGTGCCGGTGGTGGTGGGAGGGGCTGATGGTGCAGATTGGCAGCCTCACTTCAGTCAGTCTGCCCCAGGGCTGCTGTGTCTGCGTTCAAACCCAGGTGTAGGTTTGCCTGTGCATGACCCAGGGCTGATCTGTTTATCTGAATGGATCCGTCTGTTGCTGAGGTGACGTGTGCTGTACAGGAAGTCTGCAGCGATGTCATTTCCTGTTTAAGTCAAAACTGTGTCACACATCATAGACTTCAGCTTATACATGTGTTCAGGACAGTTCAAGGCATGTCTGGAATCTGAGGAACATCATAACATCCAGATTGAATCAAAACTAGTTAAAGCCACATCACATAACTTTTTTAGCTGGATTAGAATGCCTGGAATGTTCCACAGTATGGCATTCAACTCATACATTTTGCATTTATTCAGATACTCGACTAGGTACTAAACAAACATCTTAAAAAACATATTAATAATGTGAGCAGGGTCGCCTCTCCATAGATCTGACTTGTAACATGGCCTTGTACATCATAAAGTCCTGAATAAGAACTCTTTAAAGCTCCATCGCGTAACTTTCTTAGCCAGCCAAAAAACGAATTTGGATGTGTTTACTGCACTGAAAAATTAACTGGAAAAAAAAAAAAAAAAAATCCACAACCTGACTTTTACTTGACCTTGACCATCTTCTTCTTCTTTTGTTCATCCAAACCCAGATGCAACATTAAGTACTCCATTTTGTTTCTTAAGTAAAAGTACACATACAGAGATAATAAGTTACTCAAGTAAAAGTAAAAGTATCACATGAAAAAATGAACTTAAGTCAAAGTATTTAAGTATCTGTTTAAAAATGTACTTAAAGAGCAAAAAGTAAAAGTACTGCATTGCACTCTTTGGTTGCTATGAGACTCTTGGTCAAAATTTCTAATAAACAGGTCGATATTTAAAAGAAAAAACATGCAGGTGATGTGCTCTCCACCAGAAATCTTATGCAGTGCTGCTTTAAGAGAGAAAAGTACAAAAGAACATAACAACAATGATTTTTTTTTTTTGGGGGGGAGGGTTTTTATTGTTTTTGTTAAATGCATTTTGGATTAAGTTGAAGTGTCCTCTCAGTGAGTCCTCCCAAAGAAGTGACTCCTCCTAAAGAACACACGGGCACTGTCTAACAGGTCCTCTTCTTGTCCCACCGTGAAAAGAATCGGGTTAGACCAGTTCTGGGCCGGTTCTTGAAGGCATTGAGGCGCATGTTCAGATGTTTCATGGTGACCGTCTGGAATTCTGTGGGCTCTGGTCCCAAAGCCATCACCAGGAGCTTCCAGGCAGAGCCGTATGCGTAGATCAGGTCTCTGGCTCCGGCTTTGCCCAGCTTGTTGATGTTCTTGGGCTTGAGATGAACTTCATCTGGGACTCTGAACTGGTCCAGAGCCTTCTCCAGAGTCTCCACCACTTTCTCGTGGTGAGACCTCATTTTGTCCGGCAGCTTTTTGAACAGTTTTTTGACAAGAGCGCGGACCACCAGGCTCTCCACTGAGCCCAGGGTCTGTGAGGCCTGAGGAGCTGCAGTGGGCTCTGGAGCTGAGTCTGGCTCCTCTGCAGTTTGGAGCTCCACCTCCTCTGTATAGGGCTCCTCTGCAGTTTGGAGCTCCGCCTCCTCTGTATTTGGCTCCGCTTCAATTTGGAGCTCCACCTCCTCTGTATTTGGCTCTGCTTCAATTTGGAGCTCCACCTCCTCTGTAGAGGGCTCCTCTGCAGTTTGGAGCTCCACCTCCTCTGTATTTGGCTCTGCTTCAATTTGGAGCTCCACCTCCTCTGTAGAGGGCTCCTCTGCAGTTTGGAGCTCCACCTCTTCTGTATTTGGCTCCACCTCCTCTGTATAGGGCTCCTCTGCAGTTTGGAGCTCCGCCTCCTCTGTATTTGGCTCCGCTTCAGTTTGGAGCTCCACCTCCTCTGTATTTGGCTCCCCTTCAATTTGGAGCTCCACCTCCTTTGTATAGGGCTCCTCTGCAGTTTGGAGCTCCGCCTCCTCTGTATTTGGCTCCGCTTCAATTTGGAGCTCCACCTCCTCTGTATTTGGCTCTGCTTCAATTTGGAGCTCCACCTCCTCTGTAGAGGGCTTCTCTGTAGTTTGGAGCTCCACCTCTTCTGTATTTGGCTCCGCTTCAATTTGGAGCTCCGCCTCCTCTGTATTGGGCTCCTCTACAGTTTGGAGCACCATCATCTCTGGGTTTGACTCCTCTGCTGTAATTTTGCTTGATCTTTGGATCTCCATTAGTCTCTCTGCTGCAGGCTGAGGAGCAGGTTCTGCTGCGGCCTGAGGAGCAGGTTCTGCTGCGGCCTGAGGAGCAGGTTCTGCTGCGGCCTGAGGATCAGGTTCTGCTGCGGCCTGAGGATCAGGTTCTGCTGCGGCCTGAGGATCAGGTTCTGCTGCGGCCTGAGGATCAGGTTCTGCTGCGGCCTGAGGATCAGGTTCTGCTGCGGCCTGAGGATCAGGTTCTGCTGCGGCCTGAGGAGCAGGTTCTGCTGCGGCCTGAGGAGCAGGTGGGACCAGATCCTCCTCTCTAACGGTGTAGCCCATCATCTGGAGCAGAGCTGCAGTCGCTCTCCTCCTGGCCTCCTTCTTGGAGCCCCCTTTGCCTACAGCAGTGTACTGGTCCAGGGACACCTCCATGGTGAAGGCCCAGTGGGCGCCGACCTCCGCGACCTCCAGCATGTGGTACTGAGCTGGCGGCTGTTTCCAGACCATGAGCAGCTCGGACAGGCGAGTGCACGGGTCTTTGTCCAGACCGAAGTCTGGACGGTTGTAGCGCCGGGTGTCGGTGTGGCCATTAGAGTGGGCGTGGTTATTCTGGTGCATCTCAAGGACCTTCAGGGCCTGGGCACAGGCCCGGGTCTTAGCCTCCCTCCTGTTGGGCCCTCGCACTTCTAGATTTGGAGGCTGGTTCTCCAGAGCATCCTCTGTTTCAGGAGCAGGTTCTGCTGCGGTCAGAGGAGCAGCTTCTGCTGTGGTCAGAGGAGCAGGTCCTGCTGTGGTCTGAGGAGCAGGTTCTGCTGTGGGCTGAGGAGCAGGTTCTGCTGCAGCCTGAGGAGCAGGTTCTGCTGCAGCCTGAGGAGCAGGTTCTGCTGCAGCCTGAGGAGCAGGTTCTGCTGCGGCCTGAGGAGCAGGTTCTGCTGCGGCCTGAGGAACAGGTTCTGCTGTGGCCTGAGGAGCAGGTTCTGCTGTGGGCTGAGGATCAGGTGGGACCAGATCCTCCTCTCTAACGGTGTAGCCCATCATCTGGAGCAGAGCTGCAGTCGCTCTCCTCCTGGCCTCCTTCTTGGAGCCCCCTTTGCCCACAGCAGTGTACTGGTCCATGGACACCTCCATGGTGAAGGCCCACTGGGCGCCGACCTCCGCGACCTCCAGCACGCGGTACTGGGCTGGCGGCTGTTTCCAGACCATGAGCAGCTCGGACAGGCGAGTGCACGGGTCTTTGTCCAGACCGAAGTCTGGACGGTTGTAGCGCCGGGTGTCGGTGTGGCCATTAGAGTAGGCGTGGTTATTCTGGTGCATCTCCAGGACCTTCAGGGCCTGGGCACAGGCCCGGGTCTTAGCCTCCCTCCTGTTGGGCCCTCGCACTTCTGGATTTGGAGGCTGGTTCTCCAGAGCATCCTCTATTTCAGGTGCAGGTTCTGCTGTGGTTTGAGGAGCAGGTTCTGCTGCGGTCTGAGGAGCAGGTTCTGCTGTGGTCTGAGGATCAGGTGGGACCAGATCCTCCTCTCTAACAGTGTAGCCCATCATCTGGAGCAGAGCTGCGGTCGCTCTCCTCCTGGCCTCCTTCTTGGAGCCCCCTTTGCCCACAGCAGTGTACTGGTCCAGGGACACCTCCATGGTGAAGGCCCACTGGGCGCCGACCTCCGCGACCTCCAGCATGCGGTACTGGGCGGGCGGCTGTTTCCAGACCTTGAGCAGCTCGGACAGGCGAGCGCACGGGTCTTTGTCCAGACCGAAGTCTGGACGGTTGTAGCGCCGGGTGTCGGTGTGGCCATTAGAGTGGGCGTGGTTATTCTGGTGCATCTCCAGGACCTTCAGGGCCTGGGCACAGGCCCGGGTCTTAGCCTCCCTCCTGTTGGGCCCTCGCTCTTCTGCCCACAAGTTCCCGACCGAAACTCGGATGATGAAGACGGTGCGGGAGTGCCGTAGCACGGTGGACTCTGTGAAGTTCACGGGCAGACCCATTGTCTGTGCCTTGGCGTACAGTTGTCTGATCATGGGCAGGTAGTTTTGGGCAGCCATGTTGAAGCTGTGTGAGTTCAGTGGAGTAGAAAGATTCAAAGTGTTTGTTGAAGCGCTGTCTCGTTCTGAGATGCGTCTCCGACAAAGGTTTGGTTTGGTTTAAACTGATCTGTGCTGTGCTCACACCTACATAATTCACACGGTGATGCGGTTTGTGACATCATCAACATTCCACCATCTCCACGGCAACAGCAGCTCTACAGATTTAGAAGGTTGAAAATTTGTAAATTAAATAAAAACAAATATATCAGTGGTTCTTAACCTTGTTGGAGGTACTGAACCCCACCAGTTCCATATGCACATTCATGTTTGTTTTACTGGTGCACAAAATGAACCGTGCATTAACATCACTGTGTTCAAAGAATAAAACCAATACAATGCATGAACTCACAACAAATTACATACATACCTTTTCACAAGGATATGACTTTTTTTAATGCTACCACACTGAAATGATTTTAATTTTTAACCTTATGTATTCCAATAATTAACTTATTGTATTTATGCTATTTATTCTTTTTAACATTTTAACACACAGCCACCACCTAATTTCCATCAGGCTAGAATAATAATGAATATTGACTGCAAATCAGTGTGACTTCTGCTGTTGCCTTTTGAGAGACCAGTTCAGAAATGCATGGCTTCACCTTGGAAAGTGCCAATCTCATGTCATTTTCACAGCAAAGTCTGTTCCTTTTCTTCGTTTTTATGTCGTTTTATGTTTTTATGCCGTTCAAAAGGGTTGGGCGGATACTTCGATAGGCACAGCAAAGGGTGCATTTGTCGAATTGGGACATGGCCGACGTCTGGAGACGCTCGCAGTCCACAAATCATATGAGTCTGGTGCGTGTCTTGACCTCCGCCGAACCCCTGAGACTGACTCACCGAACCCCTAGGGTTCGATCGAACCCAGGTTAAGAACCACTGGTCTAAGGTCTCGACTATTTATTGCAGCACATGTACTTTTGTTGATAATCCTGCTTTATAGTTGTATCAGTGGCATAAATTAGTTTCAATGTTATCATTTATTGCCTGTGATTTAGTTTATGAGGTACAGTATGTAACTTTCTGGAGGTGGCATGTCACCTACATGATTCTATGGAAATAGATAATTGAAACCATACCTCAGAACGTTCCGTATGGAGATGGACAAGGAACAACATTTACATGGAAACAAGCAGGAGGATGCTTTCCTTCATGCCAAGTAAGAGTCAGGTTTGTGGAGATGTAAGCCTGATCAGAGTAAGGACCATAGTCTGTATAAAGAAGTGGACTAAGTGAGTGTGACATCATCCATAGCGTACGGCTCCAGTCAAATGAAGCTAATCAAGGCTAGCGGTTAAAAGGCGAATTTGGAGCCAGGTGCCATATTTAGAATTCCGACTGCGAGTATCATAGCGACCAAAGAGCCAATCTGGAGCGAAGCTGTGGAAAGTAACACCCCTTCCCTCGCATGCACCGCTGGTTTAGCAGGGCCGAGCGCTTAGCCATGCTGTCAATCAAACCTGTCGCTAATGCTACAGGGAGCGACCTCGAGCAAAGAAGGCAGCAGATTTTTTTTCTTATTCATGTTCACATCTTGAGTTACGAACACAATAGCAAACTTTTTAAGACCAAAATGACAAGTCTGACAGCAGCATTTACAGAGAGAGGGACGACAGGTTTCTGATGTGAAGTGAATTGGAGCCAGAGTCGATGGAGCCGGAAGCGCGGCCCATGATTGACTCCTATTTGAGATGCGGTGGCTAGTAGGTTTGCTATGTCCATTTATATATACAGGCTATGGTAAGGACACATTTTCCAGTGAAATAAACACAACCAAAATAAATAAATAAGTAAAATATGCTTTTGTTTTAGTACATTTTTTGGGCTAAAACATTATATAATGTGGCTTTAAGCAATATATAGCACTCCAGCATTTGCTACCCTGGCAGGGCTGTCTCCAAGGATTCGGCTTGTCTGTTATATATATAGATGCTATTATACTTGCTCAATAATGTTTTGAGATGGAGTTGATAAGACAGTGTAAGCCTCTCTTAGCTCCCTTGACAGTTGTTTTTGTGGCTATAGTCTTTACGGTCACTATAGGACTTCATCTATTTCAGTGTTCCCAGTGTCCAGAGGCTTCGGGATCATATTGTTACCTTATTTCTGCCTTCGTCAACACTGTTTAGTTTTATGCCTCTCTAATGCATGTTGGAAATCTAGTCAGCATTTTAAATGTCACTATAAAACGAACTTTCATTTTAAAGTAGAGTGTGTACAGTATGTGAAGTAGTGGTTGTCAATTTTATGTTTTTTTAACACATCAGAAAAAAAACAAAAAAACAACAACATTGTTACATTTGCATCTTTCTGGCACCTTTAGACCTTGATCAACCACTTTGTTTTTTGTTTTTCCTGTTGGAAAAGCTGTGAATAATAGAGTGTTTGAGAGCCATATTTTTACCAGTGTTAAAGGGCCCATATTACGCTATTCTCTATGGTATAATGTTGTCTCCTCATCACAAACATAACTTGAGTTGTGTTTTGTTTCATTCAGACATGTTTGACACACAAATTCTACATATTTGGGCTGAGTTCTTCTCTTAGACAGAAAACACTCTGTTCTACCTTGTAATGTCATATGGCAATACAGGAAGTGCTCCATACACCTTCACTAGAATTATTTGGACAATTTCAGTCCTGGAATTGCCAATCTCTACTGAACTAAAGGAAAAAAGGAGCTGTTCACTTGAAAACTACCACTTCATGACATCACAAGGTGGAACAGAGCATGAGCTTGGGGGGATGTAGACAGACTAATAATAAAGGATTGCTCACACATTTGAATGAAACAAAACACAACTCCAGGTCAGTTTTTGATTAGGGAACAGCATTATAACATCACTTATAGCTCACAAGGGTTGATTTTGCGTATATTAGGACCTTTTCAAGTATGCATGTGGTCTCTTGGGGGTTTTAGTCATTATTTCACTGGCAGATTGATTGGAAAATAAAATGGAAAATTGGTTTGCTGTTTGTGAAACAATTATGGGCATGAGCATATTGGACATTCATAATAATGTCTAACGGTTTTACAATTTGTGGAAGCACTTAAGTCAGCCATGTTTTTTTTCATGCTAATCAGGTGTTTCAATGACTTGCTCCTTATTATACCACTCTTCCCCTCTCCTTCCCTTCTTTCTTTTCATGATTAAAATTGTTCAGCTGCAGGATAAACAAGTGCTCGTGCTGTGTTTGTCATTACCTCACAAGAACTGTAGTACTAACTGTTCTAATGTGAGTGTAATCTACTGCGTCCGTCCTTCTGCCACAGCATCCTCTACAGTTACGTGTGGGACATATATTCCTACTTATTCTATGCTGGTTTTCGTAGTGAAAGTTCATACAGAGTTATATCAATTGGTAACATATCCAGGAAGTAAAATAAGTCCTTTATAGTTCAGTAATTATTATGGATGTCAGAATAATTCGGTCAAAGAAGAACTATTGTGCCTGTGTCTGCTATATAGTTTAAATCTATGACAGCCATGGATCATTATGTTATAATTTGCACATTTTAAATCACAATATTCATCTAAAAAACAACTTGATAAAAGAAACAAGCATGAATGTCATCACAACAAAGAATCGGCAACTCCAATGGATAGCTGCAGATCGTGCCATTCCATAGTTAAAGAAAGTTCAAATCAAACTTTGGAACATTCTCCATCAAGATAGATACAGTATGTTTGCTTTATATTGTGGAAGATCATAGCCAAACGAACAAGATTTCCGAGGAAAAAAGCAGGCCAGGCCAAATAAAAGTCAGGTTTGTGGAGATATATTTTGTATTTGTTCAGGAAACTTGATGTCATAAAGCTGGTCACATACTGGATGTGTTTTATGAGTACATTTTGAGTAGGTAGGTAGTCGTACATGCTCGGTTTCAGTATTAAACCATAAACCAGGTCAACAAATCTGCAATGTGACAGTTAAATAGCAAGTTCCACCACCGAATTCTAACCTGTCGTCCAGCTCAGTTGAAGTTATGGGCTAGAAAGAACCTACAGACATTTTGCAGCCGTATTAAAGGAGGCAGATGACTTGCAAAGGGAGCAACAGCCAAGACAATGACATAAAGCTAATGGTGAGTTGTAGAAAAATATGAGCGGCAATAAATGATGAGTCCCAAGACAGAGACAGAGGATTCGTGAAAGTCGTTCGTAGCTAAACTTTGATTAAATCCAGGGGAAAAATTCCAAAGGATAAAAAATGTACTACAGCGAATACAAGGAGCAGATTTCCTCTTATTTTTGTCTTGATGCTCAAACCTCAAATCTATCTTTTGATGAAATCCTTCAGTGTTTGGGGAGTCCTGCCATTGCCTCACAGCCATATTGGAGCCTGTCTTTGTAATAAACTTTATAATTGGAAACAAGAAGACAAGGCATAAACTCAATCTTGAATTGCTAGCCGTGGGAGAAGCCGCTATTGAGAATATTGATTTGATCTGATACAAATGCTCCAAAACAGAAAGGAAAAATAAAACCGTCTAAACGACTTTTTAATTTTAAGTTATGAAAAGTGATTATGAGCGAGAAAGAAAACCACAAGGACCACAAAGAGATCCTCTATTTATTATTATCCTCACCCCGAGCTTGTGTCATTATTGAATTCCTTATCACGCCAAAACACTTTCACAAAAACGATTTACAAATTAGCAACACATCGCCTTGTCACTTGTGCCGCGCGTAAACAAATTGGTCACTCGATTCGACATTGATAGCAGCGTTCGGTAATAGCGGACATGCTCGGAAAATGAAATATGTGCAGATTATTTCCTATGGGCCGGTTAGCTCGGGGGGAGGGGGGAATACATCGCAAACACATTAAGACGTTAGAGGCGGCGGCGTTGGAGATAAGCTCGCTCTGAGTGACAGGTGGACCGCGGCGCTGTGTAATGACCTTGGAGTGTAGTACAAGAGATACAGTGGATTGTGCCTGTACAAATATGTGATAGAGCAAAAAAGGACAGGTTTACAAACACAAAACTCGAAATCTTTAATGAGTATCTTGACTTGGTGTTATAGGACAGATGGCCTTCCTCATACTAAGAAGGAATGAATCTCTCCAGGCTAACGTCTTCCTTATTATTGCATCGATGGTATACCCCTCTATGCTTTTTATAGAAATATTGATTAATAGTCACATTTTGATTTGACGCTTTTCCACCTTCAAGGCACTCAAAACACTTTGCACTCACCCATTCACCCACACATCCATACACCAGTGTACGCAGACACTGAGACACAACGCAAGAAGTCTTCTGTTGGGATCTGACTGCTCTACCAATGATGTTTTATATAGAGACCAGGATTTGTACCGCCAACCTACAGCGATACCACATTATTCGATGCTTTTCTAGACTCTACTGGATACAGAATCTTTGCATGATTCTTTTTTTTGCAAATTTGGTGATAATTCTCTGTTCTAAAAATCACTCGGTCCCTGATTTGTTATTTTTAATGTTGCTTTTATGTGAAGAACGTCTGACCTAAGCACTTTAAGAATATAATTGGCTTCTTCTGACATAATTGCCACTTACAGGATTTGTTCCAATCCTAATTGTTAGCAAATCCTTGTACGTGTTTCTTAAGGCAGTTTGCAAAAATAAGGGTGAGTTCAAAAGTGCAGGTTTGTTAGTTAGCATTAATTAGTAGGCAATATAGTAGCGTAAAGGTGCACTAACAGTCACGTTTCTGGTGGAGGGTCTGCTACTTGCTTGTTGCCCATGGATGTATAGATTTATTGAGCTTTGGCGTTAAGTATCACTCATGCATTTATTCAATTTTATTACTAAAGTACTACTTTTTTTTCCTTGCCGAGAAGGAGGGTCTAAGGACAGGGCATGTAATCTGCATTTTTTACTTGCTTGTCTGTTATTGCCCAATGTCGGTTTCACTGTTTTCTAACCTTCAGTTGCTTAAGCCCTGAGAGGCAACTGCTTTTATAACGCATTCACAGATTTGACCTGCTATCACCTGCTTGTTTCCATGGAGACAGATTAGATTAATGCCATACTGTACAACATCCGAGTCAAAACAATAACATCTTCACGGAGATAAGCCTCTACGAGAAAAGTTACATACCGCGCCTTGAAATACTGATATATTGGTATGAAACTGTGAATATTGTTTTCTGATTCCTTATTCTATGACTGATACATGAGAATGAAATTTGATGTTTGCAATTCCAGTCAAATTCTCTTATTATATGGCTTATGGGTCCTTTGCCATATCGCTGTGGGTCTGATAACGTGTTGTGTGTGCCCCATATAAACACATCTGGAGTCATTCACACAGCATATTGTACATCATTAGCTCAGTGCAATTTATAGCACACAGCTGAAGTGAATCTGGCACGTGCTCACTCAGCAAGGTGTAAAATGAACCCAGAGTCTAGTTATCGCTGGACTAAACAAATAGACTTCCACTGTGTGTAATATGCTGCTGTTTTATGGCCTCATAGAGAAATAATTGATTTTGACTATGGCCTGTGGAGGGAGAGAAAGAACAAATCTGAGTAATATTGAGCAGGGGTTCTCAAACTGTGGCGAGCGTTAAACTCATATAAAGGTTTTTAATGATTAAGGTCAAATTTTGTATAGCTAGATTAATCTTAAATGTGATGTAAGACTATTGGTTGAGTTTGTCACGCTTTATACATCCTAATTTACTATAATACTCTCATTTTCCGGAGTGAAGCGCCCCCTACAGAACACAAACAGCATGGAAGCATTAGCGATGTAACAGTATAAACGTACAGATACAGGGGCAAAAGAGTACTCAAGTAAAAGTAAAAGTATCACATTGAAAAATCTACTTCAATTCAATTCATTTATTTTTGTAACGCCCAAAATCACAACAACAGTTGTCTCGAAGGGCGTTCATGTTTTGGTTGATGGGGGAAACCGGAGTACCCGGAGGAAACCCATCCAGACACGGGGAGAAACATGAAAAACTCCACACAGAAAGGCCTGGTGACCCGGGGATCGAACCAACCTTCTTGCTGTGAGACATGAGTGATGGCACTCAGTCACCGTGCCGCCAAGACACAAAAAACAAAACAACAGGAAGAATCAGACACAACAGGAAAATCAGACACAACAGGAAAAATCAGACACAACAGGAAAAATCAGACAACATAAGAAATCGGCCAGGCGAGGGGGAGGAAGACCAGACGAGGAAAGTACTTAAGTAAAAGAGTTGAGGTGTCTAATTTAAAATGTACTAAGAGTAATCAGTAAAAGTATTTTGTAGAGATTTTTTTTGAAATTTTAAAGTATCAAATGCAGCTGTTTTTAAGTGATTCAGTCGATTTCTTTAATTTTCTAGCTTTTTTTGTGTATTTGTATGTTTGGTTTGCATAAAGTTGGGATGCTAAATGTAGAAAAGTAAAAGTAAAAAATATCTGCTGTGAAAGTGCAATTTTTCGGTATCTGCTTTACTTAAATATTGTACTTGCACTGAACCCTTGTCCTTAAAAATGCACTGACAAGCCTTTGGTGCGCATGCTGTCATATTCCATCTTACAAGGATTAAGATATAACAAGGCAAGGCAAGTTTATTTGTATAGCACAGTTCGTACACAAAATAATTCAAAGTGCTTTACAGAATAAGAAAAACTTTAAAATCACAATACAACAAAACAAAGCATAAATAATCACAAATAATCATCATAAAATTAACATTAAAGGAGAAAAGTGCAGAATAAAAACCTTTCAGTCACAGAACAGAACTGTTCTGAGCCTGGATTTAAACATGATCAAAGTAGAGGCCTGTCTCACATCTTTAGGAAGATTGTTCCAGGTTTTAGCTGTATAAAACTGAAATGCTGATCCTCCATGTTTAGTCCTGACTCTGGGCACCAGCAGGAGGCCAGTCCCTGAAGTCCTCAGAGTGTGAGATGGTTCATATGTTACTAACATGTTGGAGACCATGTGGCCATGGTGCTAGGCCATGGAGAGACTTGTTCACAAGCAGAGCTGCTTTAAAGTCTATTCTCTGAGCCACAGGAGCCAGTGCAGAGTACTCCTACTCTGTGGTTCTTGTCAGGACTCGAGCAGCAGTGTTCTGGATGTACTGCTGCTGTCTTATCGCTCATTTGGAGAGGCCAGTGAGCAGGTTGTTACAGGAGTCTAACCTACTGGAGACAAATGCATGGATAACAGTGGTTAATAACAGTTATCTTAATGTTTTCTTCACTGAGATGCTGCAGAGGATCATGGTGTATGTAGTTCCCTCTGTGACTTTAACAAAACACTGCATTTATAGAAAGAGGCTTGCAAATCAATATATGTTTTCATGGTTAGTCTTGAACTGTGTGAAACATCTTTGAGTGTCATGAAAAGTGCTATACAAGTCTTATGTATTCTTCTTCTTCGTCCTCTTATCATCATTATTATTATTAATAAGTTACATTTATAGTTGATGTCAAGTGTCATCCCTAGGAACACTCCATTTCAAAATCAGTTTCAGATTTCGATATTTTGATAATCTCTCCTTTCAATGCATTGTTGCTTCTTAGTTCTTAGTTTCTTAAGAGGTAAATAAATACCTATAAACATGCGACCATCTTTTGAACAGATCCAAACCTCTCCCATTATCGAACTTTTCAGTGGAAAATTACCCAACAGTTTTGCCAAGTTTAATGTGGGTGTGCGTTTAGCATTTTCTGACGGCGCTTGATGCTATAGGGCTTTGCTACTCTGTTATGGAAAAAAAACAGCAGAGATATGCAGAAGACTTCTCCTTGAAGCTTTTAGATTGAGATGTGATGGTTGCCGCGGGCGAGGGGCAGAGAGGAGCCGGAGTCTGATGGATGTGAGCCCTCAGGCAGCGGCTGTTTGAGAGAGCATTATTCAACACTGATTCAGACACCACATACACTACAGGACTGTGTTAGGATTGATCCAGTACTCTCCTGTAAACATCTCTATTGACACATATATATCATTGCTCAGCATCGAAACAGTATGTTAAAGCCTATTCAATGTATAGTCGCACTCTTTGCTATTTTATTTTTATTTATTATTTCTGTTTGGGTTTTCTTAAAGGGCCGGTAACTGATTTAATTTTATTCTTGTCAAGATAAATGCTCTTTATACCTGAGAAATGTTATGCAAAACCATTTTTTTTTTGTTTTGGTTAACATAGTGCATGATGTAGTGATGTGACGTTCATGTAACTTAACCTTAACGTGAACTGAATTTCATTATTTTAAAACAACCAAATATTTTTCTTTCCAATTTTTGTGCATTTTTACACTGAACCAGCACAAGATTCAGCACAGGAGCAGAGCAGGCAACACGGGTTATAGGTTTCTGCAGGAAAAACATATTTGGCATCATAATAACAGTTTTCAGTTTAATTGTAGTGCAACATTTTAGTTTAGATTTTCATCAATTTCAAAGGGTAAAAACACTCCCACTCCCACAGTTTGAACCATTTTAAACAGATCTGAGCCTTCGTCATTTCTTTCCATGATTAGTTCGTAGATAACATTAGTTTGTGACAATTGTGAACGAGTCGGCTCTTTTAAACGGTTCCTTAACGTGAAAGGTTGGCTCCAGATCAAATTTTTAAAGGAGCTGAACTATTTCTTTCTAATTTGTATGCATATTTATCTTGATTAACACTGAGCTGACACAAGAATCAGCACAGAAGCAGAGCAGGCAACACGAGTGAGAGCTTTGTGCAAAAAAAAAAGAAAAGCAAAACAAAATACATTTGGCATAATAACAGTTTTATTATTATTGTAGTGCAATGATTTATTTAGATTATGCAATTCCAAAGGGTAAACTCACTCCCACTTTCAGTTTGAACCATTTTAAACACATTTAGGGCTTGGTCGTTTCTCTCTGTGATTAATTTGTTGTTAAAATGAGTTCTCACATTGGTGTCTGTCATAGAAATACACAGTAAAAAAGTCATTCGGATCCTACAAAGGAGCTGAAAGTGCCATCACTTCTCAGGTAATAGCTAATAAAGGACACTACTGACAGGGTCACCTTTTTTGTCCAATCAGGAACATGGGAAACCAACTGACTGACACTATCCCACACACGTTTTCGAGTGACAAAAAGCTCATTTATTTTGCAAGGACTAGAGCTCTAAAAGGAAACAACTGCATGACACTATTCCAGACAATCGTTTCTGTGTCGCGCAATATGTCACTGCAGAAAAGACTAAGTGAGCGAGGCTGAAAGCTCAAACTAAAACATGTCATTGTTTTAAATCAGGTACCAGGACACTGAAGAAGACATATTATGCTTTTTAACATATGCAGGCCATTACATTTTGTTCACTGAAATATTGATCAAAAACGGCTTAATAATAGAAACGGTTCATTGACTTCCTGTTTAACATTCACACGACCTGAGAGACCAGACCCCGCCTCTTCATATTAACATTTTACTGTAGCAAGCCTGGTATCTTCATTTGCATCTTTATGTTGCTGAAAAATTACTATATGCCATTTTTGAACCTTACACATATTATTTGGAGTTTGATTTTTTTTTTTTTTTTAATAACCAACAAAGTACAAACCAGTGAGCAGAGATAGGGGATAGGTGAAAACTGTTTTTTTTTTTTTGTTTGTTTGTTTTTGTGCGCTCAAGCCTCAAATGTTGGAGAGACCAGGACTAACATGAATAAATAATTAAAATACAACACAGAGGAAGTGAATGATGGGCTGATAAAAGTCTACTTTACATATGTCGCCTATACAGTAGGATTTGCCAAAGTAAATAAGCTGGAATTGCTGCTAGTAAATTACTGTATTCTACTACTACTGCTACTACTACTACTACTACGGTAAAAAGCTCAAATCAAAAGGTATAACAATAACTAACAACCTCCTACTGAAAAGAGAACAGTAAAATACCTGCTCCCATGTACTTGTGTTGTACTTTGGCAAAAATGGAGAGTCAGCATTGAAATGATCCTTGATTTAGTATTTGAAAACCACTCTTCCCATACCAGTATTATTTTGCATGTATTAGTTCTGGTAATTCATTTTTCTTGTTCTTTAAAGGTAAAACACAATTCTAGCTTCAGGGTCTAGCATAAATTATTGTTCCAAATTACACTGCCTTAAACACAGAAAAATACTCTGTAATAATAGCCTTTTTAAACAATACTTTTGCAGCACACCCATGTACTGTAAATAGACTAGAATTATTAAGTATATGGAGCATGAGCTGGAGTTAGTTGTACACATTTGTCTATATGCCTCATGTTATTCTACTTAAAACAAAATCGAGGCTACTGCTAAATGTTCTTAATGAGTTTCACGCCTCATTTTCCCACAGAGCTGCACTTATTCAGCTTGACATCTTCCATTAAGTGATCGATACCATGGACGTCTGCGCCCAGGACTGACTGACTAAATGCTCGTCACTCAAGGTGGAATTCTTAAAGGTCCTATATTACGCAAAATTGACTCTTGTGAGCTTTAAGCCATGTCAGAATGTTGTTCCCGCCTCAAAAACGTACGTGGTGTTTGCTTCATTCACCCTTTATTATTAGTCTGTCTATACTTTTTTTTTTTCTTTTTACCTTTTGTTCAGTAGAGATTGACAATTCCAGAGGTGAAATTATCCAAATGGTTCTACTGAAGGTGTATATCTGTGATGAGCAAACAACATTATAACATAGATCAGAAAATAGCCTAATATGGGCCCTTTAAGGTCTAAAGCTTCACTTTTAGAACAAAACTTTACTTATTCTAAAACAATATTGCGAATTGAATTTGAGATTTTGTTAGACTTTTCTGTTGTCAGTCAGATCAGCAGTGGCTCAGTGGCTGTGTTTACATGCACACCAACAATCTGCCTAACCCGATTTGGGAAGTTATCAGATTAATGAAATGTAAACAGTTGGCACCTGATGTGGACAGTCTGTTTTATTTCTGATTATTTTCACATGGACAATTATGCAAATAAAGGCAAACTAGTGTGGCACAAAATAATGAAGACTGAAAAAGTTATTTGTATTTTGTCTTCCAAATAGAACAGCTACTCTAAAAATCCACTGATAAACTGACTAGTGATGTGACGTTTGTGAACGGGACGGCTCTTTTGAACGGTCTTATTTTTTCAAAGAACCAAATCTTTTTCTCTCGAATTTTTATGCAAGAATCAGCACAGAAACAGAGCAGGCGACTCAAATGAGAGCTTAAAACTAATTTGGCAACTTAAACAGTTACTTTTAAATTATTATTATTATTATTATAACAGTGCAACATTTTATTTAGAATGTCCTAATTTCAAAGGGTAACACACTCCCACAGATCTGAGCCTTGGTCCTTTCTTTCTGGGATTAGCTTACAGTTAAATGAGTTCTCACATTGGCTTCTGTCATGTAATTAAATATAAAAAGAGACAGTCTGTCTTTTGAACGGCTCTTTGACATGAACCGATCTGAAATATTCAGATCTCACAAAGTAGCCGAAACTCCCATCACTAAAGCTAACATGTCCCAGGTGTTTTTGATGATCAGATTTAATTACTGGGTTATCTGATTATATCTAAATGTACCCAGTGTTATAACATTCCCCTAGAACTTCAAAAGCTCATTCCTACCTTTGCCTGTTTCATACTGTAGTTGTGTCCTTCAGCAAGGAACTTTAACTGTCATAGATGAGTTCAATGTGAGAGAGTGATTGGTGGTGGACAAAGACTGGCTGATATGCTTTTGCCAGTCTACCCCAGGGCCGTGGCTTTGGCTGGGTTTCAGATGACAACATAACATTCTACGGGCCAATAAAATGAATATTGTTATAATGCAGATTTTTAGCAAAAGACGACTGGACAAATTGTTGTAGGAGTGAACATGTTTCACTGCTCATCCAAGCCGCTTCTTCAGTTCTGGTCAGATTACTGGTGGACACTGCCTTATATTTATCTGAAGGGAGGGGCTAACTACACTGAAACTGCAAACATCTATTGTCTTCAGTTTCAGCCTTAACGACCCTATTCAACCTGTAACGGCCACCCAATGTTCTCTTTGTTCTTGTTTGTTTTGGGTCTGAGGACAGAGTTGTAGATTGGTGAGAGATTTACAACCCCATTCCTGTTTAAAGAAGGATTGTCCGACCAGAACTGAAGAAGTAGTCTGGATGAGCAACAAAACGTCTTCACACCTACAATGATTTGTCCAGTTGACAGATTTAAATTTCATCTTTTCCTATGGATCAGACCTGGACGACTGAGGGATTACACAGATTTGCACATTTTAGTTGTAATACAGTGAGTTTTTGAGTCTAGTCCCTAATTAAAATAATCAGTTTCAGCATTTGTACATTTATCTATTGAATATTCCATGGCAAAGTACCATGTAATCAATAGGAAAAACTGTCTCTTGCCCTGTCTGGGAGTATGACATTATCACATTATCTTGAATCTAAAAACTACCTATAGCTTACCATCACAAAATATAGGCAGGGAGTGAATGACAAACGACATTGTAAAGCGACTTTGAGTGTCTGGAAAACCCCTAAGACTAACACTGTGTTATTATTTGACAGATTGACACAACATGATCATTTTTTTGGTCTCTTTTTTCTATTTTCCACCACTCTTTGTAACACTTGTATATTTTAAAGTCATTTTCTGCCTTTGATCTCTCCATGAACACACCAGTTGACAGATTAAGTTCAAATAAGCACGTCGCACAACTCAGTATTGTTCTAAATACACACTGACATCAGATCAACATGGTTTATTCAGAGCTAAAATCACATACACGTAACATTTGACAACACTCAACTGTGCCCTTTTTAAACAGTCAACCCATTTCCATTATGAACAACTGCACCTTAATTATCACCGCGCAGTATAGGTCTATAATGGATAGATTAAATGCAGATAAGGTTTGTATACAGGGAACATTTCTAACTGGAATAATGACTGCAGTCTGGAGCAGATCCTGAGGCCTAAAGCTACTTCACACTGGGCTAAGTGATAGGATTGAGTCTAAATTCACCTTTCTGCGAATCCAACTGGTATTTTTATATTAGCCTCTCTGTGTGCACTTTCATTTAATTTTGAACTCCCTGCAGAGACGGAGATATGACTATTTTTTTCCGCCTTATATCGCTCTGCTGTCTATGCTTTTTTTCTATTTATTTTTACGCATAAATGTTCTAATTATTCATTTTTTCACTGCAGTGGGGGACATTGCTTATCCCTTATTCACCTTCAATACCACATTTACTAGTTGATACTTTAATCAACCCCCCAATGTGCAATCATTTTGAACTTATAGCAAGGATTTTTTTTTAACTAGCCTAATTGTTCCCTTTTGACTTCCTTTTTTCTGTTTTTAAGTATTGTGGTGCCCAGAGATCCCCCTCCTCGCCCCTTAAGGTCTGCTGATGAGCTATTGAATTGTTTGAACTCGATGACAAGGGGAAAAAAAAAAAGACACTGTTGATCCGAAAGTGAACAAGGTCGCACTGACAGATTACTGGGTGGCCAGGGAGAAACACAGGAAGCTAGTGCATGCTAATTTGTTCTCATCAATGTGACAAGCTACAGGGCAGTTTAGTCAAGGGGATTTTAAGTAAAGGTGTTCTATTAAATATTTTAAAAGCAGTCCCCCAAGGCCTTATTAAACATTGAAAACTAGGCTAAATACGCATTGTGGTATAGCAGGAGCGCATACAAATGACCATGAGTCTTAGTGGAGTATTATATAATGGACAGTTATTTGCATGGGACCATTTATATTGACGAAAATGAATTTTTTTGAGGGGATTGGGGGGGATAAAAGCTTATGTAGTATAACACTGCTTTATAAATTTAAATGAAATTGCAAGAAATTATACCATGCAGTCATTGATTGGATTTTATGGGTGACTGAAAATTGTGAACATTCCTTTGACAATAAACAACTAAAACTAAATATTATATCTATGGAATGGGCAAATTTGTCAAAAAGTCCTTCAAAATAGGAAGAGGTAAGATGACATATGTCATCTTACCTCTTCTGAGACAGAATATTATTTTAATTGCTATGGCAACGGTTCTAATTTTTCATCACTTTGAAACCCATGGATGGAAAAACACAGTCATTACCGAGCACTAACTATGGTGACATTAAGCGGGACACTAAATTGTTGCTATTTAGTGCTGGAATTGATATTATTAACAACAACACTTGCTGGTATAAGTAGTTTGGGAATATGACCTTTCACTAATGTAGAAAAAAAAAAAAGAAGCAACAACTTGAAATTACAGCTAGGTTCTATCAGATCAAATGCATTGCAGGGTGTAGATTTTGGCCATCTGTGATGAAAGATTTCTGAGGAAAATCTTGAGTTGAAAATCAGAGGACATTTGTTTTCAAAGGGACCATGCCGGCCACTCCCGGTTCACTTTCATTTTCGAACTTTTATAAATGCGGAAACGCCGCTAGCATGTAGCTCTAGCCTCAGCTAACTGGTACAATTATTGAGACGGTACCACACAGAGCCTGGAGCCTGATATTCAGTCCAATAAATGTTAGTCGTAACCCTGACTGATCGTGTGCACCATCACACTGTGTGCTGTCCTACGATTTAACTTCGTCACGTCGTGTAATGTGACATCAAATAGATGAAAAAAATCATGCACTGGACACCAGACTTAACGCAGTTTAAGTCTACACTGAAATATATTCAGTACAAGCGGATATCTTGGTATTTTATTTCATTTTGCTCTCTTATCTGTATGCATGGTGTTATTTGCACTTGTATTCCCTATAATACTGTCAATTTGAATACTCTTCAAATTGAATTGTCATCTATCTCTGATTCATAATGCTAACTTTGCCTTGTGCATATGCTGTGTTTTTTTGCAGGTTCACTGAGTTCCTGGAGCCTTTTGAGAGAGTGATCCAACCAGAAGAGCTGTGGTTGTACCGGAACCCTCTGGTGGAGTCAGACCACATCCCCAAAAGAGTCATGTTTGTGAGTACTCCACTGTCTGCGGTCACAGCCTATTCAATACTGCCACTTTTACACATTTAATGACCCATTAGCTCGTAAACAGGGCTGTTGTGGTCGACATAAACCACGTCAGTGTAATTGTGGTGATCTGCATAGAGCCATAATCAATAGTGTTGGAAGAGCTGACAGATGCAATAAACAGCTATGGAAGAAAAATGAGACCATGTGGGAAATGATCAGTATATCATCTTTTATTGTTGTCTTTAGGAGTTTATGATAAACTGAGGTCGTTTTCACACTGCCACTAGTTACATGTAAAAGGGCATGTGCTCCAAAGTGCGCTAGGGCCAGTGTGAACGCTACAGTCTCTCTTCTGGACTGCTCTGAGGCCGCTTGAAACAGGTGGTCTCTGCGCGGCTCCCCCTGCACTCTGGAGCAGGGAAAGTGTGGTGTGAAATCAGGCCTACCTATGCAATTGTGCTTGGAATTGAGTAAAAAAACACTTGAATCTTGTACATATGTATGAATATCAGTATGAGCGACACGTCTCCTCCTTCCCCATCTGCGCAGGTGAGCCTGGGCTGGTGTGTCATCGTGCAAAAAGTGTTTTCTCTTCTGGTACCAGCGCGTATAGCCCCCAAGGAGTATTTATGACAGGTCAAGGAAAAGATTGCGTATAGCGCCAGGGAAACGAACACATAGGTGCGTATTCATGGGGCTCTGTCAGCTTGAAGTCATGGAGATTATGGCCTTTCGCGTGGTTCATGGTGGGGTGAATGATGCGCAGTGCATGTGAAGAAGACCAACAGTGAAGTAAACAACTAAATCTAGTGCGCTCTGGGGTCGCTCCACAGAGGGCAACATGTGAAAACGACCTAAAGCACAATGGAAAATAAATAATAACTAAATAAATATATTGTTGGCTTGAAAAACTTTTGCACATAATGGAAATCAGTTCAACATCTATACTGAAAATATGTTATATAATACATTGGCAATATAATGTGTTTGCAAAAGTTGGATAGTTTAAAGCCTCACCTCAAGTTTAAAATTACGGGCCACCACCAGAAAGTTATATGTGCGATATTGTTAATTTACATAAAAATAATAAACATTCATAGAAGGCCAGAGTACTGCTGAGCAACTCATGCATTGATCCTGATTTTGGTTTTAGAGATAAAAGATGCCCTTATCCACAGTGTAGATGCCTCCTGGTGGGCACATGTAGGAGGTGCAGGGTGACACTGAATATTTATGGGGTAAAATGTTGTATCTCTATGCGCACAATAACAAAACAACGCTAATACCCTGAAGGCACACTCTTGGGCGTCTCTGGACTGTCTCATAGAACAATAAGCTGCGGAGTTTATGACCGAGAAAAGACCATTACTATAGATGAGGTGATATTGAGGCTCCATAAACTGGTGAAATATTTACATAGCCAAAATGTTAAACAATTATGTAAATGTTGTGTCGTTTCTGTAATTCAGAAGCGAGGCTAGTGTTAGATGGGCTGGCATTTGGCGATAGTAACCTCAGAAATGGAAGAATTCAGCAAAAATTCTATTCGATCACAATTTGACATTGCTTATCTAAAAATGACCTTGTGCATTTTCAGTTTTAATGCATTAAAAGTTGCTCAAATGCATTGTTCATTCATGGATGGTAGTGTGCGCCTACTGCCCCTCCAACTGCACCAGCACTCGCTCATTTATGCACAACATTCATTATGGTGGAGTCATGTGAGTACTCCACTGTCTGCCGTCACAGCCTATTCAATACTGCCACTTTGACACATTTAATCACCCATTAGCTCGTAAAACAGGGCTGTTGCAGTTCACATAAACCACGTCTTCAGTGTAATTGTGGTGATCCGTATATAGCCATAATCAATAGTATTGGAAGAGCTGACAAATGCAATAGTGAATGACCGGTGATAGTTGGAGACAGAAGACGAAGATATTGGCATCCATGGGAGGGGCCCACAGTCTTTGGGACCCAGAATTGGATTTTTACTTTATATGAGGGGGGCCCATGTGAGGCTTCTTGCCCCGAGCCCCCAAATTTCTGTCGAGGGGCCTGTTGACCTCCACGTTTCTATCCCAGTCTATCCCAGGACAGCTGTGGATCCAGGCGCATACCAAAACCAACTACAGGAAGTGAATGAACAATGCATCTGAGCAACTGTTAATGCATTATAAACGAGAAAGCGTACTTAACATGCATAACAAATAAATAATATAAAATTGTATGAATTCTTCCACCTCTGAGATATTGCAAAAAGCCTGATTGGGTGGACTGCATTGCCCCAAGACACAACTACAGAGCTAGGAATGAACCACTGACCTTCAGGTATATTCACTTTCACTGTTATAATAAATGGAGACCAAACAACTTCTTTATATTAACTAGCTTGTAGTGCACACACATTGTGCACATAGGGTTTTCCCATTACGGAAAAGCCTGCAGTAATGTTTGCAGTGTCTTGACCTAGAATACATTGAGTTTGCTGCAGTAACCAACCCCCTGCTCCTAAGTGGATGTCCTTAGGCACTCGATGATGGATGAGTTCATTTTTGAAAGTCAGTTTGAGCCTTTATACCTCCCCTCTCCATCTCATTCTTTAGTGCCTATAAATGACATGCAGTGGAGCTCAGCCAACTTATAACTCAAAATTTGACACATTTTGGCAAATTATTTAAAAGATTTCTTACATTCAAAGTAATATTGTTTTGACCCGTCTCGTCCCGGGTGCCTTGAGCTGTTGTATTTAATCAGCTTATCAAGTAAATGTAACACTATTTCTTGTCTGTGGTTGTAAATTTGAGTTCTGTGGAGGCTGACATATTGTGAGTGACGGAGTGGTGGGTAGAGCCTGTCTATCTCCGCTCCTCCTCACATATCAATCATGACAATATGTGTCCAAACAGCAACAAAGTAGGTGGTCTCGCTGCCAATCAACGTGACGGCTATACTTTCCCATATAACCGGGGAAACATAGCGGATTTGTCAGTGGAAGGAGTGTGGGAATCGATCGGAGACCAAGGATGCAAAGTATAATATATATTTTTTGCAATATTAGTCAAAGCAACACCTTTATCAGAAGAAACATATGAAATGTATCACTTTACCTTTAAAAAATGAAAAACAGAACTGGTTCATTTTAAACTGCAAAGGTCCAAATCACATCGTAATTATTCACGATGATGAGTTTATAAGCAGTTTTCACACCTTTCAGAGTCCAGAGAGGAGTTTTTCCGTTGCGGTAATGCCAAAAACAACTAGCATGCTAACCACACGCTTTCTGATTCTCTGATAAGAATACGCTTTATAATTTGATTAGACTTGTCGTGATAATTACTATATCGACTTAACGATATTTTTAGGGGTCAGTATTTATCGTGGGTACTTTTTCTTTTTACTACTGAGGAAATGTTTGTTACTTTTCTGTACTATGATGAGATTCGAGCTGTCGAAGTTTGAATTATGAACTTTTATGACTCATTATAGACACAATAACTACTTAAGTGTTGCATTCTGTCATTTATTCATTGCAGTTCATATTTTTTAACAATAGTGTACATTTACAATACTTTTTTTAATCGTTTATCGTCTATATTTACTTCAACAATATATCACACTTCAAAATGTGTTATCGTGACAGGCTTAAATTAGATCCTAGCAGTGCACAGAAGACTTATTTTGACCTCAAGAGCTGCTTATAAAATATATATGTTATGGGGCGAGACAAATTATACATCGAAAAATTTGATACATGGCCTTAACCTGAAGTACGACCTTGCATTTTGAACTACATTGGAGAAAATTGAATACTTTTGGACCCATTAATTCAAGAATCTACACATCTTGGCCTATGCGGAGGATCTGTTAAACGAACCGGAGAGAACGCGCCTCCCTCGGGGTATAACTCAGCCAACAGTCCCTTATGGCTTTGACAGTACTCCCTTGAAGACCTATGGGATTATCCAGCCATTGAAAATACTCTATGTAATATTATAATTGGAGGTATATATTTGGAGATACAGTGTGAGTCAAGTTGACCTTTAGTAAGCCTTGTTAGTCCCTGTATGCACACATCCTAGAGGTCACATGTACAAATGGAAGTAATGTAGAAGCCTGTGTTTGTTTAGTTAATGAACACTTCTATAAATGTCAAGTTAGATTAGCCAAATCACAAAAAGAAGGTTAAAGGCTAGAAATAAAACATACGGTACATAAGTCATACTGCAAATAACTGTGATTGCACACACAGCTGCATATCAAAATACTACAGATGGAAACATTTTGGTGGAAATATTACTACTACTATACTACTTTTTAGCCAGTACTACAAGATTTGCAATTACTTCTTCATCTCTTGCCACACATTTAAATCAAGGTTGTATATTTTTGTCCTAAAATTACTTAAAGGACCCATATTACGCTATTTTCTGATCTATATTATAATGTTGTTTCCTCATCAAAAACATACCTCAAGTAGTTTTGTTTCATTCGCACATGGTAAAGTTCTTCTTTCACACAGAAAACACTGTGTTCCACCTTGTGATGTCATGTGGCAATACAGGAAGTGCTCCACTGTGTTTTTAAACTCCATACACCTTCATTAGAATCATTTCGATAATTTCAGCCCTGGAATTGCCAACCTCTTTTGAAATAAAGGTTAAAAGGCAGCTGTTAACTTGAAAACTCTATGCACTAAAAGATATTTCGTGTTTTGAGTCCAGTTTAGACATATACACTTGGTTTGGGACTGTTTTAGTCCTGGTTTAGTCCAGGTTTAGTCTGAGTGTATTCATAGTTTTGATATGACGTGTGTGCAAGTCTGAACTCAAAGCTGTAAATGTTTGTCGGCACTATACGTATTTCCAAACAGAATAGCAAGATATTGAGGTTAAAGATTTTTCTATTTCGTGTGTTTAATGAAATCCTATTTACCCAAAATGTTTCCTCCATACCTTATAGACAAACAGTCAGGAGTCTTCTTTTCCAAACACGAATCAATTTGTTATTCAGACTGAAGATGAGTTTCAGGATAGAGAGAAGAGGTTATCGACAAGTCAAATGGCCTTTAAATGTCTCACCGCAGCAGCCGCACTGAGAGATAAAAAAAAAAACTGCAGCTATAGACACATTAGAATCTGTGGAGGACAAGATAAAACCACATTTGTTTCGTAAGAGCTCTCCTTGAGTATGTTCATTAACCAACCATTCTACTCAAATCAAATATATCAAATACTCGGATCAGTGGACAAACAATCCAACAAATTAGAAGTTAGTTTGCGTTTTCCCCAGAAACCTAAAAAGAAAGACACGTGAACACTAAAAATTCATGCATGCGACATGTAATAATGTGTTCCTGAGAGCTAAAAAATATTAACATATACAATTGTTTAATTATTATTTCAATCTCTGCTTACGGCCACAATATTAAAAATGAACAAATTGATGCAACGATTTATTTAAAAAACCCGACCAGTCAAACTCTTTTGATTTAAGAATATAAATCACACTTGCTGTCATCACACATTTATTTAAGTTGAGATATTGTAACTGACAATTGCCACAGGGCTTACACTCAGACCAAGATGCTATTTTTCACGGTCATATTCACTCACTCTGAACAATTTAGCTGTAGCCAAAAGTAATGTTTTTAAAAATACTTATTGGAACACAACGCTAAATCCCCATGTAATTTTAATAACAGATGGGGTTTATGAAGTCAGTTGATGGCTATATATTCTTTTGTAGTTTTACTCATGAATGCAAAACAACTCAAATTTCACTGGATATTACAAAAAACACATACTGAACATTTATACAGTATTTTGTGTTATTATTATATCACATTGCAGTGGTTAAATGGTAAAGAGTTCGCCCACAAAACACATAGGTTGAAGGTTCAATCCCTGCCCTGTCCAGCACATACTGTTCTTGTATCTTTGGGCCGGCCCTGGGGAAGCTGTGGTGCTAGAGGCAGCAACGCCATTGTGTATGTGGAGAACGAATGAATAATGCAATATGATGCTTTTTGGAGTATCTTGAAAGGTGTTATTCTCATACTTCTTATTCTCACTCATTGGTGGTATAGCTAAGATATAACTTATATTTAAATTGTACATATATAATTCTGTATATTTTGACCTTATTTGACACATTATTATTATTATTATTATTATTATTATTATTATTACCTTTATTTTTATTTATGTATTTATTTATATATTTTTCCATGTATATACTCTTTACCACATGTGTCAAACTCAAGGCCCGGGGGCCAAATGCAACCCGCCAGGTCATTTTATATGGCCCGCAACAAAGTAAATTAAAATGTCTGTTTATCAGGAGATACACAGTTACAGTTAGGTCATTTTTTCTTATACCATTTTCCTGATGTGGCCCCCGATGAAATTGAGTTTGACACCCCTGCTCTATACTATACTATATTTGTTATTTGAATTATTGTTATATTCTTGTTTGTGAGCTGTGTTTAATTGCCTTTTCGATCAATGTAGTTTATCTCCTTCTTTCACAACACAAACACACAATTAAATTCATTCAGTTTTGGTAATTCAATCTTTGCACGAGTACACAACAACACTACAATATTCCAGGTATCCAACTACCAACCTATCAGTAAGTGGGTAAGTGCCCCAACCAACTCTGCCCTTCACCATTTTCATAACAAATGAAAACACTGACAGTTTAATTATATTTTACAAATTACTGGTTTGAACGTGACTACTTCAAAGATGATACTGACGTGCATATTGAGTTTATAATTGGTACAAAACCTCAATGATAAATGCGTCCCATGGGAAATCCTTTAGCAGTAATGAAATTGAAACCTCCCCTTTGTTTTAATACCTGAACTGCAGAGGCGTTAAATCTGATAAACTGTAATTAATACAATCCTGGGTTTGAATAATTTGAGAAGAGAAAGCTGAAACTATAATTAAGGAAAGTCACATAGTCTAGAGTATCTATAATGAAAAGCCTATTTGGTCTCATCATGTGGCTTGTTCAATTGTACTTGAGATAATTGAGGGGTTTATGTCATTCCCGAGCGATTCCATATGAGTGTAAAAATGCAGTTTGTCTAATGTGTTTGTAATAACGTCTTATTTTTGTGTCTTGGTTTTGTTCCAGGCCATTTCCTTTCTCACTCCGTTGGCCGTGATTTTCGTGGTGAAGATAATTCAGAGGACAGACAGGACGGAGATCAAAGAAGCATGTTTAGGTACAGACCAACACTTTTCATTTCTCACTGTTTATTTATTTACATGGTTGAATGAGTTGAATTAAGTGTGTCAATGTAATGGGGGTTAAAAGGCCCGAACTTACAAAGTTATTGGTGCTGATGGATGGGGGTCCGCTACCTGCTGGTCTCTATGGAAATGTTACTGGTATGCCTGGAAGAGCTCACATTACAGCATTAAACATATCTATCTCTTTATTCTATTATAAGGCTACTGTTGCTCAAAAATACATTCTTACTGTAAGCAAGTTTGTCTTTTGTCTCCATGAAGATACATAGTTTTAATGCCATACTGTACACAGCAATAATGTGTCCTACCACAACTAAGCAGATGACACTCAGATCTATGTCTCACTGCAGCAGGTGCATCCAACAGATCCAACATCTCAAAAAACTATGCACAAATCAAAGGTATACTGTCAAAACCAGACTTGGAGAGACTTATCCATGCATTTGTCTCCAGTAGGTTAGACTACTGTAACGTCCTGCTTACTGGCCTCTACAGTACATCCCGAACACTGCTGCTCGAGTCCTGACAAGAACTAGGAAGTACGAGCACATAAGTCCTGTGCTCAGGTCTCTGCATTGGCTCCTGTGGCTCAGAGAATAGACTTTAAAGCAGCTCTGCTTGTGAACAAGTCTCTCCATGGACCAGCACCAAAGTCTTCGATATGTTAGTGTCATATGAACCATCTCACACTCTGAGGACTTCAGGGACCGGCCTCTTTCTGGTGCCCAGAGTCAGGACTAAATATGAGGAATCTGCGGTTAAGTTTCACTAGCTAAAACCTGGAACAGTCTTCCTGAAGATGTGAGACAGGTCTCTACTTTGACAATTTACAGTTTAAATCCAGGCTCAAAACAGTTCTGTTTAGCTGTGCATATGACTGAAAGGTTTTTATTCTGCACTATTCTATTTTAATTTTCATTCTGTGTTAATTATTTGTGATTATTTCTGTTTTGATTTGTTGATGTATCATTCTGTACAGCACTTTACAAATTGTGCTATACAAATAAACTTGCCTTGCCTGTAGAACTTTCTAGGCAAAGAAATAAAATCTCCATGGAGACCAGCAGGTAGGCTGCCATTGGCCATCGGGGAAATCTGTTATGAATGAGATAAAATAGACTATTGCATTAATGTCAGTGACTTCAGAGCAGTCAGCGCTTCATGGCTCTGTGCTCAACTTTGGTCCCTGTGACTGCAGTGTGAGGCCTTTCTTGCATTTTTAATGCAATTTACAATCCAAGAAAGGGAATAAAAATAAAAATAGATTTTCTTCCAAACTAATCAATTTAAACTTCAAATTTGATTAATTGATTTAATGTATTTTTTGCCCAGCCCCAGTATGATCATATAAAAATACACTCTCACATTCTCACATTTAATAATGAAAAAGTAATTTTTCTGTTCTTTCATATAACCTCTAAGCTCTCTGCAGTTGGAGGATCGGCTCAGACCATAGAGCAGAAATTGCTTTTGGCTGCAGATTTGAAGTTCAGTTTTTCCCATCCTCACCTGCCTTTTTCAGAGAGAAAGTGCTTGAAAAGAACAGGGCTAAATCAGATAGCCACTCCATACTGCAGGTCTTTGAGGTCTCTGTTAAATCAATACTCTGTGTCAATGGGCGACACCAAGTGGTTAGCACCCTGCCTCCTTCTCCTCCTCCTCCCCTGCTCCTCCTCCTCCCCTGCTTCTCCTCACTGAGGTTTCATTATCATCTCTGCAGTTTGTGTGTTATCCACTGATCATATGAGATTTAATTCAGTGCAGTGGTTTACTCAAACTATTAGCAAGGCAAAAAACAGTCCTCTTGACTTTGAATGTATTGATTCTTATCAAAAACACATACAATGGAAAAATACAGTGCGATGTTGCCACTGCCAAAAGCAATGCCAAGTGTTTACTAACACTGTCTAGGTTATTTATGGCCTGATCTCGTCAGATTTTAGAAGCTAAGCAGGACTGAGCCTGGTTAGTTCTTGGACGGGAGATCACTGGGAATATCAGGACCACAGTGTGGCCCACTTCCATCAGTCTGCCCTAGGGCAGCTGTGGCAACAATAGTAGCTTACCCCCGCTGAGTGTGAAATGAATGGACAATGCTCTGTAAAGGGCTTTAGGTATCTTGAAAGGTGCTATATAAATCCAATGGTAATTTAATTAATGAATATAACTTTTCTGGTGTTGGGTCAGCTACCTGCTTACAGCCATGGAGATGTTCCACAATATGGCATTAAACTAATCTACCTCTATGAAGGCAAGCAGGTGACGCAATTATGGTTGGATCTATTGAGAAGCCACCCTGCTCACAATAAGAATGCATGTTCTTCAGGTTGTAATCAAATAACCACAAGATAGTGCAGTTTAATGCCATACTGTGGAATATTCCAGGCATACATAAATAATATATAACATGGAAACAAACAGGTGGTGCACTCTCCTCCAGGAAAGTTACACATTGCACCTTTCACTTCTTCCAGAACAATGACAAAACATGTAAAAAATAATCAATAAGAAAATAATTCACATAATTAAGATTTTAAATTCAAGTCATTTGAACTAGTCTAGATGTTGCTGTTTTGCAGTTTACGTACTTAATCCTCCAGATCAAAGCACATACATCTGGAAAAATCGAATATCCCAGTGGGTACAATAAACTCCTCCTTTATCTTGAGCCTCAGTGCAACCATATGGCAGTTACCTACTCGCCGTAGTTAGCACCTTGTTGGCGATAACACATGATCAGCTTTGTAGCTATAAGTGAAGTACTAATGATGATGCTTCTTGTTTGAAACCCAATTTAAGTATACAGCCATTTTCAGACGGTTTCTTTCTTGGTTAAAAGTCCTGCAGAGCCATTGCAGCATCAGAAAACATTAGGAAAGTTGAACACAAACCCAATTAAAGAGACACATAGAGAGATGAAGCAGTGTGCATTGAGATTACAGGAGAAGAGAGGCCATTATGCAGCACTGAGTGGCTTTTCTGCGGGACTTTATTAGTGCCTGACAAACATCACTCACAGAAGAAGAGAGGAAAGGGCTGCCATTAGTCTAACAAGATTTCTATTTGCTTTGGTTAGTGTTATTATCAAATACATTGCACTATGAATGAACTACCTATAGAGCTTGGGTTAGAATGTCAAAAACAACCCAATATCACCATGGAAACCCGCCATGTTTGAGGCGGCAGTGCAAAAATAAAATATAGAAAAGTAGCCCCACTGAAGGAGCTGGAGAAAGTGTCTGGGATAAGGGAAGTCTAAAAGTCCCTACTTAGACTGCAGGTCTGCAACCTGGCCCCGGATAAGCAGAAGAAAATGGAGGGAGGGATGGAGAAAAGTAGCCGTGGAACAATCTAATACCTGCTGTATCACTGGATCTTCAAACAACATGTGCTATGCTATTCATTTGTAACACTGATTAGCGATTAGCATTGCTGCACTAAAAATCAATGGACTTGACATTACTCCAAAGATGCACTGTGTAACGGGTGGGTGGGGGGTGTCCTTGTTGGTCTCCATGGAGATATCATTACCTGGAATGATCCACAGTATGGCATTAATCTTATCTTATCCTCAATTACTTCAGTTACGAATGCCTCTGAGGTATAATGTTTCTGTCTGAAGAGGTGGTAAAGCTAATCACAACGACAGTGTCATTAATTTTGCATGTCGACCCAGTGACCCTTGTTTTTGTTATTGAGCAGGTGATGAAGTTGTCGTTTTGAATAATAATAATACGTGGGTGACAGTAGCTCAGTTAGTATATTGTTTCACCTCTGATCTGAAGGTTGAAGATCCAAATCCCACTCTCAACATTAACATCATCGGTTGAGCGGTTAGTCTTGTGTCCTTAACCCACCTTACCCCCAGTATCTGCGTACACTGGTGTATGAATATGTGTGTGAATGGGTGAGTGGTTCCTTGATGTAAAGTGCTTCGAGTGTCTTGAAGGTGGAAAAGAGCTAGAAATGAGGAGATGTTGGGATTTCCAAGACTCAAATTGACAATAACTGGTCCACTGTGAACATATAAAGTCATAATTTGAAATGAAATCACATAAGCACAGTTTTGTGATCAGAACTTGTAATAGCCCAAACTTTTGCAGTCCTATTATCTCTCAAAGCACCAAGTGTTTTGAACTTTAGATGAGATTTTCCACCAACTGCACTTCGAGCTGTGCCATCAGTGATCGTTTGATTTTGTTTACAAAGCATGAAAACGATCAGTCAAAAAAGGAGATAGCTGCAGCTTCGTTGTCTTGTGTATGTAGGTTGATAAAAGCAGAAGAAATACTCACTGTTAGGAGTTATCGGTCTTTGACTTGAGTTGTGACACTGCTCCGCCCCAGCACTGCGTCACTATAGAGAACATTGTATTGTGTAAATATTGGTGCACTGAGTTAAATAAAAACTACAATGGACTAAGTATGAACATTTTGTATTTAAAGCCATCCTATTTTTGCTCATTATAGATATGTTTATTGTAATCAAAAACATAGAACTACTTGAATCCTTACTTTGAGTGAGCTTGAATCTCCACAAAATGAGCTCTTATTTGGTCTAGAGGAGGACTCCTTATGCTTGTTTCCATTAAAATGTTGTTTTCTATAATATTTCACACTATGGCATGAAATGTATCCATCTTCATTGAGAATGTTCCAAAGTGTGGTTTGAACTTTCTATGTCCATTAAATCATGCAGTTGACTTCTCACCTCCATAAAGTTACATATTTCACTTGTGTTTAATCACTTACAGATTTTTTACCGCTGAGAAATACCTTGAAAAACATGTATTTACGTAAATGGCCTTGTTTCTACATAGATCCAACCTGTAAGTTGGCTTGTGGTGCTCCCTGCATAGAAATAAATTTGTTTAATGCCGTACTGTGGAACAATCCTTGACAAGATGGTGGTGGATCCTCCATCAGAAAAGTAACTTCGTACACCTGTATTTAATTATAAAGTCAGATAAGGTATTTCTATTCTTTATCAACTATTAAATAAGCAATCACAAGTTTGTAGGCAAAATGAGACATGCTGTGTGCATTTAGACACTGTTTGTGAATATGTCTGTCCAGAACTGTACAAGAGTCTTTTCATCAGTGGAGACAATATTTAGACAGGGGAGTCCGTTTGAATCAGCCAATCAAGAGCCTCCCGGCACTTCCACAGGAGCTGAGTGTGAGGGCTACAGCTCACACTGCTCTGATTAGACATTAGACCCTTTAGAACTGTGTGACATTGTGCTTCAGAGCAATTACTAATCAAGCTCTGAGTAAGAGCAGGGGATAGAGAGACACAGAGAGAGAGAAAGACAAAGACAGAGAGAGTGCGGGAGTGAGAGAGAGACAGACAGAGAGAGAAAGAGTGTGGGAGGGGGAGACAGAGAGAGACAAAGACAGAGAGAGGGAGAGACAAAGGCAGAGAGAGTGTGGGAGGGAGACAGAGAGAGAGACAAAGACAGGGAGAGAGGGAGCGAGAGAGGGAGACAAAGACAGAGAGAGTGTGGGAGGGAGACAGAGAGAGAGACAAAGACAGGGAGAGAGGGAGCGAGAGAGAGAGAAAGACAGAGATAGTGTGGGAGGGAGAGAGAGAGAAAGATAGAGAGAGTGCGGGAGTGAGAGAGAGACAGAGAGAGAGAGAGTGTGGGAGGGGGAGACAGAGAGAGACAAAGACAGAGAGAGGGAGAGACAAAGCAGAGAGAATGTGGGAGGGAGACAGAGAGAGACAAAGACAGGGAGAGAGGGAGAGAGAGACAGAGAGAGGGAGACAAAGACAGAGGGAGTGTGGGAGGGAGAGAGAGAGAGGAAAGAGACAAAGACAGAGTGTGGGAAGGAGAGAGAGAGAGAGACAGAGAGAGTGTGGGAGGGAAAGAAAGAGAAGAAAGACAGTAGGAGAGAGGAGAGAGACAAAGACAGTGTTTGCGAGGGATGGAGAGACAAAGACAGGGAGAATGTGTGAGGGAGAGAGAGAAAAACAGGAGAAACAGAAAGAGAAAAGGGATAATGAGAGACAGTGAGAGAGAGACAAGAACAGAGAGAGTGTGGGAGGGAGAGAGAGAAAAGAAAGAGAGAAAAGGGAGAGACAGAAAGAAAAAAGGGATAATGAGAGAGAGAAAGGGAGAGAAAGACAGAGAGACAGAGAAAGTGAAGCGGGAAGAAGAGCGAGAGAGAAGAAAGATAAAAACAGAAAAGGGACAATGAGAGAGAGAGGGAAGAAGAGAGCACAAAAGAGAGAAACAGAAAAGGGACAATGAGAGAGAGAGGGAAGAAGAGAGCACAAAAGAGAAAGCAAGAGAGGCAAGAGAGAGAAGACAGACTAAACAGGAGAAACAGAAAAGGGAAAATGAGAGAGAGAGACACAGAGGGAGCGCAAAAGAGAGAAAGGTAAAGACAAAGAGCGTAATGGAGAGAGGGAAGAAAGAGAGAAACAGGAGAGACAGAAAGAGAAAAGGTAATGAGAGAGAGACAGGGAAGTAGAGAGAGAGTCAAAGAGAGAGACACAAAGACAAAGAGAGTGAGGGTGGGAGAGAGAAGAGAGAGAGAGAAACAGGAGAGACAGAAATAGAAAATGGGTAATGAGAGAGAAAGGCAAGAAGAGAGAGCGCAAAAGAGAGATATAGAGATAAAGAGAGTGAGGGTGGGAGAGATAAGAAAGAGATAGAGAAACAGGATAAACATAAACAGAAAAGGGATAATGAGAGAGAGAGAGAGAGAGAGGGGAAAGGAGAGAGAGCGAAAGACAGAAAGACAAAGGCAAAGAGGGTGAGGGTGGGAGAGAGAAGAAAGATAGAGAGAAACAGGAGAGACAGAAATAGAAAATGGATAATGAGAGACAGAGAGAGAGGGGAAGGAAAAAAGACAGAACAAGAAACATGAGAAAGAGAGAAAGGGGAACAGTGAGACAGAGAAACCAAGAGAGAGAGAGATAAACAGAGAGATAGGGGGTGAGTGAGAGATGGAGGGAGAGTGGGTGGGTGGGACCGCTGTGGTGATGAGGCTCAGGGCTGAAGCGGAGGAGTCATTTGGATAAAGAAGTGCAGTAGGTTTAAACCGAGCAGGTGCACCGCTGTTGGTCCCTGTAATTGGCCGTAATGTAAGAAACTCATCTTTGTAACAGTGGGTATAATGTCAGACTGCACCCAAGACTGCCTAATCAGAATATATAGAACAATTAAAGTGGACCAACTTAGACAAAAGCTCAGAAATGACTGGGCATCTCTGAGTTCTTTTTGGGCCTAATTTTTCAATGCAGAATTTCAGTTTATTTAATATTTTTGCTGTCATCGTAGTACTGCTTTTTGGAACTACAACTTCTTCAGGAGATCTGAGGTGGTCACATGACAATTTTAATTTTGATCCTAAGATTAATGATACTTTAACCTTTTTAGATTTGTATGTCTTCATGAACTGAAAAAGTGAGAAACAGTGTAGTCTGTACTGTCATAGAAATGAAAAGGAGTTGCCAGTTTGGAGACTCTTGGCAGTTATAGCTGTGATTTACTGTTATTTTCTCAATCATTCTCCTCTGAGGCCAAAGCAATGTAAAGGAACATTAAATTACATTACAACCTTGAGTTTTAGCTCCCACCAAATAAAGTGTTTAATCTTTTAAAGAGGATCTCATTGACATATCTGATAATAATACTGATACTGATACTAATGGTAATACTAATACTAAAACTAATACTAATACTAATACTAATACTAATACTAATACTAATACTAATCACAAGTTATGCTCTATTCTTTAAACTGATTCTTAAATGCAGTTTAATTTAAAAGGAAACTGCTGTTGTGATTTTGGGCTTTACAAAAATAAATTGAATTGAATTGAATTTCCAATAAGAATATATTCTTCTTCATGATTGCTATGCTTTACACATGAACACAGAATTAAAACTTTCATCCCAAGGCCATACAATACTCATTATGAAATATATTACGTATTTTTTTTATTACAGACATATACACAATGAGAAATTAAATGCACAATAGACTGTTCAGTACAGTATAGTCCTAATAGGCTGAGGGTTATTGTAGGTGAGTGGAATTGGCCGACAGTGAATGAATGGGATTAACTTCTGCTAATAAGAATCCTAAGTGCTTTCTTCAAGACATAATCAAAAAAATGATAGCTTGAAGAGCCACACAGAGCTCTCACCCAGGCACAGTGCTTCATGTTACTCAGCAGGAGAGCACATTTCACAATTGTCCATGTAATCAGAAAGGATTAGTTTAAAGCTCCAGAAATATTTAGAGAGAGAGCAATGAAATGAATGAGAGCAGAACTGGAGGAAAAACACAATACTGGTGACTGTCAATCTGTACATCCTACATACATTTGTACTTTAGTATATGTCATTACAAGTGATAGGTTTCATTGGACATCACAAATTTCTAGTTTAGACCAATAATATTTAATACAAATGGGGGAAGCTAAAAGGGATGTTGTTAAAATGAGAATGTTATGTTGCAGTACAATTCTTGGGTTTAGTCGCTAATATAAATGATCTGGTTCAACATTTGGGAATTTACCTTTTGAATATTTCATGGCAAGTGTAGTACAACCCATTTGGGATTGTGACATCAGAATGTGCTAAATTGACTCTTGTGAGCTTTAAACCATGTAAGAATGTTGTCACCTTCTCAAAAACATACACAGAGTTGTGTTTTGTTTCATATTTGAGTAATTTTTATTAGTCTGTCTATATCTCCAAAGCTCAAAATGTTCTGTTCCACCTCAAGATGTATTGAAGCAATAGTTTTCAAGTGCAGTGAATGGTTAAATATCGAGGCAACACAAGGACAAAACTTCTTTTCAACTAAATTCATTTCAAAACTTGATCATTCAGAGATAAATTCTCAGTGAATAGCTTCACACAGATTTCACAAATTAAACAATTTTCCAAACCGCGAAAGACTTATTTGCACACACACCCAACACCCTATCTGAAGCTGATAATTGAATTCTTTCATTTTATCTCAGCCAAAGTTAATGACAAAAATGCAAGTGTTTTGCTTATGCTAGTGAAATCTCTAAAATATGTTTTCTGTCCTTACAGCGGTCTCCTTGGCCCTTGCCCTTAACGGTGTCTTCACAAACACAATAAAACTGATTGTTGGAAGGTAAGATGTATCCTGTTTCTTTTCATAACTTATAATTGATATCTGAGCCACAGAGGTCAGAAGAATAATAAAATAGTTTAAAATGTGTTGCAGCTCCAATCAGCCCTGTGGAGTATGTTGTAGCTTAAAGGCGCGATAGCCAATATTTTCCCATGTAAAAAATGTCTTGCCCTAGTAAAGATATATTATATAAGCAGTTATTCAAGTCAAAATATGTCCGCTGCATACTGTGTGCATCTAATTATAGGACATTTTATTGTCCGATAATCAGGAAGTGTGCGTTGGCATGCTAGTCCGTACAGTGATGGCAAAACTCCACTCTGAAAGATGTGAAAAGTGCTTTGTTTCAGACTCATATTATAAACTCCTAATAATTAAGATGCTCAGATTGCATAAGGTAACGGAGGAATAACTTTGGACCAAATTGCAAACCATTAAAAACTTGAAAAATTAAATTAGTTCATTTTAAAGACCAGTACAGCGCCTTCAACACAGCAACTATTAGCAACATGATGCTAACAGATAAGCACTGAATTGAAAGTATGTATCTGTTGTGTGTTTCGTCAGACCCAGGCCAGATTACTTCCAGCGTTGTTTCCCTGATGGACAGGTGAACGTGAAAATGCTTTGCACCGGAGAAGCAGAGGTCGTGTCAGAGGGCCGCAAGAGTTTCCCCAGCAGCCACTCCTCTTGTAAGTTCAATACTGCCAATCCAAACGGTGAAAAGTACATGATTAGAATAGTATAAAGCTGGTGGGAAAAAAAATAACAGGGGATAAATGCACTGATTCCATATTACCACCAATTTACAATGACTCGGGTGACAGTAACTTGTTTGTCCACTGATCTGAAAGTTGGAGGTTCGAATCCCGCTCTTGACATCAACATCATTGGAAGAGCTTGGCAGGTTGGCGGTGCGATTCCTGTTTCCACAAGTGAATGCTGTCATTGTGGCCTTAAACAAGACACTTACCTCATGTCGCCCTCATTGTCTGGGCTTTGTCTGTGAACGGGTGAGTGGTTCCTCGATGGAAAAGCGCTATATAAAAATGTGCCCAGTTACATAATTAACATACTCAGTTCTGGTTAAGATGAATCATTCGACCAGTACTTAAGTAAAATAACAAATGCATATGTTGTTTACGGTCAGTTTGCTGTAATGAACTACATATAGTCAACATATAGTAATTTGAACACATTGCATTATGAACCACTGCGTTTTGCTTATTCATTCAGGGGTTATCTTGTTTAAACATTTCTGATGTGTTCTTAAGTAGACAGTTTTTGGCTTGCTGTAATGATGGGACTTTCAGCTCTTCTATGAGATCCGAATCTCTTGGATCCGTTCATTTCAAAGAGCAGTTCAAAAGACTGGCTCTTTTTATGTTTATTTATATGTCAGAAGCCAAAGTGCAAACTCATTTTAACAACAAACTAATCACAGAGAGAAGTTGCAAAGGCTGAGGCTCAGATGTGTTTATAAAGGTTTGAACTGAGAGTGGGACTGTGTTTACGATTTAAAATGATGCATAACTTTAATAAAAAGTTGATGTACAATATTAATAATTAAAAACTAACTATTATTATCATGCCAAATATGTTTTTTGGGGATGGGGGAGTTGTGCACAAAGCTCTCAGTTGTGTCGCTTGCTCTGCCTCTGAGCTGACTCTTGTGTTGGTTCAGTGTTATGGGATTCAAAACAAAATATGTTTCCAGCTGTTCACTTTAAGGAAATGTTCAAAAGAGCCAACTCATTCACGAATGTCACATCCCTAGCTCACTAGCATCACTAGTCTTGTTTAGAAGCTTGTTAAAAAACTACCAACAAAAGTAGTAATGATAATAATACTTATATAGCACTTTTACTATACTCAAATAGTAAATAATAAAAATATAATAAAAAAATGCAAAATAAACAACATGAGATTTTTCCTGTCTACCTCTCCAAACTGAGACTTTTTATTTCAACATTTTATTATTATTTTTTAATAAAACACAATTTTTTTTTTTTTTACTATCATAATTTTTTTTTTTATGAAATAGAAATTATTAACAACAAAAATAAGTATCAAGCTCAGATTTTGCAAGAGCTTGATTTCAGTTTTGATCAACATCTAACTAACACAATACTGTCTCGCTACTTTCTCGGCTCAAAGGTAATTATAGCCTCTTCCTGTTTATTTACAATCCCATGGCAGATTGTCAATTAGTTTTAGCTTTGGTTGATTAACTTTGAGAGTATTTAATTTAATTTTGGGGTGTACTGCAAACAAAGCTATTTACTAAACTGTCACGATCAGTGTGGAGAGCATTGGGTTTCATTTGGAAGTCCTCCTCCACTCTGTGTTAAATAATTCACATGTTTTTGTGTTGTCCGGTGCATGAATTTTAAGTGTTGTTAGCAGATGGGATGAGGCTGCTGGAAATACAAATAATGCATATACTGGGAGACACAGACTGGAGTATTACTTTTGTGTCCCACTTATATTTATTCATTTATGAGATGTTGTCTAATCTAATAGCACCTTTCTTGTGATAGGACTTATAGGTGTCATGGTTTTACTTAGGACCCAAAAGCAGCTCGCAACTGGTTAGTTCAAATGTTTATTGTCCAAGTAAGAATCAGGCTTGGGGGTCTAGAGGTGCAGGTAAGTTTGCAGACAGGTGAGCAGACAGGTGAGCAGACAGGTGAGCAGACAGGTGAGCAGACAGGTGAGCAGACAGGTGAGCAGACAGGTGAGCAGACAGGTGAGCAGACGGGTGAGCAGACAGGTGAGCAGACAGGTGAGCAGACAGGTGAGCAGACAGGTGAGCAGACAGGCAGGTAGCTTCCAAAAATAAGACACAGGCATCTGGACACAGGAGAAAAGCAACTGTAATACAAAAATTATGAGCAGGTCAACTTGTCTTGTGGAGCCAAACACCTCTACTAACTGGAGTAGTATCGATGGCAAACTGGCAAGGAGTGGATAAAAAAAAAAAAAAACAGGCTTCTTATACTGCAGGTAATAAGGGGAACTGGATCCAGGTGTGCCAGCTGTCACATCAGGTAAGCGAAGGAGAGACAGACAACACAGAAGAGAGGGGGAGACACCAGGGAAAACAGCAGAAGGAAGGATCCTGACAATAATGTATGACTTATGTATGTGAAGGTTGAGGCTGGACGTGTATCCTCAGTTATCCTGGTTTATCTGGTTTTGCTCTAGACCTGGTTAATTCCTGGTTTAGATTCAGGTTTAGTGATGTGAGTGCAATGCACCCATAGACTTGGTTGGATCCTGTTCTAGTCCTGGTTTAGTTCTGATCTAGTTCATGTTTAGTTTAAATTAAGATGATGTTTGAGCAGCACACTCTTAACCGTGATACTCAGATTTGAATGAGTGTGTGTGTGTGCAGAAGTGTGGTAATATTATCTAGGGACGAATCTGATACAAAGCTGGTATCAGGTATCTGTGCCAGTCCAAGAAAATCATCTGGATTGGGTATTGGTTCCAGGATATTGGTCCATGGTTAGGCCAACAAAATCATGCAAATTGATGATTAACACAGCTTGTATTGGCTCTTAATTAGCTGCTCCTGATGGCACAGAGTTAAGTTGTTTGTCCAGTCACACACCAAAAAGCAAAATAAACTAAGTATAAATATTGTCCGTGGCTTCATGCAATGTTTAATGGGGTGAAGATAATTGTAAGTCTTCATGGTCTGCTAAACACAAACTTGTTTGTGGAAATTTGGCTTTAAAAAAGGTGCAACTGGCATCGAGGCACATACCATTTTACATGTTTTTTTCCCCCAAAACTAATGAATTAAATTATGTTAAAAAATTTATGTGGCAATTTGTCCCAGTGGTGCTCCAGCTTTTGGCAGAGCGTTCATAATTGGTGCTCACAAAGACTTAATACAAAAGTCAATGGTTGTACTCAATTAAAGCACTTCACTTATTGGAAATTAAAATGAATATTGATTACAGACGTTTTGTGCATTTTAATAACGTTCATTATGTTGTTCCTAATGCTTTAATTATTAGGTTGAGTGCTAGGATTTTTCATTATATTTCTAACTAACATATATTGAATAAAGTGAGAGATTGCAATTCCAATACATTAAAATATCTCATTTATCCATAAGATAAAATATTGTCTTGTCTTCAGATAGTTTGAGGCAGCACAGCTCCCTGATGTGTCTAGTCAAGTTGGCTGTTATAACTTTAGACCAGCTGCTCTGATGATTTCCCCAAAGTCCAGTGGTTTGGTCTGATTTAAGATTCTCAAAAACCAATTCAAGATCTTCGTTGTTGTTGTTAAAAATTGTAAAAAAAAAAAAAAAAATTAGAGATGATTTGGCAGTGTACACCCTACTATACAACTTCTCAACAAGATGACTAAGACAGCCTGCCCCATGGCCTTGGCTCACTATAAATAGATTTTGGCATTGCTTGTTTCTAGTGTGTGCAAAAGTTCTGTTTCTGCACAAAACTTTATGCTCTACTTGCATAATGTGGTTTTATTACTTGGTAAATCATGGAAGGCTGTGACTGTCCACACTATTCTCTACATAGAGGACTGGAGGCATTGTGGCTGAGTGGCTCATGCTTCACAGCAAGAAGGTTCGGGGTTTGATCCCCGGGTCGCTCGAGCCTTTCTGCGTGGGCACTCCGGTTTCTCCCATCAACCCAAAACATGCAGCTAAGGTAGTTTTAACCAAGTGGCACCCACTGCTTCACTGCAACAGCGGACAACAACAGGACTGTAATTAGGCACCATGCAAAACAATGACAGCAGATAGAAGCAAAGCTTTAATTCACTGTGGAACCGTGATAATGAATAAATCTCTTAAATAAACCATTAAGTTGCTAATGTTACCAGCTTACCTTAGCATTAACGTTTAAAAGATCATCAGTTTCCACTCTTAGGCAAAAAGACGAATAATCTAGTCCATTTTGTATTTTAAAGTGAGATGTCGTGACTCATACCAGGGCAGGTGGTGAACCCTCCATCCAAAAGCTGCATAATGCACCCTTTAACCAATGTTTTAAAACAGAACAAAACCAGGTCAACCAAGGACTAAACAAATCACCTACTTGAAATGTACTGCCTTAAATCCTGTTGTTTTGTGTCGAGCATCCAAGGTAATTTACTGGCTGAGAGCTTGTATTATAGCACACAGCTTATGCAGTCATTTCACAGTCTAGTTCTAAAGCTTCACTGATCCACTGGTATAATAACAAACTTTCACACTAGCTGTGCCTCAGACACCTGTATAAACCTCAGAGGAGCTGAAGACATTATGATGTTATCGGCTGCACCTCTATAGATTACATCGCTGTAATAGCCTTATGTTGTAGTGGAGGAGTGATTGAGAAAAGCATGCATCAGGGTAGGGCCCGTATGTCGGCTTTTTCAGAGAGCAGAAGAAATCTAATTGCGCCCCTTTCACCAAGACGAGAGCTGTTGGAGTTGTATGCAGAAGTGCTTTACAAGATGAACAAGGGCAGAGAGAGGAGAGGGGGCTGGATGCTTGACAGGAAGACAGAAGATGGGTTTACAGTGTTGGAGAGAAGAAGCCAGTGGATCATCCATCTGCTCCCTTTTTTAATCATAGGTCACCAGCAAAGTACACGGCATGATGAGATGGGGGGTTTTTAAGCCAGATGCCATTTCAGTTCCAATGCTGGGCTGAATTCAAACCAGTCACTTTAAGGTTTCTAAAATATGTCGGCATTAATGGTAAGATAACAGCAGTTTCAATTAATGATTACAGTACTGTGTTCCCCAAGGCTGAAAATCTCAAACTTAGACAAACTATTTACCCAGAAAGGAAATTATTTGGACACAGTGTAGCTCAGAATACGAGATTAGATCTTAATAACAAACAGTGAATAGGATGGTGATTAAACTAATAATAATTGCCAAACATTGTGCCAAAAAAGGGGGAGAAATATTCATCTTTCTCAAACATCACACGTTTCAACAGGAAAATAAATTAGATCATGTTATGTTTCCAGTTTTATGGTCAAATATAAAAACTTCTAGAACTAAAACAAGTCACTTCAAGAAAATGTAAGAAGACCAAACTACATAGTGACAAAACATGACTAAAACACATGAAAATGACTTCTGCTGTGTACCAAGAAGTTTGTGTACCATTTTTCAGAAACTCTTCTCTAAAGTGTTTCTTAAAATGATGCACAGCAGGTGTTTGGAGAATGCTATTTTGAAAAAACTCACCACATATAACCGCACATGAAGGTGGCTCAGGTGTGACGTGATTGTATTTTGTTATTCGCTCCATAAGTAACAGAGTGATCAGCGTGGAATAAAGCAGGAACCAACAGAAGAGCACACATTTACCTTCCTCTGTGTTGATGCCTAAAGCTATACTTGTCTTTTCTCAAATGTATCCCACTGTGCCCCACTGCGTATAAAAGTTCATTCAGTGTGATCAGTTATTGGCAAACAGAAAGCCCATGCCATCTGCTGTCTTTGATGCCACACAAACCAAGAGAGATTAAACGTATCACGATGTTAAATATTCTGCTACTTTTTCATTTACTAAAACTAAACTTGTTTGTTACTGTGTGCGTGTTACTTTAAAGTCTGGTAATGTTACTCAAGTAGAGAAAAGCAATGCGAAGTACAACAAATCAGGTTTAAAACATCTCAGCTGAGGACTACTAACTACTTTGTTGCTACTGTACTACTACAAGTATAACTAGTACTGTTTACAGCTACTACTGCTACAAATAAAAAGAAAGAAAGGTAGTACGACTTTCCTATTTATATTTTTAATCAATCCTAATACAGTTCTCATAGGGTCTTTTCTAGGACTGTGCAAAATTTTATCAAAAGCACAAATATATGTTGGATTTCTTCTCCAATCATCATTCAAGTTTAAAAACCCTTATATATTTTGCAAGCCCTTAAATTAATAGTTCTCAAAATGTCTATCATATTAGTTACCGCACTGAGAATCGCACTTATTTAAATCAGACCCTCCTCAGCGCCGCACTCTCCACTCACTCCCTCTTTAGGGGTTAAGAGACTGGATGTGACAGAGCGCACAAATCATCTACAGCTAATAATCCGCTAGCCGTATGCTAAGTCTGATGGGTTATTATGCACGGGATGTGGCTGTAGCTAGCCCCTGCAGCCTTTGTAGAGGTCAAAGGTCATAAGACAGGAGAGAAGCTTAAAACAGAGAGCGGTTTGACTGGCGTGAAGCTATACATCATTGCAGCATTACCGGTTTAAAGTTAGCAAGAAGGCATAACTTTGAGTGAATGTAGTCTGCAGGGGCCCTCATTACAGGCTACTGGTTGGAGAATGGTGGTCGCTGGCTCAAACTTCAAAACGCGCTTTAGTCTTGACAGAAGTCTTCCCCTGTCACTCAGTGTGGGGCTGTCACAGTGAACACCTGTTGGACCAAGTCGTTTTTGGACTAGTATTTCAAGTCTGAAGAAAAATCCATTAATTTTGCTTGTGCCTTGTCATTTCGCATTTTAAAGAAATTGCTGCTGACGTTTTGGTGTTAGCGATGCTCAAACTTTTTAGTGCAAAAGTTTACTTCAACAGAACACAGAAATAAGTTAGTGTTGATCCCTATTGCGTGCTGTCATGGAAGTTGTCTATATTGATCTTGCGTGGTTTTACACCAGTAATGCTACTATATATATGCCAGAGAGTGCATTTTCTTCTGACCCAGTTAGATTGGATTAGCATAAACATAAATATGTGAAATCTACTTCTGCCAGTCAGCTACTGGTGGGTTTCAGATGACATCGCAACATGCCATTGGCCAGTAATATTTCATTTTATTTGTACTTTGCCATGAAATATCCAAAAGGTAAATTCACAAATGTTGAACCTGAACATTTCTATTCTTGATTAGACCCATGAACTCACTGTTATAACAAAAACTGCACTTAAACAACATACATATTCTACTCCTCCCCCCCCTAAAATCTAGCAACAGGGGCGTGGTCATATTTGCATTTTACTTTCATTTCCTGGAGACTGATCCTAACCTTAACCATAGTCACGAATTTGATAAAAAAAAATTTCTGTCATGGGGACCGGATTTCCATGCCCAATAAATGTGTACAGATTTTAGTCCCCACAATGTGATAAATACCTGCCCATCATCAAAAAAAAATTGGGACTAAAGTGAGACGAAATCCAGAAGTAAACCTGGATTAGATTAAGACTAAACCAAATCAAGATTAAACCAGGATCAAACCAGGATCAAACCAGGACTAAACCAGGATTAAACCAGGATCAAACCAGGGCCAAACCAGGACTAAACCAGGATCAAGCCAAGATCAAACCGGGATCAAAACAGGATCAAACCAGGACTAAATCAGGATTAAATCAGGATTAAATCAGGATCAAACCAGGATCAAACCAGGATCAAACCAGGACCAAACCAGGATCAAACTAGGACAGATATGAAATGCTCCTCAAAGATGCTGATGTAGAAAGAGGACACAAGAAACAAAAACTTGCATGCTTGTTTTGTGAGAACGTTAAACTCTTTCTTTTCTTTCTGGTCACAAATTTCTCAAATAAAAATTAGATTTCTGTAGCAGCACAGTCACGTTATGTTTTTATTCATGGAGATACAATGCCAGTCTGTCCCACAAGGCTGTACTTGGCCCATGCTATTGTTCATATTTTATCCAGGTCCAAACTTCAACAAATAAATAACTCATGAGAGATATTTGTCTGTAAACCAAAGCAAACACCTCGACCACTCTCTGAATGACCTCACACTTAAGGCAACCTTATGCACTGTGGACATAAATCATCTTTATGCAACAAAAAATCACATTAATAAAAAATTGAACTGAAATTATTCACACATTAGTTGCATTTTGGTAGATTTTTATTAGAGATTTATTTTTTTTTGGCTGATATGTAGGGTCGATTTTTATATTTTTTCCCCAAAATATACTATTTTAATTGATTGTAATCTCATCGATCACCCTGTTTTACTACAAACTGGATAAGAGAACGGCGGAGTCACCTTTTGTGCAGTGACCTCTTCGCACCAAAGTGTTCAAATGAAACTTTAGGCAGCTGGTTGACCCAAACAAAATATCGGCCTCTGCTGGAGATTTCAGGTCGATAGCAGTTACGCTAAAAAGTGCAAATATCTGTCTGTTTTTGTACAATATTTTCAAATGATTCATTGGACAAAAACAAAATATGCAATCTGATTTTCCTCCAGAGAGAAAAAAAAAAAAAAAGCTTAAAACATCAATTTAGCTTGAAAACTTAACCTACTTTTATGTGAACAGTTATGTCCCATGATGTGGCTTTAATCCATCAGTAAGTTCAGGCAAAGTCTCTATTCCTGAAATTTGTGTCTATGGAGCTCAGAACTATTTGACCCATAAAACTACATTCAAACACTTAATGACTGTCAATCTTAAAGGTACAATATGCAACTTTTCTGGAGTAGGGTCTGCCACCTGCTCGTCTCTATGATGTTATTGTGTGGCCTGGAATGTTCCACAGTATCTCCATGGTGAATGTGATGCCGCCCGGCCAAGTTACACTGAGAACGTTTCACAAAGTATTTTTAAAACATCTGTAATTAACATTTCATACAAAACAATAGCATCTAAATGAAGACAAGCACCACCACCTTTTCAGTCTCATTCATTCACACAGTTAAAACAGTTGAAGCGCGTTGCCCGAGGAAACAACACCAGCTGTCTTCCAGTAACAAGGACCACCACATGCAGCATCAGCAGCTCTGAATTAGCACTATGCACACTCCTCTCACTCTTATTAATTTTACCTCGAGGGAATTATATTTCAAATCCATTCTGATACACTGATTCATTACCACATTGTTTTGTTACCCTCCACCTGTTGCCTCTTCAGGTGTGAGCTCGTGGGGAATTAAACCTACTTAGACTGCAGCTGGCTGATATAATGCATTTATTGTCTAGTTTAATTAAAGCTCTTTTACATGTATAATTATGTTTGGGTTGTCTTGCAGTTTGTGGGCGTCGCTATCTCTCTGTCCCACCTCATGCATTATGGATAGCAATGAAAGCATTTTTATTAGCGCTGCCGTCAAGTTGTGGAATCAGTTGATGAAAGCCTTGTGCAAATATATGGGTTGTAAATAAACGATTATGAAAGTTTGGGTGTCGCTTTTGCAATAAAACACATTTCTCAACCGCATGACGCCCCCCAAGTCATGCTCAGATCGAGTTGGGTGGAAGAATACTTCAAAAATCCATTATGTTTTCCTATAAGACTGCTTTGTGGCACGGTACATCTCCACCCCTGTTGTAATAAATGAGGGTTTTGAGCGCGCTGGGGCATGCGGCGCACAGGCACATAAAGACGAATGAATAATTTGAGTTTTTCTCAGTTCATGGAAAAGTATAGCACTTCAATGTTTATGGTTATTTGAACAAAAATTAAGATAATTCTTCCAAATGTCATTAACCTCAGCACAGCTCCATTTGTTATTGTTATTCTGTCACTTCTGGATTTGTTAAAGAAAAAAGTTGACGTTTTTATTGTTTATTATTCTTTTTGTCATATTTCAGATTTCAACTGAAGGACATGTTTTTACAGGCAAGCTACAATACGAGCGAGGAATGTACAAATCACTGTATTCTAGTCAGTTGTTGTGGTGACATTTGTAAGAAAAGCTGTTAAACGCTAACCTGACTTTCTATGTGTAGTCCTCTGAACTGATTTCTACACATCCATCTGGAACGACTCTCGCTGAAAGCAATCAGAACCACTGATCAGAATGTTTAAACAAATACTTGATGATGATTGGTCGAAGCACCACAACAGTGGAACAAGCTGAGAAATCAAACTTTAGTTAAATTAAGCTGAGAGAAAAGCACAGGCGTCTCACCCCTCCACGGATGCACAAAGCATTTCCCTCTGCGCGTTTTTCACAAACAAAATTCTCTGTATTTCTGCTCAAACAAGTAGTTTGTCTGTATTGCCATGTTTGTTTTGGTTTTGGTGGTTCGGCGCTGGCTTGTGCCCAAACCACAATGCTGAATGATTGATTGAATGATTGATCTGTCTCTGCACTCTGGTGGTTTGGGATCTATCACAAGCAAACGCTTCAAATGGCCCTGGTCAAGACGGATTCTTGACGAAGAGTTTGTAAACTCACAAAAATTGCGAAAATTCATCATGCTGGCAAGGTTAATCAAAAGCATTTAAAACATCTACAATGACCAAGGATTACAGTCAAAACAATAACATCTCCATGGAGACAAAGCAGAGTGCACCTTAAATGTGAAAATACAGAGTTATAGTTTTGTTCGTGTACATTTCTGGAGTAGACTTGCCTTGGGTACACGTGAATGAAAATGCTATAATGACATGTGTAAGTCGTGCTGTGCCCTTGACCACTCCTGTAGTGAGTAGAAGTCCTTCTGTTCAGTGGTATATTGCTGACATGTCCCTGAAGCCTGTCTCTCTCACATTAGTAGAGCCTCTAGCCTCACGCCCATGACTCACTGTGAATAATGATCATAGGTAACTCAAGTGTATGGGCTCAGCTGAGGACTGCTCTACTTACAAATACACTGACCAAGACACAGTGTTCTTGGTTGTCCATGAGTTTCAAAATGATAAAAAGGACAGTGGTCATAGTGAGTTTCAATTTAAAATAAAATATTCTACCTTCTGAGTGGGAAAAAGTCCTCACTACCTAACGTTTATTTAATTTATACATGTTTTAGTAATCTCCTTCACAAGAGCATCTGTTAAAGTGAGTGCTCCTGTTTTGAAGTTCACGTATATTCACCATACTGACTTTGTGATCATACTGTTTTCTCTGCAAAGGATGTCTTGTTAATAACTCACAGCTATAGTTTTGAGCCTTACGGGCTTACGGACACTGCAGGTGAATAGGAAAAAATCTTAAATTTACATATATCAATTTGAAACTTCTTCTGTAGTTTGCTCACATGAATGTAAGAAAACAATGGTTTACAAGTTTTTTATCAGGCAATGTGTGTAAAAACAGCCAAAATTGACAATTGACAATTTTTGAGACATTCAAAACAGAAACATGAAAAGAGCCAGGTTTAATTTCCCTGGTTTATTTTGTTGACATACACTTAAATACATCCAGAGGGGATTTTGGATATCTTATTTAGTATTTGACTGATTTGACTGAAAATTTACCTAAAAATAAAAAATTTGCCTCAGATTTGGAGTTAAAACTTTAATAAATCAAACTTGAAATTAGATATAAGAATATCCTTCTATACATCAAAATCTTCAGTGACAGATTGTAAAGTTTGCTGTAGCTGGTACTATTTTATGGGTTGATCTTTATGTCCCTATGGGGGAAAATGCATTTTGATGAAATGGCCTTTGAAGTTACAATGTGCCATATAACTCTACGGATGCAAGTTCATTAAATTAAATATTAAAACATCTTTCACTGCAGAGTGGACAATTTAGCAGTTTCCATATGAAAGCTTATATGATAAGAAACCAAAACAACCAAAAATAAACTGAAACTGAAAGAAAAAAAAAGATTGAAAACATTGGGGGGGGGAAATGACTGCAGTGTCTCCCCTTCATCTCTTCTGCATGCTACAGGGAATCTTTTATCATTTTGTAATAAAACTGAAAAACATCAAAAGTATATTGTTTGGCAGCAATCCATTTAATAAACTCAAAGCCAAGCATATAGACCTCCTGCACCATGTGATTAAGTTTGACGCCATACTGGCAGTGGTGAATCAGCGGTAATGAACGACACCACCATGTACCTAGAACATTTACTGATATTGGCAGTTTATGATGTGAAAAACATGAAATGGCAAAAACGCAATGTGCTCTAACTAATGTGCAGATGTTGTCGCCTGTTAGCGGCTAAATCACTCATATCAATGTAATAAACACACAAAACACTGATTTAACTTTAGTTTGTGGTTTTATTTTCTACAAACATTTCCAAACAGTCACTTAACGTTTAGAAAATGAACAGTGTTTAGCAAAAAGCATGTGGGATTGTGTCTCTTTAAACTGCTCTCTCTCTTGTGTTTGTGGGGCGTTGTGTCCTTAGGCAAGACACTTCACCCACATTGCCTAGTATGAAAGTGGTGTGTGCGCGAATGATAGGTGGTGGTCGGATGGGCCGATGGCGCAGATTGGCAGCCTCTGTCAGTCTGCCCCAGGGCAGCTGTGGCTACAATAGTAGCTTACCATCACCAAGTGTGGAAATGAATGAATAATGACTATAGTGTAGCGCTTTGAGAGGCTTTGAAAAAGCGCATTACAAGTGTAAGCCATTATTAGGCCCGAGCCTGGGACTATGTCCCGGCGAGGGACTTATTAAAACCGCATCCAGAGCATGGCAAAAATCAAGTAGTAAACACACCCCGACATTGGCAGTGAGTGATGTCAAAAATTAGAACTCGACGAGCTCTAATTGTCACAAAAGACCCCGAGAAAAAATAACGAAAGACGACTCGGTAGCGCCACCTCAAACTTTGATTTTCATGGGGCCAATGGGAGCCCGACTCGGAAAAAAGTCAACGTAAAAATCTGAACTCACATCAAAAAATAGAACATGTCGGGACATGACAAAAATGATATTATGGCCCCGCCCTAAAATGTACAGGAAGTCATATTGGATCAAACCTGGGAACGACAAAAGTGCACACCCTCACATTCAGGACATTTTCTAATAATGGGTGGAAAATGCGTTTCCATTATTATTATTATTTATTATTTTGGTAGGCGCTTTGAAGCCATTTTTGACCCCCTGAACGTTAACGAAAAGTCAATTTTATTGGACCCAACATTCAAGGAAAAATTTATTATTTTGATGTTCAAAAAAATGAATGTTTCAAAATGACTCAATAGCGCCACCACAAAATTTGAAATACATTGCGGCAATGAGAGCCCTTTTTCATCGTAGACAAATGAAATTTGGTACAAACATAGAACATGTCAAGACAAGTAAAAAATTATATTATGACCCCACCCTGAACCCTACAGGAAGTCGGCCATTGTGGGCGGAACCCCATTTTAAACATTTTTTACCTCTCACATTTGAATTTTTTTGCGCCTCGGATTTTCTTTCAAGAAGCTTGCAAATTGGTCAAAATGAACTAGATCCATTTAGAAATATAGGATACCCTCCTGGATTTTTTTAAGTTATAAAATGTGGGTGTGGCCATCCTACAAAGAAAAAAGATGTTTTTTGAAGTTTTAAATGGCCCGCAACTCAAACTCGCAGTGTCCTATTTCCAGGCATCAATATACGTTTCGTTCAAAATCTTGTTCTTAATGTAATGATATAAATTTTCATAGGTCAGACATTATATTGCTCCACAGCGCCCCCTTGAACTTTTGAATAGGACCAAAAAAATTCAAAATCATTTGAAATTCGGCACGGACATCTGGCTTGACAAATTGAACAAAAAAGCCAAAGAGAGCATACCTCTAGCTGCAACCATGTTACCATGGTAATATAATAAATGTGTCATTGAAATACATGCAGTTCAGAGTACTGGACTTTGTTGTAGACTAAATAGATGCGCGACACTAACTCAACTATGGCCTAAAATTCAAGATTGGTGACAAATTTTGTATTTTCATGTGAAACAAAATTAATGTTGCAAAATGACTCACTAGCGCCACATCAAAAATCAAAATACATTACGGCAATGAGGGACCTTTTTCATCATAGACAAATGAAATTTGATACAAACATAGAACATGTCAAGGCAAGTAAAAAATTATATTATGACCCCACCCTAAACCCTACAGGAAGTTGGCCATTGTGGGTGGAACACATTTTTCTCACGTTTGAATTTTTTACGCCATGGATGTTCACTCACGAAACTTGCAAATTGGTCAAAATGAACTAGACCCATGTGGGATTATTGACTACTCTTTGGATTTTGCTACGTCATAAAATGTGGGTGTGGCCAACATGCAAACAAAAATGGCATTTCGTATTTACTTGCACTTAACTCAAACATGCTGTGTCCTGTAAACCGGCATTAATATACATTTTGACATTCCCATACAAAAAATCCAATGAGAACATAGCTCCATTTAAAAGTGCATTGCCATGGCAACGTCTGACATTTCTCATTGAAATACATGGGGTTTTTGTTAACTAGGATGAAAAAAATTAGTTTGTCATAGACTATTGAAATTTGCTACAAATGAAAAATTTCAGAAATGCTCTCATTGGAATGAATCGGTCGCTGATTTTGGGGGGAGGGGCAATGTAAGCGGGAACAAGAGGCAAGAACTCCATGGTGGCATATACCCTGTAGTCGCAAGGGATGGCAAGGGCCTTTATCACTGCTTGCAGTTTTAATTATTATTATTATTTATTATTTTGGTAGGTGCTTTGAAGCCATTTTGACCCCCTGAACGTTAACAAAAAGTCAATTTTATTGGACCCCACATTCAAGGTTGGTGAAATTTATTATTTTGATGTTCAAAAAAATTTGACCTCTCACATTTGAATTTTTTACGCCTCGGAAGAAACTTGCAAATTGGTCAAAATGAACTAGACCCATGTGGGATTATAAGCAACTCTTTTGGAATTTTCTAAATTATAAAATGTGGGTGTGGCCAGCCTGCAAAGAAAAAAGCTATTTTTTTAAGTTTTTAATTGCGTGTAACTCACACAGTTAGTGTCCTATTTCCCGGCATGAATATACTTTTTTTTTCAAAATGTTGATCTGAACGCATAGATATACAATTTACACAGGTCAGACATTATATTGCTCCACAGCGCCCCCTTGAACTTTTTAATGTTATGCAAAAAATTACTTTGTCACAAACATTTGAAATTTGGCATGGACATCCCTATTGCCATACTGAACAAAAAAGCCAATGACAATATACCTCTATTTTCAAAGGTGTTGCCATGGCAACGTCTGACATTTCTCATTGAAATACATGGGTTTTGGTTAACTGGGATGAAAAATAATTACTTTGTCATAGACCATTGAAATTTGGTACACATATTCCTCTCATCATACTGAACAAAAAAGCCAATGAAGACATACCTCTATTTCCAACCGTGCGGGCGTGACAATGTCATAAATGGTCTAATTGGAATGAATGGAGTAGTATTACTGAGACGCTGATTTTGGGGGGAAGGGCGATGTAAGCGGGAACGAAGAGCAGGATCTTCACTGTGGCCTGTACCCCGCGGTCGCAAGGGGTGGCGAGGGCCTTTATCTCTGCTTGCAGTTTTAATTATTATTATTATTGTCTAATCAGTCTCTTATAATGCTACTGACAATACACAAATGTACAGTTTTTAATCATTATGAGACTACAGTTGAATCATTCAAATAAAACCAAATAAAACAAAAAACAATATCAATCAATATAAAATACATTCATAGCTTAATTAATGTATGACTTGATTAGCTGATAGCCCGTTTAGCTGCAGATATCCACTTCTGCCATCAGTCTGGAGCTTTAGAAATCCAATAAAAGGCTCAGGTTTTTTTCTACACTTGACAATGTTTACATCCCAGTGCACAACAAAAAAAATCACAATCTCTGAAACTCCCATAAAGTTAGTTCATTATGGCCGACGCCTTTAGTTTCTGTGGGAACTCTCAGCCATGATACAGTACCACTTGTCGTGGCAGTTGTAGCAATAATAGAATATCTTTACCTAACAACAGGAAATAACCTTTTACTATCAATTTGTACCTTTTCTTAGTTTCAGAAAGTAAGATTTAGCTAACTCTTACATATATTTACATATGTATTTCCCCATCCTGTGTGTTCCTCTTACTACACTAAGGGTTTCCCTGGTGTAAGCGTCCAGTCAGCAAAGCGAGCCAGTGGTTCATGGTTAATTTAGTCCTGTCCTTTGCAAATGAGAAATGTAATGGTGTGAGCGCTGGGAGAGCTATTAAAAAGACTGGTGTGCAGCCTTTGTGATTGGAACAGTACAGGAGGCAGACAGCAGCAGATGGATGGGGCCTGGTTATAGGCTAAAGATCCAGGGTGGCTTTACTCGGACAGCTTTATTTCCTATAAAACTGACCAGGCAGAGCAGGGGACTTCTGCAATCAAAGGGACACTACTTGGGCCCGAAATGAAAACTGCAGGAGGTGCATGGTATGGACTCGAAGTTGAGAGTCTTTCTACACAAGTATTACATGTGACCACTTGTCCTTGGTATTGTTACATCTGCTGCGTTTCCTCTGTACTTCAACCAATCCGTTTGCCCAATAACCAAAAGGTTGATGGTTCAATCTCATTTTGACTACTGCATACTGTCATTATGTCTTTGGGCAACACAGTTCACCCATCATGGTTATTGTGGTAACATCTGGGGGATCAAAGATACAGACTTGAAGTAAAAAGTTGAACAGAGTTTATTAGAATCGAGAGAATGTGAATGCTGGTTGGAGGAGCTGGTAGTAGGAAGCTGGGTCAGAGGTTGAGGTGTTCGAACTGGTCGTAGGAAGCTGGAAAGAAAAACGAGAAAAAGCTAACTACTTAATTTGAACATAAATAAAAAACAGATAGAGCCAAGCAGAACTGTACCACGGAGGATACACTGACAATCTGGCCTCGTGTGTAACAATCAGCAGGCCCTTTGTACTATAGAAGTTGTAGGCTTGATTGGTGATTGGCTACAGGTGTATAGTGGGTGGTTCCTGAAACTCCGCCCAGCTCCAGCCACAGACACAGAAGGGAGGGGGCAAAACAGCACAGAAAACAGAAAAAAAAAAAAAAAAATCCTGACAGTTATGTAGTGAGTGTGATTTGTTATAGTTGCTGGGGTTAAGGATTAAGACATGTCTCAAATGCCTTATTAACTTAGTTTATTCATTCATTATTAGAACTGATTATCACAAAAGCAATTGTGTTCGAGTTTAAAAACTAAAAGTAAAGCGGTTTGAATCCTGCTGTCGACATAAACATCCTTAGTTGAGCGGTCAGATCCACTGACCCACAGGTTTGTGGTGCAATTCCAGCTCCCACAGGTGAATGCTGTTGTTGTGTCCTTGGGCAATAGGCAAGGCAAGGCAAGTTTATTTGTATAGCACAATTCGTACACAAGGTAATTCAAAGTGCTTTACATAATAAGAAAGACACTAAAATCACACAAATCAAACCATAAATAATCACCCAATCTGCAACTCTCTCACCCACTCGTTTGCACCCTTTAAAAACTCGCACTCTTTAAACACTGTCTTGCTCAGTTTAAGAACTTTCCCATTACTTTACAAAAAACTTTCCTGTCACTTCTCAAATACTTTCCTGTCACTTTACTATGTCAAATAAAAGTCCATCAGTCCATGTTTCTTTTGTCATCATAAAATTACCATTAAAGGAGAAAAGTGCAGAATAAAACCCTTTCAGTCGTATGCACAGCTAAACAGAACCGTTTTGAGCCTGGATTTAAATATTGTCAAAGTAGAGGCCTGTCTCACATCTTCAGGAAGACTGTTCCAAGTTTTAGCTGCATAAAACTGAAACGCTGATTCCCCATGTTTAGTCCTGACTCTTGGCACCAGCAGGAGGCCGGTCCCTGAAGTCCTCAAATTGCAAGATGGTTCATATGGCACTAACATGTCGGAGATATACTTTGGACCTAGGCCATGGAGAGACTTATACACAAGCAGAGCTGCTTTAAAGTCTATTCTTTGAGCTACAGGAAGCCAGTGCAGAGACCTGAGCACAGGACTTATGTGCTCGTACTTCCTAGTTCTAGTCACGACCCAAGCAGCAGTGTTCTGGATGTACTGCTGCTGTCTTAACGCTTGTTTGGAGAGGCTAGTGAGCAGGCCGTTACAGTAGTCTAACCTACTGGAGACAAATGCATGGATAAGTCTCTCTAAGTCTGGCTTTGACAGTATACCTTTGATTTTTGCAATGTTTTTTAGGTGGTAAAAAGCTGCAGATGTTATTGATTTGATGTGGCTGTTAAAGTTCAAGTCTGAGTCTATTATTACCCTCTGATTTCTAGCTTGATTTGAAGGTTTTAGAGAGAGAGACTGGAGGTGACTGCTGACACTTTCTCTATGTTTCTGTGGGCCAAAGATGATGACTTCAGTCTTGTCTGAGTTTAGCAGAAGAAAGTTGTTTTGCATCCACACACTGATCTGTTGGATGCAGTGGCAGAGTGAATCCACTGGTCCGTATTCACCTGCTGCCAGTGAGATATAGATCTGAGTGTCATCTGCAGAGTTGTTGTAAGACACATTATTGCTGCATATTAACTGGCCTAACGGCAGCATGTAGAGATTGAACAGCAGGGGTCCCAGGATTGAACCCTGGGGTACCCCACAGGTCAGGGACATTTTATCTGATATACATTTTCCAATTTCAACAAAGTACTCCCTGTTTTCTAAATAGGACTTGAACGAGTTTAGTGCAATACCAGAGATGCCCACCCAGTCCTCCAGTCTCTGTAAGAGGATCCCATGATCAACAGTGTCAAAAGCAGCACTCAGATCTAACAGGATCAAGACTGAGACTTTGCCTGCATCAGTGTTCAGGCGGATGTCATTTGTCACCTTGATAAGAGCAGTCTCAGTGCTGTGGTGGGGTTTAAAACCTGATTGGAAGACATCAAAGGAGTTGTTAATTTCGAGGAAGTTAATAAGTTGTTGGTAAACAACTTTTTCGAGGACTTTGCCTAAAAACGGCAGATTTGAGATCGGTCGATAATTGTTCAATATTGTGGCATCAAGACTGCTCTTCTTTAGGAGAGGCTTGATAACCGCAGTTTTCAAAGCGCTTGGGAATGTTCCAGATTGAAGCTTCCAGATTCCAGATACACTTAGCCCCCAATGTCTGTGCACACTCGTGTATGAATGGGTGAGTGGTTCCTTGGTGTAAAGCACTTTGAGTGCCTTGGAGGTAGAAAAGCGCTATATAAAAACATCAGCGTTAACCTAATTATAATTAAGTATTGTGTTTTATATATACTATTTATAGCTGTACTTATAATGTGACTGTCAGTGGTCATAATGTTATAAGCAGTAAATCAAACTGACCAACACTGGTAATGCAACCTATATATTTTAAATTTTAGAGTCTAAATGCAGAGAGGACCATTTCTGTGATGTTAGGAATGCTATATTGTTAACCATAATTTAAGGATTTATTATGAATTTGCCCAGTCACAACAACATTACTTTTTAGTGTCTATCTTAAAAATAAACTGCAGTTCGGTGGATTCCATTTAAAAGGTGGGTCACTGTGCTGTGCTATCTTAATAAAATCCAATATGAGCTTGCTCCACCTGCTGTCCAGTATCATTTACATAAAGGAGCAGAGCGGTTTAAATGGGGCCAGCACTTAGCCCTGACAGCCAGACATCTGCTGGACTCCTGCCTCTGTCCCGATATAGCTGTAGTTTTAGTATTCCTGTCCTAGTTTAGGATGTGGGTGACAAATAGGCATATGTGGGTGCTGATAGGTGCTGCTTGGCCCCAGACTAGCGAAACTGTTCCAAACCACATTTTAGGACCCGTCACATAAGCTTTAGTTCATACACTATAACTGGACTCACATTGACAAAACAGGCTATAGAGAAGAAAGGTGGTTTCAGTGGAGGTAAGGAGGTGCAAGAAAATCAAGTAAATCTAACTCTCATAATATCAACAAATATGAGAAATAAACGCTTTGCTATTTCCTGAGAAGATGATGTATAAATATTTTTGTAGTATTTGCTGTTTTAAAAATGTATCTTTTGGTAATTGACAGAAAAATGTTCTGAAAACATAAAGAGAATATTTTATACCCAGTTGAACCAAGTAAATAAACTGTATCTGCTGTCTCTAGTTCAAAATGATGCAGACAGATATTGTTTTGTAACTGACAGCTGCACAATTAAATTCTTCTTCCTGAACCACATTTGATCCATTATTGTTATTCTACGGCCGACAAAAATATGTTTTTTGATCTTGAATAAGATTGAAGCTCCCATTATCTTCCACATGACTGTCACGTCTCCTGTTGTGCTGTGTTTTTGTCTGTTTTTGAAGGTGACATGGATGCACTAGGGCCCAGCGCATGCAGCCGCCCATAAAAGGAACCCCTGTCGTTGCTGCTACTTTGGCCGATCGCCACTACTCACTTTAGCACTCACTTTTGCAGGGATTTATTGTAACTTTTACATAAACGCTCCAACAGAGAGTCTAAACCTTTTGAACCTGTGTTTACCATTAGGCCTGTCATGATAATTACTATATCGACTTATAGTTCAATATATGGAAGCTAGAACAATATTTTTGGGGGTCAATATTTATCGTGTGTACATTTTCTTTGCAATACTGGGACATTTTGGGTTATTTATTGGGTACATGATAAGATTTAAGCCATCAAAGGTTGAAATAATAAGGTATATGCCTCATTACAGATGCAAACTAACTATTAAAGTGTAACCCAGGAGCAGTATTTTGTAGTATTTTGCTCTTGGGTTATTGCATCAGTGGCATAAATTTGTGTCAATATCATCGTTTATCGTCTATATTTGTTTCGGTCACACAAGCCAGGGCGTAACATGACCTACTAACATTCACCATTAATTTGATTTAGTAACTTTCTTACCATTTGAATGAGCTTTTAAACAGAAAAAAGCTACAACATACTTTACACTATCCTTGTGTATGTTTATCCTGTTCCACTCCTTTCTAACACGCCAAAAGATAGACTCTATAGAAAACTTTTCAGTCAAGGTTGAGTCCATAGATGAGAGAGAGTTTCATTTTACCCAGAGCCTCGCTTCACTTCAGGCTCAGATTGTTCAGCTTCTTCATTCCCTTTTATTCCAAAGAAAAGTTCAACAATAGAGGTATCCACACATATAAAACACACTTTGAGTTTGAATTCAAATCGCAACATTTGATCTTTGTCCATGAAGTGACCTTAAAAAGCTTTTAGCCTTCATCATAGTGTACACTGCAGAAATAAACTCTCAGTATGACCTCTGCAAGCCTAAAGTTTTATACTGTACTGCACATATGAAATGTCTAGATATTTTAACATCCATCCATCTTCTTCCACTTATCCGAGACGGGGTCGCAGGGGCAGTAGTCTAAGCAGGGACTCCCAGATTTCTCTCACCTCAGACACGTCCTCCAGCTCCTCCGGTGGGACGACAAGGCCAGTCAAGAGACATAGTCCGTCTCAGCGTGAATATTTGAACAATAAAATGAAATATTTTTGTGTTGTTGGCTTTTGTGGTTGAGAGGACTGCCATCTGCTTGACTTCATGCTAGGACTGGGCAATATGGTGATAAAACTGAATCGTGATCTCAGTCCTGGGATTATCTGCTCTTTTGGTCATCATGCTGCTCTCTCCTCTGACAGACTTTTTTCCCACCCATTTTTCCTCATGCTGTGCTTCTGTAAGGGTCTGAGTGAATGACGCAGGTGACTTTATTTAGACTGCCCCCTAAATGGCAATAAAAAATATGAAGTTTATGAATCGTGATGAAATTGAGATGTGGCTCCAAGAAAATTGTGATATTATTTTATTTTACCATATTGTCCAACTCTACTTCATGGTCCATGTTATTTCTGTACGAGGAACGTGCCACAGCAGGGGTGTTGGAGCGGTACATGATGAGGGAGAGGGACATTACAAAGTTCGTAATATGCATTATTTTTCATAACACAATACATAGTGCGAGCCCCCCAAGATGATTTTTACCTAGGGCCCAGAATTTGATGCTACACCCCTGTTCCACACTATGGCATTAAGCATATCTTTCTATATATTCAGTTGCATGTGTTTTTAGTACTCAAAACCCCCTTGAAATGCATTATTACTGTTAGTGCATAGATAGATTTTAACACCATACTGTGGAACATTCCAAGCCAAATAAAAACCTCCATGAAAAGTATGTGGTAGGCCTTCCAGCCACTAGAAAAGTTACATAATGCACCTTTAAAAATGATCATCCTGTAAGATTACTATTATTGTTATGAGTCAAACTTTTTCAAGCCATGATCACAAACTTTGACATAAAGCGGTTTTCTTTTGATATGGATGTCAAAACTTCACAACAGAGGAGTTTGTTTAGTTTTAGCCCTGCTCTGAGGCACCTGTCGCTCCACATGATTTAGTGCGCAGGGCTTTGACTAACAGACTGAATCTCTATCGCTCATCGAGGATCTGAACGGGCTGCCACACTCCCATCTGCTTGTTTAATGGTGTATATCTTTAACTTTTTCCCAATGATCCAACGATAAAATGTCATGTTTTTATTGGGTTCTTATTCTGCAGTGAGAAATACAAAGTCCTGGAATATTCTTAAAAAATAAATAAATTGTAAAGAAAAAACACAAGCATTCTACAAGGAAACATGTTGATACATTTTTTTGTGATAAAATTAAGTGCACACAAGTGCACCAAAAAGAGATTCATGGAATATAAAGCTACAACATGTATCTTTTCTTTAATAATCCCTGTAATAAAATGAATAAATAAATAAATAAATAAATAAAAAGAAATAATCAACTATAGTGATTAGAAATAACTTGCCCAAGTGATTCATGGTTTAAGATGAATTGCTCAAGAAATGGTATAGGCAGAGGTGGAAGAAGTTACTCAGTTTTGTTACTTGAGTATTTTTTGGCTCCAGTATCTGTACTTTTACTTAAGTAAAAATAAAAGTATCACATGAAAAAAGTATTAAGTTGACCATTTAAAAATGTACCTAAAAAGTAAAGTGAAGATTTGTGCTGAATTTTGTTCGTAGATTTTTTCTTGTTTTTACTTGTATATTTTTGTTTTGTCAGCCTTTTCAGCAGAACTCAAACTCTAATAAAAAAAAATAAAAACAAACTTTTACTTTTCAGTCCTGTTCAAAAAAGTAGTGGAGTAGAAAGTACAGACCTTCTCTCAAATGTAGTGAAGTAAAGGTAAAAAGTATCCACTTTAAAATTTAGTACAGTACCCTACTACTTTTACTTTGTTATGTTCCACCACTGGTGATAGGTAGTCATACATACAAACTACATAAACCTAAAATTATGTCAAGGTAAATATCCCTGCATATTGTTAAACATAAGTGTATTTTTATTAAATGTATCGTACAAAGTAATCAAATCCTGTTTCGCTGTGTTTCAGTTGCCTTTTCCGGTCTGGGCTTCACCTCCTTCTACCTGGCGGGGAAACTGCAGTGCTTCACGGAGCAGGGTAGGGGGCGCAGTTGGAGACTCTGTGCCATGGTCCTGCCTCTCTACAGCGCTATGATGATCGCTCTGTCCCGCACCTGTGACTACAAGCACCACTGGCAAGGTCAGACTCAACTGGACCGTCAAAATAAATACTGAACTAAGTAAAGACGGGGTGTAATCTAACTAACTTTAAACTACCTCTCACGAAAGCTTTGGCCCATTGCATTGTCTGTTATTGTTGTACAAAATTTTGTACTTTATTTAGACAATAGAATGTAATTTTCAACATTAAATCATAGTACTTTCTTATGTCTGTGTAATCCCTCAGTCATACAGGTAGGTTCCATAGAGGCCCATGAACATGCACTAGTCTATGTGTCTTATACTTGTTCTGATACAGCTCAAAATCATTTTAAAGCTATTTAGGAAAGGGTCATTTCTGTCCTGTAAATGCAACTTTTTTAGTATCGATATCTGCTCAAATAAGTATCTAGTTTCAACACAACAGTATTGATTAGTATGTAATTTTTTAATAGTTTTGACAACCCTTTTGTATATATATAGCAATGGCCCAAAGGGTTTATGGTTGTCCTGCCAATACTGATGATGAGATTCAAAACTACATACTGCAAAATATGTTTAATACTGGAAGATTTGTAAAACAAAGACAAAGTTAACCCATGATTTTATAAATACTAAATGCTCATTGCTGATTGAGATGTGTGATCGTGTTGTACATGTATGATGTTGTGTGTGTCTATGTTTCAGAGAGTGGACAGTGTTAGTTGTTCTTATTGGTGATTGGTGTAATTGTTCTGTATAATTTATTTCTGCGAATCAGGAACTGCAGATGGAAAGATTCAAGATTCAAGATTTCTTTTATTTGTCTCCCTTAGGAGAAATTTTTCTTGGACCAATGGGCTGCACACACCACAGTAAACAACAGAACCATACACAGGGTGCAATACATCTCTCTCCACACACCGTCACTCATTTTTACATCATTTATCATTTAACAGTTTCACTGAAACAGGTACAAATGAATGTTTATATCTGTTATATCTCCACCGTGGTACCCTGTACCTCCTCCCTGAACTCAATAGTTCATATTCAGGGTACAACACATGTGTCAGGTCAGAGAGAATGCTCCTGGTCTGTCCCCTCATGGCCTGTTCGTAAAGTTCTTGAGGGCTCAGAGGGATAGCACAGCCCATAATTTTCCCCGCTGTCCTCACCAGATTTAAAATTTGAGTTTTTGATTTGACCAGCAAGTTTCCAAACCAGCTGGTGATTCTATATCTTAGAACTGACTCAGTGGTAGCTCTGTAGAAAATGAGCATGTTACAACTGACACCAAATAATCTGAGCCTGCGCAGGAAATGGAGGGGCTGGTGTATTCTGCTGCAGACAGTGGTCACCTGTGTGTTTCAGCTCAGATCTCTGTCAATATGGACTCCCAGATACTTAAAGGAGCTCACCTGCTCTGTTATGGCCATGAATGGTCACTGGGCCATGGTCACCAGCTGCTCTGGGGTCAATCACCATTTCTACTGTTTTACTTGTATTAATCTGCAGTTTGTGTGAGTCACACCAGGCCACAAACTAGCTATTTCCCTTCAGATAAAGACTAAACAAAATATACATGCATGACTAACAGAGAACAGCTTTTCAGATGGAAAAATTAAGCGGGGTGGAAAATTCCTTGGACAGCCAATCAGCTCTCAGGCCAAAGTGTCATAGTGACTCACATGGCTCTTTCTTACAAGTTTGCAATAGATGAATGTTTAGCATCTGGTGGTCAAATTGTTTTTACATAGTTCTGCTTTCAGTCCACTGTCATCAGGGAAAGATACAATTTACTAGTTAAATATATATTTTAAAAATCACCAATGTGAGTTTGACAGGTAGATTAGGTGCAGCGTCTGCAGTGATGTGGTCGCTGTATCAGATTGTGGTAAAGAGTCAAAAGGCAAAGCTCTTAATTTACAGCTAAATCTATGTTCCTACCTTCACCTATAATCATGAGCTTTGGGTAGTGACTGAAAGGACAAAATGGCAGATAAGCGGTTGAAATGAGTTTCCTCCACAGGGTGACTGGGCGCTAGGGTGAGGAGCTCAGTCACACTCTGCTGCTCCTCCTCATAGAAACTGAGGTGACTCATGTATCTGATCCAGATGCCTCCTGGACGCCTCCGGGGATGTCCCACTGGGAGGAGGCCCAGGGAAGACCCGGGACATGCTGGAGGGACTATGTCTCTTGGGCTGGCCTGGGAACCCCTTGAGGTCCCAGTGGAGGAGCTGGAGGAAGTGTCTAGGCTGAGAGGAGTTCTGGACTCCCTGCTTGGACTGCTGCCCCCACATGCTGGTCACGGATAAGCGGAAGAAAATGGACGGACTAATAAATAGGAGTAAAAATAGGCTTTGCGTGTTGCTTTGGCTAAAGCAACACTCAAGCACAACTTCTATATGATTTAGGCAGTTATTAAAGTTCCCATGTAGCCCCCCCAAAGCAGCAGAGTGAGGGTCTGACTTGTGTGTGGGAGAGCTGTGAGATACTGTGGCAGCTGATGACAGCGCACTCTCATATGGTGTTAATGAGTTTGGCTGAGCCATATGTTCCTGTGAGATGGGTACCAAAGATGTATTTCATCAGAAACAGGACCCAAGTTGGAGAATGCCAAGAGTTTTCTATTAGATTACATATGACATTAGTGTTTCTTCTCAAAATATATCTGTATCTATTTTTTAGATATCATTTTTAACAACTGCAGTCTACTTATCTTTCATAGACATTCTCATTATGGACAGACTATGCCTCAGAACCTCCAAAATTCACTCACTGAGCTGCAGAGGCTGCACTAGCACTGTTTAATGATTGGCTGCAGGTGCTGGGTTTAGGTAATGACCACTGAGATCAAAGGTTTAGGTTTAAACCAACTGAAATTCAGCATTGAAACTTGCAATCTGCTTTCTGATTGGATAATCGTCTTGAGAACCAAAACATCAATATATAAATGGATATAAAATGTATAATGTTAAAAGCTGTATTTGATTATAACCTGTCTATGATATGGGCTACAGGTCAAGTTTATGAAGTTTTAAATTGAAATCTTATATCTGATACCCTTTAAATATTCCCTTTAATAGCTAGAATGAACGAGTTTCTACTACTTCAGAAGATTTTTTTGGCTTTCAAATATAACTATGTATCATTTTTCCTAGTATTATTATTATTTTTGTCAGTCATAATTAGTATTTTAACAAGAAAAACAAGTAAAAATGCACAAGCTTTGTCAATGAGCAGAAACAATCTATTTTTCCCTACACACTTCGACATGTTAAGCAGTCCCCAGTCTTGATCCCCTCTGTAGTCCCATCCTTCTCTGAACAGGCTATAAGTATAAGTCGGTGCAGCCCATTAAACTTGAGGGGCCAATCTGCCCTGTACCAACACAAGCTGCGCGTCATCATTAGCCCGCGCGCTCAGCCATGTTTGTGTGATGGATACAGAAAACCCTGAAGCCTCTGGTACTGCACACAGCTCACACCACTTTTATGTCCGAGGAGGAGGAGGAGGGGGATTACAGAGGTCACCAGAGTCGTACCTTACAACAAGTCATAGTCTATTAAATACAGACAAGGGGAATCAACAGCAGTGGAGAAGATACATAATGCCCCTCTGAAACTGTGCACGTAAAATGTCTTTATTTTTCGTAGCTTGATTACTTTGTTGCTATGAGACAGTGAACCAGTCACATGGTCATATTACAAATTGTTTTAATGCCAGATGCCCTACTTTGATATTATATGAGAACTATAAATGGGCAGTGTTGTTCAAGCGTTTTGACCAAGGAAACAGCAATATAAGCGATCTCTATACATACTTACAGATCGGCCGATATGTTGGGTTTTTTTTGTGTTTTTTTTCATGTCCGATGTCGATAACGATTGTTTAAAAGCCAGAGCAACCGATGTCAGTAAAACTCTGATGATATTTGTGGGCCAATTTGAACAATTTTCCCCAAATGACGTAATTTAAATGTACTACAAAGTCTCCCCCAAGCCCTTTTTTTTTACCACAAACCTACAAGAGAGCTGTGTAGTCATGTTTTGTGTTGCTATCTCTCCGTATTTAAGTGTTAATATAAAGCTTTGCGTGTATTTTTTAGGCAGCAGATTGATCAAAACAAATTATCGGCTTGTGCTAGAGATATAAGGCTGATAGCTGATACATTAAAAATTCCAAATATCGGCCCAATGTATCGATCTATCTCTTATCTGTGTTGTTGTCATTAGGGCAGGGGTGTCAAACACATTTTCACTGAGGGCCACATCAGTAAAATGGCTGCTCTCAAAGGGCCAGATCCAAAATAAATCCAACTACTTTTTTAACTTGTTAATTGACGGTTTTGGTGTTTATTATTTATTCAAGTTACAAATATTGCATATGAATTTGCTTAGATGTAAAATATGGCTGTGTAACTGTGTATCTCCTGGTAAAATGACATTTTAAGACCATCATACCTTTTAATTTACCCTGTCGAGGGCCACATAAAATGATCTGGAGGGCCACATTTGACCCGCGGGCCTCGAGTTTGACACATGGGCCACTACACCATGATCACTCCAGTTCTACTAAAACGCATGTATAAACGAGATTTGATTTTGATTTGATCTCACTGTTAACACATGTGACTAAATCCAGAACTAAACCAAGACTAGACCGGGAATTAACTAGGACTACAACAGAACTAAACCAGGTCTATATCAGAAACATCCTTTAAACACTTTTTTTTTTATTAAGAATTAGGTGTCAGCATATCCATCATTTCATACCAAACATCTCTATCAACAACAAACCTATAAAGTGCATATAGTTGAAAAAGTATACATATATATTGTAAATATTTAGTACAGATGCATGTTTTATACTTACCTCAGTACATTTCATTTCAGGGAGTCAGTGAAATACTACAGCATATGACCACAGACCATAAAGCACAAATCAATTGCACATTACACGTCCCTGTATCCTGAAGGAGACTATATTGAGGAAACTCTATTTTTCATAATATGCATGTGTGCTTCCTGTGTGACTGCTGCCAGCTGGCCCTGTCATATTGATCTATACTCAGCAATAAGACGTAATATTCACTGTGGCGGCTGGATGGTATGGGATAAATCGTAGCTTCAAGGGGAGTGGTGGTGCATATAGGGAACCACTCAGTGACGATGACAAAGTGATGAAGACAGTGTAACCAAAGGCAACAGGCCAATCTCTGCATGTTTTATTGTCTTTTATCACCTGCTCAACCAGCGATAAAGAGAGAATTTACACAACGCTTTTAAAAAATGCATTCATTCTTCATTTCAGACTAACAAACCTTATCGTCTTCAGGATAGAAATTGTAATGCAAAATTATATTCAGTAGTAATTTCGATACCTCGGTGACAGAGGTGGAAAGCAATGAAGTAAAAGTAGTCAAGTACTGTATTTAAGTGAAAAATTGAGGTATCTGTACTTACTTACTGACTACTTTCAACTCCAGTACATTTTTGAAGACAGACAGATGTTATTATTATTTTGAAAGACAGTCAGAGGTGGAAAGCAACAAAGTAAAAGTAGTAAAGTACTGTACTTAAGTCAAAAATTGAGGTATCTGTACTTACTTACTTACTTACTACTTTCTACCCCAGTACATTTTTGAACGGGGCTGGAAAGTAAGTTTTTTGTTTGTTTGTTTTTTGTTTTTTTTTTGTAATTAGTAATGTTTGAGAGCTACTGAAAAGCCTGAGGTTTATTTTTAACACATAAAATATACAAATAAATGTAACTAGTTAAAACTATTCTTTTAATTGTTTCTAGTGAACAAAATTCTGCACAAATATTTATCAAAATCACACCATTTGAAGCCTTATAAGACCTCAAAATCTGTGCGAAACACTTTTACTTTTTATAAACAAGTACTTTCATGTGATACTTTTACTTTTACTTGAACATTTTTTTTGCTTCAGTATCTGTAGTTATACACAAGTAACAAAACTGAAAACTAGCACCAATGTAGACAACAGAAGGTAAACTTTAACACAACTTAATGGTCTTATATTCATCGTATATTAGTTCTGAATAGATCAAACTATTCTAAAACTATTCCGTATAATTTTGTTGTTAAAATGAGTATCTAGTTTTAATATCTGGCATCGACAACCCAGTGGTCCTCTTTTTTGACATTGTATGCTTTATTCTCATATACCGAGCCATCTGTCAATCATGGTTCCTTCCTTGGACCATTTTAGAGAAATTCTGTCCACTGCAGCCTGAGAGCGTAGTACAAAGTGGAAGATCTACAATTTTGAGGATAGTCATCGAGCCGTCTCAATTTGGCTTTTACCTCGCCTTTCAGAGTTTTGGGTGACAGGATGGTATAATGGTGAGCACTCCGAGTGACAAAGCTCTGACTTTGGTTCCCTGGACCGGATTGCCCTTTCTGAGTAGACTTTGCATGTTCTCTTCCTGCCTGTCCAAGTCTCATTCAAGTACTGCACAAAAAATGTACAAGAGGGACTCACATACAAGACTTTCAATTTCAGTGGTGACATTGCTGAATTTTAAGTCTCTTTTTTCTGCTCTTATTAATCTTTTTACAACGGTTTGGTATGCTGAATGTCTCTCTCCACTCTCTCTCTTTCTACTCTGTCCTGTCCAATAATATCGTGATTTTTTTTTCCCCACTCAAAAATCAACTCTTGTAGTTTGCTTCAAACTCGACAACTTTGAGAATAGAATGTTCACTTCCTGCATATCATCCCATCCACTAAATAATCTCGAAAAAATGTATTATGCAAAATTTAATATTTATTTTATTTATTTTTAGTTACTTTCTTAAAGTTACCATGTGGGCCAGTACTAGCGCTGATAAACTTCAAGATTATCCAAACGGTTCACAAAATGTTCAATGGCTCTATGCACAACAGCGCTCGGCAACCTCACTGTTAGCGTTACTACTTCCTGTCCAACTGTTTCTCTATGAGGTTTACGCCAAGTCACATTAAACTAAAAACAATATTTAAAGATGAGACAGTGAACAGGAAGCTGCAGGTGGATGTCACTGAAAACATGTTAAACACTACACAAATAAAATAAATACTTCAGCAGAGGACTCTTCTGTGTTTAGAAAGAGACATGTTTGTGTCTCAATGCTAACGCTAATGCAAAATTTGAGGCGTAATAGGTATTAAAACAGCTCCATAAACTGAAGTGTTCTACACATAAAGGTAATTGGGTAGTCTTTATTTGAGTTTATTTGAATTTTGTCTGTGTAGACCCTCAGTCGTCCAGGTCTGATCCATAGCAAACAACAAAGTTAAATCTGTCAACTGGACAAATCTTGTAGGAGTGAAGACGTTTCGCTGCTCATCCAAGCCGCTTCTTCAGTTCTGGTCAGATTGGTGGGACAAAACTCCGAGCCATAAACAAAGTAATGTAGTCTACTCCATTCAGTGTAGTGAAGAGTGAAGTGAGCGTTACATTGGAGAAACTAAACAGCTGCTCCATAAGAGGATGTACCAACACTGGCGGGAGAGTTCCTCTGGACCCCAGTCCGCCGTGCATCTCCATCTTAAAGCCACTAACCACTCCTTTGAAGATCAGATCTGAGCCAGAGAAAAGAAATGGTTTGAGAGAGGAGTTAAAGAAGCTATTTTTGTTAGGAAAGAGAATCCTTCCTTAAATACAAATGGGGGCCTGAGACATAACCTCTCCCCCATCTATAACACCATCCTCAGACCCAGAACAATGAGAACAATAGCAGGGTCGTTAAGGGCTGAATAGGGTAGTTTCAGCTGAAACTGGAGACAATAGCTGTTTACAGTTTCAGTGTGGTTAGACCCTCCCCTCAGATAGATTTAAAGGTAGTGGCCACCAGCAATCTGACCAGAACTGAAGAAGCGGCTTGGATGAGCAGCGAAACGTCTTCACTCCTACAAGATTTGTCCAGTTGACAGATTTAACTTTGTTGTTTGTTATTTGAACTTTAATAGGTTGTTTAATTTACGCTTTCCGATCTTAATAAAAGTGACTGTTAGCTTTGAGGCACAGTGAGCTAGTTAGTGTGCTGTTGTGCAAGGAGCCTTTTTATGTGATTCAAATGAGTGTCTAGTTTGGATACAAGTTTTAGTATTGATTAGACAGCCCGATTATAAAGATAAATAATGTGTTTCTATAGGTTCTCTAACTCTCAGTGGTCATAATGTTTTGCTCTTGGCTCACTTTTACTTTCACCTCCTCTCTCTGCGCTAAAAGTAACCCCACACCTCTGTTATTCTCAGATGCTGTTGTCGGGGGAGTGATTGGACTGCTTTTTGCCTATATCTGCTACCGCCAGCACTACCCGCCTTTCCTCCACACGGACTGCCACCTGCCTTATGCCAGTCTGGCCTCTGCCCCCACATCTGCCTCTGGCCACGCCCACCTCCACCCACAGGACGACCCCCCGCCCACCGAAAACGCCACCACTCTCCCCATGGAGGGTCTCACGGAGGGGACCTTATGACTAGTGGCCCCCACCGAGACGCAGCCCCCTAGCCCGCCCGTACCAGAGGAGTGACTGGGGATTTTTCTACAACTGTCCCATGAACAATTGGACCATCTCTCTCTCTCTCTTTCTTGACAAGTCTCGGTGGAAGCTACATTCTGTTGTTGTTTGTTTTTAATATCTGGCTCTTTTGCTGCAGCCAGTAAAGTCTATATTTAGATGTGATGTATGAGAGCTGTACAAATATGGGACAAGACTACAGAGGGAAGAGCGGAAAGCAAAAGAAAACAAGTTTGTTTCAGATAAAAGATCGTTTTATGAGATTATATGAAAAAATACAGTACTGTGCAAGTATATGTTGTAAAGAAACGCTATGAAAAATGTTTTGAATTTACAGTTATATAAAAGACAAGAAGCGCTGAGCCTGTCTCGCAATGGCAGAAATGCACTTCAATATTGTTTAGCTCATGGTTGAATGCTCTGCCAATTAAGTCGAAAAGCCATTACACAGCTGTGAAGAAATCTGCATCAGTTTATAATAATTACACCTTAATAAAATATGAAATCATTCATTAATTATGAACAAGTAGTTAACAATTTATTAAGGAAGAGTCAGGCTTAGTAACTGCTTACTTAAGAGGTTATGGGGATTAGGATAATTAGTAGCTACCATAGACTGTATAAAAAAGTGGAAGTGTGAAGTCACCCATAGCGTTCGGCTCCAGTCACAACCAAAAGAACATATTTGGAGCGAGGCAACACCCTTTCTTGTCTGCACCGCTGATTTAGCAGGAAGTTGGCCCTTAGCAACGCTGTCAATCAAACCTGTTGCTAAAGCTAAAGTGAGCGACCTTGAGGAAAGGAGGAGTCTGATTTGTCTCTTATCGATGTTTATATCTTGTTTTATGGCTAAAAGACCCAAATACAAACACCAGGATCATGTAGCAGGGATTAATACAAACATTTTAAGACCAAAATCACAAGCTTGACAGCACGAGTTACGTTGAGAGGGCCAATAGTTTTTCAATACAAAGTGAACTGGAGCCAGAGTAGCAGCTCACAGGTTAGCTATATCCGTATATGGCTTATGGTAGTTACTAAGCCTGAATCATTCTTTCTAAACTATCTCTTCATTATGAATTAAATGCTTTATCAAGGCAAATTATTATTATTATTACAAAACTCGCTGTGCACCCTTGATAGAAAGTATGAAGTATAAAGTTTTCACATATAGTAGCCTCATTAACCTCATAACATCGCACAAAACAAGTCATCCTCAGTGTGGTTTTTTTTTTTTGTTATTGGTCAAAATGACGAAATGAGGCTTACAGTACAAAGAGAAATGCTTCAGACATTCTGACATTATAGGTGCTTCTACAGTTTGTATTACATTGTTAAAATCAAAAGCAAGGTCCCAGGGCATCCTATTAAATGCCACAGACAGACAATTTGGGAGCGCCTCTGCCCTCAGTGTTTTATTAATATCTGCTAGTCCAGTTACAACCAGGCCACATGAGGAAGACAAATGAAGCACGGAACATTACTTAACTCCTGACTACAGAAAAAGTGAAATTAAATAAACTTTTTGATAGATTATACATTTTGGATCAGCTTAAAGATATACTATGGTTATTGTTAAGTTTAATTTAATTTATTATGTATTTATTATGTTTGTGTATATATATATATATATTTAAAAAAAGATATATTGTAGCGTTCTGGTGTAAAGAAACATGCCAAATTCCTTCTTGTTGTTTATTTTCTGAACACAAGAGCTACTGTAGGTCGTAACCCACGCCAAAACAAGAGCAAAACAACAACTAGAGCCTGTCTCTTGTCGGCATAGCAACCAAGTGTCATGTACAAAAGTAGTTATAAGAACAACAAAAAGTGTTGGCTCTGAACTAAACGCAAAATATCAGATCATTGACATAAAATATATCCAAATATCCAATCAAACCATGCATTCTCCCACTCACAACTCACATTCAACATACTACTACTACTACGTAACTTTTCCAGTGTGGGGTTTGCTACATCCTTGTTTACGCTGAGATGTAATTGCTCTGCCTAGAATGTTCCATAGTATGGCATTAAACGTATCTTATAATTACTCAGTTATACATGTTTTTATTGGTCGAAAATGTACTAAAAAACAGGCATTCTTATTGTGAGCGGGGTTGGCTCTCCACAGATCTAACCTATAACTTAGCCTGGTCACGTCGCCTTCTTATCTCCATGGAGATAGATAAGTTTCATGCTATACTGTGAAACATTCCTGGCAAACCAAATACATCTCCATAAAGACAAACAAGCGCCAAACCTTCCACCCGAAAAGTTACACAGTACTCTTTTAAAAGTATAATATAGATGACATAATACATTTATTTAGTCAGAATCTTTTTTTTCATTGCAGCATCAGAAAAAGATTGTGCTAGCGAGGTTATGAAAATTGGTCCAACTCCAAGCAAAATTTCTACATTTTACATTTTTTTTCCCTTTCACTGTTGTAAAACCTTAATCCTCTCCACGTACCTCTTTATTTTCCACAGGCTGTATTTAACACATGCTCCAGAGGTTGTCCCAGGACACAGACTAATTGCAGCCTAGTGAGGGCGATCAATATTCAGCAGGTGGTCCCGGTCTGACGCTGGAAGTGTTTCTGGATAGCTGCAAACTACAATCTCATCCGGCATTAATACTCATTACAGGAGGTCGCCAGTGTCTCTTATGAGGACATTACAAGTATATGAGGCGCTCTGGGCTGTACGGGCTTTGCAAATGGGATTCAGCTAATACAATACTATCCAATATGAGCCAATCTGCACCCGGTAATGGCAGTTTCAGTATAATTGTTAGTTCATCATCTTGTGTGTGTTAAAGGGGCATAGCGAAACTTTTCTGGTGGAGGATAGACAACCTTTTCTCTAGATTATCTTGCCTGGAATGATACCATATGGCTTTAAACTTGTGTATATCCAGCCCGACTCACAATAACAATAAAAACATCTGTGTTAAAGCAGACAAAATCCACTTTTCAGAGTTATAGTTGGTTCATCTTCTCATTTATCCTCTCGCAGTTGTATTTGGAGTGATTCGTGCATGTTTAAGTAATATTTAATCGTTTATTTTCAAGATGCCATATTGCCGATCAATGCCCGTTTTCACAGCCACCTGCGTACGTCCACTGCTCTGGACTTACTTCTTTCTTCAATTTTATTTTCGATACACGCAGGATTTGGCATTTCTTTCTTTTATTAAGTCATTTAAGACAAATACTGTGATTTAAAATGTCACACAATGCAAATAGATAATTATGTTGCAAATAACTCTAATATTCAAGATAACTGGGTCTTTACTTGTAGTATTTTGTGTTAGTACTTCCATAGTTTTGATGTCTCTTCAAAAGTTTTAGAGGCACTTTTGTTGCTACCATTCTTTGTTTCCTCCTAACAACTGACATGCCGCTTGTACCACTGTGAACAAAATACGATTGCACTTCTAAAAACATTGCTTTTTCTTGCTTGTTTCTTTCGTTTTCGTCCATGCTAGCTGTTCTACCGGTTTAGCCACTCTGCCACGGATCCCGATGACTGGTTCTCTATCATCAACAAAGCAATTTTCAACCTCTTACAGTTTTGTTAGAAATGATGAAAAAACGCTGTTGCCTTGGTTACCGTGTCTTTTTGCTTTTGTTGTGGCATTAATGGGTAATCTGTAGTCTATAGGAAGATACAATGGCTTATTTGGACTGAAGTGGGATGGGTTTATGCTGTCAGAACAATACGAAATGTGGTAAACCAGATGTGCACGGTGAAATGGTGGTGGTCTTGTTATTGTGTCAGCTTTCAGTGCGCGTTTCTGTCTCTGTCTTCAACGTTTGACAAGCGTTTTACGAAACCTGAGATGTGACGGACAGGCTGTCAGCTACCGTGTGCTAAACAATGGACCCACTTCACTTCAAAACGCATACTGGATTTACTGTTGTTCTATCAGTAACTGGGGTTTTGTATAACATTATTTAAAGATGTGCTATGTAACCATTTTGGTGGGGTTTGCCTGGAATGTTCCACAATATCTTGCATTGTTTTCATTACTAAAAACAACATGTGTTCTTACCATAGACTGTATAAAGAAGTGAACTAAGGGAGTGTTATGTCACCTATAGCGTTCGGCTCCAGAAAAAATGAAGCTAATCGAGGCAGGCAGTTATAGCGGCAAATTTGGAGCCAAGTTGCATTTTTGGAATTCTGACCACGAGTATCATAGCAACCAAAGAGCCAATCCGGAGGCTCAATCCGAGGCTGTTGAAGGCAACGCCCCTTCCCACCCGCTCCGCTCTGACTACTAATTTGGCCCGTCGGCATCAACTGCTTGTCTCCATGAAGATAGAACAGTTTAATGCTACACTTTGGAACCTTACAGGCAAAGCAAGAAGGTGGCATCCGATCCGCTAGAACAGTTCCATAGTGCAACTTTAATTACTTTCATTCAGTTTTGCATCTTATATCTGATGTAATTACATAAAAATATATCTCCTTGTTTGACTGGTTAGCATAGATGCAAACATTAGCTTTTATTGTGCGTATTTTGCTCCTACTAAAAACATTGGTGTTCAGTTATATAGGGTTAGGTGATATAACAAAACAAAAAACAAAAAATATATATATATATGTTTTTCTCCTTGTATTGATCGACATACACTGTATACATGCAGATGACACACTGACTGTCTGAATGTACTGCTCAGCGCTTTTATTACCACGTGTCAAAGCACATAAAACGCTGTACAGGTCTGTGTAGGCAGGTTCATTTTTAGCTCTGATCCTTGTTTGGAGAGATACAAAATGAAACCTAAGTGTGTTTACAACAGAAACAGCCATAATGCCATACTATTCAGTTTGAAGCTAACAAGAACAAACGGCCTTCACGACTCTAAATAGGAGAAAGGTAGGAGCGTGTGCAGTTAAACTATGGCCTATTTACCGTTGCCTTCCTAGTCATTTTAGTGTATTCTTATATCAACATGAGTAGTACATTGTTGTTGTTTCTTCAAATCATTACTTCTTCTTGTTCCAATCTCTGCCTTGTATTTATGGGTTTAATGTTGGGAACTCTGGACAATGTTTTTCCGAGTTGTAAAAGGCAGATGAACGCTCGCACAGGTAGAAGAAAAAACACCTCGGGAACTCGAGCCAAAAACTTCTGCTGACTTCCACACCAGAGCCTGTTGAAAATCAGCTCTTTGACTAAATGTTGCTACATTTAGAGGTTTAGTAAGGAGTCCATTTTCATAAGAGTAAGAAAATCTGTGAGAGAAAAATCCGACACAACAACTGCTTAATTAATGCTTAATTATTAATGGGAACTAGTAAACAAACAGCCTAATGTTTAGCTTTTGAGAAGGCTCACAGCAGCACATCTTACTGGTTAGCTGTATTAAACACTGTTAATGATCAGACTCATTGATTTTATTATGGGTGACATCAATATCCCGACTTTTCAACATAAAAGCACATGAAGCCAAACAAGCCGCAATCGCAACATCACATCTCAGAATCCTGAGTTTCTGAGGGCCACATGAATGCAGCATAAACCTCCTATATACAAGATTATAACAAAGACTATTTTGTTTTGAAATGTTTATTGCTATGGCAATGGTGCTAATTTTCCATCACTCAAAACCCATATATTTTGTAGTAGATATTTTGTTAGTTTTAGGTTATTCATCCTGTGAAGATTATTGTTTCGTTATTACCAGAAATGTAAGATTTGAACTTTTATTCAGTTTATATTTTGAGTTATAATATCAACAACTGCTATCACATTTAGTAATAACTGTAATGCTCTTAATGAACAATCATAGAGCACTTTAGAAAATGTTTACAATAGTCAACATTACTTTTCTTTTAAAGCCACATTAATAACCACCATTTCCTTTGTGCTTAATGAGTCATTCTGCAGCAGTGATGCTCCCCAATAACAATACTGTATTTTTTCATTTAACAGCTTTCAAGGACGGCCATTATTTGTCGTAGTTCCACATTGTTGGCTCTCCCAAGGACTCAAACTGAACTCTCTGATAATTAAATGAATTACAATGAATAGATGTCTGAAGAAAAAAGAGTGTAAGACAAAGCTATTTTCATGGCATGCTGGTCTCATTTGTGATTTTTCTACAGATACGCATGTTTGGCCTTGAGAAATATTTCAGTTGTGTTTTTTGCTGTTTATAAAATACTTCATGTACAATAAAGGACTTTACACAAAATCTAGAGACTTACTGTTGCCATTAGCAGCACAGACTTGATTGAATAGATGTTCAGTGCATTTTGGCTCAGGCAGAGTGAATCATGTGACCAGTCAGTGGACATGTATTGTGCTTTTCTGTACCAGTCGTGCTGCAGTTGTTTAGAGAGTTTTCAATAAATGTCTGTATGCCAAACAAAACCAGTGATGTCTTCTGTTACATGACTTAAAAAAAACTTAAATAAAGTAACCTTTTGAAGATATAGTACTCCTTATGGTTTTTGACAACATATGTTTTACCCCTAATTGAGTAACATGAGTAAAAGTGGCAAAAACGTTGTGTAGACAAATTTAGACATAGATACATACATACATAGCCAAAGAAAATACATTGTTTGAGAGGGGAGTTAAAGAGGCAATTTTTGTTAGAAAAGACAATCGATCTTTGAACAGAAATGTGGGGCTTAGACATAATTTATCTCCTATTCATAACTCCATCCTCAGCCCTAAATCAAAACAAGGAAAACAATAGTGATTGCCAATATGCTAATAGGGGAGAGAGCATCCATTAGGGACCTAGCCAACAAACAGAAACTGTAAGCAGACAGGTGTGTCAGTTCCGGTGTAGTTAGCTCCTCCCTTCAGTGTCCACCAGCAATCTGACCAGAACTGAAGATGAGCAGCGAAACGTCTTCACTCAAAAACTCATAGATGTCACATTCAAACAGATACTCATTATTATTCTTACTTAAAATTAATCATTCAGAGCGCTACTTTTTACTTATACTTGAGTGCTTAAGTATTAGTATTTTAAAGTACTGTTATTTTAACTTTAGCTGTCTGTCACTGGGTTTGAAGAAGTCTTGAAAGAAGAAGCCTTGAAATAATGGAAGCAGCCTGTTCAATTTCCTTGAAGCATGTACAAAAGAATCACGTCCTATAGCACAGAGAAAAAGCTGTATTTCCTGAGATGTTGATTACAGCACAGTGGCCTGAAGGCAGAGCCAATCCTACTATGGATATGATGTAAAGGAAACCAATTAGCAGTAAGGCTATAGTTATTGGGAATGTAAGTCAAGGCTCTATAAAGAGAAGTTCCACGGGACATTTAACAACTCCTTTGGGAGATCAGACGTGTTCTGTTCAGCAGCTTTTGATGTTAGCACTTGATATAATGGAAAAGATTCAATGAAGCAGTTAAAGTCTGTTCCTGAACATTCTCCATAGAGATAAATATGTTTATGCCATACTGTTAACAGGGTATCATTCCTCTGCCACTTTAAATGGGTGTGTTTTTTCTATGTGTGGGTGTTTTCTTGCTTTGGTGTGAGCCTGTGACTCTTCTTTTCCACTCTCTGCTGCTAGTCACCGTGTTTCAGATAAGAAGTGATCAAGGGCGTGCTCATGGCTCCATCCACTCTGGCTCAAATTCACTTTACATTGAAAAAGTATCTTCTCTTTCTCTGTAACTGCTGCTGTCAGGCTTGTTGTTTTGGTCTTAAAATATTCATCTTAACCTGCTCTACATGATCCTGTTTTTTTATTTCGCTATTGTGTCTGTAAATCAAGATATGCGCATTAATAATAGACAAGTCAGCCACTTTCTTTCCCTTCCTTTAACAGGTTTGATTGGGTTAGTAGGAAGCAGCTCATCACATCACACCTATGGGACTTTCTCTAATGCTAATACAGTGGTTCTTAACCTGGGTTCGATCGAACCCTAGGGGTTCGGTGAGTCAGTCTCAGGGATTCGGCGGAGGTCAAGACACGCACCAGACTCATATGATTTGTGGACTGCGAGCGTTTCCAGACGTCGGCCATGTCCCAATTCGACAAATGCACCCTTTGCTGTGCCTATCGAAGTATCCGCCCGACCCGTTTGAACGGCATAAAAACATAAAACGACATAAAAATGAAGAAAAGGAACAGACTTTGCTGTGAAAATGACATGAGAGTGGCACTTTCCAAGGTGAAGCCATGCATTTCTGAACTGGTCTCTCAAAAGGCAACAGCAGAAGTCACACTGATTTGCAGTCAATATTCATTATTATTCTAGCCTGATGGAAATTAGGTGGTGGCTGTGTGTTAAAATGTTAAAAAGAATAAATAGCATAAATATAATAAGTTAATTATTGGAATACATAAGGTTAAAAATTTAAATCATTTCAGTGTGGTAGTATTAAAAAAGGTCATGTCTTTGTGAAAAGGTATGTATGTAATTTGTTGTGAGTTCATGCATTGTATTGGTTTTATTCTTTGAACACAGTGATGTTAATGCACGGTTCATTTTGTGCACCAGTAAAACAAACATGAATGTGCATATGGAACTGGTGGGGTTCAGTACCTCCAACAAGGTTAAGAACCACTGATATATTTGTTTTTATTTAATTTACAAATTTTCAACCTTCTAAATCTGTAGAGCTGCTGTTGCCGTGGAGATGGTGGAATGTTGATGATGTCACAAACCGCATCACCGTGTGAATTATGTAGGTGTGAGCACAGCACAGATCAGTTTAAACCAAACCAAACCTTTGTCGGAGACGCATCTCAGAACGAGACAGCGCTTCAACAAACACTTTGAATCTTTCTACTCCACTGAACTCACACAGCTTCAACATGGCTGCCCAAAACTACCTGCCCACGATCAGACAACTGTACGCCAAGGCACAGACAATGGGTCTGCCTGTGAACTTCACAGAGTCCACCGTGCTACGGCACTCCCGCACCGTCTTCGTCATCCGAGTTTCGGTCGGGAACTTGTGGGCAGAAGAGCGAGGGCCCAACAGGAGGGAGGCTAAGACCCGGGCCTGTGCTCAGGCCCTGAAGGTCCTGGAGATGCACCAGAATAACCACGCCCACTCTAATGGCCACACCGACACCCGGCGCTACAACCGTCCAGACTTCGGTCTGGACAAAGACCCGTGCACTCGCCTGTCCGAGCTGCTTGTGGTTTGGAAACAGCCGCCTGCCCAGTACCGCGTGCTGGAGGTCGCGGAGGTCGGCGCCCAGTGGGCCTTCACCATGGAGGTGTCCCTGGACCAGTACACTGCTGTGGGCAAAGGGGACTCCAAGAAGGAGGCCAGGAGGAGAGCGACTGCAGCTCTGCTCCAGATGATGGGCTACACCGTTAGAGAGGAGGATCTGGTCCCACCTGATCCTCAGACCGCAGCAGAACCTGCTCCTCAAACCACAGCAGAACCTGCTCCTGGAATAGAGGATGCTCTGGAGAACCAGCCTCCAAATCCAGAAGTGCGAGGGCCCAACAGGAGGGAGGCTAAGACCCGGTCTTGTGCCCATGCCCTGAAGGTCCTGGAGATGCACCAGAATAACCACGCCCACTCTAATGGCCACACCGACGCCCGGCGCTACAACCGTCCAGACTTTGGTCTGGACAAAGACCCGTGCACTCGCCTGTCTGAGCTGCTCGTGGTCTGGAAACAGCCGCCAGCCCAGTACCGCATGCTGGAGGTCGCGGAAGTCGGCACCCAGTGGGCCTTCACCATGGAGGTGTCCCTGGACCAGCACACTGCTGTGGGCAAAGGGGGCTCCAAGAAGGAGGCCAGGAGGAGAGCGACTGCAGCTCTGCTCCAGATGATGGGTTACACCGTTAAAGAGGAGGATCTGGTTCCACCTGATCCTCAGCCCACAGCAGAACCTGCTCCTCAGCCCACAGCAGAACCTGTTCCTCACACTGCAGCAGAACCTGCTCCTCAGACCGCAGCAGAACCTGCTCCTCAGACCGCAGCAGAACCTGCTCCTCAAACCACAGCAGAACCTGCTCCTGAAATAGAGGACGCTCTGGAGAACCAGCCTCCAAATCCAGAAGTGCGAGGGCCCAACAGGAGGGAGGCTAAGACCCGGGCCTGTGCCCAGGCCCTGAAGGTCCTGGAGATGCACCAGAATAACCACGCCCACTCTAATGGCCACACCGACACCCGGCGCTACAACCGTCCAGACTTCGGTCTGGACAAAGACCCGTGCACTCGACTGTCTGAGCTGCTCATGGTCTGGAAACAGCCGCCTGCCCAGTACCGCATGCTGGAGGTCGCGGAGGTCGGCGCCCAGTGGGCCTTCACCATGGAGGTGTCCCTGGACCAGTACACTGCTGTGGGCAAAGGGGACTCCAAGAAGGAGGCCAGGAGGAGAGCGACTGCAGCTCTGCTCCAGATGATGGGCTACACCGTTAGAGAGGAGGATCTGGTCCCACCTGATCCTCAGCCCACAGCAGAACCTGCTCCTCAGGCCGCAGCAGAACCTGCTCCTCAGACCGCAGCAGAACCTGCTCCTCAGCCCGCAGCAGAACCTGATCCTCAGACCGCAGAACCTGCTCCTCAGGCCGCAGCAGAACCTGCTCCTCAGCCCGCAGCAGAACCTGCTCCTCAGCCCGCAGCAGAACCTGCTCCCCAGGCCGCAGCAGAACCTGCTCCTCAGCCCGCAGCTGAACCTGATCCTCAGCCCGCAGCAGAACCTGCTCCTCAGCCCGCAGCAGAACCTGCTCCTCAGAACGCAGAACCTGCTCCTCAGGCCGCAGCAGAACCTGCTCCTCAGCCCGCAGCAGAACCTGCTCCTCAGGCCGCAGCAGAACCTGCTCCTCAGCCCGCAGCAGAACCTGATCCTCAGCCCGTAGCAGAACCTGCTCCTCAGCCCGCAGCAGAACCTGCTCCTCAGACCGCAGAACCTGCTCCTCAGGCCGCAGCAGAACCTGCTCCTCAGGCCGCAGCAGAACCTGCTCCTCAGGCCGCAGCAGAACCTGCTCCTCAGACCGCAGCAGAACCTGCTCCTCAGACCGCAGAACCTGATCCTCAGACCGCAGAACCTGATCCTCAGACCGCAGAACCTGCTCCTCAGGCCGCAGCAGAACCTGCTCCTCAGCCTGCAGCAGAGAGACTAATGGAGGTCCAAAGATCAAGCAAAATTACAGCAGAGGAGTCAAACCCAGAGAAGATGGTGCTCCAAAATGTAGAGGAGCCCAATACAGAGGAGGCAGAGCTCCAAATTGAAGCGGAGCCAAATACAGAAGAGGTGGAGCTCCAAACTGCAGAGGAGCCCTCTACAGAGGAGGTGGAGCTCCAAATTGAAGCAGAGCCAAATACAGAGGAGGTGGAGCTCCAAATTGAAGCGGAGCCAAATACAGAGGAGGCGGAGCTCCAAACTGCAGAGGAGCCCTATACAGAGGAGGTGGAGCTCCAAACTGCAGAGGAGCCAGACTCAGCTCCAGAGCCCACTGCAGCTCCTCAGGCCTCACAGACCCTGGGCTCAGTGGAGAGCCTGGTGGTCCGCGCTCTTGTCAAAAAACTGTTCAAAAAGCTGCCGGACAAAATGAGGTCTCACCACGACAAAGTGGTGGAGACTCTGGAGAAGGCTCTGGACCAGTTCAGAGTCCCAGATGAAGTTCATCTCAAGCCCAAGAACATCAACAAGCTGGGCAAAGCCGGAGCCAGAGACCTGATCTACGAATACGGCTCTGCCTGGAAGCTCCTGGTGATGGCTTTGGGACCAGAGTCCACAGAGTTCCAGACGGTCACCATGAAACATCTGAACATGCGCCTCAATGCCTTCAAGAACCGGCCCAGAACTGGTCTAACCCGATTCTTTTCACGGTGGGACAAGAAGAGGACCTGTTAGACAGTGCCTGTGTGTTCTTTAGGAGGAGTCACTTCTTTGGGAGGACTCACTGAGAGGACACTTCAACTTAATCCAAAATGCATTTAACAAAAACAATAAAAACCCTCCCCCCCCCCAAAAAAAAATCATTGTTGTTATGTTCTTTTGTACTTTTTTCTCTTAAAGCAGCACTGCGTAAGATTTCTGGTGGAGAGCACATCACCTGCATGTTTTTTCTTTTAAATATCGACCTGTTTATTAGAAATTTTGACCAAGAGTCTCATAGCAACCAAAGAGTGCAATGCAATACTTTTACTTTTTGCTCTTTAAGTACATTTTTAAATAGATACTTAAATACTTTTACTTAAGTTCATTTTTTCATGTGATACTTTTACTTGAGTAACTTATTATCTCTGTATGTGTACTTTTACTTAAGAAACAAAATGGAGTACTTAATGTTGCATCTGTGTTTGGATGAACAAAAGAAGAAGAAGAAGATGGTCAAGGTCAAGTAAAAGTCAGGTTGTGGATTTTTTTTTTTTTTTTTTTTTTCTCCAGTTAATTTTTCAGTGCAGTAAACACATCCAAATTGTTTTTTTGGCTGGCTAAGAAAGTTACGCGATGGAGCTTTAAAGAGTTCTTATTCAGGACTTTATGATGTACAAGGCCATGTTACAAGTCAGATCTATGGAGAGGCGACCCTGCTCACATTATTAATATGTTTTTTAAGATGTTTGTTTAGTACCTAGTCGAGTATCTGAATAAATGCAAAATGTATGAGTTGAATGCCATACTGTGGAACATTCCAGGCATTCCAATCCAGCTAAAAAAGTTATGTGATGTGGCTTTAACTAGTTTTGATTCAATCTGGATGTTATGATGTTCCTCAGATTCCAGACATGCCTTGAACTGTCCTGAACACATGTATAAGCTGAAGTCTATGATGTGTGACACAGTTTTGACTTAAACAGGAAATGACATCGCTGCAGACTTCCTGTACAGCACACGTCACCTCAGCAACAGACGGATCCATTCAGATAAACAGATCAGCCCTGGGTCACGCACGGGCAAACCTACACCTGGGTTTGAACACAGACACAGCAGCCCTGGGGCAGACTGACTGAAGTGAGACTGCCAATCTGCACCATCAGCCCCTCCCACCACCACCAACACTGACACCACATTCACTGTCGAAATGTCTTGCCTAAGGACACAACAACAACACTAGAGACACTGCTGGTCCACTGCAGTCTCCTATCCAAGAACTGACCAGGCCCTGCCCCTTGTCCAGCTCTAAAGGTCAAAGGTCATGTGGTATGGGCTCCATGAAACTCACCCAACAAAACATTAAGTCCACAAAATAGTTTGTGTTTTATTTTAAGTACTGGCCATTTTATTTATATACACAGAATATTTAAAACGTCAAATGTAATTATGTAGCAAACAACAATGTTAAATCTGTCAACTGGACAACTCTTGTAGGAGTGAAGAAGTTTCGCTGCTCATTCAAGTTGCTTCTTCAGTTCTGGTCAGATTGCTGGTGGCCACTGCCTTATATCTGTCTGAGGGGAGGGGCTAACTACACTGAAACTGTAAACAGCTGTTGTCTCCAGTTTCAGCTGAGACTGCCCTATTCAGCCCTTAACGACCCTGCTATTGTTCTCATTGTTCTGGGTCTGAGGATGGTGTTATAGATGGGGGAGAGGTTATGTCTCAGGCCCCCATTTCTATTTAAGGAAGGATTCTCTTTCCTAACAAAAATAGCTTCTTTAACTCCTCTCTCAAACCATTTATTTTCTCTGCCTCAGATCTGAACTTCACTATCTTCAAAGGAGTGGTTAGTGGCTTTGAGATGGAGATGCACGGCGGACTGGGGTCCAGAGGAACTCTCCCGCCGGTGTTGGTACATTCTCTTATGGCGCAGCTGTTTAGTTTCTCCAATGTAACGCTCACTGCACTCTTCACTACACTGAATGGAGTAGACTACATTACTTTGTTTATGGCTCGGGGTTTTGTCCTTAGGGTCCTTAGGGCCCCTTAGGGTCTACACAGACAAATGTAATTGTGTTTTATTTTTAAATATATTTCAGTGGTTCTTAACCTGGGTTCGATCGAACCTTAGGGGTTCGGTGAGTCAGTCTCAGGGGTTCGGCGGAGGTCAAGACACGCACCAGACTCATATGATTTGCGGACTGCGAGCATCTCCAGACGTCGGCCATGTCCCAATTCGACAAATGCACCCTTTGCTGTGCCTATCGAAGTATCAGATAAAAACATAAAATGACATAAAAACGAAGAAAAGGAACAGACTTTGCTGTGAAAATGACATGAGAGTGGCACTTGCCAAGGTGAAGCCATGCATTTCTGAACTGGTCTCTCAAAAGGCAACAGCAGAAGTCACACTGATTTGCAGTCAATATTCATTATTATTCTAGCCTGATGGAAATTAGGTGGTGGCTGTGTGTTAAAATGTTAAAAAGTATAAATAGCATAGATACAATAAAATAAAATAAAATACAATAAGTTAATTATTGGAATACATAAGGTTAAAAATTAAAATCATTTCAGTGTAGTAGTATTAAAAAAGGTCATGTCTTTGTGAAAAGGTATGTATGTAATTTGTTGTGAGTTCATGCGTTGTATTGGTTTTATTCTTTGAACACAGTGATGTTAATGCACGGTTCATTTTGTGCACCAGTAAAACAAACATATGTCTTGAATTTGAAAAAAATTATATTTTATTTTTCAATACAGAAGGGTTCGGTGAATGTGCATATGGAACTGGTGGGGTTCAGTACCTCCAACAAGGTTAAGAACCACTGTGCTAATAGTTAAATGCAACATTAACACTACTAGACCTATTACTAGATTGTTACTGCTTTGACTAAATGTTTGTTACTGAAAATACTCTCTCACATCCTGTTTATTTGTGTGTTCAGTCGCAGTCCTCCAGGCGGTCTCACAACTAGTCAGCCGTTCAGTGGGAGAAACTGGAGCACACTGGGGACTCAGCACCACACCAGCTGTGCCAGCCGTTGAAAATGAGCTACAGAGCCAGCTCAGCCCGACCTTCAGCCCGTAAAAAAACCTGCAAGCCCAAAACTAACTTTATCCTCTTCTCTCCAACATCACCTTGCTCTTATTTAAAATATCAAAGGACTTTTATCTTTGCAATAAAAATCATTGAAGCTAAAAAGTGCTGTCCATAGTTCTCTGGTGATCCAAAGGAAAAAATAAGCAGAAGGCCAAATAAGAGTCAGGTTTGTGGAGATGCAAGCTCGCTCTGAGTAAAGATGCATGCATTTAAACAAAAACAAGAAAACATTTTAGTCTATTTTTAGCTAAAATTTACACGCTGTCACTTTAACAAAATGGTAAACTCTTATTCATCATTACATTTTTCTTAATATTTCAGTCTTTGTGAAGTACTACTGGACAGTACAGCATCAGATTTGACTTCTTGTTGACACGGATGCCTCAAGAAATATTGGATCGAGAGCACAACCTTTGTTACCATAGCAACAACATGTACAAATCATGAGCCTTATACAAACCCTTTCATAACCTCTTACCCCCGCTGACCCTGACCGTGGGGCGATACCTCTCCTCACACATTAACGCAGTACAGCAGTGAATGGTGTGTCATGTCCAACGCATCATAAACGCTGTGATAAAGCCCAGCACTGGTTCAATCATGTCTCTCCATTACGCTGCCATTACACAGCGACCATACGGGAAACGGTCGGCACACACATCGTCATAGGCAATAATTAATCGTCAGTGTTTCGTTTCATTACATTTTCAATCCTGAATGTCTTTATTGTGTGATTACTGTGCAATATACTAATAGCAACCAATTAACTGTTACCTCGGGTGAAAAACATAAATGTGATTGAAGTGAATGAGCAGTTTGAAAGGTGTGAATTATTCAGATAATATCTCTGCAGACATCTTGTAGTTTAAAGGTCTACTATGTAACTTCTCCTGTGTGCTATTACTGTACTAATATTTGTGCTTCCTCTTGAAGAAAAACACAAATTACTACAGTACTTTGCCTTCAGCCAGAGAAGCTAGAGGCTAATGAATCAGAGGCAGAGCATCTCATCTCTCCCTCTTCATCTCTCTGTTTAATTCCCTCGCTTTCCTTCTCTCTCTTTCCATTTCACGTTCTCTGTTTCTTCAACTCTCACTTTTTCTCTCCCTTCCTATCTATCTTTCTTTCTCTGGCTCTCTCTGTCCTACTTTCTCTCTCTAGCTCTCTTTCTGTCCAGCTCACTAACTCTCTCCTCCCTATATACCTTTGTCTCTCTCTCTCTCTCTCACACACACACTCACTCTTTCTCTCTTTTTTTCTCCACCTCTCTTCCTTTCCCACTTCCTCTTTCTGCATCTCTCCAACTTTCCCTCTTACTCTCTCTCCCCCTTTCTCATTCACTTTTTGTCCCCATCTCTCTCCCCCCCCTCCATCTCTCTCACTCTTTTTTTCTCTCTTCCCCTCCACCCCCTCTTTCCGTCTCCCACCATTACTCTCTTTCTTTCTCTCTCTTTCTCTCTCCCTTTCTCACTCACTTTCTCTCCCCATCTCTCCCTCTCTCTCTGCATGTCTCCATCTCTCTCTTACTCTCTCTCGCCCTTTCTCATTCACTTTATGTCCCCACCGCTCCTCTCTCTTTCAATCTGCCTCTCCCCCCTCCTCTTTCTGCATGTCTCCATCTCTCTTTTACTCTCTCTCCCCCTTTCTCATTCACTTTCTGTCCCCATCTCTCTCTCCCCCCTCTCTCTCCCTGTCTCTCGCTCTTTCTCTTTCTCTCTGTCCCTCCACCCTGTTTCCCTCTCCCACCATCTCTTCCTTTCTCTCTCTCTTTCTGTCTCCCTTTCTCATTCACTTTCTCTCCCCATCTCTCCAGCTCTCTCTCTGCATGTCTCCATCTGTCTCTTACTCTGTCTCTCCCCCTTTCTCATTAACTTTCTGTCCCCACCCCTCCTCTCTCACTCATTCTGCCTGTCCTCCCCTCTCTCTTTGTCCTTCCACCCCCTCCTCTCTCTCTTAGACTGTCCTTTTTATAGTCCAGCTCTCCCTCTCTCTCTCTCCTCTCTCTTTTCTCTCTTCTCTCTCACTCAGACTGTCCTTTTTATAGTCCAGCTCTCTCTCTCTCTGTCTCCCTCTCTCTTTCTCTCTCCTCTCTCTCTCAGACTGTCCTTTTTATAGTCCAGCTCTCCCTCTCTTTCTCTCTCTCTCCTCTCTCTCTCAGACTGTCCTTTTTATAGTCCAGCTCTCCCTCTCTTTCTCTCTCTCTCCTCTCACCCTCTCTCTTTCCTCTCTCCTCTCTCTCTCAGACTGTCCTTTTTATAATCCATTACTCTCTCTCCCCCTCTCGTTCCCTCTCTCTCTCCATCTCTCTTCCTCTCTCCTCTCTCTCTCAGACTGTCCTTTTTATAGTCCATCTCTCTCTCTCCCCCCTCTTTCCCTCTCTCTCTTTTCCTCTCTCTCTCCATCTCTCTTTCTCTCTCCTCTCTCTCAAACTGTCCTTTTTACAGTCCATCTCTCTCTCTCCCTCTCTCTTTCTCTCTCCTCTCTCTCAGACTGTCCTTTTTATAGTCCATCTCCCCCCCCCTCTCTTTCCCTCTCTCTCTCCATCTCTCTTTCTCTCCCTCTCTCTCTCAGACTGTCCTTTTTATAGTCCATCTCTCTCTCTCCCCCTCTCTTTCCCTCTCTCTCGTTCCCTCTCTCTCTCCATCTCTCTTTCTCTCTCCTCTCTCTCTCAGACTGTCCTTTTTATAGTCCATCTCTCTCTCTCCCCCTCTCTTTCCCTCTCTCTCTTTCCCTTTCTCTCTCCATCTCTTTCTCTCTCCTCTCTCTCAGACTGTCCTTTTTATAGTCGTGTAATGAAAGCTGTGGTTACAGTTGGAGCTGAACAAAGATCCTGACACTGTCGATCATATTAACCTGTGCTAGCTCTCTGCGGCTAAAGGCTAAAGCCGCTTTTACAATTCCTCTCTGAGATTCCTGACACAGTACCAGGTATATACTTTATATAACACACATATGAAAGAAACTACTATAACCTATTCTACCTCCTGAATAATAAACGAGGACCTTTTTCTGAGTTGTGAGTCCACCTACTTTCCATTTCTTATTCATCGACGTCGAAAATGTGCTGGTCGAAACTATTCAAGCCCCTTAAAAACAGGCGAAGTGAATTTGAATTTACAAAAAAAGCTTAAGTTAAGGTGAATGAACAAATGTAATAAGGGCACAGCAGAATTTAATTTGATGCTGGGTTAAATGAGGTCTTACGAGAAGAAAGAAAACCGCTTTGGACGATTAAACCAAAACATTATTATATTATTATTGTATTCAAAATGTTCTTATTAGCCTCTCTGTCCGAGTTCAATGTTATGGAGATATATGCTAATTATTATTATCTAATGCTTGGGCCAACACTTCAATTGAAAATAAAGCAAGCCATGTGAATAAACGATTTGATTTTGCCAATACAAGAAACAGTCACACTACTCAAAGTTTGTATTTAAGGCGGGACAAGGTTAGTTTCACTGATTTGTCGTTTCATTTCAAGGCAAAAATCAAATACTTTGGAAGCCATGGTTTCTGCAGCGTGACCCTGAAGTAGTGGTGTTTTTGCTGTATAAAATGTACGATTGTTTTTGAGTGTGGCCTGACTCATCCCGTTAAAATAACAGCTCTTAACAAACTTGACTGACATTCCAGTTTAAAAGCTTCTGACCATTTGCAAAAGCATCATTATGACTTTTGTAAATGTTAAATCCATTTCACCAGTTATTTGGTCATGCGTTTCTTGGACCACATGTTTTAGAAATTTCATTCGCTCAGCAGGGGCGAAACTAGACATTTTTGGTTGGAGGAGCTATGTGGGTGCAAAGTCCTTCAATGGGGGCGCTCACTTAACATGTTAATTTAGGGTCTTATATGGATGTGAGAGCACCTCCTCCCTTTACCTTGTTTGCTTTGCTGTTTTAAACCAGTGTCAATGCAGCCCTTTTATGAAAACTAATATGGATTTTAGACAAGATTGGATGTGCTATAAAAGTAGAGCAAAAATCATTGTGGAAGCTGTGGGGGAGGCTAGAGTCCCCTCAAGTGTTCCCTGGTGCCGCCCCTGTCACTCAGTCCCATTTAATTAAGGTTGACAGATAGTCTAAGGCAGTGGTCCCCAACCACCGGGCCAGGGATCAGTACCGGTCCGTTACGCATTTGCTACCAGGCCGCACAAAAACAGTAAATAATTTATCAGCGACCGCATGTTCTCCGACGTAACATTCGCCCGTTACGCGCTAATAAGCTTGTCCATAGATATATAATGAAAATCCTGATAGGAAATCACCACAGAAATCTATTTGATGTAGTGGCAAGTATATTATCTGCTCTTGTCCTCCGTGATGACGTATCACGTATAACACATCAGACACGTCGCCCAAAAGTAGAGCCACAAGCGAGTGAAAATGAGCCAAAACAAAAGTCTATGGAGAGCTTTTTAATAAAGGGGAAATGGACAACTGAGGAACCAGAAGAGGAGCCTACCACCTCCAAGAAAAAGAAAGATAATACCAGGAGTCCTACTTAAAATATGAGTTTGTCCCTACAGGTGACTCACGCGTAGAGTCTGCTCTGCGTGATATGCGGGAAAAGCGAATGAGACAATGAAACCTTCAAAACTGCTTTGGCACATTGAGTCTAAGCACCTGGAATTAAAAGATAAGATTTAGAGTTTTTTGAAAAAAATCAAACATGAGCAAGAAGGAAAGAAGAAACAAGTGCAGGGCTCCCACTGATGCAGCGGTGAGTTGTGTTTTTTACGCACTTATTTTTGCCCTTTTTATCTGCCACGCGTAGACGGCCGGTCCGTGAAAATAAAACCTACATTATTCTGGTCCGTGGTACAAAAAAGGTTGGGGACCACTGGTCTAAGGTAAAGGTATACTTTATTGTCCCTGTATGGTAATTTGTCATCTGCATTTGACCCATCCTTCAATGTCTAGGGGAAGCCAGGGTCCCCTCAAGCCCTCCCTGGTACCGCCCCTGTCACTCAGTCCCATTTAATTAAGGTTGACAGGCAATTAAAGATTAAGGTCCACTTTATTGTCCCAGTGTGGTAATTTCTTGTCAGCATTTAACCCATCCTTCCGCTGGAGCAACATGTAGACTCATCTCCAGATCTTGAGCTAGGCCTGGTCATGACTAGGCCTGGTTTACTGTTGTTACTGTGCAAAAAGGCCACGTTGCCAGCGGAGGGCGCATTTACTGGTCTAAAACTGTTCAAAGAAGACTAAAAACATGCCTTTGTGGTGAAAGCCATCCCGAAGCATGAGTACATTTTACTGTCCTTGTAGGGAAATTTGTCATTTGACCCATGATTCAGTGCAGCTGGCTAAAAACAAGGACCTTCTTGTTGTGAGGCAAAAGTACTAGCCACACATTTTTGCCTTGGAAAAATGGGAACGCCACTTGACATGAGATTATATTTATTTATTGTCATTGTGAGGTTAAAAACACTAACAAAAAAAACAACAACTACAAAATACAGTTTAGCAACTCGCAGATTGAGCAGGAATAGATAAAAGGTATTAGGTGGATTACATGGTCGGTGTGATTGATCTGACAGTTTGTAGATAAAAGCTATTTTTCAGTCTAGTGGTTTGTGCTTTGTGCCTCTGTCTGAATCGTTTGCCAGGAGGAAGAGCAGTGAATAGTCTGTGTATGTCCAGGATAGAGCTGTTTCAGAGGCAGTCCAAAATTAAAAAATCTAAATAAAAATCAGACAAACATATTATAGGCTCTTTGATTATATCTAGGCAGAAAGTATGTATTTTCTATCCACATTGTTTGCAGTCAACCTTTGAACCTCAACATACATTATTGAGTATAGAAAGTTTACATTCGAGACTTGAAATCGCCTTCCTCTTTCGCCTTCCACATACTGTCCATTATATAAACGTTTCCAGTGGTGCTATAGAACCCATTGTGCAGTAAACTCTGTAAGTATTCCCAGGCAGGTCGGTGTGCACCTGTTCATGAATTATTCAACACCTCGACATCCGGTTATTCTCAGGCTCTCTTCAGTTTTTCTTATGGTCCAATCCACATGGGGCAGGAGAACATGTTTGAGTGCTATCAAGACGTTTTTAGAAGCAATGTTAAAAGCTCACCGCACCAATCTCACCTCAGCCTTTTCCGTACAGGTCAATGTCCTTGTCCATGGCTGCATTTATTCACTGTATAAGTTGTATATTTGTATGAACAATACTTTCACTTCCCTAAAATTATAATTAGTTGCATGTGGGTTGCTGACTTTGCATTGCATTGGCAGATGTGTCAAATCCTGGAATACATTGAGAGAGAAAAAAATATTTGGCCTAAATATGCAGGAAAAAACAGTTTCCAAAAATTCCTTATAGGGGATAGGCTGGTTTCAAATATGTTTCAAATTTACTTTTTCTAACTTAAAAACTTGAGTTGTACCTTAAGACTGTATTTGAGCAAAGTGTGTCTTGCCCCAGTACATATGTATTTTATAGCAGCTCTGGAGGTCAAAATGTGTGCTGTTTGTATCTAATTAGAAAGCATTTAACTGTACAGTAATGAGGAAGTGCACATTAGAACGCTAGTTGTTAGCTTTACTACCATGCCAAAACTCTGAACTGGTCTCTAACAGTCATGTAAAGCGCTTATAAACTCATTGTGGTGAATAATTTGGCTCCTTAAAATGCATAAGGTCAGTGAGGTATAACTTTGCTCCACAGCTCAGGTACAGAGGCTTTAAATGTTGCAATGTAACAAAAGCAAAACATATTTCCAAGAATAAGGGCAGAAAAAATATGCACTTCAGCAATAACAAAAAAGGTTTTAGAAAAATTTGCATTATCTATTTTTTCAGATGTATCTTTTCTAATGATACATACAAAAATAGTTTGAATACATTTATTTTGTCGAATGTCAATGAAAATCCCTTATATTTTCTGGCACAATTCTACAGGAAACTTATTCTGAGAACTCCTTGCTCCTATCAGTGTCTCCTGGTATAACTGTATCGATTTGAGAGAAGCTGTCAGGTCCTCTCCATCTCCCAGCATGCTTTGCGACTTTCTCTTTGTACAAGTTGTAGCATGTAGGTCAGCGCTGGTACCTGGTGCAGGGCTGATAAAGGGTGAATCCATGGGTTATTCTTCGGACACATTTTTCACCCATCATGCCTCAGTGCAATTCCTGCTTCACTTTTAAAGAGTTCTGGATTCGGACAGATTCATATTGAACAATTAAAATCCAAGGGTACTTCATCCTTTGGTAGTGAAGATTCCTATCCAGACAAGCAACAACAGATGCATCCAACTTGAGTGAGGTTTTATCCTTGTAACTTCTGGTAGGTGGGTGAAATTTTATGCTTTTATTTGTTTGTTTTAAATTTTCATCTTATAAGGGGAATGTTAGATATTTGAATCCAAGACTCATCCAGGTGATGCATAGTCCAGAGTCTTTGCAATTACATTAAGTAAAAAAATCATAAAGGCTTGTACTTTGTGAACTCATCTCATTTTTGTCATCTTTATTTAAAATGAAAGAGCATGAATTATGTACATAGTCTCACCTTAAAGGAACTGTATGCACCCTGCACTCAAACAGTGAAAAAAAAAAAAATCAATATTAGAATGGCAACCAGTAAAGCTGTATTTGAACATGTTTACCTTGTACTGTATGTGGAGACACAGTTCATGTTCCATCCATCCATTTTCTTCAACTTATCCAGAGGTGAGTCACGGGGGCTGCAATCTAACCAGGGACTCCCAGACTTCCCTCTCCCCAGACACTTACTCCAACTCCTCGGGTGGGACCCCAAGGCGTTCCCAGAACAGCTGAGGGATGTAGTCCCTCCAACATGTCCTGGGTCTTCCCTTGGGCCTCCTCTCCAGTTCATGTTTGTGGAATTTAAAATCAAAATCTTACATACAGTTCTTTTAATTCCTTCTTACCCTTTACAAAATTAAACAGCAACAATGTAGACTTTAATTCAAGTTTATATGTTTTAACTGTAGAATATTAACCTACTAAGCAGAATAAACCATCTGCTCTCTGTAGTTTATAGTAAGACTTTGACTTTGACGAGACGCACTGAACCTCCTGTTGTGCCCCGAGAACCACAGCTGGCTCCCCTGCTTTCATCTATTATAAACTAATATGACTTTTGAGTGATCGTTCACTTACTTTACTTTTAGGTTTCCACTGTTCTCTATTCTCACTATGGGGTTATATATGTTTAAAACAGAAGCGAGAGATGTGATCCATGGATTCATAAAACAGCATTCATGTTTTGGTAATACCCAAGTCTTTGTTCAGGCTTTATTAAGGATATTTAAGGTGTAGTTATTATTAAGTTGTATCAATGTTTCTTTTATTTCAGCCTGCACTCTTTATTCAATCAGGGACCAGTTGAATAGTGATTTTGCACATTTTTAAGCAGCATGATCCTGAATTCCTTTATTATGAACCAGTGTGATGCATTTCCATTTGCTTTGCATTTTCAACTATGAGGATATATATTATTTACTAATATGGCACTGTCCAAAAGAACAATGCATTGAATATTTTATGAAAAAGTATGACTGCCTTCCGTGAACTTTTAATATGTCTCCAGCCAAAATATGACACTTATATAGGACAGAGAATCTTGGTTTATTACATTCTCATTATAATGGAAATATACACTTGAAACCAAAAGTTTACATACACTAAGATTACTGTGAAATTAAACAATTTGGGAAAATCCAGATGATGATGTCATGTCGTTGGAAGCTTCTGATTGGTTTATTGACAACATTTGAGTTAATTAGAGACACACCTGTGGATGTATTTGAAGGCACACCTGAAACACACTGCGTCTTTGTGTAACATCAACAGAAAGTCAAAAGTAATGAGCCAAGATATCAGGAAGAGAATTGTGGGCTTGCAAGTCTGGTTCATCCTTGGGTGCAATTTCCAGATGCCTGAAGGTGCCACGTTCATTTGTTCAAACAATTATATGCATAAACACCATAGGAATGTCCAGTCATCATACCCCTCAGGAAGGAGATGGGTTCTGTGCCCCAGAGATTACCGTGCTTTGGTCCAAAATGTGCATATCAATCCAAGCTGGTAAACTGGTAAGAGTGTGTCATTATCCACAGTGAAACGAGTACTGTACCGACATGGGCTTAAAAGCCACTCTGCCAGAAAGAAGCCATTACTCCAAAACAAACATAAAAAGCCAAATTACAGTTTGCAAATGCACACAAGGACAAAGACTTTAATTTTTAGAGACATGTCCTGTGGTCTGATGAAACTAAAATTGAACTATTTGGCCATAATGAGGAAAATAGGGGGAGCTTACAAGCCTGAGGACATCATTCCAACTGTGAAATACGAGGGTGGCAGCATCATGTTGTGGGGTTGTTTTGCTGCAGGAGGGACTGGTGCACTTCACAAAATAGATGACATCATGAGGAAAGAACATTCTGTAGAAATACTGAAGCAATGTCAAGACGTCAGCCAGGAAGTTAAATCTTTGGTGCAAATGGGTCTTCCAAATGCACAGTGACTCGAAGCATATTGCCACTGGTTACATAGTGGCTTAAGGATAACAAAGTGTTTTAGAGTGGCCATCACAAAGCCCTAATCTCAATCCTATTGAAAATGTATTGCATGTGTGAGCAAGACGGCCTACAAACTGGGCTCAGTTTTGTCAGCAGGAATGGGCTAAAATTTCTGGAGAAAACTGAGACAAGCTTGTGGAAGGATATCCAAAACATTTGACCCAACTCATACAGGCAATGGTACCAAATACTAATGAAAAGTATGTAAACTTTTGACGCTGTAGAAAGTAATGAAAAATTGTCTACAAAAAATCCTTCTCTCATTATTCTGGCATTTAGCAAAAAGAAATAAGTTTATTAATCCTAATTGATCTAAAACAGGAAAGGTTTTTACTATTAGAAATTCCACAACAAAGATTAGAGTCATGTCAGACAGTGAGAAAAGCTAATGTGTCTTTTTATATAGTGTATGTAAACTTCTGGTTTCAGTTGTAGCTGAAATATACATGCACAAGTCTATTATTTAGTTGGAAAAGTTTTTGTTTTGTGATGTGTGAAATTATTTAGTTGCTTTTGCACAGAGTCAAATAAGCAGCTACCGAGGTTTTGAATGGAATAAAGTTCACAAGCAGCATAAAAATAACAACTCATAATACATCACATTAGTTGGGTGTACTCCTTGTGCTTGACTCAACTTTGATGAATAGATTTGGCTGATTTGGAGTATGGTTGGAAAGTCTATTCTAAACCAATATTGCCAAACATTATAATGGGAAGTTAAAAGTTTGATTAAATTACTTTTAATTAAGAAAGATTGGCAGCCTCTCTTCCATCAGTCTGTCTACCCCAGGGCAGTTGGCTACAGTATAGCAGCAAACCACCACAGGGTATGAAGTGAATGAATAATGCACAAAATTATAGATCGACTTTCAGCATATGGAAAAGCACTATATAAATGTAAAGTATTACTGTTATCCCGATGCAATGTCACTTTAAAACACCTACATAAGCAGCAGTAATAATTTTCCATACATCTATTTTAATGACGCTCTAACTTTTCTGGGAGAGTTTGTTACCTGTCTGTCTCCATGGAGTGTTGCACAATATAATATCGAATGTATTTATCCAGCATTTATTTTATTACATGGGTTTTATTACTCAAAAATACTAATAGTGGTGGCTCTGTTTTGTCTCTATGGATATATGAGCTGATATACAGTCTGGTGGGTGCGTTTGCGGATCTCAATGGCCTCCCTGATCCAACAATGGTACTTCTTGTTCTTTGTACCTATGACCTTAGCACAGAAAATCAAACTATGACACAGTAAGTGATTGGTTGGGGTTGGTGTGTAATTGGCACAGATGGGCAGCTACCTTTTTCAGGGCAATTGTGGCCAGTAGCTTACAACTACTGACTGCGGAGAGAGAGTGACTGATATATCGCGGTTCACCTTTCGCAGCCTCGCTGTTTCACGGATTTTTGTACAGCGATTTTGCATTCTTTCGACACTACAGCGAAGCAGCGGCACACAACGAAGAGGCACAGTCAGAGGAACTGTGAAATACGAGTAAGTCACTATTAATTAATCAAAAAAGAGAGAAATGTGAGTAAATGTTAATGCCTGTCTTAAAAAAGTTTATAAAGTGTGTGGTGAGGGGTTTTACAGCCTAAAACATATATAATAATTGTAAAAAATAAAGCTGACTACTTCGGAGATTTCGCCTATTGCGGGTTATTTTTAGAACGTAACCCCCGCGATAAACGAGGGACCACTGTGACCACTTATTTGCTAGATTTTATATACTGTCCTTTACCAAAAACTCAAAAAAGTACTTTGATTAGTAAGTGATTGGTGGGGGTAGTTGGCACAGATTGGCAGCTTTTTTGCAGTAAACCCAGGGCAATTGAAGCCACAGTGATTTACAACCATCAAATGTGGAGAGTGAAGACCTCTGCATTTTATTAGTCACATTCAGCCACATACTGTGAGTGAGCAGTATAATGTCATGAAGTGTCTTGCCCACTAACACAACAGGTGAGGGGTGAGGTTTGAACCACCAACCTTTCACAGTGCCATTGTCATTTTTGTCAAGCCGGAAGCTATTCAAGTTAACTTTGCCTTAAAATGTCATCCATTTTCCTATAACTCTACTTTCAACACATTTTAAAGCAGTATGAGCCTGGATAGATTCTTTTAATATGAACCACTCTGATGCATTTCCATTTGCTTTGCATTTTCAAATAGTAGGACATATATTATTTACTAATGTGGCAGTGTCAAAAAGAACAATGAATTGAATATTTTATGAAAAAGTTTGACTGCTCTCCCTGAACTTCTAATGAGTCTCCAGCCAAAATATGACACTTATATAGGACAGAGAATCTTGGTCTATTACATTCTCATTACACTGGAAATATAGTTGAAATATACATGCACAAGTCTATTATTTAGTTGGAAAAGTTTTTGTTTTGTGATGTGTGAAATTGTTCAGTTGCTTTTGCACTGAGTCAAATAAGCAGCTAGAAAGGTTTTGAATGGAATAAAGTTCATAAATATCACAATAATAACAACCCATAATACATCTCATTATTTGGGTGTACACTTTTGCTCGACTCAACCTTGATAACTAAGTTTGCCTGATTTGGAGTATGGTGGAAAGTCTATTCTAAACCAATATTGCCAAACATTATAATGGGAAGTTTAAAGTTTAATTAAATTACTTTTAATTAACAAAGATTGGCAGCCTCGCTTCCATCAGTCTGTCTACCCCAGGGCAGTTGGCTAAAAGATAGCAGCATAGCACCACAGTGTATGAACTGAATGAATAATGCACAACATTACAGAGCGACTTACAGCATATGGAAAAGCACTATATAAAACTAAGCTAGTACTATTATCACTTTGCAATGTCACTTTAAAACACTTACATAAGCAGCAGTAACTGATGCATGATGTCAATTTTCTGTACATCTATTTTTGTCTCCATGGGTTCATGAGCTGTTCATTTCAATACTGTTAAACATTCCAGGCAAAGCTACAACATCTCCATGGAGACAAGCGAGTGACGGACCCTCCTGAAAAGTTATATAGTAAAGCACCTAGATCCCTATGTACAGACCTCTGTTTGTTTCATACCTTGACGGTTTCTGCTGTACTCTACCGCCTTCACGTGATGTTGCTGTGATGTGTCTGGTAAGCTGATTTAAAGAAATTTTGGTGCAGATACTTGGAGCAGTAGGACAGCAATGCCATCTGCAGTCCGACTTCTTCAGAACTGTATCCCTGGTGTGAGAAAAGTGGTCTGCCCCCTCATCCTGATTTACAGTCTAGTGGTTGCGTTTCTGGACCGCGATGGCTGCCCTGATCCAATGATAGGACGTGTTACTCTCTGTGCTTATGACCTCAGCGTTGTCCCAATCCATGAGATGGTATTTTCTCTTGCAGTGGTCCGATATTGCAGATTTAAGTTGTTCTTGGTGGGCTTGCTACTTAGTCAGTCGGGTGCATACATTCCATTTTGTTTTCTTTTTCCGAACACGAGCCTGTTTCACCTAGGTATGACTAGTTGCATGACAAACAAGACATTTCATATATTACGTTGCATTTTTGGTCTTGGTTTATTTTGTCCATGACGTGCATTAGTAACTGTCGTCATTTTGTGTGAGGTTTGACTGCAGTACTGTCGTTATGTTTATTCATGGACCATTCTATTTTTTCCATTATCCCTCTGATATATGGAAGTGTAACCAACTATTTTGCTGATGTCTGTTTTCTTGCTGTTTTTCCTGTTTTACTGTGCCAGCTGTTTCCCTTTGTTTATGACCCATTTGGGATATTTACAATTTTTCAATGCAGGGGTGATATGCTCCTCCTCCTGTGCGTCCTACTACAACTCTGCAGATGACAGTCAGATCAATGTCTCACTGGCAGCAGGTGAATATGGACCAGTGGATTCACTCTGCTACTGCATCCAACTGATCAGTGTGTGGATACAAAACAACTTTCTCCAGCTAAACTCAGACAAGACTGAAGTCATAGTCTTTGGCCTACAGAACCAGAGAACGTGTCAGCAGTCACCTCCAGTCTCTCTCTCTAAAACCTTCAAATTAGGCTAGATATCAAAGGCTAATAGTGGACCCAGACTCAGAACTTTAGCAGCCACATCAAATTAATAACATCTGCAGCTTTTTACCATAGAAAAAGCATTGAAAAAAGGTATACTGTCAAAACCAGACTTGGAGAGACTTATTCATGCATTTGTCTCCAGTGGGATAGAATACTGTAACGTCCTGCTCACTGGCCTCTCCAAACGAGCGTTAAAACAGCAGCAGTACGTCCAGAACGCTGCTGCTTGCATCCTGACTAGAACCAATAAGTATAATAATAATAATAATAATAATAATAATACATTTTATTTGTTAGGCGCCTTTCAAGGCTCTCAAGGTCGCCGTACACATATACACACATATACAATACAAATAGAACAATGTAAAATGATTAAAAATACATTTAAAAACAAATATAGATTAAAAGACAGAGCAGTTATGGTCAGAGTGGTCAGGATGAGAAGGCCTTTCTAAACAGATAAGTTTTGAGTTTAGATTTGAAGTGTGGGAGTGAGTGTGTGTTGCGGAGGTCGTGAGGGAGGGAGTTCCAGAGCTGGGGAGCAGAGCAGCTGAAGGCTCTGCTCCCCATAGTGACAAGATGGGCAGGAGGGACAGTGAGGTGCAGGGAAGAGGAGGAGCGGAGGGAGCGGGCGGGTGTGGAGATGTGAATGAGGTCAGACAGGTATGGAGGGGCCAGGTTGTGGAGAGCTTTGTGTATGTGAGGAGTATGATTTTGTAGTGTATGCGGTGCGTGATGGGGAGCCAGTGGAGCTGTTGCAGGACAGGTGTGATGTGGTGATGGGAGGGTGTGTGTGTGATAATGCGGGCAGCTGAGTTTTGGACCAGTTGGAGTTTATGGAGTGATTTCTGTGGGAGTCCGAACAAAAGAGAAGAGAGAGAGTATAAGCACATAAGTCGTGTGCTCAGGTCTCTACACTGGCTCCTGTGGCTCAGAGAATAGATTTTAAAGCAGCTCTGCTTGTGTACAAGTCTCTCCATGGACCAGCACCAAAGTACATCTCTGACAAGTTAGTGTCATATAGTAACAAAGTGACAATGTTTAAAAGGTTCAAAACAGTTCTGTTTAGTTGTGCATATGACTGAAGGTTTTTTGTTTAGTATTTTTCTCTTTTAATGATAATTTTATGATGATTATTTATGTTTTCATTTGTTATATTGTGATTTTAATGACTTTCTTATTCTGTAAAGAATAAGAAAGTCATTGCCTTCTCCTTACTGTGTTACTGTTTACTGCTGAAAGTTTGTGTGCAATGGGGTGTTTGGATGTCCAGAAGAGGTACTGGCCAATATAGGTTTCCAGTATACACTCACCTAAACGATTATTAGGAACACCATACTAATGCGGTGTTTGACCCCCTTTCGCCTTCAGAACTGCCTTAATTCTACATGGCATTGATTCAAAAAGGTGCTGAAAGCATTCTTTAGAAACGTTGGCCCATATTGATAGGAGCATCTTGCAGTTGATGGAGATTTGTGGGATGCACATCCAGGGCAAGAAGCTCCCGTTCCACCACATCCCAAAGATGCTCTATCGGGTTGAGATCTGGTGACTGTGGGGGCCATTGTAGCACAGTGAACTCATTGTCATGTTCAAGAAACCAATTTGAAATGATTCGAGCTTTATGACATGGTGCATTATCCTCCTGGAAGTAGCCATCAGAGGATGGGTACATGGTGGTCATGAAGGGATGGACATGGTCAGAAACAATGTTCAGGTAGCCCGTGGCATTTAAACGATGCCCAATTGGCACTAAGGGACCTAAAATGTGCCAAGAAAACATCCCCCACACCATTACACCACCACAACCAGCCTGCACAGTGGTAACAAGGCATGATGGATCCATGTTCTCATTCTGTTTATGCCAAATTCTGACTCTACCATTTGAATGTCTCAACAGAAATCGAGACTCATCAGACCAGGCAACATTTTTCCAGTCTTCAACTGTCCAATTTTGGGGAGCTCGTGCAAATTGTAGCCTCTTTTTCCTATTTGTAGTGGAGATGAGTGGTACCCGGTGGAGTCTTCTGCTGTTGTAGCCCATCTGCCTCAAGGTTGTGCGTGTTGTGGCTTCACAAATGCTTTGCTATATTCCTTGGTTGTAACGAGTGGTTATTTCAGTCAACGTTGCTCTTCTATCAGCTTGAATCACTCGGCCCATTCTCCTCTGACCTCTAGCATCAATAAGGCATTTTCGCCCACAGGACTGCCGCATACTGGATGTTTTTCCCTTTTCACGCTATTCTTTGTAAACCCTAGAAATGGTTGTGCGTGAAAATCCCAGTAACTGAGCAGATTGTGAAATACTCACCCGTCTGGCACCAACAACCATGGCACACTCAAATTTGCTTAAATCACCTTTCTTTCCCATTCTGACATTCAGTTTGGAGTTCAGGAGATTGTCTTGACCAGGACCACACCCCTAAATGCATTGAAGCAACTGCCATGTGATTGGTTGATTAGATAATTGCATTGAGGAGAAATTGAACAGGTGTTCCTAATAATCCTTTAGGTGAGTGTATATATATATATATATATATATATATATATATATATATTCAATTTCATTAACAAATGCTATGAACTCAGTAGTTAAAATTGAATGCCTTAGAACAAAAAAAGAATTAGTCTTATATAGTCTATATAACAGACTGACAGAAGCAAGGCAACAAAACAACATTTCTGTGGCACCTAGAATTCCCAGTGGTCTCCCATCCAAGCACTAACCAGGCCCAGCTCTGCTTAGTTTCTGACATCTGACGAGATTGAGAAGGTCTTGCCACAAACAAACCATTGAAATTACATCGTTTATGTTCCGTGCATATGATTGTCATTAGTGTATGAAGAGCCTCTTATATCTGCTGAGTGGGCGCACTGCTATGGGCCCCTGTCTCGAAGGGTACCTCAATGTTAAGTGATATTAGCTGCCAGTGAGTGTTGATGCATTAGTTTCAGCTTGATTCGACAACCCTAATGGTTTTGATCCGAGCGAGAGAGACGTCCTTCACAGCAAAACAATGAACGCTATTTGAAGTACATGAAGAGTCCCTATCACCCATGCACAGAAAAAGAGACCGTAAAACCCTGCTTTGAAGAGTATAAAAATTGAGTTTTTAGCACAAAAAGATTGTGTTTGGCAAAGCTGTTCTCTAGATAACATTTAAGCAATGTCTCCTTTGCTCGAAAAGTACACCGAGTTCAAATGTTCTCAATAAATCCTTTTAAAATCAGCACTGAGGAAAGCTCACAGCAGCAGCTACAGCCGTGGGATTTCACATTCAGTAGTGTTTAAATGTGGGCCGTGAGATTAAAACGCAAAAATGCTGTTTGAAGGTAGTAGTGAGTTGGTAGTTGTCAAGGTAAAAAAAAACAAAAAATAAATACACGTACAGATGGTAACTTTAAATCTAAATTGCGTAGCAAAAGCACAGCAGTATGTGTTTCCGTAGCATTCATTTTTCCAAAGCTTCTGTCAGATACATTTCTCCACAGTGTTTCAGGAAAACGCAGGTGTTAAAACCCTCCTTCTCCATGAGTCGCTATTGTTTTGTCCCCATTTTGCACATGCCTCCCAAACAATAGCTCCGAGTATCCAATGCCTAGTACCCGCATCCATTATCTGAAGCAGTAATGGCTCTCGCTGTTATTTGGCTTTCTCAGTATTGACATATGCATTTGAAACAGAAATGTGTTACCTCTTACAATAACAAGTACATACTCAGACAGCACATATAGATTTTTGAAAGGTAATTTTAAGGTGTCCCATCATGTTTTTTTGAGTAGGTCCAATTAGTGTTTACCACAACAGCACCGTGTCTGAGCTGTTGTGTCAGCATGTTAGAAAAACCCCAAGACTTTTCCATTACAGTGTTCATTTGTGCACATTCTGTCCCCATCTCTGGATCTGCCACTTTGCTACTATAACACATACTTAAAGATTTACAAGGTTTCACACTGTGGGAGCCAATAGTAATAGGGAAATGACAAATCCTTTTGTTTTATACACTGTAATTGGTATTTTGGTGCTATCCAATATTTTTGTATATTAGCTTGAAAATTGTAGAGTGTGTTGAACTCAAAGACAATTTTTTGGTACATTTGAATGCTATTTAAAAGACATTGTTGTTGCTCCCCCATCATTTTACTCTCTTATAAAAACCTGTAAGCATTTTAAGATGGTTATTTGTTAACTTTTTGTAGACAATGACAGATCAGACACAAATCTGCACACATTAAACCGCTTTGTATGAATGCAGCAGCATAAATTGTATATTGACCCTGGCCACTTTTGCTGTAAATGCTCCACGCTTTCTTCATTCATTTAAATATAAAGTTAGTAGGTTGATTTGTGTAAAATTTTCATGTGACCAACAAGTCAACACTGTACCGATCCTCTGGGAGGCTTTAAAATGGCTTTGTAGTCCATATAGTTGTGGTAACGACTGACAGGGGGGACCAAAGATTCAGTTTACAGAGAATATAATGCAAATGAAGTTAGATGGATCAGACAGTTGAAAGCGGGGTTGTTTTAAGTACATTTTGAGCAGGTCGCGGGCAGCAGGGTCAGAGATGAGGTAGCCCGTACCGGTTGTGGAGAGCTGAGTCGGAGGCAGAGGAGCTGAGCTGGTCCAGGGACCGGATCTGGCAAGGAACAAAACACATCCAACTGAGGGCAGAGTAAAAATGCGAAACATGAAACTGAGCCAAGCAGAGCTGCACCACTGTGGATACGCGGACGATCTGGCGCTGAGTGTCAGGTCCACAGTCCCTTTGTCTTCCCCAGGTGCAGCTTAATTACAGAATGAGTTGCAGGTGTGCGCAGGAGGAGCCAGAATCTCCGCCCAGCTCTAGGCTCTGACACAGAAGGGAAGCGGAGAACAGCACAAGAAAGACAGGACAGACTGGGATCGTGACAATAGTACTTATTTGCTGTCAAGATCAGCAACCCCATGCAAATTTACACAACCCCAATGATGATGGCAGTGAATAAGGTGAATACATTACACATCCTCTCATTCAATGTTTTTTTTATTTATTTTTTACTGCTTTCCATGTTTTATATACATACAGAAGACACCAAATATATGAAGTAAGATATATGCATTTATGTAGCAAAGGAAAAGGTAAGGTAAACTTTTTAAAATATAGATATTTTATATTTAAATCCTCAAAGTAGCCACCTTTCGCTTTGTCAAGTTATTTCTTTTTTCTTTACTACATGCCGGTAATTCCATATATCTTAATTCATATAATTGATATCTTTTTAATGTATGTCAATTGTAGAATGTACTAATAAAAGGGTATGTACAAACTTTTGACTGGAAGTGCATGTGCTGTAAATAATGTATGGCTATGGTGACTGATACAGGATGGGATTAGGATTAGTTTGATTTGTTGATTGACTGGATGAGTCATTGTATTAGTATACATTGTATTTTAGGGTGAAATTGAGCAATTTTGCTATAACCTGACACAGACATATTACTTCTTTGTGTAGCTCATTGTTTTATGTGCATTGTCTCTGATAAATAACAAAAAAAAATAAATAAATAACAGACTAAACTAGACACACAGAAAACATTGAGAGGTGTCCAGCAAATATAAAATCAAAACTGCATGTGCTATGTAGATTATAGAAAAATGTTTGTACTACAACTACAAATACATTCTCTGTTCTGTGAAGTGATGCTTGGGTCCAAATGAACATTCAAAAACAATTATTTACCTTGAACTAAACACTAAATAAGCTTTTTTTGCTACTAAACTGTGCATATGATGTTTGAATAGCATTGTCTGTGGTTCCTTTTGATGGTTTTTGTGCAAACTAGGTATATTTGCAGCTTTGTGGTCTAAAAAGTATAAAAATGTGTGTGTTCTGGCTCCAGTGGTCAGTGCCAATATGAGGTATTTGGTGACATCACGCGCCTCTGCTCTGATTAAATTGACATCACGCACCTCTGCCCTGATTAAAAGGAAATTGCATATCGGCTTTCTCAGTATTGACACATGCATTTGAAACAGAAATCCACTACTTCTTACAATAACAAGTCTATATGTGCTCAGACAGCACATATAGATTTTTGAAAGGTAATTTTAACGTGTTCTATCATGTTTTTTTTGAGTAGGTCCAGTTAGTGTTTACTACAACAGCACCGTGTCTGAGCTGTTGTGTCAGCATGTTAGAAAAACCCCAAGACTTTTCCATTACAGTGTTCATTTGTGCACATTTGTCCCCATTTCTGGATCTGCCACTTTGCTACTATAACACATACCTAAAGATTGACAAGGTTTCACGCTATGGGGGATATGCGTTGTTTCTGATTACAAATATCTGGCTGCAGGGGCGAAGTTTGAAGCTTGGATACCTATTAGACCAATTACACTGTTCCTCATATATCCAAACCTCGCCTGTCCTTTCCCTTCTCTGTCCCCTTTTATAGCAGTTCTATTTGAAATGTGGTTTTGGGCAGAGTTTAGGTGTTTTGTCCCACTTTAATAATAAGTTATGTCCATATAATGTTTCAAAAAGGGCTTCATAGAGTAAAAGTCATTAAGTCCATGATAAGAATCAAACAAAAAAGCATTTCAGTGAAAACAAAAGGTATATTTAAGTTGGTTTCACTTCATTTCAAACACATTTCTGCCATTTAAAGAAGCACTATGTAACTTTCCTGTTGAAGGCTCTGCAATCCTATCTTTAGAACTGTGTCTACTAGCAAACTTAATATGCTCTGATCAGTCTTTACAGCATTGTGAAACAGATTTTTATCATTTATGTGACATGTCGAAAAGAAAACGATTAACACTTTTTTTCTTCCGTGTTTCTTCAAAAATCTTTCCTCAAACTGATTACAAAGTCTCAGAAATTTCCATGTAGAAGCTCTAATCCACCACAGCACTCTGCTCCCACAAATGCCATAGAGCTGCTGCTAATGCACTCTTTGTGACTCTCGGACCGTTTTATCTGAAGAAACCTTGAACGTTATATCCCAGGATCTAAAGCACACATAGACCACTTTAGCCCCGCTGTTACGTGCATGGAAAACCCATCTTCATTAAAGTGTTCCCATTTATAAAAAGGTTTTATTCTCAATAGATCCTGGGAGGACATACATGGAAATATGCTCTTAAGCCCACCAGCTAAACGCAGTAAAAAACAAAAAAACAGAACGTTGTAAAAGTTTCACAGAAATCCACACACTGTATATATTTTCTTTTAAGAGAGGGTATTTTACTGTACGGTTTTGTATCATGCTTTTATTTATTTATGAAGAACTGTCATGTGGGAGTATAGGTGACGTAGGCTTGTGGTCTGATCATCACACAGAATCCTACGGCTAACCATAAGAAGGGTTTGAATAGGGCCCTGGGGAGATCACTAAATTACTAAAACATGCATGGATAACATCTAAAACCTGTCCCAGCATGATTTTGCATAATACCTCCTCTTAAAAGATGGTTAGGTTTTAGAATGAAGGATCATGTCTAGTGTTGTGCCCAATCTTCTTCTTGGGGAGTAGTAATAGTAGTAGAGACATTTTTGGAGTGCCCCTAGTGGTTGGTGGAGCCTGAAGCAGCAGCATGTCCATCTGCCATGAAATTATGCTTTTGAAGGTAAAATGTTTAAGTGCTGATACCTGAGGAATATCAGAGGGACCAAAACGTTGTGTTAATAAAAGTGAATCAAGAGTGAGTCGGTGTGCGGGAGTCTTCTTAACCTTAAACCTTAAAGTGCCTCTCCCCTGACGCACCTGTCGCCCACTCAGTTGTGCAGAGTCTACACAGAAACGAATACAAATGTTTAAGCGCTGAAATCAATGTAACAGGCAAGTACTTGTATAAGACCTCAATCCTACATTTAAATGCATCTATTAATTAATGTCTAATATTCTTATTATTCTATCTCCTGTTGTTGTTTTTTTTGTTTTTTTTTATCTGACTTTGTGCCCATATAAATGAAAGAAAACTATATTTTATATTATATTCCCTCTCTAGTGCAACTCTCTCAGTTTATATACAGGCCTGAAACTGTCACCAAAATAATTTAGCTTATTACACCACAGCTATTGAATTAGCAGCACATATAGTAAAATGATATTCTCTCGGCGTTTGCTGGCCCTAAACACGATTTTGATTGTTATCCCAAAAACACACTCTTTCTTGCTTCAATTTTTTTCTTCTTTTTTTGTCCTTCAGCCCCACTCCTAAACTTTATTTTTGGAGAAATTTGATTATTATCATTATTTCACTGCACATTTTTCTGTTCTATTTGTCCCAAGTGAATTGTAGCAGTTGCCTATACAGGATTTAAACCTCTGCTGCCGTTTGACTTTTTGAAAAGAAACTTCTTCAAAAGTCTCTGCGAAAGTTTTCCGCGCTCCCGAGCTGACAGATAAATACTGTAACTCAACTATTGTCTTATTTATGAGTTTTATTTGTTTAATTGCCTTCAGTTCCTTCCAGCAGATGAATCACAAATGAGATACTTTTTGAAATCTACATGAAACATTTTTCTTGTTTCCATGCCAACTGTCACTGATACTTCCCACCATTTGAATAGGAAGTGCATAATTTCTTTCAAACTCTCTTGGAAGCATGGTCTCATAGCACTCTCTTCAGAACAAAATGATTTGATCTATTTTTTTTTACATCCAATATTGCTACGAAGTATTGACAGAACTTTTTGTACTTTAGGGCTATACATTGACCAGAAAATAAATACATTAAAATGAAATGAAAATACTTTGGAATGGCAAAAACATGCTTCCAAAATCTTGATAATAACCACACATGTGGTATGTATTCACCGCAAAATGATAGGTGCAATCTCTGACTTAAAGGTGCACTATGTAACGTTTATTGTGGGCGGTCCCCTACCAGCTTGTTTCCATGGAGATGTTATTCCTCTCCTGAAATCTTTTGCGGTATGGGATTAAACTTATGTTGTATTTATTTAGTTTAGGTGTTTTCTGACCTGGTCGTGTTGCCTACTGGTCTCCATGGTGATAGATGCTATACTGTGGAACATTCCAGACTCATTGCCATGGGGACAAGTAAGTGGCAGGTTTAAGTTCACAAATTTACTTGCCTTGGCTTAAAAGAGATATTTTGTGCAAAACCTGTGTGTTAAAATGGCTGTCTCTCATTATACCTTACTCAGAGATATATTTTGTAATCTATGAAATACCATAATACAAAATACTACAAAATACTACAATTATTACGTCTTAATGTGTACTTTCCCTCTTCAAACTAAACTACTGAAAACGTGTTTGCTTGGGTTCTTTTCAGGTTAAAATGATATTCATGGGATTTGTAATTGGAGTGGTTAGCCGTGGGACTGGACCACATGTAGCCTGAGGAGCGGGCCAGTCGTGTGAAGTGCAGATGAAGAGAGAAAGTGGGCCATGCAGTGACTGATGTGCTGTGTTTAGAGCCACGGGCAGCCCCCCTATGCAGCCCCCCGGCAATGTAAGGGGGGACAGCTGCTGATAAGACGCCATCAAAACCATAAAAAAACACAAACTGCTCTGGGACAGTTTACACGCACGGACTCAAGATGCTAAAACTGGCTTTGAAATGTTGCTGTAATCAGTAAATAACAAGAACAGGTGTGAGAAGTAGAATTTTGGAGAGAGAGAAAGCGAAACATGGCAGCCTTGAGTGATTGGTAGAAACTTCACTTAGTTCAAAATGTTTATTATGTCATCTTGTATGTTTACATTGTCTAAATATAGTATACTAAGGAGGTTAGCTGTTAGCACGTGGACACGAGTGATGCACTGAACTCCAGTAAGTAAACGCATGATTTGTTTTAGCCAACAGTCTGATCAAATTTACACAGAGCTGTGAAAATTTGATTTGTTTATCTGAATAATGCATGGGGAATGAACAAGGTCGTGGGTCATCTTTAATTTAGAACAAACTCTCACCTCAGATTAACAATGTGATTCTGGGAAAGTTTATTTTCTGTGGAAGTCTATTTTTTTCCACGCATAAACCATCATGTTTGTTTTGATTGCCTCCACCTGTCAATCATGGACATCTTAACTCCTACGCTCCAGACTGCACATGTTTGTATAGCATAGGAACAGAATGTAGTTGTAACCAGACGTTTACATATGCTATATAAAAAGACGCATATGTTTTGTTTTTTTCTCACTGTCTGACATAAAATCTGACTAAAGTTTTTTTTTTCTGTTTTAGGTAAATTCGGATCACCAATGTTATTTCTGTTTGCCAGAATAATGAGAAAAGGATTTGATACCATTGCCTTTATGACTTGGGTCAAAGGTTTTGGATTTCCTTCCACAAGCTTCTCACAATGATTGGCAGGAATTTTGGCCCAGTCCTCCTGATTGGGATCAGGAATTTGCTACAACCACTCCAAAACAATGACTTTGTTATCCTTAAGCCACTTTGTCATTGTCCAGCTTTAATTCCTGGCTGATGTCTTGACATTGCTTCAGTATTTTCACATAATGTTCTTTCCTCATGATGTCATCTATTTTGTGAAGTGCACGAGTCCCTCCTGAACAACCCCACAACATGATGCTGCCACCCCCGTATTTCACACTTGGGATGGTGCTGTCAGGCCTGTAAGATTGTCCCTTTTTTCCTCTAAACGTAACAATGCTCATTATGACCAAACAGTTCAATTTTGGTTTTGTCAGACCACAGGACATGTCTCCAAAAATTAAGGTCTTTGTCCCTGTGTGCATTTGCAAATTGTAATCTGGCTTTTTTTATTTTGGGCTTGTTTCTTTTGGAGTAATGGCTTCTTCCTGGCAGAGTGGCCTTTCTGCCCCTTGGTGGCACAGTATCAACATCTTCACAAGGTCTTTTGCTTTTGTTCATGGGTTGATATGTGCATTTTGGACCAAAGCACGTTCATCTCTGGGACACAGAACCCGTCTCCTTCTTGAGCATATGATGTTTGGACATTCTCATGGTGTTTATGCTTAAGTATAATTGTTTGAACAGATGAACATGGTACTGTCAGACATCTGGAAATTGCAGCCAAGGATGAACCAGACTTGCGCAAGTCCACAATTCTCTTCCTGATGTCCCTGCTGATTTCTTTTGACTTGCTCATTATATTGCACAAAGAAGCAGGTGTGCCTTCAGATACATCCACAGGTGTGTCTCCAATTAACTCAAACGTTTTCAATAAACCTTCCAATGCCATGACATCTTCATTGAGGTTTTCCAAATTGTTTAAAGGTAGTGTAATCTTACTGTATGTAAACTCCTGACTTTAAATAAAGTAATAAAAACTGTCTAAAAATCCTTCTGTCGTCATTCACTTAGCAAATAGAAATAATTTTGGTAATCTTAATTGACCTAAATCAGGAAAAGTTTAGTCTGATTTCATGTCAGACAGTCTTTTTATATAGTGTATGTAAACTTCTGGTTTTAACTGTGTAACCTGGATATAAAACAGTAATGGTAATAATACAGTGAAAAAAGTTCATAGGATAAGTTACAATTTAAAAAGGTTAAGAAAGTATAAATAAGTTCATAAATTGTGTAAATATTGTTAAAAAACTATTTAAAGTCTATTTCATTTGTTAGATAATATCTTTAAAAAAAACAAATGAAAGCACCTGGAAATAAGTTAAAATGATGTAAACCGTATATTGCAGTAAATATATTTTTTATTTATTTTATTTTGAAATTCCACAGAAAGTGCCATATGTGTGTACTACTTTTGGTGTCTTATCTTTGTATTAACTTGACATACGTAAAACCGGAAGTGCATGATGTAACACTTGTTAGGTTAACATCGGGAGAAAAAAACACGACAGAAATAGAGAAACGTGTCTCGCATTTTGAGGATAAAAACTAGGTTTTTGGACTGTTAGCTCGACAGTTTTGTATAGAGACCTTTGTTGCATTTGTTTTGGAGAGTAAAGGAGCGTTTTTCAACTCGAAGACGGACCTGCACTCGCAAATATTTAATTGAGTTAAGTCGCTAGCTCAAGTTTAGCATCTGCTGGCTAAGCGGGTGTGTGTGCATCTGAGGAAAGCTAAGTTAACACAACGTGCTAGAATATATTTTCTCGTTTTCTTGGCCTGAGGCACGAAGATTTTGAACTGTGAGGAGCTTTAGACTTTTGAAAGTGAGTTTGCCGATGTTTTGCCGGACAGGTATACGTGAGCGAAGCAGAGAGGACCAGTGGACGTGGCCGCCCGTGATCTTGGGAGAACGAGGACCAGGGGACGACGCCACGCCGCCATCTTAGGACACACTGTTGCCTTCTTCCCAGAGTAGCTATGACCTTCTAAAACCAGGTACTTTTGGATATATTTTTGTTTGGCTCGTAGAGTGAAGCGGCCACTAAATTTTTGGTCTCCACGTTCCCAAGCATCGCTCAGGCCTGCAACAGGGGGTTTATAACTGCAGTATAATACTTACCTGAAGCATGTGTGTGTGTGTTTGGTGTGTGGACCCATTTTGTTCTATGTAGTTAATGGTGTTTGTTATATTTTTTCTGAATTTGCTAACGCAGTAAATTTAAAGTTGAATATTTTAACTTTGGTTTGATCATTTTCTTATTGACAGTGTGTGATTAAAGGTGCTATTATCTTAAGGGGTAAGACGTGATATAAGTATTAGACTTAAGAAGCAGTAAGTATTTTATAATCTATATTTAAGTTATTGTTAAAGGAGTTGAATAGGAACTCAGGGGCCCTTACCTTATTACACTGGGTTAAGGTGGGCTACAACTGTAAATGACATCACAGAGCGTGTCTCATCGTGCACCATTTGTCTCTATTGTAAGATTAAAATAGAGACATAAAGCACAGGCTACATACTGTATTTGATGATCCAGATGTTCAATGATGATAACGCCATTGTCAGCAAATCCAAAAAATGATTCATTGACCCACAGTGCGTACCACATACTGTCTCCTAATGAGCTCTGTGTTGTTTGGGGAACACTGGATTTAGCCAAGAATGGATCCAGGCCAGTGCGAAGAACAGAGAGAGGTTATCTGAACGTTTGGCTTGTGTCCTGTTTGATGTTGGAACATGTTCAAAAAGATAAGTGCTGCTAATTTGTTTCTGTAATTTAAGGCCCTGTACACGATTTTTTCATGTATTTGAGCAAAATGTGTCTTGCCCCAGTACAGATATACGGTATATTGTGGTCAAAATAAGTCCACTGTGTACTTTTCATGTAAGCCTTTTGTTGCCCAGTAATCAGGAAGAGCACTGTTAGCTTGTTGATTGCTTACCATGACAGTAAACTTCGCTCTGGTCCCTGAAAGTTGTGAAAAGTACTTATAAACTCATTGCTGTGAATAATTAGGACTCTCGGAATGCATAATGTAAGTGAGGAGTAACTGCAAACCATTAAAACAAACTAGTTCAATTTTTCATGTTTAAATCAAACAGTAAAAATCAGGTACAGCACCTGTAACATTTTTACAGTCACATCTAACAAATTCCTCCATCTTTTTTATTATTTTACTCTCCATTTCTAATCATTGAAATACTTCAGTTCAAATCTTCTATTCTTCTTGCTTGTATCTAATTTACCATAACACTGCTCGGCCACAAAAATCTTACGCTCCTGTTTTATGTCCAATTGGTGTAACTTCCCCTGTCCTTTTTTATTGTGCTGATGGTCCGGTGCAGTTTATTGCTGTAGAGCTGTTTTACTTTTCCATCCCCTCTCCTTTAATGATAACAAAATAAAAGGTACGATACCCCAAAGGCTGGTAATTCAAAGGGGTTGTAAAAGCAAGACTGTAGGACAAAATCAGACCACTGTGTCTGCATCTATTATGAAACATTTTATTGATTAAAAGTCTTGTAAGGAGAACCATGTAGGTCGCTATATAATGGTTTGGGAAGAGAGACGATTGGCTGCACATTGGTGGTCCACTTTGCGTCACTTCCTCATCCAGAGTACTCAGTTACATTTACTTACTTAAAAAGTCTTCGTCACTTTGCTACGCCTCTCCCCATGTCTGTCCCGTCTCCTTCAGCGCAATGATTAATACACTTTGCCATGTTGTTTTTGGCCAGCCTCATTTTCTCTTTCCAGGTGAACTCCATCTCAGTGCTACTTTTGTAATACGATACTGGCCACTGGAGATGTCTTCGAGAGGGTGTCCTGGTGCACCTGGCTAATTTGATGAGGTTAATTAACATGGCTGTCTTCCACTCGATACACTGTTCGATGATGTTTCTCAGGGCAAATATTTGATCTGTACATCCTTGTCCCCTTCTGAAACCAGCCTTTTCTTCTCTAAGGAGTGGATCAAGTGTTGTATCAATTCTGCCCAAGAGGATCCTGCATAAAACCTTTGATGGGATTGACAGAAGAGTGATACCACGCCAGTTGTCACAATTTTGACAATACAGCCTTTGTTCCAGTTATTGAGTATACTTTCCTGCTCCCAGATCTGAACAGGTTGGTTAGGGCCTTGGTTGAGCTATTTATATCAGCTTTTAGCATTTCAGCATGGATGGTGTTTGCAGCTTTCCTGCTTTTCATAGCTTTAATAGTCATCCTAACCTCACCTTCAGCTGGAAGATTGCAGTACTTTTCTTTTAATCCTACTTGAGTCACATCTTATTGAAGCAATAATACTCTTACTTGTGTAAAATTGTTTACTCTTCTTACTTCTTAAATGGTACTTGCCCCCCAGTCCGACCCCCCTGACCAAGGATGTACCTTTGTGACGCTAGGAATTAGCAAAATAGAGTTAAACATTTACTACCCCCTTTCATGGGTTGAAAGTCATGTACTCAGCTTCAATATGTTCCTTATACACTAAAATTGCACTGATTATTGCCATTTTTAGAGGAAAATACATGAAAAAATGCAGTGTTCCAGAGGGCAGAGGATTGTAATTTTATGCTTGATTGGTGTAATCATAAAAAAACATAATTTGCGGGTTCCAACGCAGAATACAAAGCCTGATGTTATAACAAAGGCAGTGGAGTATAGTTTAATAATGATAGAGCCATCTGGATAGCAGCTATAACTGAACTTTGCCTAACATTGCCCATATGGAAGAACAGCTCTCAAACTTTCTTGTGCATAAGCTTGTTGACATATTGAGAGCAGCAGAGGCATATCTTAAGTACATCTGACACTGAAGGATACCACAGCGAAATAAATACTTTCCAACTCACGCGCAGACTTGACCTTCGTGTCCCCAAAACGCTGAAACTTATTGCCATTGATTTATGAGGGTTTGTGCTGAAGGAGTTGCACAAAATAAAAATATGTACCATCAAAGTTAACTGACCTTCAACAAATAACAAAACAGTAATATTCAAAATATAGCTTAAATCGCTTATGCTACTGCAGACACATGTTTATTCTAAAAGACATTAGGCTCTCTACATTGACCACTCTCAGAGTGGAGATGCTATGTGAGTGGGCTCGCCTCTCCACAGATGACCTGTAATTGACCTGTAACTTGGTGGAACCACCTGCCTGCCCTTATTGTGTTGAGTGCCTGCTGCCTAATGAAGCACAATATCACAAGAAGCTGTTTTGAGAATAAAAGCTTTGTGGAAACATAGTAATAATATTACTGAGTGCCAAATCGTTACAAATATGTAAAGTGCCAAATATACTGAAACTGTGATCAAAGTATCTTCAATGTAGAGGTGTGTTATTACAGAAGACAATGCACATGTGAGGTTTAATGGACTGAAATGATGCAGTGTGACTCAAGTAGAACAACAAAAACCACAAAGAAATTAGATCAGATTACAAACAATTGTGTTTGTAGTGAACACAATTGTTTGACTCCAGAAAGCCCAGAGACCTTGCTGATTTATGGTATATGAACTTAAAAATGACTCCTATGTGTTATGTGACAATCTGGGGAAAATTGCATCTGACTGATTTCTGACCAGTCAAAGAAAAAAAGTAAAACAATACAACAATCCAGGTAGGTTTTTCACAAGGGAACATTATATGATGGTTTAAAGATTTAAAAAATAGGCATGATACACTCTCTTTGACTGAAGTTACTGTCTGCTTAAAACAAAGATGGGAGACTTTGCCTTTTTCATAGAACAGACTGTATATATAAATGGACATCGCTAACCTGCTAGCTGCCACGTTCCAAATAGGAAGTGAGCATGGGCACGCTTCAGGCTCCATCAACTGTTGCTCCTCTGCGGCCGAACGCTATGGGTGATGTCACACTTTAATACAGTCAAGTGAATGTTTTGCACCTGTTTCCTTGGTTACCACTGTATTAGCTTCACTGTTCCACTGTTACTCTCTCTGCTATATATGTGCTCACACTTAACCTTCATATGGTCTCTGAGGTGTAATTGACATCAAATCTGCCCTCAGTAAATGCCTGTTCATTTGTTTGCCCCTGTCGTTTTCCTAATAGAGGTTTTAGCTGATATCGACAGTGGCATGAAAAGCCAGAATGCAGCGTACAAGATTACTAATCATGTTTCTATTAGGTCTGTGAGGAGGGCCCTTTGACAGTGGAGTGAGGGATAGTGCCTTGCAGCGTTCACATTCATTATCATATAGTGAGGAGTGGACATATTGGTGGTGGACTGGCAGCCCTGGGTTTACGAGCCCTGTTTAAATATGCATGAATCATAACAGTGATTTACAGATAATTTCCTGTGGATGAAAGTTTAATGAGTCTTGTACTGTGGCATCTGCCCACATGAAACTCCAGTGCCATCAGCAAGATTAACCTGCCTCTCATTATCAAGACGGCATGAATATTTACTACTTGCTGCTTTGTAAGTAGATAATGATTAAAAGCTCTATAATTACCGCTAAATGCTATACTATTTTTTTTCTTTCCACTCCCTTTTGAGCTAAAATGGCAATTATCATCATCTGGAAACCTGGAGGACTGGAAATTACCATCTGGGAACCTGGGACTGTCATAACGGGGTGACAGTAGCTCAGGTGAAGGAATGTTTGTCCAGTGATTCCAAGGTTGGTGGTTCGAATCCTGCTCTTAACGTAAACATAAACGCAGAGCGGTCAGATTTCCAGTTGTGTCCTTGGGCAAGACACTTAATTGACTTCGCCCCCACTGTCTGTTGATGTAAAGTGCTTTGAGGGAGAAAAGTGCTATATAAAAATGTGACTGTTTGCAACAAATTTTGAAGTGGGTTTATTGCTGAAGTAAATGCAGATAATAAATGATAATATTTAAACCAAACCATAAAGTGGAATTATCTTCCAAAAAGTATTATAAATCTACAAAATTGGAAAATTAAAAATTTAAAAAAAGAAAAAAAGTGCTCCAAAATCTAATTAGCTGAATTCAACACTTACGTAATTAGTTTGTATCTATGTGTCATAAAAGTTCCTTATTCAACTTTCTACTGATCAAATCTCATTGTAGTATAAAAAAATAACCAAAACCTTTCCAGCAGTACAAAGAAAAAATATTCTCGATAGATACTGATCCGTAAAAAGTATTGTTCCATCTAACGTATATAACATAAGTCAATATTGTCACATGCCGTGTCTCATTTTGACGGTTGCACTCTTTGTCAGCTTTGAAGGGCACTTACATAATTTCCAGCGCAACGAGGCCTGTCCCATTTCATGCACCCCACAAATACGACCGACAAATGTGCCCTGTATTTCTAGCGTTTCCACAGACATCGGCCGTGAACGAAGCATACATCCGAGCAGACTTTGCACACTTCTGTATCTCATCATGCACCACGCGTGACTTCTTCTACAGGAGAAACAAGGTATATTTTATGAAAGTTATGTAATACTAGCTACAACTGGGAAGAAATCACGTAAGATTTTATATTTGCCTATTGATATTCAAAAGGAAAGATTAATTCCTTACTTTATTCAATCTAAACAGAAATAAATGCCTGTGACAATGACTTGACTCTTCCAAGAGATGGCAAATGTCTGCTCTGGTCCAATTCTGTTTTTCCAGTTGTCTCCCCCTCATCCTCTGTGTCCTCCTCCTGTCTGGGCATGGCTACTGACCGCACACCTGGCTTCCATTTACTAAGAAGAGCAGCTCCAAAGCCACTCCTTGCCAGTTTGTTTGATCTACATTACTGGTTAGTAGTTTTTCACTTGGCTTTTTTCCCTGTGCCCAAATCCTACCTGCCCTGCTCTCCTGCCTCCCCTGCTCCCCAACTTGCCTACCCTGCCAGCCCAACCACTTTAGTGACTGTAAATAAATCTCTTTGACTTCTGTGTTCTGCTTTTGGGTCCTATATCAAACCGTGACAGATAGAGTATTTACCGTGACAGGCCTAGGACTCATGATGGACAGATAGTGTTTCTATGTGTGCGTCTGTGTGAGCAAGTGCAGACAGACAATACAAATCTCTCTCCAAACACTCTGAAAATACATATTTAACCATCGCGGGGACATACAGCGATATTTAATGATCTAAGAATGTTACTTAGCTCTGCTTTAATAAACAATATGTCCATACACACTACACATGAAAATAAAGTATACTCGTGTGCCTTTTTGTTGCAGTACTTATAAACATTGTAAACAAAAGGTGAATATCATAACTTCTGTCATTAGCTTGAAATAAAAAAAATCAGTAGTGTACAAGATGCGTTATGTCAGGGCAGTACGCAAAGTTACATGTCAGATCAGTGGACAGGCGGCTCTGCTTACAGTAAGAATTAAGAAGATATGTTGTTTTTAAAGATATTTTAAACACTTGTCATTGAATAATTGCAAGAGAGATCCTTTTTAGGCCATACTGCAGAACATTTCAGGCCAAGCTGCAACATCTCTATGGAAACACACAGGTTGCTTGTGAACTCCCACCAGAAAGGTTACATGGTGGACCTTTAAATAGTTTACAGTGTAGAGTATATTATGTTAGCATCTTACCTTTTCTTAAACCAGTCTAAAATATCTTAAACTGAACACTTATTCCCCTGATATCACTAAACTTTCTTCATGACAAACTCAGATTATAGTAAAATACCCGTGTGTGTGTGTGTCTGTCACCTTTTCATCTGCTGCTCTAATCCTCGATTTTGACGCCACTTCACAAACCTACAGCTCTCTGCTCTTCACCCTCCGTTCTCGCACTGTAGTAATCTTCTTATTCCAGCGCGGGTGGGATTACCTGGGTGTAGAATGCAGAATAAGACCCTCTCCTCTCCACCTCTCTTTCTCTCTCTCATCCGAGGGTGTCCAGGCACAAGATGCACTCCGTAATCATTTAGTTTCACATAGTGGCACTGCGACATCACACTGTACCCTCACCGTGAATATAATCTGGGTGGTTTTTTTTAGACATGCTCCTGCTCCCAACCAAACGTCATGCGCTTGCTCCATCCTGCTTCTAGAAATGGAAATGGAATTGATGATTTAGCCGCGGTGACATAATCTCTAAATGATGCTTTGAAGTGTGGTCCTGAAATAGGCAGCAGGCTCATGTCAGGTGAAGTGCGATATTTAGGCCAATTGGAGAGTTCAGGTGTTGATCTGAGTGAGAGCACTGACTAGTTTATAAAATAGGAAACATCATTTCACTGGAATGTGTTCAGCGGGATGATTTTACGACGGGTGCAATTCCACGAAACTACCCATCAAATATCTATCAAACACAGAACTCATTTATTTTATCTAATGCACTTAAAGACACTTTGACTGCTTGTTAATTCACTCTCAACACTTGATATATTAGATAATGGCGAACAAAAGTTGTATCACACCTTTTTTACGTTATTGATCAATAATAATTTCCATTTTTTTCCAATTTGACTTGATTTTGTTTTTATCCATCCATCAATTTTCTTTCACTTATCCAGGGGTAGCAGTCTACGCAGGGACTCCCAGACTTCCCTCACCCTAGACACATCCTCCAGCTCCTCCGGTGGGACCCCAAGGCGTTCTCAGGAAAAAAATTAAAATATATAAATCAACATAGATTTCCTGAAGATAAACAGTATAGACTTTTAAAGGTCCTGTATTACACAAAATGGGTTATTTTGAGCTTTTAGTCATGTTGTAATGTTGTTACTTCATTGAAAACAGACCTGAAGTTGTGTTTTGTTTCATTCACACATGTTTGACTAACACTTTATTATTAGTCTGTTTACATCTCCAAAGCTCAAAATGCTCTGTTCCACCTTGTGATGCCGTATAGCAATAGTTTTCAAGTTAATAAATACCTTTTACCTTTTGTTCAGTAGAGAAGGGAAATTTCAGGGCTGAAATCATCCAAATGATTCTAGTGAAGGTGTGTGGAGTTAAAAAACACGAGGTGGAGGTGGAACACAGTTACAGTTCTTCTCTCAAACAGAAAACACTAAGAACTTAAGAGAAATATGCAGGTTTTGTGTGTTAAACATGAAACTTGACTGAATCAAAACACAACTCTGGTTATTTTTATCATAAGGAAACAACATAACATAGATTTAAAAAAAAAAACAGAAGAATATCGGTCCTTTAATCATTGCCATTCAAAAACGTATATCTATTTTTTTTTTTTTTCTCCGCATTTCTTCCTCCTGAACTGTGCCTCAACCCACATACTTACTATCAGAGGAAAGGGCTCTTGATTAAAAAGATCTGCGATGATCATTGGCCCTGGTCACATGCACACTAAAATCTGATTATACTCTGATTTCTGGACCTTTAAGATTACTTCAATGACATATTAACTACAAAATCTGGTGAGTGATCAGAGGAACCATGATCAGAAAGAAATGAGGTGATTTGGCTTTTTACATGTCATTTCAATCATCTTATAATAAAAAAAGTGAAATTAATCAGATTTTGAGTGTGCATGTAGTCACAGCCATTCACAGTTAGAATGGATTACAGTTTGAGTATACGCACAGTCCTGGTGATACAAGTTAATACTGTATACGCAGCTGCCCTGAGACAAACATGGCTGCCTATCTGTGCCATTGGCCTCACTAACCACCAATCACTTACACACGATACACCACATTCAAAGTTAAAGAAGACACACATAACTACCGACAGCTGAGCCACAGTCACAAATACACTAGTTACAGTATTATGGTTAAATGATAAATGAACAACCATTTTTTTCAATAGCCATAAAAACCAGGAAACACTGAAATTTTGGCTATGATGTGCTCAATAAAACCTTGAAACCCAGAGCCAACAGATGGAAAAACTGCCTCCAACTGTTGTTTGACATTTGAGGCCACGCAAACTGTCCCTCTGCATACGAGATTAGGAAAGCCAATATTACCACACTGTTAATGGCTCAGCAAACTGCTCTGATATCGCGTAGAAATAATGACCTGCTGCTATGGTGACGGTCTATATGGACACGGAGGGGTGCAATGTTATGTCACGACTGCTCTGGTGTCTTTGACTGCTGTTGTGCTGCTGTGAAGATTGGATTTATACCAGAGGTGCATAGAGTAGCCAAATATTTTACTCAAGTAAGAGTAACATTATTTCAAAATTACTTTACTTAAGTAGAAGTGGAAATGTAAGGGGTTCAAAAATGATTTAAGAGTAAAAAAGCATTTGGGGAAACTACTACTCAAGTAAGAGTGACTGTTGGGACGTAAAATCTGAATTATAATTAGAAGTTAATGTAAAAATCTGGTATTTTCAGAGGACAGACACAAAAATGAGAAAAATGAAATCATATCTGAAGGTGTAGCGCAAGAAAGAAAAATGTTGAAAACCTTTACAACAGGTAAGAGTGAAAGTATGCTGCTAGAAAAGTACTCTGCAAAGTACAATTTCTTTAAAAAGTTACTCAGGTAAATGTAACTGAGTAAATGTAGCTGAGTACTACCCACCTCTGATTAGACATAACTGAATCTTGATCTCTAGAAATATGGACTCTGCCTGCCACACGCTGTTGAATCCTACGTGTTTCACCGATTCAGAAAATAAAATTGGAGAACAGCGTAAGTACAGAGCAGTGGGCGTGAAACTGGAGTTGATCAGGAAAAAGGCACTGTGAAAATAAGTGATTAAAGATTGCTCAAACATGCTCGAATAACTCCACAAACAACTTCAAGAGGGTAAATGAGAAACGGAAACAACTATAACATGGTCAAAAGCTCTGAAAAGTTGATTTTTCACTGCATTTAGAACTGACCTCCACAAACATAAAATTATCGTGTGACCCTAGAAATATATATCCTTTCCTTCTGAATTCACTTGCATCGAGTCCAGCTACTAAAAAAACATCTTTTATCTCTTTGTGGTTTGCTCTTTTTGGTGCAGTGGCTAAAATGTTTCTCATTAGAGTCTCTGTGTGTGCAGTGTCCAGCTCCCCTATGGAGATGAGATAACTGTACCATTAAAGGAATAGGCATTACGGGCCCCTATTTGTTTGCAGTGAAGATGCAGACAGGGATAATAAGAAAGATTTGAGAAGGCAAACAGTTTGAATTATTGTGCTAGCCTCTATAGCGTCTTGATAATGGATTCACATTTGTTTGACTGAAAAGAGATAGCGGCTCTGGGGCCAGCACTAGCTCATTAAGAGTATATGCAAGTGGCTATGTTAACTAAAGGGGCTCTGTGTTATTTTGGCAGTAGGTAGCAGCGTTAGCATTACACAGCAGTTACACTATACTGGTACTATAAGTCTGTGAACAACTGTGATGGTAGTCTGTAGGGATTTACTTGTCTATGGGCAGTCAGTGGTAAAATAGGTCAAGTTTATGATTTTTAAGTTAGAAAAGATAAGTGTTTTGCAAGTTGGGATTCTTTGGTTATTGATAATTTCCCATGAGAGTGAATCACTGTCAGTATAGGGGCATAAAAGCTGGGATATGCAGAGGAAGCATTAATAATCAAAATTTTTAACCTTATATGATGGGTCAAATGCAGAGGATTTTTAAATTGTATTTATTTATATTTTTTTATTTTATTTATTTATTTATTTTTCTTTTCTTTTTTATGAGAACGATAAAGTGTATCTGAACCTTACACATATTGTGCTTGTGTCTGCTGTATAGTTATAATCTACAACACCCATGGATCATTAGGTTATAATTTGCACATTTTAAATCAAAATATTCATCTAAAACAACTTAATAAAAGAAACAAGTTCGCTGACTTCAGTGTTAGAAAACTGCGGCGCCCAAAGGGAGCTGACGCCGCAGTAAACATCATCACAACAAAGAGTTGCCAACTCCGAAGGATAGCTGCAGATCACACAAGTGAGTAGAGGATATTTTTTCATTTGTTCCAAAATGACTAACAACACAGCAGAGAGCGGTGGGCATATGGCGTCTTGAAAATAAGTGATTAAAGATTGCTCAAACATGCACGAATCACTCCAAATACAACTTTCAGAGGGTAAATGAGAAGGAAACATGGTTAAAAGCTCCGAAAAGTCAATTTTGCATAATAGGTCTGCTCTAAAAATGCATCCTCAGGTTCTACTCGAAATGTTGGAATTTTTAAACATGAATTGTTTTGTTTTAAAACCAAAACAATCAAGACCATAATTTCTTTGTCTATCATGTTAGAATAAAGAGCACATGGACATCAGAATCTCTTTTGTCTATCTCCTTTCTCAGTAAATATTTTCAGGGTCCAAAGGTGATATTTCGAACCTGCATAGTCGCTGTAGCATTTTGCATGTTTTGCTGGTGTACATCCACTTACAGTAATGCAGCCCCATGTTTTTATCACCTCGAGAGAAGGCCAGGGCTTGTCTGAACTTTAACAACTTGTCTCCCACACACTTGGCCATTAAAAGGTCAGAGCGTGTTTCTCTATAGGCACATAATACCACTGTCTATTTGAGATCACTGCAAAGAAGCACAATATGAAATGTTCCCCTGGTGTGCTATAGATTCCCCAGCTCAATTTAATCAGCAGCCACTGCAATAAAACACCAACATATATCGAACCATGTTTACTGTACAGACAACAGGGGAAAATGTCTTCTACCTCTGGACTTACAATGGTCTTATTCCCCTTTTGTGAGCCTGTCAATATCTCTACACTTTGCTCTATGTTCCCCTGCTTCTCAAATATATTGTCAAGAAAAGTAGAAGCAAGAACACAGCACAACATTGATATTTTATTTTGATGGATTTTTTTATTATTTTAGATTTGTTGGAATTTTTTTAAATAGATTTTATTCATAATAAAATAAAAAAACAGAATAAACTATGTTTGAGCAATAAATACAAAATGATGTAAGACTGCTGACAGAACAGGCCAGCGTGAAATGTAACAAAGTAAAAGTAGTAAAGTACTGTACGTAGGTAGAATTTTTAGGTATCTGTACTTTACATTTTTTACATTACATTTTTGGATTCTGTTTACTTTTAATGGTCCGTTGGTCCGTTGTGATAAAGAAGGACCTGAATCGAAAGGCGAAGCTCTCAATTTACCGGTCAATCTACGTTCCTACCCTCACCTATGGTCATGAGCTCTGGATAATGACCGAAAGGACAAGATCGCGGACACAAGTGGCCGAAATGGGTTTCCTCTGTAGGGTGGCAAGGCCCTTAGGGATAGGGGAGGAGCTCAGTCACACGGGAGGAGCTCGGAGTGGAACCACTACTCCTACACGTCGAGAGGAGCCAGCTGAGGTGGCTCTGGGATCTGCTCAGGATGCCTCCTGGACGCCTCCCTAGGGAGGTGTTCTGGGCATGTCCCACCGGGAGGAGGCCCTGGGGAAGACCCAGTACACGCTAGAGGGACTATGTCTCTCAGCTGGCCTAGGAACCACCTTGGGGTCCCACCGGAGGAGCTGGAGGACGTGTCTGGGGTGAGGGAAGTCTGGGAGTCCCTGCTTAGACTGCTGCCCCCGTGACCCGGCCCCGGATAAGCAGAAGAAAATTGATGGATGGATGTTTACTTTTACTTTATTACATTTGAGAGCAGATAGCTGTACTTTCTACTTCACTACATTTCTGAACTGGACTGAAAAGTAAAAAGTACTTTTAATTTAATTTGAGGTGGTAACATTCTGATTAACGTTTTCAGGTTCAAGCTTCGGCTTTGACCAAACAAAAATAAATACACAAAATTCATACGAAAATTTTAGAATTTGATTTGTGTTGCAACTGTTGCAATCTGTATCATTTTGAATCAAGATCTCACATCTACACTTTAAAAAAATAACGCTTTTGTGAAATACTTTTTCAAAATTGAGTACTTCATCCACCACTGCAACAGACACAAGGAGGTGGGGTTGGAGATGCAGCATTTACCTTACTTTATATTCCATCCATCAGTTTTCTTCCACTTACCCGGGGCTGGGTCGCAAGAAAAAGACCCAGGACACACTGGAAGGATTATGTCTCTTGGCCATCCTGGGAACACCTTGGGTCCCACCGGAGGAGCTAGAGGACGTGTCTAGGATGAGGGAAGTCTGTGAGTCTCTGCTTAGACTGATGCCCCCATGACCCGGTACTTTATATTCATTCATTATAAATATCTAATTATGTAAATCACATCCAAATCAGGGCTTTTTTATGTGTTACTTTAGCAAAACATCATTTTGTATATCATTTCATGTCATATTTCATTCTTTTACACATTTAAATACTATAATTTGTCAGTTTTAATTGGTACCTTGCAAACAGGGTGTAAAGGGAGTGTTTGGGTCTACACTCCCTTCATCAACAAAGAACTATTTGTACTGGTGCCATTATATTGGGATAAATTGATCGTCCCAGAGAGGCAGTTCAGAATAAAGATCACAAAACAGATGTTTGCTGAGACATCCTTAAATATAAAGTTAAATTAAAGATATAACAGCATGATATAATTGTTACAAAACAGTTTTAATACGAACCTATGTTATATGCAAGTAGATTAAGTTTTACCTTTGAGAATAAATAACACACGCACACACACATACACCACCTTGCCCCCCAGTGTCTGAGTGTCTGTGTACACTGGTGCATGACTGTGTGTGTTTGAATTGGTGAGTAGTTCCTTGATGTAAAGCACTTTGAGTACATTGAAGGTAGAAAAGCGCTATATAAAAGTATGACCATTTACCATTTCAATGCAACAGGAGCAAAATTAAAGGAGAAACAGTAATATTACTTGTAGTGTAAATAGTAGGGCTGCAACAATAGTATTCATCACCAGTATTTTTGCCCTTTATCAAAGCTTATTGTCATTCATACAAAGCTAAAAAGTGATCGATGTATTTCTCTTTACAAACATAGTGATTATAGCAAATGTCATTTCCAGCCCACAGGTATTCATCATGCCTTAGCCCCTGCACAGCCTGGCAGCGACACAATCAAACTGGAGTTAACATGACAAATGGAGACTAAATGAGACAAACGCAGCACGCACTCACTGTGAGAGGCCCTTATTTAACAGCTGACTGCTTGTTTGTGTAAAGGTTGCTGGTTTAATAGATTTACATGTGTTCGGTGAATGCAAAGTGAAAAACCTGGAACGTGTCCAGAACGTGACAAAATAACACATCTTTCTTTAGCTCACACTGTATGAATAAAGCATGAGGTCAAATTCAGATGCGCTCCACACATAATGCTCTGCTATAGTTTGCCATGAATTCAAATCGGTACTTCCCGGGCCCAGTGCAAGGAAGGGCCCCTCACAAAATCTGTAATGTGCATTTTTCATTAGACGACACGTAGAGCAGGCCCAGATTAGTGGAACCCAGGGGGCGGAATTTGGCGCTACACCCCTGGTTCATCTCATAGGGCTCACCCACAGACTGTATAAAAATGTGGACTAATTGAGTATGATGTCACCCACAGTGTTCGGCTCCAGCCAAATGAAGTTCATCGAGGCTAGCCATTACAGCGGCAAATTTTGAGCCAAGTTTTCTTATTTGGAATTCCGCCCACGAGTATCGTAGCAACCAAAAAGCCAATCTGGAGTGAATCTGTTGAAGGTAACGCACCACTGGTTTGGCATGAGGTGGGCGCTTAGCAAGGCTGTCAATCAAACAAGTTGCTGACGCTAGCGGGAGTGATCTTGGGGGAAAAAGGCAGCTGATTTGTCTCTTATAGATGCTCGTATCTTGATTTACGGACACAATAGCTAAATAAAAATACTACCAAAATGGCGAGCCCGACAGCAGCAGATACAGAGACAGTTTCTTAATGTTAAGTGAATAGGAGCTAGAGTTAATGGTGCCTGAAGCGCGTCCATGCTCACTTTCTTTATGGAATGCAGACACTAGCAGGTAAGCTATGTCCATTTATATAAACAATCTAAGGCAGGGATGCACAAACTCTTTTCAAGGAGGGACAAATCTTGAAAAAATATTCGACACGGAGGGCCATAGACCAGTGGTCAGTACAGTAGATAATTTACTTTACTACAGTAGATACTTTTGACTTCATACTATAAATAAGGCTTGAAATATTAATATTAGGTCTGTACGACAATGCAATGTGATGTTATTTAAGTTATATTGGTAGGATTACTCAAATTTGCCATAAAAAAAATACTGATTATGATCAATTGGACCAGTTCAACTGAAGGCCTGAGGGCTAATAAAAATTGGTCTGAGGGCCGCATTTTGCCCCTGGGCCATAGTTTGGACACCCCTGCTCTAAGGGTTCACCAAAGAAAGGACACATGGAGAGATAAAATATTAGAGATGGAAAAGGCAACTGCATTGATCTGTGGTCAGTTAAAGGTGCATTATGGAACTTTTCTATAGAGGGGTCCACCACCTGCATGGAGATGTTTTTGCTTTGCCAGGAATGTTCCACAGAATGGCATTAAACTATGTCACATTCATTCAATTATACATATTTTTATTGTCAAACTAAATAGCTTTTGTACAGTTAGTGGTATCACCTCTCCATAGATCTGACTGAATGACCCTTTAACCTGGCTTGGTGGTATCAGATGTCTGTCTCCATAAATATGCATCAGCTGAATGCCATTTCATGCAACATTCCAAGCTAAATCATCACCATGGAAACAAGCAAGTGGCAGACCTTGCACCAGGAAAGTTTTATAGTTCACCTTTAAACAACTGAAGCGTTAAGGATCTAAAAACTTCATCCACATGAGGGAAACTGGCTCTGTATTTGATCCAGTCAATTCTACTGGGTCAACAAGCCAGGAGAACTTGGTAAGTAAAATCTCATAAACATTTATATACCTGGAATATGCCCAAGTTGAATTTGCCTCTGTCTGCTCCGCTTTTCTCCTTATGTGCTCCCTTCTCTCCCTCTCTGCTCTGCTCTGTTCCTGTCTGCCCTCTCTCTCCCTTTCTCTACTCCTCTTCCTCTCTACTCTGCTCCCATCTGCTCCTCTTCCTCTCTGATCCTGCCTGGTCTGGTCTGCCCCTGTCTGGTCTGCCCATCTGCTCATGTGTTCTCCCCTCTCTCCTCCTCTTCTCCTGTCCTCCCTCTCAGCTTTGCCCCTTGTCTGTTCTATTCCTGTGTACCCCCCTCTCTCCCTCGCACCTGTTTGCTCCTCTTTCTCTCCATCACTGCTCCTGTCTTCTCCTCCTCACTCTCTCTCTCTCTCCTATCCGCAGGTCTGCTTTAGTGCTTGTCTTTTCCACTCTGTTGCTCTTTATCTGCTAACCTCCATCCTCGGCTGTCTCGCTGTCACCGGATCACCCCAATCGCCGATCGCTCTACTGGAACCTGCTCCCATTTCAGCGGCCGCCATGATTGATTACCCATCAGCCCCTTTGGCTCATCTGCTCGCCATTGCACTGTCTCTGGCTCCAATTTTAAGGGCCAAGATGAATCAGATGGAAGCAGCCAAAACAAGGGCAGTGTGGACTTATGTGTCAGAAAGTATTAGATCAAAAACATGGAATTGTCGGTCATAACTTTAACAGCGGCTTAGCGTGTCTCTCCTGGGAGTGGAGCGACCTTTTGTTCTGTCAGAAAATGCACATCTCACACACTGTAAAGGACACCGGAGGCATATTTTCACACCTAAATGAATTTCGCTAATGTGTTTCAGATTATGCAGTGTTTATTAATAGCGTTTTTCTAATCAGACTTAGTCAAAAGGTGCAGTATTGACATTATGACGTTCTTGGCGTTCCAAACTGGATTAAAGAATTATGGAAAATTTGCAATTAAGCTTTGCAAACACAGAAATCATTAAAAAAAAAAAAAAAAAAAAGTGTTTTATTTTCCAAGAATAAAGAAGTGCATGTTAGTATTCTAGTTGTTAGTTCTACAAAAGTCCACTCTGTCCTCTGAAAGTTGGGAAAAGTACTTATAAACTCATCTCAGTGAATAATCAATATGCTCTGAATGTATAAGGTGAGGAATACCTTTGGGCCACTGCAAACTGTTTAAAATGATCCGTTTTTAAGGCAGTTAAATCACGGTACACAATGCACAGCAGCCTATTATAGTGATATATAAATGTACAATTATAACAACAATCTAACTTCACTTGACCTTTTGCAGAGTTTAGGTTATTTACATAAAGTTCCGCTCGCTTGTGTTGCATTGCACCTTGAGAACTTGAGAACTAGCCTATATATAGTTACATCAATGCGACAGGTGGTGTGGCTAATTGAGTTCACTCACTGGTTAAATCTGCCCTTGACTTTAGCGACTCTGCTTTGTTAATATACATGAAAGGGTATTATTCACAAACTGAAAAAGTGACATTATTGTACTACAAGTTTAAAGTTTTATTCTCAACTAAAGTGAAAGTGCAAACGTGGGAGGATGTGTGTAGGTTGTCTTAAAAGTTGCCTAGAGTAAAGGAATTGCACATACAAATGTAGAAATGTAGAAATCAAATCTGAGCGTGTACACTAGGCGAGGTTAAATTATTCAGTTGCAAACCCAAGTTGAAATATTTGGATGTGTAGTGTCAAGGTGAGTGAAGGCTGTTAATGCTCAAGAAATAAAACATTACACAAACGTAGATATGATTTGAAAAGTGTTTCACTGGTCAAAACTATCAAATTATTTTACTGTATATATTATTAACCTTTCTGGTCCACCACCTGCTCGTCTCCATGGAGATGTTTTTTACTTCACACAGTATGGCATTAAACCCGTCTATCTCCATGGAGAGCCTGTGACACAGTTGGGACATTTTACAGATGATCCCTATAAGTGCATGAATGGAAGGGGATCATTTTAACACCGTGCTGTGGAACATTTCTGGCAAAGCAATAACAAATCCATGGAGATAAGTCAGAAAAATGGCATATAATTAACTTAAATTGTTTTTTTTTCTCTCTCTCTCATATTCCAGTGTATTGTTTGATTAAAACCGACAGGGAGAATATCGACTTGTCCAACAAAACATCAGAAACCATTTGTCGTAATTGAACCGCCACAGTTACGGGTTATTGGTCAAAACACTTTTAATCTGTGAATATTTCCAACTCAATGAAGGTTAAAGTTCGCTGTGTCTCAGTCCTGTGGCTGTTGGGGCTTTATGTTTGCGCATGGAGCTGTAGAATAAAGTCTCAGCACTTTGTCAACATTCAATCAATACGTGCCAATAATACAAACAAGTGTGTATTCCTGTGTTGACTTTCTGCTTACAAAGTTAAATGAAAAGAAAACATTGATGAAGAAACTGACAGTGAAGAGACACCCTACAGCCCCTAAATAAAACACAAAAATTGACATTAAAAAATTTCATTAGGGTCTGGAAGTGCAAACTAAATCTGCAACCCTCTTTTAGCACCTCACAAATTGCTCTTTCCGCTTATTTACTCACAAGTCTTGCGTCACTCTTCTGGCCAATTACCACAGTGCTGCTATGCATCCAGGCTTTGGCAAAGTCATCAAACTTAATTGAATCTGTGCTAATTAGCCGCTAACTCATGCCTGGTCCAAGATGGCTGTTTCTAATTGAAAGTCACGCTCCATTGGACATGTGAGTGCTGATAAAGTTTGAACACCGCCGCACATGGACTTTTATCGTCCGGGTTTATAGTCTTCATTTGTAATAACAAAGGTGCATTGTGCATTGTGACTCCTATAAAACTGTGTTCTTCGTGGAGGTTTGCTTTAGCTTTTTACAAATAGTCGTCAAGACCCAAGATAACTTATCTGTTAAAAAGGATGGTATAGGAACTTGGAGACTTGTGTCAAACCTGCTTCCATATTTTCTATTTGGGGTAGTTTAGTTCATGAGCAAGTAGTAGACAGCAGTGATAGTTATTTTTTTTCACTTATCTTTGAGTAGTAGTAGTAGTAGTAATAGTAGTAGTAGTAGTGGTGGGAGTACTAGTAGCCTTCTTTTTATTTGGCTTCTCCAGTTTAGCCAGACATATTTAACCATTCTCATTGAGGTTCTCCTGATTTTACACTTGTTTACACTTGTTGCAACCAGTCATATTATTATAACTGTGAAATTTTGATGAAAAATATAATACAGATATTACAGGAGTGCTCCAAGTAAGATTTGAACCAACAACCATCAATTTGGAGGGCAAACAACTGCGCCACTGTTTCTCACGTAAGGATTTTTCAAATACAATTATAATAAAAGCTCCAGAATTCCATTAAACTCTCCCTTTATTTGAATTATTCTCATCGTATACAAAATATTTCAACATCTGTATCAAAACTCTTACATTTTACTATATGGTATTATTTGATTTATGGACAGTTGCTAGTTGTTGTAGCTAGTAGTTAGATTTTATACTATAGTCACAACCAACAGGGTAAACTTTTTTTTTTTTTTTTTGTACAAATTTTGCTTTTATAAACGGTTGTAACATGGACATTGACAAGCTGTGATTTGGTACTGACATTACTGACATTACTTGAATGTCCTTAATTATATAGCCAGGTCTAATTTCCCTGTAGCGAGCGCCCAAGGACAACAAACATGTGTACTAGATGCAGCAATGTATTTTGAGCATTTGTAGACCTCAGTGCTGGAAGAAGCACTTAATTGTGTTACCAGAGCAAAAAAATACTCAAGTATACGTAAAAGTATCACCTGAAAAAATCGACTTAAGTAAAAGTATTAGAATTCCCGTTTAAAATGTATTTAAATAGTAAAAATTAAAAGTGTTTCGCGCTGGTTTTGAGATCTAATAAAACTTCAGCTGTAGTGATTTTGATGAAGATTGGTGTTGAATTTAGTTTGACAGACTGAACAACTGAATCAATTGTTTATTTTGGTTGCTTAAAACTTATTTTTCAGTCCAGTTCAAAAACCTAGTGGAGTAGAAAATACAGATACCTGCTCTCAAATGCAGTGAAGTAAAAGTAAAAAGTATCCACTGTAAAATCTAAAATGTAAAGTACAGATACCTAAAATTTGTCCTTAAGCACAATACTTCTTTATTTTCACCTGGTTACGTTCCACCGCTGATAGACTTTGAGCTCTCACCGTCGCTCTCTGTCTGATCTGTTTCCTCCAATATAAGGCCCAGTTCAATTAAGTGTCAAATCAATATTCTTCATTATTATGAAACCCATCTGATCAATACAGCCAGAATGAAAGAATCCAATAGAGAGATTCAGAGGAAGAGGGAAAGCCTCTCGTCTCCAGTCACTTCACTGTCTTTTGTGTTTAGCGGACATGGTCTAAGTGTATCCATGGCAACGGGAGCCATGATTACATTATTAACAATCGTATATGGACGCAGTATGCCTTAGATCTTTTGAAGAGAACAACATTGGCATTATGTTAAAGGTCCTACGTTATAGACTCTTTTAGCAATGTTTTAATGTTGTCACCACCTCAAAAACCTATCTGGAGTTGTGTTCTGAGTAACCCTGTTACTTATTAGTATGTCTACATCTCCACAGCCCAAAATGCTCTGCTTGTGATGTCATGAAGTGATGGTTTTCAAGTGAACAGTTACCTTTTACCTTTTGCTTTGTAGAGATAGAGAACAAAACACAACTCCAGGTATTTTTCTGATGAGGAAAGAATATTATAACATAGAAGATAAAACAGTGTAATATACTGTAGGCCCGTAAACCTCAAAGCTAGGATTTCAAATGTATGAAGCCAAATGAGATTTGCTGAAGGTCAGGGTCAACTTTATACCTAGTGCTGCACAGTGCAGCACAATCATTAAAAAGTGAGGAAAGACTACAATGAATAAAAAGACACAAAATAGCAAGACTGGATGTCATAAAATAATGGTAAAAATTGAAGTAAAAACTATAAAAATGTGTAATATTAGAGGAATACAGAGTGAGAGTCAGAGCTTATAATTTTAGCGAGTTGGACCTAAGCAATTATAAATGAACAAGACTGTGTAAGCTGGGTGTATTGTAATGTGCCCCTCCCAAAGTACAATGTTAGAAAAATTATATCAACACACTTATCAGACCTGTTGCTATAGTACTAGTAGCAGTACTAGCAAAATTGTAGGATGTTTAATGTGTACATACAACACCTACAAATATAGCTGTCTGAGCAACATACGGCAGTGATTTTAGTCCTAATATACATCATCGTGGTTGGATGACTCAGTCTGTCATTATGGTGTGAGCTTCAAAGCACCAGCCACTATATGGGAACAATTGCCAATATAAAATACATCCAATTCCAATACTCACAGTACATTGTCAGAATCCATTTACAAAGTAATTTTTCTCCTCCATTTATTGTGATCCAGTGCTACCTCCATAATGCAGTTGTGTACACCTTGGCCAACATCCATTTTACTTATCATGGTCAACATATTTATTTCGTGATGACTAGATGTCTCAATTCACGTTCTTGACTTGAAAAACAAAAGATAAAATCAAAAAAACCCATAAAGATTTAACAGTCATTCCCACACAAAAGTGAAATCATTTATTTACTTTCATTCCCACAGTCTTTTAAATTACTGTCTCTAGTTTTACGAAATCAAACTTTAGGAATCAAGCATAGAGCAGATTGAATTGAAATAACTTTTTTTTCCAAACAATTCTCACAATTATCTGTTTTTAAATTGCATTATATTTTGCTGTTGAAATGGAAATGAAAGGGAAAGCAAATACATTAATGTGGTCACACTTACATACAGCGCTTTTTGCTTTTCTATGCAGACACTGAGGTTGAGGTGGGTTAAGTGTCTTGCCCAAGGACACAACAACAGTATTCACCTGTGAGATCTGGAATTGAACTGCCAACTTTCATATCAGTGGATTTATTTTTATTTTTTTTGCATCAGTCATTTTGTGGGACAACCCTAATATTTTTACTGTATATCGTGAGAACATTTGGACGTATGAAGGATTATGCCATCTTGCATTCAATTATATGCATTTTACCAAGAATACAGGTCTGGATTGTGGCGTTGTACATAATAGTATTTTCAGTTAAGCCTAATGTTTAACCAATGGAGACTGACATGGCATATTTCCATGGTAACTGTATTTTTGATGGTCCATCCCTACGTCTAAGGCTCAGATCAATAATGTTGCCAGTTCCAGATGTTGAGTCCGCCCACGCATCTTTTGTATTTGTGCCTTGTCTTGTTTTTTTATGATACAACCCTTCTACTAAATGATAAAACCTAACTGAACTTATCCATGACACCATTGGTCAAAAGAATGAAGCCTCTCTCCACCTCTTCACTCGACTGCTGCTCTTCAGAGTTAGCTCCTGCACTGCACTTATCGAAGACATTTCATTACAATCTTCTAGAGACACCATTTTCAAATACATGGCCATTATTTGTCTGAGATGATAGAAATTACCCTGATGTATGACTCAATATGACCCACTCACATGCAGGAAATGTAGAGCCACCAGGGCGCTGTTATGTAACCAGTATCTAGCACATAGTAAACCATGTCACTGTACATTCATTCAAACAGAGCATTCTTTGAACCCCAATTACTAAAAGCTGTATTGTAGTATTACAGATTGATCTATGAAACTGTGAGAAGCACCCACTTCACCACTGCCATGGTAACAGCATTAAGTAAGAACTGTTTAAATGTTTGACTACAGGAAGACGCATCCTGGTGGCTCCCTACCCCCGTCATATTAGCTCTAAATACTATTGTAAGATTTATGGATGCACTCAGCTAAAACTCTAGATTAGACTTTTCTTTAAAGATCCACAAAGTTTCTACAATGGAACAATTGACAATGTTTCAGGAAAGATAGAAGCCAAGTCGGCACTCATGACTTCACCTCATTGATTTAGCCTCCCCCCTCAAAGTTAAGTGGGTGGTTTCAAGAGAAAATACACCGGTCATCTTCTGACCAGACCCTTGGCAGTCCAGCTCGAACCTTTAACCGGAGAGGACAGAAATTCAATTCAGTTCGTCTTTATTCTGGAGTCATGGTCCATTTCATGTCTTCTTTTTAGCATAGACCCAGGACAAAGGGATAATGAGGACACAGCTTTCCTTCATCCTGACGCTTTCTGAGCCCGGAGCTATTGTTTAGGTCACATGGCCATTGTCCATCTCCGCCCGTCTGATTCTTCAGGTCCGATGCCCTGAGGACTTCAGACCTTCCCACCATCGGACCCCTGGACCACACAGTGACTCACATCTCCACTCAGCCTGGTTGAATGTGCACATCACAGATTGGTTTACTCAATTTAGACTCAACACATAATCTCAGATAACTCTTGGGCAGTTTATGTAATCTTTAGACCACAGTCTCGAGTAAACTACACTCATTTGCATATTTCATACTGAAAGGCTGTCTGTTTAACCTTAATAAATATTCAGAAACCACAATTTGCTTTGCTAAAGAGGGATTTCCAATTTCCAATTTGAGTGATATGGTGCAAGAATTTACAAATCTTCAGATCATTGTTTAATTAATTTAGATAAGTGGTTATACTAGATTGGTAATGTTTCTCAACTTTTTTTTAAGTTATGCCCCAAAACTCTTCTTATAGTCAAAGCCAAACACTCACAAAGGCCCTGTGAGTCCTGCTTTAACTTAGAACTAATCTTAAATCCAATTCTTTATATCATTTACTCCTTAATCTCACTCATCTACAATATACAGGAGATAATTGTAAAAAACAGCATATTAATTATAGTCATTTTGCCAGCCCCATTCACAGTTTTGAATATAGTAATGCCATCTGAACAATAATAAAATATTCTTCTTCTTGTCTAAGGTCTTGCTGCTCCTTCTGGGAATTAGTCTCTCCTTCATACAGTTTATCCTCTTTTACACTTTAGGTTTCATACGGCGAGTAATACAGCAAAAATACCATATAAACACCAATAAACTGACAACTCAGGCAACTATTCGTCCACCCAATAGATAAAACAGAACTGGAGCACAAAAGTAATTTCATATACAAAATATGTCTTGCAATAAAACATACATCGAGGAAACAGGGAGGGCTTTCAGTACACGGAAAAGGAATATAGGACAGAATGTGAGAAGGAAACAGTGAAGCTATGCACAGGAGCAACAAAACACAAAGCAGAAGAAGTTGTAAAAGAGAGAACCACATTCAGGACTGGGATGGAGCAAACATCACAGGGACAGAGGACAAGACAATGCCAGGGAAGTTTATTTGTATAGCACAATTCTTACACTAAGTAATTCAAAGTGATTTACAGAATAAGAAAGACATTAAAACCACAATACAACAAACCAAAACATAAATAATCACCAACATGGATTAAGAAGGCAACTGAAATACAGAAACGTGTCCATGGGACTTTAAAGTAAGGTTTTTTTTACAGTCACACACCTGGGATACTATCCTGAAGAAGTCAGCTAGCTAAGCAACAACTAAAGAGTAACAAGAGACACTACTAAGTGACTGGAGACCTGGCAACAGAATGATCCAGCCTCCCCGAGCTGACAACAGTCAGGCTGTTTTTATAGGACCTGCCCCATCAGGTGGAACTCCTGAGATTAGTGGAGCAGTAAGGTGCCTGTCCAACCCAGCACAGGGACAGCTACAACCAACTAGAGTCCGGGCTTAAGTCAAAGCAGCGACTCAGGATCTGGTACTCAACAACAGAATTTTGCATACACAGAAACTACTTAATTGTCTAACCCAGCAACACTACCTTTCCTGTTTACTGATGGCTATAACTTCTCAGACTCTATATCTTCTATCCCTCTGGACTTTTTTGACGGGGATCACCTGAAGAATCACTGTACCAAATGTCACATTCTTAAATGATACTAATCAGCTGTTGTAGTCATTTGACATGTATTGTATTTTGCACATGTTGTCATGGCGCTGCCTCAAAAAATTCCATAATGTGTGTTATTCCATAAAAGTGCATCAGCATTTCCAATGTGTGTTGACTTTGTCTGTTTTTAGTGACAAGTCCAGCCCAAAGCTGCAATAGCACAAAGACAAGTGCAGCGTTAGCACCATCCTCAGGGAGTGCTGGGTCGGCCAAGTGCAAAGTGCAGGCTGTGAGGGCCATTCGATGCCGCTTGCAGCTTTGATTAACATTCTGTCCTGAGGTCTATAAATAAATAAAATGAAAATACATTAAAAAGTAAATCAATATGCTAAAAAATATATTACACATACCTGGAGCTGCTGAGACCTGCATTGACCTCATAGTTCTGTAAAAGGTCATGTCATGTTCTTGAACTGGTTCTCTGTTTGTGAGACAGTCTGGCAATACCTTCACTTTACACAAACACTTGAGAGAGATTGCCACACATTTCAGAGCTCAGACTCAAGAGATAAAAGAGAAAGCAGATACAATGGACATGGCGTCAGTGCACCAGCGGCAAGGTCAGAAGGAGTTGTACCCAAAACCCTACTCTAAACCATCAGTGACGAGTGGTGTAAACAGGAGGACTCTCAGTGCAGTGCCAGCCTCTGTCCCACATGCCAAACTTGTGAAAAACAACATGGTAGAGATGGTGGAGGGGATCACATCTGGGATGGCTCGCTTGAAAATTTGTGAAGGCGCCAATCTCAGAAATAACATGGTCTACAGGCCCGGACTGAACTGTCCAGGGATGTAGAGCAGGACCTCCAGCGTCCATCAGCACAATCCCATCCTCCAGGCTTTGGTCCAAAATGGATAATTCAAAAAACACCAAAAACCCAGTCAACCCTGGAAGAAAAACTCAACAAAGGTGTGGAAGAAGGACTTGGTGAACCACCACAAGAGACAGCCAGTCCTAATTCTACTAATTCAGACCAAACAACAGGACATGGTCATTAAAGTCAACATCTCAGGAGCCCAGGAGAGGGTTGTCCGGGTCCAGCCCACTTGTGCATCGGTGTATCAAGGTGCTAAGCAAGGTGCTTCTAACCAAGGTGCTGCTAATCATCATGCTGCTAAGTGCTTACAATGGCCCCTCCCAAGGTCGTACAAAGTGTGACAAGTGGAGGAGCAGGAGGAGATGGTACATGGACAAACTACGGAGCACCAAAACGAGGAGCAGAGGGGAATGTATCAACCCAGCTACAAACAGGACAATCGGACCTTCTACCTCCAGCATATACCAAACAAAAACTTGATTTAGTTGTACGTCAGCTTTGTCTAAATAAGTAAATATTTAAACACACAGGCCTATTTACAATGGGCTACACACAGTCAAAATCCAATCATTATCATTTTGGAGCTAAAACAACAAGTCCAGGAAATGGTAAAGCAGAGTCAGAAAAACAAAAATGAAACAGAATAAAAGAGTGTAGCCATGGTTGCGTTACCGTACATAGTGCAGATAATTCTCCTCAAAGTATGTAGTCATAGTCATTAGTAATAGTAATAGTATTGTGCAAGCAGTAGAAGTGATAATTGCTGTAATTATCGTTCAATGCACAAGTAAAACATAATGAATTAGAATCCATCCACATGGTAATAATATAATCTTGTTTCATTAACCTCCAAAACACTCATTGTTTACAAAAAACACTTAACATTTATTTGAGTTGAATGAAATGGGCACTGTCTCCAGAACAACTTAAGAATACTACAGCAAACTGAGGCTGAGTGAAGGTGGTGTGGACTCTGTGGAGGAGGCTCATGCTCTGACCCTTAACATTATAGAAGAACAGAGCCCCTGCGCTGTGGTCCAGGTAAACCCCGATTCTGGACGAAAATGGACCTGAGACCTCAGACTCAACATTTTTGAACCAAAATGAATATTTGCTTTCCTCACAGTGTACTGCCCAGGATTTATCATTGTACCCAAATTTACATTCAGTGAAGGTTCCTTGTCTCTTTATGTCGCTGTAGGTCACTGCTATATAAACACCAAATTTTCCACTCCATTCTACCTCCCAGTAACAGCGACCTGTCAGACTCTCTCTGCTCATGACCTGACACCACCCAACAAACCTCTGCGGATGACCAAGATAGGTCTCATCTTTATCCATAGCTGTGACTCTTCTGTTTTCCTTAGACAGATTCAGTTTTTGGAATGCTGTGTTTGGGTCCAATGTAATGTCTCGTGCATATTTGATGAAGTCCTCTCTGGTACATGGCTCAGGTTCAGTCAGTTTGCACTCTCTTAGAGTGAGCTGCAGTTTGCTCCTGAGCACTGACACAGCTCTGGTCACATCCCCAAAGTCCCCCCTTAGTCCGGTCTGGACCCTGGACTCTGTCCCCGTTATGGGTGTGGACAGTGTGGGACAGTGCAATATAAAGTGGTTATGATCTGGTGTGAGCAACAGTGTGTCCAGCTCAGAGATGGTCCTCTTCAGCTCACCGATGTCCTGCTGTAGTTGGTCTTGGAGCTCTTGAACTTGACTCAGTTTGGTCTTGCACTCAGCCTGGATCTGCTGCTCCACTTCAGAGCATCTTTGCTCCAGGATAAGGATCATCTGAGTGAACATGTCTCCACATTGTTGCAGTGCCCTCTGGGCAGAGTGGTTGATGTCCTGGGCGTCCTGTTGGAGCTTCTTCAGGTCAGTCTCTTTGTGCTGGAGACTCTGGAGCAGCAGGGGCTTGTTGGCCTGCAGCTGTGCCTGCCTCTGGGCCCTCTCTGCTGCAGAGGACACTGTGTCATGGCCCTTGTGTTGGTCCACAGAGCAGCGGTAACAGACGATCTGCTGATCTGTGCGGCAGAAGAGCTTCTTCACCTCGTTGTGTTGAGAGCAGTAGTTTTCCTGGAGTTTGTCAGAGGGCGCCACCAGCTGGTGTTTCTGTAGTACTGCAACATCACGATGAGGCTGAAGGTGAGTCTCACAGTAAGAGACAAGACATTGCAGACAAGAGCTGGCAGCCTTCAGCTTTCTCCCAGCACACATATCACAACTCACATCTCCAGAACCGGCATAGCAGTGGTCAGCAGGGGGCGGTCTGAGCTCTTTCTCTCTCAGCTCCTCCACTATATTGGCTAACACCATGCTCTTGACCAGGGCAGGCCTTGGGACAAATGTCTCTCTGCATTGAGGACAGCTGTACTTCTGTTCTTGGTCCCAGTTGGTTTGGATACAGTCCCTGCAGTAGCTGTGTCCACAGGGGAGAGTCACTGGATCCTTCAGCAGTTCCAAACAGATGGGACAAGTTATGGTTTCCTGGTTTAGAGCTCTCTGCGCCATATCTCTGTCAGAGTGACTGTGTTAATTTCTCTTTTGCAGACATGAGTCGTGTAGTCTGCAGAAGGAAGAGGCAGGCCCTGCGCTGAACAGGTCTAAGCATGAGGAAGTGACTGAGGCTGTGGTAAACTACTGTGTCATACATTTCTCTCCTCTGTGGTGTCTGTCTGCTGTTTGCTGCATTTGCTGTTATGTATTAAGGGACACTGAACAGAAAAAGTAGAGTTATTGTAAAAGTACATTACTTCAGTATCTGTACTGTGCTCAGCTTTACTTTTATTTAAGTAACTAAATTCAGTACTTGTTCCAGCATTGCAGTTTTATAAACTTCAGTGTCTAATAGACATGGAGGCTGTGGAAAAATGATTAGAATTATGCTAATTGTGTGCATGATGTGGTTAGACGTCACCATTAATGAAAGTGATCCTGCTCAACATGCTCAACACTCTGGTTAATGGTAAACAGATTTCAGGTATGTGCTTAATAATGATACATATTTCCATGTAGTTAATAGGCCCACACCCTTTTCCCTTTAACCGGACTGGACCTGTTTGGCCACCGATTTATAAATACTTTACACAGTGATCAGAGCAGCAATGGCAGATCCAACATACAGAACACTCCTAATATTCAGTTTAGTTTTGATCATATTTATGATCTGATATAAACTGTTGTGTCTTATATTTCTCTCCTTTGCGGTGTCTGTCTGGTGTTTCCTGAAGGTGCTGTTAAGTATCAATGGTCACTGAACAGACTTTTTCACATGTTAGTGGTGTACTTAAAAATAACTACTGTAAACCCTCAATCTTAAACTGTCTCTGGTTCTGTCCTCAGTGAAGATTCAGCCAAACATTTCATTGTGAAGAGGTCGGTTCATGATGTCCTGTGCACATTCTAAACGCTCTAAAAATGAGAGAAACATGAAGTACAGTTATATGGAAGAAACTACAACTAAAGATTACCATGAACATATTTTTTACACAGTAGAGTTCAAACTAGTTCTTTGCATTTTGACATTTGTATATAAACACTACATTACCAATCTATCATAATGATCAAGAGAGAAATGTAAAAGCAGTGGTGGAACGTAACAAAGTAAAAGTAGTTAAGTACTCTACTTATGAAAATATTTGAGGTATCTGTATTTCACTTAAGTACATTTTAAAGTTTTACTTTTACTTCACTATATTTGAGAAAAGGTGCAAGTACTTTCTATTCCACTACATTTTTTTACAGGAGTGAAAAGTAAAAGTATTTTTATTATAGGGAGGTTTTATTAGAGGGGCTTATTTTTTTTTAACACATTCATAATTTGTACAAACAAAAATATATAGATAAAAACAGATCGGAAAAATATATATATTTCAGTTGCTTCTGTTGAACAAAGTTGAACACAAATCTTTATCAAAATCACTACATTTTAAGCTTCATTAGATCTCAAAATCTGTGTAAAATACTTTTACTTTTTACTCTTAAAGTACATTTTTAGGTACAGGTACTTACTAATACTTTCCAAGTACATTTTTTTCATATGATATTTTTACTTTTACTTGAGTATTTTTTGATCTGGTATCTGTACTTTCACTTAAGCTGTTGTTACCAAATAGCTATGATGGAAAAATAAAGTTTATTTTATAGAAGGTACCTAAACATTTATTATAGCACAAAAAGGAGGAGACAGTAATTCTAAAGCAGAGTGCCTTTACCTATGTCATCAACACCAAAACTTCAATTCAATATGCAGTGACAATTTGTAAGCAACAAATGCATTTTTAAACCTTCATTTACCAAAATAAAAGTGTTAACATCATGGTTGCTAGGTAACAGTTATTGAATTATCTCTAAGTATGTCACATCTGCTGCTCTTGAAGTGAAATTATAAACCTCAATGAAAAAAGAAAAAAAATATATATATATATGGGACAGTACTCGTCAATTGTCAGATATAATTATGTTAACTCTGTTTTAGTGAAATTTGAACCTGTCATATGCATTTTAACCCCCTTTCTCTCTATTTCTATGCCTTCATGCTCTTACTAGATAGTTTTACTTACATAAGTGAAGCTTGGCACACCACCTCTTGGTTGGACCACTGTATAGCTACAGCGGATGCACATGCATCATTGACAGATATGAAAATATTTTATGAGCTCACAACAACTGACCATATTCCATTTGGAATGCAAATAAACTGTCAGTTTTTACCTTGGACTGAGATTTACAGGGAAGAAAGTGATGCATTGATTTTGGACTGGAGCTCTCTCTCAGAAGAAGAAATACTGTCTTATTCTGTGTGCACGGATAATTTGCTAAGAAATATCTACCTGCCCAAGGAAGCAGTCGTGTGCAGGGATGGCAGCTGCAAAAATTCTGAACACAAAGCAGCCATCAGTGCTATGTATGAGGATATTGTCAAAGTGTTGTTTAAGTCAAGTGAAACTCTTCATAAAACAAAAGCTAAAAAGAGAGGACGACCAGGCTGGAATGCCCATGTGGCTGAATTTTATGCTAAGGCACAAGAGGCTTCCCAGGAGTGGATACAGGCAGGAAGACCAAGATGTGGGCCTGTGTATGAACAAAAGCGGGTCACAAATGCTCGGTATAAGTATGCCTTGCGTTTTATAACCAAAAATGAGCAAGCCATGAGAGCAGACTCGTTGGCCAGAAAACTCTCTTTCAACAACACGTTTGGCTTTTGGAAAGAAGTAAAAAAACATGACTGCCACTAAAACATCTTTGCCATGTGCAGTGGATGGCACCTCCGGCACTGAGAACATCTTGGAGCTTTGGCGTCAGCACTACAGTAGCTTATTTAACTGTGTTCAGAGTGAGCCTTGTGTTATGCCTGATGTTGACCATGCAGATGTAATCCTGTCACATGAAGTCCTTAAAGCTGTCACCAAACTATCTAATAATAAGGCCAGTGGGCAGGACGGTGTTTCAGCAGAGCATTTAAAATTTGCAAGTGTGAGGTTAGCACCACTGCTTTCCATCTGTCTCACGGGTTTCCTTAGTCATGGATTTTTACCTGACTGTTTGTTAACTGTACTGCTAGTCCCTGTCATTAAAGATAAGACTGGAAAGGTTGGCAGCTCTAACAATTACAGACCTATAGCTCTGACCAGTATAGTCTCTTAATTAATCTTGCTTGACAGGATCTCAATATATGTATTAAATCCACAGACAATCAGTTTGGGTTTAAGGCTCTGCTGGGCACAGACATGTGTATATATGCTCTAAAAGAGATTATTGACAAATACAGGAGGCAGAACTCATCAGTTTTTATGTGTTTTTTAGATGCATCCAAGGCATTTGACAGAGTGAATCACCGAAAATTATTTATGAAGTTGATTCAGAAAGGTGTACCCAAATATATTGTGCGTATTTTAATTTATTGGTATGGACAGCAGACAATGCAGATTAAGTGGGGAAACAGGGTTTGTGCCCCATTTACCCATTTACCCCAGTCACCAATGGGGTTAGACAAGGAGGAATCTTGTCCCCAGTTCTGTTCAACTTGTATTTAGATGCACTGTCTACAAAGTTCAAAAGATGTAAAACTGGATGTGTGGCTGGGAATTTTGTCCTTAATCATTTAATGTATGCAGACGACTTGGTTGTGTTTAGCCCGAGCACCGCTGGGTTACAGCAGCTACTCAACATCTGTTCAGCTTATGATGTGGAGTATGACATCAAGTATAACGCAACTAAGAGCATGATCATGATTTGCAGGACTAAAGAGGATAAACACATGCGGTATCCTGATTTTTGCCTGTCTAATGTTGTATTGAATGTTACAGCTAAAATTAAATATCTTGGGCATATCATCACTGCGGACATGGCAGATGATGATGATATTTATAGACAATGCAGGATATTGTATGCACAAGCTAATACTCTTCTGTTCAAGTTCGGTTCATGCTCTGATGATGTAAAGTTAATGTTATTTAAATCATATTGCACACCACTATACACTGCCCACCTCTGGACTCAGTACAAAAAAGCCAGTCTCCAGAGGCTGCAGGTGGCTTATAATGACGCGTTGCGGGTGCTTTTGAGGAGGCCACGATGGACCAGTGCGACTGAAATGTTTGTCACTGCACAAGTGAATACTTTGCAAGCTGTACTGAGAACTTTAATGTACAGGTTTATCTGCAGACTGTACAAGTCAGAAAATGAAATTATATTGTCACTCACAAGCATAAGATGCAGTGCAATTCGCTACCAATCCAGAATGTGGAGACATTGGTATGGTTGTCTTTTTAAAACATAGATGTTTATTGTTTTGTATTGTTACTGTCTGTCTGTTTTTTGAATGGACGACGAGTCCGAAATAAAGATGAATTGAATTGAATTACTAATGCAATGATTATAAACTGAGAATATTCTGGACTTCTACCTCAGCCAACCTCACACAAGATGGAAACTCTCCTGCATGGATTGGAAGGGTTATAAAAAATCCGTGTGAATGTGTGCTTTATCTTTCTGTGTAGGAAGGATATGCCCACTGCTGAGCAAGGGCTGCCGATGAAAAAGAAAGAAGAGAGAGGAAGAGGAGGCTGCAGCTCAGCATTAAGGGTTCAACAACTTTCAGCCAATCATAAAAGTTAGGGGAATGGTACCAAAATAGGCATAGACATAATAACTGAGGTACAACGATTAACATTGATAAACTTGATGTTGCGGCGATATCAGTAATTTTATGTGAGTTTGACCTACTTTCTTCTTGTTCTTGTGAAGAGTAGGAATTGAAGAGGCTGGAGAGGGCAGTGATTTCCATTGAAGTGCTTATTAAATGTAATGTGACTATACAAATACATGTCATGATTATGTAAAAAGGCATTGCAAAAGCAGAGCTAAACAGAACTGTGTCAGTCCAGGTGACTTCTGCCTTCTCTGACTGAGACCCCTTCAGCTTTGAGACCAACCTCATTTTGTCAACTGATTCCTCACTGGTGAACTGTCCATTTGATAAATTGCCCCCCTGATTCTCTTTGTATCCATTCTAATCCAATGGCCCTTGCAGTTATTTATAAATTGTAAGACAAGACATGATGTGGAATGAAATGTCAAAAACAGCCCCATTTTGTTCAGTAATATATGATGGTGATAACAAGGGGGTTTGAGGATTTCATACCCAGGTAAATCTATATATTCACCCTGAGTGTTCTGTTAGTGTTGTTTGCTGCTTTTTCATTCATTCATGGGTGTCAGCGTCAACATTTGAGGACTTCAAAAGTTGATTCATTCAAAAGTTGTTAATCACTATGGCAAAAGTCATAGATTCTCATGCTTCTGAAAACCCTTGGATAGAACTCATGATATTCAATGATTTATTTTAGGTAAAACTTAGACGTGTTTTAAATCTTTAAAGGACCCATATACGCTGTTTTCTTGTCGTAGCGGGTGAGTGTAGCAGACCAAAGGATGCAGACTCGGGGCAGATTTACAGTATTTATTGTAGAAAATTGAACAAAGTACGAACAGCGGGTGATCCGGAGGTGAGCAGGGACACAGGAACCCAGGACATGAAGGGACGACAGGAAGACAGGCAGACCAGACGGGCGTAGGGCAGAGCGGGCAGGAGACATCCAGGGCCGGAGCATGACAGGGACGACAGGGACGACAGGAACAAGTGTGGACGACAAACACAGCACAGACAGGGTGAGTACAAACAGATGATCTCGCACTGAGTGTCTTCCCCCATCTCCTCTTATCCATGGCAGGTGTGGTGATTAGCCAGATGGAGAGCAGGTGCGCGCGGGAGGAGCCGAGAGCTCCGCCCAGCTCCAGGTACAGGCAGGTGAGGGAGGGGGAAGAGCACACAGGGAGGAAAACCAGGAGTGGACAGTGCGGATCATGACATTTCTAATCTATGTTATAACGTTGTTTCCTCATGACAAGCATACCTGGAGTTGTGTTTTGTTTCATTCACACATTTTTAACACACAAACTCTGCATATTTAAGCTGAGATCTTCTCTCAAACAAAAAAAAAACAAAACACTGTTCCACCTTGTGATGTCATGTGGTTATACGTGTGCTCCTCTGTGTGTTTGGATATTTTTAACCCTGAAATTGCCAATCTGTACTGAACAAAAGATAAAAGGTAGCTGTTAACTGGAAAACTACTGCTTCATGACATCACAATGTGGAACAGAGCATTTTCAGCTTTAGAGATGTAGACAGACTAATAATAAAGGGTTACTCAAACATGTGTGAATGAAACAAAACACAACTCCAGGTCTGTTTTTGAGGTGGGTACAACATTCTAACATGACTTAAAGCTCACAATTTCACATAATACAGGACTTTAATTGCAATTGTGACACTCCTATTTTTCATAATTCCCCATGGATGGAAATAGTACACATTTGATGGCATGGTCTATTTGTGTATGCTGCTGTGTTAGCCACCCTATTACTGTGAAGAGCACCCACCCGACCTTTATAATTCCTGGGATAAGTACTACTAGCCATCCAAAACCCCTAATAAAAGAAAATAATTGCTATAACTTCAGCACATTTAGTTAGAGTTTCCATAAAGGGTCCAGTAGCTGCCTTGTTCTGCCACAATGCACCAACAACATTAGCGATGTCAACAGTCACTGGGCTTGTAATTATATTAGCCTATGACTGAGGGAGTGCTGGTGCTGAGCTGAATTTTAACACTGCAGCACATGGGAGTAGAATGAAAAGCAGTAACAGCGTGGCTCTGCTGTAACAAGGACATAAAAGAAAAATACATGTGTTTTCAAGTGGCTATGTATGAAATTTAATCCTCACTAAAGCTTGCGTATTAGAACCAAATCACAGAATTAGATTTTGTAGACAATAACAGAATGGCTTTCCTAAATCTTTGTCATATAGCAGACAGAAATGAAAAATAACTAGTTGAGCCTCCACACAAGGAAGAATACAGTCTTAATAATATACGCGTACTTTTCACTGCACTGTATTTTAACTAACAGAAAGGGAGTACTACTTCATTGGATTTATACTTTTGTACACTCCAAATACTGCGCGCAAGTGTACATTATTCATATACTCCATTTTCAACTACTGTAGCCATAACTTTCTTGAGGTAGACTGCCAGTTGGCCCCCCGCAATCTCTCATCCTCTCAGACACACATCACATTCATACTACAAAAGCTGGGTGTCTTGCCTATAGACTAGTCATGGTAACACATTTTGAGGTATGATATATTACTGTATAAAATATAGACAACTAACGCTCATTTTGAATGCCATTATGCAACTGAAACGATAACCCTAAAGCTGGATTTCCTTCCCTAAAAAAATAGTCTATGTGCAGTATTGTTAATGAACATAAATTAAACACTTGATGAGTCATAGAAGTTATTTATTCAACCCTCTACAGCTCAAGTCTGATCATAGTGCAGAAAAATAACAAAATGTTTCCACAAAGAAAAAGTACCAATGATAAAGATTGACACCGAAAATAATTGTTCTATCTACCATGGATTAAAGTCGATATAGTAACTATTGTGACAGGTCTACTATGGACACAACACTAGAGCCACAGCTGCCCCACGATATCATCCATCTCAGCACTAACATGCCCAACCCTGCTTAACATTTCAGGCATTCAGCAGCTGCATGTACTACCAGCCTTGTTACATCTCATTCATATATAGTTAGATGTCACACAAAGCATTCTGTTTGCATACAAGCCCTCAAGTTGAGTGGACTATTATTGCAGACAGCTGATGTATTCTGCCATAGTCCAGCGCATTCTCAGCCCAAACTGTAATTATGTGCTCTCTCCATTTCCATTACTGAAGCATTATTACACTCTAGTGCCTGAGGTCCCATCGGCCAAAGATGCTGAACCCAAACTTAACCAGCACAGGAAGCAAGAAACGCCAAATAAAGCCTGATTTATTACCTCTCACTACCTCTAATAATGGCCGTCCTATGAGGCTGCCTGATAAAGGTTTCAGCTGAGGGCAAAACTGAAATCAACTTCTGCCTGAGCCTGCAGCAAACAAACAGGTGTCACTACAGAATAAATACTATACTGTTGACAGCGGAACTGCTTTTTTCTGCAAAGAAGAGGTGGTGTGAAAAAGCTAAATTGTGAAAAGTTGTAAAGCATATTGTATTATATTATATTAGTTCATGTGATGGTCAAGTTCTTCAGTGTGGTACTTCAGACCTCTATCACCTCTACCAGCCAGTCAAGAACAAATTTCTTCACTTTTGGCACACAGAAGCAACAGAAGGCGAGTTTTCCCCAGTTGTAGCAGTGAAAGGTAAAGTGCATATGACAGGTTAGACTACTCATTTCTCTAAAATATGGTTAACATCATTATATTTAAGATTTGACTAAAAATCTTGCCAAGTCTTTTTTAGATGGACATAGGCAGCAGATATGACATACTCAGAGGTATGTTACCTTGCAACTATAATGTTAACAAGAATGAAAATATCTAAATTGCACAAAGGTTTATTATACTGACCTGTCCCTCACTGGAAAATTGTGGATAAATAATACATATTTGCTTATATTTAGCTTAGTTCTATTAACCCTCTACTAGTAAACAAAATTTGTCCAAAAACACCAATGCTAAAACATATCAGCATAGACACCTGTATGGGTTTAAAACGGCTCAAAAGGCCAATGAGACGAGTGCCTTTTTCTGACCAAATTGACAATGTAACACTCTACCGTTTAAGGGATCGTGACATTTCAGGAAATATTCTTGGCAGCCTCTCCGTGCAATTCGCTGAGGACATCAATGCAAATTTAATCCTGGACCCATTGAAAACTCAAGTACCAAATTAATCAAATGAAAGATCCCTCTGGTACTTTGGTATTCCCAGCCTCCTGTTCAAAGTGTCAAGTCGCCTTAAAGTGAACACTTGGCATAAGTGAGTAAGGTTTTAGAAAAGGGAAAGAAATCTTATTACTTCCAGATATTGAATGCAGTTGAAGTACTGTGCTCTTATTGAAAACATTATGACAGCGTGTCACAGTAGGCATTTACAACCTTGGTATGAGTTTCAACTTATAGTTTTTAGGTGCCATTTTGAGCACTTCTGACCATTCAAAGGATAGTAATTTATTTGCTATGAGAACTGCACAAAATTTTCCTCACTCTGAAACTATAAAGGTTGAATTACTATTGTGTTTGAACTTGGCAGTACTCGTAAGGACAGTAATTATGATAAATGATGTGGGCATTGACTGCAGAATACTGTCACTGCAAAATGGTTTTAAGTAGGTGTGAATCTAATCAGTAGATGTCTGTGTAATCCCTCAGGCGTCCCCAGGTCTGATCCATAGTAAAATCCGAAGTTAAATCTGTCAACTGGATAGTTTTTTGTCAAACAGATTTAACTTAGGCAGAACCAACAGAAAATTAACACACACATATATATATGTGTGTGTGTGTGTGTGTGTGTGTGTGTGTGTGTGTGTGTGTGTGTATGTATGTATGTATATATATATATGTGTATGTATATATATATATATATATATATATATATATATATATATATATATATGCCATTTTATTAACTCACGACATGAGAAGCTAATTATACAAATTATATAGGTGTGCATAGTCAGATAATAATATGGTGTTCACATCACATCGTATATATGTCTAAATATTTCCCATGTATCTATGGAATTTGGACGATTGCCATAACAATTAAAATAAAATATATATATATATATATATATATATATATATATATATATATATATATATATATATATATATATATATATATATATATATATATATATATATATATATATATATATATATATATATATATATATATATATATATTGAATGGAGAAGTTTTCAATATATCATCTATAACAAGAAGCTGAAATCCATGAATTGATTATAATCAATTCAAATGTATCATACTGATTGTATTTGACACCAGTCTTCATCACAGAATGTAGTATGTGGATAGTTTATAATAATTGAGGTTTGGAAATATAGCATATTATTTTACATAGATCAACTGTATTTTAAGAGAGGAAAAACCAAGGAACGTCGCAACTATCACATTGTTTCTACACGGCGCTGTATTTCGTAACACACCAGTACTTCCTGTTTAGAAACTGACAACAGAGGCGATTCATTGAAGCTATCTATTGTTACCCGTGTTTTAGATAATAATCGTGGATGTGGCGTGGATAGTAACCGTCAAAAATGATTCCTTACACGGTCAACATCAAACTAGCGGCTCGGACGTTGACTGGCACTCTCAATTTGCAGAATAAAACCGCTGTGGACTGGTGAGTAGCGCTGCTCAATGATTAGCTTCAATTGATAGCTCGTTGTGTTATGACAGATGCAGGGATGTTGTGATGCTCAGGAGATGGCGTTTGTATTGGATCAGTATTTACCGCATGCATTTATCCAATCAAAATATAAACGTTATAGTAGCGCTTTATAAATACTGCAAATGTAGGCCCATATGCGGCAGTGTTTGCATGTAAGAAGGGCATCCTCTGCTGTCATGTGATATGGCATGATGGCTGTGCATTTGGGACTTGTTAGCTTTGCACAGAAAAGAGTAGCTTGTGACCTTTGTAAAATTATAGCCTGAATTAAGGTTAATCTGATTCATTCGTTTTTAAACTTTGCTTTATGTGCCTTTTAGTGAACCAAATGGTACATTGAACTGTCAGTGTGACTAATTAATAATAGAGCATTGTGCTAATCTGACATTTTCTCATGCATTTCCAAAACCTTACCCTCTCTCAACATGAACTTCTACATTGTCTGCCTCATTTCTTTGTCATATTGCTTGAAATTATAATTGAGAGAATTATTGGAATTTGCTTAGTGTTAGATGACTGTTTATAATAATATTATTACTAAGTACTAAATGCATTTGCACAGTGCAAATTGTTCAGTGGTTTCTTATTTATATTTGGCTTTATATAGGTTGTATTGATGAATTTATATCTTTTTCCAGGGGTTGGCAGGGGCTCATAGCTCAGGGATGTCACTCCAGCATCCTCATCATTGACCCAAAGACCTCACAGACCATTCAGGTCCTGGAGAAGCACAAAGCCAACGTGGTCAAGGTACACATGATGGTTATATTATTATAAGGCAGAAATAATGGTATTAAGGTAACTGGGATAACAAATCCACAAAGTTCCCTGTGTTTTAGCGTTTTATGTTCTTGAAATATACAAACCTGATCTACCAAAATCATTGATATTCAAGTGTGACTGATTTACTTCTGTTTAAAGCTAATTGTTATAGTATAATATAGCTGTTTTATTTATTTTAACAATAATTAATTGCTTTACTACATATGTTTACAATGCATATTTTTTCCAGTCTGTTCTCATAATAGTCAGTATTAATTATTAATTTGAAATAAATGATTATTTGAATTGAAATTCATGGAGTTATAACTAAAAATCCAAATATAGTATGTTGCATTGAGACCTTCTTCTGTGGATTTGGATGCATCTGGCCTCGTCTGACCACTAATGATCAACTCTAATTTAAGTCCCCCCCCCCCCCCCCCCCATGGTATTAAGACTTTATTAAAGTCTGAATTAAAGTGTGCACTCTGGTTAGTGTCTCAGTTTTTCCTACAGTTTTTGTGCCACCCCTTAAGAGCAAATAATACACTTAGTCAGCCAGTGTTTGAAGTAGGATTTTCTGTTAAATATTAATATGCTCCCTTTTGCTTATTCATTTTCCTTTGATGTTTATATAGACCTTTTACTTGTATTACATTTTCAGCAAACTCCAAACACACACACACACACACACACACACACAAATACACAAATACATTTCTTTTTATTTATCTCATGGCTTGTATTAATGTTAGCTTTGTGTCACCTTGGGCAGAGTTGCATTCATAAGTCTGCCAACTCTTGTGTTTAAATCAACTGCAGTGGCAGATAACGTTAGCCTTTCACTGATGGAGAAGTCATAGCTTATGGTGCGCTATTGTTTGTGTGTTGTGTATTAGAGTAAATAATGGTGCCAATAAATCCAGTGGCGATTATCAGCGGCGCGGCTCAATCCGTAGCTCTCATTTCTCACTGTGAAGCACACTTTAATCTTGTAAGGCGGCACAGACACAGGGATGGGCCATTCCTCATGATCTGCTCAAGAAACAAAAGCTTTAGTGCAATAGCATCTACAATAAAATCAGTGCTTACAATATTCATGAGAAATGCAGTCCTGATAAAACATTTATGCAAAGCTGTCCTGTAGGTGTCTTATGTCTTTTGAAATCATTTGTAACCTTCCTTGCTTAAAGGGGGTGTACCCAATTTCTTTCATGCAATAAAGTGAAATTAGTTTTGCTCTAGCCTCTAGTACAGATATAATATAAAAGCAGCTCTTGGGTTAAAATGAAACTGCTGTGTGCTGTCAACTGTCTGCATTTAATTATAAGAGTTGCTTTTTTAAAATTATTTTTGTGACCCATGAAGTACGGCTAGTGTTAGCATGGTAAATGTTGTTAGCAGTGGTATGACAGCCAAACTCTGCTATTGCTTCTGAAAGATGCGGAAAACACTTATAAAATTATCCCGGCGAATAAATGGGGTGCTAAAAATGTGCTAGGAAAGTGAAGGATATTTTTGGAATGCTGCAAACTGTTTAAAACAAACTAGTTCTGTTTTTCAGGTTTTTAACACTGTAAAAATAAGGAACAGTGCTTTTAAAAGGGGAACTACTGAAAGTGGACTGATGAACCCACAAATTTAGAAATACATTTTTGCTCCTTTTGAATCAATCTTTTCACTAAAGCCTCCCAAATAACCTTTTCTTTCTGTAATGCAGGTGAAATGGTCCAGAGAAAACTATTATCACAACCTCAGCTCTCCATACTGTCTGCGGCTGGCCTCAGGTGACGCTTCGGGGAAGATCATCGTGTGGGATGTGGTCAGTGGGACAGCCCATTGCGAGATACAGGAGCACTCAAAACCCATTCAAGGTCAACCACACTGCTCTTAAGAAACAGTTAATTTTTAACTTTTAGGGTCCAATTATTTGGAGAAGAAATCACAATTTAATGATTCTTTTGATAATTTTCTTTAATTTCATTGCTTTCACTCATTCAGCTCATAACGTTGTTCATATACTAAACATGGCAATCCATGATAAAGTATAGTTAAATTGACATAAACCTGCATAAAAAAAATAAAAATAATAATAATAATAATAATACATTTAATATTATTACATATTATTATTTTTGGTTTTAAAATATATTTTTATTCCTTACGGTTATTATCTGTGTTTCATTTGTCGTGATTATAGAATTTGAGATTGTATAGAAAAAACATTATTTGGGTCATGACTTTTCGAGACTGTTAATATTGTAAATTGATTTACTGTCCAAAGTTAACTTGCTCCAATTAATAGATTTTTTTTATTTTTCTGTAATGATTACTTTTTTTTTAAAAACTTAACTTGACTAACGATACTGAGTTACTAAAGTATTGCTACTTATAGGAATACTTTGGCAACTCCAACTCTTTCTAAGCTCTTGTAACAGCATGTCCCTGCCAGACGGAGAAACTTACAGCATTCAGTTCAAACAGACTCAGTCCTGGCTCTCACTTGAGTTTTCTGCTTTCCCCTCATTGTCTTGTCTTGTTTGTCTTTAGACTTGGAGTGGTTGTGGAATCAAGATGCCTCCCGGGACCTGCTACTGGCGGTTCATCCTCCGAACTACATCGTCCTATGGAACGGAGACACAGGCACCAAACTGTGGAAGAAGAGCTATGCAGAAAATATCCTGTCCTTCTCCTTTGACCCATTTGACCCTTCCAACATGGCCTGTAAGGGTTTTTATGGATAGAGATGATTCTATTATATGCTAAATATTTTTTGTTTTTTTGTGGCAATGCTATTGTATTATACAGTGCGTGCTTATCAAATACTAAAATGCTGAGGTGATCAATAGAAAGATAGTCAAAAAATCATTGCTGCATACACCTATCGCTTACACTGCAAAACTAACATGTACATGAGATAAAATGACTTCAATTTAGAAATAATTAGTTTTGAATAGTGAAACCACTTAAGATAAAGTTAAATGTTAATTTCTTTAGTTATTTAGAACTAAATTTTTCATCTGTGGAGTAAGGCAATTGAACTTACTAAGTTAACTAACAAAAAAAAAAAATCAGGGCCACAGTGAATTTAAACGTGATAGTTCTGCAGAAATATGTATATTGGTTTCAATTATCAACATGGCAAGTTATCACCAAAAAAAGCAACAACCTGCCATGTTTATCAAAATGAATAGGTCTGTCTTCCATGTTGTTTTTTTTTATTTGTTTTTTCACCAATAGATGGCAGAAGTGAAACCTGTTTCCCACTCCCTTCACCTGGCCTTTGTTCAGGCTCACCTGTGCTCTCTCTGGTCTTCTTCTGTCAGGCCAAGCTGGCACACTATTAGACAGCAGTAACATAGATAGAATTTAGTGGTGGTCTGTGAGAATACAACAGGGACGGGTCGACCAGTCTAATGACGCTCTATATATCCTGTGTTAAAGCTTGTGTCTAAAGTCTGCCCCTCTTTCTGATACATTGAATCTTCTTTGGCAGTGCTCACCAGTGAAGGAATAGTCTTCATCACAGACTTTTCCCCATCCAAGCCTCCCGGAAGTGCAGGGAAAAAGGTCTACATCGCCAGCCCCCACGCTAGCCCTGCCCACACCAAACCTGCTCCTGCTGCTGCCCCCGCCCCCACCGGAGCCAAGAAGGCCCTCAACAAGGTCAAAGTCCTCATCACCAATGAGAAACCCACGTGAGTAACTCTGAATGTATTTAAATATATACTGTTCCTGTGTTTTATTCAAATGTCGTTTCCCTGATGGCCATTATAACTAATGTAGATAATAGAGTTCTGCTGAGGCACAGGCATCAATTATGTGAATTATTTTACTGAATAACATTGTTGGCATAAAATGTTGAACTGTATGGAGCCTGAGCTCTTACTTTAAAAAAAAAGATTCTACAATCAGTGTCTTAATCTGCATAGAGGACACATAAAAGTTTTTTCTCATTCTCATTATATGGACTGGTAATGCCTCATGCGAAAGCTCAGAACCTCCAGAAGTCAGGCTACACTAGCACTGTTTAATGAATAAAGCTGTAATTGCTGTGATCATGTAGGGATGATTTTGATCAGAGAGAATCCTTTTAGGTTTAAACCAACTGGATTTCAGCAGCAAAACTGGCAATCCAAATGAGAGACTTATGAGGCTTATTCTGCTTTCTGATTGGATAATCGTCTTGAGAACCAAAACAGCTAATTATAACATCAAATTACAGGATATAATGTCCAGTGTTTTGTAATTAAGAATAAATCTGCATCATAATTGTTATCAGTGAAAGTTATATTTGATTTGAATACAGATATCTTAAGATTATGAAATGTAACATCAACCTTGCATACAATTCCTTTTTAATACATGATAGTACAACAAGTGAACTAATACAGCTGGAGTTTGTTATACAGAAGTATTCAGCCTGTTTTAGACAGTATAGTTAGTATGGTTTAGTATAGCTTGAGGATATGTTGCAATGCTGGTTGTACATGTTTAAGTAGCACAATGATATCCTCCCATCACTGCATTTTAAATACAGTTCATATTCTCTGAAGAAACTGCCCTGAGCCAAAGTGAACACAAAGCTCTGAGCAGACTCTAATAAAACAGGGCTAATGGCAGATCCCCTGCAGGGGTCAGAGTGAAGTCTGCTTCAGAAATGATAGTTTCCGTGAGTGAATGTAATGGTTCAGTCAGTGGAGTTTTGAGAATATATTAGTGTAAAATAGATTTCTGCTGAGATTATACAGTGGTGCAGGCGTATGTGAATTATTTTATTGAATGCTCTTTTCATGAGTAAAATATGTCTGTCCTTCTTTTTAATCTTTGATCCTTCACTTTTTGAACAGGACAGTGACATTACAGCTTTATAATGGAATGCAATTTGTATGAATAAACAAGTAATACAAGTAGGAAACTATATAGAACTAGGAACCAATGAAAGACCTGTTTTATCTGGACAGACAAATGTAATTTTTAATTTGACCTTTTTTCCAGTGTATTGTCCCGCTTGTTTTTAGATCAAGGGGGACATGTTTGGACTATAGGCTGAGCATCATAATCTAATGGAAATTGTCACATTTTTATATAGTGCTTTTCCACTTTCAAGGCAAACGCTGGAGCGATGAGGGATTCTGTAAATAGTTGGGTTCTAAAATTCATCTTACAAAAATGGCTCTGTCACTTGTTCAAAGCTATGATGATGATACATGCGCCCATTTTAGTATAATATCTTAATTAGTTAAAATTAATTAATTATAATACTGAATACTGAGCTCCATTTTTGCTTGAATATAACTTGGTGTTTTTTGGCTTTTAATTCATGGCTGCTTTGTCTTTGTTCTCTTATCAAGCTTGTCTTTGTTGTCATTTTTGCGGCAACATTTTTCATCCATTCAGTTTAGATATTTTTGCGTATTTAGAGCTTCAGATTGAGGTTAGATTTGTAATACATGTTTTGAAGTGTGCTTGTGTTCAAATGCACATTGTAAATAACGGGGATGGGGAGGGGCGTTACCTTCAGCAGGTTCGCTCCAGACTGCTATGATACTTGGCTGGATTTCCAGATATGAAACTCTGCTCCAAATTCACTCCTTTTACCTCTAGCCTCAATGAGCCTCATTTGACTGGAGCCAAACGCTATGGGTGACGTCACACTCACTTAATCCACTTCTTTATACCGTCTATAGTTCAAATAAAGCTTTATGCATATTGTTTGGCAGGTGGGCCAAAACAAAATATCAACCTATGCTGCAAATTTAAGGCTGATGCAAATATCGACTTGATCTCTTCATTTCCACTCAAACTCTACTTGGGAGATATTATACAGCCACTTATATATCAAAGAAATGGTCATCCATAGAAATTACAACTTTCCCTGTCTGTGCATTTCAATTATTATCAGGGATAATCCTCCTTGACATGTTGGACTCAGGGCATGTGCGTCTCCAAAGGTCACTCTATAATATATATGTACCTGTGATTCAGCTTGTCTGTGCATGTCAGTCTGAATAGATGAAATTGTGTCCTTCTTGTTGGATAAACCAGAATGAATGTTCAGAGCATTTCTACTGCAGTGTAGTGGATGAAAAGGGAACAACTGGAACTAACAAAAGCATGTTTCCATATATTATAATAAGTAACGATGGGTAGCCTCAAGGTTTCTGTAACACATTTCCAATACTGTGCTGACACGGTGTTGACACTGTGTTTGTGAATTCTAAAGCGGTGGTTTAAAAATAAGCTTCTTCTTATGCAGAAGTTCATTTAGACATATTAATACAAATTTGTGCTAGATGCGTTTTGATATGCAACAATTGAAAGAACTGTCCAAGAAGGTAACATAGGCTGAACAGGGTGCAGGCCAAACTGACTGAGGGTGCAGGCTTTCCCATTAAGTGTCATTAATTTACAGACATAAAATTAGGGTGCAAACACTTTTAAATGAGGTTGCAATGCACCCTTTTGCACTTCTGTAAACCTGGGCCTGATGCAGTCTTATGTCATTAAAGGAAATAACAGCCTATTGTACAATACAATAGGCTATAAGTGATACACGACCAGATGAGTGGATGTGAAGATGATAGTAAAATAATGTAGTGTTTTCAGCAGATCGGCTGTGAGCTCCAACTGGGACTGATCAAAATTAATAGGTCTGTCTTCTTTTTCTCTGTGGTTCCATTGGTAATGAGCAACAAACTTGAGCCTTGCGCTCCTCGCTCTAAATGAGCTGCTTCAGCGCTGCTGACACAAGCCACACCACATGACACAGAATATGTATTGGTCACATGACTTTTCTTAAAGTGACACACACTTCAATACAACTAGACACGGGCATCACCTCCTGAGGTCTACACACGTGTCAGCATTTTCACTCGTTTGGCCCATCACTAGTAACTACTACAACTAGTTTCATTAAACTTGGATTTTATTTTTTTACTATTAATGGTCAACCACCTGCTTGTCTCCATGGACATCAAATTACTTTGCCTGGAATATTCCCCAATAAGGCATTAAAGTTATCTGTCTGGCATTTATTACAGGTATTTTTATTGTCTTGAAAAACAGCCACTTAAAATGACTAGGCTCGAGTCACCTCTCCACAGGTTTGACCTGTCACTTGGCCTGATAGTGTCTACTTGTTTCCATGGATATAGATAAGTTCAATGCTACACAATAAAACATTCCAGACAATGCAACATAACATAACATCAACTCAAACAGGTAGCAGACCCACCACCAGAAAAGCTACATAATGCACCTTTAAGATATGGTTCTTTTTTGAAAAGTAGTGAAGTTAAAAACACTATTGTCGACACATTTATGCACCACCTGGGATGGCATTAGTAAAATGGTGTAGCTCAGATTTAATGTGATATTTTCAAGTTTGCTCCCAACAGGTTGCATTTGGCTCTTCTCTCAAAGTAATGATGCTGACTCAGCTGCTGTGCATGGAGGTCGCCGCTTCTTAAACACTCTCCAATTTGCTGCTTGCTTCATTTTTGGCAAGAAAACGAATCTGTTGAAGGCAAATAGTGATAGCTCATTTGCTTTGGAGGGACACAGCAGAAGGCCAAACTGTTCATCACATCCTGGGTTTACTCAGATGATTAAAGGCAACGCTAATATGAGATTAATGGGTTTAGGTTGAAATGAAACTGGATTTACTATGAACATGTGAGATGACGTGAGCTGGAGAGGAAGAGCCGCTAAGACAGTTCATTATTTTATAACAGGAAACTATCAAACAAACAGGTGGAAATGTTAGACTGAATTGAAGGTCTCACACATTTACAATCCCATCCTCAGGCCTAAATCAAAACAAAGAAAACAATAGGGATTGACAGTTTGCTCGTTTGAGATCACCCATTAGGGGCCGCAATAATTATGCAAAATATGACTCCGTGACAGTTCACACTTAGTGTAGTTCAATAGAACTAGCTAACAACCAGAAACTGTAAACAAGTAGGAGTGTTAGTTTCAGTGCAGTTAGTTTCTCTGTTCAGACAGATATAAGTGTCAACCAGCAATCTGACAGAACTGAAGAAGTTACCTGAGTGATGAAACATCTTCACTAAAACTAGAACGTAAAATGCTTGTCCAGTTGACCAAATTTTACTTTCTTTTGCTATAAACCAGTATGCCTTGTATTTAATCTACATTCATCAAAAGTATAACAGTGTTGATGACTTATGTGTTTTAAATATATTAGACCACTCATACTTGATATGTATATAAGATTGTTTTATGGACCATTGATCTTCATATAACACATTGTGCCTGCGCTGTCTCATCTAGAGCATTAGTTAATCGTCCCACAGCCTTCTGTTTGTCAAAAGGAGATAAAATATTCTCCAAATCTCCAGATCTGGCCGTCCCCCACTGCAGTCCTAATGACAAATCCACATTAATCTACTGTCACTGTTCATTTACTTCCTTTTCCCCATTCCTGTCCGAGCCTCTGTTCTTTGTTAGCTGGCACTTCTTTCTGTAGGACTGCCTTGTCAAATATAATTGCTATAGAAAATGTCAGGTTTTATTTAAAGGTTGTTACTTTTTCCTCTGTTGTGCTTCAGATGATAGATGGTAATTTAAGACACAGTGCTGCTTGTACAATCTATTATCAGACACTTTCTGAGTCCAGCACAATATCATGTAAATTACTGCCTTCACTGTCAGTCAGTAATGTGTGAAGATGTGCTCCTTTATCAGTGAGTCTCATTAGAAAACCACAGGATTGGTTTTATTGTTGCTACTCTGCCATCGCAAACCGACATGGTGATTTGAATATTTCAAGCAAGTGATAATAGTAATGTTGTCTAAGACTGATCACATACAGGATATCAATAGCTATACCATCATTTTTATTTGTGTTTTTATTTAAAGGTTGTTTTTTTTTTTTTTTATTTATAGGTGTTTTTTTTATTTAAAGGTGTACTCTTCTGGTGGGAGATCTGTCAATGGCTTGTACCTATGGAGATGTTATGGCTTTGTTTGGTTTGTTCCGCAGATGGCATTAATCTGACAAACTGGTTTAAACTGGCAACCCAAAGATAAGATGTACATATTCTACCATCAACATAATCATTTCTGTAAATCTTTATCTCAGAACTAATTGTTTTTTTAAAACCAATGAATAGGGCTTGTTGTTGAAATTATAAAAAGGTACTGAGCGTGCTTTCTGAGGTTAGTTTACTTAATCTAGTTCTCATGCAGTGAGCCATCTCTAGTTGTTTTTCTGCTGCTGGTGGTCTCCTCTCCAAAGTCTTGAGCCATAATTAAACAAAGTAATTACTCTCTCAGTGGGATCTATGTACTACATTCATGCAACAAATTTTAATCCTTAAAATCATCCATTAGAAAACAAACCATACCACATATTGAAATAATTTTGGTGTTTTCCCTTAGTTTTTATATACCATTTTAAGAATAAAAATGTACATCTGTAAAAATGTAAAATCTTACATTTGTCTAGGCATCTTAAAAATCAATGGCTCTTTCCGCTGGTTCCTGATTCTGTAGTTCTCAAATGGACTGCCATCTGAATTGTTGCAAATAACTGGAATGCTAATGCTCCAGTTATTGAAGATAATATGCCCTCTGTAGAGATTTAAATATCTTGTCTGTCTGTTTTTTTCTCATGCACTATTTTGAGATTGCCTGGCCAGCCAGAACACACTTTGTCAATACCAATTTGACAAAGACATGTGGGTCTGGAACCGTATCCTGTCTCCAAATATTTCAGATAGGTGTGATTGACAGGTGCATTAATCAGTCAGACAAACCTAAGGGCCATTCATGTCAAAACAAACACGGCGGCTTACAAAAAAAAAAAAAAAAAAAAGGGGTTAGCGCTAAACCTTTATCTCAGGTAAAAGAAGCTATATTTTTCGTTCTGAATGATACAAGAATTTTCGAGAGATGTCTTGCGCAATTGAGAGAAATTAAAGAAGAAATCTGTGGTTGGACCATCCCATGTTAGGACGGTTGTTTGTTTTGACCTTTATAGTTTGGTTCCAGACCCTTCTGCATTCAGACTGAATGTTAGTGTGATATATTACTGAAATAAATATAGATAATAAATGATAATATTGCAACAAATTTATCCTACTGACTTAATAACGCAGTAGCAGATTTTAAACCACTAAAACTATTCTAAATCTACAATACCGTTAAAAAGTCCTCAGCTGCAATAAATAAATAGGTGAATGAAGCGCTTTAGTACTTAGTTTGCATTTGTAATTTTTCATATAAGTTATTCATTCAATCTTTTACTCATTAAATCTTAGCGTATAGCCAAAAAATAAGCAAAAATTTCCCACTAGTGCAAAGAAAAGATAATAAATACACACAATAAATATTTACCACAAAATAATATTGATCCATCTTTCATATATTGAACGATAAGTCGATATAGTAATTATTGTGACGTAGTAGGCGCGACTGGCTGGTCAGGGAAATTTTGAGGTATCTCTTATAGCATGACTTGTTTTTGTTTGATCTTTATCCAACTGTTAAATGCCTCTGACCATGATCTGAACTTTATGCAATGCACAATTAGACACTTTTTATAACATACATTTATCATGTTATAAGGCTTCTTCATTTTTCCGAGAACACATTGCTTTTGTTTTGTTCTTCTGCCACAAAGCTTGACACGGGGTTTCTCAGAATCTTGTACTTTAAGGTCTCAGATATATTTCTATTTCTGCCCACTGGAAACTGCTGCGGCGACTGTTATTGGTGTGATTTAGTACACCATCTTGTACAGGTGCTCCCGTTGAGTCCTTTTTATCCTGCGGTCTTTCTCTGGTCTGTAATGATCGAAAAGACATTGTAAAGTTTGTGTCTTTTTCATGGCCTAGAAATAGTGATTGATGGATAGATTTTTTTTTTAGACCTGGTGCTAAGGCTTTGTGTTTTTCTTGTGTCTTTTTTTCTAGTTTTAACCATTAGACATTGTGAAGCCATTAAATCCTGGTATATAGAAGTTTTTATAGTCAACATTTACAGTTACAATAATGATCTGGGGGTGTGTGAGATCCAAGGACATAATAATATTCTGTATTATAAATGTCACATTGTAATTTGTTGTTATATTGCATCCATCTGGTGTATTTTTATTGTTGCATGTATAAATAGCCTGAAGCTCTAACTAGCCTTTTCCATCATGACTACTCCGCCAGTGCATTTTCCCATTATCTTTTAAGAGAATTCTTCATTATAATAATATCACTAATAGTCTTTTTTTTTTTTTTTTTTTTTAGGTGTGTTAGATTTGTGGGTCTTACATTGGCATTGCAAGATGATTTATCGGCAAGACACGAATTCTTGTCAGTTTAGTAGCTTGGTTTATCTATTACGTGTTGCTTGACCACTTCAGACCACTTCACTGCACCAATTCTTAAACATATCCAAAGGTGTCTACTTAAATAATTTGGAAAATATATTATGGAATGAGCCTTAAAAAACTATCAACAAGCTATCTGTTGAAAATTGTTAAAGGCTTGGACCTGGATCAGTTATAAAGTATTAAAGACACAATAGTGGCTTTCTATATTGATTCATGCCTGCTTCTGTATAATCTTGTTTTGAGGCTGAGCTTGCTGCATTTAGACTTTAGCTGTTATTTTATGTAATAATACGTTTCCATGTGCGTTTAGGCCACATAGAGCAGTGCTTTGTGCTTTGAGACAATGTATTTTCACCAATGTATTGAATTACACTAATATCACAATTTTGGGCTAAAAAAATCTAATTGCAATAACAATCCTTGACAGCAAAAAAAATAACTCAGTTTGATTTGCAATTCAAAAAGTTGGATTCTCATTGCACACACATAGTTAAAAAACAACAAAAAAAACAAAAAACTCCAGGAGCATTAACACTGAAGACTGAAATATAAATAGCTAAACTATTCCAAGAATGCCTTACATTTCAAAACATGTCTGTAGGGGTTTAAACTATATATGTTAAAAAAAAAAAAAATCTTAAAAAAGAGAACCAATTTTTCCTTAGCAGAGAAAAAAGGACATTGTGATTTAATGTGTGATATCTTCCTGGGTTTTAGATGACATCGCAACATCTCATAGGCCAATAATAATGAATACAGATGGTGGAAGCTAAGATACATATTAGCAAAACACAAATTTAAATCTGTCAACTGGACAAATCGTTGTAGGCGTGAAGATGTTTCGCTGCTCATCCAAGCCGCTTCTTCAGTTCATGACCTGAAGAAGTGGCTTCACTCCTACAACGATTTGTCAAGTTGACAGCTTTAAATTTCGTTTTTTGCTATGGATCAGACGTGGACGACTCAGGGATTACACAGATAAGATGCATACTGTTAAAAAAAAAAAGCTGATTTTTGTTGTAATATAGTGAGTTGTACGATCTGGTCACTAATACAAATGATTAGGCTCCAAATTGGTGCATTTACCTTTTGAATATTTCATGTCAATGTCAATGTTCATGTCAAAGTACAATGGTATCAATAGGGACAACTGGCTCTTGTATGCTATTATCACATTCTGCCATCTGAAAACCACCAATTCTCCAACCCTAGATTTAGATTTAATTTTTTTTTTAGATTTAATTGTTCGTGTTGTTTTTTCCAGTGCGGAGGCTGTGACGCTGAATGACTGCCTGCAGCTGTCCTACCTCCCTTCCAAAAGGAACCACATGCTGCTACTGTACCCCAGAGAAATCCTCATCCTGGACCTGGAGCTGAGCCAGACTGTGGGAGTGGTGGCCATTGAGCGCTCAGGAGTGCCCTTCACACAGGTGAGGCACAGGCACAGCTTGTCCTTGGATCCAGGTTAATGGAGCCTAACTTTGTAAGAGTTTTACAAGAAGTTTAGTATTAAAGTTGGTGTCAGAGGTGGCTTGTAGTTTGGGCTACCTCAGTATCTCAAATTTCAAAAGTTAGTCTCATGATTATTGTGAGAACATTGCACATTACAGTTATTCAAGCTTAGTGACTTGTCTAATACAATACCATTTCTATATTATGTTACCAACTTTGTGAGATAAAACTTTCTGATTAATGTGACATAAACTGACAAATAAAAAACACTATGCATTTAGGTTTACTTTTTGGAGGATAAATTGAACTAAAATTATTATTTTTTATGATTATGTTGTGAACTGAATAACTTAAAGTCAAGTAAAAATATTACACACAGCCAGAATGCATGTCATGTCAAGTTTTCTACCATTTTTATTCAAGGAAATATCTTAAGATGAATGCTTTTTTTTTCATTTCTCTAAATGATTACACAGATGGTCATCACTAAACATATTATAAAAACACAATTTGCTTCTTTGTGGTTAGTTTCTATAAAATATTCACCCTGCACTTGTTTTATGCCTCCTTTTAATAAAAAGAAGCTTAGTGTGTGTATTTGACAGAAAACAGTTTAGTTAGCTATATTTATCTCACCTGCAGCAGTAGGCTAAGACTTATTTCTTATTTCAAAACTCCTGAATGTAGCCCGTAGCCATCAACATAATACTATTTATGTAATATCTTCCCTCAAATGAACCATTGTCAGTTTGTGCAGATATTATGCATTCTTGTGGCTTTAATTCTCTTTTAAACCTTCTTTTGGTCACCATGGGATAAGTATATTATATTTAAAACAATGTCTTCATTTGGGAAATATACTTTACAAACTACACCTCTGTTTCCAATGAGGCATTTAAGCACTGGAGCTCCCTCTGTTGTCAACAACTGGAATTAACAGTGGTAAAGTAAACAAATTAAGCCGTTATCCCCCAGTGAATGTTCTGCTAATAAACCCATGCGTTTGTGATGGTTTATGGGTTTAAAAACTGGAGTCCAGAGTTGTATCTGTGAAACAACAATCCAGGCAAAAATGCCGAGTGTTTTGAGGGGCACAGAGAAGAGAACTTTGTTGATTTGTTTATTTTGAGCAATTGATCCAAGATCATTTTTCTTATATAGCCAAGAAAGTAAAGTATATAAGTATAATCCATGCATACAGTGCATACAGTGTATTTGAGTATCACATTTACCAAAATGTAATTGTATTTAAACTAAGGTTTCTAAGGTTGCTCAAATTAATGAATTCATGAAACACAAATACAGCTCCTGGTATGTTTGTGGAGATGGAACTAAAATATAACATGGTTAAAAAGGTCAATTTTGAATAATATGTGTTCTTTAAAATGAAAACTACAGATGCTTCCCAATACTTCCCCTTTTACCTACTACAGTTCATCCTGCTGTCACTGTTAAACTCCATCCTTTTTCTCTTCCCTATCACCTTATGTCTGTCTGATGGACGCTCAGCAGGTCGCCACAGTCTTAGACCTATAGATTCCTATGTTTTCTAACCAAATGAAATGTGAGAAATGTAAATACACCTGGAGGATTTGTCACAGATGTTCAGTCAGTAATGGAAAAGTTAGTTTTACACGTGACCTAACTGTAGCCAGAGTATGAACTGGTTAAGTGTTGCATTAAATTAAAATTCTTGAATTAAGGGAACCTTTTTAACACCTTAACACACCGGTTACAAAAACTACAGTGGCCTGCAGTGAGTATTTGACCAAGGCAGTGCGATGTCACATGAATTCACACGGTAACACACATTTAATGACATGAAAAGCTCCAGAACACTGCAGTGTTCTTTCCAAAGCCCCACACCTCACCCGGACTTACACCCACAGAAATCTGAAGTCAGTGTAAGGGGACCTTTCCAAGACAATTCTTTCTTGACATCAAGGAAAAGTAAAAATAATGACATTTGCATTCATGTGTCCTGTACTTACTTTGTTAACATCGGCTATTTTCAGTTTCTCTATAAATCAAATTTTATGTGTCTTGACTGCAATTTAGTTTAAAACTTTTAACTCACAGTTAAATGATGCTGAAAGTGCCAAGAAGGGCTTTGTTGTCGAGGAGTCGGCCCCAAAGTCACAGCTTGAGAGCGGGTAGTTATTATTCAGCTGTCCAGGCCGGGCCTGGTCCAAGCCTCTCTCCTCTAAGTGTTATAAAGTGCTTGTCATGCAGCCAATTTGCATGACTGATCACACGGCTTCGGGGAAAATGGAGAAGATGTAAGCTCTATGGAGATACAGAGAAATGCAAACGAATGGAGGTCTATCATGTGCAAAGTGTTAAAGTAATGTATATCGCCTGTAGTATTGATGAGGACCTTACAAATGCATGAACCTGGTTTACAATGTGATGCCTGGCTTCCAAACTTGGCTATTGAAAAAGGAGTTAAAGGCCCTGTACCCACCAATGCATTTGAGCTAAATTTAATCAGGAAATGTGCTATGACCATGCTTGTTGTTGTTGTTAGCATTACAGTCACAGCAAAACTCAGCCTTGCTTGCTCAAAGTTGTGAAAAGTGCTTTTGAAGACATCGAGGTTAACAATTAGGATGCTCGAAATGCATAAGATTAGTGAGGAATAACTTTGTACTACTTTGAATTTTTGCTTTGTTTTGAGGAGGAGCTGATTAATAGTTTTGGGTAGTTGGCAGACAGGGCTCACAGCTCTTTGACTGAGCATTGCTTCTACAAGGAGGATTTTGCACTGAGCAATCACATAAAGTCACATATTTACTTCAGCTTTGTTGTTAAGCCACACTAAAGTATCATTTAAATTAATCTTCAGTTCCTGAGACGTCTAATAGTAAATTGGTGGAGTCTACATGTTTGACAGTGCTATTAAATCAGGGACCCCTCCTGCTGCTGAGGCTAATGTTTCCCATTATAAATTCCCCCCCAGACTAAAACACTGTTATTTGTTCTAATAGAGCTCTGGTTATTTTTCTCATTACTGAACATGCATTAACTGCTAAAAGTAATTTAAGATACGACTTATTTGTTTCTTCTGTCTAATTTTAGGTGATTCCTTGTACCCAACGGGATGCCCTGTATTGCCTCCATGAAAACGGATGCATCACTCTCCGTGTCTGTCGCTCCACCTCTACTGAAGATGCATCAGGTTTGTGAAACATTGTACCTCTGTTATTAGTAGATGTGTCATAACACTCAAAAGAACAAAAAGGGGATAAAAGTGTTCCTGAAATGTTTCAAATGTTTATTGAGAAGCCAGTATGACTTTGTACATGGAGGCATTTATAAATGTTTCTTCATTTTAACAAAAAAGGAACAAAACAAGACATTATAATACAAAACCAATACAATAACTTACACAATACACAAAATGGAACATATCTACCCCTTTTCCCCAGGTATGCTATCCCTCGTCAGCCCATCCTTTCCAAGGATGAAGTGAATGGTTCGGAGTGTAAAACCAATAATATTGTATAATCACCAAAAAAAGCAAACTGCCATAATACCACCAGATTGTGCAGATGAAAGCTACTTATGTACAATGTTCTCTTGTTCTTGTTTTCACTTATAATAAAAAAGTTATGTTTCTTTAAACATGAAACTTATTCATAATATTAATATTATAATTATTGAGATCCATCAAATTTTTCAGTTGTCCTCAGTTTTAATGTTACTTCATTTTGAGTACTTGCTGATAACGAGTACAGATACCGATACTAGATGTTATTTTTGCAGGGGTTCTAGGGATTTTAATATTGACTACTTCGTCTTTGCGAACTGCTAAGGAGCCACTTTTAACCTAACCGCGAATGTTTTCTTACTTTACCATGGCTCTATTTTGTTGGTAGATTTGTTTGTCACTTACAAGTCACAATGCATGCACACGCAAAGAATCGCCAGCGCCACTTGGCGACATTAGCCTTCTTCTACTATGTAAATACAAGCACTGCATTGAATTTCTTTATGAACTAGAGAAATCTTTAAGAGTCCTACATTTTTCTAGTTCATGTGACAGTCACATATGATTAGAGCTGAGCTTAATGTGCAGAACAGTTAATGTTCCTCTTTATGGTCAACTCCTCTCTGTTCAGTACGCACTGCTCAGAGCTCACTGCTCAGCTCAGAGGTGAGCTGTGAGTATTAAATTAACACGCAATGCAGTTATAGTGGTATCGACATTTGGTATCAGTAGCATATTGACGAGTATGAGTACTAGCACCGGGTATCGGACCGATACCCAATACCGCTATCGGTGCATCCCTAATAATTTTGATATTATTGTAAATGATCATTTTGGCCATGATAACTGTGACACAAAATTTCAATATTGTCCCATGCCTAATGTAGACAATATACCAATGTAGTCTGACAATCACACGTCATATTTAATGGACAATATATATACCGCAGTTTGGCTATATACTGATAATTAATGCCTAAGAATTTACTGAATGTCTCTTTCTCCTCTTCACCCCATTTTACATTACTTTCTGTCTTATCTAATAAATCCTATGGGTAAAAAAAATACTACCACTCTGAAAATAAATGAACCAAAAGACAAGATTTTTGATTGAATTAACCTACCTTGCTTACTTTACCATACTGGACTGTTGGCTCAAATTCAAACTTATCTTTTCTCAAATTACAGTGTGGAGTGAATGAATATTGCAGTCTGAAGCAGTTTGAGTATCTTGAAAGGCACTACATAAATCCAATGCATTATTATATTACTACATTCCAGATGTCCTTCAAAAGTTTAAGATACTGTTTTATCAGCTTTGTGAAATGGGACCTCATTGTCCGTGTGATGTCTCCGCTTCACTTGTTACATTTATTTTACTGCTTATCTCACCTAGTATTTCTTCCTTTGCTTCTCTGCACCTTCTAATGTAAATGTCTTCCTTTTCCCAGCTGCTTCATTATGTGGACCGCCTAGCATATCTCTATTTCAGCTCAATTACTCCTAACATCATTATGTATTATTACTTCGTTTTAGTACCATCATTCCATATATAGTCGAAAAGTTTCACAGTTTTTGTTGGAAGAATTTTATACAACAATTTTAAGAGTAGAGTAAATAATTCATTTTGGTATGGGTCTCTGTGGGTTTTAATATATTTTGCTCCATTTAGAAAGTTAAATCTTTACTCACTAAAAATGAATTGTTTTGTTGTTGTAGTAAAGTTCTATGGCTCCAAGGAAGGGATGTTAACCTCTTTCCTGGCGGCGGTCCCTCTTACTTTCTTTTCAAATGCAGAAGAGTCTAGAACCAGATCATTAAGAGCATCAAACAACTGTACTTAAAAAGTGCCAATCATTGATGCTTCTTTGTAGCATGTGTTTCTTAAATCTGGAAGACTTCTCTCAAATATCCTCATAATATTCAGAACTAAACTCCTTTTTACCTCAGATTTTCAGACTTTGGTGTTTTTTGATTCTGCAGAAATGCATTTCCGAGTCCTCTGTGTTATTATATTTTTTACTCATAAGCCACCATGTTTGTTTTGATCCAAACAGACCATGCTTGGTTAATTTGCCTGTCAATCACACCCATCAGAAATTGGTGACACAGAATACGTTTAAGACTCTCTGGGTTTCATAATGATACAAAATATGACTGTTGCCATAGCTCAAAAAAACAAAATATCCTTTGAATGGTGAAATCCATGAAATGTTGGCTATAACAGGGAGCTGAAACACATGAATACATTTTTGTAAAGTAGAGTAAAATGGTGTAATCTTGGGTGTTCCTGGCATATTAACATCTGTAGTAGAGTCTTGAATCTTGAGTACAGGTCAGGGCACCGTACAGCCAAACCACTGCAAAAAATATGACCAGTGCCTTGGCATGGGTTTATTCTCTTTACAGCCTTTAAGATTATGGAACATTTGAATCTGTGTGTTTTTGTGTAATCATAGTTGTTTCTTGATTGGCTTTAGACTTTTTCTCACTAGCTTGCATCTCTCATTTTCCTCTCAGACCCAGAACAGAGTGTGCAGGAGCTTGTGTACGACCTGCGTTCTCAGTGCGATGCCATCAGAGTGACCAAAACCGTGCGCCCGTATCGAATGGTCATCTGTCCTGTCAATGAAAACAACGCCGCCTTGATGGTCAGCGATGGAAGGGTCATGCTGTGGGAGCTCAAAGCGCACTCCGGCAAGACCACAGTCAATCCCAGGTAAAAAAAAAAACATTAGATCTCTAGACTACAATAAATACATACACAGATATAGAAAGATACGGAAACATTTAAGGCAATACTTTGAGTATCCAATACAAATACACAACTGAAGTCTATTTCTGAATGTCATTTCAATTCTGGTCAGAATTCTTATTGATAAGTGTAAAAAAACGGGACAGTGATATAGTTAGGCTGGGTAATATGGAAAAAAAAAGTCTAGTCAGTATCATTTAAAGGGTCTCTGTATAATTTTTTTTGTAGAGTCCACCACTTGTCTCACTAAATCTAAAAGTTACTAAAAGTCAAACAAACTGATAAAACACAAATTGACTGGATCACTCATTTCAACTTTGTGCTTTTATAAATCAAACATAACATGGAGAGTCACATATTATGTAACATTTTTGTATTTACTTATGCACATTATAAATGAATGCATTCAAGTTTTTTTGTTTTTTTTATTGAATGGATGCCAGATCGGTTTAATACCATACTGTTGAACATTCTAGGGTGAAGTAGGTGTCGGACCCCCAACCACTAAAAGTTGTGTAGTGCACATTTTAACACAAATTTATTCATGTATAAGCTGCACTTCCTGCTGCCAAAGGAGTAGATCATTTTGTCAGTAAAACATAGGCTGATCATTGGCTGCAAACGATTGGTTCGATTCAATTTTTATGAATCGCCCTCAGCTCAAAGTACAGTGGATTAGATGTTTGAAATTTTGACTTGTTTTTGTGTCCTTGGGCCAGATGGTTCACCCTCTTCACTCATGCTTATTTCATGGTCGCTGAAAATTGCAAACCCTTCTATTTCTGATTTACATTTTACACTTTGAGTGGTATATTTTTGTCACATGCTTTACACTTATGTCACATATATGATCTTCACAGATGTGTGGCAGTGACAGCCCTGAAGTGAGGAAAGTTATCGCTAAAAGTTGAGATACTTGGCTGACTCACTCACAGTGGTTGGAAAGGGGGATAATCCTCTGAGCTAATTTTAGATCTCTCTCTAAATTGTTCAGGTAGGAGGAGGTGCATTTAAGATGATTACAAGCTTCGCCGATGTGGCAACTTCTGTGTGATAGAAGCAAGTTTTGTGCCTCAAAGCATACCAAGCAAAATTACGTTATATACATTAAGCTACTATTTTACTTTAATGCATTTTGAAATAACAATATTTTAGAAGTTTATATTTTCCACATAAAGATTTTATTGGGAAAAAATACACTAGTTGTCATTTTTGCTATTTTGTGGTACGGTTAGATACATTAATCTCCACTCAAGAATAAGACTTTCATAAACATACAGTCCCTGTCATTCAAATTGAAACAGTTGCTTTTGCTTTTTAATGTTCTCATAACATAAATTGACATGAACCCTTTGCGTTTCAGAGGTGGTCTCATGCAGCCAGCACTCTTTTTCTTGTGAATTCAATTGACATTCAAATCCTTCTCTGCATTTTGCTTAGCATTCAGCCTTTCACTGTCTGTTTGGCACACAAAGCTTAAAACAAATGTTTAAAGGAGGTTCTGGCACGGGCTGTTTGTACTGACATGACTAATAATTCCTGCTACACTCTTTAGATACGCAGTGTTGTCACTCTGAGCCAAGCGTATAACGATAAATGAAGATGGAGACTATTTATGGAGAAACCACTTAGCTAAATTTGGAGCATTTTTTTTTTTTACTTTTCAAAGGAGCTTTATTATGTTTGTGTCAAGCAGCTAATAGTACATATACAAACAATTACTGTGGTTTACTATTGTCTATGGTGGGGCTGGCTGGAGTATTAAAAACCTCCATCTTAACGTGGGACGCGCCAACCACAGCCACTAGACATTGCCTCTTGAAAATTCTCGTACCATTCAAAACAAAATATATAACTGCATTTACCTGAGATAAGTAATAGCTTGATGCTTAGATTGTTGATTCTGCAAAAATCCCAGCTGTTTCTCAGTTCTCTATGTTGTTTTTTTTCCCCCTTTTCTACTTGTGAGCATGTATCAGAACGAGACACTCATTTCAGCAGGTGTCAATACTAAAAAAGTCACATTCACAGGACAGAAATGAACCTTTTCTGAATAGCTGTAGAATGATTTTGAGCTGTATCAGAACAAGCATAAGACATATAGACTAGTATACACAAATGGACCACTGTGAAACATACCTGGACGACTGAGGGAATAAACACATATAAGACCACATGGTAATATAAAAGAAAGTACTAAGATTTAATGTTGAAAATAACATTCTATTATCTAAAGAAATAGTGTTTTTAATTATCATAGTATCATCAGTATTAAGTATAGAGTCTATTCCTTAGTGTCAAAATCGAGTTTAAATTTTAAAACCCTACTAACAAAAATATTCTTCCATGACGTGTTTTGCTCATTTCTTGGTTAATATCCATCTGTAAATGTTGTGTTCCTAACAGGCTCTGAATTTATCTGCTTTAGCGTTCCATAAAATTAATTATTTCTAATATTTACCTTGTTACTGACTGCAAAAGATTATTCAATACACCAAACATTAGCACTGTGTTATTTCTGTGGATTGAATCAAGTTCATATGTAATGTTATGGGTAATTCTTAATGATCGTTTACTATCTGTCCCACAGCTCAGGCCTGTCTCCACTTTACTCCCCTGTGGCCTTCTGTGGTGCTCCTTTGGGCCCAAACCAAAAGAGGATTCAGGATCTGTCTCTCAACAGCATGATAGGTAAGAACAACGCACTATACAGAATTGTGTTTATAGTAACAAGGAAATGTTAAAGATGTAAATGTCTATGTAACTTTCCTCGTGGGGATGCGGTATCTGCTCATTTCCACATAGATGTTAATGCTTCTCCTTTCCAGAGATCTCACGTGTATCTCGGCCTCAGCTTTTCTCCATGGAGGTTTGAGTTTAATGGCATACTTTGGAAAATTGTTGGCTATCCAATTATATCTCCATGGAGACAAGCATGTGGAGTGCTCTCCTTCAGAAAAATTACATAGTGCTCCATTAAGATGATATTTTAGAGTAGAGTATGTTTAAACCCATTTGTTTGTGAGCGAGTAGGAGAGTTTCTGTACCATTTTGAGAACTTGGTAAAAGTGTACAGTGACATTAGTAGTTTGTGGTTGAGGTCTATGCACAACAAATGATTCTAGTTGATCTTTTATTTATTTATTAAAAAAATGTTAACTTATACATTTTGAAGTCATTGACCCAATACTTGCCAATAAAAATAACAAGACTTTTAGCTGATAAACAATGTGGCTTTTAGTTTTTAACCTAAAATAGTTTATTTCCCTAACACCCTGAGTTCATCTGTTAAAACAAAAATAAAGCCTTTATTTATTTCACTTGTGAATCTTACAAAAAATAAACATTAATATTAATACAGAAATATGAAAGCTTAGTAGTGTAGTATAATATGGTATAATAGTTGTTTTTTTGCACTGCATTACACTGAAAGATACAGTATTGCAGTTTTATACAATGTTCCTGGCTTGTTGCTGAGTCCGCTGAGAATAAATCATAAATCATACTGTACATGAAATCATAAATCATACTGTACATCAAATTGTAACAGCTTTTACGTTGACAAAAAGTGGAGTGGGTAAAAATAATCATATTTTCAGCCAGCCACATACTTCACATATGTCTTGCCAAAGGACAGCAGCAATCTCTATCGAGTCTGAGGGAGTGGGACTTGAACTACCAACACACGGGCACCTTTTTCCCCAGTCTATGCCCAGGCTACATTTTCTTCTTGCCAGAAAATAAAATGACTAAATAAGTTCTTACCTTACCTTTTCACGTAATTATTCAAAACATTTTTGACTGTTCTGCTATTTGAGCATAGGCTAATGCAAGGTCAGCCTTTTTGATTATAAGAAATTATTGCAGAAGCTTTTTATCAGGCAGAATGTATGTTTCTATGGCAACGGTGTCTTTGGTCAGCTGTGGGCAAAAAGCAAATATGAAAAGGTAGACATCAGAGACAGACGGCTGCGTTATGCAAGTGTTACATGAAAAGTAAATATTTGATTCAACTTACATTTTAAGCTTTTATTCTTTATCAACACATTTTGCCTTATGCCCCAAAATGCCTGAAGATAAAAAATCTACCTTGTTGAAAATTATCTTAAACGTGAAGTATTTGAATTAGGTTTTAGAAGCACGCCAGAGAAGACCAGTCCTAACCTGAACCATGATTACGACTTGCCTGTACCTTAAAAATGCATTATGTCTTTACTGCAATACCTGTCTCATAGGGATGCTATTGCTTTGCTTGGAATTTCCCACAGTACGGCATTTCACAGGTGTTTTTATTGCTCAGAATACCCAGAAAAAATGAGTGGGCTCACCTCTCCAAAGACCTGGCCTTTAACTTGGCTTTGTGGCGTCTCCTGTTTGTGTCTATGGAGATAAATAGGTTTAATCCAATACTGTGTAACGTTACAGGAAAAGCAATAACATCTACAATAAGGCAACCAAAAAAGTTACCCAGTGCATCTTTAACTCAAAGCCTAACCTTAACCAAACATAACCTTAAATTACTTACCTCATGGGATCTGCGTTTTCTCCGTGGATTGACAAACAGATTTCCCCACGATGTGATGAACATCCCCCCACATACACGCACACACGCGCACACACCCACTACTGTATTTTGTCATTGTAATTTATTCTTGCACCATGTTGAGTCATCTGACCTCCTGTTGTGACACCTTTTAGAACACACAAGAAACACAATATTAAAATCTCACCTGAAAAAGTGCGTCTGTCTTTATGGAATAAGGACAGTCATTGAGGACATTTTAGATCTTACCCATGTACATCTGGTCTCAAGGTATAAAAGTTAACTTGATGCTCAACTTTTACTTTTTACAACTCCATAGAGAGATTATGAAGTCTAGTATTTTGTTTGTTGTGGTGTTCCCATGCCTTATATTCACTGCTCGTGTTTTTGACTCGAGGGTATAGCTTTCTAGTACCCTTTTATGCTAGTATACAGAGGATCAGTAGACGGGACAGTATCATTCTCCCAAGGGTACTCTGGTCCTACTTTTTAAAAATCTTGCTTGTAACATCTTCAAATCTCACCCTCTGTCTCTCCTCCCAAAGATTCCACAAATATGAATGATAAAATTGTAAGTGTACGCAGTTTTTTATTTATTTGTGTGTTATTCAGGGGAGCCGAGCTGTCAGAGGTAGCGGTCCTTGGGGAAGTGGAGTGCTTGTTGTAATGCGCATAGGGAGGATTTTGTATTTCTACCACACACAAATGTGCAACTGAGACTACTGACTGCCTGAAGCTAGAGCTCAGAGTGACAGTTGGTGAATGAAACCCTTTGTTATGAAGCTTTGGGCCTGAAGGATACAGGGAATTTTGACTTGCATAATTGTAGAGGCTAATTAAAATTTGATAGATAGTTTGACAGTGGACTGGCGTGTAGATGCTGGTGGGAGAATGCAAGTAAACAAATTAAAAACTAGTGGTGTTACTGAGACTGCATAATTGTGATGTTGAGGTTAACCACACAGGGCGCCCAGTATAACGAGGATACATCTATTTGGATTCATGCATTTGACAGTTATTCATTCTTCATCCCAGTTCTAGAGACACAAACCTGTCAGTCACCAAGGATAAAAATTCAATCCAATTTATTTATATAGCACATTTAAAATACAACCCAAGCTGCCCTTAGAGCTTCACACAAACGTAAAAGAAAACAGGCACAAAAAAAACCACACAGATAACATGACACATTTGAAAAGAACATTAAAATATTCTGTCTAGCTAAAACTAAAAGCCAGAGAGAAGAGATAGGTTTTCAGTCTGGCTTTAAACTGCACTACAGACGACGTTTTGACAGGCAGACGGAGGCTGTTCCATTATCATTAAAGGGGGGTGTTGCTCATCTATGGGGTTTGTTTTTTGTTTTGATAATGCTATACTCGCTGAAAACATGTAATGTTTCACTTTTTTGATGCTCTGAGTCCCACCTCCACTTTAGAGCGTTATCACATTACATTGACGTGTGGAGATCGCTACATTACTCAAACATGCGTGGATGATGTCTAAAATCACTTCAGTTTTTAAATTTTTGATGAGGGAACAAGAGGGTATTATGCAAAATCGACTTTTTGATGCTTTTTACTCTCTTTAAAGAACCAAGAGAAATTGCATACTGGGTGATTTAATTTCTAACCTATCTTGTGCAAATTTGGGGACTATAAAATCTTTCAAAGAGTTACAAGGAAATATTTAAATATCTGTGGTTAAGCATTTGCCAAGTGGCCAAGTAGAAGAAAGAATATAGCGAAAGAATGGATGACAGGAGGGTGGTGTGAGAAAAGCAAATAGGGCTGTGCAATTAAACATATTTTAATCGATTGGGTTTCATTTTTTCTAATCGTCAATGATCACCTATGTTAATTCTCTCAAAAATTGTGAAAGTGTCTCGACTAAGGACACAACAGCAAATGGGAACAAGAATCAAAATCAGCTTTTGGGTTAGTAGATGAATGTTATTCCATATTAGCCACTTGAGTTTTACATCCCACCTCAATATATGTTTAATTATGGTGAGAGCAATAGGGTGCAATATTCTGAGTGTATGAATTTTGGCAGTGAATGAGACCTTTAATTAAAAACTTTATTACTTTGCCTCTACTTACAAATACTAAATAAAGAAGCTCGTTGAAACCATAGCATGACCCAGTGACTTTCCTTGTCTTATCTTTATGTTGTTTGTTTGGAGTTTCATCATTATCCTGTGTCATTATCCCCGGAGCTTTCATGCATTTTAAACAGATGATAAAACATGATGAGGGATGAAATGGATTTTCTGACTCGAATTAAACTTTAAGTTACACTTAAGCGATGATGATCAAAAGGACATGACCAGGCAATTAAGCATGAAACGTCCTCAGTTTAACATTCAGCTAGGTCAAATAGCTTGTGTTAATATAGGTTTGGTAGAATTAACACCTGCTAGCATATGGTTCTGAAAATGGCTCAAAATCTGTAGATTCAAGTCGAATTATTGAAACAGAAAATCCCATAATATTCAATTAAACTTTGAGAAGTGCCGTTCAGTTTAATGGAGTAAAGCAAATGGTTCTATTTTCATACAGCCACAAATTGCAATAGCTTCTAATTAACTTGAGTTTTCAGTATATAAAGTTTAATGACTTAAAACTGACGAGTAAAAACTAAAGTGTTTCTATTAAAAGTTGGTTAATGGCATAAATTTATGACCATAACTGATATCTTAATATTGGGCAAACTTCTCAACCAGATTAACTACTGTCCCTATAGAAGGCAAATCCAAAATATAAATAAGTTCTAAGTGGAGTAAATGTTTTCTTTAAAAATACAAAAATTTAAGTTGATTTCATTGTGATTGGAGACCCAAGACTTGATGCCAACTGATTAGACATTACTAGCAATAATGTGTCCTACCACAACTACGCAGATGACAGTCAGATCTATGTCTCATTGGCAGCAGGTGAATATGGACCAGGGGATTCACTCTGCCACTGCATCACAGATCAGTGTGTGGATGTAGAACAACTTTCTCGAGCTAAACTCAGACAAGACTGAAGTCATCATCTTTGGCCCACAGAAAATGTTAGCAGTCACCTCCAGTCTGAGTCAGTTTGAAATCAGGCTAGAAATCTAGAGGTAATAATGGACTCAGACTTGAACTTTAACTGTCACATCAAATCAATAACATCTGTAGTTTTTACCTAAGGTATACAGTCTAAACCAGACTTAAAGAGACTTATCCATGCATTTGTCTCCAGTGGGATAGACTACTGTAATGTCCTGTTCACTGGCCTCTCCAAACGAGCGTTAAGACAGCTGCAGTACATCCAGGAAGCTGCTGCTCGGGTCCTAAAACTAGAAAATGCAAGCACTTAAGTCCTGTGCTCAGGTCTCTGCATTGACTTCCTTTGGCTCAGAGAATAGATTTTAAAGCAGCTCTGCTTGTGTACAAGTCCCTTCATGACCTAACACCAAAGTACATCTGCGACATGTTAGTGCCATATGAACCATCTCACACTCTGGTGCCCAGAATCAGGACTAAACATGAAGAGTCAGTGTTTCAATTTTATGCAGCTAAAATCTGAACAGTCTTCCTGAAGATATGAGATAGACCTCCACTTTGACAATGTTTAAATCCAGGCTCAAAACAGTTCTGTTTAGCTGTGCATATGACTGAAAGGTTTTTATTCTGCACTCTTCTCTTTTAATGTTCATTTTATGATGAGTATTTATGTTTTCATTTGTCTGTATTCTGTATTTAATGTCTTGCTTATTCTGTAAAGAATTTTGTATTACTTTGTGTAGGACTTCTTCTATACAAATAGTGTGACAATATGTCACACTATAGGAAAAACAGAATAGGAGACAGGAGTACAGTGTAGAAGGTGTCAGTCTATTTCATTTTATTGTATTGTGACTTCTAGAGCAGGTGGGGGCAATCATACAAAATTCCAAATAGTGAATTAATAATGTCTTATTTTTCAGGTCAGACCCTGATAGCTGGAGAGACCCCTCCTCCTTCTTCAAACCAACATGAGGTCCAGCTGAAGTTCCTGTTGACCGGTCTACTCTCTGGACTCCCTCTGCCTCCATTCGCCCTCCGCATGTGCCCCCCACTAACTACCAAAAACATCAGTCACTACCAGCCATTACTGGCTGTTGGTAAGTAACTTGGTGGACCGCAAACTCGGATATGAACCATTTGGATGTAATCGAATATGACAACGTTTTGTGCTAACATTGTGTTTAATTAAGAAAAGAATTACTTAAGCCAGAAAGTATTAATTAGTTTCCCAAAACATTTCTGCCCCACCCATATTCCTTTTGTACTGCGTAAAAAGTACTATTACTTTAAAACAAAATGGCACTTGCATATTTCTTAGCCCTATGTGGGAGGACCTTAGAGCTAGTTTAGTAATTTTGTATTTTTCTGCCAAAACACTAACCAAAAGAAAGATTCACCTCATTGTGCAATGCTGTTGCTGTATCAGTCCAGCACATCTATATAAAAATGAATAGAGTCAACTGACATTATTGAACAATGCGCTTGGCAGCCGTTATCGGGATGATAACAAATCTTTATAAACGGTACATTGATCGAAAGAGCCACCACCTATATATATCTGGGGTTTTGGCTTGACAAAAATGTATCCTTTAAAATACATATCTCAGAATTATATAACAGTTTAAAATCAAGATGATCTTTTTATTATAGAAATCTTGTATCCTTTTGAATTATAGAAAAGAAATAGTTCAAGCGACCTGGATTATGGAGGTATAATATGCGTGTAGACTTCAGCCTCTGCTTTAAAACCGTGAGATACACTCTCACTCAGACCTTCATTTCGTAACAGGTGATGAATTTAAAACTCTTCACTGTACTCTATGAAAAAGTAGGTTGGCCATCGCTGTCTATTAGAGGAGAACAACACTGTATAAAATGTCTTTATAAAGGACTACTTGATAGATTGACTGAATATATCTTGCTTGTTGAACTTTGATATGGGAACTTTTAATACAAGATTAACTTTTGCACTTTAATAATCTGGTGATAAACATTTATAATCACACCTGCACATGTTTTTCATGTTTACAAGTTATTTGTTTTGTTTGTTTTTGTTTGTATTGTCTTGATGTCAGCTCAAAAATTTCATATCAGATCCCTATAATTTAGAGGTTTTGTCCTCCTTGATCAGGATACAATTTTGCAAACTAGATTCATAACATTTTCATTTTAAGGACACAAATTTGAAATCTAAGGAGTGACATCCATTTTTTTCCCACTCAATATTGTCTAGACTGCTGGGACACAAATGTCAAGGCCCAGTACCATTTTGTATTGTGGTTTTCCTCCTCTGCAATGTCCTATCTATGTGTTTTTATTGTCAAAATGTCCTCCTTTCTGGTCATTAGTCACCTCAACAGTCTCTCCAGACGACACATTTGGGTGTTGGGGGGAAAGACACTTGTCCATTTGATTTATGAAATGGCACACAAAATAAAGTCCAGTAAGTTCTGGGGAGGGCAAAGTATGGCACCTTTACTTTTAGTTTGAAACATTTGGTGGGTAACCAAAAGATGACCTTAGGGGAAGATTAGTACTTAGTGAGGCAGGTTTTTACAGCAAACTGCAACATAATTAGCTCAAATTGCGAAAGGCCAGACAGTGGTCCATAAGCCAGTGAGTTAGACAGCTTACACAACACACTCTTATTTTTATTTTTCTGTTTTTCAAAATGTACATTTATTTACTCTAATTTACTATAATTACTATAATGTACTATAATTTACTATAATTTATATGTATTTACTGTAATTATTTTATTTGTTCAAAGGATACTGGTAACCCATTAAGCTCAATTTTAAGTAAGTATGCCATTTAGATCTATTCTGAACTATAGCACATTTTAACTTTCACTATTTTGAAATTGCCGATAATCTCCAGTCTCTATAAATAGATGAGGTCAAAGGGCAATATGAGGCCCATTGACCTCTTTCTCTGCTAACTTATGTTTGTTATGTAGTTAGAAATCATTTAAACTTGTTGACTCTCCACACTTGATGGGGATTTCCGCCACCGCCAATTTGTGGGTCAGATCTATGGAGAAGTGTCACCACTCACTGCTTATAAGGTTTATTTGAGCAATATAAAATGCTGGAATTATATGCCATTGAAACATGTAATACCAGCATAACATCCCCAGTGACAAGCAGGTGCTGAACCCCAAACCAGAAAAGTTCCATAGTGCACCTTTAATCTTCAACATATATAATGTCCAGTTAAACTCTCGTTTATTTTGAATTAACACATTTTCCATTGTGACAGCTCATAACTTAGACAATGTTTACTTCAGCAATGTAGATACTCTTCTAAATGTGTTTACCCATTCTATGTTTCAGACGTTTAAATTGCATGTAATCACAAAGTTCGGTTGAAAGTTTGAAAACACAAAGTGCCAGAAAAGCGGGTCATTGGATTTGGCTGTGCAGTCGGTGAGAACTTATTCGACAGAGATAGACTTGAAGTGAAAAAATAATCTGGCTTTATTACTCCCCCAAGACAGCCGCTGGGGGAGAGAGGAAGAGAAACTTTGGATTTATTTGTTTTAGAGCAACACAGTGCTTTTTGGGAGCCACAGTAATGATGCATAAATTTGGTAGCATGTCTATTTGAATGGCAAATTAAGAGTGAACTCAACACTATCTTGCATGAACATCCATTTGATGCTTTTGCAAGGCTGCCCTCTCCCCCCCATGCAGAAAACCCGGAGTTTAGTTGTCAAGCTGAAAAATGGGCTACACTTAGTCCCCTGACATGGCCCACATAAATTAATCATAGCTCAAAGACACAAGCCCCCCTTTGCGCCACAGACACACAGATAAATAGGCTCACCTCCAAACCACAACGGTTTCATTGAGAGGCGTTGTTTTTACAGAAAGGTGTGTCATGTCCTCACGATGGGACATCAGTGGTTTAACATAAATCATTTTGTGCAGCTGCATTGAACAACTTTTTGGCTCTTTTGAATGCTTCCTTAATGTGAACGGCTGGAACTGGATCTCATTTTTTAAAAGAACCAAATCGTTTCCTTTTTTTTTCTAATTTTTATGCATTTTTATACTGATTAACCCTGAATCATCACAACAATCAGCACAGAGGCAAATCAGGAAACACAAGTGAGAGCTTTGTGAACACAAAAAAAAAATTGGCATCATAATGACAGTTAGATTTTTAAATTATTATTATTATTGTAGTGCAGTGTTTCATGTAAATTATTCATAAATTCAAAGGATAAACACACTCTCACTCTTAGTTTGAACCATTTTAAATGCACCTGAGCCTTGGTTGTCTCTCAGTGATTATTTTGTTGTTAAAATGAGTTCTCACATTGGCTTCTGTCATATAAATACAAAGTAAAAGAGCCAGTCTTTTGAACGGCTCTTTGAAAAGAACCGATCCATCCCTAAAAGAGCCAAAAGTCCCATCTCTACTAGTGATTATAATACTGTTTTTAAAACTTAAGAGCACAGGCCACATACAGTTCCTTTAATTCAGTTCAGTACTGAAACACAGACTCATCTACATCTCCCATCCACATCAAAAGAAACCAATATCTTTAGTTACCTCGAAAAGGTACTTTACTGTAAACCTACTCAGTCTAAATGAATAGATGCGAATGAATTAAAATCATAGCCCAAAGTGGAAAACCAGGAAATCTATTGTTTAGGTCCACTATCATTTCAGTTGCTTTGCTGTACTTTTATCTTAGTGGAAGTTTATGCATTATTCAGCTGTTTAAATGATTCAAATTACTATGGTTGTAGATACGAGAACTCTCTGAAATACAAAAAACAAACTGCATCCCCTCCTTCTGAATCAAATGGACTATTGCTGGTCTGTCTGGTATTTACACATTTGTGAGATGTGTTTTTGGTGGAGCTAAAAGGACTAAAAAAGCCTCCTCTCCAATCTGAGCCCTTTCAGCAGCACTCTCTGGACACAGAACTGTAATTTGTTTCTCCCAATCAGAGCCTAAATTCTGGAGCGACGTGAATGGGACTGCAGCCCATCACACACAGATGGTCAGGGGTAGACTTTGCTCATCTGGCCCCCTCTGGCGTACTGGAAGTGCAAACTGGAACAAGGCCGGATCAGTTTTCAATGCACATGATTCGTCAAGTCCCCATAGTAATCTACCAGAGAAGCAGTTAAACAGTCTCCAGCTGCTGAACCAAACTCTTTTGTTGCACTTCCTCCTAGCAAGGTTGTGAATAGTGGATTTGGGTATTGGATAATGGCACTGGGGATTACCACTAGACCATGTTTGAAAGGTGATGAGAGAGAACTAGGGCGTTTGGTTTTTAATACGAAATACCATCCAGAGTGTAGCATTTCATTAACAGACAATTTCCTAGTAGTACCAATTGGATTATCATTATAGGAAGGTCATGAGAGCCATTTCCTTGTATTTGAGCATTTACTCTCATATAACATAGGCACTAATTTACTATATAAAACAATTTGTTTCTTTCTTTATTTGTCAGGGACCATGTACAAACTCATTAATCTTACAAAAGAAAAGATGATTTGTACCACATTTAGCTACTGCTACTTTCCACCTGCACTCCCCCGGGAGGTAAACACACATTAAAATACACATTTCATTACAGATACATTATAAGACTATCAGTTCATCCTTAACATTAAAATCTCCCCATGTCCAATACATGATGTTTATACAGTCCATACCAATATAAAAATCAGAATGTGCAGGTTTTTACAGTGAATACGGAACAGTACAGATTAACTAGACTAATGTGGACACATTTGATTATCTAAAATGTACTTTTTCAAATTTCTAGTAAAGTTATTCAGATCTACAGACAATTTCAGTGTCTGGAAGCTGATTCCACTGTCTGATGATTTCAAAAGAAAAGGCTGTCTGAGCAAAGGTCAAGGATCTTTTTGGAACAATGTAATTTGGGTTCACAGAGAATCGAATGGATCGGGTAGTTTGTTCAGAACAAAGTTTAATATTTTTTTTCAGTGGAGGTGGAGCTGCATTATTAATAATTTTGAATAAGTTTCTTAGATTTGAATGCAAAATGAAATTGTTGAAACTGAACATTTTATATTTTAGGGTATTACAGTGGTGATAATAAAGGTTTGTTTTTTGTTTTTTTTTATCAAATGTCTTTACTGCCTGATTGTAGATGGAACTGAGAATATTTTCTTTGATTTGAAATTTTTGTATTGTGATACACTACTGCCCAAACTCGATTTTTATACCAAGGAATAGATTTTGATAGGCAATACCAATTCAAATACAACAATTATAATTTTAAAAATCACTCTTAATCACAGTTATTTTCAATGTTAAATCTTAGTACCGGTAGGTTTTTTTTATATATTACCATGTGTAATCCCTTAGTTGGTAGGTTCCATGGCGGTCCATGGACTCCATGTAGTAATCTATGTGGTCTTATACTTCTGATACAGTTCAAGATCATTCTAAAACTCTACAGGAAAAGTTAATTCAACTGTACTATTGTTGGGATTAAGAGTGAAGCCACTGAGTAATGCAATTTTGATGAAAAACACTGGCTACAGCATATTTCATTTATAGCTAATTTGTTACAGTAGCACAAATAGTATTATCACTTAAATCACTGCATTATAGAAATTAGATGCATTGCCAAACAGCTTCAGTAACTGCTCTCTTGAACAGGGGCACTGGTCCTGCCTTGTCGTTGACACGCTCCTTCATGGTGTGATGCGAGTTGTCAGTGGTTTCTGTAATGATGCAGGTTTGTGCTGTGTGGCAGGTGCTGTGGGGCCGCTGGCATCTGTCGCCTCTTGTATTTTACTATGGGCCAGAGAATACAGCTCATCAGTGCGTCCCCAGTGAGTTAGTGCTTGGCAGGACACACCTCAGTCAGTTTACACCGCCCTCCTCTCTCTCTCTCTCTCTCTCTCTCTCTCTTGCTATCCCTCTCTCTATCTCTCAGTCTCTACTTCTTTCTCCCTCTCTCTTTCCTAAATGTGTCATCTTTTTTTTAGTGTATAGTCTCAATGAAGGAGATGAAAGGACAGGTTGTCTCACTTACACAACGTACAGGACTAGATAACATGGTTGCATGCATATTTGCGTATTTGGTTGCTAGCATAGTAAAGCCATTTAAATATAATGACGTTAGTAACAGCATTATTTTTACCAGTAATGAGTAATCTAACTGAGGACTCTTTCCTTTGCCATTATAGTTACTTTTAGTGTAATGGGCTTGTTATTTTACTGGGAGTCTCAGCAGCTGTGACAAATCAGGATGCACTCTCTCGTTTCATTCAGAGGAGCTGCAAAGTTTTTCCACTGTTTTGGGAAGTAAACAAGAGCGAGACGAGGGATTAGAGACAGTGATTGGCAAAACAAAGAGATTGAGTGTAAAGGTCAATCAGAAGCAGGGTTAGGTAGCTGTAAAAACTCTCCTGCATTTCATTGGTTTAGCGCCGTCACACGGTCAAATACTCACTGTTTTCAGCACACATGAGGAAATATGCAGAGGGAGTTTATGGATATACTTTGTATTCTGTTGACTTTGTGATGGGAGAACGAACAGATGACTACAGCCGGAGAGACACATATGTCATATTTTAAATTGGAACTAAATAGTTACTTTATCTGATAATTAGTTACTTTCATCATACAGTAACGTAATTACTTTGGGGGAGAAGTAACGGGTAACTATTACTGTAATTACTTTTTTGAAGGATCTTGCCCAACATTGGTAATGGGGGAGCAAATATTTCTTGTGGGTATCCATTTGGATAAATGAATGTTGGAGGCAGATGCCACAGGTGCTAATTATATTCTGGAACAAGTTTCATTGGAATGTAAGTCTGACAAGAAAAACACATAGTACAGAACTTGAAATACATTTTGTTGTGCATTCATAAGTGCTACCTGCATTCAAAGGCTCTTCCTGCTGCAACATACATTTGAAGCTTTTGAAACTGCTCCTACCGGGGTTTTTAAAATGACTTTTTTTTTTAGATGTTGATAGCTTTTTTAAAATCTTGATAGCTTTTTTGATATAGTTCATCTTGCTGGGTTTGCATCCAAATTTGTACTCCTTTAATCGTGGTCTAGACATGTTATGATTCAACTTGGATGAAAGATAAAACTTGGAAATCTACATTATCTTGAGATTCACACCTTTTTCAGCTCTGTTACCAATATTAGCTTTCAACAATACAAATTGATGCAGACATTTTATGCAATTGTTATTTATTATTTTATTTTTTTCCAGTGTTTTTTGTAATTGAGCATTCTGTTAAATATACAAATTCAAACACAGTACAATATTTGCCTTTACACCCAAACCACAGACCAAACCCACGCTGTTGCACCATAATAATATATATATATACAAATAATATTACCCACTATAATAGTACTTCTACCCCTGTGAGATAAGCGAGGGATCAACATCTTTGATCTTACTCAAAACAGGTTGCCAAGTGCTGAAAAACTTATGGGCCTCAGATTTTCTCTAACGTTAGATGGCGTATAAGGTCAGCAAGCCACACTCTAAAGGTTGGGGGTTGTTTATCTTTCCACTTGAGGAGTATTAGTCTTCGAACCCAGATTGTGGCAAAAGCAAGTTTGTTTTTATGTGTTTTATGAAGATGCATACATTTTACTTTTTTGTTTTAAGTAGCTATGTATAAATTGACCTTTGGGCCTATATAGAATGTTATTTCCTTAAGTGATTGTCTTATCCCTGAAGCCATTTCCTGCAGGACGGGTTCTTGATCAAGTAAACCAGTAAATTCATCTGGATTAGGGCAGAATCCCAATTGCAATATTGATTTGTGCATCCTTAAATAAGGCTGCAAGATTTATCGCAATCAATTCAAAATCCCAATTTGAATGGAATTAGCAAATCACAAAGGCTGCAAATTTCTGTATACCATAAATACCTCCACAAACAACAAAATATCTTATTCTTCATAAAGTGGTAGTTTTGACCCCTACAAACATGTTTTGAAATGTTAATCTTGTATTAGTCTGTCAGTTTGTATTTCAGTCTTTTTGTAAATTATTCTGGACACGTTTAAAATATGAACTTTAAACAGAATCATACTTAAAACATCAATTGCAAATCTAATCTCAGAAAATACCTAAATCCTTCAGCCCTACCTTAAAGTTTGTGTAGTTGCAAGGTATTGGACACAGTATTGAAAAAATGCATACCCTCATCCCCCTATACATTGATTGTAACAGCTCTATTTTGTCTAAAGGACCACACACACACACACACACACACACACCCCCCCACACACACACACACACACACACACACACTTACACACTCTTTCTGCGTTTTACAAGTTTGCACAGTGAAGAAACCAAATCAACCCCTGTCTGTGAAGGTGAACTTGCTTTTCCACTTTTCTACTGTGTGCTACAGATAAGACGACTGCTGATTGTAACTGCAGCCAGGGTTGAAACTGCCACTCAGAGAGCTTCACTACAGGCGGACATGATTCACTCTTTGTTTCCTCCGTCTCTCACTCCACTTCCTCCAGCACGCCGCTCTTTTGGGCCCATTTCTCCAAACGAATCCTAATTGAGGGTGTGCAGCCAACCTCAGTACCCACAAGCACCGGTGTCTACTCTCCTGTCCGAAACCCTGTAATCTGCTGCACTCCTGACAGCTCCATTACACAAAGCCGAAAGCCTTTTTTCACCGCTTGTCTTTCAGTAAAAGATAAAACAAATGCAAAAGGAAAGGCGTGAATAAGGTGCCGCTTTGTTCACAGCTGTAAGTAAAGTTGATATTGAACAGTGCAAGGAAAAGTTTGTGGAGCCACTTAAGATCGTAACATTACTTTGTTACTCTATTGGTGAGTTTGTTGAGTTGGGTACAAAGTTTTCACGGGGTTAGCTTTGTGGTAGCCTGTGAAGCAAGATTTTTCCAACCCGCAGCCTTTTTTTGACAGGACAGAGTAGACCTGGGTGAGATTACAAAAAAAATTCAAAAAGCCCATTGATCAATCACGATTTTAAATTCAGTTGTATTTTGTCTTATTAAAACAAAATGGCTTTCAATATTCATTTCCTGAACACAAGACTGACTTTTTAATAGCTGGTACTTGAAACAGAAAATAGTCAAATTCCTCCAAAGTGTGAACTCTGCTCCAAACCACACGCTTTTACTGGCAGAGGATCGGCTGTAGACCTCTTGATTAAAAAGTCGTAGGCAAATCATTGACAATTAGAGATGATTGTAATCTCAATTAAAATGTCATTAATTGTACAACCCTGTAGGTCCATGATATGAAATGAGGGTAAAACGTAGGGAGACACATTCAGGAAATATTTGGAGCCTGTACAGAGCAGTGCAGCTCCTTTTGAAACGTTCATTTTTCATGTATAACTGATTTCTTTATTCATTTGAGTTGCATGAAACACCCTCTCAGTTTAAATATAGAGCATTTCATGTTTTGCTTAAACTATACAAGGCAATCATTTGAATCATAAAGGAAACACAGCGCCAAGGGCAGACAGCCTGGAAACCAAATGCTTATTTGATGGACTCATTCTTCTCTCCAGTGGTCTGTCAAAGGAAATATCAATTATACTCAGATTCCACACAAACCCGTTTAGTTTGAGATACATAAACTCCTCTTCCTCAGATTTCCCCAGTGGAGCAGAGGAAAGACAAAAGACAGACATCAAACCACAGTTTTCAAATTAAATGGATTATTGCAAGAATTTTAATTTAAAAAAAAAATGCTTCAGAAGAGCTACCTTTTTCAGTATGAAATGAGAAACTGTCTTTTTAATAAGATGCAGCCACATAACAATTGAGCTTTATTACATCAGGACGTTCAGACCGCAGCATCAAAATCACATCAAAAGCCTCTATTCGGACGCCTTTACATTTGAGGTCAGACACTAAAAACAACGAGCAGCAAGTTAAGATTTTTCTACTGCTGTTTGATGCTGACATTTTAGAGAAATATTGCAACTCGAAATTGTGATTCTCAAAAAAGAAAGTAGAGCAACTTTATAAAGAAGTAGACCAGGTTTAGCTTTGTTCAGTTAAAGGGGCATTATTTAACAATCTTTTTTTTCCAGATGAAGGTTTAGTTTGTTTACCTGACAGTCTGGTCTTCCTCAGAGCGGTGATGTCGCTGTGATGTGGGTCAGCTGGTTTAAAGAATCTATTAAAATAAATCAACGAAAGACCAGATGAACCTCACTGGTATAAATGGGCATTATTATCTGGTTACCATGGCAGCGATACAGGCCATGATTTAACAGTCTACAGCCATTGTTCTTTCAAGCCATTTTGCAGTATAGATTGACCTTGCTTGTGCACATACTTCATGTTTCTTGCTTTGAAGGTGGCTCAAATTATAAACAACTTGACGACTACCTCTTATTTTTATTATTACATTGTTGCTAGCCATCCAGTTCTCATCCCTAAACTTAAACTTGAAGCCACATACATTAGCTGAGCTGCTATTTACCACCATAAAGTCATAGTTTATTTTTATGGCCGTGGGTAGATGACGGAAAAAACACTGTATAAATTATGTGTTGAATGTTTATTTCCACCTACCTACTTCCTGTTTGCCTGATCCCTCCAGCTGTTCCCCTTATGTGGGGCTATTGGTTCTCACTGTGCAGGATTGCCTATCGACACCTCCAGATGTTGGGCCAGCATGGGGCTGTCTCCGGGCCGACCAGAGCTGAGGGAACATACGTGGTGTATTCAATCTCATCACACTCGGGGTAATTAGAGAACCAGACGTGTCCGGATGTACTTCAGGCTTCACACCAAGGTCGGAGACGTTGGTAGAAATAAGTGGGATATATTCATTTGCAGTCTCTAAAGAAGATAATGGAACTATATTAGCTCACCATTAAGTTCAAATATAAAACGTCAGTAGAGCAACACAATAGACTAGTGTTGTTGTGTGGCTAAAATTTCTAACTAGATTTCGATATGAAGGAATACACTCGATAGTCATTACTGATTCAGATACCATGATGATTTAAAAAAACGCACTGATTTTCAACGTTAAATCATAGTACTTTTCTTTTATATTACCATGTGGCCTTATATCTGTGTAATCCCTCAGTCTTACAGGTAGGTTCCGTAGACCATAGACTGTATAAATAGCGGGACGACCTCAGGGAAAGAAGGTCTGATTTGTCTCTCATTAATGTTCATATCTTAAGTTAAAGACACAATAGTGAAATAAAAATACCAAGATCATGTAGAGCAGGTCAATATGAACATTTTAAGGCCAAAATCACAAGCCTGACAGCAGCATTTACGGAGAGAGGGGCAACAGTTTTCTAATGTCAAGTGAATTGGGCTCCAGCTCCACTGAGTCGACGGAGCTGGAAACTCACCCATGATCACTTCCTATATGTCCATTTATATTTACAGTCTATGGTGTATACTAGTCTATGTGGTTCCACTTCTACTTATAGCAGGTGTGTAAAATCTTTCATTGAGGGTTGCATTTCTTTGTGAGCATTGCATCCAATTAAAGTGTCAAAAGAGTTATTGGAACGTTTTGCAGGTTTGAGCGCTTACTTGTTTAAATCTTTTCAGCGCATATGTATCAACACGCATATATATATATTCTCTTCTACACTCAAGGTTCTTTATTCGTAATTTAATTAATTAATCCTTTGAAATATCTCCTCATTATTTCAACAATTTACGGAAGACTATTGAGTGATCTGGGAGCACCACTTTGCCAGATTGCACTGCTCTTCTTATTTGTAACACACAAAACATTTTAAAAGCAAGTGTTTTTAGGATTTTAAGGATGCAGTTTTGTTTTGTATTTTATTTCTTTTGTTATTAATATTGTTGCTCTCTCTTGGAAACAGTGTGTTTATGAAATGTGCTCTGCAAATTAAGTGGATCAGATGGGATACAGAACGGAAACGCAATATTGAAATCTAGAATAAAAAAAATGTTCTTAATTCACTCTAGTGGTAAGATACACTCAACCGAACTGTCACATCTGTGCAATTATTTTGGATTTTCTTTTCTGTTGTTTTGAGTGTTTCACAAAAATCTCAGTGGACCTTGTTCCCACCTGTATAAAATGTCATCGCTGGTATTTAGACAGATGGAAGAGAGGGTCCCGGAGGCTGATTAAAATGTACCAGGAGCTCTCTGGGGCGGTGAGCTGAGTGACAGGACTCTGATGTACTGCCTGTATCCACATATCAGCAGCTATGTGATGGGGGGGGGGACTCAGGGTTGCAGAGAGGAGGGGTGGAAAGAGGAGAGATTGTGCAGAGATAAGTAACGATGACCTTTTCCTTCCTTTCTTCCATGTCATATTTCTCACAGGCTGCACTTTGTCTGTGTTGCAGGGACGAGTAATGGCTCTGTCCTGGTCTATAACCTCACCAGTGGGCTGCTCCACAAGGAACTCAGTGTGCACTCATGTGAAGTCAGGTAAGAGGTGAAAAATGGTACAATGCTTTTAGGAGGTGTTGATGTAATATGTTCAGTATGCATGTATTTTTGATTCATTAAGGATATGTTTTGTTAGAATACCCTTATGGATAATTAAACTCATCCATCCTACAACTCCGGTGATATGGGAAATATATTCATGGGTTTCAGCTTCTTGTTTGTACATGACGTTTTGATTACTTTTCCCATTCAAAAGATATATATTTGTGTTAGGAATTGTTAATGGATATGGCTAAGGTGCTAGGTTTTCATCACTATGACACTCTGGAGTAGACTAAAAACATAACTTTGACAAGACATTATGGTTGCCTACATTACGCAAACCAAAAAATATGACTGCATTCATCATCAAGCTGCTGATTCGATGACAAATTACAAATGGTAGCTTTAAAACCCTTGTTATATTCTCACATATAACCACTAGATGACTACGTTACTGCTGTCTTAAAGTGTGCCGGCTTTGATTTGACAGAAGAAGACTAGAGAGCGCCGGTGAGCCTAGGGATGTCAAGATTAACCGTTTTTTCAATTACCACGAATATTTTTGGCCACGGTTGGTTAATCATAGGAGTTTTTGATCTGATGGTACGCTCCAGAAACGTCTCAAGGTGCAATGCGTGTGTGTGTGGAGCCCAGCCATCTGTTTCACATCTGGGAGTAAGCTTGTGTGTAGTGTTAAATGCATTTTGGGACACCTGTTATGCCACAACTTCATTAAAACAGGTGTAGTGTTTTTTAAGTCATTAGAGTCCCTCTCTTTCTCTTTTTCGCTCTCGACCGCTCCGTTATATGTTCCCTTTGGCTGAAAACGTTTGACTGTTTGTTTTGGATCATTTAAGTTACATGAATGATATTTTAATTACTTATGAAAAGGCAGTTTTTCATTACTTTGACATTTTAATGATCAAACACATTATTTTAGGTCCGTACCTTCCTCCATTAAAAACACACTGACACATTAAAAATATATTTCTTCGACTGGAGTCATTTTTCAACAGCAAACTAAATATTGTTCTTTCATGATTAATTTGAGCCAAACACGTAGCGCTGTAATTGTGGCGATGTCTTCCTGGCTGCGTGTAGTAAACAGGCTGTCGTCTTCAGTAGAACTCGCTCACAGTGAAATGACAGGAGAATGAACCTCGCCGTCACAGAGGGCACATTGATTATTGTTGATTATTTTCAGCCTCATTAGTGTCTGCATAGGCAATTGGCACTCACATGATTACAGTGCAGAGTCAGTGCAGGTTCCTGAAAGAAAATCGTTTCCCGTAATGTTTGAGTGATTAGCCTCACAGCAAAATGGGTTGAGGCATTGATTAAATTCTAACATAACTAACTGTGTCATTTTATAAGATGTGCAAGTTTTTAGGTTGTACACAAATGCAGCTATAGTTGAGTTGGTGAGTCTATTGTACCCTACGTATCCTGCATATTGAGAAATATTTTAACAAATTGTGAAGGAATTGAAAAGGGAAATTCATTCTTAACTAATTAGTCTGTCTTTGATTTTAATGAAGCGTCAAAATTCCAAATCACATCTTTCAAAGCCTTTTAGCTTGACATGTGTGGTTAGAACAAGTCTTATAAAAAAATAACATGTAGACTATCACATCTATGGTGTCTATCTCACCAAACCAAGTGATAATTAGAAGAAAAAAAACATGAAAACCTGTCACTTGTGCTTTAAAGCCACAGTATGTACATTTTTTTTGCACAAAATAGATTAAAATAAAAGCATGTTTATTCATTATAGTTGTTTTTATTGCACTGGAAAAGCTAAAAAAAAACTTGTGCCCTTACTTTGAACAGGCTTGAGAATGCTTTGTATGGTTTTAACTTTTTACTTCCATGGAATTATGCAGTTGACTTTACACCTCCAGAAAGTTATTATCACTTTAAAAATATAATACAAATATACATAGAATATCCCCTTTTTTGCAATATTTTGGACTTGGTTGACTTTAATGGTTGACTTGGTTGATGATCAAGTATCGCAGAACACGTGAATGGAGCATATACAGGTAATTTACCACAAAAGGGCAGAAATCACATTATACCCTTTTTTGGAAGAGCTACACATTTTATTTTTAATCAGCTCTTTTAGCTGTGTTTTTTAATAATTTTATTTATAGATCATATACTCACTATATCTTCCACTCTACCTCCATATCATTATTCCTCTTCTGTAAATGAGCTGCCTGACCATGCGTGGAAATCAATCCATCACAACAAACCACTATTATGACATTTAAGTATCGATGATGAATTGTTTACTCACATCAACATATTCTCACACTCTACATAGCCCAAATGCCTGTAGTGTGATTTCTGGCTTTGCTTTTTGTAGTAACAACATATATAGATTAATTTACCTAATAGAAATGTCACTAATTGGATTAATGATGCTTGCTTTTACTTAATTCATCTCCATTAGGGCTGAACATTCACCGTGACAACATTCTATGTGAACCATTGGCTCCACCTGCGATCAGACTGTGCACAAGCAAATAACTATTGATTTCTTGTCCTATATACAGTGTGTGGATATTAATTTTACTTTGTTCTATGAAAAACATGTCAATGTTTGTTTTGTCCATTTAACAAGACGTACAACAACGAGAATATAATGCATCAGAACTAGAGCGTTTCCATACATGCAGACAGACATATATTCATACACCTTAGGTCATTTTAAAGTATAATATAAATACAACTCATTGGCATTATGTGGTTTTCTGCCCATCGATTAGTTGGTTAAAAAGTGCGTGTGCCAAAAGATCTCAAGGCTAATAAGTATCTCCATATATCTGACCCAATCTGCACTCACAAGACTACAGCTGCACAGGAGTTCATGCAAAAGAACTATTTATGCAGAAAGAAACAGAAACAAGTACTAGAACAAAACTTGTGAATCATGAGCTTTATCTTTTTATATATATAAATACCAAAAAATACCAATTCTTCAGCTAACTTATTAGCTTCTCCTCTCTGCTGTTGTCCTATATAAATCTTTACAATCTAAATAAAATGATTTGTCAACTAATAGACATTTTGGTTGACTAAGACACCATCAGAATAATAAAAATGCCAAAACACTGTATTCTAATTAGAGCAAATGAGTTGGAAGGTGCACCTCCACCTCCTATAGTTACTTGTTGTGATCTATTGTCTAATTAAAGTCTATGGACCACGCTAAATGAAACCAAAATGAAAATGCCGAAACAGCAGCCCTCAAGCCTCTACAATAAAACAACTGGTCATATACACACAGCACAATAACATTAGCAATAAATAAGGATTAAGCATCACACTCAAGTAATTAACGTGATAGAGAATTGATCAGAGCAAACTGCATTAGTTGCAAAAACTTTAAAGTGCACTGTGGAACTTTTCTTTTCTCTATGCAGATGTTATTAATTTGCCTGGAAAGTTTCACAGTAAGCTTTGTATTTCCCTGGAGACAAGTAGGGGATGCCACTAGGTCAAGTTACAGGTCAGATCTGTGGAGTCTGTGGAGCCTTTTTTTTCAGTGTGTTCTTGTTATTAAACACCTGGAAGAAGGATGGGGGCGACATTAACATCATTGGTAAAGCAGTTAGATCCACCAATCCACAGGTTGGCGGTGCAATTCCAGCTCCCAAAGATGAATGCTGTTATTGTGTCCTTGGGCAAGACACATAACTCACCCTTGCCCTAGTGTCTGTGTACATTGGTGAATTAATGTGTGTGTGTGTGGTTCTGTGACGTAAAGAGCTTTGAGTGATTTGAAGGTGGAAATGTTCTATATAAAACTGCGACTGTGAGTGTAATGTCATACAGTGGAACTCTCCAGGAAAAACAAAACATCTCTATGTAGAAAATATGAAGCCAGGACATATACAAGCAAGGTTCCATAGTGCATCTTTAAGCAATGTATAGACCATGTATTTTCTTGCTGTATTATCGTTCTTCCTTTTTCCACATTTCCAAATCCAGGCTTCAAATATCACAGCTGTAAAGAATGACTGTCTCCCCACCAAAGCAAAACAATGCGGTAATCAACAATGAATCCACATCCAATTGTCGAAAGCAGAATCATTCTGAAATGTGTTTTATGGGAATGAACTCCCTGGCCCCTGCACAGCCAATGGCAGAAGAGAAGACTTCTTAGCATCTCATTTACATTTAGCGGAGAAATCGCCTAATTAATCATACGGCTATTGCCAATCTCGTCAGAGCGGGGTTTGTGCTCCTTTAGCTGAACCCGCCATATCTCATAAACCTGGGATTTTAGAATTTAGGCTTTAGGATTCAGATAAGACCAATGATGGGGATTATACGGCTACTTAGGATGAATTTACTGTAAAAATGGAAAAGTATCTAGGCCAAAATGGGTAAAATAGGAACTTTTAAAATTTTGTATTCAATTTCAATGTTTTGGGTTTGATGTCTGTGTAATCCCTCAGTCGCCCAGGTCTGTCCATAGTAAAATCTGTCAACTGGACAAAAAAGTTGTAGGACTGATCTCTGGGTTTGATCTCACAACAGGAGTTATCTCAGAAGACTTCAGTCTGTACCATCAGACAAGTCACAGCCCCACAAAACAAGATAATTGATACATGATTGTATTAGACATTTCCTTCACATTGGCTTATTTGAAAATGTGAATGTCAGTATTTTTTTTCTTATTTTATTAGTTTAAACTATAAACTTAAGAACTAAAAAACATTACATTATCATTCACAAGTCTGATTTCATAAAACTGGTCAAATACTAGAGGAATAGTAGTCTAATATGTGAATGACACTGAATTCAGGATTTACACTCTTGTTTGGTGATGGTGACAATAATTATGAATAATCTCAATCTCACAATACATTTCTGACAAAAATTTGATAATGAGACGTTCCTGTTTCAATGGTCATTTTTATATAGTGCTTTTCCACCTTCAAGGCTCTCAAAGTCAAAGTACTTTACATCAAGGAACCACTCACCCATTGACACGCACATTCATACATCAGTGTACGCAGATACTGGAGGCAAGTTGGGTTAGGTGTCTTGCCCAAGGACACTAAATCCAGCTAGAATCAAACCGCCAACCTTCGGATCAGTGGACAAACACTTTACCAACTGATCTGTTTTGTATTGTTGGTACAGACTGAACCCAATTACCTCTGTTTCCACCCTGTTGTCTTTTTTATTCCTTCATCCACAGAGCACAAGTATGCCTTCCTTCAGTTCTATCAAGCCTGACTAATAGTTGTTTTGTATTTGTACCCACAGAGGTATCGAGTGGGTGAGCCTGACCAGTTTCCTGTCCTTTGCCACTTCTGCCCCGAACAACATGGGCCTGGTGCGAAACGAGCTACAGCATGTCGATCTGCCCACAGGTGAGTCCATGCACTATTAGCTTCACCTCAGGGGGCACAAGCAGTTTTCTATGAGCTTTACCCCTTTGCTTTCTGTTATATGCTATATTTGCAACAACATCATTTAAAGAGGAGCAGTCCCAGACATTACCTTTGTCTTCTTAAAAAGCTCTTTCTTTGTTTTTTCTCAAGGGTGTACTTACTTATACACTCCACTAAAATATTGATGCAAGCAAAACTCAGTTGAATTGGCTCATATGTTCTTAAAAAGAGAAATATGTTAGTAACTTTCATGGTACTGGTTGACTTCAAGATGAATTACTTATTTTCATAGTAAAATATAAAAGGCCTGTGTCAGATTTTATTGTATTCTTGTCAAGATCTTCAAGGTTGTTCAAGGTCTTTACATCATGCATTGTAAGGTAAAAGCTTCTAAATAAGAAAAAAATTGAGACTGTAAAATACAGCCTGTTCTTTTTTACAGCATTTTCTCGGCTTATAAGCTATACAGAATACAGAAGCTACAGCACAGGGGTAATTTTTTTCATCAGGCACATTGTTACTAGGAATGTAACGATATCCAACTCTCACAGTCCAATATTATTTTTGTATGAACCTCATGGTATGATATTTATTGCACTATTGTGGGAACACTCTTTTAGAGAAGGGCTCGTGATATTGAGCTTATGCTTACAATAACATAATTTGTCTTAATTTGTCAATGATGCCTCTTCTAAAGTGCAAAATACCAATTTATGTTAAGAACAACTGCAGTGTGAACAGCCTGGTGAAGTAGTAGAAAAGACCATCCACATTAAACTAAACTATGTCTAATTACATTGCAGTTTTATAGTTTTAACACTTGGTTGTTGTGTAAAGCACTTTGAATAAGTCTCTACTTTGTGTTGTGCTCTACAAACACATTTCCCCAGCCTACCCTATAAAACTGTGCAGTAAAGTTGATGTGCTTTTCTTCAATATCTGAAAGCATACATGAATCACTGGCGGTGCGTTCTGCTATGTACTTTGTGCTGTTGTAGCACAGCTCTGTTGCTCTAAAATCTTTTGCCTGGACTGGAATTTATTTTTGATGAATTTATTTAAGTGTGGTGTGTCATTTTGCCAACTGAGTCCTCATGGTGGTTGTATTTCCTGAGGATACGCTGTGTCTCAGCAGAGCTAAAGCTACTACTATGTTGTTGTTTGTCTCCTTTTCTCCTTTAGCGCTTGTGGTCTTGGCAAAACCAAAATGCATCTGGGACTTAAAAGCAGCGGGGGCATGGAGGGTCTCTGCTCAGCTTTCCTCTTTATCCATTCTTCCTTCGTTGCAAATGCCGGCATCCGCGTGTCGCTGTATTGTTGTTGGCACAAGGCTGAAATGCGTGCAGCGTGCGATCCTATAGGCTCAAACAGCATCGTGTTAGTTTTTTTTCCACTGACACAAACTCAGAACTATTATTTTGTACACAATTACATGCTATTTACTACCAAAAAGAGACCGTGACAGTATCAAGGCAATTTTGCGACTGCTACAATGCAATATTGCCAGTACCATTTCATCCCTAGTTGCTACTAAGAAAAAATGTTGCATGGGAAACCAACTGCCTGACACTATCCCAGTGTCATAGTGTAATATCACAGTGTCACAAAGGAGTGACACTGTGGGTGGGGCTAAAAGTTAAAACTAAAACATATTCCTGATGGTTTGAAATCTTGTACAGGCCCTTTAAAAGCTCTAAATTTTCACTTTAAATGCACATATTCAAGGTAGTGAACTGCTGAGAAAGTTTTGTGGTTGCCTTGTTCCCATATATGATATAACTTGTGACTTGTGTTTGTATTTCTCTTGTAACATTTGGGAAATCTGATCTTTTTGTGTCTCAGAAAAAGTTTGGACAAAAACGTCAATAACAATTTAATTTGAGTGAGTGCAGAGACAGTACAATAGATCTGGGATGAGTTTCCTTTTGCAGAAACATAACAGGCTTTCACACTTAGCTTATTGACCTCTGTGGAGGACAAGGTAGTGACTTTTATACAACATACAAGATGGGGCTGGGAGATACAACGATAAACATTGATTTGTGACCTGATTCCTATGGCAATACGTTTTTGGTGGTATTGCCAAATTGTCATTCAGCTCTTCTCTGTACAATGCAGCTCTATGCTTAAACCCAGACACTTTTTCCCTTCCACTTCTCTCTTTGGATTTGACCAATTTGTATTCTTACTTTATTTATTTATGAAGGAATAGCACATATTAATGGACCTTAAATGTAAATATGTCAAGATTATAGCCAACATGGTTCATTTCCATGTTCAGTCCCTTGGCAGGTGGAAACAATTTACAGGACAGGGAAGTTCATTTGACCTTAATAGTCTCAATATTAAGTCATTTTGTTACACATGGTGAAGCTGGAGTTTTGTAGCACACTAATTCTGTATTTTTGCAATCTAAAAGACTTAAATTGAATGATTTTGTCCAATATTCCACAGCCCAACTCATGTATTGGGGAAACAATAATGTTTTGTGCAGCACAAGCCATGCACAAGTATTCAGACATTTAAGAAAACGCTTAAAAAAAACCTAATTTTCACAGTATCTTACGATACACTTACTATACTGTATTTATTTCATTATCATCATCAACCAGTGTTGCAACTCCTTTGTCTTGGATATGAATATTAATATTATGAGATTTGTGTGACTTTATAATACATGTACAAGAAACTACTTGAAATGTATTTTGCATCCATAACACAGGGATGGGAATAAGTATCACTTCATCCCTCTCCCTTTCAAGGAAAGACACTATTCCAATGACATTCTGTATATTTGATACATTCATATTGTATTCATGCATATTTTTCCCTTTCTTGTACAAGTATGAAAAATTTCCCTAGACCAATGCTCAAAATAAATAAACAAAACCATCATCATTGCCGTCATCATCATCATCATCATCATCATCATCATCATCACCATCATTATCATCACCCTCCAACAACCATTCACAGTAAAGTTTGAATTCTCAGAAGAAGCTTATCGCCTATTAGAGACGCCGCTAAATCAAAACTCTGATTCAAGAAAATTGTGTTAGCTTATTTTAGTTTTTTCAAATGTTGCCTTTTCGGTTTAATTATGGTTTACTTTCACAATAAGAAAACAAAACAAATTAAGACAAACACACAATTGGATGATACAGTCTTTGAATAGTGGCCTGGTGGCTTGTTCCTGTTTCGACAATGGCAGCTGGTGGGATGAATATTCTGCCTCATAAATGTGAAGTTCTTTTCTGTACAGCAGCGGAGCAGTGGTACGTGTGAGGAGTGAAAATGAGTCCCGTTTGGCATAGCCTCAAACACAGTATAAATATTGATCATGTTTACTGATGGTAATTGCACATTACTTATACATGCGTGACATGACAGGCACCATTACCGCACCACTTTTCCATAATCTACAATTAGGAGCCAACCTTAACATGTCTAACTTTGAAAAATAGCGTCTTGATTGCTGTCTTCTTTAAAAATTAGTTAGTTGTTAGCGATGACATGTATATAGACTACTTATCTATCTGTAATTTCCATTTGTATTTAAGAAAAGTGAAAGTAAATTACTGATTTTTTAAGTAGATGGCAGATCAAAACGTTACACCCCTCCCCTCACCTGGCCTTTGTTTTGTTTCTCAAATCTCACCTGTGTGATATCATCTAGTGGTAGTTAGAATACAACAGGGCCAGGTCACCCAATTTAATTACAAATGGTATCTTTAAGTGCAACTATATAATGGATCTTTTTAAATTAAGAGACAGCCGGTTCTGTCACTAAAAGAAGGCTTTTTGCAGTAGAGTTCAGGCTTTGGAAGAATAGTTTGTACTTTTTAAAGAGGCATTGATTAATAGGCCTGTCATGATAATTACTCAATCTACTTTTTATTCATTTTCTAGTGTACGGTTAGAATTAGAGCTGTACAGACTGCAGAATAACTACCTTTTTTATAGCTATCAACCAACTACTAAACTGTGTTTCATTTTGCTGTTTGGTTATTGCAACTCATGTTTTTCAAATTTATGGCTAATTTGGATAAATGTTTACTGGGTTTATCCTGACTTAGGGATAGTGTATCAGCAGCATAAAGTAGTTTAAAGCTTCTATACTGTGCAAAATTGACTCTTGTGAGCTTAAAGTCATGTTAGAGTGTTGTTAACTCATGAAAAACATACCTGGAGTTGTGTTTTGTTTCATTCACACATGTTGAGTAACCTTTTATTATTAGTTTGTCTACATCTCCAAAGCTCAAAATTCTCTGTTCCACCTTGTGATGTCATGAAGTGGTAGTTTTCAAGTTAACAGCTGCCTTTTATCATTGTTCAGTAGAGAATGACATTTTTAGGACTGAAATTATCCAGTTGATTCTAGTGAAGGTGCATGGGGTTTAAAAACACAGTGGAGCACTTCCTGTATTACCACATGACATCACAAGGTGGAATAGAGTGCTTTCTGGTTGAGAGAAGAACTCAGCCTAAATATGCAGGGTTTGTGTATTAAACATGTGTGAATTAAACAAAACACAGCCCTAGGTATGTTTGTGATGAGGACAGAACATTATAACAGCTCAGAAAATAGCACAATACATTCTGAAGCAAATATTTCTTCCAAATTTGTTGTGACAGGCTTATTGATTAAAAGTCAAAAGTTGTATTTGTTTTTAATATATATCAATCGATGCAGGAACAAATTGTGATACATTTTATTGCCATATCGCCCACCCTTAGATACAATAGTTCCCCCTTTGTGTACATAAGGACTTTACACAGAGGGCCTTAGCTCAGTCAGTATTGTTTCCTTAGCTCTATTTGGTCAAACTATTCTTTTTCGCTCAGTACCCATCACTTCTGTTTCTTCTCCACACTTTGAGGTCACCCCTGGCTCCTACGCTTCTGGCTCTTCTGTCACTTTTACATTTTTAAACAGGCTCCCCTCCCTCCTCCCAAAATCAGATCAGTGTTATATGCCACACCTGAAGGGCACTGTTGTTTAGTTTACACAGGGCACCTTGATACTCTGCATAATTCCTGCTCTGGATATATAGATACATAACAAGGGAGACATGCGGCGGGGATATGCAGCGGGTCTGAGGGCAGCTACTGAAAATAGGAAGAAGTTTTAAGACGCAAGTTGGTTTGTTCATGTCAGGCTTTCGTTCAACAAAATACCTCAGGAGCAGACAAGATCAAATTTGTAGGTATTTATTTGTTTCATCAAGGTTGAATTAAAGCTGAATTTAAGTTTCATTAACTAACTTTTTGATGGAGGGTCCGTCACCTGCTTGTCTCCATGGAGATGTTGTTAGTTTTTATACAACGTTCCTCAGTATGGCATTAAAACTTATCCATCTCAATTGAGGCAACATGTAATTTTTATCAGTAAAAACACCTGTAATTGAATAAATAAAAGATGGATCGGTTTAATGCCATACTTTGGAACATTCCAGGTAAAACAGTAATGACAAGTAGTAGTAGTAGTACTGGTAGTAGGAGCAGATATTGTAGTAACAGTTTGTGGTAGTTAGTCTATGTTTGTATGGCTTTGTGTGTGTTATTAACCATTTGTGGAACAGGCTACATCAACGAATTACAGTGGGAGTGAATAGATGTAAAACTCTGTCTTCATATATTTTTTTCTGAATGGACCTAATACTCAAATATTAGCCTCGTCTGATCTCTAAATAAATCTTACAGAACAAAATTACCCCGCAGTGTGCCGGCTTTTTCATTTTGACTTTTGAACAGTAACAGCCACATTGCCCCAAAATGGAACCCATCTTTGGACTGTCATCTCGTAATTGTCTTCTGTTTTTCTCAGAGCATTGAATTTAATATGACAATCATGGACTATGCTCTGTGTGATTGTACGATTGGTTGCTATGGTTTGTAATTGCGGCCCTGTTTCAAATTGTAGTAATTGTATTTTTTCTTCCTGGAGTGGAGCCAAAGCGGTACAATCTGTCAAAGCCATTTCAGATTCAGGGTCCCAGCACTGCACCTCTGCCATTTGATTCTTCCCCAGTCAGATTAGAAAGTGGTCATAAATGTGGGGAGAAATGGAAAGTAACTCTACATCCACACTTCCAATAATACTTAAAGCTGTGGCTCTGAAACTGTGGTACATGGACCCCTTTTCAGTTCTTCTTCAGGGTAATTTCTTAGTTAGAACGATTGCATCAATGGTGTAATACTATTTTAAGATCTGGTTTTGCCTAAATGTAGACTCAGAATAGCCCTGTTACACATCTTGTTTATATTTGGTGGTACTTTGTAGTGTGACAAGTTAGAGATCTGCTATCTTATATCATAGTTGCATACTCAGACAGCGTGAGTTCGGTAAAGACACCATAACATAAGACACACAAGCTTCATTTTAATCATGTTATTTACCTCCAAGATTTTTTTTTGCTGTTACAAACAACAAACAAAAACAAAAGGAACAAAATCATCAAAGGTATAATACTCCCTACAACTGAAGCATGACTAGACCAGACTATACTGTAAAGGACAATACTATCATAATGTCTTAAGGCAGAGGTGTCCAAACTTTTTTCATCGAGGGCCACATCTCAAAACATATTCGAAGCGGAGGGCCACAGACCAGTGATCAATGCAGCGCGGTGCTTTTTACACAGCTTTGACCGAGCCGCTGTGTATTCATAAAGCTTGAAACACATTCATTTTAGATCTGTATCACAATGCAATGTGATGTTTGAGGTGATAGTGGCAGAAATAATTAAATTTGCTGTTAAAAGTACTGCTTATGATCAATTGGGCCAGTTCAGCAGGAGGCTTGAGGGCCAAGAAAAACTGGTCCAAGGGCCGCATTTGGCCCCCGGGCCTTAGTTTGGACACCCCTGTCTTAAGGGTTCGTGTCTCAAAGTGCTGGGTCCTGTACTGATTGTAAATACTACAAATTATTCTACAACTATAATAACCTACAATCCTAAGAAAATCTGTGCTTTGTTAGTTTCTTTCATCCTTGTAGCTTCTCTAGCAACTGTAGTGTAATAAAATAAGACCCTACGCCACCCAGAAATGTGTGTGAAGTGTATTGCCCAAGGACACAACAAGCAGCTTTTGAACTACCAACATTATATATTGGATAATAGGATTGGATCACAGCTCTACCTTGAGAGTAACAGTTACATTACTTGTACTGCGCTCTTTCTTGTGCTTCTGATATGGACTCCAGCTGAAGTATTTGACGTTGCCCTTTTGCCAGACAGATGAAACACTAGCAGCAGGAGGCGGACTCAAGTGAGATGGATCCTTTTGTACAGGTGTGAGTGTGGGATACATTTCTCACGCCTTTTCGTCTCCCTCTTTCTCTCCTCCTCACCCACCCCCTCTCTGCCAATCCTCCTCCCTTTTTTCTCACTCACTCTTTCTTGTGTCTCTCCAACTGTCTCATCTCTCCCTCCCTCCCCATCTCTGTGTCTGTGTCTCGTGACTCTCCTTCTCTCTCTCTCTTTTTACCTCTCTTTCTTTCTCTCTCTCTCTCTCTCTCTCTCTCTCTCTCTCTCTCTCTATTTGCCCTCCTTGATCCTCACTCCTCTCTACTTCCCTCTCTTCTTCTTCTTCTCCTCCCTCTCTCCTTATGTGTTTCCAGGCAGGTGCTTTGCTTTCCGAGGAGAGCGAGGCAACGACGAGCCCCCCATCGAGATGATTAAAGTGTCTCATCTGAAGTAAGTTACCCCCGCACCACCAACAGAAACAACATTTGCACTACTGTTTTGCAGGCTTTTTATCTAGCAAAAACAAGATGCTTACTCGGTTTCAAGGAAAATATAATTTCCATAACCAACATAACAAACTCCATGCTCCGTAGTGTGTTGCACCTTACATCAAAATGTTAAAAAGAAAATTGTCACTTCATTGTTAAAGGTCTAAATAGGGATGCACCAACCCAGGTTTTTCTAATACAATACTGATGCTGATTCTTTTGACTTGAAAGCAAAATTGACTTTTTGGAGCTTTTAACCATATTATAGTTGTTTCCCCTCACCATTTACGCACCCAAATTTATTTTTGGAGTGATTCGTACATGTTTGAGCAATCTTTAATTGCTCATTTTCAAAACAGTCCCCATTTTCACCTCCACCGGCATACACCCACTGCTCTCTACTTAATTTATTCGGTGATATGCGCAGTATTTGGCAGTGCTGCAAAGTCATATTAGTACAAATGAATAAAAACCTGCTGCTCGCTTGCGTAATCTGCAATCATCCATCAGAGGTGCAGACTCTTTGTTGTGATGATGTGTACAATGACATCAGCTCCCATTGGGCACCACAGTCAGTGGATCTGTTTCTTTTATTAAGTCATTTTAGATTAATATTGTGATTAGAAATGGTAAATTAGAAGATGATCTACAGGTGTCATAGATCATAGCTATATAGCAGAGACACAAGCACAATAAATCTTCTTTAAGTATATGCCGATACTTGATGTTAACCGATACTAAGGCAGAGACTGAAAACATAATTTATTGTGTATAGTAAAAATGATGTAAATGTGTTTTGTAACTGTTATTTTTGCAAAGCTGTTGTGTAATCACTTTAACACTTGGATGTTTAATATCCTGCAATATTAAACATCCAAGTTTAATATTACAGGATGTTTTGAGTCAACATTGTCCAGTAAATTGTCTTATTACAGTAGTTTATTGGCCAAAATGGGATATCGACTGAACCGATATCTTGGAACTGATATACAATCCACCAAAATTTTCAATTTTGGTGCCAATATCCAATAACAATATAATATCAGTGCATCTCTACGTCTAAGAATAAACGTATTTGAACAGAGTATTTGAACAAAATGGTGCAGGCGTAACTAGTCAAATGGGGCCACTGGTTTATTCACCATTTAACCCTCAATTATGGTAAAAGCAGGAACTATTTTTACATTGCATTATTTTTACATTGCATTGTTTTTACATTACTACGACGGAGTATAAGGGTCACTTAAATAAAAAAAATATGCGGGCGCTACGAGAAAAAAGTCGTAATATTACGAGAAAAAAAGTTGTAATATTAAGAGAATAAAGTCGTATTTTTCTGAGTATAGGCTGCTGTGCATGAATGAGTGACCAGTGTGTTATGTGTTATGGAGAATTTGGAGCATTTTGTTCAGATAAACTTTCAACTGGGGTTTACGCATGATGAAATACTGTGTCTTTTAGCCCACCATCACCACACTAGTATAAGTACTTTGAAGGGACAGTGCAAGCATTTGAGTTTGTTTAGTCGGAGGAACCAGACAGATTTGGAGGAAATTGCTATATCTAAACAAAATGCTCCAAATTCTTCATAACGCACTAGTCACTCATTCACGCACAGCAGCCTATATTCTCATAAAGATACGACTTTTTTCTCGTAATATTACGACTTTTTCTGGCTTCGACTTTATTCTCGTAAAATTATGACTTTAATGTCGAAATGCTACGACTTTATTCTCGTAGGGCCCGCATAATTTTTTTTATCCAAGTGACCCTTATACTCTGTCGTACATTACATTTAAGGACTTTTTTTTTTTTTTTTTTTATTGCTTCTCAAATCAAGCACATCATTTTCATTTGGATTTTAATGAGCTATTATCAAAAGACCTGACAGGCACACACCGGCACGCTTGTCCTCACATAACATATTTCATTCATGCTGTGCGCAGTCATTCAAAACATTCTAATACAAAATCCTATCAACGTTTTTCAGTATTAAATTACACAAGTTATCTGATTGTTTGACAGTTTTACAGAATTCAGTCATTTACCCTTAGCTTTATAGTGACAAGCTGATTATGTTTGTGGGGTAGCTTTGTTTCATAATGCTTTTTCGTTTTATACAATTACAATTTGAAACTCAATTTTGATACTTGGGGAAAGGCCAGATACTTGATGCCGATTTCTTTGAATTTATAATAACACTCTGTACTAGTACTGTAATAGTACTTTCTTTAAGACAACCATGTGTCTTAAATTTGTTTTTGAGCGAAATTGTCCTGCCTCAGTATCATATTGTATAAGCAGCTCTTGCGGTCAAAATTTGTCTACTGTGTTCCATCTGCATCTTATTAATAAGTGTTTTCTTGTTCGATAATCAGGATGTGTGTGTTAGCATGATAAGATAAGATAAGATAAGATAAGCCTTTATTAGTCCCACAGTGGGGAAATTCCAGACATGCTAGTGTTTAACATTACTGTGATCGCAAAACTTTCTTCTGGTCTCTGAAAGTTGTGAAAAATGCTTATAAACTCCTCGCAGTGAATAATTAGAATGCTCAGAATTGATAAGGCAAATAAAGAATAACTCTGGACCACTGCAGAAGTATTACAATGAACTCGCTCTGTTTTTCATGTTTTTTCAGATGATAAAAATCAGGTAAAGCTCCTTTTAAATATTCAGGAAATGTCAAAATTTGTCCTATTCGTCATTGTTTTGTTTAGATTTTTTTTTTTCTAGTTGCCCAATTATAAAGGAGAGTACTGGTCTTATTCTAGTAAACCAAAGTTATTTACATGTTAAATAGCTTTTAACACAGGGCTTCATTTTGTACCTGTCCTCCCTGTGGTGCTGCTGGAGGTTGAAGATTGCTGCTCTGAATCGTGCTGTGCGGTGAGCCAGGGAGCTTGTTAAGACTGGATATCCTGCCAATTTCCACCTCAGAGCTGGTTACATCATTCAAACTGGCCACAGGTCCGTGCTGTGAAATGCACTGGCTCTCTTTACAACAATACACAGAGCCAGACTCAAGCGGCATGTTTTCAGAGGACATTTTCGCTGTTTTATCGTCGCATTACAAGGTCAAATCGCACAAATACTTCTGCAGTACATAAGTAGTTTAATGCTAATGGTGACAGAAGTTACTAGACAGTCCCAGCACATAAAATGATACAAAGAAATGCCATTATGGATTTTATGGATGTTATTATTCTGTTTTTATGGTTGGTGATATGGATTGACTCAACACAGATGCAAAAAAAAAGTATTGTTCACTTACCATTTTCATGCACAAGGTATCATTCAATCATTGATACCAGATCAATCGATATGTCATTTTTCAAGATGCCCACAACTCTATCTAATCTACTTGATCAGATCTATCTAATTGTTCTCTTTTATGTAATAAATCAGTATTGTATGCCAATGATTCCCAACTGGTTTGTAGTATTATTCATTTTACATGAAACCGATTTACATAACGTGTCTGTATTGAACTGTAATGGCCTTGTATTAAATGAGGTTGTTTTTTTGTTTTTTTTTCTGTCTATCTTTAGACAGTACCTGGTGGTGGTGTTCAGGGACAAGCCTCTGGAATTGTGGGATATTCGCACTGGGACACTTCTGAGGGAGATGGCCAAGAACTTCCCCACGGTCACTGCACTGGTAAAGTCAATCAGTTAATCAATCAATATCACTTTACGATTCAATATAACAATATAAGACTAAATAGTTACAGTGGTGACAGTAGTTCAGTTGGTAGATGGTTTGTCCAGTGATGTGAAGGTTGGCGGTTTGCATCCCACTGTCAACATAAACATCATCGGTTGAGCGGTCAGATCCAGCTCCCACAGATGAATCCTGTTGTCGTGTCCTTGGGCAAGACACTTGAGTCATTTATCAAAATCATTCATCGCACCACTTTATTTTGAGCATATTGGCACTTTCCTTCGTTGCACAGTTTAGCAGTTTTGATGGTAGCTGTGATAGTTTCTAGATTTGTACAAAATACTGCTTTCCTTTGCACGTTTTATATTTTTTGATCAGACAAATTGTATGCCATACTTTGATTCATTTCAAATACACATAAATTATTTAAAGTTAAACTCCATGAAATGCAAAGGCTAAGGTGTCCAAAGTATTCAGAATGATGCATAGAATATATCCTACAAGGCTGTGTAATGTTATAAAGTATAATATTACCATTTTAAGTGTGTCTATATCTTGCAGTCCTTGAAAATTTTTCTTTTTTTTGACAAATTGTTCCCTTCAACCAATAATATATGTTGAAGATAGCCATTACAGAAAGAGCAAAGGTTCCTGTACTTTTGCATCACATCAGCAGTTACCATATCCACTTGACCAAACTATGTAACACGCTCCATTTACTTTCTCATTCTAATGCCCTATTGCACTTTTTGACACTCCCCCTGCTTGTGTTTGTATACTGTAGGCAATTTGAAAGATTAGTCCTTAAATTTCTCCGAGCTCAGCACATTAGAACGCAGACGGCTTCATTAGGCCAACGGAACGCTCATAAAAGAAGACTTACACTGGACCAACTTTACAGTAGGCAGTAAAAATCCGCCTTCAGTGTGAATAAATCCGACAATAACCTTAATAATACATGCTGAACTTCCACAGACCCATATTGTTGTCTTATTTCCATATTGATTTCAACCTCAAGTCTCAATACGGCCCATACAATAAAGTACAGAGCGCTGGGAAATGGCTCTGCTTTGTGGACCTCTGGCATTTACTATATGCACCACATGTTTTATCTACTGCCTTTACAATCATTGCTATCTACTCCTATATTGTTGGACTGTAGTCGTAAACATGGTGGATCACATTGGTGAGTAAGTGCTGACTGGTCATTCTGAATTGATTTGCCATTTCAGTATAAAAAAAAATATAGAAATACTGTACTGAGGTCCTAGTTGTCATCCACTGTTCAAAATGAATGCATAAAATAAAAATGTGTTTCTCTCACAGTGGCAGTTGCTGTTTAGGAAACTCTTCAGAGAAAATCAACACAACATGCAACCAAAATTGAACAGCATTTAAGAATAGGTACAGAGGGCAGATATTGCGTCGATGTTTTAGCTGCAGTGTCCCATGTGGATCAATAGAATATGTGCGTTTAATATACCTCCACATCCATGTCTTGGTCATAACTACCTTTGCCCATGTGTTAAACAGGAATGGTCCCCTTCTCATAACCTGAAAAGCCTGAAGAAGAAACAGATGGCAGCGAGAGAGGCCATGGCCCGACAGACAGTCTCCGATGCAGAGCAGAGCAGCGTGGAGTCCTCAGTCATCAGGTCAGCACAACTATTTGGGAGCTTTTCATTTAAATCCAAACCCACTTTCTTTATACAGCACATTAACAGTTTTCAAAGTACTGAAACAGAGAACAATAACAAACAACAAATGGTACAAATGCTTAATGTTCTCTTACCCTAAAACAATAAAACCAGTAAAATAAACAACAAAACTATAAAAATAAAATAACTAAAATAAATGAAATGAATAAAATCAGGGGATTATGGGCACAGGTGTTAAAGACTGCAGTTAGCCATCTTGTTTCCTCAATTTGCTTGAAGTGTGTAGCATTTTACTTTTTTAGAGCTTTACTTATTTTATCATCAAAAGCAAATTGTTGTCTTTCAGTCACAGTTGTAATCTACGACTTAAATTATTTTTTCAATACGAGTTGTGTAATGACATGTAAAAAGAAAAATATAGTTTTATTTTATTTATTTAATTATTTATTTATTGTATTATTATTATAGAGGAAAAAAAACAAACAAAACATATCTATCTGTAAGTCCATGGTCTTGTTTTTGTGGTAATTGCTTTGTGCAGCCTCCTCCAGGATGCAGAGAGTAAGTCCGAGACGAGTCAGGCCATCTCCGCCCGAGAGCACTTTGTTTTCACTGATACAGACGGACAGGTCTACCACATCACTGTGGAGGGCAACACGGTCAAGGATGGAGCGCGCATACCCCCCGATGTGAGTATGAATGTTACACTTTGAGCTGCTACAGCTAATCGACTAATCGTGATGAGTCAACTATGAAAAAATAATCATAGTTGTGTTTTGATAATCATAATTGGTATCAGGACTATACAGACTGTAAAACACATACTAAATTACCTTTTTATAATAAGACAATGGAACTCTTAACCCAAAATGTAAAAAATGAATAAACAGTTTCTAATGTACATAAATCCTTCATAAATATTCATATTCATAAATATTCATGGATATTCTTCATAGAAATCTTGTGTCACCATATTCCAACCATACTATATATGTATTATGAACAGTATGAATGTACAGTGTGTGTTTTGCTGCAATATTTGTTGGCCTGACACTATAACAAACTTTGACATTTGTTAATTTTGCTTTAGAAAATATAGTAAAAGAAAAATATAAAACACTCAACTGGACAAAATTTGTAGGAGGGAAGATGTTTTGCTGCTCATCTAAGCCGCATCTTCAGTTCTGGTCAGGTTACTGATGGACACTGCCTTATATCTATCTGAAGGAAGGAGCTAACTACACTGAAATTAACACACCTATTGTTTACAGTTTGTTTAAAGAAGCTGTTTAAAGAAAAGATTACAATACCCCATAATGTTGAAAAATGTATACCACTGACACAATAAGCCGATAAGGATAATTCCAGTGAACCATTTTCTAAATGTCATCATTAAAAAGCGCTGTAAGAGATAGACAAATGAAACACTAAAGTAGTTAGGTAGTATTTATAGTGAGGCAAAGCTGCTTATTACAAAGTCTACAGCTCAAATGCAGTAGTTCTATGAAAATAACAAAAAGTGCAAAGAAAAGGTACACACAGTATGTACATGTGTTATCAGCCCTGCAGTCTGAGGTGTACTGAACTTTTGATGTGCCCACAAATCTTTGGCAGTTGATTTAGTGATTTAGTCACTCTTCTGGTTCAACTTGTGCATTATTGTCCAGGCTGAAGTTTTAAGATTCACCAATGAACATTATGTGCATTTTATATAGTGCCATACGCTTGAAAATGTCAGTCAGTGCTGACCTTTGAACTGTGTAGGCTGTGAATGCATAACTCATAAGAAAACAGACCGCTCCTTTACAATATCAACAAGTTTATGTTTCCAGATTTCGCTTCAGTCTATAAGCTCTCAGTGAAATCCAACTGAAATTCCATCTGGATGCATATTGGGTTTCTTTGTTAAACAGTGGGGGATTCTGAGGGTTGTGTTGGTGTACACTGTGCTTGTATCACAGCACATATGGGCAGAGATGCTCATAGTAAGTAAAATCCACTCACAATAAGTCCAGCCTTACCTCCATATCCAAGTCACACAGAAGCTAGCAGCAGGATTTAATATATATTATATATTATATAATACTTTTCTGAGACGGATCAGTTCTGTGTTGTTTATTTGAAAGGGAACTCCAAAAAAAAGAAATGATTGAAGTGAGATTTGTAATGAACAGTTGATCTGCAGGGGACTAGGGGTGTCAAAAATCAATACGTAGACACTAATAAATACTAAAACTAGATACTTATTTAAGTTAAGGTATACTTTATTCATTCCTTGTGAAGGAAATTCTTTCTCTGCATTTGACCCATTCTTCAACCAGTGCCTCTGGGGCTACCCGTCAGGAGCAGTGAGCTGCAGCCTACAGTGCCCAGGGACGCAACTCCAGATCTTGTGCTTAACTCATTTGAACAAGTATTGATTTTGAGGGGAAAAACACACACACATTAAGAAAACCTTTGTGTGAACAGTTTAGAATGGTCTTTATCTAGTATATCAGACCTGAAAACTAACTAACTAACTTAAATTGTGTTGTGTGGCAAATAGAGTTTTTTTCATTGTGCTATCATAATCCTTATTGAGCCTTATTCTTAGTATTGTAATCAGGCTTTGAAAATGTTGTATTGTGTTAATGCTACAGGGAACAAATGATTAGTTTTAGCGTTTTATATATGTTTCTGTTTAATTAATAGAATATTTTGTCTGAACGTGTACATTTAAATCCAGGTCAGACTAATAGACGAATATATACATGGACTATATGCTAATAGTCATGACTAGTGAGTCCTAGCCCTCTAGTGCAGTGCAGTATTTTCCTCTTGCCTGTGTTTACCCAATGTGATGTTTGTTTACCCAATGCAAGACTGCATTTACTTCCCAATGCACCACAAGCTGTGTGTTATTATGTACCACAAGTTCTGGCATCAGCTCTAGTTGAGTTTATCTTTTCATAACTTGTTGGAAATTGTTCCCTTGCTCAGCCATGATGTACAAACTTTCTGCTGTGTGCTGCCAGGAGAATACCAGGATATTATTTCCTATCACTTATATTTATCTGCTACTGTAACTTATTTTTGAGTTGCCAAAACTGTTGACGTTGTTGGACGTTAGATTGGCAGAAAGCGGAAAGCTTCTGTCAAACATCTGATTCGGGAGTCCATTTGTGAGTTACTGTCTATCTGCCCACATCGTGTTTTGCCTTTATTGAAATGCCACACAGTCTTTGGATGTTCGCCCAAGAATTTATACCACCTTATCTCGACGTCAGGTGTAGTAGATTCATTGCTGGAAGATTTGCATAGCCCAGAGGTTTTATGGTGCTTTCAGGATGATCGAGGATCTTCATCTCGCTGTCAAGAAACTGATTGAAACTCCCTTAAAAAGTTTTGTCCCATCAACTTTAATCCAACCTTAATAAAAATGCTCAGATACTTAATGCGATAGTGCAGTCTCCTGTCAGGGGCCTACTCGGAGCATTTAAGCTTGTTTACACCTGTCACCACCGTGTTTTCTTTCATTTTCATCGTCAGTTTTATACTTAGTTTTGTACTGCTTCATACATTGACAGAGCAGATGGTGTTGTGTACAAAGTGTGTATTCTGCTCAGATTGGTGCTCACATTTTACACACAAATTTTCTACTAAGGCCAGATGAGAAGGGGAAAAAAATCAAGTAGACTTACATATGGTAGCTTTAAAATTACAAATGTAGTGTCTTTTGTGTATCCAATATCCAACTTTATTCTGGACAGCACATATTAATGAACATCATTACAGATCATGATAATGTGTTGAAAGATTAAGAATATATGTAGAAATACCACACTCTTATGACCTCCATTCAACCGTGTGCTATGTCCAAAAGTTAAAGTTTGTGAAAGCAAGAAAAGCAGATTTGCATGCTACTAGCCTCATCTGTTTCAGTGTTTCAGAGTGATGAAGAATTTGCACGATTACCATGCAATTAGCAATTCAAAACAATGTTCAAAAATCCTCAAAATGTCGCCTTTAATCAGTAAGATGAAACCCATGTATACCATCTCACCATTTTTGTCTCTGAAATGGCAGTTAAAGTTGAAATCTTATTAGATCTGTATAATAATATCCTGACTTCAACTGTATAGGTTGAATATTGAGAATTATGTAAGCGTATATTGTTACATGTAAACATCATTCGGTTATCCGCCAGAGCCTGTAATGAGTTTTCAAAGTGACATTTTTCTTTTCCGTTTGAGTGATTTTCATTTTACAGCCATCCAACTCAAAATCCAATACAAACATTTGTACAGCGTGTGAGAAATAGTGCTTTGTGTTGTATTGATTGTCAGATTCATAGTTTGCAGTCTGTGACTCCACACCTTAATCACACATTATGTATGCAGCACTGACACTGAGCTTATCAATGACTTCTTCAGAATGATAAGAAATTAGGACCATTGCCATACCGATTAACGATTTAAAACAAAATATTATATCTTTTGAATGCAAAAAAAGGGTCTTGTCTTTATACCATAATTCTCAAACATGACTGTTCTGTTACAGGGGAGTATGGGGAGTATCGCCTGTATTGCCTGGAAAGGAGACACTCTGGTGCTTGGGGATGTGGACGGCAATCTCAATTTCTGGGACCTTAAAGCACGTTTGTCAAGGTAGAATTTTTTGCTCACCCTTATTATTAATCACATACCTCTTTATGTCTTGTTACTTATATTTACATTCAACATTAGTCAATGAATAGTATAAAATCATTGTTTTATATGATATTGTTTTATGTAAGATATGGACTCACTATCTTGGTTGTCTGGGTACTCCTCCTAAACTAAACTCCTGCATGAGGAGCTTGTGTCTTCCTAAAATAGAAGTGTTTTCTACAGGTTTACTCTAAGGCTATGATGGCAGACGCAATGCTTATTTGAATAATTGTATTAAATATGATTTTAAAGTAAAGAGTAAACATACCATTTGTTGGCTTCACTTATGAAAAATTATAGAGTAAGGGTTAAATAAAGTTACTTCTCTATAGTACTTGTAAAAATGATAAACACAAAGTATTGTTCTTTTAATATTAATTCACCTGTGCTTATTTGGATATGGGAGCAAAAAATTTGACTCTGGGAAGCCACCATAGTCTGGTCTATTAACGAAAACACCACTTTATTTATAGCTTTATTTCAATTCCAATTCTGCTTAAACATACTCACAGTTGAGCATTCAGGAATTTGCATAACATTTTGTTATACAGTTTTAAATTGTTAATTGCTATGGCAACTGTCCTAGTTTCTCATCATTCTGAAACCCATGGATAATCATTTTTAATTTACCCTGTTTGACATTAGGGGTATACCAACACACAGAGGATGGGTGAAGAAGATTCGCTTTGCTCCGGGGAAAGGCAACCAGAAGCTGTTGGTGATGTACACAGATGGAGCAGAGGTCTGGGACACCAAAGAGGTAAAGCTACAGTACACAGGGCTTTGGGAGTCACATACAGACAGATTATATCCACACAACGAATCCTTTTTGTGCAGCACTTGTTTAGGTGCTATAACAGAGATGAGATGAACAGAGAGCATCTGTAACAGACTGCTATGGATTTACTATTGCAGAATGAATGTGTTTTCTTCTGCACTTTAATCACACACTACTACACTACTATATTTGGGGTTTTGAATCACTGTTTGAGATTTCTCAACAATTATATACTGCCGATGGTAAGAATAGCCATACTAGGTAAAGAATTATATGAATTCTGCAGAGTTTATTATAATTTATACGAAAGACATTATCAATATGCCAATAATATACTAGTTAAAGGCCCTGAGCTGTAAGCAGCTCTTGAGGTCAAAATATGTCTGCTGCGTGCTGTCTGCATCTAATTAGAAATCGTTTTATTGTCCGTTAATTGAGAAGTGCTCATTAGCATCCTAGGTATTATTAGCTTTAGTCTGATGGCAAAACTCTGGTTTCTGAGAGTTGTGGAAAAACTAATTGGGATGTTCAGAATGCATAATGTAAATGAGGAATAACTCACCGCAAACAGTTTAAAAATAACTAGTTCTGTTTTTAACACAGTAAAGACTGTAAAAATCAGGTACACTGCCTTTCACTTTTTTGTCATGCTTAATTATTATATATATATATATATATATATATATATATATATATATATATATATATATATATATATATATATATATATATATATATATATATATATATATATATATATATATATATATGTATATATATATGTATATATATATGTATATATATATATATATGTATATATATATGTATATATATATGTATATATATATGTATATATATATGTATATATATATGTATATATATAAATATACACACACACACACTTATAAGGTAAGGCCTTTGTCCGTGTTAAAGTAGCCATAAGTTTACCTTCATTTTCACTGGGAGCCAGAAGCTCTAAAAGCAGAAGCATTTTACAAGTCTCCGGTGCAGTCCCTCTGAACCTTGGAAAGTAATTTGAAACGGTGCCTCTCAATCTTTTCACACTAAGTACCACTAAAGAAAAGTTTTGGCTTTCTGAGAACCACCGGATCCAAACGAAGTATTTAACAGGACTATTCCAGGTCTAATCCAGGGCTAAACCAGGTATGTGGACTACATAATTTCCACTGTAATTAGAAATTATCTGAAGGAGGACAAAAAGTGGATCAAATGAACTCTAAATTGGGCAAACCCACATACGGAGTTGCTCAAGTACCACCTGAAGGAGCTTGTGTATCAAAAGTGGAACACTGATTTACAAAAATGACTTTGGTGACCCTTAGTCCACTTAACTTGTCTTTTATGGTACTATAGACAAGATTACCATTTCTTTCATTTGTTCTGATTCATAATTGGATTACATGTAAACCAGACTTATTGGTGTATTTTGTATGCCAGCATCAGTGAAAATTTCAGTGTAGAATAAGATAAACTTGGACTCGCATCAATGCTTTAGGAGATGATGGCGCATTCGACAAAGGGATCCCCGTGGAGCACTAGCATCATGTTGCGGAGATGGATTCCTTCAGGGGACTCGAGATAAGATATAGTTTTATTCTGTAATGGTTGAAGCTAGACAACAGATGTATGGGTCTGCAGAGGACTGGTGCACAGCTTTACCACAGAAACAGTGAAAGAGAGAGGGGTAAGAGCAGGGGAGAAAACACAAGATGGAACTCTGATATGCTCCAGTGATCTGCTGACAACGGCTCCCACATCCACCTGTGAATATCCAGAGAGGGAGCCAAGCAACAGTATGCAGTTTACCCCCCTGATCTGCTACCACAGACTGATTAAGTGGATAAATGTCTCCATCATGGCAGCTGTTGTTGGATGGGAAATGTAAGCTGCAAGTGAAATGTTCATTCTAGTTGGTCTGTTGGAGACGGGGTCGAGAGAAGGGGTAATTAGGGCCAGGTGATATAACAAAATAGTGAATGTCTTATTAAATAAATAAATAATGGCGTTCAATATGCATTTTCTTCAATATAAACAACGCAATTCATGTAAACTTAATATCTTTAGAACAAGAAATTCACCTGTCTCTCAGAGCATTGTTGAAGTTGACCAGTAGGGGGCGTGTATGGTGGAAAGTATCTTTGAGCACATTCAACAGAAAACCAAAAAAGCAGATTGTCACAGCAGGATGAGTTCACGATTCGATTTTTATCACCATATCGCCCAGCCCTACTACCTTTACCTACACAACCTTTAGTACAATGTTATTACAAGTTTTAACACTGACTATTGTATCGTACATTGAGGTAAATGCTATGAACCAGTTGTAGTGCAAAACTGAAACTAGTGTCAAATAAAGTGTGACCCTTAGCTTAAATGTGTCCTTTATTAATTCATGTAATTAATGTTCTGTGTGTCCTTCATCCCCTGCAGGTCCAGATGGTGAGCAGCATGAGGATAGGACGAAATGTAAACTACAGGATCCTGGACATCGACTGGTGCACCTCAGATAAAGTGGTTTTGGCCTCAGATGATGGGTGTATCCGGGTTTTGGAGATGGCCATGAAGTCTGCCAGTTATCGCATGGATGAGCAGGACCTGACCGGTGAGACAAGGAACACATTGAAAGAACTACTAAAGCATTTAAAGTTATTTTGGATCCGAGTATGTGGAGCTACAAAGTCACTCATTTACACTGCAGCTGCGAGTATATTTAGCAACAAAGTGGAAAGACAAATCGTTCTAAATTTGCCAACTGCTAGTATCACAGATATGTTCCGAAATAGTCATTTTGCTTTCTACGTTGTTATAATTGTCTCTTTTTTATGTATATATGCAACAATGTACCAACCAACTCTGTACTGTAAATAGGAAAAAAATTGGTTTTGCCCCATTCATAAATTATCAGCTCATAATGCAGTTTGTTAAATCTAAAGGTATAACTTGTTTATATTTGTGTAGATCCGGTATGGTGTCCCTATCTGCTCCTGCCTCGAGGAGCACTCACTCTCAAGGCCTTCCTGCTCCTTCAGCCCTGGTCCGGCACCTTCACTATGGACATCACTCAAGTGTAAGTCCCATTACTCCTCCACTATTTCCCATCATTAAGGCATTACAATGTTCAACGCAGAGACTTATGTAACCCAGAAGCAATTATTAAGATAGCGCGGACCACCCGAGTGAACCGTTTATCACTTTGAAATTAAAATAATCCCCAATTTGCCTGTGTAAGAAAGTGTAGAGGCAGTAATAAAGTCCTACTGAAGTGGGCCTTGGAGCTGTTAAACACACAATCATCTTATCACAAGTCTGCCTGTTTATAGATACGGGCTCAGTTTTATCTGACCTCAGCATAATGTGCAAATCAAGTTATGTATTACAGCCCAATGTTTAAATCAGCGTCTTAACACACAGGTTTTCAGAGTGCCGGTCTAATCAGGTCAGTTGGGTTCATTTGAGTTTAAGCTTCTTCTTATTTTCAGGGACTACAACGAGAAAAATGAGATTAAAGGACTGATACAGGAGCAGCTCAACTCTTTGTCAAAGTAAGATTTTTTTTTTTTGTAAGATCCCTCTCAGAACCTAGTATTCATACATTACCAACTGATATTTTATTGGATTCAGCTTTTTGTAAATTCTAAAGAGAAAATATGTGATGCTTTTAAGTGTTTTATCTCTGCATGTGATGTTTTGGATAATAACGGTGATTCTTCTGATCTTGATTTTGTTTAATCTGAACTTCGGGCAGATAGCAGTGACATTTTCTCTTTAAGACCTTTCACTTACATGGAGGTCTTAAATTCACTCCGCTCCATCAACTTAAAGAAATCCACGGGAGCTGATGACCTTGATCCAAAACTTTTAATACTAGCTCCCCCATATTTCATTTAACAACCCTCTATTACATATTTTTAATTAATCAATCTACATGGCAGTTATACCATAATTATGAAATATGGCAATTTTTTTTTTTTTTTTTCATAAAGGTGGGAAATGTGAATCATTTCTGGCAATATCTAAATTACCTTGTCTTGCAAACGTTTCAGGAGAGTTACGTGCAAATCAAGTTACAATTTACTTAAATAAGTGCTCCATTATCAATTGTGTTTCAGAAACGGGCATAGTACTGTCACTGCAACCATAAAAGTTTTAAATGACATTTTCACAGCTCTTGATGACAAACAAGACTGTGTAACAATGTTTATTGATTTAACTACAGGTTTTGATTTAGTAGATTATAAAATCTTCTTGAAGCGTCTGAAGCATATTGGATTTGACAATACTACATGTAATTGGTTCCAAAATGATCTTTCAAACAGAACCCAGGCAGTAGTAGTCAGTGGTTTGAAATCAGATTTTTTAAACTTTAAGCCATGTTATAATGCTAATGTTACCTCCTCAAAAACAGTCCTGGAGTTGTGTTTTGTTTCATTTGCACATGTTTGAGTAACCTTTTATTATTAGTCTGTCTGTGTCTACATCTCCAAAGCTCAAAGTGATCTGTTCCGCCTTAATGATCTCATGAAGCTGCAGTATCTAAGTAAACAGCTTCCTTTTACCTTTTGTTTAATAGAGATAGGAAATTAGTGAAATTATCCAATTGGTTCTAGTGAAGGTGTATGGAGTTTAAAAACACATTGGAGCACTTCCTTTTTTCCACATGACATCACAAGTTGGAACAGGGTGTTTTCTGGTTGAGAGAAGAACTCAGCGTAAATATGCAGGGTTTGTACATTAAACATGTGAAAACAAAATGAAACAATGAAACACAACACAACTTCAGGTGTGTTTTTGATGAGGAAGCAACATTATTTAACATACATCAGAAAATAGCGTAATATAGCCCCTTTAAAAAGAATTAAAAAGACTTTCAATATGAATTTCCCGAACCTAAGCATTCGACTTTTAATCACTGCCCGTAAAAGAGCCAAATTTCTTCGCCTAAAGTCTGAACTCCAAACCACTTTCTTTTACTGTCAGAGGATTGCCTGTAGACCTCTCAATTTAAAAGGCAAGAGGTCACTCTGGAGGTGTGAAAACCATATGTTCAGTTTTATACCGAGCCAATAGACCGCCAATTAGTAGATAGAGAAGATACCAAAAACTGCATTTACTTGAGAAGATATCGAAAACTGCATTTACTTAATTTACCCCGCCAAAAGTTGTATATATTCATAACACGTACTGTCTACCTCTGGGGATTATAATTGGATAATTTATTGATCCAGCTGAAAATTAAGAGTCTTGGAATGTCTTAATTTAATGCAGTATCTTAATGATGCAAAGTTGTTCTGCTTTAGCCACTGGTATTATGACATTTTCTGTAACGCTGTGGTAAATAATTCTTGCGTTAAATACTTTTAGCAGTTAATCAACTCTTAATTCATAGACTGTATTTCTTAAGACAAAATAAATGATGGCTTTGTTGTCTGCACTGTTTGTATTTATTTGTCTGCATCATTGTAAAACCAGTCACCTATACAAGATGATTCACAAAACAACTACAAGAACAATTTCTTAGTTTGCTATAAAAATATATCAATACATATAAAATAGTGTCCTGACAGTTCCATTTTTATGATTTTGATTGATTTTTATGATTGAGTGAACGTTTTGTTGTCTTTTGTGATGCATAAAAGTGCACTGTGATTGTCTCTGTGAGTGACTCCGTGCTCTACTTGGTCCACAGTGACATGAAGAGTGTGCTGCAGGACCCTGAGCTGAGCCTGCTGCAGCGCTGTCTCCTCGTGTCTAGGTACGTCACAAAGGGTTAAACATGTCTGGACTTTGTATAGGATGTGATGTCCTGACAGCTTAAGGTTTTTCTCACTGAAATATTTATACTTCAGAAAGAATGCTCAAGTTAGAACACGTTTACTGTTAAAGATGCACTATGTAACTTTTCTGTTGGGCAGTCCACCACTTTGTCTCTACGGAGATTTTTTTGCGTTCTTTCAGATTTTTTATTTCCATTCAGATTATTTTTACTCCTTCTGATAGGTTCACAACCTATATTCCAGTTCAAAAGAGAAGAGAAGACAAGAGAGATTATTTTGTCTCAATATTGAGGAGAAAGAGCGGAGAGGCAAAAAACCCCAGTTACAAATCACCACCCTCTCTGGGGGCCCAGACCGTCTTTCACCTCTTTTATTAAAGTTAGGAGGGGGGGGGCATATACTTTGCAAGCAGTGTAAAAACATATGACGAAATTCACAGAGAAATATATTCTGTTTTTGCATTTCCAGAAGGCCACTCTTTCCCTTCGCACAAAACATCGTCCCATGATGTTTCTGTTTTAGGTTTCACAGTGACCTTCTTCCCGTGGGATCCTGCACTTTCAAAAGACATTTTCTGCAAGACTCAAGAACAAACATTAGTGCAGATTACATAGTTTACATAGTTGAATATAATGACTAAATAAAGAGTGAACATTACATTACAGTACCTTTAAATGAACAGTGAGATAACATAATATACTTGAATATATATTTTGAATCCATCACCTTCCTTTGAAACAAAAAACAAACATTTTATGGTTTATTTTCCACATTTTTTAAGTAGTTACTTTGCCTGACAAAATAATTGGCTGTATCTTTGCTGTACTACAGTTGTATTTGAGTCTTTTCTAAAGGCATGACGTTGTGAGCTTGTGTCAGCAGCTCTGATCTGCGCGTAGCCCACTTCTCATCTCCCCTGAGCAAAAATCTGAAATCTGGAGCAGCCCTTGCACTTGATATGCACAGTCCTCTCCGTCTGCATTTTTATTTAAAACACACTTTACCTGAAATGTCAAACTCTTGCTTTGTGAGTTAATTGGCACAGGCAACATCTGGATCAGTCTGGTTTAGTCTTTCATTAGTTCTGGTTTAGATCAAGTTAATGGTGCACTATGTGACATTTTTTAGTGGGGGAGTTTTAGTTGTCACTATTAAGATTTTATTGGAATGTTGTATTGCATTAAACGTGCATATCTTTCATTAATTCAAGTATTCATGTTTTTATGGGGTTTTTTTGCTCTAAAGTGGCTTGAAAAACAGGCATGCTTACTGTTAGCGGGGTCCCCTCTCCACAGATCTGATTTGTAACTTGGCTTGGTAGTATCGCTAGGTTCTCTCCATGGCATACGGTCAAATATCCCTGACAAAGTAGTAATAAGCAGGATCTGTCACCAGAAAAATTCAGATTCATCAGGATCTGTCCCATTGATTTTGATTAGCAGAACTTGTATGTTTGAGGTTCATTGAGGTATTTTCATCACAGGTTTTCACGTCATTGTTAGTTTGAATCATTGCCCCATTCATGTGTTTCTGCTTCTTGTTATTATAGGTGACAAAGAGATAATATTGTGCTTTTACATTTACAATTGCTACGGCAACTGTCCTATTTTTCATCACTCTGAAACCCATAGATATATCTTTTGCCGTGCTTTTTTTTTTCCAGGTTATTCGGAGACGAGTCCGACCTGCTCTTCTGGACCGTGGCGTCCCATTACTTGCAGTCGTTTGCTCAGGCCCGACTGCTCAGTTTGTCGAGCGGAGAAAACCAAAATGAAGAGACTCAACCTTCGCCTCAGAATCACCTCGATATCTGCCACGATGTCCTCTGTGAGAGCTCCTATTTCCAGGTCAGTGCAAAACAAAACACTACACTTCATTGGGTCTATATGCAGGGACATTGTAGACAAACAATAAGAAATCACTGGGCTGGACTCGGAGCTCCAAATAAACTGGCAGCACAGGCGACCACAATGTCAACAACTCTGCCCTGACCACACAATAGACTCCACTGTTACTGTTATAGCTGCATTTCATTTGGTCTTTTCATTTCATTTCTAACCTATCACACTTCAAAAGAATGCTCATCAATCTTGCTCAATGGCTTTAAAAAGTTTGAAACTCCTGGAATATTTCACATCACAAAAATGCTTGACCAATATGTAATCACAAACAGGTCACATTAATAATATTGTAGCATTCTGGTGTAAAGAAACACGACAAATCTCTTCTTGTTTGTTTTGTGAGCAGAAGGACTACCGTAGGCCGTAACCCACGCCGAAACAAGAGCAAAACAACAGCAGTTTAAACCAATCACTGACGAGTAGGACCTTCACATCACTTGTCGGCATAGCAACCAAGTGTCACATACAATACAACAACACATAAACAGTTACAAGAACAACAAAAGGTGTCAACTCTGAACTAAACCAAAATATCAGATCATTATAATATCATCAAAGTACTTTTATTCATCTTATGCTAATACTCACTGTTCTTCTTCTTTAATGCTTTGTTTGTAGTGTAAATATGTTTAATCCATTTTATCTGGACCAGTATTTTGGAACTGTACACCAAAAAGTTACACAAGATATCTCCAACTCTTCTCTAAGATCATTGAGCTTAAAATCCCAATTAATACAGGAATACATTTTTTGTGTAGCATACTGTTGTCAAGTAAGTACTGTGTTATAACTGTTGAGTATTACTAGTACACTGCAATATTATACAACTATTCTGTGAGAACTTACTCCAATAACCTCAATTGTACTATAACTATGTTCAAGTCCCGTAAATTTGATGTACCTCCTGTTATCAGCGACCCTTAACTTGCAAAAAATTCAAGCATAAAACATCACTTTAAAGCCGGTCTTACTTTTCATATTCTTTTGTTAGGGGATTACATTTTTTATGATGTACTAGAATGAAATTACGTCCTTTCAAAAGGCTTGTCACACTAGCTCGTGGTCTTTTAAGGCAAACTTCCCCTACCACCCACATTCATCTCTGACTGTTGTACCAATGACATTATCCCACACTGAGATAAGTCCATTTGAAATCACAGCTCTGTTGTGCTGTGTCACTGTTGGATCATTTGTCTTGGAGAGGACATGGCTGAACGTGCTCCAGTCCTTCTGCCTCTGTTTTCCTCTTTAATTATCCACTCTGTTGTTCTGGGACGGGGAGGTGTGTACTGAAGATTGATTAGGTTTTATGGTCACCAAACTCAATGTAAAAGTTTGCTCTGGTTGAACGTGGCGCCACACAGCAGTACTTCTTAATATTCATTCTTTTTTTCTTTGTTGGGGACATGTTTACATTGGGTATATTTATGCGCACGCCTAAAATCTGATCATGATCTGATTACTGGAGTCTTATTTTATTTTAATATACCGGTATTATTTTTCCAGTTACTAAGGTTTAATTTATTTCCATGCCTGACAGTTTCGACTGCTCACTAGCGGTCTTCCTCAGAGTGGTCACATGATGCTGCCGTGATGTGATTTAAACAGGTTTTGGCGCCGTTTTCCTACTGGTGGAGGTAGGACGAAAGCGCAATCTGCAGTCTGACTTCTTTAAGACAGTATTTCAGGTGTGTGAGAGTCAAAAACGCTAAAGTGTCAGGTATGAAAACAAACTAAACCTTTGTCTGGAAAAATAATTTATTAAAATAAATTAACGGAAGATCAGATGAACTACATTGGATCTTATTGAAATGTCATGTAAACAGTTATATCAGATTGCTTATGTGACACATCAACAAATATCTTTCTGATTGTTCACACCTGTGCAGGTTTTGACAAGGAAAATTATGTAAAAATAAGCAAACTAATGTGGCAAAGATGAATGAAAGAGGAAATTGTAAAGATTGAAAGAGATATTTTTAAATTAATTTTACTTTTGCCTTCCAAATACAACTGTTACCACTGATTAACCAACACGTGTTACCAGGTGTTTTTGATTATCAGATCTCTAGTGTGCACGTGAACACACCAAAAATCTGATCTAATTATTTTTATTAGTCAAGTTATCTGATTTTTACTTACCATGTTCACTGTAATGATTAGTTACTTGTACTTTACGCATAAGTAATTGTGTTATTAAGTACATTGCAGCATTGGCTTTGGGCTGCAAAACATATTTTCCCCAAGTGGAACATTAACGGAACAATTAAACATCGCCATCTGCACTGCCAGACATAGATTCATGCCTGTGCCAAATGTTACCCCACTTTCCAGAAGCATAATTACTCCGCTAAATGTAGAGATAACGCAAATTTATGTCCAAAGTTTTCAGGATTCAGACTCAGTACTTCAGAAGTGTGTTCGGCTATATACCTTCACGTCAATAGGGTTTTAGGGTTGATTTGGGTTGATTTTTGAGTATTGCCAAAAAGAAATAACCTTACAGTGTGCGTGCGTGTGTGTGTGTATGTTTGTGTGCGCACGTGTGTGTGTGTGCGTGCACGTGTGTGTGTGCACGTGGGTGTGTGTGCGCGTGGGTGTGTGTGTGTGTGTGTGTATGTATGTATGTATGTATGTATGTATGTATATATATATATATATATTTATATGGGTGTGTGTGTGTGTGTCTGATTGCTATGGCAACGGTGTTCCATCACTCTCTCTCCTCTGGCCTCACGAGGCCGTGATGATGTCACATTCTAGAATCAGAGGATGTTGTAGGGGTAAGTTCCCGCGCTCACTTGGCTCATAACTTCTCAGACACCGATGGAAACACACGCAGAAAACGATCGCTCCACGACTTTCACCATGAAGCCTTGGTACTTGTACACGTATGAGGACGACATGCACCTCTACGATGAGGACTTCAACCTGGAGGCTCTGCTCTGTCCCACACCATCAGGGGACGATCAAGAGCCAGAGGAGACCCACCTGGAGTCTCCCACCACCCAGGACTCCTCACACCCAGAGGAGAGAGGTCCGGCCCAGGTAACCCTGGACGAGGTACCCCTGAACGAGGTATCCTTGAACAAGGTGCCCCTGGATGAGGTACCCCTGGGTGAGGTACCCCTGGACGAGGTACTCCTGAACGAGGTATCCTTGAACGAGGTGCCCCTGGGTGAGGTACCCCTGGATGAGGTACCCCTGGATAAGGTACCCCTGGGTGAGGTACTCTTGGATGAGGTACTCTTGGATGAGGTACCCTTGAACGAGGTGTCCCTGGACAAGGTGCCCCTAGACAAGGTGCCCCTGGACGAGAGCGCTCTGGTCAGGGCGCTCCGCCAAGAGTTGGAGCGAACGAGGGCCGAGCTCGCAAATCAGGTCCAAATGAGCCAAGCACTGGACCTGAGGCTCAAGAATCAGGAGAGGATCGACCAGGAGAAAGACCTGGAGATTCAAAATCTTACTGATGCCCTCCAAAAGAAGGAGGAAGAACTGCAGCAAGAGACTGAGGACCATCGGCAGAGAAGAATCAAGCATCTCAAGTCAGTGATGGAGATGATGGGGGTGAACAAGGAGCTTTACAAGCTCAAAAAGGCAACAGCCAACACAGACTTGGAGTTTCAAAAAGTCAGTACTTTACTCCAAGAGAAAGAGAAGGAGATGGTTTCCCACGTCAGCGCCCACAAACAGCTGAGAAACCTGTACATCTACGCAGGACAGGAAAACAAGAGGCTTAAACAGGAGCTTCACCACACCAGAAACCTGACAGCAAAAATGGAGCTGGAGGTGTATAACATCAAGCACAAGCTCCATAAGAAAGAAAAAGAGCTGGATAATGTCACCAGTGTACATAATAATATCACACAGCAGTTTCACAGTACACTGAGAGACAAAACACAGCTCACGCAGGAACTGGCCCTTGCCAAAAGAAACAATGAAGCGATGACCAGTCGAGTAAAAGAACAGGACACTGCCATCGCTGCCCTGAAAGGACAAGACTGGCCCGATCCAGAGGCCTCCAGCTGGAAAGGGACAGGCCAGAGCACGAGCGGCAAAACCAGGGCCGATGAGCAGACGGTTAACAAAACAACGGCAACAATGGACATCAACTCAAGCATCAAAGAAGATGCTACATTCAGAAAAATACGAGCTGTCCAGAAACGTGCCATCTTCAGAGCTGAAATCGCTGAAGTCGTGCGAGAAAGACGTCTGCTTTACTAAAATGGAGAAGACGAAATCTGCTCTTGAACCCTGCATTAAGACTAAATAAAACTCAATAAAAACATTTTAAATATTTATTATTCGTGTTTTATTGTTTTACTGTCTAAACCTGACTTACATGCAGCCGTACAACTGGTCACTATTATGAAGGATATTGGTGAAACCCCATACAAAAAATACACAAGTAAAAGTAAAAGTATTAAAGTACCTGTTTAAAACTGTATTTAAAGAGTAAAAAGTAAAAGTGTTTAGCTGTTTTAAGATTTTGAGATCTTATAAAGCAGGAGTGCCACACGGAGGGTCACAGACCAGTGGTGAATACAGTCAATAATTCAGATGGTGCATTTAACATAGTTTTGACTTCATACTTTAAATAAGTATGAAGTCAAATGTACAGTAAAAAGTACTGTTTAAGGCAGGGGTGGGCAAACTTTTTGACACATGGGTCACAATGGGTTTTACAATTTGAAAGAGGGGCTGGGCCATTATATATATGTGTGTGTGTGTGTGGGGGGGGGGGGGGGGGGTTGTGTGCGTGCGTGTGTGTGTGTATATGTGTGTGTGATCAGTGTGCTTGCGGTGAATACAGAGAGAAAAAGACAGTGAGTCAAGCTACACATGATGACTGTTAGTGAAGTTGGGTGTAACAGGTGCAGGGGTGTAGCACCAAAGTCGGGGTCCTGGGTACAAATCATCTTGGCAGGCCACACTGCATGTTGTCTAATGAAAAATGCACATTAAAACTTTGTGATGGGCCCCTTCCTGCTCTGGACCTTGAGCAAACAGTACCTTCCCCAGTCTCAGTTAAATTACAAATATGTATCTATACAAATGTAATTGAAGGCAGTTTACAATATCTTAAGTAATAGCATATGATAAGTATGACAATGTAAAGAGCTTCCCCTGTTTGAAAGAGCAGTCACGTAATCGTCCAGTGTTTGCACAAAAATCAAGATTGAATTTTTTGACCATATCGCTCCACCCTAGTACACCGTAAGTTCAAAAACTCTTACGATTAACCTACCGTGGCCATCAGTATTCACGGTAATTGGAAAACCAATGAATCTTGACATCTCTAGAAAACCGGCCTGACCGTAATTACTAACACACCCTCGCCTCGACTCCAAGTTGCTAAACTGGATTGGGCCGTCTCTGTACGATTTATGTTCAGGGCCACGGCGCACACAAGGATCCATCATAATAAAGTAAAACCTCTCGTTCGATACAGAGACACAAGTCCCCGTGTGGCACAGGAGGCACAGATGCTTATTCACTTTCTACAGCTCTGTTTTATTGGATCTTTTGATCTCATCTCTTTTATGAAAATAAGGTGTCGTACCGGGGAAAATCTATCTGTTTTGATGTTTCAAAATAAAGTGGAATGATCTTTTATTGAGAGCATGTGATAAAAAATGTGGGAAGAATAATAGGACAAACAGCAGAGTGAACGGTAATAAAGCTTTGTGAATATTTTAAAGGTTTTGAGATTACTTTTTAAATTACACTTTTCAACTCAGTGCATTCTTTGCCTTCTAAGTTGTCCATCTATTTATAGTCTCATCAACTTTTGCTGCCACACATTTGCCCAAAAAGCCATTGTCTATTACTCAGTATTGATTGCTTTGTCTCCAGATGGTTGAATTAATCATGTTGTTTGTTGTGCTCCACAGAAGTTCCAGCTGGATAGAGTTCACCTGCAAGAAGTGAAGCGCTCCAGCTACGATCACACAAAGAAATGTGCTGACCAGCTCCTCCTGCTGGGACAGGTAGGCACTGCACCAGTACACATTACATACACTGAGGCTCTGTCCTAAAGCCCACACTACACATTACACACTTCAATGAAGTGTGCATTTTCTGAAAGTGCATCATACCATAGAGTGTGTGAGTGATCAAGAGAGCAGGGGTAAAAAAAAAAGAGAGACTTGGGACAGATGACTGGAGTACTGAACGTGATAGAGTAAACATCCAAGCTGTGTAAAACAGCTGTCAGCGATGCTATTAAACTACAGTTCAGTAGTTTCAGAAAAGCCACAGCCTAGCTCTGTTTAAATCATTTGCAGAGTTGGCCATAAACAATAAAGATCTGTGTTCATCTTTTTACAGTGTTGGTAGCTGCACAGTCTGCATATTTGTTTAAAATTTAAGTTAACTGTTAAGCCATACCTTTCCTGTTAGCGCCCGCTGTCAAGTTGCTAATACGTTGCTATGGTATGAGCGATTTTCATACTTTAGCATCGCTCAACGTTTGCTGGAAGTGCAGAGCGGACAGTGTGATGTAGTGCAGATCAAAACATTGCAAAGAATTGGGACACCCTGCGCACTTCACATGAACACACATCTGAAGTGCACATACACAAAAGTCAGAATATTGGGACAGGACTTGGCAATACTTTAATGTATTTTGAATACATGAAAGCATTGTCAACAACTACAACTACTACTACTATACTATACTACTACTACTACTTCTACTGTACTGTTGGAGCAAGTTGTTGTGTCTCCACCTTCACCATTGGAGATCAGGCAGAATCAATCTTGGACAGGTTAAAATCATGCACACTTTCACTTCCTGTTGATGCACGTTGAGCCAACAAGGCACCACAGCCCAGGAGAACTGCTCGTCAACACAAGAACAAAGACGTGAAATGGCTACGCTGCAGAGGATCGAGTTCATGCAAAAACCCTGCAGTGACAGCTGGTGTTCCAGGAAATTACGATCCCCCTGATCCCCCTCTATTGTATCACAACAAAAACGCAGAGATGGAAGTGTCATACTGCTCTAAAACTGATGAACTCAAGTTACCTGTTGCTACCCGGTGTGCGCACTGCATTCAATGACAGCTAGTAAATGTGTCTGCTGTTTATAAGTGATTGGTGGATAATTTACTGTGTTTACTCATTTTGTGATTATTAATACTAAGATACTATTTCTAATATGGCTTAAATGATTCTATTCTATTCTATTGTAAATACATGATTGGTTGCATCATAAATATGTAGTAACCTGTTACAACTGTGGGGAATGAATTGTAACTTGCAATGCTATGCTAAAATACTTATCCTGAAGTTAGGTGAAATACTTCAATTATATTTCTAACTACACTTAATTTAATTGCCTCCTTTTACCAACCACTCCTTGACTGGTATAATTCATTGGGCCCGGTAATTAATTGTAGTCCTAATCTTCATAACTAATGTAATCTGTTATATCTGGGTCTGCTAAACTTGGGCTTGATCTGTATATGTACTTATGTAGCATTCTGGTGTCAGGATACATGGCAGATTTCTTCTGTTTATTCATTTTCTGAACACAAGGGCTACTGTATCCCACACCAAAACAAGAGCAAACAACACCAGTTTCAACTCACTAGAGCCATTCTCCAGAACAGACCAGTAACGGACAAATAGAACCTTCACGTCAATTTGTCGACATAGCAAGTGTCACATACAAAAGTATTTACATTAAGAAGGGAAGGCAGGTTTATTTATATAGCACAATTCATACACAAAGTAATTCAAAGTGCTTTACAGAATAATAAAGACATTAAAATCACAATAGAAACAAATCCAAACAAAAATAATGATCATAAAATGAATATTGAAAGAGAATAGTGCAGAATACCTTTATGCACAGCTAACAGAACCATTCTGAACCTGGATTTAAACATTGTCAAAGTAGAGGCCTGTCTCACATCTTCAGGACATTTCAGGTTTTTGCTGCATAAAACTGAAGTGCTGATTCTCCATGTTTAGTCCTGAGTAAACATCACTGTTGGCCATCACTGTGTATTAGAAGAGAGCAGCACTGTATGAAACTGAGATGGGAAAGAGGGCTTTTAGCTGTTTTGCTTCACGAAAACAAACCTTTAAACTCATGCCTGCACCGCTTTTTAATGTTTTATATGGACTTGTATACTTGTTTGTTTTTCTCTTTGTATTGTATTTTAAAGAAGAAAGAAAGAAACACAGAAAGAAAGAAACACTCTGGGCACCAGCAGGAGGCCGGTCTCTGAAGTCTTCAGAGTGCGAGATGGTTCATATGACACTAACATGTCAGAGATGTACTTTGGTGCTAGGCCATGAAGAGACTTGTTCACAAACAGAGCTGTTTTAAAGTCTATTCTGTGAGCCATAGGAGCCAGTGCAGAGACCTGAGCATAGGACTAACAACAACACATAAAGCGTTACAAGAGCAACAAAAGGTGTCAAATCTGAACTAAACACTGATAATTGATTGTTTTTAAGGTTATTTAGTTGCAAACTCATCCTCCTCAAGTTTAGGAACTGTGTAGAAGGAATAGGCCTATAGATAAACATCTACTCCTACTATTCCTACTACTCCTACTACTCCTACTACTCCTACTACTCCTACTACTCCTACTACTCCTCCTACTACTACTACTACTACTACTACTACTACTACTACTACTACTACTACTACTACTACTACTCAAGCACATCAAGTATTTGCCAGATAAAACATTTGATCTATAATGTACAGATTTTAACTAAACTATACCACTGCCTATAGTAATTATACTAGAATTGTATGAAACATGACCAAACAAAAGCATAACAATTTGGGTTATATTTGGTAATTCTACGGTGTACAATCTAACAACCAGTTTATTTTTTCTTAAATAATATACTTATTATTACTGTTGTCACAATACTAAAACTCAAAGTCAAATCTTAGTACTTTGTTTTATATTACCATCTTGTCTTATATTTGTGTAATCCCTCGCTGCACAGGTAGGTCAAATAGTGGTCCATGGGTGTGTACTAGTCTATGTGAACTTATACTTGTTGATACAGCTAAACTACAGTAAATACAGTAAATTTCTGTCTTGTGAATGTGACTTTTTTTGCATTGATACTTGCTCAAATGAGAATCTAGTTTCGATAATAGTTTTAGTTTTGATTTGTATCTGATTTTTGATACTTGTGACAACCCTACCTATTCTACACAAACCCATTTCACTTTGTTCAAATGTCCCTTACCAAACGCAATGACTTGTGTAGCCAGATTGTTTTGCTGCATAAACTCCACTGGTACATTACAATCTCCTGCAGGCCTTGTATGTCTAACCCACCCTCTCCCTCCACTTAGCTGCTCGTATATGCTTTCCCCCATAATAGCACCAAGGATATATATGTGCTGTCTGAGCTAATGATGCGAGCGCGAGGATAAGTACCGCCCTCTTTGTCCCTGGAGCCTCATCTGTTTGGCATTTAAGACACCTCTAGCACTAGCAATGTCCCCACTCCACTCGCTCCTATCGCTCGGAGCAATCAGGAAGCCTCTGATGAAAGAACATAGGTCGTATAAGCCCTCTCCTCTGACCCCGCTATGAGCTACTGACAGCCATTCTCCTGCTGATGAAAAGAGGAGATAATCAACATCATTTCCCCCCAGACAAAGCGCATTGTTTGCAGTGTCTCGTGGTTGCCTGGCTCCTTTCTTCTCCATAACCTCTATTGGTTTTGTTCTCACCTTTCAGTTGCAAAGTGAGAGAGATACTCGACAGGTGAGACCTAATAAGAATGGAAGATGTAGAATCGTAATTAATATGCATATTTATATTGCAAAAGAAATCTGTTAACTGGACAAAAGATTTCATGTTTTGCCACTTCTTGCTGTAAACGACTAGGGTGTGGTGCTTTTAGTGTTGTTAGCTCCTCGCTTCAGACAGATACAAGGCAGTAACAGGGAGACACAATATGGACGACAGTAGCTCAGTTGGTAGAGGGTTGGTAGAGAGTGTTCATGGATCCAAAGGTTTGCCATTCGAATCCCACTCTTGACGGATGGTAGAATTGGTAGAATGCGCTTGGAGTGTCTTGAAGGTGGAAAAGCACTATATTAAAACGTGGCCATTTACCAGTAACTTACCAGCACCTTGTCAGAACTGAACAAGCCTCTTGAGTGGTGAGACGTTTTCACTCTTAAAAACTTTTGTCCTGTTGATGGAACCTACCTGGACAAATGAGGGATTACACAGACTCACATATTTACATTTAATTTGTCAGTTATCAATGCAAACTATTGGATGTTCCTGATTTAGAAATAATGGCAATACTTATAAATGATTTTAGTGTACTTGTCACCAAAATTTTTTCACCTACCCCGATACACATTAATAAAACATGAATCTATCTCTTCTCTGTACTTAGTTTGTTATTCTTTTTATCATAATATGAATTAATAATCTATGTGTGTCATGAAATTATAACTAAATAGTAGAAAAGGCATAATATGTCCTGTTGAAGATTTATTTAACTGTTTTTGCTCTTGTCTCTTGTCACAGACGGACAGGGCCGTGCAGTTGCTATTGGAGACAAGCGCGGACAACCCGAGTTACTACTGTGATTCTCTCAAAGCGTGTCTGGTCACCACCATCACCTCCTCAGGGCCCTCCCAGTCCACTATCAAGCTCGTGGCCACGAATATGATCGCTAATGGAAAACTAGCAGGTACATGTGAAATGAAACATCAACTTTAGACAAACAAAAGTGTACAATTTTGTCTCCCCAAATACACGCTTTTACACTAATTGGCCCAGTGGATTTGATTTTTTTCTGGAAATCTTACAATCTCTTCATTTGCTGGTACTGCAACAACAATACTTTGACTGAGGACTGTTGTAATATATGGAAATCTCTTTTTATCAAGACCTAACATGCATAATAATAAAACTGTTATCATGCTTTAACGCCTTATTAAGTCAAACTAAAAAACGAAAATAATATGGCTTTACTAGAACTATTGGATCTGCACCAACTATGTAGATGTTTTATGAATTAGCATCTCTAGTTATTCTCAAGTTATTCTCAAGTGTTCTTCCACAGAGTTATAGCTGTCATGATTTGCTTTACCCACAGCAGGAAGAAATTAATGAAAGAAACCCTCACTACTTTTACAGACAAAGCTCTATTCAGTATACACTTCTCAGCACTATGGAGCCATATTGACCGCCTTACTCTATTGACCATATATAAGACTTACATTTGTCTCTTTGTGTCTCTGTCAGAGGGGGTCCAGCTGTTGTGTTTGATTGACAAGGCGGCAGATGCATGTCGTTACCTTCAGACCTATGGGGAGTGGAACCGCGCTGCTTGGCTGGCGAAGGTAACGCAGCATGAAGCATCCATCAGCAGGAAGCAATGTTTACCCCATGCTTATATTTACTAGGAGATGAGATGTAGAGTGTATACCTGGAATATGTCATCATTATAACAATTTTGAGACCATGTGAAAACAAATTGGCCTCTTTAATGAATTTCTAAAAAGCTGTTCATTAATTCCAACAACTGTAGTCACTGATGCGATAAACCAGCCCTGATATAATTAATATGAAGAAGAAGAAGACATGTCTCACTCTCTTTCTTATTATCTTCTTAAAGATATGATGGCAACAAATACACAATCAGGCTGTTTTATACTTGCACGCACTTCTTCCAACTTGGGTCTATACTAGGACTAATACTTTTACTAAATTAGAACAAGAACACAAATAAACTCAGTCTGCATCAGGTCTTGGCTCAAGACAGGATCAAACCAGGATACTGCCCTATATCATTCTTTTTTACAGTATTTTGTGAGCTAAAGGTACTATTTTTAATAATTCGTGATACCTTAGTTCTTTTTAGGGTCCATATTTGAATGTAACCAGTTTGACGATGGTCTTTGATGACTTCCAAAATGATTGAAAAAGAAAATAAAGAAAAATAAAACAAGTAGACCTATTAATATTGTATTGATTTGAACCCATTTTCACTCTGTTCTGGTTTAACAGGTGCGTCTGAACCCGTGTGAGAGCTCGGACGTCCTGAAGCGTTGGGCAGAACACCTTTGCTCTCCTCAGGTCAATCAGAAGTCCAAGGCCATCCTGGTGCTGCTGTCTCTCGGCTGCTTCTACAGAGTGGGAGAGATGCTCCACAGGTGAGGCTCAGTGACAGTATCTGTGAAGTATTTTCATGTATTGAGTTGCTTTAAGTACTATATTGTTAATCCACCCCATACTGTTTTTGAGTTAATTGCCTGACCTTGTAGTGTCACCTGCTTATCTCCATGGTGATAGACACTTTAAATGCCATACTGTGGATACATTTCAACATCTCCATCGACAAAAGCAGGTGGCGGACACTTCACCAGAATAATTTCATAGTCTCCCTTTACATTTAAATGAGTCTTTTGGCCTTAGTGGACTATTGATCCACCATTTGTCCTCTCACTGACAGAGCACTTAGCCTTTACAGTATTAGAAGATGAACACAAGGTTGATGTATGCTTTAACTTCACACCTGTCAAGGCTAAACTGATGATACAAGTTAATAACACAATAGCTCTTTCCTCTCTTCTCAATTACCTCTCTGTGCCCTCTCTGTCCATGTGGGGGCAGTATGCGTCAGTTTGACCGGGCCGCCCTCTTCATCGAAGCCTGTCTGAAGTACGGGGTGATGGAGGCCAATGAAACGTCCAATATCCTTTTTTCAAAACGCCATTACTGCCCCGGAGGTACATTTACAATAATAATATATTTTATAAATCGTATTAACTTCATCCTTTTCTGCAGACGAGCACTGAACACAGGAAGGCTTTTACTCAGAAGGGGCAGATGAACCTCCTCTATCAGGCATTAATAACACTCTTTAGCTTTCATCTTTCGCTATTATTACATTTTTATCACAAGAAGAGCTCGACAACTGTCTAATGCGTCTAGAAATGTGTTATCAAACTGAAGTAGCACATAATAATAAGTAAAGAGACTGCTCACGAATTGACAGGTCATCCTTTCATTACTTTTTCATGTATTCAAGTATCTGAACAAGTTTTTTAAAAGGTAAGTTATGTAGCGTGGGCTCTTATTGGTTTAAAAAAAGGACTACGCTCACAATTGAACCTGGGTTGGTGGTGCTAGTGCCTTAACCTGCATATAGAGGTTACATATACGTTTTTTCTTATTCCCAGTATATGAACAGCGAGAGGGACTGATTAATAACTGGCTGCTGGTGCTGGGGTTTAGGTAGTGAGGATCAGATCAGATTCAGATCAGAGCGTCCTGTTTTTTCCACTACTGTTACATTTTCACCTTGCTTAACTGCTTGAATATGATGTCCTCCTTAAACAGTACAATATTTATCGCCTTCAGTGAACACAAACTTGACCCCCGGTTTGTTCATCGGTCAGTTTTGGCTCACATCCATCCAATGATAAATAGCGCTGGGCAGCTCTGGCCAAAGCTTGTCTTGTAAGATTTATCCGATCATATTTTTCAGTAAAATGTAGTTCTCGGTGTAACATGGATTAGAGTCACCATAAATTACATTGAAAAGTATTGAGTGATGATAGACCTTGAAGAAGACAAGTGCTGTACACTGAGCCTGCAAAAGATCATAACCACATAACAGAAAATTTTGCGTTTAGAAAATAGACAAGCTTGAAGTTTAAAGTGAATTTGACAAGGACGAAATTGTGACGGCCAAACAAATTAGACAGGGTGTCTCCAAAACTGCAGCTTCCATGCAAAAATTGGTCAAATTGCTAGAGAAGTTAATGATAGTTTTATGCTGGGTTTCAGTTGGCAGCACGGTATTTAAACCTATAATATTCACAGTAAATGGAGGTCAGTTAAAATTTCTAATAAACTCTAAGATGCATAGATCATTGCTTATTGACCTAAACGACCTAATAATTCAAATTGGTTCATTTAGTTCCTGTTCAAAACTGCAGAACTAATAGGCTTCAATTCTAGTAAAGTACAGAGTTATAGACAGGGACAGGGGGAAGGTGAAAACAGATTTTTTTCTATCTATTTAGTTATTTATGAGCACTTAAGTCTGAAGTGCAGGACAATACAGGATTACTCAAACATGCATAAATCAATCAAATACAACTCAAAGTGTTGTAAAGATTAGGGAACACTGTAGCATGGCTTTAAACCCTTTTTCTTTTTTCTCTTTTTTACATAATGTCCCCTTTATGGGCATTGCCACTAATATGCATGGAATCAATGGGGTAAACATGCTCCTCCCCCCATCTGGTAGTACGATATTCTGTATATTCTCTGATATTCTGAAAACACCTATACAGTGTCAAAATTACTTACCTGTACAATCTGTTTGAATCCAGAAGGGGTTGGAATTGGACCGTAGAGCCTGAAAACCTCCATTCTAACGTGGGGTGGTCCAACTTCAGCCACTAATTTGTATCACATCACGCACATTGAAAATTCTCTTATCATTCAGAACAAAATATAACTTATTTTTCCTGAGATCAATAACAATTTGGTGTTGTTTATTTCCTTTTGTTTATTTCCATGTTTGTTGAACAGAGCATGTGTCTCTGATTGGTTAATGCGCCTGCCAATCCGTCTGTGCCGTCTGGAATGGTGAAGACAGAATATGTTTCCAGACCCACTCATCTTTGTAAATTTTTGCCAAAACCTGTTATTCTGGTTGGCCAGGAAACAGAACTCCATCAAATATCACATTTTGCTGATGAGGGCTTGCATATTACATTTTTAATATTAGTAACTGGTTTGTATTACCTCCAAGGCTGTATTAGTCCTTGACCTTCGTTGCACATAAGCTGATCGAGGCTGCATTCCTGGACTACGCCCGGCTGCTGCGCACACTCGGGCTGAGAGAGGGCGCTGCTCTGTGGGCGTCCCGGGCTGGCACTGCAGGAGAGGCTCTGATGGAGGAGCTGTTTCAGGGGGAGGGCGGCGTCCCGGACAATCTACTGGCAGACGAAGAAGTGGAAGTAGGACTGGAGAGCACCGAGTGAGGAGATGAGATCAGGAGGATACTGCCCTTTAAGTGTGTGTAAACAACATTAACTGTGTTTGCTTTTTGATTATATAAGTTAAGATCTCAGTGTATTTAAATGACACCACCAAAATTGCAAAAGATTAATTTGGCATATGACATGACCAATATGACAGATAAAATGTGTAAATGCCACTTCTAATGGTCTATAATTTAGATATAGTTTGTTTTCAAATCAAGCAGATTTCTATTCATAGAGGAATTTGTTTTTACGCTGCCACAAAGACGTGGAGGTAGTTACGCCACCTTGTCTCCATAAAGATGTTATTGCTTTGCCTGGAATGTTCCACAGTACGCCATTGGACTTTTTTTTTTTTGCAATTACATTGAAAAACATGGATTCTTACTGAGAGCAGTGTTGCCTCTCTACACATCTGATGTGTAACTTGTCCTGGTTTTGTTGCCTACTTGTCTTCATGGAGTTGGATACATTTAATGCCATACTGTGGAGAATTCTAGTAAAAACAGTAACATAAGGCTGACTTTTGTTTCATCTAATTTAAAAAGCGTGTACAGTTTGATTGTTTACCAGACACATTAAGGGAGTACTACTACTACTACTACTACTACTACAGGTGCAGGCCACCCTCTGTGTACAGTATCTATGAACCCTTGTGATAAGTTTGATAGGAACAGCGCCTCCTACTAAAAAGAAAGTTGAATATGTCTGTGTCACTGAAGTGTGGTTGTGATTCATGTGTTTTTGCTGTTTGATATCACCACTGTGCGATGATGTGCAATTGTGTTTGCATGCAACATGTTGAAAACACTTCCCTCAAAGGTTGACTGGACTCACATGGTTCACTATTATTGTTGATGATTGTTTTATTTTTTATTAAATCGATTTTTGAATGTTTATTTACTAAGCTTTATTTTTTGTCCAGATCATGCAGTGTGTACTAGTCCCACCCTTGGATAAATTTAGCCTGATTTAAACCAAGAATGACTTTGATGTCAATTGTCCAACATTATCCTAATAGGCTCTGTCCTTCTACAGTACACCAGATATATTATTTGTTACAATTATTACAACTATGTGAATGTTTCCCATTGTGTCTTTTCTATCAAACAAATGCATGAGACTAGGTCTAGTCCCAAAACATGCACCATCGGTAAAATCCTCCAGCACTGACCGAGCCCAACTAAAGATCTGGAGACGGGTCCCTGGGCGCTGCACTGCCCCAGTGGCATTGAAGGATGGGTCAAATGCAGAGGACAAATTTCCTTATGGTGACAATGAAGTGTACCTTCCCTAAGCTCGTCTTTTGGTAGGTTTGGTCCTTTAGATTGTTGTAGACTATTTTTATGCATGACAGACAAAGAGAGGGGAGATTAGATTATATATATTTTAAAAATGCCCTTATTTTGTTATACACTCCATTTAACACAGTGATCATATTATGTCAGATTGAAAAAGACTGCCTCTATTGGTGTAAGTAAGACTCCTGACTTTACAACCAATTTCCTGAAAGTTTAGTTTTTGCACTTTTTTTAAAACACCAAATCTATTAGTTGTTTTGTTTTTTTAATTTTTTGATGAATATTTGATCATTTCCTGTACATCTAGCTGTGAATGCGTGACCAAAGCCTTGTAAAATTTCCACATTTTTCCACATATATTTCTAATTAGGCTGTTTTGGCCAATAACCCACTCTGTAGTTCATCTCTAACACTTGCTCAATAGTTGCGTTTCAATCACATAATTTTTAATGTGCATTTTGGAGATTTGCATAAGTAATGTGAGGTGAAAATGCAAAATATAACATTTAGAACTTTTAATTCACATAAAAGTTTATTCAGTCGTCCAGGTTGATTTTGATTTATGCTCATAACAGTTAAAGAGCATTTATTGAGCTGGAAACGCATTTAGTAAGAAGTCATTTAGTTTTATGTGTGTAAATGACACCAATTAAAAGTCTCGTCAAAAATTGAGATAAATACAAGCAAGTCACTGAATCTTACACAAACAATATAATTTCTGTAAACTCTGTGCAGTCCTTGTGTGGATATTTTCCTTGTGGTGCTGTGTGTTTGAATGGAGACTAAAACTTTAAACGTGGATCAAAGTGTATAACTGAATTCAGTGTTATTTTTGTATTATTCTGTGTAAGCGACAATAGATGAAGTAGGCTGTACGTGTCCTTTGGCCCAATACTCGGAAAGTTCATATCGTTACAAACCCATTGACTTTGAATCAACCGCACTGTAAAAAACATCAGCTGCCACGTGCGTCATTAATCTCTGCTGCTTGTCTGTAAAAACAAAATATTACCTTTGGGTCTTTGGAGAAGAAACGCCTCAAATGGGATATTTTGAAAAAAGAATTGTAACATTGTGTCATTATTTGTACTGTTTGTTTACTAAAGCCTAATGCTTTAAAATAAAATATAACAAGAGAAAAAATATATGTATATATGGATTACAATAAAAAGTTAACAATATAATATGTAGTCTTGTTTTATTCTTCAACAAAACATACTTAAATGTGCGCTAACGATTTTCCAAGTTATTGCTATTTCTGTAAAATTTTCCACAGTACGGCATTAAACTGAAATATTCCATTACATGTGGTTTTATTGCTAAAGTAACTAATAAGAGAAAAATGTGTGATCTTATTGAAAGCAGGTTCTCGTCTACACAGATCTGACATGTAACTTGGCAGTGAACCCTCCACCAGAAAACATATTACACGTTTAAACAAAAATGAATGAAGTAATAATAATAACTGGTCCATTGGTATTAGCAGCAGCAGTTGTAGTGTCTTCTTGAACTAAAGTACACTAAATTTAAAGTTTAGTTTTGTATTTATAGATTCACATGACTAAATAAGCCTAGATGTGCGTCTTCTACTCCTGTATTTCCAAATTGTTCTCGAAATGGTCTATTCTCAGATCAGACTTGGTTGGAGTCTTCAGAAGTTTGTGAGTCAAAAGATTGTATCAGTTTATTTGTAATAGCACAGCAGGACAGACAAGGTGAAGTATTTTCTCTGTACACTAGAAGACACTTCACCTGTTGAACACAAGAGGGCGCTGTTCCTCTAAAAATCCCACCATATACCACTGTTAATAAAACAGCCCATGATTAAAACAGGAGCTAATATATCACCACTCAGTTCCAGCCAGGTATATTGAGTTAGAATATTGGTACATTTATCAAGCTGTCTTTCCAAAGAATAACTTCCTGTTGGAACTGGTTGGCAGGATTAATGGCTTTGCTTTTTTTTACTCAGATGCCCCGCCAACAGCTGGCTGCAGCCCTATAGCCAGGTCTGTCTTTGAGGGCCTCACACTTATTCACCGGCCAGCGTCTGTTTGGTCCAAAAAGCAGAAGAAAACCATTTGCAGAGACGGAGGGTTACACAAATGAGTGGATTGTGCGGCTGTAATGGTTTAATGAATGACTGCCGGAGAGCGGGGCCAGACACTTGGAACGGGGACATCAGTATGCAGCATCTGTCCCACTGGAAGCACCATTTACAGGCACTACACCAGCAGAGGGGGCAGTGGGAGAAAGCTGGGCTCGAGTGAGTACTGTGATTTTGAATGGGAAAGGGATGCAGTTACATACAAAATGCACAAAGCTTTCAGTTAAATGTTTCTAGGCAAATGTGCCCATGTATCATCATTTTAGTAGTCCAATTTATGAAACAGCTGTGATTTTTAACCTTTTCATTGCCCCTGTGTATAATAGGGAAGTCAATATATTTTTCAGTTAATCTGTTATTGTGATTGGTCAGGTCAGGTTCTTAGGACAAAAAATATTTAAATGTGACTTTTATTTATTTATTTATTTTTTCAAATCAGTCTATTCTCAGAAAATTAAAACTTGTGTCATATTAACTGCTTTTTATTATTCCGAAAGTAAAATTTCACAAAGCTGTCCACAGAGCCTACTTGATACAATAGTGTAAACAGCAACATTGATCTAAGACAGCTTTATAATATAGATTCTTGTTTTTATTGTTTTTGAAACATGTTTTGAACCCAACACATGTGATCTGAAGTCTGATTTAGGGCAGTGGGTGGAGATAGGGGGTAGGTGAAAACTGAACTTTTACTGACCACTGAAGCCTTGGATGCAGGAGAATTCATTAAAATATAATGTGAGCTAAAGACGAGGGAGCACTAAAAGCTCATAAAGGTCAGTTTTACATAATATTTCCCCTTTAATTAAAACTTACAGTTTAACTAAGTTCAGCCACACAGCCCTCACTTCATCAATCTTTTTACACATCAGTCCATTTTCTCCTCTCTTCTAGTCACTCTTTCTTCTTTCTGCCCTCCCTGTCTCTCTTTCTCTCTCTCCCTTTCACTCTCTCTCTCTCTGTCTCGCTCTTTCTCTTTGTCTCTCTGTCTCTGTCTCTCTCTCTGCCTTTCTCTCCTTCTGTCTCTCTCCCTTTCTCTCTCTTACTCTCTCACCCTCTCTCCCTTTCACTCTCTCTCTCTGTCTCTCTCTTTCTCTTTCTGTCTCTGTCTCTCTGCCTTTCTCTTTCTTTCCTTCTGTTTCTCTCCCTTTCTCTCTCTTACTCTCTCACCCTCTCTCTCTCCCTTTCACTCTCATTTTCTCTCACTCTCTTTCACTCTCTCCCTTTCTCTTTCTTTCTTTCTTTCTCTCTCTCTCTTTGTCTGTCTCTCTCTCCCTTTCTCTCTCACTCTCTCTTACTCTCTCTCTCTCTTTGTCTCTCTCTTTCTTTGTCTTTCTCTCTCTCCCTTTCTCTCTCTCACACACTCTCTCTCTTTGTCTCTCTCCCTCTGCCTTTCTCTTTCTTTCCCTCTATCTCTTTCCTTTTCTCTCTCTTACTCTCTCACCCTCTCTCTCTCCCTTTCACTCTCATTTCCTCTCACTCTCTCTCTCATGCTCTCCCTTTCTCTTTCTTTCTCTCTCTCTTTGTCTGTCTCTCAGTCTCTCTCTCCCTTTCACTCTCTCTCCTTTTGTCTTTCTCTCCCTTTCTCTCTCACTCTCCCTTGCTCTCTCTGTCTTTCTCTCTCTCCCTTTCTCACTCTCTCTCATTTTCTCTTTCTCTCTCTCTCACAGTCTCTCTCTCCCTTTCACTCTAATGTTTTTCTTTCTCCCTTTCTCACTCTCTCTCATTTTCTCTCTCTCTGTCTCTCTCACAGTCTCTCTCTCTCCCTTTCACTCTCATTTTTTCTCTCTCTCCATTTCTCTCTCCCTTTCACTCTCATTTTCTCTCTCTCTCTCTCTCACTCTCTCTCCCTTTCACTCTCATTTTTTCTCTCTCCCTTTCTCTCTCTTACTCTCTCTCTGTCTCCCTCTCTCACAGTCTCTCTCTCTCCCTTTCACTCTCATTTTTTCTCTCTCTCTCACCCTCTCTCCCTTTCACTCTCATTTTCTCCCCCTCACTCTCTCTCCCTCTCTCTCCCCTTCTTCCCTCCTCTTTTCTTTTTCTTCATAGAGACTTGTGTTTAGACTTGTGTTTTTTTTATACTCCGTGCCAGCCTATATCCCACCGTCTCTCCCTCCTCACAATCGCTTCCATCTGCCCGCTGGCGTTCACCTTCGTGGGGCCTCAGACTCAAAGAGGTGGCGACAGAAAAACAAGATTAAATACATTTGGACGTGGACGAAAGAGCAGTGAGTTTTGTTTAAGAGACTGGGGCGGCTGGTGTTGCTTGCTCCGTACTGAGGAATTAACAGCCCGTTGTAAATGAATCGGTCGAGTTAGACTGAACCCCTATGTACTGCACACAGAGGCAGAGGCAGGTCACTGAGTTCCCAGGATCCTTCGGGGCCGTCGGAGGATTGTAAGTCAGGATGGGCAAGTCTAAACCTGAAGTCAGAGCTCAACAAATTCAACCTTTTATATCTGTGAGTTTGGCTGTGAGCGTGATCCATAGATTTAAAGTTTATGGAGTCTGTCTAAAAGTGAACAGCTATTGCATATTTATATTATTGGTGTTTTATTCACTCTGATAATAATAAGTCACATGCCAAGACTTTTATGAGTAATATCTCCCTAAATAACAGCGGCGTAAACATCATCATGATAAATATGTGTTGCATTTTGTGTATTTATTGTTTAAAGGGCCTGGATTACACAAAACTGACTCTTGTGAGCTTAAAGTCACGTTATAATCCTGTTACATCTTCAAAAACATATCTGGAGTTGTGATTTGTTTCATTCACACATTTTATGATCAGTCTGTCTACATCTCCAAACCTCAAAAATGCTCCGTTCCACCTTGTGATGTCATGAAGTGGTCAGTTTCAAGTTAACAGCTGCGTTTTGCCTTTTGTTCAGTAGAGATTGACATTTTTCAGGGCTTATCTAAAAGATTCCAGTGAAGGTGGGTGGAGCTTAAAAACACACTGCAGCACTTCCTGTATTACCACGTGACATCACAAGGTGGAATAGAGTTTTCAGTTCAGGGTTTGTGTGAATGAAACAAAACACAACTCCAGGTATTTTTGTGATGAGGAAACAACATAACATAGATCAGAGAATAGTGTAATATGAGCCCTTTAATGTGTCAACCAATATCTTAATCTAAATCTAAAGATACAGTATGTAACTTTCTCGAGATTTATTTTTTGCTATCTTCTAAAAAGTTCCATACTGTGTCTTTAAACATGTGTACGACAGCATATATAAAATACATTATCTCTGGAGCCATGTATAGATGCCATGATTATTGTGGGGCTACGCAGGAAAAAAAAACAACACTTTGAGTAGATTTGAACTCATTTAGGTTGATTAGATTTTAAGTGCGTACATTTCCCAGACTCCTCGGCCTCTTGAATGGGCAGTGTGACTGTTTTCACTCAGTGGGACGTCCTGAACATGTGCTCAGACCATTTCCACTTCTCTCACCCTGAGTTCACCTCCTGCTTCAGGCCAACATCACACTGCAGAGGAAGGAAACTACATGTCCCATCTGATAACTCTCTTAGACCGCTCTCTCCCCCTCTATTTATCCTCTATCCCCCTCTCTCCTCTCCCTTTCTCTCTTCTCTATCACCCCTGTCTCTCCCCTCTCTTCATGCTCTTTCCCTTATCTTTTCCTTCTTTCTTCCCTCTCTCTCTCACACGGCTTTCCCTCTTCCCTCACTTTCTCTTTATTCCCCTTTCTTTCCTCACTTTTTCTCTTCCATCTCTCTCCTTCTTCTCTCTCTTCTTTCTTCTTCTTCCTCCCTCGTTTTTCCACCCTCCTCTCTTTTCCACCCCTCTCTCCCCTTTCTATGCTTGCCCTCTTTTCCCTATCTTTCCCTTCTCTCTCCTTTCTGTCTCATCCCGGTTTCCTCTCTATTCCCCTCTCTTTCCCTTCTCTCTCCTTTCAATCTCATCCTACTTTCCTCTCTATATTCCCCTCTCTTCCCTCATATCCTCTCTTCCCTCCTCCCATCACTTTCTCTTCCCTCCTTCCTTCCTTTCTCCCCCTCTCTTCTCTCTTTTTCTTCTCCCACCCCCATCGTTTTTCAAACTTTCTCTACCCTCTCTTCTTTCCACTGTCTTCTCTCTCTCTCTCCTTTTCCCTCTCTCTATGTCTCCCCTTCTTCCTCCATTTCCTCTTTCTCCTCCCTCTCCCTCTTCTCTCACCTCCATCGCTTCGCAAACTTTGTCTCTCCACTCTCTTTTCTCCACTCTTCTGCCTCTCTCTCTGTCTCCTCTTTCCTCTCTCCCCCTCTCCACTCTCCCTCCCCCCCTCCTCCCCCCTCCTCCCCCCCTCCTCCCTCTCTCCTCCCTCTCTTCTAACCCTATGAGAAAGATGAGAGTATCGCCTCAGGCCTCTATTGAAGGTATAGGGGCTTCTTCTTTATCTGATCCTATTTAAGTGACTGTCAGTGTTTGGCCAGGCATATCCACAAAACAAGTGCACACTGCTTCCACTGAGACAGCAGTATTTTAGCGAGAGAAGGGAGGAACGAGGGGGCGGGGAGGAGGGTATGGGGGTTGGGGGGGTCATGAGGGTCCCACCGGATCTCTGCCCCATTGCACCACCATCACCAACTCTTATCAACTTCCACAAATGACTCATGAAAGGGAGAGAACACTGTGAACTGCTGGTCTTGTTGTTGTTGTTGTTGTTGTTGTTGTTGTTGTTGTAGTATATGTTAAAGAGCATAAGGTCAGAAATATGATTACTCTAAATAAATATTACTCTGACAGTGTTCAGCGTTTTATCTGGAACAAATCAGGAAGTAAATAAACCTATGTAACGTGCTGCATTTGATTCTACATTAAGCTCTTAAAGGGCCCGTATTACACTATTTTCTGATCTATGTTATAATGTTGTTTCCTCATCACAAACATAACTAGAGTTGTGTTTTGTTTCATTCACACATGTTTAACACACAAATCCTCCATATTTGGGCCGTGTTCTTCTCTCAAACTGAAAACACACTGTTCCACCTTGTGATGTCATCATGTGGTAATACAGGAAGTGCTCCACTGTGTTTTTAAACTAGAATTATTTGGATCATAGCAGCATTAGAATTTCCAATCTCTACTGACTAAAAGATTAAAGATAGCTTGAAAACTACCACTGCATGACATCACAAGGTGGAACAGAGCATTTTGAGCTTTGGAGATGCAGACAGACTGACTTTCTGATGTAATTGCTTCACTTTTAATGTTCCAGTATGGCATTTAACTTATTTATCTTCACGGGGATAAGCAGTTGAGGCTACTTTAGCAAGATTTGTCGAGAGGCAAGTGTAGATTTTTTATTTTTAGTTAAAAACCTGAAACAGAATAAACACAATATGGAACATTTTAACAGCGAGGTAAGGCACGTCTATTTGTATAACACAAATCATACATAAAGTAATTCAAAGAGAGAAGTGAGATGGTGTGTATATGCACTGCACCTATACCACTGAGTCACAGATTTACTAAAAATAAGTAGTAAACCCCAGTGATTTAGTTGTGCATTTCACTTAGATTCTCAAAGCCGCTTCACAATGTCATGGATAATTCACACACTCTCCATGTTTAGTTTAGGATTTTTATTCTACTTTTGTGCCTCTGTTTTGTTAATTACAGAAAACTATAATTAAGTGACTTACTTAAGGGCATGTTAAACTCTTAAGTCAATAATTATAGTCCAATTATCCCAAACTGTACTATTTTGCATTGTTCATGTTTGAATGTTTATGTAACTAAGCAAAGAGGAATCAATGGCGTCTTTGTGAGTGTGTTCGGTGTGGTCTACTGTCGCTGTCTATATGTGGCACAACAAATCCTCCGGGTACAGACAGATGTGTGATAATAGGCTGTTCATTCAGTGACAGGAGCAGACTTCAATGCACTGAAGCATCATGGGAAATAAGCAGTGTGGCGGAGGATTAGCAGCTGATGATGTTAATGTCAAGTGGAGTAGGAAATCCTCGCTGCTGTGTCAACAATTACACAGTCATTGCCAGTTTGCTGACAGGCCTAATGCCGTCATGTAGTGTTTGGTCCACTGTGCAGGCACAATAGGCACTTTGTAAATCAACCAACCAACCAACCATAATGTGGATTTATGTATTTAAAATGTTGTTTCCACGAAGCAACAAGTTAAGCCCTGGTTCTTCTTGTTTGTCCCAGGGCTGCGGTGGCTCCTCTGTTATTAATGAGTGAATGATTTTAAATATCTGCCACCTGCTCACTTCCCTGGAGATGTTGTTGCTTTGCCTTGAAATCCTTAGTGTTTTTAGTGTTCATTTACCTAGATAAAACATATATTCTCTATGTGAGTGGGCTCCCCTCTGCATAGATCTGACCCGTAACTTGATCTGGTGGAATCAACTGCATGTTTCCATCAAGATAAATAAGTAAAGTGTCGTACTGTGGAATATTCCAGGCACAGCGGACAAGCAGGTGCCACTCCTCCACCTGAAAAAGTTACATATAGCAGCTTTTAAGTGTCCCTCAATGTGCTTTAGCTGATAGACATAAAATTAGTATGAAATCTATTGATGAATGTCTCTTCCCACTCTTCTCCCTCATTATCACCTGGTGTTGTAAAGACTGACAGGTGGACCAAAGATTCAGACTTGAGAAACAGTTTGAACAAAGTTTATTTACAGATACAGGAGTGTGATTGAAGGTAGACAGAGCAGACAGTTGGGAGCGGTGTCGTGTGCTGAAGTCTTGGAGCAGGTCGTGGGTCGCAGGGTCAGAGGCTGGGGTGTTCGTACCAGACGGGGAGAGCTGGGTCGGAGACGGAGGCGCAGTGTGGTTCCAGGGAGCGGGATCGTGGTGGATACACAAACAAATGGCAAGGAAGGTTAAGTGTCTTGCCTAAGGACACAACTACAGCATTCATCTGTGGGAGGTAGATTCGCGCCGCCAACCTGTGGGTCAGTATATCTAACCACTCAACCGACAATGTTTACATCAAGAGCGGGATTCCAAATTAAATAATAATATCATTTAACTTAATATATAAACTATCCAGTAGAGCAGAACATATTTGACCATTATAGTTAGTCTGAGCTTCTCTTCACAGCCCCTCGTGTAAAGTCCTGTGTAACCTGTCTCTTCCTGTGAGCCCTGACTCTGCCCCACTGTCAATGGGGTTTCCCAACCTGAGGGGCGGATACCTCTGTTTTTTGTTTCTCTACAGATCCTCTGTGCATTGACCGGACAGACTGGACCCATGAGGAGACGTCCCAGGACCATGGGGGAAGACTGTCAGAGTATTAGCCCATTTTGACTTCACTCCTCTGGGTACAACCAAACCCGACCTGCTCCTAACCCAAAATCCCCCTCCCTTGGACCTGAAAACAAAACATCCGGCAAGCGGTTAAGTTGAAATGGCAATTAATCAAATGTAAATAGTATCTACATTACAGTCTAAAGTCATAAGTCATGTGCTTTCGTTTTTGGTTTTACTCTCTTGACAGAGCTCCCCAGAGACTGTCCCTCAATGGCCACCGTAAATTATGCCAAAGTCAGGTGTATTTTTACATGTGTGCTGCTGGCCCACTGTCAAAATAAAGGTAATAGAACAAGTCAACATAACTCGCTGAGAAACTCCATATTAGGGCTTATGGTTTAAACATCTATGTTTCTGTCAAATGAATATTATTAAAACTAAACACAGCAATTATCCACTGTTATTATGTGACTATGGAAAAAGTAATGGAGGTAATGGAGAATGTATTTATAATTTGATCAGATGAAGAAGCTAAGGCTCATTTTTGGGTCATGTAAGATGATTTAATAAAAGGTACACTATGTAACTTTTCTGGTTGAGGGTCCACTACTTGTTTCTTTCTGTGGAAATGTTATTGTTTTGCCGGTAAAGTTTCACAGTATGGCATTTAACTTATCTGCCTTCATGGAAACAAGTAGATGATGCCAACCAGGCTAAGTAGAGAATATTTCAGTTCAGAGTTGATCCTGCTCACAGTAAGAATATTTTAAAAGTATTTAGTTTTGAGAAATAAACACATCTCTAATCCTACAAATAGATATGAATAGATTCAAGATATAACCTATAGTTAATCCCACACGTTGGAAAATTACAGGCAAAACAACAATATATCTGTGGTGACAGGCCCCCAACCAGGAAAGTTACATAGTGCACCTTTTAAAATGATTAAAGAAGACCTATTGTACTTGTGTCTGCTCTATAGCTATAATCTATGACACTTGTATGACGGTTGCAGTGAAAACAGGGATTGTATGACGCCTTGAAAATAAGATATTAAAGATTGCTCAAACATGCACGAATCGCTCCAAATACAACTTCAGGAGAGTAAATAGATATTACATAGATCTACTATTATTTGAAACCCTTACTCAAAGTTTTAAATGTTGTCTTGTGGTTGCAAGACAGGTGCACTATGGTGACCAACAATTGAATTTGCTAGAAAAGTTCAAGTCCTGTTCGAGTACATTTTTCAATTTTAAATTATACCCCAAGAGTAAAGTTGTTACTATAAAATCAAATTGAATTAACATGTAATCCCTTTCCACTTAGGTCTTAAATGGCTTTAGGCGCTGAATGCAGTAGCGATGCATTAGTGGTTTTACTGTAAATCAAATTATGGTCAAAACATTTGAACATTTCACATAAAGTGCTGAATATATATCACATTAAAACCACATCAGCACAAAAACAGTGCACCGGGCCAATCGAGTCATTCTTTAAATTCCCCTTTCAGACGTAGACCATCATTTGTTTACTCTGTATTTTGGCTGCAGGCGACTCTTTCCTCAACTTTCTCAGACTATAATACACTGCCTGCTACAATAACACAAGAATCCTATAGCTCCACTTTAAACACTGAGAGGTCTGCTCAAACCATCAGTCTGAAATATCCCATTTTGTCGCTCCCTGTGCCCCATTAAAACACTGCCACACAGACCACCCCATCTGAGGCTGCATTCATGAGCATGTCCTCTGTGTTTAATTATAGCGTCAAGTCTCCACAAGAGGGCAGCACAGGGCTATGCAACTGTACTCAACTCAACTCTATTCAACTCAGATCTTCTCTAAACAACTTTATGGAGTTCAGATTGTAGGTGGCATGTTCATACTTATTTTTTTTATCAGATGGGGTCAGATTTAAAGGTACAGTATGCAACTTTCTGGAGGCAACATCACACCATGACTCAGAGAGGATAGAATGTTAAACTCATCTTTGGACCGTTCGCCATTGAGACAGATTAAGTTTTATGCCATACTGTGGAATACTATAGCATAATGAACAATGTCTTTGGCCTCCTGCTTGTTTCGAGTTTTTCAGTCAAATAAAAACAACCAAAATGAAAAAAAAGCTTGTATTTTTGTCTATTTTTTTGGCAAAAGGTTCATTTAAAGTTCTATTTCTGCATCCCACTTAATAAGTAACAACGTAAGGATTTCTTGCTTAACAAAACCTGATTTAAATAGACAGTTGGTGTAAGTGAAGCAATAATAATAATTTGCAAACGTTATCAGTCAAATCTTGTAATCGGCACACGCACTTTCACTTATACACAAGCATATTTCAACACAGGAGGCAAGGAGGGTGAAGTGTCTTGCCCAAGGACACAATAACAGTATCCTGCCACCGCACTGCTGCAGCTTGTGTTTTCAGCAGTCTCCCATCCCAGTTCTAACCAGGCCGGGCATGCTTAGCTTCTGAGATCAGACGAGATCGGGGCGGTGCAGTTCAATTTCTCACTGGTGTCAATCTGTTTTTGTTGTGATTTATTTTATCTAAGCACATCAGTTATCTGCTAGTGGAATTAAAATAGTTCCCTTGAAGTTGGAATAAAAATCAGGTGATGCAAATGAGAAAGTGCTGCCTGCAATTGTCAGGATAAATAACACAATATAACTTTATAACTTTATAAGCTCTTTGTTGTTGCAGCCTCACAACAGCAGCGTTCAAACACACCCTCACAAAATCCAGATTAGGTCAGCGCTCCGTCACTCGGTCCTGGGAGTGCTGTTTGATGCAGAGCAGCTGAAAGACTCTGCCACTCTGTAAACGCATGACATCAGTTTTATATCAGAGAGACAGTATAACCAATGAGAACTGCGGAGGAGAGGATGAGCGAGGGAGAGGAGAGGGGGAAAGAGAGAGCATAGACTTTATGTATAAGAGGACAGGGGATAAGTGAGAGGAGGACATGGGAGGGCCTGGTCTGACACTGTCCTGTTGAGTTATGTGTACAGTAATACTTTTAGATGGGCAGGGCAAGATACTGCATGTACACCAATGCTCCGACATATTATAGTCCAATGAAAATGTGTCGCTTCTTCTGAGGAAATCAAATAAGTTATGTTTGTACGACAAGATGTACATGTGTCTGGTGCAACTAGGTAAAGATTCAGTACATGCATCGCAAATAAAAAATTGAATTCGGTCAAGTACACAAACGTTTTTTAAGAGTGAATGCTTTTTATCAATCATCCAAGTGCTTCTTCATTTCTGAGAACCTTGTCAGAACTGAAGAATCTTTGAGTATTTGCATATTCAACTTGTTGGTTCTTGCCCAAAGAGTAAAACTAAGCAAAGACTAATAAGGTCATCACTTCTAAACTCAATCAGAACAAAGAACTAAGTAAGAAATAAAGAACAGCTAAACACGAGCGCCAACAGAAAGACCAAAACAAGCACTTTGACCAATGCACCACCAGCTGTGCATGAAACCCACTTGGAGAACCCTTGATGTAATAATCCTTGTGATGGTCAAGCCACAGCCTGGACACCACACACATTACAACCTGAATCTGTGCTGTGTGTTTCACTGCCCTTGTTGCAAACTGGCAGTCCCATGAAAAGCAGGAACAAAGAGTAGATTTTCCTTTTTCCTGGAGCGATGAGGTCCGGCCCTCGGAGGAAAAAGAAATGGATCTTCTCCAAATGCCACCGTGGGTGCGCTAATGCTGCTTTTGTTACTAACACTAATTCTATTATGCTAATAGAGGGTGAATCCAAGCCTGCTTTCTTTCCTCTTTTCCTTGCTAGCTCCATGCTTGCTCCATGTGCCCCCACCCGAACGCTTCCGGCAGAGAGCGAGCTGTTAAATGGTCCCTAGAGGCCCCTGGCAGATTAAATGCAGGGTTACACAAGGGAAAGAAAGTTACCAAATAGATTTAGTTTTTCTTCCTGTCACTAATGTTTATCTACGTCGCAATCGCTTTAAATGCATCTGGGCAGTTTTGCAAGCTCTTTTATTTTATTTTATCAATAGGGGCATTGTTTGTAAATCAGCAGCAGATGTGATAATGATACAAGTAATATGGTCAGACTGTAAATACAAGAGAGATTTGTGGACTTTGGTGATGTGTGCTGTGCTGGACTGAGAGATGTAACTGATATTGTTTTTTACTTGTATCTTTACTGCACTGTCCCAGGATATGTGTTTGTTTTAGACCATAATTAACATTCTGAAGAAATAGTAAGTTACTGATTTTAAGTGGGCCATGAAAGAAAGTTATTATTGTCTGGAAGAAAAAAACCCAAAACTTGTAAGATAGGGCTTAACATAGCAGTTCTAGCCTCAAAGGGCCAGTTCTTGTTTTGGATTTTATGTTTTATAGTTGTCCCTAAACAGGCGAAGGCTGACAAATTGCGCTGATCCACGGGTGAAGATTGCTGTTGTGTCCTTGGGCAAGACAGGAGTGTGTGTGTGAATGGATTCGTGGCTCCTTGATGTAAATTTGACCATGTACCATTTACAGATCTATACTGGAAACCTGGACGGAATGCTGTAACTTCACCGTTGCAAGAATGAGCCAGTGTCTTGGTGGTAAGTATCATTATCATTAATTATAAGAATATACATATACACAGATTTCAGTCTAGACAGAAGTGCAGCCTTGTCATGCTAGTCCCATTATTAGCATTTCGAAAGCTTGAAAACAACATGCAATTCATTGTGGTAAAGCATAAAAAGCTATTTGCCAATAACGATATTTTGTAATTCAAAGCTGTGTATGTTTACTTGTTGTTGCGTTTCTCATGGTTGGGTAAAAGTCTCGGTGGACCCTTAAGGCACGCTACAACTCAGTAATTATATTTATTGTTCAGTCCATAGGGTCTCTGCATCTTCTGGGCAACGTTGGACGCCCCCCTAATCCTCCAAAACTGGGCACACCTCCAACAGCCCTCTTTTAAAATGTCATGCTTTGTCATCATTAAATGCTATGAATCACATTTTAAGGACAAGCTTAAGCAAAACATGGCAACTGGCAAACATGGCAGTGATAAATCAGAAATAATGAAACAGCGCTCTAAGTGAAACCAGGAGGGCCGAGCAGAGGATTGTGGGTAACCTGATAGGGCAGGAGGCAGGAGAGCTAGTAAAGGCCAGCCACATCGCGACATGGAGCCCACAGCGGAGGTCTGCAGATGGGTACATTCTTCTGCAAAGACCCTGGGAGAGTGGATTGAGACATCCGTAGTGTTTCGCAGAGGAGATAGGGTTCGCTATAGTCAAAAAACATGCTGGACAATAAACTACCCCAATTATATTTTTGCTGCTAAATGTGCAATGAAAGATGCACTGCGCAACTTTTCTGGTGGCGATATCTCCATGGAGACAAGCAGGTGGTGGAGTATAACCACAGAAGGTAAGCAGTGCACCTGGGTACAACACCTGAAGTTTCACTCGAAAAACCTGAGCAGGCAGATCCATTGGCCTACACAGGGGTGTCAAACTCAAATACACAGTAGGCCAAAATTTTAAATTGAACAAAGCCGCGGGCCAAGATTGAACAAATGAACCTTTTAATATGGAACCAAACAAGTTTTGATTTAACAATGAATATTGAACAAGCAAGGCTTATATATCTTTAAAGTGCAGGCATGCAAAATCGAGTTGCTAATAATACTACTAATAATAATAGTAGTAATAATAATAATAAAACATATCAATGGCATATTAAATAGGCCTTGGAGTAGCAAGAAAAAGTGCATAGAAAATGTATTTACTGCTCATTTTGTGACACACTGATCTACTCTGATGCGCCCAAGCCAGATACCTGGCATCTTTTCTTGGATGCCAATTCATCAATGTTGGGGCTCAGGGTTTGAGCTGAAGAAACCTTCATTATTGAACAAAGGTGTTCGTCAGTTAGACGTCTCCTGTGAGACGTTTTCATCATCTTCATTGAGGAGAAAAGTTGCTCACATAGGTAAGTGCTACCAAACATGGAGAGCAATTGAGCAACTTCGGTGCGGAGCTGAGGCATCGTGTCAGGGATGAACTGTGGAAACTGTGCGGCCCCAACAGCGTCAAATTTTGACTTCAGCGTTTCATCACACTGGAGTTCAATCAGCTCCATTTGGAGGTTAGTCTGCCTCTGTCCTAACTGATGCGCCAAAACAACAGCAGAGCATTATGGGATTTGTAATATAAGCGGTGAATGCGGTGTTACAGCCCTGCCACCGTATAATACCGGTGGGCCAGCTCTAATATTAATTTGAAATTGCCTTGCGGGCCAAATATAATTACACTGTGGGCCAAATTTGGCCCACGGGCCAGAGTTTGACACCTATGGCCTACAGTGTTTCCAGCTCCCACACATGACTGCTCTTAACCCACCTCACCCCCAGTGTTTGTGTACACTGGTGTATGACTGGGTGGGTTCCTTGATCTTAAGCACTTTGAAGGTGGAAAAGCACAATATAAAAATGTAACCATTTACCGTGACATATTAACAAAACTCTGGAGGGGTCTTCATATTCTTATGCTAAACTGTGCAACTGAAACATGTTTTGTTGAGCAAAATCTCACTGCAAGATTTCAACTGAACTACCTTTTGGGTCATTGATAGCTCAGATGGCCACCGTGCTCGATGTGCTTATGCTCATTGTGAGAGGTCAGGGGTACAGCACAGAGTAGCAGCCTCATTACTGTCAGACACTCCCGACAGAGCTGTTGCTAAAGATGTAGTTTACCCAGAGATTAGTTTAAAGGTTGTAAATTACCTTGGAAATAAAAATATACCACAATTATTCTCAAATTTATGTGTGTGCAAAATCTGAGCCAGTACTTGGCTGCCTTTGTGTCTCCTGCACTAGACTGGGGTCAGTTTTAGTAGATTGGCTTTCTATGATTGTTGTATTGGCTAACAGTGATATTTGCAGCAGTGCCACAAACACTAAACTATACTACACAGAAAGAAAGGGACAGATTGTATTTAAACTAGACTTGAAGCATCCATTTAGTGGTTGATTGTAAAATGCCCGATATCTACAGCATCCTGACTAAAAGCAGTATTTTGGCTCATGCCACATTGATATGTGCAACACTCTGAATTCTACACATTATCAATCTAGGATGGCTCTCACTGACAGTGATCAGAAAATGCAGAACGTCATGACAATTATTAGGATCTGTTTCGTTGAAACCATAGACTGTATATACTAGCTGCAGCGTTTCAAATAGGAAGTGATCATGGGCGCTTCTGGCTCCATTGAGTCTGGCTCCATTGAGTCTGGCTCCAATTCACTTTACGTTGGAAAATTGTCATCTCTGTCTCTGTAACTGCTGCAGTGAGTCTCATCATTTTTCTTAAAATGTTCATATTAACCTGCCCTACATGATCCTGGCATTTTTATTGCACTATTGTGTCAAACTATAAACATTAATAAGAGACAAATCAGGTGCCTTCTTTCCCCGAGGTCGCTCCCGCTAGCGTTAGCAACAAGTTTGATTGACAGCATTTCTAAGCACCCGCTCCCTGCTAAGCCAGTGGTGCGGACGAGAAAGGGCGTTACCTCCATCAACCACTTCACTCCAGATTGGCTCTTTGCCTGCTCTGATACTCGTGGTTGAAATGCCAAATATGGAACTCGACTCCAAATTCGCCGCTATAACTGCTAGCCTCGAGCTTCATTTGGCTGGAGCCGAGCGCTATAGGTGACGTCGCAATCCCTTAGTCCACTTCTTTATACACTCTATGGTTGAAACGTCAAACAGAGGAACAAAAGATGAAGAAAAGCACAGACATCTTCCCTGTCCACAATTGCACAAAGTGCTTACTTTCAGCATGTGTTTCACAAACAAAATAGTCCATATTGATGCTAAAACAGGCTGGAGTACGCCCTCTTTCACTCTGGAGCACTTCGCCTTTGGCTTCCGCACAAACCTCAATGTTGCTCTGTGATTGGTCCACCCACTCGATTAACCTCACAGTGGGGCACACCAAGATGGATTCTCTTGAATTTGTAAACTCACAAATATCACGAGAATCCAACTTACTAAACAAGGTTACAAAAGCAGGGGAAAGAGTACTGAACATGTGTATTCAAGTAAAAGTACAGCCCCATGGATAAAAAATATACTCTATTACTGCTGTCAAATTAGCATGTAAAAGTAAAAAGTCTGCATGAAAAAAATTATTTAATTTGATTTAAACCACAATCCGCATGTTTTCTAAGGTCTGGCCAATCAAATTAGATGATACAGTATAGTCTTATGTGTTTGTATGTTTATGCGTTTGTGTTTGTATAAAGAAGCAGAGACAGTGCTGAGACAGTTGTGAGACAGTTGTGAGACAGTTGTGAGACAGTTGTGAGACAGTTGTGAGACAGTTGTGAGACAGCCGTGCATTAGGACAATTGGAACTTGATTTAAAACGTAAGTACAATTTCATACTAGAATCACACTTGATTAAAATATTTAAAAATCTACTCAACATAGCACAATAAGCCAAAGAAATCTTCTGAATTGCCCTAACGTATTTGTAATGAGTTACTTTTCACCTCTGATTTGATGTTTCTATTACCTGTCTTTTAGTATCTCACTCATAACTCAGAGCTGTTCCTTTTATGAAGACATACAGACCAATCAAGTTGAGAGACTGTTCTTGACCTTATTGGATGTATAAATATCTAATCAAGATGTACGAGCTGTCCTTTTAATGCTCCTAATCCACATTCTCCTGTCTTTTAAGGAAACTTCACTGAACATTTTTCTACTCCACGTCCAGTGATGGCCGATTATCCGGGACTTAGTGTATTTTAAGCCATGTGCATATAAGGGGCCTCACTACTGTGCGAGCCATAAAGGGCAGCAGAGTGTGAGCGATGATCCATGCGCCAGACACCGGTGGACTTTTTCTCTCCAAAAATGATATAAATTCCTTCACTTTGTAATAAGTTTGGCTCATGGAGGAGCTATGTAGGTAAGAAGTGTGTCAGGAGAATGGATGGTTGCGTCCCAGACTGGCCAGCTAATAAAGAAGGCAGTTAAGTATAAGGAGGGAGGGTGAAGCGAATGCATATCATCTTTCACTCCTCGCTATGGGTTGTCATCAAGGCTAAATCAGCTTTGTGCTAAATGTAGCCAATACACAAAGCTCTGTCCACTGCTCAGTACACAGAAATGGGATTAGAAAAGGACTGGAAAAAACGCAGTCCAGATAATACCCCAAGAGAAATAAGGTAGTACTCAATAACAAGAAGAAGTAAAATGATTGATGAAAAGAAAATACGCTTGAAACGGTTTAAAAGTTTTGGACATATGTGTTAAAGGTGTACTATGTAACATTTAGTGGAGGGAGGGGAAGCGGGAAATGTTCCACAATACAGCAGTCAACAGATTTATCTATTAGCATTTATTAATTTAAAACCATTAAAACATGCATTGCTACGAGCGTGGTCGCCTCTCCACAGACCTGCAACTTAGCCTGGTGGTGTCACCTACTTGTCTCCATGGAGATATATAAGTTAAGTGTCATATTGTGAAATATTCAAGGCAAAGCAATGAAATCACTATGGAGACAAGCAGATGATGGCCCTCCTTCACCTGAAAATTGACATTGTGCAACTTTATGACAAAATGTAAACAGGATTTTTATAATTTTTTTTCTAATAGTAATGAGACACATTGAAAGACTGGATTCCATTGGAAATATAGGCTAATGATATATTACAATAAAACACTAAAAATAATTCAGTACATAAACATTTGCTGTATGGATTGCACAATTTTTCAAAACATCATTATACAACCAAGTGGACCTAAATTTAACAGTTCCCAGCATGCCCCTCTCTCTGGGCCCTCACAATGAAAATAGCATTGGACATGGTGAGGGATGTGCATGTGGCTCAAGTTTCTATTCTTTTTGAAGTTTTCATCGTCAATAAATTGTGAGATGAAGCCGATTAGTAAAGTGTATTTTGGCTTCTTCTCACAGTTGGGTGACCTCTGTGTGTTGTGTGTTGACATGTAAAGAGGTTGTTCTTGGACGATACTTCTGCTTTTCAGAATAGGAGCTGCACAAAGATAAACATTGTGCCAATAAAAGAAAAAGGAACACTGTACTTTTGCAGGTTAATATAGTGCATAGTGACAAGATAACAAGTTCCCACCGTTGCCTTGAGTTACAGAAAATAAACCTATAAAACATTAAAAGTTCTAAAGTCCATGTTGATTTAACAGTTGCTCAAGTTTGTTTTGTTAAAATCAAAGTAATGACTCCCCAATTATTATTATTATTATTATTATTATTATTATTATTATTATTATTATTATTATTATTATTATTATTATTATTATTATTATTATTATTATTATTAATTTATTTATTTATTTATTTATTTTTTAATTTAAAAAAATTATTAGTAGTCGTAAAAGCCAAAGTTAAACCTGTCAACTGGGCAAAATCTTGTAGGAGTGAAGACGCTTCACTGCTCATCCAAACCGCTTCTTCAGTTCTGGTCAGATTACTGGTGGACACTGCCTTATATCTGTCTGAAGGGAGGAGCCGGCAACACTGAAACTGTAAACAGCTATTGTCTCCAGTTTCAATCTTAATGGCCTCCAATTAACCTTTGACGGTCCTAAGGGCTCACCCTATTGTTCTCTTTGTTCCTTTTGTTTGCTTTGGGTCTGAGGATGGGGTTATAGATGTGGGATAGATTATGTCTCAGGTCCCCATTTCTGTCTTCACTCCTACAACGTTTTGTCCAGTAGACAGATTTAACTTTGGCTTTTACTATGTATTATTATTATTGTTGTTGTTGTTATTATTATTATTATTATTATTATTATTATTATTAGGCCCGAGCCCCTACAGGGCGTAGGGCCTATTGCTTCCGCAACGATGAGTGCGAAGCACTCATCGTTGCAGACTGTCTTCACGAAGTTGCGCGCGAAGCGCGCAACTTCGTGGCAGCACCGCGACCATGCACAGACTCCTGTGTCCTAGCAACCCAAGCCGTAGGCATGGGACATGCATATTTGTTCTTGCTAGCATGTCAGCGTCAACAATGAGTCAATGGGCGAAGCCCATTGACTCATTGTTGACGCTGACGCAGCGCGAAGCGCTCATGTCTCCAAACACACTCCTGGCATCGAGCCCTATCCAAGCCCCCATGCCGCAGGCATGGGCCATCTTTATTACTGCTAAAATGAATGGAAGTCAATGGGAGGTCAATGGCGGACCCCGACGTCATGGCGAATGACGAGCGCGTTAGCGCTCGTCATTCGCCATTGACCCCACGGTGACGTGGGGAAAGTCGAGAGCTTTCAAAAAACGTATAATATGTCATTGTAATGTTATCGGATATATTGTTTTTGCTAAAAATATTATTATTTTTTTTTTTTTTATTTCTTCTTCCTTCTGCTCTTTGAGCACTAATTTGACCCCCTAAACATATTCAAAAACTCACCAAATTTTGCCCATCATTCAGGTCTGGCGAAAAATTTATTTTTTTATATGGTGCATCATTGGGCATAAAAAAATGGCGCGACAGCGCCCCCTGCAAAAGTCAAATTTTTGACGTCAATGGGAGACGTCGACGTCAACTTTTTCATACAGCCACGAAATTCGGTACACGCATTCTTCAAGTGATGCCAAACAAAAAATATTATTATGGCCACGCCCCCTGACACACCGGAAGTCGGCCATCTTGGATTGAAAATTCCAAAATGCTGAGTCAGCGTTTTCGCTGACGTCGCATTTTCGTCAACTCCTCTGAAGGCGCTTCACCTGCAGGGCTGAAATTCACTGTACATCATCTAGACAAGTGGGGCATCAAAAGTTATCCAATTTATGATGATCCCTATCACGGTTTCCGTGCGGCGAAGCCGCAAAATTCCATCGGAATTTTTGCAATTTTCAAATTTCAAAATTTGCTCCCGTTTGCGCATGCAAAGTCCGATTTGGCTCAAATTCAAATCAGTTGTAAAACTTATGGGCCTAAAGCTACTCATTATGACAGAAACTAAATTGGCGCGATAGCGCCCCCTACAGAACATCTAATAAATTTGTATGGAAGGCCGAAAATTTAGTTTTCCCAAATGTTACCAAATTTGACACAAAATTCCTTTGGGTCATCCCAATCAATAAAGTCAATCAGACCTATGTCGTCTTTTGCACCGTGTTGCCATGGCGATGCGCCAAACTGCCAATGTTATCCTAATGGGAAACCTCCCAATTTTTCCCATTCATGGGAAAAATATTAGTTTCATGGAATAATGTGAAATTTGGCACCATGACTCCTCATGTCATCCTGATCAAAAAAGTCAATCAGACCCATGTCATATTTTTCACTGGGTTGCCATGGCGATGCGCGAGAGCGCCCATGTTATCCTAATGGGAAAATTTTCACATTTTCGTACATTTCAAAGTCTAATAACGACTTATTATCGTCAACGACGAACACAAAATTTGGCACGGTGATTCTTCAGGTCGTCCCCGTCAAAAAAGTCCGAGGGGCCAAGTTTGTATTTTGCACGGTGTTGCCATGGCGATGCCTGGAAAACCCATGTTTTTGCATTTTGTGCATCAGCACTTCACATGTGTTTTGACTTGTTTGGTGAAGAGTGCAGTCCAAAGCCGCAATAAAGAAGGGACAAGTGGCGCGTTAGCGCCACCCACAGGGAGTGCGGGGTCGGCCGAGTGCGAAGCACGGCCCGCGAGGGCCGTTCGATGCCGCTTGCGGCTTTAATTATTATTATTATTATTATATTATTATTATTATTATTATTATTATTATTATTATTATTATTATTATTATTATTATCATCATCACATCTTACGTAATAACCTTCATAGTGGAGCCGTAGTGTTTGTGAGCGGTAATGCTTTTCTTGTGTTATTCCACTTTTGGCCACATGAGGTCAGCCTTATGCACATCCACAGACTAAAGCTACACAAGAGAATTCGCTGCCAAACACATGGCTCAAGTGATGCTAAAGAAAAACTCCCAAAAAATACTTAAGTCGCCTTGCCTTGATCATGCGCAGAATTTAAGTAAAAATGAACGGAATTTAGGTATGTTTTCAAATCCATATACTTATGATTTATGCTACAATTTATGACAAGTCTACTAGCTTGAAATATCACAAAATGCTAACAACACTAAGTTCATCTTCAGAAAAATGCATCAGTACTTCATCAAAGTTAGACTAAAAGTTTATTGTTTTATTTGCTATTTTGTGTCCAGTATTCTTCTAATATTTTCCACAAATTAAGTTATGTTGTTTGCTAAAGCTAACCTATCTCCACTTACTTGGGTTGGGTTATAATTAAGCAGCTGTTTTTGATTAGAAATACTAGTGTTTCACTTCGCATAGCTTACATTTATTCTGATGACTTTTATATCCAGCAGTAGAAGAGCTATGTAGGAAAGTTTGAAAATAATTTTTACTTGAAACACTAATCCCAACATTTATCAACATGATCCTGGAATAAGTAACTGTGAACAGATGGAGGAGAGTGCATAAAGACTGCTTTTATATTAACTAATGCCTCATTGGGCAGCTATATCACCTTGAATAGGGCCTTTTTTAGAAATAATTCTGACTGTAATCGTAAAGGTGGGAAAAAGTGACAAAGTGAAAATATCGCACATGAATGGACAATAAAATTAACCAAACAGTAGCAGTAATATCACTTTATACCCTTGTTTGGGAGATTACACTTGACGTTTCTCTGTTTTTAGGTTGTTTTTATGAGTTAAAATTATTGCAGATGTACTCGATATTCTAATTTTACCTTTCCTTATCTCCAAAATAACAATTTCAATTGCCATGATGTATCTCCCACCTCTATTTAGTAATCGTTTTATTTAGATTATAGTGATTTATATGGGACAACAGAAGAAAGGAGAAGTGAGTGAGTTAGCTGAAGATTTGGTATTTATATGAAACTATAGTACTTTTTTCTGTATAAATAGTTGTTTTTGTTTCGCCGACTAATTGATCATCAGGACATATCTTTAGTCGACCATAAATTTCTGGTGCTACAGCCCTGGCACCCTGAGAGGCTAGAAAATTTGGCCATTTCTACTTTAAACTAGCAAAACAGCTGAAGTTCTCCCTTGATTCTTTTCCCAGGCCTGGTTGTGGAGGAAGAGGAGAGAAGGGAGGTGTCCGGGTTGATAACCCCTCTCAATCACTCTGACACTGGGACCGGAGTGGTGTTGAGGTGGGGCCTCTGGAGGGGGCTGAGCCTGGACCCCCAAAATGGAGCTACAACAACACAGAAGAGTGAGAAGGTATGAAACAGGAATGATGATAAGATGTACAGACATAGAAAGGCAAACACCATTAACAAGGACCGAAACTAAAAGCCAAGTGAATTTAACTTTGAGCACTGCTGAAATTTAACAAAGTTACATCGGTGCCAAGAATAATAATGTTTATTTCTCCAATTTCAGCGCTTTTGGCTTGCTCTGTGGCTGTATAGATTTAATTCATACATTTAGTCTCTCTGGTAGGTTCTGGCTTTCAATGCTATTGACAGAACTTTTCAGCATTTAACTTTTTCTGCGTTTTCGATTTCCCTTTCTACTTTTGCGTAATATAATTTATTACTCCAAAGTTACTTAACCCGCTGTTTAATTAAGCCTTAAAGTTTCTTCATAATGAGCCACTTGAACCAGATTTGAACTGCAGATTTTATGTAATCCCCAAATCCCATCTGAAATATCAAATATGCTCACCAACACTATTGGCCTTATTCCACCCAACCCACTTTTGCTATAAATGTAACTAAACCGCACTTTCTTTGTGGTAGTACTTCCGGTTAAGCAGGAATCCCAGTCAATGAAGAACTTGGGAAAAGTTTTACCTCTAAAATATAATATAAAGTAGGTTGATTTATGTCAAATATTCTATGTTCATATGCACCAACAAGTCAACAATGGTCTGATTCTCTGGGGGGCTTTAAAACAGTTTTGTAGTCGCTATAGAACTTATTTTCAAGATTGACAGCCCCATACAAAACAATACAACCCAAATGACAATTGCGGCGCCCACAGCAACTTCCAGAATAAGGTGAATACATAGCTGGTCCACCCCAATCACAACCCCTTTAATCAACGGTCCATATCAATCTATGCCACTGTGTTACTGCTCTTAGTTTTGCAGTTTTGAACAGGAAGTCGATGGACCCCTATCTACTATGAAGCCCTTTTAGGATCAGTTGTGTGGTTTACGATGAACTAAATGTATAAATAATGATTAATGTTATAATTTAATACAAAATATTTCTGGACATCTGAAAGTTGTGATCATCACGGTGAATAATTAGGATACTAGGAATGTGTTAGGAAAGTGAGGAATAAACTTGAACCACATTAGTAATTTCAAATGAGTTCCTTCTTTTTTCACACGTAAAAATCCCGTACAGTGCCTTTAAGTGAAAAGTGTGGAGCAGTAGAGTTTTGACTGCTTCTTCTTGCCCAAAAGCAGCAGAGATATATCGAGCTCGGTCAGAAAAGAAAGCCCGTGATAAGCCATGACACAGAGTGATGGAGGGGCTGGCACAGAGTTGCTTTATCTGTTTGGTCAAATGTTTGAAAGAGTCATTTTTCTCTGGCGATCACTCTCCTGTCATCCTGCTATCGGCTCTCCTCAGGCGCCCATGTCTTATCTCACTCCCAGAGGCCAATAGGTTTATGTAGGTTTAGGTTATCATAAATATGCATTACGACATTTTTACTGTATGACTGCTATGTGCTGTTCAGATAAGGCCCGGCAACTTCATGCTCCATTTGATTTACACCCCACTTTTGAACCTGATAAAAATGACACTTGGTATAAACATAAATGGATGATTGCATATGGTAAGGAATTTCACTGATTGTTCACTGATTTCAGATGGGGCACAGCCAAGGGGAAAAGGTCGCTCCTGCAGCGTCTTCCATTGTCTAAATAAACTTCAGGCTCCATCTTGTGGAGAGGCTTCATCTGTCACTGGGCTGCGTCACCAAGAGGTAGTGCAAAATAACTCATAGAATGACTTCATGTAACTTTTCTGTTGGAGCGTCTGCTGTACTTGCTTGTGTCTATGGAAGTGTTATTGCTTTGCCTAGAATGTTCTGTAGTATGGCATTAAACTTACCTATCTCCATGGAAACAACTGGATGACACCATATGATCAAGTTACAAGTTATGTTTGTGAAGATTAAATAAAATAAATACAAAGTCGATAAGTTTAATGAAATACAGTGGAACGTTTCAGGCAAAGCAATAACATTTGCATGGAGATGAGACAGTGGCTGGAAAAGTTCCATAGTGCACCTTTAGTAGAAGTCAGAAAGTAGCATGATAGATAACACATTTTATCATGGGGAAACATCGCATAGTCTTAATCTGAAGCAGCTTTAAGTGAGACCAAGTACATACAGCTGTAGTGAACAGCACAGCCCTCTCCTCTCACACTGATAAGTGAGATCTATGGTACACAACATGTCATAGAGTTATACTGTGTAAAACAGCGTGTCGAGGCAAAGTGTGTCCCTTAGTCTCCTCTACAATTAATTTGACTGTTACATGCTCAAAGCCATAGTAACGCAATGTGTTTGGTAAAGTTTTTATAGCAACCCCAAAGCGAGAGATAAAAATGGTACAGCCCTCCGTACTGTTCTCAGCTGTCTTCAGGCTGGGGCGGGCAGGTGAGCTCCCAAAGATGGGTAGTTGTGGGAATGCTGAGGTTTACATAAGGGATTGGACAAGCCCTGTTAACAACATGTGCTCTGTGACTTCACACTTTGCTGCAGGTTGCCAATAACATTTCTACAGATTTCTGCTTGTCAAGGCTAAACAATTAAACAGTGGAGGTTTCCAAGACTGTAAATCAGTTTTATTTGTGCTTGAGCTTATTATAACACAATAATTTACTTTGAGAATTACTTTAGTAAATCCTACCCATGACAGTTATGATTTGCACCGTGTTAAAGGTGGTTTAGTTTTATTCTATGGTGCCAGTCAAAATATTATCTGCAGGCAAACGATAAATACGTTTTAACCTTAGTGAATTCCAAACAAATTGATCAATTATTTCTTTGTCTGAAAATGTGTAATGATTTCCCACTGGTTTATATAAAAAACATAAATTGCCAGAAAATGTAGAGCTTCCAGGGGAGAGAGTGACAGTAACTAAGAATTTGCAGTTCAAATGTTATTTATCTCATTTGTGTCCCCAGATATGAGATAAACATGTTCAAATCAAATACTGCTCCACTGTAATGTTGATTTATTCTTAGTTATAAAAACACTGACATGATAGCCAATTTGTCAGTGTTGTCATTTGGTGTTTTGGTTCTCAAGACTATTATCCAATCAGAAAGCAGAAGCCTCACATGAGTCGGTTGCCAATTACAAAAAAATGTTGGAAATAAGCCCAACAAAGCCTCTCTGATCTGAATTCTCACTACCTGGAGGCCTCTGCAGCTCAGTGAGTGTATGTGTCCTCTATGTGCAGGTTAAGGCACTGGTGGTAGTATCTTTGTAAACTGTAGGAGTGCATGCTACAGTACCTTAGAGCCCTGCTTTGAAATGTCTGTGTCAGTGGTTGCGTAAATTGTGACTTAAAAGTTCAGTTGCTCCAGTCCACAGGTAGTTGAATTTGTTTAAACAACGTCTTTTTTTGACTGCTCTGTTCATTCTAAGTGGTGCAGGACTGTAGTGTCACGGTACAGAGGCAGGGCCATGGTGAACTGCTTTTCAAAATCAAACAACTCATTGCTTTTCCTTCTTAATCTCTGTTTGTCTCTCGTTGCGAGCACAGGCTATTAATCAGGCCTAACATAAATACATTGTGACAGCGGATTGTAATGGTGTGTGTGACTGCTGGCAGCGGGTGCTCAGAGCCAGATAAACAAGATAAGAGGGGGAAGCGGACAACCACTGTACCCAGATGTGGTCACTCTCTGGGCAGTAGACTTGGATGATATTGCCATGGTGATAAAAATCAAATTGTGGTTGGTTATATTGTCAGGCGAGTATGATTTACTGCTTTTATGTTTAACGACGGTGACCAGATTTTCAAACTTCAAAACTGGGACATATCCGGGTTTGGACGGTTGGCATAATATATATTAAAATTGAGTGTGTAACATTGTCCATTCTCGATTCACTTCAGTTTATAATTTGAGGGACTTCTGTTGGTGGAGTATTTTTTGTTTTTTGTTTTTTGCCTTCTGTTAATTGTCAAGCACAGTTTTCTCTATTTTAGCTTTACTGTTGGCATCAAATTGGTCAAAATAGGGACATTTCTTGAATAAAATTGGGGCACATCGATGCTTTTGGATAAATCTGCTGGGACATGGGGCACAGGACTCAAAACTGGGACTCTCTCGAGTAAATAGGGACATCTGCTCACCCTATGTTTTACAGTTTGTCCCACCCACTCGTTGTATACGTTTACATTAATTGTGATCTGGCTCCAAGTGATGTTACTTTTTCCGCATTTCGCCCACCTATAATTCCTTTTTTCATACCATACACGATACACCAAATACCAGACCTTTTAAGACAGTAATTTTCAGCACAAAATAATAGTAGTTTCTTTAATAGTAAAAGAAAAATTCAACGTTTTGCTGCTCATTCAAGCCGCTTCTTTAGTTTTGGTCAGATTGCTAGCAGACACTGACTTGTGAATGGAGGAGCTAACTACACTGAAACTAACACACTTATTTGTATACAGTTTATGTTTGTTGGCTATGTCTGAAGAAGTGGCTTTGATGGGCAGCAAAACTAAAAACTTTTTGTCCAGCTGACAGAATAAAATTTTTCTTATACTATGGCTCATACCTGGATGACTAGGGATTACCCAGAACATTCTAAATAAATGTTTTCAGTATCGATACTTGCTTAAATGAGTATCTACTTTCAGTATTGATTAGTGTAGTGTCCTGTTAATAGGTGCTAACATGGGCATTTCTCAGTGGTACCAGGAGTTTTAGTCTGACATGTTTGTTGGTGATAAATGAAGGTGCTTCCAGCCACAATTTAAAATACAAATATGCAGAAGTTAAAATGTTAAATGAATGCATCAATTAATTACCAATTTGTCTCTAACAATCAGTACTTGACAACCCTAGTGGGCGCAGTCTTAGAGATCTTGTCTTTGTGTACCTTGCTATGATTTGGCTCATGCTTCATGCTGGTAGAGATCTCATAACGTCAGGTTTGTGCTAACACACATAGATGAATGTATTTTTACCATACCACCCCAAGGCCTAAAATGTTGGTCCAGCAGTAAACTAGCCAGCGTGATTGTTTTTAAAGCCCACAGCAGTAAAAGAGTCCTGAAAGATGTCTCCCAAACATTGTATAAATATTTATTATTTCTAAAACAGGGCCACACCAAAAGCATGCTGAAAGATCACAATGGAACGCAAACCACATGCAAGCTCAGAGTAAAGAAAAGTGATGCATTTATTTGATTTGGGTCATGGTCCATCCCCGCATTTTTATGCCTTTGTCTCAATATGTCAGACTTCAGCTTCAAAGACTTGGCATCACAGTAAACCACTTACAGAACAAAGCTGTTGCTGTGCTGTCATTTTTTGCTGTTCTTTGCTCAGCTCTCACATTTAAAACTTTACCATTATTTTTATTTGAGGCTATCTGTTATGAATGCTTTTTGTTGCTGTCGGCAGTGTCTAAGTTAAACTTTGCCGTACTAGTGGGTTAAAGTAACTTTACTAGTAAAGTAAAAACATCCGGCTTACAAATATCGGTTCAGCCGATATCCTGGTTGGACATAAAAATGTACGTAATAAGAATATTAACTGGTCGTAGTTGGGCCTAAAAGTCTCATAATGTTTGAACTTTTATTTATACAAAGTTCTGTGTTACTTGAGAGATAAATAACAGCTACATAACATATTTAAATCAGTTGTGTATTATTTTATTTTTGTTTAAGTTTTTGTTTATTCGTCGATATCACGTATCAGCAGATACTTAAAGACTTAGTACTGAAATCAGTATCAGAACTGAGAAAATCGGTGTATCCCTACAACATAGGGCTGATCTAGTTTAGTCTAGTCTAATTGTCTTAGTATTGAAATCGATATCTCAGCTGGAGTTTTTGGAGTGACTGGACATTTTAATCAGCCTTTCACTTATGTTTACTTCTCTGCAAAAAACAGTTGTTTTTGCGCAAGATGAGATTCTACAGACTTGAGATTTTGCTAACACCACCCCGTTTAGTTGATTCATTGATACACAGGGCATGTCTGTAGTCGATCAAGAATTTCTTTAATCAACTATAGCCCTGTTGTAGTTTTCCACTGGCCAAACATGAAGGCCTAGGCCTGAACAATTTTGAAAAAAATATTAGACTGCATTTCTTTTTTAATATGGCAATTACTATCAGCTATCTTTCAATCAATAAGCAGTAAGTTCACATAAGACTTGGTAGCACAATGTTTTGTAATTTGTAGAGTAGAATTTGCAGCTCTAGAATTTGTGTATTTCAGGTCATTGTAATTTAACTGCGGAAATAATGTGATCTACCTTGTCTAAAAAGACAGACATTAAAATACATGTATGTAATTGCATAAGGAGTAAAACTTGGCCTTTCTATCATAAGGGCGTTAAGTGTAATAGTGTATTAAGGTAAGAATACAAAAATTGCAAGCATCATGTTTTTCTTTTGTCCCAGTTAGCATCTTTTCAGTGAGTGATTGAAACGGTCAATTCAGCATGAACCCATACATCACTGTTAAGGTAGCATAGTATCCCTCTGCCTCTCACCCATGCATGCCTCCTAAACATATTCACTCTATCAATCCCAAATGTGAGCAGCAGCAGCAGCCAAACGTGTACGTCAGGACGTCTGACTGGAGGAGGTCCTGGTCCTTTGTTTCTGTCTGTGTATCTGCTGTGGTCTGTCTGTCACAGCTCTGAACGTGGCCCCCTGCACATGCTTCTAATCAGGAAATCTCAGAGTCTGCCAGACCACCGTACCCCTCCTCCTCTTTCACTCTCTCTCCATCAGACTTTCACTGCACTTAGTTCTATTAAAAAATCTCTGTCTCTCTCTCTTGCCCGCTCTCTCTCCCCCTCCCTCTCTCTCTCCCCCCTCCCTCTCTCTCTTTATCTCTCTCTCTTGCTCCGTCTCTTTCCCCCTCTCCTTCTTCCCCTCTCTCCCTCTCTCTCCCTCACTCTCTCTTTGTCTTTTCTCTTTTCTCTCTCCCTCTCTTTTTGCGTTCCACAGAGGAGACTCACTGGCGCCATGCTGTGGGGGAAAAGTGGTAAATCATGCAGTGACTGTAGTGAAGTGGAAGAATCAGGTAGATACAGAATATTTATAGCAAAACATATTAATACAAAATAACAGGGGTACCATATTTGAATTGAACTAAAGGCAGTTTGAAAGTATTTGTATATGTATTAAACAAAAATATTTAGAGTTTGAAACAATTAACATTCTTTTGTGCATGGGAATTGTGCGCACTACTACTCCTGTAAATATAGTGTGAAAAAGTGTGCCAGTAAAGAGCATGAAACACCAAAATTGTTTACCTAAATGTATTTTACTTTTAATAATACATGCACGATTTATAAGGAAAAAAATGAATATGAATTTGCAAGTTTTTGAGAAAACTGTTAATTTCAACATTTTTCACATTTTTTCCCTTTCTGTATGTATTGGATGCCATCAAAATGAGTTGTTCTCTCTCTTTGACAGGAAATGTAGTAAATTAGCTGAGCTGTCAAAACATTGAATAGCCCAGAATTGCCTTCACTGAGCAACAGAGAGAGAATCTTCATATCCTCCTTTAACATAATCACATTTGTTACAGACATTTTTCTTTTTGCCCACTGGCTTTACCTTTTGCCCCGTGTTTCACACTCTGCCCCTCTCAGGTGAAATCACTGACAGCTGGAGTGACAGCCTCATTAGAGCTTCATTACACGGCTGCTTGGACAGGAGGAGGAAGAGGAGGAAGAAGAAGAAAAGGAGGAGGAAGATGGGCCTCTAAACCAGGACAGATTGCTTCAGTGACCCATTCACTTACACAAGGCGCATGCACCTGGCCCAGGTGAGGGATTCTTCACATTCAGCCCTCCAGGTAACCCACCGGCCCTGCACAAACTGTCAAGACACATATAGGCATACGACAGGTGGAGATGCACACGTTTACTCGACATATGTGACATACAGAAAAACAGCAACAGCCATTTTAAAGTGATTTTTCCCATAACAATTCACAGTCATATTTGAAATACCTGTAGATCGATCACAAATACAATAATATTCTATAACTTTTAGAAAAACTTTGGAAAAATCTTTAACAGTCCAGTTACATCTCGGTAAAACTTCATTCTTGGTTTTCCCTCATTTAATCATCAGTTGTACTTAATTTGTGATTTTGAAATATGTATAACCTGCTAATACTGCTCAAATATTATTTATTGCATATGCATATATTTTTATCCCACAGTCACATATATTATCAGTTCTGCTCTGCGATTGTCAACCTCTGCCCCAAGTTTTGTTTTTGAAAAGAAACATATCTGTGGCTGAGAACCATTAAGTAGTTAAATTAAGTGCTTTGAATGGAAACCAGATTTAGCCATTTTGAAAGGGTTGGGGATAAAATTACAAATCTACAAAGTATATTATAACCTTTACAGAAGAGTGCTATTACGATAATGTTGAAAATAGTTTGAAATTTAGCTCCAGGCTGGATATTGTTGTTGTAAAATTCTAGAGGTTTAGAAAGGAGCTTGGAGACTATAAAGGGCTGTTAGGTGCTAGTTCCTTGTACTCACGTTCCTCTGAGGCACCATTGCATTATTACTTATTTACACAGCTTTGTTTGCGTGTTTGAGCACCTGTCCAGAACTCAAAAAACCTCCCTAATATTGATAAATGGGCCTTGCGGAGTCCTTTGGGATCTTATGGAAACAGGCAGCACCCAGAATTCTTTGCCAGTGAAATATATCTTAATGAAGGAAAAGCGGGAACAGTGGGAATTTCAGCTGCCACAAGTATGTACAAGGGCGCTGTTAAATGAGTGCTACAGTCAGGAATGGGACCAAATACAAGGGGTGTCACTTTTGGTTTGTGTGCGTATGTGTGAATTATAAAAAGACTTGGCCTGCTTTAGCGTGCAGAGTCCCATTTGAACCTGTGAACTGATTTTTAGGAAGTTCACATTTGATTAAGCATTTTTTGCATTGACGTTTTAATGTTTGCAAAAGAGACCACCAACGCAGAGAACAAAAATTTATGAAGGAAATTAAAAAGAGCACAAAATCTGATCCTAACCACTGCCTCGCTGTTCAGAAACACCAATAATTCATCTGCCCAATGTTGAGATGTCTGTGTTATACTTTTCCCTTGCTGTACAAAGGTAGTTTAAGTCTAATGTTCGCACCTCATTCAAACCTCTGGCAGCATGGGGTTGACCATTAAGCAGATGTGGTAATGTCCAGGTCTCATAATAGCTTTTTTAAAGGTACATTGTGTAACTTTTCTGGTGGAGAGCCTGGAGATGTTACAGTTTTGCCCAGAATGTTCCACAGTACGGCATTAAACATCCATAACACTGCTGCTCGGGTCCTGACTAGAACCAGTTAGTCCTGTGCTCAGGTCTCTTCACTGGCTCCTGTGGCTCAGAGAATAGACTTTAAAGTAGTAAGTCTCTCCATGGCCTAGCACCAAAGTACATCTCCAACATGTTAGTGCCATATGAACCATCTCACACTCTGAGGACTTCAGGGACCGGCCTCCTGCTGGTGCCCAGAGACAGGACTAAACATGGAGAATCAGTGTTTCAGTTTTATGCAGCTAAAACCTGGAACAGTCTCCCTGATGATGTGAAACAGACCTGTACTTTGTTTAAATCCAGGCTCAAAACAGTTCTGTTTAGCTGTGCATATGACTGAAAGGTTTTTTATTTTGCAGTCTTCTCTTTTAATGTTAACATTATGATGATTATTTATGATTATTTATGCTTTGATTTGTTGTATTGTGATTTTAATGTCTGTCTAATGTCTGTGTATGAATTGTGCTATACAAATGCACTTGCCTTGCCTAAACGTCATCACAACAAAGAACCATGTAGCTGTCGGCCCCTCTTATGAATAGCTGCAGATCACACTAGCGAGTGACTGCGCAATGCTGCCAAATAGTACGTGTATAATCGATTAAGAAAATAAAATTGGAGAATGAAGTAAGTAGAGAGCAGTGGGCGTATATCAGTTGCTGTGAAAATAGGGATTGCGATGTCTTGAAAATAAGTGATTAAAGATTGCTCAAAAATGCACAAATCACTCCAAAAACAACTTCAAGGGGGTAAATGAGAAGGAGAAACAACATGGTTAAAAGCTGATTTGAAAAACATGCTTTCTTACTATATGCTGAGTCACTTCTCCACAGGTCTGACCTTTAACTTGTCTTAGTGCTGGCACCTATTTGCTCCCATTGAAACAGATAGTTTAATGTCATTCTAGGCAAAGTAATAACATCTCCTGAGACAATCATATGGCAGACCAGAAACATTACATAGTTCAGCTTTTTACCCAAAAAAACACTGCATACTTATTTATAATTCTACACTTTTAGTGTTTTGACTGAAAGTAGTTTATTCCAATGCCCTAAGAATGTATTCCATTTCATAAGAGCAGAGACTGTTGATAAATGCATTAAATCTGGCTGTTATTTAATACGATGCTTTATTCCTCAAGGCTATGCAACTGTTTCTAATATTTAGGAAGTCTTTTATCACTTTTTATAACATCTCGGGTAATATATTTAAATGTATATTATGGATGGACAACAGCTGGCTTCCTTTTCCCAGTGTGAGACAAGTGCACACAGTATGCTTCCTGCTAGCCCATACATTTGTACCTGAGGTGGTTAGCCCATAAATTTGACACAGTGGCTGCCTTTCCAGTGAAGCACAACATTTGAGCATGATCCCACTTCTCCCAAACTCCCAGGCACCAAAAGGACTACACTTAAAACCAGCTACAAAATAGAAACATCTCTGGCACGTCTCGCTGACATTCAAAACCCTGTGGCGGCTGCATCTCGGGGCATATCATTGCTCTATTTGGTGAAATGATAATTATGATAATGAGTAGTGGAGGGGCCTAATAGTCCCTTTTCCCCACAACAGGAACTATAGCCGAGCTGTACAGGGGCATGCCAAAACCACAGTGCGCACACAGCCAGAGGAAGACAAGACAGGCAAACGAATGGAGAACAGGGCTGAAAACCGAGAAGGGGTACTCTATAGGGTTTTGATAAATACTTTCATATGGAGCGTACCCCACATGTTTGATTCTCTCTGAATGCGACTGGGTTTGGCGGTCTTATAAAGTGATCCAAGAATAATTTCCATGACTAGACGGCTCTGCTGCTCATATGTATTTGATTTCTTCATATTTTCTTCTTTCATGTATATTTTGATAGCTGTAATTAATCTGGATATATTTCTAAAAGAGTCAAAAGACAGTGAAACATTTATTGCTTTTGTTTTTCAGCGGCATGTATAGGGAACCACATTAAAAACTCAAGTAAAAATGAAATGTTTAGCAGTATGATTGATTTATGCTAAATGACCCAAGATGTGAATTTGAAGTATCATTTATAAGGAATGAAAGTCAGTAACAATGACTGATTTGGAAATTATCCTTATTTGTGTGTTTTTGGTGTTTATTTCATTAAATGGTTGGGTAGTTTTTTCTGTAATTCCTTCTTAATGACGTAATCAAATATCTTACAACTATAGAATTGTGCTTTATTGGTGAAAGCAACAATGGATGGTATTTTTTTCCAGCAAATCTTGTGTAATTTGGTGCTGTACTTGCAGAGCTCAGTTGTTAATTCCCCTGAACTGTGGCACAGCATTTGTCTGGTAAGTCCAGAATGAGATCTCTATGCATTTTTTAGACAGAGATATCAGTGAGGTACCACTCCCTCCATCGCGTCCCGGGCCAGGCTCAAACATGACCAAGGTATCAGATTTTTTTTCCCATTGATGAGTGAGAAACAAAGGAGTTCATTGGTCAGCTATTATTTACAAAAAAATATTTACAAAATGACATTTTTCTCATCTCTTACAGCGTTTAATACTTCGCTCATTGATTCAGCAGAAATCCACAGTGTTTCTCAGTCCCCTGTCATATTTTTTCCTTTCTTTTTTCCTCGTAAGCAGAAATATTTGTTTGGACAGCCCGCGTGTTTCCATGATTGGCTAATCAATCATGCCCATCTGAACTCTGGGAGATTCAGCGGTTATCAGACTCACATCTTCGTAAAGTACTGAAGAAGTGTGTATTCCGGATCCCAGGCGGGAGCAGCTTGTCAAACGGACTGAAATTGCCTGTACAGTAAAGCCCTATTCTTTCCTTTCTTCTCAGTCATTCTGACATTGCCTCCCTCACTCCTTTATCTGGCCCTGTGCTGCTCACAGCGTGGGGAGGGCATGTCACTGATGTCATAGCCTGCCCCCAGCTCAGCTCAGGTATAAAAAGATCCCCTCTGATTTTCCGAGGGTCTAAACTGGGCTTTAGAGGGGCTATTTGTGTGGACATTATGCTTGTGTTGCCAGGTTTGTGTCGAGATTTCCAGCGCTCCCACAGTGTTAATGGTTGGGCTGTGAATCGTCACCAGGGCAATAGTCAAACAGCGCGGTGATCTTTTCGAGGAAAGAGGATGTGTGTGCTTGTATTTTAAGGTGTTTTTAAAGGTGCATTGTGTAACTTTTTTTTGATGGTGAGGTCTGCCTGGCTGTATAGCATTTATCCAATTGCAGGTGTTATCATTCCCCCTAAATAAACATGCATTGTTATTGTGAGTGATGTCGCCTCTCCGCAGATCTGACCTCTAACTTGCCCCGGTGGCGTCACGTGCTTACATAGTGCAGAAGGCTTAGTTTAATGGACGTGTGACAGGAGGTTTACAGACAGTTTAAGTGCTGTCGAGACTTTTGAGAGGTTAGCTAACATGTAGACAGGGTTACAAATTATGTTTTTTATCTAAGGGTGGAGTTTCCAAGAGATATTGTCTCCCTTTTTCATCCAGGTCTCATTTGGATTTTTGTATCTCTGTTTCTACGAATAGCTTTGCAGATGAAGTCATTTTGTTAGCACATTTTAACTATTTTTCTTACTGTAATGGAGTTAAATCTTGAAACTCATAGTGTGAATTTTGTGTAAGATTCTCATAGGAACTTTATACTAATGCAATGTTCTATTATAAACTGCATTTCTGGTTTATAAACTGGAAAGATGTTACATAACCGTTATCTACATGTTGAAAAAAATATGACCACTGTTGAAACCTCTGTATAATTTAGATGATTCTCCGATAGTCTGCAAAAAATATGATTGTGGACACTGATTCTGTTTGTTCACAGTACTATTCCCATAGGCCTGACCCAGAATACACCAGTGCCACTGGGCAGGAACTTACTGAGCAGCACCAGATCTCCTAATTGGCTGCAATCTAATACAAGATAAGAGCTGAACAGATAAGGCTCTACAGATGTTAGACACAGCTTTGTCCCATTTGACCAATCAACTATTGTGCTGTTGACCAAACAAAGCACAGGTGTACTGGCTCTAAGTCTCATTTTCTCTTCATCTCTCTGTCTCTCTTTTTCCAATTCTTTCTCTTTTTCTCCCTCTTTCTGTCTCGGTTTCTCTCTCTTTCTCTCTCTTACTCTCTCTGCCTCACTCTTTCTCTCTCTCTTTTAATCTCTCTACCTCTCTGTGTGTGTGTCTGTCTCTCCCTCCCCTCTCTTTCTCTTTTACTATCTCTCTCTGTCTGTCTGTCTGGCTCTCGCTCTGTCACTTCTCCCTCTCTCTCCACCCCTCTTTCCCTCTGCCTCCTCTCTCCTTCTCTCTCTCTCAGGTGGCCTTCCATGGACCATATCTCCACACTCCTTCAGTAAACACCTTGAACGCCTGGTTTGCTTTGCTCTGCACTGTCGTTAGACTTACAAGAAAAAACTATCTTAAAGGGGTAGTGGTGGCTTTGTTTTCCTGAATAGCTGGATGTTTTATAGTGTACAGGAATGGCTCACTCAACATCACTTAGAGCGTATTTCCCGTAAGGCTAATGGAGCTGTGTTGACTCAGTGAAGGAGGCCAGTGCAGTTGATCTCTGACAGTTCAACCAGGTGCACAGCAGTTAAGACTGGACGATATTGACAAAAATGAATGTTTGTATGTTTTTTGGAATTACCTCGATGAAAAAAAGATTATATTTTTGCAATCCACACGAAATGTACTAAATGTGTCTTAATTGCGCAATAAGTCAAGACTTCACTTCTACACAGATCTGATCTCTAATTTGGCCTGCTTTTCTCCATGGAGATATATAAGTTACATAGTGCACCTATAAACCCTTTTTCAATGATCAGTCTGGGTCTTTTGAAATTGAGAGGTCTACAGCCAATTCTGTGAGTAAAAGCATTTGGTTTGGAGCTTCTGACTTTAGGTGGCGAAAATGTTTTAAATGCCAATTATATTATTATATTAAATCAAATAAAATGGAATCAAAAATTGTGATTATTATTTTATTATAATTTTTTTTGGCATATCGTCCAGCCCTATAGGTACAAGTATGACACAAATAAAAGTAAAAGTACCACTGTTTGGAAGAGTACACAACAAGTTATTTTTTCATACACCTATTTCAGTATTTTGTTCCATTCCTATTGTAGCGTTCTGGTGTAAACATGCCAAAAAAATGCCAAAGCTCTTCTGGTTGTTTATTTTCTGAACACAAGGGCTACTATAGGCCATAACCCACACCAAAACAACAACAAAAACAACAGTAGTCTCAACTCATTAGAGCCAGTCTCCAAAACGGACCAGTAAGCGACGATTAGAGCCTTCATGTCACCTTGTCCGCATAGCAACCAAGTGTCACATACAAAAGGAGTTTACAGTATATCGCTGTAAACCCTCTGCCATCTAGGCGTGCGTGTTCATAATCAAGACAATCTGAAAGCAGTTGACTTTATTTCAATTCATCTATTGTTGTTAATGTGAATGTCTTCGGTGACTGCTACTCTTGAAATATCCAGCATATGAAGTACGCTTTTCTATTTCACCCACAGTATGTAGCGTAATAGTTTGGCTCAGACAGGCAATTATTGTTTTGATTCAGAGCTATAAGTGTGTAAATATGCCCATAATCGAGCTGGCAGGGACGCTCTGACATAAATGGTTTCCAGACGCAAAGGAGCCAGTGGAGGAATGTTCACTTTTTGTAAACAAAGAGAAAACGCTAAAAGAACCCAAAACAATGCAACTTCTGAACACCTTTCCCGTAAGACTTTCTGTTGTTATGCTATTTTTCTCTTCCTAGGAACATTTTTACTATACCTGGCGTATTGTCAGTGTACTATGCATTCATAAAGACCAGTTTTGTTCCAGACCATGCGTGCGTTCACTGTTTACATGTGAATTTGAGTAAGTGAGTGTAACTTTTTCAATAACACTGGAATGGGGTCTTTTAGGGGGATCACATCCGCTGCCAGAGCACTGCACTGTGTTACCAAAGCCAGCCTGAGCGATGGTTCTGCCCCGGGATAATGAGAGGGGGGCCAGTACCAGAGGGTGAAGCATTCGGGGATAAGCTTTGGCTAATGACGAGGAAGTCACAGTTAGCTTTGATGTGCACGGGTCCATTGGCACATTGATAGTAAGCTGTGTGCTATACCAAGGAGAGCGCTAATCTTCTTACGCTTAACATTCCTGTATTTTTAAGGAGCTCTCCATGTCCCTGTCTGGGCGTTTTATGGGTTTGTTGGTGAACACGTCGCAGGACTGCACCCACACTGCAAAAATTTATATCTAGCCAAGTTGAAATAACTTGAATTAAGCACATTTTATCTTGATTTGAGTACGTTTCAAAATTTTCAAGTGGAACATGATTTTTTGTAGTTAAAATAAAAAAATGTAATATGCCTTGTTACACTTAAAGAAGTGGCATAAAGCAAAATGAAAGTTTTAGAGTTGTAATGTTGTTCCCTCTTCAAAAAGATCCCTGAAGAGCTTTTAGATGTCATCCATGCATGTTTTGAGCGTTCTAGCGATCTCACACAGGCTCTACTCGAATCCTCCTTACGGTTAGCAGTGAGACTCTTTCCAACTAAACCTTATTAACTTGTTTATTTGTTGTTTTTTGGCGAATAAAGCATTTTCAAAAGGATAAAAGGTATCACAGTGATCTAATATGTAATGTGTTAGCAATTAATACCCCAAGTGTATTACCCCCTCTTTAAGATAAAAAAAACAACAACTTAAAATCTGAAATAAAATTGTACGTTAGTTGAATTGAAAAGAAGAACTTATACATTGTTCTTAATTTGAGTAATTTGAAACCAGTCACTGATATGTATTGATGTATTATATGTACTACTTATTATATATAAATAAATAATATATACTATTATCATTTTTATTTTTGTATCTGCAGCAATGTCCCCCTGGGATAATAAATACTCCTTGTACCTTGAATCTAGACGTTACTTTTTGCAGTGCCTTTCACAGTTGGCTTGTATAAATAAAAACAGGAGAATGAGAGAGGAGGCTGTGGTTGTAGGCTGGCTTTTCTAACAGTGGGAGGGCCACTTTAGGTCACAGTACGAGATGGTTTGTGCTAAACTGGAACAGGTTTACCGGTGGCTTTGGGGTCGATAGCCGCATCCGTCACTGGCGCAGAGTGGCTAAAGCTAATCGCACAGAGGAAAAAGTTGATTTGACTTTGGACTTAAAAGTTTTTCCTTTTAAATGAGACATCATAATCGCTCCATATGATTGATTTCTCCTCACATCCTTTTGGAATAGTTTGACCAGTGTTTCCTTTGTCGTCTGGAAGGTATTTATAGAAGTGAGATTTCCAATTAGGCTGAATTGGCTTCATGGTGACTTTAAACTATATTCCTTGAGGTGATTTGAAAAAGTACAGAACTGGAAATTGTTGTGGTTATGCCATTCTGAGAGAAAAAAGCTCCAAAACGTCAACGATGATGGAAAATCTGGTGCCGGGCTGTGCCCCCCTGGCTGGACTGGCATCGTGACTCACCAAACAACCAAATGAGTTCAGCTTGCTCCACAGCGCGGGCCGCAGCATGGGCTCTATCAGAACTTTACTATTTTATATGTGCTCGTCTTAGAATAACACCTTTTCTCATGCAGAATTTCTCACGCTAAAATATGTCACTGTAAATATGATTCATTAACAGCATAGTAACTTATCTAAAACTTTAAACTCAGAGCTCTTCAGTCCTTCTACCATTTCTGCATTATAATTATCAACACATGTTATCTGACTTTAATTTGTAACCCCTTTTAGTCTGTTTGTTTGGCCTATGTTATGAAGCTACAAATGTTAGCAAATTATGGTCATTTTTTCTCATTACCACCATTGTCACCTTCCTGCCAATTTACAGTCAATATTATTACACTGACTGTAATGTTCCCCAATGTGGCATTAAGCTTAACTTAGTCTCTGGCAGTTATTTCATTACAGATGTTTTTATTGTTTAGAGAAATACCTTGAAAAACATATTTTTACTTTGAGTGGAGTCGCCGCAGATCTGACCTGTTACTTAGCCTGGCAGCCTGCTTGTCTCTGTTGAGAAATATACAGTTAATGCTATACTGTGGAACATTTCATAGCTATAACAGCTCCGTGGAGACCAGTAGGTGGCAAACCCTCCATGAGAAAACAGATTTCCTTTTGGTATATCTGATATTTAGTCTAGAAAAGTTGATGAACCCTCAAACATCCCTTGTGTGCTTTTTGGCTGATTGAACATAAGCTAGCAGAGGCCCCTGTGTTAGCTAAAGGCGCTGTATCTTGCATTCACTTTCACAGCCAAAACCCACACCCTCCAGGGCACGACCAGAGGAATGCACCGCGACGCGGCCCTCGTCTCTGGGTTTGGACTATCCCGCAGCACCCGATCTCCTCTGAGACCCCGGCCTCCTAAATCCCACTGTTTTCCATCACTCACTTTAACTCCTCACCCTTTGTGCTCCTTTCTATCCTTTTGTGCTAGTTTGTTTGCAGAGCTAGAGTACACATTGCGGTGTACAGGGGTTTGGGCCTGATAAAGGGCTGTGCCGGGCTGCTGTGAGGGCCATGAGAGCACAAACATTACACCACTGAGTAAACGCACTGCGGGGCCCCCTCCTGAGCGCCTTTTGTTATTGCAGCTCTCATGCATCAGGTCACGGCAGACAGAATGTAGCTCATATGGCGGGTCTTATCTCAAAATCCAACCCCAAACCCACTGGTACAGCCTATTCTGGGAAATCGGAGCATGTTAAGACTCTAGCTGTTTTTCATATTCGTTTTGAGGGATTTGGTGTAATGCAATTTATAAGCGCAGTTATGAAAGGGTGTTTTAGTTTTAGTTCCCGATGGCTATCAGTACTGTTTGTTTGACCAAGATCAATCATTGTTGTTGAACATTTACCCGAGATATTAATGTTTGAATTAAAGCAAATAGCTTTCTTGAAATCTCCATTAATCCATCTGAGATTACTAGTGTAGTTGTGGGAAAATCATCTCTACCGCAGTGAACAAACACGAGCCGTCCTTGGAGTTAACAAAACAACAAAACACAGGAAGTAAATTGGTCATTAACTAGCTGACACCTCTTTCTCTCTCTTTCTATTACCTGCTCCTTAAAATGTATCCTTAATGTTCATTTTAAACTGTAGTAACTGTAAACTGTAGCTCCTCACCTACCTTATATATTCCAAGCCTAATTATTCACCGTGATGACTTTATAAGTGCTTTTCACAACATTCAGAGTGAGGTTTGCCATCACGGTAATGCTAACAACAATTAGTATAGTAATTGCGCACATCCCAATAGGCTACTCAAACAATAAAAAGCTTTATAATTAGATGAGGACCTCAAGAACTTCTTATACAATGTATCTATACTGGGAAAGGTATATTTTGCTCAAATACATGCATGTGTTAATATACTGTATACAGGCCTATGCTTCATTCGTCCCCTACTGCATTTCTTGTTTGGCTGTTCTGTTCTTTAGTCTGAAGAAAGAAAAAGCGAGTTATAACAGGAAGGATTTCATATAAACACTGTCAGCGTCTCCTGGTGAGACTGATTTTTCTGAAGCAAAATTCTGGCTCATGCTCTAAATTAAGTGTACCTGCCCCTGTCTGGAACATGTGAGTGAAATGTTTTGCTTTTTGTGCAGACCGTATCCTATCTTTTTGGATTCCTGTAAACTATACGAGCATATGATTGCGTGAACAAGTGAAAAGCACAGCTCACAGAATACTTCTGACTTTATGAAGCATGATATTTTTCTTCCGATCGATGGCTTTGCTGGAATTTGCCTTAAAGGGCCCATACACACTATTTTGTGATCTGTGTTATAATGTTGATTCCTCATCAAAAACATACCTGGAGTTGTGTTTTGTTTCATTCACACATCTTTAACACTCAGACTCTGCATATTTAGATCGGGTTCTTCTCTCAAACAGAAAACACTCTGGTCTACTTCGTGATGTCATGTGATAATAAAGGAAGTCCTTCATTGTGTTTTAAACTCCACACACCTTCACAAGAATCATTTGGATAATTTCAGTCCTGGAAAGAGCATTTCTGAGATTTGGAAGGGTTACTCAAACATGTGTGAGTGAAACAAAACATCTTTGGATATGTTTCTGATAAGGTAACAACATTCTAACATGGTTTAAATCTCACCAGAGTCAATTTTGCGTATTATAGGACCTTTAACCTTGTGCCTAAATGACTGTGTGTACATGCCAGCAGCCTCAAACAGGAAGTTAGGGTTACCGGGCTGGTTAAAGTTTCTTCTATAAGCCACAACCACGTCTCAGTCTAGACTGGAGTCAGAGGGTCTCACCTTGTTAAAGCTGGGCACTTAATGAAAACTGATGACAGATTAATCATTAGAGCTGCCTACAACGGACATTTATACACTTCATTCACAGGTGACCTTGGAGAATGGGGACCTGTAAAATGGTAGCAAACCGATATCCAATCTTCTCATTAAAAGTTCTTAGTCTCATTCAAAGTTTTCAAAAACTCCTTCCAACAACAAACAGCATCGTAAACTGCACTTACTTTGAGCAATAAAGTGAATCAACCACTGCCATCTCCTGTTATGCTTTGCCAATGTCAGTCTGAATATTTAGTCACTATTCTTTTGTCTTTGACGATATTTGATGATTATCTGTAGTAATCATAGACTTTATATATAAATAGATGTAGCTAACCTGCTAGACATCACGTTACAAATTGGAAGTGATCACTTCCGACTCCATTGACTCTGGCTCCAATTCATTTGACATTAGAAACCTGTCCTCTCTGTATTTGTAACTGCTGGTGTCAGGCCCGTCATTTTGGTCTTAAAATGTTCGTATGAATCTGGTCTACATGATGCTGGTATTTTTATTTTGTATCAGCATTAATAAGATACATATCAGCTGCCTTCTTTCCTCGAGATCACACCCGCTAGCCTTAACAACAGGTTTGATTCACAGCGTTGTGAAGTACTGGCGGGAACCTTCAACAGCTTCGCTCCAGATTGGCTCTTTTGTTGCTATGACACTCGCGATTGGAATTACTACTAAATTACTAAATATGGAACTCTGCTGCAAATTTGCCGCTTGTTGTAGCAATATTGTCAATATTCGGAAGTTGAGACAGTGAGTTCAGTTAAATTAAAACAAAAATCCTTATGGGTTAATTTACTAGTTAAACTAATTTAAATGAAAGCTTAACAAACAAGGTTATATTTGGAATGATCATTACTAAAATTTAACTTGTTACAATTTGTCGTCAATTATTTTGATACTGATAATTTGTGATACATTATGCTGGCCTAGTTTCTACATATTTGCAGAAGTGGCCAACATTAGAAGAGGCTTTTATCCCAGTCAGATTGGAAACTTTAAGATGATCCATAGTTTGTGGTCATGAGCTAAACCTCCTCATCAGTGCTGCTAAGATTTGTGGTGCAGATCTCCTTGACAACCGGCTTATTGAAAATCGCAGAGAGACAAGATAATATGGCTATAGATTTTATTTTATTCATTCTACAACATGTAATAGTTGTAGAATTGTATTACGGCTAGCATGTGTCCAACTGGTGCATTCTTTCCATTTCCATTCACTAAAGGGTAACATTTTATAATAACTACAATAGCCTTAGTATGGAAAAAAGAAAAAAAAAGAAAATCATAATGTACATTACTGGAACTGACTCAGGCCTAGCAATCACATTATTAATCCCTAACTCATAACCCAAACATCTTAATTAAGAAGTTACTACCTGAATCATTCTTGATAAAGTATGTTCATTATTATTAAATCAGTCTTTTCTTCATGCTTTATTAATGAGAGGGTATTATGAAAAATTGACTTTTTGGGGCTTTCTACCATGTTCATCCAAAACATACCTATGTCTTTCATGCATGTTTGAGTCATCTATCGATCTCTCCTGGGCACTATTGGAACCCTCCTTATGCTTAGGAGGATGATTCTGTCCAAGACGCTGCCCACAAGACTACAGCGATGTTCCATAACTGTATAAAAGCATAACACAAAACAATATACTACAACTTCACAAACCGGATGAGATGTGCAGTAGTTTCATTAGCAGGTTACATGCAGATTGTGTTTTGATAGCGCTCTCAAGGGCAGAGTGACTTTGCGTGGTAGCAAGGGGAGGGGAGACTCAGAACGTCAAAAACAAAACTGAAACTTATTAAGGCAAGGCAAGGCAAGTTTATTTGTATAGCACAATTCGTACACAAGGTAATTCAAAGTGCTTTACAGAATAAGAAAGACATTAAAATCACACAAATCAAACATCATCATAAAATCAACATTAAAAGAGAAGAGTGCAGAATAAAAACCTGTCAGTCATATGCACAGCTAAACAGAACTGTTTTGAGTCTGGATTTAAACATTGTCAAAGTAGAGGCCTGTCTCACATCTTCAGGAAGACTGTTCCAAGTTTTAGCTGCATAAAATTTAAACGCTGATTCCCCATGTTTAGTCCTGACTCTGGGCACCAGCAGGAGGCCGATCCCTGAAGTCCTCAAATTGCGAGATGGTTCATATGGCACTAACATGTCGGAGATATACTTTGGACTTAGGCCATGGAGAGACTTATACACAAGCAGAGCTGCTTTAAAGTCTATTCTTTGAGCTACAGGAAGCCAGTGCAGAGACCTGAGCACAGGACTTATGTGCTCATACTTCCTGGTTCTAGTCAGGACCCGAGCAGCAGCGTTCTGGATGTATTGCAGCTGTGTTAAGGCTCGTTTGGAGAGGCCAGTGAGCAGGCCGTTACAGTAGTCTAACCTACTGGAGACAAATGCATGGATAAGTCTCTCTAAGTCTGGCTTTGACAGTATACCTTTGATTTTTGCAATGTTTTTTAGATGGTAAAAAGCTGCAGATGTTATTGATTTGATGTGGCTGTTAAAGTTCAAGTCTGAGTCCATTATTACCCCTAGATTTCTAGCCTGATTTGAAGGTTTTAGAGAGAGAGACTGGAGGTGACTGCTGACACTTTCTCTATGTTTCTGTGGGCCAAAGATGATAACTTCAGTCTTGTCTGAGTTTAGCAGAAGAAAGTTGTTTTGCATCCACACACTGATCTGCTGGATGCAGTGGCAGAGTGAATCCACTGGTCCATATTCACCTGCTGCTAGTGAGACATAGATCTGAGTGTCATCTGCATAGTTGTGGTAAGACACATTATTGCTGCGTATTAACTGGCCTAATGGCAGCATGTAGAGATTGAACAGCAGGGGTCCCAAGATTGAACCCTGGGGCACCCCACAGGTCAGGGACATTTTATCTGATATACATTTTCCAATTTCAACAAAGTACTCCCTGTTTTCTAAATAGGACTTGAACCAGTTTAGTGCCGTACCAGAGATGCCCACCCAGTCCTCCAGTCTCTGTAAGAGGATCCCATGATCAACAGTGTCAAAAGCAGCACTCAGATCTAACAGGATCAAGACTGAGACTTTGCCTGCATCAGTGTTCAGGCGGATGTCATTTGTCACCTTGATAAGAGCAGTCTCAGTGCTGTGGTGGGGTCTAAAACCTGATTGGAAAACATCAAAGGAGTTGTTCATTTCAAGGAAGTTAATAAGCTGTTGGTAAACAACAGCTTAATTAAACATGTTGATACATTGTTTTCGGCGAATATAGCATCTTCAAAAACTATAAAAGGTAACATGGTGATCTAAATATTTATTATTTAATATTTATTAAGGTGCAGTTTTGAATAAAGTGTTACCCATAAAGCCTTAAACATAAGTTTGATGAAGCGTGAAGATGCAAGAAGTTTTACAGTGAAAATGTACATTGTAACAGCACATAAAAACACATAGGATTCTACTGGAATTTTCCTTTCAGTCCTCGTCTTAAACCACCACTGTGTACATATTTAAACATGCTATAGTGCTACCATAAGCGTGCATGTCCTGACAAGAGCTACAGAGCTAAAGCACAGGATGTACAACAGATTTGAGATAATTGTTCATTTACCTTAAGCACCTGGAAGCTTGTGCAACGCTATGCCTCTTACAAAAATGATTTTAATGATGGCCCAGTTTTATTTTGTAATAAATAACACTTCAGCTACAACAGATGAAGTCCAGTGTTTCACTTTACAGGGGAAATATATGCTTTTCAAAAAAATCTTGTTTACACTTACCCCCTATAACTGTCTACTGCTCTGTTTTTACTGCAAATATAAAAAATTCACTCAGTTCTGCAGTATTCAGTCGACTAGTTTCTATTGATGGGTTGTAACGAAGTACAAGTAGTAAAGTACTGTACTTAAGTAGAGTTTTTAGGTATCTTTACTTAAGTACATTTTACAGTGGATACTTTTTACTTCACTGTATTTGAGAACAGGCATCTATATTTTCTACTCCATTACATTTTTGAACTGGACTGAAAAGCAAAAAATACTTTTTATATGATCTGAGGAATTAATTTTACCGTGCTCGTGGTAACATCCTGACTAAAGTTTTCAAGTTCAAGTTTCAGCTTTGAGCAAACAAAAATAAATACACAAAATATGTAAGAAAAATGAAAAAATGAATCATATTGTTACTTTTGATGGCTGATGATGATCACTACATTTAACACTTGTATGAAATACTTTTACTTTTTACATATTTAAACATGTACTTAAATACTTTTACTTAAATCAGTTTTTTTCATGTGATACTGTTACTTCTTTTTATCCCTGTATCTTTCTTAAGTAACAAAACTGAGTATCCACCACTGCTAGCTTCTGTTATCAAGTTGTTTTAGCTCAATATTTGCAGTTGGCAATGAACAAAAAAGGTTAGTAAAAAACCTAATGTCTTCCTTTATTTCTTTATATCAGTTACTCCAGCATTGTTTGTGCTGTAAACAGCAAATAGCCATGTGGATACATTTGTTTCCTGGTCAGAGCAGAGCTGGACGTGAGCCAAAGGTCGTTATTGCCCTGAAAACATTAGCAGTGATCACTTGTTTTTGCCATTGACTGCTACAGACTCATTATTGTGATTAATAGATAGTGAAAGTGTAATGGGAGTGAGTTAGGTCCAAGAATAGCACTGGGTTTCACTGATATTTTAACTTCTCATTAGTCACTAAAGGGAGAGATTAGCTTCAGTAATGGGTTTGTTTGTTACAGAAAAGTCTGAGTTTTCTTAATGACTCATTCACTGATTAAAGCATTTTTTACTTTTACACAAATTCTCTAATTGTTGTGCACCTGATCATTACAATGTTCTGATAATGATAAATAACAAGCTCATTGTTCATAGCCAAAGTATAGGAATTTATTTATTAGTTTGTTTATTTAATTTCTGCTATCTTGAAGTATGAGTATGAGTAAAGTTTTATATGTGGGAGTATAGGAGTGTTTGCCCTCTAATCCAAAATATTGCCATTTCAAATCCTGCTATCGACATAAACATCATTGATTAAGCGGTCAGATCCACTGACCTACAAGTTGCCTTTGCAATTCCAGCTCCCAGCGATGAATGCTGTTGTGTCCTTGGGAAAGACACTTAACCCACCTTACCCCCAGTGTCTGCGTACACTGGTGTATGAATGTGTGAATGGGTGAGTGGTTCCTTGATGTAAAGCGCTTTGAGTGGCTTGAAGGTGGAAAAGCTCTCTATATAAAAGTGTGACCATTTAGACAGTTACCATTAAGGTAGTAGTTTTTCAAATACTTTTTTTTATATTTTTAAAGAACTTTGGTTAATTCTTCCTTATTTGTCTCATAGCAGAGCAGTATTCCAATCCCAACCTTATATTTTCCTTGTTCCTTGTTTTCTTGTTAATGGAGAATTTCATTTACAGGGGAAGTGAGCACAAATTGTAGATAATTGTAGCATTTGGATGTGAGACAGTGGGGTCACCGGTCGAACAAGAGGCTGCTGTAAATGGATGCCTGAGACTTCTCGACTGGTTGGGGCCCAGTTCACAGACCCATGTGTGTAGGAGGCTATTTATCACATTGTAGGAACTGAAATTGCGCTTTATCGGGAGAAAAATCAGGTTTCACAATTTTTTTCGACTTACAGAATTCAGCTATGGGCTAATTTATGTTAAGGTAAGGCAGGTAGTTGTCATGTCAATGTAATACACCCCATGTGTATCTCCTGTTGTGTCCCTAGGCAAGACTACACCCACCTTACCTATATTTTGTTTTTTCTGGTCATTATCCTTGACTCAGGTTAGGTTTGAGGTAACTTAAAACTTGACATGAGTTTAGGCATATTTTCTGAATGGTTATAGTGTAAATGTCGTAACGGTGTGGGAAGGACCAAAGAGTGCAGACTCAGGGCGAGTTGACAGTGTTTATTTACTGGATAGTGAATTTCAGTCTTTAATAGTTCATTCAAACACACACGAGGAACCAGGAAGCGGGAGGCAGGCGGGGCGGGCGTAGAGCAGGTCGAGGACGGGAAGCCAGGACCGGAGTGAAGACAGGAGCGGGGACGAGACCAGGACAGGCAGGGCTGGCGTAGTCCAAAGAGCGGGACCCAGAGCAAGAAGCAGGCGGGACGCCGGAGACCAAGACAGGACAGGTGGCAAGGCAGAGGGATGACTGTACCGGAGCTGGAGCACAGAGGCAGAAGCAGGAACGAGCGAGGGCAGGAATCTGGAAGGTGGCAAAAATCCCAAATGAGAACATGCAGACGAGTAACAAAGATGCAAAAACTGAGCTGGAGCATTCACGTTTACACACGGACAGTCTGGCTCCGAGTGTAGTCTGCCGAGCCCTCATATACTCAGCAGCAGGTGACGGTGATTGCGCTGATGCGCTCCAGGTGCGTGCGGGAGGAGTCAGGAACTCCGCCCAGCTCCAGGCAGACAGGTAGGGGAGGGGGAGAGAGCACAGGAGGACAGGGACAAACGGGCATCATGACAGTAGATCTGATTCAGTCTTAACAAATCTGTCCCCAAAAGAGACATGAATCTGAATTGTGTATTGCGCATGTGTGAATACAAGGGGTACTGTAAGAAACAACTCCTCCCTCTGTTTGTTCTCCTCAGCATGGCTCTAAAACTAGGCTCTGCTCCAGGGCTATATTTTATAAGTGTATGTAATTGTCCTCTACAATAACAGCCACCATGTTTGCTCTGGCAGTGGTCAGTGTGCAACAGTGTGAGTGGGGCTGTGGGCCAGCTCTGTCGGGCTGGGCGATGTTTTCTTATGGTATCTAGATTCGCTGGAGTTGCCAAGATCTTTGGGGGCAACGAGAGTGCACGAACATTTGTGTTGTAGTTAAGCTTTGTTCACAGAGACATATCAATAACATACCAGTACTCACCGGGATTACAGCCTCTTGAACTTACACCTATTTGACCTCTTCCTATAGTACTCATGATTACTTTCATGGTTTTTGCTTCCTATTCTACTTTTCAATAAGCTATTTGGAATTTTTCATTTTTGGGTAGTAGTTGACTGAATTTCTTGGTCAACTAAAAGGGGCGTGGCAAAAGCTCTCAAATTTATTAGAAACTCACCAAAAAAACATAGTAGTGCTGTTTACTACTTCTCAATGCTGAGAAGTAGTAAAAGGCACATTAAACTGTCCAGTCACTCGTGAATCTCTGAATAACTCGCTCCATTCTTTCTTCTCTCTGTTGTGTATAAATATCTGATAATCTTAATAAAATAATGAACACCACTAAAACGACAGCTCTACTAATTAAACCACTGATTATATGGTTCGTAAGGATGACTTATTTTGTGTACTCAATTGTGCAAGTCAAGATGATACTGGCTGACCCTTTCTTGAGTTGTCTACAGTTGTCATTTTTGACGTAACCATTGGTAGGTCAGAGAGATTAAGTTTCAGTACTGGCTCTATTGTAATGCAGTTTTATATCAAAGCACTCTCCCATTTTATCATCCAAGTCTCTCTATGAGCTCATCAGATCTGACACCAGCCCAGCTCAGCCCTGTCTCATTTCGACATCCCCCTCCTGTCTCTTTCTCTCTCTCCCTCCTTTTCCCTCTTTTCTATTCATCTGCTTTTCTCTCTCTTATCTCCCCTTCCTCTTTTCTTCACTTTGTCTCTCTTTCCTCTGTCTCTCTCTCTATCCCTGTTTGTCTCTCTCTTTCTCCCTCTCACTACACTCTCTTTTTCCCTCACTATATCCCTCTCAACCCTTCTCAACCTCCCTCCCTCCCTCCCTTCCTTCCCTCTCTCCCCTTCCTTTCCTTGCTCAGTCTCTATCTCTCTCTTCCTCTCTCCCTCTCTCACCCTGCCCTCCCTCCATTTCTCTCTTTCTCTCTCCCTCTATATATCTCTCTTTTCCTCCTCCCTCTCTCACTGGCAGAAGGCTGGCACAGTCACCCATCTCTCCATTCATATCTGCAGTATTCCCTGATGTCTTTGGGGCAGAGGTGTCGCCCGTAGCCTCAGTGCGGTTGGTGGGGGGTGTTAAGTGGAGCCTGGAGCAGCCCGCAGCAGCAGCCTAAGCCCTCTGACAGACAGCTCTTTATGGCCTCGGTCCAGGTGTGAGAGAGAGAGTCTGATTAGAGCGTATTTACGGAGCTCAGCCTCTTTGCTCTGTGCAAAGACTCACCGCGTACTGGAGGTGTCTGTAAACATGGTGATTTATGGGCTCTGGCAGGCCGCTGTCACAGCACCATACTACCTCTCAATCAACACTTATTTATTACTTTATTTACTACTGTTAGAGCGTTTCTTCATCATTTCTATTAGACTAACCAGGTGAAAACAGAAAATAGTCCCCCCCCCCCCCCCCACACACACCCACACGACAATTTTCCATAAACATACAAAAGCATGATACAAATACACTGCAGCTTTACCTGACACGATGTACAGTAGATTCATTGAGAGCAATTGTAATGCAATAGCTCTGTCAAGGGGGAGTGACTTTTCACTCAGTGTCAAAAACGAAAGAGGAACTTATAAAAGAGGAGGAACATAAAACATTATTAAACATAGTTTAAATGGACCAAGTTAAAGAGTTATTTTGGAACATGCGGTCTCACTCAGTGTTCCAGTCCATTCTGAGATCCACAGTGAAAGTGTCAGAGGTGAGTCCATAACTAACACATCTTTGTCAAGTCCAAGTCAAGTCCCAAGTCTTATTCTTTGGGGTTTGTTTTTTTTCAAGTATTTATAACCAAATGATATTTTTGCAATTTATATGATTTTTTTTCTTTTATTATTCATCTCCAAAAACTCCCAAAAGAGAGAGGTGGGAAATGATATTGTCCAGTTTATTCCTGTAAAAGAAACTGATACTGATACTTTTCACTAACCACTCTAGCAAGAACACATAAGGCACTCAGGGGATCAAAATTGTATATTTTGCAATCTGGAATTGAAAAAATAGATTTAATCTCTCCAAGCAGAAAAAGGATACTGTAAAAAACTTGATCAAAACCAGAATTCTTCAGTAGATGTGCACCTCCTCAATCTCACTGTTTCATGTGTAAGCCAAGGCCATTCTTCTTCTGGAGTTTGTCAGAACTTGTTAGTGACCCACACGTTATTTACTTCCTGTCAGCTTTGGCAACAGGAAATCGATGGAGACAGGGGAGGCAGCACGCATCAGTTCAAACAACATCTGCTTACCACCATCCACTGTGTTTGGGCCCATATTTGAGCTTCTAACATCCCCCTAGAGATTACATACCCTCTGTCTCCTCTGCTCATGTCAGCACTCAGTCCACTGCAAAATACCATAGCAAATATGGCAGCAAATGGTGGCAAATGCCATCCTGATTTTGACAAGTCTTTGTGTCAGCCCCCAGCCTGAATAAGAGGGGGTATCAGGGATGCAATTTGTGCATACTAAATAAATGATTATATCCATGGACTTGGACTACACCAAGGACTACAGATGGAAATTAGCATTTTGCTAAATCTGGTGCAGCCATCTTTTTAATGTATCTTCACACTTTCCTTCAAATAAATAAATAAATAAATAAAATAAATAAATGGATGCTACAGGGAACAAGACAACAACATAGACTGTAAAAAGTGGACTGAGAGAGTGTGACGTTCGGCTCCATATTTGCATTTCCAACCACGATTATCATAGCAACCAAAGAGCCAATATGGAGCGAAGCCGTCTCTTTCCACACTGATGGTTTAGCAGGGGGCGGGCGCTTAGCAATGTCGTTAACCAAACCTGTGGCCAATGCTTGTGGGAGTGACCACGGTGAAAGAAAGCACCTGATTTGTCTGTTATTAATGTTCACATCTTGAGTTACGGCCACAATAGCAAAATAAAAATACCAGGGTCATGTAGAGTGTGTCAGTACAAACAGTTTAAGACCAAAATGCCTGACAGCAGCAGTTGCAGAGAGAGAGGCGACAGTTTTCTAATGTAAAGTGAATGGAGCCGAAAGCACACACATTATCACTTCCTGTTTGGAACTCAGCGGCTAGCATGTTAGCTATGTCCATTTATATATACAGTCTATGGATGAGACACAAGAGTGGGTCTACGCTTTGGCATACTTTATGATAAATTGTGTGGTTCAGCTTACAATTTTGGCATCATCATTTTTTTTAAACTTATTTTTATTTAATATTTTCCTGCATTTGGAAGTGTGGCTTTTCAAAATGTGTATTTCACTAACATTTTATCCTTTTTTGTCAGATCCAAATGTAAACACAGGAAAAAATCTCTTCATCATGTGTACAGTCTTGTGACAATTTTTATCTCGCAAGACATAAGAACTCTATTGTCAGGAAAATAATCAAATATTGTACTATATTAGTCACAAGATGTCACGGTGATAGAAGCTAGTTCTTTCAGCTAAAGTCACAGAATTTGACTCCTGGAGTTTGTAAAGCATTTTGTATGTTTATCTATCTGGATTAGTTTTCTTTAACTTCTATTACTTCATCCATAAACCTAAAACATGCACTTATACTCAAGCTAGGTACTCCTTACCAGAATTATGGCTCAGTGGGTCTGTGCATTGTGATTACACGCTCCATTTTCTCCAAGTTTAATTGAAGGACTGGTCAAATGAGGTGAGCAAATGTCTCTACAGGGACATTAACGTCACCTTAGCCTACAATAAGGCACATTCTTTTAGTTCTGTTTTTGAGTAAGCCCTATTTGTTGAGCAAGCTCTAGCACATCTCTTCTTAAACAATCCTTCAAATCCTCAAGGTCAAAGGTCAACCTCCATGTTGAGTTCAAGTGAAGTCATTTGCCTTGTAGCTAAACAGAGAGACAAAACCAGCATGACCAAACTGCATTCATCCAGAAAAAAAATAACTGATTTAACCAAAGCCACGAGCACAAGTCCCAGCCTGCGAGATCACGTTGAACCAGGAAAACACCTCTCTTTCTATTTCAGCTCACTTTTAATCACATGTAGTTACGATAATTTTCAGCATTACTCACAAGCTTTGGGCTCATTATGTCATGGATTATTGCACAAAGACACGCCCCGATTCCCTCATGGAATTTCTTAAATATGCCTTAAATTTGGGTTTCCATGTCCTATAGAATTACTCAAAACTGCTACCAGTGTTGTAAAAAAAAGGTGTCTAGTTTAAACGTGCACAATGTAACTGTTCTAATGTAGGGTCTGCTGCCTGCTTGTTTCCATGGAGATGTAGTTGTTTTGCCTGGAATGTTCCTTAATATGACATTAAACTTTTCGATTTTGCATTCATTTTGTTCACAATGTACTCAAGGGACATATTATGTGACTGAGCCCGGTCATATAAGGTTATTTTTAATATATATTGCTCCTTATATTTGGTCTACAGGATGTCTGCCTTCATACATTTGTACTTACTGCAGGGGATTTAAATTCACATTGTGATTTTTCCATTTCCTGGCCATATGTCTGTTATAATCCTGCCATAGAACCCCCTGCATTTCAAAGTCCTGTCCTTACATGCATGTATCTAATTGCTGTAAATATTTATGTCTCACTCTTTTCAGCAGGGAATCGCTGTATTGGAAAATGGGACAAAAGAAGCAGTCGTCAGGAGGGGCAGTCTTTGGATAATACCTTATTAATCTTACCTCACTCCGTGTTTCCTATCTGGATTCCCATTGGACAATCACACAATTTAATCGTTATGGAATAGTGGAATTGTATTGGGGAATAGTCTGGCAGAAGTAGGATCATGCTTGTCCTGACAGGCACAGTTAGAAAACATGTCCACTAGAAGTAAAAAGTAGTGACCTAATTATTTCTCAAGAGTAAAAAGTATTTGGTGAAACTACTTGAGTACAGGATATAAAATGTGTTTAAAATCTGATTTATAAGCAGTTGTACAGATAAAATATTCAGTAATAAATAAGACACAGAAATGACAAAAAATAGTTACACAAGAGGAAGATTAACCAAAACTAAGCAAAAGTACTGTTATAAAAAATATATATTACTCAAGTAGAAGTGAAAGCATAGTGTCAGAAAACTACACGGAAAAGTCCAGTTTCTTCAAAACATTTGTAAAATTGCAAGAATAAATAAAATAATATGTGAAGCTAAAGTGTAAGAAGTCGAAATGCTCGAATCATTAAACGCTTTTGTCACTATAGATTTACTGTTTGGGAATCAAAATTTAGTAAGTAAGAGTATAAACAATATCTGTGGCAGAAAACAATTTGGAAAAGTACTTTTTCTGAAGTTACTGAAGAAAATGTAACTTAGTAGTCCTACCCACTTCTGCCCCTTGTGTGTTGTGTTTTGTATGTGTCCAGCGGTCTCCTTCAGGACGTCCTCTGTGCAGAATGACTCCAGTCATAATGTTTGGATTTGAGTCTTACTTTATGTGGCTTTGGCTGGGCTTCTGGTTTGAACAACAATGTCACTAACACAACTGCATTGTTTCACAGAGCAGTTACACTGATACAACATGGCACCTGGGTCTGCAGTGCTTTTGAAGTCGTTTGGCTCTGTCCGTAATGAGCATTTATTTTCTGAAATACAGATGGTGCTGGTCAAAAATACTTTATCCTGGGGAGTTCTGTATTAAAACATTTTAAAAGCTGCATTTTTGTATTTAACATCACTGGAGAACAATTCTCCTTTTTCCTTTATATCGTACTATGCATAAAATCATTCTTGTGAGCTATGCGGTTGTTTTATTAGTTTGCAGTTCATATTTCAGTATTTAAAATGGTTGAGGACATGATTAAAATGTGCACTGTGAAGTAAATCTATTTTAAAACACAAATCACAAAACTACTCTAAATTCCAATAGTGAAAAAACCCCAAATCCTTCCAACTCTTAATTTAAAGTTATACTAAACACATTGATTCAATAGTTTTTCACATTGATCTAAAAATGAAGAGTAGACTTTGAGAAATCCAAGGCTCCTATTCTTTCACATAGTCCTTAATGCTTTAGTATAAGGCTTTGTAGTTTAACAGATGTGTACATTGCTAAATGTTGTGTGTGTAGCACAAGAAACTAAAATATATCCTGCTGTTTGCCAGATGCTTGTCTAGTGCAGGGGGTAAAAGTTTCTTGTACAAATCATCAGTTCTTGACAGACACAAATACACAAATGTCAGAATACATACACAAATTTGCCTGAGTCTCCTCTTCTCCTGATGGGTCTGACCTGCCCAAGGAAACCGTTGTTGAATAGTGGGCACATTTGTTATTGCAACCAATCTTTTAAACTGACAAAAGGACTTTCAATAGGCACAGTACTATAGTTTTTAGTACTATAGTTTTTACCATGTTACATTTATTCATGTAACTTTTTAAATACATATACTCCCACTTGAGTGACATTTGACGTAACTGTATTTATACTTGAGTACAAGTTTTACTTCTCCTGGTCTACAAGAGACTAAAGCTTTATTTTGTAATTAGTTTTTATTTCTGAATCTACTTTTTACTCTTACTTGAGTCATTTCTTCAACCACTACGTTCTACTTAGTTATACCATTTTGAAGTAACAGTACTCCTGCTGGGTAAAATTTACTCTACCCACCTGTTACACGACATAAAATAAATGGTGTTGCTGGAAAACGACATTGCTACATTCCGAAAAGTCAAAATCCCAATTCACCAGCTTTGCCACCACAACTCCATTTTCCTCTCCCATTTGTTCTTCCGATCCCCATCTTTTTTAACACACTCACTTTTTCCTTATATTCCCCATGTTATTTATATGAGTTCATCGTGGTCCAGTGGAAGGTTCCCCTGGGGAGGCAGAGCAGTGGGCTGACGGCTCTGACCTGTGTCTAACCTGCACACAGAGGCCCTTTGTGCATATATACATTTTATAGTAACTCAACCTTTCTACTTTTAGTGTCACTCAACAGAGATGGAACAAGTACTGCACATCTCTGTATGATTAAAATCTGTGCTGAAATAAGCTTGATAAATAACTGTTGCAAATATGCCACTACTAAGTATTAACTCTACTATCCTACTACTACTTCTGTTTCTGCTTACTGTTGCTATGGTTCAATATGACAATCTGGTATTGCATATACTACTAAAAACACTACATTTTACGAATACCATGCTATTCTTACTAGTGTATATCTCTGCTACTACTACTACTAATACTACTACTACGAGTACTACTGTTCTAGGTGTTGCAGTACTGTTACTACAAGTACTTCTACTGTTTATATTACTAGTCTTGCTAGTACTGTGACGTATCAATGCAACTACTCTAACATTTTTTCCCATTCACTAGTATTGCATTTATAAATGTTGTTTTCATTTATTGTTTCTGTACCAAAATAACATCGCAAATACCTCAAAATTTCACCAAGTAAGACTATATTTCAGAAAACAGAAAGCCTACTCCAATATTTGATATAAACTTTGAGAGAAGTATTTGACCAAGAGTATCCCGTTACTTTCCATTTTTGCCTGTGCTCTGAAACACAAACAGTTGGATTTTTCCTGGTGGTAGGCAGGGAGGATGGCTCATATTTTCCATAGAGTGAAGCGTGTCATGAACTTTGGGGCTGTGGGCATTGGCAGCCGCTGATGTAGCCACAAATTCAAACCGGGTCCTCTGCTCTGAGAACGTCCTCTGCGCTCACAGGACAATAGCACCCAGATGTGGAGATGTTTCAGAATAACGCTTTGGTGTTCTCACAAGTCTAGTATCATTTTCAGCACTTTTCTTGGTAATGTATTCATCCCAAAACATGCTCATATTCAAACCAGTCATCACCTCTCCGTCTGAGCAGCCTGCAGCTTTACAATGTCGCAGATGCAGGGCTTTCCATTCAAATCAGTGGAAAGATGAAACTTTAGGTAATTTAAGCTGTCTGTCCTGATCAGATTATAGCTTTTACAGTGTAGTTTGCTCTTTCAAAGTAATATTTTGTACAGGGCTAAGAAATTTTGGGTCGACTAAAGATGTCCTGCCGATTGATTAGTTGGCTAAAAAAACTATTACATATCTCTCTGCATCTGATCCACACTTTGCTCACAAGACTACACCTGCACGGGAGTTCATGCAAAATCAACAATTTATGTAGAAAATGTACTAGGAAACAAAGTATTTATATAAAGACGGATAAACATAAACTTGTGAGTCATGAGTTTAATCTTCCTTTTTCTATGTAAATGTCAAAAAAATACAAAAGCTTTAGCTAATTTACTCTCTAACGTCTCATTTCTACTGTCCTAAAAATATATATAAATATAATAAATGACCAATTAATCGACTAAACAACTACTAGCCCACAGCACTAATATTAAGTCAACAGTCAACACTTGCTGGCTTTCATATGACAACACAACATTGTATAGGTCTATATTATTTAATACAGTTGGGAGGAGGCTAATTTGCATCTTGTTAAATGCAGATTTTTGCTCTAAAACCGTGAGATAATAAAAATGATCTAACATTTTTGCATTTACCTTATTTCATGACAAAGTACAATGTAATCAATAGGAAAAACTGACTCTTGCCCCCCTCCTTGGAGTATGACATCTTCACATTATAAAATCTGAAAACCAAATAAGTGGCTGGTTTTAATGGGGCGAAATGTAAGTGATATTATAATTTAAACTTCATTGAGCGTCATATAAAAAATTGTTTTTGGTTCGTCATCACATGAACACATCACTCATTCCATCACAACCTAACAATCATTAAATAGGTGATAAACTGTCCGCTGCTATTAAAACTGCTGGTGCACGTACACATAGACATTCACATACATAAAAATAAATAAATCGTCCCCATCAACTGTCTAAGGTATCCTATTGACTGACTGTTGCACCCATGTAGCTAACTGTTGAAACTGGGAAAGACATGTGAATTTGATTATGAAAAACACGCACATTTAGTCAGTGATCAATACATGAGTTCATGTCTTGGCAGGTCACGGTCAACAGTGTCAAAGAAACATGCCATGGGGAGAGTTTTGTTTTTCAATGAATAACAAATAATACAATTCTATTCATAAGTTTATTTTAGAATATCATTCAAGTAAAACCTAGTTAAGTCAAATTGTATTTTGTTTAAAATATATGAAAATACAGTATATGTTTAGATTATATGCTTTAAAAACTAGAGTTGGGTATTTTACTATAACATACTGCTGTAAACAGTAACGAAAAACACAATATCAAATCAGTAAAAATTGTGCTATAGATCTGCACCTTTGACATATGGGAGCCCTTTGCTGTGTCACTGCTATCGGCACACTTCTCACATTCCTTCACAAAGCATTTTCATACTTCCCCCTGAATACCATTGCTCGTAACATCTGGACTTTACATCCCGATAAGTCCCTCCTCCAGCACAATCAATATTCATTTGTTTGTCTCTCTGGGTCTCTATAGTTAATTTTTCATGAACTTGAAATAGTTTGTCAACAGTTGAGTGGCAAGTGTTTTCATTTCGAGAAAGAAACCCTGTGTGAAAGGAAGGAGTGGACCTCAAAGATTTATGACACTACCCCTAAAAAGTCAATATGGGTTTCGGATTACATCTACGGAGCAGTCTAGATTTATGTTTAATAAGCTTCAGGTGTTGGCGAGCTCGGGGAGGGCATAGTTTACTCCACACACACATAGATTCTGTTGAGTCCATTTTAGCTGTCACACTCTGGACCAATGAGGCTGGAAAAACAGAGCAAGCTTTGTGCACCGGCGCTTACATGTGGAACTTACATGTGGTACTGTGTCTCGTAGTGTGACAACTGTCTGTCAGGGCTGAGCACAGACAAGTGGAAAAGTCTATATAAATACTTACAAGGAAAAAACAGCTGTACAGTGGAATGATTAGAGAGAATGACAGCAAATAATAATAATGAAGTAACAAACAAACAAAATAAATTAAAAAAACATAAAATTGTACAAATTATTCTGTAATCTGAGTATGCTGATATAATATTTAAAACTTATATGCACAAATATTGGTTATATACATTGATAATACTCAAAATACATGAAAAAATACAAAAATATATCTTCTAAATGATCTGTAAAAGATGCTCAGAATTACATCGCATTACTCAGGTTTCAGTAATGTTTTTTGAAGGTAATCTATGCCTCCCATGTTGCCATTGAGACGACATCTGTTTACATCTAAGAACTGAAGAAGCGGCTTGGATGAGTGCGATATTTATTCCCTTTAAAATGTCCAGCTGGCATAATTTATTTTCTTTTGATATTTGATAAGATAGCACAACTTTTCTAGAACTGAGAAAGTGAAAGTGAATATAATAGACACATATTTAGTAAAACTTGCATTGAAGCGGTGATTGGTGAGATTGACAGCAGCTGTTAACACGACCCCTCCTCTATTCTTCTCCCCCCTTTTTACTTTCTGCTCGGAGAGTGACAGGCAGAAGCTCACTATAAAAGCCAGTTGTATGTTTAAGGCGTGCCCCCAGCCGATGCTTTACAATCTCAACCTGGAGGATTTCAAAAATACCTCTCGTTTTAGCCCTGATGGTAGTGATGTTTGGCAATGAGACAAAGACATAGTTTAAGTGTAGACCCTCTGGACCTCCCACATGTGTCGAGTCTTGCCCTGAAAATCCCAGCTTAAACTCTTCATAGATCCTGGCTGTCAGTTATGGGCCAATGGTAAATCATGTTAGAGAGCGTACCTGCTGACATCCCAAAATGTCTCGACCTGAAACCACCAAGAAGTGCAGCTTGAGCACTTTTTTGGAGTTTGTCTGAAATGGAAAAATGTGAAACTGAATAGGACAAGTTAGCCTATGGCGCTGAACCCATTATCCTCTGTCAAAGTTTGAAAGTTTTCAGGATGGAGGTTACTGACTCAACATGTCCTCTCTTTTTAAGGCTACAAGTGACTTTTAATTCTCACTGAGGCAAATAAAAGGCAGATTTTCACCCCCATGTGTGTTTGTAAGATACATATATAATCGTCAACTCTACCCCTTAATGTGTTGTTAAATTAAGCTTAAAGTACACACCTTTGTCCCCATAGGGAAATTTGTCATGTGCATTTGACTATCCTATTGGAACAACTTGTCAGGAGAAATATATGGACCGATTCAAATTAGCTGGAGGATTTTGTCCATTGTTTATGTTTTGTGTTGATGGGGGAATCCCACCCAGACACGATAAGAATCCAGCACAACTCTGCAGAGAAAGGAGGTACTTTGACGACTACTTTTACAACAATAAACACAGCAGTTAGACCTAAAACTGCAGCTTCAGCTATGACTACAATAGCTATAATGTATTGCAGAATATTGAAGTTATCCCATCCGTGACATAAAGCAGCTAGCTTCAATTTCTTTAGATATTTTTTTTCATTTTAAAGACATGATCCCACCGATTTACTCAATCAAATTTGTGACAATGAGCTCCTGAACTCTTCTTGTTTCCTTCAGTGTTGGAATGTAACAGAGCACTTAAATAGATAGATTCTTTTTACGTTTACTTCACTACTTTTGAGAGCAGGTATCTGTACTTTTTACTCCATTACATTTTTTAATTGGACTGAAAGTAAAAGTATTTTTCATTACTGTTCGAGACCTGCTGAAAATACTGAGGGGTTTATCTTCAACACATTCATAACTTGAGCAAAAAAGAAAAAATAGACAAATAAAAAGCAAATCTGTATCAAAATTACTACATGTGAAGCCTTATAAGACCTCAAAATCTGCTTGAAATACTTTCTTTTTACTCTTTAAGTTCATTTTTACACAGTTACTTCAATACTAGTAGGTTTTTACTTGTACTTTTTGAATATCTGTACTTTTAACAAAATTGAGTACTTCTTTCACTCGTTTCCTTGCAGCTAAAACACTGCTGTTGTCTTGCTGGAAAAGATGTAAGTAATCCTATTGTAAACTGTGTAAAGTAGGCCACCCAAAGCAGCAGGCTATTACGTTTGCAGTTTGAGTTGAAAATTACACTAATTTAAACTAGTACCTATCGCGAACAAGGGTAAATTGAAGACATTAAATATAATAGCACCTCTAATAGTGGCAGATCATATGTTTAAGCATTTTGGAATTGTTTTTGTCTGTAGAAAAAGTGTTGTATCAGTTTCTTACCATCCCAGGTACAGTGTGCAATCCTAAGCCGTTTGTGTTATAACGAAACAATAGAAAGAGGTGTCAGTATTGTTCGAGTGGGAGCTGAAGTTGGGTTAGGAGGCGATAATTGCAGATATTTGTACACTGGGTCACGTATAGCAGGGGAAGAATGAGCTGTGTGGGATTGGCCGAGGTTGTGTTTTTGTGTGTTGTGTAAAATGGCACAAGTGGCCTGCATTCATTAGACACACGCTGCAGGGCCGGATCTGTTACTGCCTCACAATGGAGCACAGGTCCCTGGGCAGTTCTCGAGTAGATCGCTTTACCTCTGCTCCCCTCCACGGCTCACCCAAGCACCGGTCCAGCCTCGCTTAAATACTCCTGTCACACCTATACAGTTTATGATTACATGTACAAACCTAGATGCACGGATACTGTTACTGCACAGCACAAAACATACATTTGTACCTTACTCCTACCCTCGCTGTATACTTTCACAGCTGAGTTATGAATGGCAATGACTAAAAAAAGTATGTCTTGATTATTGTGATCGAACAATTTTTTTTTTTATGGCCAAAGTTGATACGGATTAGATTAGAGTACCGGGAAACCGATGTTCTTGGGCCGATTTTGATTATTTAAGTTGAAAATGTCAGGTATGAAAACAAACTAAAACTTAAACTGAAAAAATAATCTAGTAAAAGAAAATATTTTTTAAAAATCCTCAGATTCTGTAATTTAAATGCACTACAAACTCACCAACAGACCTTTTTTTTTTTACCATAATCCTTTAATACAGCAGTGTAGTCATGTTTTGTGCAGTTATCTCTTCATATTAAAACGTTAATATAAAGCTTGTTTGTATTTTTTAGGCAGAAATCAACCAAAACAAAATATCGGCATCTGCTGGATATTTAATGCCGATAGCCAATAAGCTAAAGCCCAAACATTGGCCGGATATACTGTATCTCTAATTGTGATCAATATGGAGAACAAACATTCCCCAGTCCTACACAAAACAAAAAAAGTGCAATCAAGTAACATTGCTTTTTGCTTTTCTTTACTTGTACCAATCACAATCGTTCCCTCGCGGTGAACTGTCCATGTGCACTCACTGGAGCCTCTGATTCTTGGAGACTGAAACCTGCTCAAAGAACAACACAGAAACCCAATACCTCACACACCTACCTCGACCGTGGGTGATAAGGTGACACAGCTCCTTTCAGTAAACAAACCTGTTCCATATATTTCAATACACAAACTCTCTCAAACTTTTACTGTACTAACAAATGCTGGTACTTTTTCTTAGACGACGTTAGCTTTACTCATGGCAAAACTCTACTCTGGCCTCTGAACGTTGTGAAAAGTGCTCACAAACTCATCACAGTGAATAATTAGGATATTGTGTTAGGAAAGTGAAGAATACATTTGGTACTGTTGTAAACAGTTTAAAATGAACTAGTTTGGTTTTGTATGTTTTTAAGGCAGTAAAAGTCAGATTCAGTGCCTTTAAGGTCCAAATAAAGGCTAAATAAACTACTGCTCGTTGTATTGAAGCTGTATGTGACTGTATGCATTCTGGGCCTTCACCCAACATTTACCCAGTCTTGCCAAAAAATAAAAAAAAAGCTGAATTGCCTTATGATCAGAAATGATACTTTACATGTCACATAAAAATGCTTTAATTGCATGTTCTCATATGCAGGGGGATTTGTGCTCTATGGAGAAGAGTTCAGATAGTCTCATGTGGACCAGTTTAAAACAGACAAGAGGATTTGAGTTAAACTCCTCAAAACTGGCTCCAACTCCTCTGATTTACCACAGGTCTGGTTTGGCACTGCTGTACACAAAGATTCATCATTAATCTTGGTTTCTCTGATATCTGCTGGATGACCCAATACATCACTATTTGTTCTGTTTTATTTATTATACAGTGAAGAATGAAACCATTTCCCACGGCTGGGATCTTGTTTGCAGCATAATTACTACTACATAATTGCTACAATTAAAATTACTATCTACATTTGTAACATTTATTCTATTCAGTCATGGTGATAAACATGCATTTATTTGGTCATGAATCAAATGCTGTTTATCTCACTTGAGTTTGTATAGAGGAGGACAGTTTTAGTATAAGCTATTTTTCAATTTCTCTTGTCTCAACAATCATTGCTAATGAAGAAAAGATAACTGTTGTGTTTTTACTTAAAATAAGTAAGTGCTCAATACTTGTACTTTTTCACCATATGCTGGGTCTTTGTAGCATTTACTTGATGTATCTAAGTTGGAGTTAGATTTGGACCTTCATTTATGATAACTTTTGCCTCTGTCAAAGGTCCATCCACTTCCTGTGTGTTTTGGTTCTGAACAAAAGGAGACTTGATATTGAGATGGGGTCAGTGGAGGTAATGTTGATAAATCCACCCTCATCACAACTTCCTATAACTCCCTGTTAGGTTGAGTACATTGTATTTTCGAATGAGTAATGGCTGGTAGTTCATTGTTGATTTGTAATCTGGTAAAGGCATTTCAATGTTGAAAACCAGTCACAAAATATTATGAAAAGACAATAAATGTAACAGTGCCTGTGTCAATGCCTGTGTCACTGTATGTGGTTCTTATGATTTTGAAGTGGTTATTTTAGTGTCTTTTTTGTTTCCGAATTTTGGTCAGATGTCAGAAGGACATGGCAAAATGGCAAATTAATACATGTGTGAATCATTAACTTAAACTGGGATATTGACAAAAATAGTTTATCATCAATAATGGTAAAGATATTTTGCCAATGTCTTTAAATGTATTAGTTGAGGTTTAAGCATCAAATACACAACAATTGTGAAATTATCCACACAAGTGCAGAATATACCTTTATACATTACAACATAAGTAAGTTGAAGCTCTTTTTGCAGCATTTGTAGCATTAGAATGTCATTTATCATAAATTATATTCTAATTTGGCCTGTCTTCAAAACAAAATTTCACATTAGTGATTTTTGGTGAGTAGCTCCTCACATGGAGCCATGGTGCTGCACTGCTGTCATCACTTTTCTATAAGGGAGTCGCCTGAAGCGTTACACAGACTGTGCTCAGAGCTGATTAACTCGTGTTACTATACATTTACCATCAACACACTGTCACATAAATAGCTATTATTACATCCACAGTCAACTCCCTCATTTTCTGAAAATACAGAATTCAACCACTCTAAAGTTAGCCACATATGAGGCCCTCAAAATAACCATAGATGAACTTTCTGATAATGACTAGTTTCTGTACTATTTGATGGGCTGTTTCCTTTTATTACACAGTGAAAAGGTGTGAGAGTTTGTTTGTTTGTACTGTTAATTATTTTGCAGGGCATGACCTGTCTGTGTGACTGCTTATTAAAAGGCAATGAAAACTGTTGTGGTGTGGGAAGCATAAAAGCTCTATATGTTTGATCACTCACTAAAATCATTACATTGGTACATCGTTCTGTTTAGGGTATTTTTAGCAGATGGGTTGGCTGATAAGAGACAAGATTGGTGTGTTTAGTCTAAATCTTTGAACTGCAAGTTAGACGATAAGGGAATATGGTTTAGCCAGTTTGTAAAAATGACCAAAAACCTGTGTCCTAAGCCTGGAAACATTTAGAGCTTTAATTCATACCATATTTTTTATTTTATTTTATGTAATTCTCTTAAGAAATATGAAATAACACCCCAGTCATGTCAAAGCATTTGCCTTTCAAGCCAATCCCTCCTTCCTGATTCAATGGTCAAATCACTGCTGCTTAGGTCTCCCAAATGTGGAAGACGTCTCTTGAATATTCTTGGATTATTGAGAGCCAAATATATAACTTCTTTCTTACATCTTTTGTCTCAGAGTTTAGTGCTTTGCTTGTGGATTTGGAAAGTCTTCTGTGTTTTTTTTTTGTTTGTTTTTACTTGTAAGCCGCCATGTTTGCTTTGAACCATGAGTTTTTCTGATTGGTTAATCCACCTGTCAGTCACGTCGGACATTGTGGAGACAGTATACAGTTCCAATCCAAACTATACTGTATGTGTTCGTAAGGTAGAGTGAAAGTGTGTAGTCTTGGGTATCAAAGTTGGACACATACCCTTCGTTTTTTCTTTTGGATTCCACTTGGACTGTTTTACTTGCTGAAAAGTGCTAATGACTGACCCTGATTACCTGATACTGGAAGCTTGGTAACTTCACTTTGAGGCAAATATAATACAATATATATCTTTAATATTTAGCCTGTATATTAAAGAGTATGTACTTGTCTGACAGATAACCACCATTATTTAAGAGCAGTGGGAATTCCCAAAAACTCAACTGAACATAGAAATTGCACCGTATACTGTTACGGGTTGAAGAGGTCAAATGAATGCTGACGATTTAATTTTCTTATCTAACTCCAGTGACAGTTTAATTCCCTGATTATTCTCGTTCCAAGCCTCTCTCCTTCTTTCTCTCTCGCCTTGGGCTGCTCGACTCAGTGGGAAAGAGAAAGTCCATAGTTCTTGGCTGAACCGGGTGCTTGGTCAACATGTACAGTCTTGTCCAATGACTTCATGCCATTACTGGGTGTTGTTATAATGCCTGCTTTCTTGTAGTATCTCTCTCTAGGCCCTTTGGCAGCATCTAACCACATCCAGAGAGCAAGATAGAGCTCCAATCCCAGGAAGACTCACTTGCTAAAGGGCAAAAATAAACCTCATAAATAAACCACTTGGCGAGGAATCCTTCAAAATTAGTCTTTTTTTAGCAGCTAACTGGCACAGCGCTGTATTTACCCACGCAGCCCACAATGAGCGTAAAGTTGTAATCTTTTCTGTTTGGGATTTGACAAGTTACAACACCTCGGTCGCATTGTGTTTTTGTGTTCCATGACGAAGGTTTCTGCTCCACTGGTAGTGAGTAGGCGTGGAAGACTTAAAGTGCATATGACTAAAATGTAGGTAACATGATTAAGATTTTGAATTGTCCCTGCAATTTGGTGGAATTTGCATGCTCTCCCAAAAGAGTTTCCCATACACGCATTTGCCTAAAACCTGCATAACAATTTCTTCCTTCATTTTGTTCCTCTAGACCGAGATCCACAAAAAGGAGAAAACATTCCTAAAAGGTGTCTCTGTACATAGTGTAATGATCTGATATTTTGTGTTGAGTTCAGACACCTTTGACACCTTTTGTTGTTTTCGTAGCTGTTTTTGTGTTGTCGGCATAGCAACCAAAAGCAGTTATATCCACAACAAGTTCATGTGAAAGTTCTACTTGTTGGTTACGGGTCTGTTTTGTGTTCAGAGAATAAATAACCACAAGAAATACACCAGAACTTTACAATACAATATTTCAAACAATCATATTTTATTTAAAGGTGCATTATGTCACTTTTGTCATCTGTCATTTACTTATCTCCAATGAGGTGTTCTTCTTTTGCCAGAAATGTTCTACAGTATGGCATTAAACTTAATTATCTTCATAGAGACCTGCAGGCGATGCCACCAGGCTCCGTTCTGTGGCGATGCAAACCCGCTCACAGAAAGAATGCACATTTTTGAGCACCTAAAACGCCAAGGTAATAAAATAGATAAATGTGTTAAATGTCATACAGTGAGATATTCCAGGCAAAGCAATAACATCTCCATGGCGGCAACCAGGTGGCAGACGCTCCACTAGAAAAGTTACATAGTACCTTAAACATTCCACCTGTTTTATTCTGACTAATGCTCTGAAACTCATACTTTGATGAAACTGGGGTAGCTCCTCTTCCAGCACAGTGGTCTTTCTCTAGTCATTTTTGTATTGGTTTTATTGCTGCCGGAGTGAGTACTAAGGAAAGAGGTGTGCCATCGTGTGCCATCATGTTCAACAACAATACGAAAGACAGCCGTAAAATCACATCAAAGTCACTTCCTGCAACTCCTCTCAGACTTTATTAGAGCAGGTGGTGAAGCAAGACACCAGTTTACTGCACACTTCTTATAAATAATAGTTTTATTTCTGATTTCAAAGTGTTTTAAAGTATAGATCAGAACTTCAGCTACACATTCAACCCATTTAGTTTTTCCGTTTCCAAGTTAAAAAAAAGTTTATTCATTACGACACATTTTTCACTCTTCATTATGTTTTAGTCCATTTTATATTATTTATTGCATTTATGTATTTTTTTGTATGATCTTTTACTCATTTTAAGTAAGCTATTCAACATTCAATTAAAGACATGAGTTATAGAGTTATATAAGTTTTAAAATGTGAAGAAGAGAGTTTGAATATTACAGCAATGCTAAATATGTCTGTGTTTTGTCAGTGGGGCAGCAGCAGGATTTGTGATAAAGAAAATGCTTTGTTTTATCCTTTAGCTATCTGATTCCTCATAGAAAACACTGAAACCACAAAGCTCATATAGCTTTCTAAACAGTTGCAGCATAAAATTACAGCAACTTGCCACATACTTTTTAAGAGCAACTTTGCCTCTACTTTTCTATCACTTCACCCATACTCGACCTTTGGCTTTGGGCATGTTTTTCCAAATAACAAACCCAATGTTTAAACCACTATATTCCTCAAGTAACCACTACTGTGCATACTGTTTTCATATGCAGTTTTATTAACAATGACCACAACCTCAAATATGGAAAATTGTGTTCATTTATTTGAATAGAAATAAGTGTAAATTGCAGCATTGGGTAAGTGGTTGCAATTTGATTTATTCGATATTCGTATATGTTTATGTCAACAAGACACTCTGGAAAAGTTTTAGCATTAAAGTACTATGCACTGTATTGTTTTTGTGTTTGCCACCTTCTTGTCTCCACAAAGATGTTACTGTTTTGTATGGAATATTCCACAATATTGCATTAAGCTTTTATATTTTCACAGAGACGAGCAGGACACATCACCAGACCAAGTTACATGTATTTTTCAACAGATATGTCTAATTTCATATTGTGGAACATTCCAGAAAGCAATAACATCTCTATGGAGACAGGCAAGTTGCGACCCACCCAACGGAAATGTTATATAGTGCAGCTTTAATAATATCTCTTCTTTCAACACTGTGGAAAAGCATTTAACTTTTGAAGACCTTCTATTTATTACAAGCAAAGTTGGCTTTAGTGGTTTCCCATCTCAAATTCGGAATATTCAGGTTTATTCTTGGGCCAGTTTTTCAGCAGACAGTAACTCATGGAGGATTATGTGTTTCAGGTGAGAGCACAACCTGATCAGTCATTTCTCAGTCTCTTCACCTTCAGCCAAACAGTCAATAAAGCAGAACTACCTTTACTGTCCAGGCTATAGCAAAAACCCTCTGAGCCGTACAGTATAAAATGTCTTTCACACTATTCTCTTATCCTTCCCTATCCTTCTGTTTGCCTGTTTTTATTATTAGACCTAGTGGGGTGTATATTGGGTTATATATATCTGGTAAACAATATCCATGAAAAAAATCTGTCATATTTTACTGCATAGCTTTGTATATATCTGAAAAGTATTATGAGATTTTTGCATACAATCCATAATTTTGATTTGTAAAATTGCTATTCTTTCTTCAAAATGCTAAAACAAGTTTTAGGATAATTGGTATTTGTGAGTCATGATTCAATACAATGGCACAAAATGGTATTTTGGCCATGTTTGCAAAACATATTCTAAATCCCATAAAGTTTGTTTTCAAAGACTGTACAGAGGCCACTTTGCTGTTCCTATGCAAACTTAATGGCCATGTACCCAATTTCTCTCCATGTATTTGTGCAAAGTATAAGCAGTTCTTGAGGTCAAAATAAGTCTGCTGTGTGCTGTCTGCAGCCAACTAGAAAGTATTTAATTGTCCGATAATCAGGTCGTGGGCGTTAGCATGCTAGTTGTTATTAGCTTTGAAAGAGCTTATAACTCGCTGTGAATAACTTGGATGCTCGGAATGCATTGCAGTCATATACTCGTTGTGGTTGTAATCATCTCATTTCGACACAGAATATTGCCTTCTCTCCATTATTGTGTTGTTTTAAGCATTGAACTCTTCTGTTTAGTTTTCACTGCTGGTTTATACAAATATTGCATCATGTGTTTGGTAATCTTCACTGATATCTCCCTGACAAAAAGCAGCCCCAGTCCGTCTGCACTTATCCTCTGTTGTCAAACCACGATTTACTGCTGAAGCATAAACTCAAACTGACCCAGAGCTGGAGAAGGCATTTCTGACAAGAGAGACTTAAACATGCACTTTTCAGGCTGAACGCACAAAACCCAGTACTGTCACATGAGGACAAGTGAGGCGCCATCCTGCTGGAGCATCTGAGGAGACATGTGGAACAGATACACACTGGTGCACTGGTACAATATGTGCACTGGAATGTTTTGCACTAGGTGTTTTGCACAGTACTATTGTCTAAATCATACTTCACGTTAATAAGTGAAAAAGAAAAGATCAGATAAATGGCTAACAAAGGAAAATGTATTTATTAACCAGGTTTTGATTTGCCCAAACAATATCATTGATGATCTGAGTACATTGATTTAGTCATATTATACTTAAAATAAAAGATTTTGTTTCTCTAAAACAAGGCCAAATGAGTATTTTTCTATTTGAAATGAGAGAAAAAGGTTACACACAACAAAATTAAGACAAATTATTCCATTACTGACTGTCAGCATGGCCGGCGGAGGCACTCGGAATGGATGCAGATAGACTCAAGAAGTTGTAAAAATAAAGCTTTTTATTTCATCTTCTTGGCCAACACACACAACACAGGTTCAACCACTCCACCTTAAATAGTCTACCTAGGTGGACTAAACCGCTAAGGAAAGGGGAAACACCACAACTAAGTACACATATTTCTAATCATCTATAATACTCTAACATAATCCATAAGCAACTCAATACTTATGAATTGCATTTGATTTTTCCTGCCTGCTCAAAAGGCAGACCAGGAGCTTTTAACCTCCATTCACCTCTGGGTCCCACGGGTAACTTATGTAAGTATACTTAACCAAAGCTAAATTAACTCAATAAACAAGTTTAAGCAATACACAAGTGTATGTTTTAATTACTGTATGTATTACAGTACTACATTAAGTAACGGAGGCTCGCTTGCTCCATTTAGACTAACATGTCTAAATACAATCGTCAAAAATACATGGGATTAAGTGAGGAATAAACTGGGACTTTTACAGAAGTTATATAATAACAATATGATAAAATAACCGCATTAAAATTAAACCAGGACTAGCATATATGTGTTAACCAAATATACCAGTACTTCATCTTGAAAATCCCTTCATTAGGGCTGTGGATAATCCCATCTAAAGAGAATCACTTATGATCTAAGATTGCATGTATTTTTGTGTGTTGTGGAGTAAGTGAAAGTTGCTTCTGCCATAGTTGAGCCTTCATGTGGACGACTCAAAGCCCAGGTCCCCCAAAGCATATCTGCCGTTTGTCAAATGGGAGACTTCCACCACAGGGTTAACTGGAAACATAAGGGTCCTGGTTAGACCTATGGGAGGCCAGGAGAGAGGGAGAGAATGAAGGCGGGAGAGGGAGAAAAAGAGAAAGAGGGAGAGAGGAGGGGGAGGTAGAGAGAGAAAAAAGAAAGTGGGAAGGAGTAATGAGAACAAGAGAGGGATAGAGAGAGGGGGGTCCTTTCTGTGGAGACAAAACAAAAACATATCCTAAAACTGAAAGGCCAATCACTGAAGTGAGACTTGAACGAAGCTGGACAGAGTGTTGCAGGGGCCGCTGGATGGATGAAGTGACTGAGCAGTTTTTTTTTCTATTTAGACCATAGTTTAACCAAATTAATTCCATCAGAAACCTTTTTATTAAAATGTATCAGATATGTATCTATGTAACCTTTGGTGGAGGGTCTGCCACCTGCTTGTCTTTTTGAGGATGTTGTTAGCTTAGAATGTTCCACAGTGAATGCATTAAACATATATCTTGTATATATTCAATTGCAGGTGTTTTTATTTCTCAAACACTTGGAGAAACACTCATTTTTACTCGGAGTGGGCCTTCCTCTCCACAGATCTGCCCTTAAACTTTACCTGATGATGTCACCTTGTCAACTTGTTTCCATGGGACAGCAATAATATCTCCATGCAGACAAACAGGTGTTGGATCCTCTGCCAGAAAAGTTACATAGTGCACCTTTAATCTGAAATACATTATTGGTGTTATAGCAGTTGGTCATAAATGTAAATCTAAAATCTAGAAATCATTGCAAGATATGGACAAAATACCAACTTAAGGCACAAGTGGTCAAACAGAGGCTCTAAATGTAGACTACCATTTTATAATAATATAATACTTTTGTAGCTCAAAGCATTTACCCCCTCCCATTGTGTTTTCATGTCCTCATAACCTGCCCTCAAACCCACAACCCACAGTTACTCACAACATCACAGAACAAACCTTCACTTGAAACTACGAACTTACGCAATACTACTGCTATTGTACTTTTGTGTGTCAATGAGTACGACTGTGTTTACCTTTCACAAAAGCAAAGAGCACCACACAAAGCTGCGTAAAAGTGAGGCCACACCACAGCTCACCCCATTGTCTGCCATGGACAACCTGCCAACACCTACACGTAAATAAGTGACAGACCTTTGTCATGGTCAAAGTCAACAGGAAGTTCAACAGGAAGTCTCCCAGATATTTTTAGATTTATGAATGAAACTAATTTATGAAGCGCAGGTGTGTGAGAGATACAAGGTCCCAATAGAAGAAAGAGGACAATTATTTGGTTTTCAAGTGATGTTATGCTGGAGCAATTGAACGTAATGGAAGTTTTTGCACAGTACTGCTGCTCTATACGTGCATAGCAACAAAACATGAATGCGACATGTTTACTATCAGGGTGTAAGGAAATTGCTTCAACTATGATGCACAAAACATATAAAGAGGGCCCGTAATAGCTTTGATGCAAGATCTGATTAGAACCGTAATGATTTGCTCATTATGATTTTCTATACACATTTGTAAATAGATTAACAAGATAAAACGCACAGATACATTTACAGTGGCTAATTGGCAGAGGGTTTGCCCAGGAATCTGAAGGTGGATCGATTCAAGCTCCGGCTGTTGTTGTTGTTGTGTCCTTTGGCAAGACATTTCATCCTATGGCTACAAGGTTAATCATGATAGAATAGAAATCTCAGTTTGAATGTTTACAATTTATGATATAGATATTATAGTGTCCCCTGCAAGAAGAAGATTTGCCACATAAATGGTACCCACAATGTTTCCATGGTGAGACATAAGTACTAGTGTTCCCAAATTGAAGAAAAAGCTATTTGAATGGTCGCAGTTGGGGTGTTTAGGTAATATCCTCTGCAAACAATAAAGTGTGTCTGCATGAGGTCTTATTATGTATACAGCCTGAAAACTTGGTAGTTTAGACCTTTGAAAAAACTTCTGAAAGACTTGGTTTCTTTGCGTAACTAATTTTAACTGTACTAATGGTTAGAAAAATCACAATTAAATCATTTTCTAAAATTGTTAAGCTTTCATCTGTATAGTGTCTGTTCAAACATCTAAATATGCAACAGATTTCCTTAATCAGCATTATAACAGTGTCAATGCAGGTCAATTATTCTTCTGTCATTTTAATACACCTTATATCACATATTTCTAAAGTTCAGCAGCATCTAATCCCACAGATGTTTAGTGATTCTGGTCTTTTTGCCAATACACAGCATTACCGCGTTAACAGGTGTACCTAATCATGTCTCCACTGTACAGCACCAAGATGGCGGCTCTCACGCAAACTTTGGCTCATTTCTCACCCCTGTCTCTCTCCATCTGGTGCGATCTGTGGTCCATCTACAACCCGTTAGCACATCATCCATCATTCATAACACCAAACACTGACTGACCCTCCCCTAATGCAAACCAAAGCAACACTCCAGCTATGACAGGAATATAGTCTGTCAGGGAACACCAAATCTATCACACATCTTTACCTGCAACAATTAGGAGCAATGTCAATATATGATAGACTGCTGGCAAAAACTCAAAAAGAGAAAAAAAAATAGTATGGGTGGAAGATTAGAACCACAAGAAAGATATTTTAAGTAACATAAGCCGAAGAAATATGGATGGATAATAGTGATAGGACTTTCGATTCTTTTATGGGATCCGAATGTTTTGGATCTGTTCATTTCAAAGACCTGTTCAAAAGACTGGCTCTTTTACTTTGTATTTATATGACAGAAGCGAATGTGAGAACTCATTTTAACAGCAAACTAATCACAGAGAGAAACGACCAAGGCTTAAATGTGTTTAAAATGGTTCAAACTGAGAGTGGGAGTGTGTTTACCCTTTCAAATTATGTATAATCTAAATAAAACGTTGCACTACAATAATAATAATAATTTCAAAAATAATTAATTATGTTAATATGATGCCAAATATGTTTTTCGTGTAACCTGCTCTGCTTCTGTGCTGATTCTTATGTCTGCTCAGTGTTAATCAGTATAAAAATGCATACAAATTTGAAAGAAAAAGATTCAGCTCTTTTTAAAAAATGAGATCCGGATCAAACCATTCACATTAAGTAACCCTTCAAAAGAGCCAACTCGTTCACAAATGTCACATCACCAATGGATAATGGACACATGGTAACGTGATGGTGCAAATGTGAGACTAAGTTGAATTCTTCGCAGCAGTTCTATGGGATGACTAAGCACATCAACAAACACTATACACATTTTGTTATAATTCCTGTTTATTGAATGTTACGCAGGTGCTCTTCAAGGATTCAGTGGGTGAGTAAGCGTAGAAGGAAACAGGAGATTCCAGGCACTTTGACTTACAATAAAAGTCCTTGATTTAGACAAAGTGCACATGATGATGTTTCAGGTGATAGTTAAAACAAACATAAATTATAAGACCGCACATTGCAAGGGTAAGAATTCATGTTACATTTTATCTCTGTAGTAGAATAAACTATTCCTTGATTAAGACATTCGACTTGACGGCTTCTATTTATCAATTATAATGACTCTTCTACAATCTTCACTATGAGGTATGTTGGTAATGAACATAAAAAATAAAGCTTTCTCGACCCCTTTAAAAATGTATTTACGTTTTATCGCTTCTTTACATGAGTTAAGTGAGTTGGTAACGTATGACTTAGTGAAAGATGATACCTCTGAGACCCCACCAGACAGGCCTAAACTCCCATTGTTTACCACAGCCAATGCTTTAACTGCTGATATTTTGATGTTAGTGGCAGAGCCTTTATTGCCTCTTCACCCCTCTTCACCCTTGACCGGCCCTTCCTAGCCACTGCCCACCCTCCAAAGCCCTGATTGTGTTTTAATTTCGGGTGCTCTTGGGTGACTGGAGGCCCACTTTGTTTACACTGATCTGCAGAGTGGGGATCTCTGCTGCCACCCAGTCAGCTCCTTATCTGATGCAATGGACCATTGATCACCTCTTAGCCCCACAATGAATCACCTCTCTGTTACTTAAAGGGGGTCATCCTGTGTAACCCTAAACTAACTTACTATATTGCTGCTGCGGGCTCATTTAACTTGCGATTGCTGCCTGTCCTCTTATGTGAGCTCTGGAGCATCTGTGTACAATGTATGGTGGATATTGTTCGCTGAAATTAAATTCAACGTTGCGATTCATTTGAACCTGCTCATGCCTGTCTGAAGGCAGAATAGTATAGGGCAGATGCATGTTGTAGCGTGCTATCTTATACAGTAGGTGATGGGCCAACACATTTTATACATATATTTAAATAAATAAGAAATAAATAATAACTTTCCCTACTGGAGCATTAATGTGTACCTTACCTTACTTCTATATATTAAAGGTGCACTCTGAAACTTTTTGGTGAGGGTTTGCAACATTCTTGTCCAAGAGAAATGATGTCCGTTTCAAAATGATGAGAAACTAGGGCTGTTAACAAATAACACTTTTATATATGATATCCATTTGAATAGAGAATAGTCATCAAAGTGTGACTTATTCCAAGAAGCTGAAATCCATGAATATTCTGTTGCTAAGGCAGAGTATTAAACTTATTTATCAAAAATATCTTGAAAACAAATTTCCTGTGAGCCACAAATCTTACCTGAAACTTGCCATGGTGGTGTCACCTGTTAGTTTTCATGTAGATAGAATCATTTAATGCCATACTGTGGAACATTCCAGGCAATTATATCTCCATGGAGATAAGCAGATAGCCGCTTACATTGCCTTTAAACAATAATGTAATTCATTTTCAGACTTTGGGTCGGTATTGCACAGGACATCGATAGTGCTGAAAAGTAAACCAAAGTATAATTCACTTTAAGTACTGCATTATTTTAGTCTGGCTTTTAACACTTAAACACCTGGTTTAGTCTCAAATTGTCTTCCTCCATGGAAAAATGTCTTTCTTTCTTTACCTTTATTTATGCAGGGCAATCCAATGAGAGCACTTGAACTCTCTTTTTCATGGGCGCCCTGTAATTATAAAGTATATTACAAAAACAAACAAAACAAAATTCATATAAAGCATTAAAGCATTAAAAACAGGATCTGGTGTGTATATAAAAGTTCATTACCAGATAATTAAATTGTGATTGTGTCACCAACATATCCAGTTTTGTTTTTCCATTTTTGTGAAGCAAAACAGGTAAAAGCCCTCTTTCCCATCTCAGTTTGGGTACAGTCATGTGATCTGGTATTAAATGTAAAAAGTAGGTGAGATATTCCGGTAGTTTTTCAAGTAATCCCTTATAGATTAATTTCATACAGTGCTGTTTTCTTCTATTAGAGACTGACAGCCAACCCACTTTCCATAGAGAATGTAATAAAATGAAGAGCAAACTGAAAAAGAGAAATTTGACCCATAATATAGTCATGATAATGATGTCTTTTGACTTGGGTAATCCTAACACTTCAGATTCAGTCATTGAAAGCCGCCAAATATTTATTATGGAGCTACTCAGTTTAACAAACACTGCTACAAATGATCCATCCAAATGAACTGTTTCCATGCACCATGCAGTTTTGAAATCCCTCAAGTATCAAGATCCGACCACAGCTGCTAATCAAGAATGACTTTTATCATTCATAAGAAGATGCTTATAAATATTTATCTATTGCACAAACTCCAAACCCATTAGACCCTAAGAAAACTAACATAATTCTTTCCTAAGCATGCATATGTGGAATTAAACAAGTTTGTTGCTAAGTTAATATAAGTGGCTCCATATGGTTTCTGTTGTTAGTCAAGATCCATTTTTGACGATTCTTTGGCTTTCACAAAGTACCCATGCCATATTCAAACTGTCCCGGTTTCTTTCTCAATCCTTCTTAACTTCACTCTGGTTTGTAATTTGTCACAACTAAGTCACAAATGAACTGCAGTGTTTAGAGTTGTGGAAAACATCTATTGAGATTTTGTTCGATGAAGGCATTGTTTTGTTGTGGGTGTGACTAATACAAGTAATAAGTTGCATACGGGCCTTGGTTTATGCCTACACCAAAGAGAGGATGCTGCGCTGAGAGGGGATTTGGTTAGGATTATTGATGTGGTGTAGACTTTGTAATTATGCATATCATTTCTAACTTGTGACATGAAATCACCAATACCACAATTTGTGACATGACACTAGTTCAATTTTGTCTGAAATTTACAACTGGCAAAAATTATATCTTCATGCTTGTCTCTATTTCTTAAAATCTAGTGAATTATGGGGAAATGACATCTTTCTCCCACATGGACACTAGGAAAACATATAATATAAAGGGCAGTAAACATATTTGTCATGCACAGTAATGGCACAGTATCAGAATGGAAAAAACATAACGACAATGTAACTCAACAGTCCCACCCACTTCAAAGTCCACTCTGGTTACGGAAATTAATTTTACATTCATTTTTCCCATAGACTTTTCAATATTAAGAGTTCAAAGGCATCGCAGAGGCTAAGCAGCTATGTGGTATCTCATATAGCACTGTTGTTTTAAGTCCAAATTTATAACAAGATTCGGCAAAATGTTTTAAGAAGATAGAGGTCTATAAAGTTTCAGAAACAGATTTTAAATAAAATTATTGCTCTTGTGCTCATTAGCTACTGCATAGATGATTAGCCCTGAGCAATCTTTCAAACTTTTAAGTATTTATTTATGTATTTTTTTATTTATTCAGAAAGTCTACGGGAAAAATGAATACGAAATTTACTTCGAGAACCAAGGTGTGGGCGGTCACTGTTGAGCTCCATAACAAGTAGTAATCTGATAATTTATATTACAATGGAATAAAGTAGAACAGCAGGTGTGTCCTGCTTAAGTGATTCAAGATTCAAGACCATTCATTGTCATATCCACAGTAAGGAAAAACCCGGGCAATAAAATTCTATTATTATTATTATTTTGAATGTTTCTTATTGTCCGCACGAAATGCCAGTGACGCAGAACACATTATGGTTATGAAGTACAGATTTCGGTAAAGATCAGCGCTTATCATTTTTAATTTCTCACTCTAAGCTCATTCAGTTTGTTTTCTTGAGACTGCACGTTACCAAGGAGAGGCTGGGTAGTTTGTTTTTTCATGCTAGTTTTCATGGGAACAAAATGCCCTTCAGATGATAGGCCCATTAAACTCAGAATTTGAGTTGCTGAAGTTGTCGATGTCTAGTTATGTCTGTCTACTACGTGTCTACCATCCATAAAAGTAAGTGCACAAATAGTTAGACAACACGCATTTTAGTGCAGATTCTAGCAAAAACAACTTCTTCACTGTGTACCATGGTTAAATACAGTGTAAATACTATAATCACACTTTAAGTTACCATGTTTTTTCCACCTCATTCCCAAGCTATTACTATGTTGTCAAGTCGAATGCTTGCTATTGTCAAACCAGTTACCTTCCCAACATTTTTTTTAAGTTAAAGTTAAGTTAATCTTGCTAACCAACATAAGCAAACACTTAACCTCTTTTCTGGGGGCAATATACAGTAAAAATGAAGTGCCAATATTTCACCTCATCATGGCTTTACGCACAGTATTAATTATCCACATCGCCACTGGCTTAAGTCCAAACTGCAGATAAGTGTAGTGGTTGTAAGTCAGACCACAGCCTCCCATTGCTACACTAGTGAAACTTATTAGGCCCTATATACTTGGCCCATTACGGTTCCGGACCTCATGGCACCAAAATGTCTGCACCCTCAGTTTCAAGAAGGGTGGGGGTTAAGGCCAGATTTCTGCTTCCCTCGTGAGCTTAGTCAGATAGCATCACACCAAAAGTAGTAGCGGCACTTAGAGTCTGAAACTGAACCACAAGCCCCCCTCCGTCGGCCCGGGAGTTAATTGGACCATAATTTTACAGTACGCCTTGGTTTGGAGACGTGTCCCGTGCGGGGAGAGGGGCTCTTCCAAACGCCCCATTAAAGGATTTCAGCAGTATTCATTCACCCCATAAGATAGAGTTTCAGTTCGGGTCAACATTCCTCAAAATAATCACAGTCAGAGGTGGGAGGAATAGACTAAACTTAACCTAAAATCATGATTCAAGCAAGAGGTAAAATGACAGCACATATTTTTTGGAGTGATACCAAACAACATTCTAGCTTTAAGCCATGCAATATAGTGCATTATTCAATTTCCCCTCATTCATAACTTTCCCAGCGCTCTTGGGGAAAAGGGTTAAAGGTACGGCTGCCATTTTGTGCTAAAGGTCCCATTGACCATCACCCGTGGACACATAATAGTACTTACAAATTCAAGTTGAGTGAAGAGTTTGCCCAGTGACTCAACAACTACATGAGCTGCCAGATTTGCAAATTTGCCCTTAAGGTCATTTTCACACATGTTAGTGTGCTCTGTGGAGTGACCCCAGTGCACACTAGATTTAGTTCTGTTTATTTTACTTTTGGGTTGCCGTTGGTCTCATACAAGAATCATCATTCACCCAAAACACGCACCATGAGCCATGTGAAAGTCCATCATCTGATCGCCAGACTTATTTCTATGGCAATGCTCTTCGCTTCCCCTAATCGCGGTGGTCTTTTCTTTCACCTAAATACACTGTTGGAACTGTATGCGCTTGTGGCAGAGGGGAAAAAGCTTTTGGAATGATACACAGACAAAGACACTCACCTGTGCAGATGCAGGAGGACACTGTCGCAAACAGTAGCTCTGCAGCACCCATGCATGCAAATATACGTAATCTGAGCATTTTTTGTTTTTTTTCCCCAATTCCAAACATTTTACTGTCACAGCGAACTGCGTAGGTTAGCCCGAAGTTGGCTGTGTTCACACTGCACTCGCCCTGCTCCAGAGTGCGAATGGAGCCACTCCAAGACCTCCTGTTTCATGCACTCTTACTGCAAATCAGAATGCACCTGTAGCATTCACACTGGCCCAAACGCACCGTACTTGCTGTGAATGCTCTTTTACGTCCAAAACTAGTGGCAGTGTGAAAACGACCTAAGTTGCACTCAGTTTATGTGTTGATTCAGTGTTAAAGTTGCACTATGTAACTTTTCTGGTGGAGGATGGAGGAGGTGAGCCTGCTCACAGTAGGAATGCATGTTTTTCAATTTTGGTACATTGAAAACACCCGTAATGAAATAAATGCTAGATTGATACATTTAAGGTCATACTATGGAACATCTCAGCAATAACTTCTCCATAGAGACAATGAGGTCTTTTAAAAAAATACATATGCCCTTTCACCAGTGCTGCTTAAGGTCTGTCAGTCCTTATATGGTATGTGGAAAGACCCATTTAATCCTAACATTGCCAAAACCAACACTTAAACCACCGCATTTTTATGCTCATATCATTATACTGATGCCTTCCCCTTAGCCGCAGTAGCACTGAGGTGAGCACGGCTGCCTCAAGAATGTGTAAAGCGGTAAATAGATTCCCTTCTCGTCCTTCATACTATTTTAACTGGAGCCTGTCCAGTCAGCTTATTACCCAGAGAAACAATGTCTCCACTGTGTAAGCACGGCCTCGTCAAATTTTAGGCAGCTCTCAGATAAATGTGCTCACACTTTTAGACTTTCCACACCACTGCACATAAGGAACCATTACCACCATTGTCAGTTCATGCATTCACCTGTTTAAATACACGTCTTAAAGGTGCAGCGTGTAACTTTTCTGGTAAAGAGTCTGACATCTGTTTGTCCCCATGTAGTTGCTTTGCTCAGTATGTTCCACAAGTAACTCATCTATCTTCTTGAAGAGCAAGAGACGAGGCCAGGACTGTTCGCAGTAGGAATTAATGTTTTTCAAGGTGTTTTTGAACAATAAAAAGGTTAAATATGTTTATTGCCATGCTGTGGAACATTCCAGGCAAAGCAGCTCGTGGACCCCCTCAACACTCTTACTCAGCATTTTTTCCTCCAACTTTGCCTAAATCTGGCCATACTTACAAGGGCTTGAAAAAGAACGCCAAGATTCACACCTAAAAAGGAATGCGACTTCAACCAATGGAAAAATACCTCTTCTTATTAACAGCGGTGCTTGTATAGATCCTTCAGATGCAGTTAGAGCCACTTATGAGGGCTCCAGTACTACTTTTGGTCCATTGGTGGATGTTTATGCAGTCTGATCATTAGCAAGGCTGTGAATGATGGTTAACGATCTAAACTGTCTGAGCCTAAATTCAATGCCACTTATTTTCTGCATTTTTTCAAGGAGGAACATGTTTGCCTCCAAATGCAACAGTTTTCCATGTTGTGGGTTGGAGTTAGCAACAGTGCATTCTTCTCAGGTCACTAGCGCCACAATTAAAACAGTGTCTTAATTAAAAGGAAATTTGTGGTTGTCCAAACTGGTTTAGTTCAGATTTTGATTATTGCTCTTTCCTTGAAGCAATGGCAAAAATGTGGCACCTTTGGTTGTGACGACATTTACGGCAAGAGACAGGCGGGAATTGGCTTCTAATATTTCACTGGGCAACACAGTTTTCAAATCTAGAAATCAGCACGTTTTTTTTTTTTTTTTTAAATCAAGTCCAAAATACAACAAAATGATCCATGGGTCTCATTGACTATAACCAAATACCAGTCAAAAACACAATATTCTTCTTTTAAGGTGCATTGTGTAACTTTTTGGACGTCATTGCTTTGCCTGTAATTTTCCATTCATATCTATCTCCATGGAAACTAGCAGCAAGTGACACCTCCAGGCCAAATTACAACCGTGATCTGTGGAGTGGCGATAATGTTAAAAGTCTAAGGGAAGAATTGTTTTTTTTGTTTTGTTTTTTTTTTTATGCTGGAGACCTGTTTACTTTATCTGGGTTTGGAGCTGGTAAAATGATTCCACAGAGTTATTAGAGCAACTTACAGAACAGAAAACCCTCTGGCCTGGACTTTCTAAAATGAATTCACTCTACTATTAGCTACAGGATATTTTTCTGAATACATTTTACTGAACTATTTTTTGATACAGAAGCATTAAGGGAGCAAATAAACACTGAAGACAGATTATGTGCAAAATACCTCAAAATGTGTGTGAGAGGTGAAGTCAGACCTTGATTAATTTGGTATTTTAGAAATGTCGCTCTCCTCCTAGTGAAAAACAGCATTCACAGGTATCGTTTTACTCGTAGCTTCACCATTTCCTATCCTATACAGTCCAGCATTATACCGCTCTATTTGCTTATATATATATATATATATGTCAGTATTTGCTAACTGCTTGTAGTATTGAAACCCCATGCGTTGGTCTTTTATTGCTTACACACATTTCAACACTTTTCCTGCCCCGCGGTGAGAGGAAGACCAAACATCCTCCATCGTAAATTTTCTGACTCAGGAGTATGCCACACAGGAAACTATAGAGTCATTCGCACAGGTCCTGAGGTGCAGGCCAGAGCATCGTATATCACTGCTGCAGTCAACAACAGCAGCGGGCCTATGGATGGATTTGACTTTTCTAAGGGAAAGCACATTATTTCTACTTATGTCTGTATTTGTATTTAAATATATCTACGAATTAAGTTAAAATTTGTTGGGGAAAAAAGGAAAGTTCTCATAATCTTGTCATCTTGTATTTCAGTGAGTGTTGTAGTTATTGTTGTATTAATTATGAAGTATCTAATAAAAAAAATATGTGTAGTGTAAGGGAGCCAGACCTGTAGGACCAGTATCGCACTTTTAGACATGTAATGTGAGGGAGTCAGAGTTCTTGTTTCTGATGGTTTGAGACTGAGGCATATACTGTAAACGTGTCAAATATTACACAGTCATTTGGGGAACTGCTTTCTAGATGTTGGTATCTGAACTGTGTCAGACCTGGACTTCACAGTGTCTGAATGAAAACCTGGTTCACACAGGTTTTCACTACAGACGTATTTTATGTTGTGTTTCTAGCGCTTCTGTGTCTGTCTGTATAAAATCTCTTTATGCTGTGATCCCTGTGTGTGCAGTTTTGTCTTTTGCACTTTGGTCTTTGGTAAGAGTGTGCAGTATTTAGATACACAGACTATAGCATGTACAGAGAGAGCGTTACAGCTATAATCTGTGTTTCAATAGTTTATTACTGTGTTTTAGGTTCAAGTTCAAGGTGTTTTGTGGTTTTAATATGAGAGTTAATGGTTGAAAATGGATATACGGTTGTGCCAACATGAGTGTTTGTTCCTTGAGTGGCAAGTTTTGGAATTTGTGCCAAAATTTTGACTTTGAAAAAGAAAAACCAAATAGAGCGTGAAGAAAGACTTAATTAATGGGTTACAGTTAGGGGTTATGGTAGTAAGTAGTTATCAACCCTGAATCATTCCTAACTTAATAAAATGATTTGTTAATTTAGAATGAAATCTTTCTTCATGTTTTAATAAAGCTAATTAAGATGTATTTTTTACAATTTAAGGCAAGGCAAGTTTATTTGTATTGCACAATTCGTACACAAGGTAATTCAAAGTGCTTTACAGAATAAAAAAAACCCCCATTAAAATCACAATAAAACAAACTGAAACATAAATAATCACAAATAATCACCATAAGATTAACTTTGAAGGAGAAAAGTGCAAAGTATAAACCTTTAATGTTGTTTTACAAGTTGTTTGCACGTAATTTTTAATCAGTTGCTTTGATGAGGAGAATGCTGAGGAAGGTTGAGACCAGATGAGTTCCAAAAGTATTTGGAGTAATAGTTGTGCTGCTGGTGTTAGCAGTAGCAGTAATATTAATATTAACAGCAGTAGTTGTTTTATCTCGTGCAGTAACAGTTGTCATAATCATAATAGTATGGTGGTAGTATTCATATTTTAACTATCACTTTAATATGTAAACAAATCAATCAATGATTATGACCTTATTTATCTCTGAGGGGCAGTTTAAACACATTGGACATTAAGTTTTATCAGTATGGAAAAATACACTGAGCATCCATCTTTGTCACTGCTTATCTGTACAGTACTAAATGAATGATTTGCATGTCTGTGTATGTGGCCCTCTTCACTTCACTAATCTAATAGGAAATCAAATCCAAAAGAGCCTTACGTCAGAGCTGGTCTAGTCTGCGCATGAAATGACTCCCATTTATCAGACATGATTCATACATCACAGTCTTCTTCATATTTACCTCTCAGTGATGGATGGCATCATTATGGAGATTACATCAGATCTCAATGTGTTTGTGGGGCACACAGCTCTGTCTTTACCTCTCTTCAGCCCATCTTTTATTGTGTACAATTTATTTTAGGAAATGTAAAAACAAAGGTTGGTTTAAATGTCTATTTTAACATGCAGTTTTGGTTGTGGCTGTTACTAAGGATTATTTTACTCATTGAAACAATATTATTTTTGTTTGTTTGTTTTAAATTATTAAATCATTTGGCATAAGATTGTGTAAGGACAATGAATACAAAATGGTTTACTTAATTTTGACCTCATGAAGCTAAACCTATGGCACCTTGAGAACTTTTGCTGGAGCATATTTACAGACATAAGTTTTTTTAATAAAATAACAAATTAACCATTCTTTGTTTTGTCTTTGACACTCGTCTTTGTTGATAATATAACCTTTTCTCTTAGCACATGTTGTTGTGTTGGTTTGGAGTCTATTTGTTGGATTGAGTATCCATTTAACAATTGTATTAGTAAATATGTAATTGAATGCATTTTCTATTAAAGGTTCTGAAAAAAACATGATTTAGCAGTTTAATATGGGTCTGTAGAAACCAAGGACTTTGTCTTGAGATACTTATCATTGGCAGATAGGGCCCTTTTGTTTGTTAGCAGCAGCAGCAGTTTCAGTTCATTGTGTGAATTTAGGTTGGAATTTGCTTGGCAAAGGTGCTTTCCAAGTGCTTCAGGTCAAGTTAAGGTGTTCAGGTTACGGTGCAGTCTGGTTTGTTCTGTTGTGTCTCTGACAACACCATGAAGAAAGAATGCTTAAAGGTGCACTATGTAACTTTTCTGGTGTGTGGTTTGTAACATGCTTGTCTTTGTGGACATGTATTCACTTTTCCTAAACTTAGACGTCATCATGGAGAGAAGTGAGTGACACTACTACCCGGAATGTACACCTGAAGCTGCAGTACCTGCATATTCATCGTTGATCACGTGAATTACCTTTTAAAACTTCACAAAAGTTGACAAGAGGGACGGTGTTGTGCATAGCAATAACAAGCCATGGCTGCGGTGGTCCCATTAATTAGGCTACTTACCCTCTAAGTCTCGGTATCTGCACGCCCAGCTCCTTTTCCTTCATAAGTTGTTCTTGTGAAATTGATGTTTGACATCGTAAAGTTTGTTATATTTATCCCCCATGGCTAAACTTTTCATAGTCTATTCTTTCCCTGAGAACCTGGATGCAATGCACACTGTTTATGTGACTGTAGTGGCTTTAGAGAAGTTGTTTTGAAAGGACATTGGATTGTTTATTTTGACACCACAAGCTTATTCCCTGCCTTTCCTCTGCTAAAAAGCCTGGAGACACTGTTGACGCTGAAAAATTAGAACTCCAACCTAATTTTGATTTTCTGGTGTAGATTTTCTGACCAGTTAAAATGAAAAGTGTTTCTGCTGCTGCACATACACGCTGTTACTGCTGTGGTGTAAATTGGGAGCTTGGCCACGCCACCAGGTCAGAGCTGTGGAGAGGCCCACTTACCAGTTTTTAGCAATAGAACACCTGTAATCGAATAAATGCAAGATAGGTACTGTGGGAGATCCCAGGAAAAGCAATAATATCTCCATGGAGACAAGCAGATGGCAGAACCAACATCAAAAAGTTACTTAGTGCATCTTTAAACCCAGAGAGGTTTATTGTGCTATAAACATCACTCAAAGAAGGTGTGGATGTGCACAGTACTTTTCTGTTCCAGTTATTATGATAAACAGGAAGTATTCATTTAAAAATGCACTTTTCCTGTTGTGGCTCATTATATGGTCATAATGTTGACTCATATGCTCATTAAAACATTGCCTGCATTTTTTGTTAGCTTTTAAAAAATACTTTGGTTTATTTTGAATCTCGGTGTGGTCGTCTCTTTAGCAGCACCCACAGTTTGTCACTCGGCCGCCTCTACCAGAATGCTCCATGGCTGGTTTATGGGTGTTTATTTAAGAGCTGTGTTGAGTGCGCCGTGAGATGTCTATCACTGAAAAGAAAATTGACAAATTTGGGAACACTACTTGCTTCTGTGACGATATTTGGACTCAGTGAGGCACTTTTAAGACTGGAGTCATTCATTGTTCATTATGTTCATTTTCTATGTTTATTTGTTCTGGGAAAATGCATAAAAGTAGCCCGACTGACGCCCGAGACAAAAATGGAGGGAAATGTGGGGGTTCAACTTGACGGTAAAAATGACTGTTAATGCAGCTGTGTGTATGCAGGGCTCGTATTTGTGATCAATCCCCAGTGCATTTAACCTTGTTTGGAAACCACAAAAGAGCCTGTGCAATCTCGAGATTAACCGGAAAACTGAGTAATGTTGTACGGGAGTTAAACATGGACTATAATTTACTGTTGCAGAGCGAATACAAACAAATGCATAAAGGGGCGTCTATTTGATTTGCAAGATTCCTACATGATTTGACTAAGTTGCTATGATTTTGGACTGAGCAGTCTTACACTAGTGTCTTGCCCATGGATACAACAATAATATGCAAGAGATGGCATCAGAGGCAATCCACCAACCTCTGATGTGAATGCAACTCACTTGACCACTTAAGATCACAAGCGTCCAGTTTATTTATAATAATACAGATACAGGCTTGGTAGTTTTAATAGTTTATAGATGGACGTACTATAGTATTTCATGCTTTTCCACCCTTTTGTTGCCATGTCATATCCAAACCTTATGAGACTTGTAACTATCGTGAACATGAGGCCCAAATATCTGTATATGTAATCTGAGAGCAAACTGTCATATCTCCATTACTTTCTTCATGTCAAGTTCTCCCACTGCAACAATATAAAAAGTACTAAAAGTTCTATACCCCGATTGAGCAGTAATTATTTGAACACCTCTCTATATCCCTGCGCAGGATGTCCCAGAGCAGGAGGGGTGCGTGAGAGGTGCGGGAGCGTGGAGAGAGGAGCAGAGGAGGAAGTCTCGTCACAGTGGCTGATATGGGACCGCAGAGCTTCAGGCAACACCTAGATGATTAGATTAACACGCGAACAAAATCCTCCCTTCCTTTGGCTCATTTCTGTGGAAGCACTCATGTCTTTGTTTCTTGTCCAAATGTAATTAGATTTGGTTAAAGCCAAGTCTGAAAACGGTTTAATCAGAAGCATTTCAATGACGGGGCCAAACGTTAATTAATTTCTGTCTAATGACTTGATATAGCTTTTACAGTCTGTGCAAATACCATAGTTTGATTCATTCATTTAGCCATAGTGTGCATTCTCAGTGTTAAAAATACAGAAAAGATGAATACTCTTGCAGATTTCCCATCGTATAGCATTAAAGTTGCTTATCTCTATGGAAACTAACAGGCGATTCCACCACGTCAGGTTACAAGTCACATTTCTGGAGTGGCAACCTCCTCAAAGTAAGCAATAAGCACACCTCTTACCAAATGCCATACTGTGGAACACTCCAGGCAGAGACAAGCAGCTGTCATTCCCATTTAACTGTACTACATCCCCAATTACAAACATGTTGGGAATTATATGTTAGCATATTAGCATGTTAGCATATTAGCTTACATTCCGAAAACAAATCCAATGCCATACTGACTACTTGAAGATCATAAAGTCCAGTACAGAATTGCTTCCCCATCTGTCCCTGAGCTTATTTTGGCGGCACAGGTGAGTATATTGTCCCTGTTTATGACCTGAACCTGGTCAGGCTCAGTCACTTCCTGTTTTGGAGTCACTGTAAGTTCACTGGTACAGCAAAGGGGCATTATTACTGCATAGCCCTGTAACAGTCCTCCTCAAAACTATTTCCTGTCCGTGAGCTTAGCCTCTGGAGATGCTCTGCTGTCACTCTTTCTAAAGTGCTGAAACCTGGATTCTAAGCTCAATATCCCACAATGCACCTCTCCACTCTGCACTATGAGGCCTGGGAACGCCATAAAGCCCATTTTACAAGGTGACATGACATAAAAACACAGGGAGAGCCAGCGAGAAGGGGTCAACGCCAGGAAAACGACTGAAACTTTAACATTTGCTTATTTCATTTTGTATTAGATTTCACATAGGACAATCGCTTGACACTTATTGCTAGATTTGTAGGCCTAAAACAGTGTGTCAATTCAATAGTTGCAGTAATGGTGGGCCGGGGTTTGTCTGCCATCACCCATGTCCACTTACACAGTCTGAGGGTCTCGTGGGGGTGGAGAGGGGATTACTGCTCTGACTGATCCTAGAGGGCCGCGCACTTAACACTACTGTAAACAACAAGCCCATTTGAGAGGCTCACACTCAGAGCAGAACCAGGACCGTGTGCAGATCTCTGGCACAGATACAAAGCAGTGCCAGTCTGTACTTCATTCAGCTGACTGGAAAATTCAATCTATTAAAACATATAAAAGGTTATGTTGAGATTTTGCACTTTGAAGTTTGGGATATTTCCTGACTTTTAATGCCTCTCAGACTTAGAAAAGAACACTTTATACAGTTCATAAGTTCAACTGTTTTAATACAATTTCATTTCATTGTCCACTGGGCTGTTTCCAGTTTTAACACTTTTTACAGAGAAGCCATAACTCATAGGGAAGTTAAATATGTATTTAAAGTATTCAGTAGAATTAAACCTGAACAGTTTTACTTGTGATGATGAATCTTACCAAATAGTTTTTCTTGCGTATTTGTTACGTTGTAAGTTTACTTTTTCCCACTTTTTTCATTCACCTTTTTCCTTCTAGATAAAATACTTGCTTTAAATTACCACACAATTGTAAGAAAACTCTGTCTCTCTATCCATTCTTGAAACATGTTCCACCTTCACTGTTTATACTGTTATAGTTTGGATTAAGCTATAAATTATGTAGATACCTTTTGTATTTGTTTTAGTGTTTTTATAAATTATTTTTTCAGACCAAGTTTTTTGTTTGTTTTCACCTGTACCAGTTTTGACTGCTCAGTAAGAGTCTCCTCAGAGTGGTCATGTGGTGTTGCTGTGACGTGTCCGGTCAGCTGATTTGAACAGGTTTTGGCACTGTCTTCCTCCCAGCAGGATTGGGACGGAGCAAATGTTATAGGGACAGATGACAATAAACATTGTCGATGGATTAAGGAACAATTGAAATACGTAACCGTGCTCACGAGGCTTTAAACTGGGACGAGGGGGCTTTTTTACTGTCGGACACCTGGGATACTGTCCTGATGAAGTTGGACTGCAGATGGCGCTGATGTCCTGACTCCACAGGTAGGAAGACAGCACCTAAACCTGTTTAAATCAGCTGACCGGACACATCACAACAACATCACGCGACCATTCTGAGGAAGACCGCTACTGAGCAGTCAAAACTGTATGAAAACAAACTAATCCTTGGTCTGGAAAAAAGAATCTATTCTATCTATTCAAATGAATTAATGGAAGACCAGATGAGACTCTTTGGACTATGTAGATATGTGTAGTAAATACAGTCTACTTATAATTATGCATGAATTGTCTTTATATTTCTGCTCATTTTTCTTTAAAATTACCATTGGCTTTGCTCTACAGATTCTTCCTATTCAAAAACCATTATATTTGTCTGGTAGCGTTGGTAGACCAAAATACCAGTTATCCCAGTTAATTAAGAACATATTTTTTCCTTCCTTATCCCCTCTCTTTCATTTTTAAATCTCACCAAAGCTATGAAAAATGAACTGCTTTTTCCTATATCTAATTTATCATGGTTTTAGCTGGGATTACATTGAGGTTTTTGACACTCATCTGAACTGACATGAAGACTTAAAGATGCATTCTGGAACATCTCCCAGACCAAGTTGTATTTCTCATCTCTAAAATGGTCTTTTGTGGTCCTTGCGTTCATATTCCTCTGTTTGCCCTCTTCCTATTTGATTATATGGGCCTCAAGAATTCACTTTGTTCATATGTAAGGGATAATAACGCTGGTCTGGTCTGGATAAGGCGAGTGCTGCAGACTTAGCAGTGTTTTTTTGCGTGACAGGGGTTCATATAAAAAGATTTTGCTCCATAATTTGCTTGGTTTGGGCCCGCTCCAGAAAGGCACAGGAATTTTGGTCTGTTTTAGGGGAGGGAGCTGGTACAGTACACTAAACCCCCAGCTCAATATGGTTCACATTTTTGTCTGCCTGTAAACGTACAATGAATTATCTCGCTTTAGAGTGGAGGCGAGACTTTGATTTGATCTTGAATGTGGTAGTAGGGCTCAGACTAACGTTATGCATTATACAGTGATGGAGGGAAAGAAATATGGCTAATAGATGATCATTGTTATATGACCAAAAGTAAGGTGTAAATTCTTTCAGAGTGAATACGTTTTGTCACTCCTCCAAGTGGTTTCTGCAGTTCTGACGTTCCTCTGGCTTAAATATCTGTCTGAAGGCAAGAGTTAATTTCACTGAAACTACACACCCTAGTTGTTTATAGTAAGAAGTATCTGGTATTAGTTTAGTCCATTGAATTACACTCAGGTGTGAACTGTCACCTGAGTCACATTTTGCAGAATTGTTCATTGTTAAGACTGGCTCAGCTAGGGAGGAGGGAAGTAACCATGGGTGTAGCACCAAATTCTGGGCCCTGGATACAAGCCCATCTTGTTGGGCTTGCACTAATGAAAAATGCACATTATGGACTTAGGGGCCCAGTACCCTTTATCTCGGATTGAACTTTAACAGCCACGTCAAATCAATAACATCTGCAGCTTTTTACCATCTAAAAAAACATAACAAAAATCAAATGCATACTGTCAAAACCAGATTTGGAGAGACTTATCCATGCGTTTGTCTCCAGTAGGTTAGACTACTGTAACGGCCTGCTCACTGGCCTCTCCAAACGAGTGGTAAGACAGCTGCAGTACATCTAGAACACTGCTGCTCAGGTCTCTGTACTGGCTTTGTGTGGCTCAGAGAATATACTTTAAAGCAGTTCTGGTTGTGTCTCTCCATGGCCTAATACCAAAGTACATCTCTGACATGTTAATGCCGTATGAAGCATCTCACACTCTCAGAACTGCCCTCCTGCTGGAGTCAGGACTAAACATGGCGAATCAGCATTTCAGTTTTATGCAGCTAAAACCTTGAACAGCCTCCCTGAAGATGTGAGACAGGCCTCTACTTTGACAATATTTAAATCCAGGCTCAAAACGGTTCTGTTTAGCTGTGCATACAACTGAAAGGCTTTTATTCTGCACTCTTCTCTTTTAATGTTAGTCTTATAATGACCATTTATGTTGATTTGTTTGTATTGAGATTTTAATATCTTCCTTATACTGTAAAGCACTTTGAATTACTTTGTGTATGAATTGTGCTATACAAATAAACTTGTCTTGCCTTGCAGACAGGCCTTTTTAATGGTCCCGCCCCATTAGGTGGAACTCCCGAGATTGGTGGAGGGAGCAGGAAGGTGCCTGTCCAATGACGGCAACGACCAAAGAGAATCTGGCCGTAAGTCATATCAGCAAATCAGGATCCGGGGCTCACCAACAGAATTTGCATGTGCAGAGACAAAGGCAAAGAGAACACAGGAGCCTGTAACATTTATGACCCCAATGAGTCATCTTTCTCATAGTGCATACTCTTATTATATGTGTATTTAAGTACAGCACAGCAAATAAACTACACCACTGATTAACTACAACTGCCACTGCAAATACTACCTCAGCTAGTACTACTACTGCTTTGTACTATCACTGGTGTTGTCACTACTATTTCTACCACTATTACTAAAAAACCTTACTATGAGGTTTGGCTTCAGTAACAGTAAGAACTTATGGGCCTGTAGATTCTTTGGATACACTTAATCGAGAGAGAACTATGTCACGTAGGGCATCTGGTACCAATATATACCAATATTCATATAACTAAAAGACAAAGTGAAGTGGAAAGAGAAAGTGGAAAGAGAAACACATTTTGCATGCACATCTATTAATACTACACCTATCATATTGCACCTATTCAGGCTTTCAAATAAGACATGAATGCTGCCTACTTTTCCAATAAGAAAAGTATACTACAAACTAAAACATGTGTTACTTTCCATCACAGTAACTGATGTCATTTCATTTACTGTACATACAAGTGCCAGCCTAATAGTCCTGCACTTTCTCTCTTCTCACTCTTTTCCCTCATTCTTAGTGCTATTTGTTGTGCAGAATGTGCCTGGATATAAAACCTAAACATTACCTTGCAGACACTGTTGGCGAGCTGGGAGTCAGTCTGTCTGTGCCACTTTGGTTAATTGTGTTTAGAGCAGCACGTTTTGAGCCGTTTATTTCCGCTTTGCTCCTCTGTTGACAGCCGGGACGCGCTTCATAAACAGTATAAATCACTGTGGATCTAAGTGACTCATCTTCATCAGTTGTCAGAGATTTCACACAAAGGAGCTAAATGCAAAACCTGGGCAGGTCCCTGGGAACAAGTCAGACATCATAATCGTCATAATACTCAGCTCATTATCTCTGCTTTTCAAAGGTTAATGTGAGAAAACAGCTTTGCTATGCACTGCGCCTGCCTAATATACCGGTATTACATCAATTATTGCCAAATCAGTAAACGCAATATTTTTTTTAAGTTTATTGGTTTATACCTGGTTCACGGGCAACAGGTGGTAGGAGTCATCTAATAAATGTGAGGCTGATAGTTCTACCCCTCTGATCAGAGCATGTTACTGTTGTGTCTCTGGGCAAGATACTTCAACCACCTTCAGCCAATAATGTGTGATGTGTTTTTGTATGTTTGGTGGTAGTTGGACACGCCATTTCCACAAATTGGTCTGGTAGTAGTTTGAAGTAGTTTAAAGTAGACATTTTAAACTTCATTTTCTTATTCAAAGCTGTATTTTGATTCATGCATTTGTTCCTGCATTTTTCTTTCAGTTAAAAAAAATCCTGTTTCAAAAAATTACACATTGCAAAAATATAACAAGGAAAAATCCGCTACTTGGTACAATTAAAGTTATTATGATGAGACAATGGACCCGTTTCTTTTATTAAGTCTTTCTAGATCAATATTGCACTTTACAATGAACAAAAAGTACAATTACAATTATCAGTCTAAAATGTCTCCTGTAGCCTCACATTGTTATTATTATTATTATTATAAAAAATAGAACCCCTGTTTCTCAGAATTTTGTAGCTCATATCTGTTGCCCGTTTATATTTTTCTATTTATTTTACACTATCTTGCTTTTCCACTACACTCCCTGCTTCTCTGTGTGAGTCCACTTTGCTCCTCTCATGGGAACTGCTCTCTTTTTGGAGCTCCAAAGCCAAGGAATTTCATCAGGAGTCTGTTGGTTTATTTGTGCAGCCCTCCGTGGTACTTCTGAGCCGGGCCGGTCCGATTGAGCCTGGTCCCGAACACGAACAGCTCACAGAGAGTTGGAGTTGGAGCCGTATCCAGATGGTGCTGCGCTGTGTGCCAGTGGAGAGAGAGAGGGGGGGTCTGAGGGCTTGGACTTTAGCCTAGAACCACAACCTTCTGACAGGCTACAGGCGCAGGACAGACCCAAGCAGCACAAAGCCCCCTTTCACCCCCCTGCTCCCCCCTCCCTACCCTCGCCCGCACCCGCACCTCTCCTCAGTCAGGGGCAGACACCTCAGGGAATATATTGAATACAGACGTGGGCTAAACCTTGACATTTAAATTCAAATATTCCAAAAGTGACACATACAGAGAGGCAAACAAACTTATGACAAAATGTATTCATTCCATGGATCATTTATACGCTGCAGTTGATCTCACTGTTTTTATAGAACAGGGTTTGTAACTGTTGGAGTCCAAAGAGTACTGCAAAGGTTGAATGTAGGTCCAACGCAGATTTCTTAATGCACAAGCCAAATGACAAACCAGACTACTTTCTATTAATCAAACATGTTTGGTATAGTTGAAAACCATCCAAAATCGACAACAAAAAGTTATTGATTTATGCCCTTGTTTCCACATAAAAAACATGCCTGGAGTTGTTGTTTCTTTGGTGGTTTCAACTCTGTCTACCTTCATTAAATATATTGCATTTCATTCATTTTTTCATTACCTCAAATACCTTGTTAATCATGCTTTCTTTCTGTGAGCCAAGTCTCCATTCCACAGATCCAACCTGTAACTCGACCAGCTTGTCTCCATGGTGATAGATAGGTTTAATGCTACACTGTGAGTTTCAGGCAAAGTTAGCTGGTGCCGACCCCTTTAAACGACCTGATCGATTTACAACATTTGGATTTTTAACCCTTACCCGCCCATTCTTCCATATGCAATCTAAACCAATGGAATATGAGTTTTATCACAAGTAATGAATCCTTTATATCTTACACCACGGACCTTTTGCAAATGTTGAATATATATCCGAGCTGCAGAGGAACTATTGACCACTCACCGATTGATCTCCTCACACACAGCCAGACTCAGTGCAGCCATTTGAACTCGCTAAAGCACAGCACTATTCTGGAAAATGTGAAAAATGGACAAAAGTGTCAAGACTTAGTGGAGATGGATTCTAACCCGCGGCTGAACCCGAAACTCACTCTCTTTCTCTCTCTCTCTCTCTCTCTCTCTCTCCCTCTCCCTCCCTTTTGCTCTCGCTTGCACTCTCGATCTCGCTCTTTCTCGTTCTTTCTTTCCTCTCCCTTTCTCTCTGCCTCTCTCTCCCCCACTCTCCCTGTCTCCATCCCTCTCTCTCTCCTTCTCTTTCTCCCTCCCTCTCTTTCTCTGTACGTCTGATGTCTGCCTGAACGCCTGCAGCACACCTTTAACTGCCTGGCCTTCTTTTAGCTCACAATCCCAGAATATGCTCAGAACAATCACACCCACCATTGTCTTTGAATTAAGTGGATAATGATTCAAGATGTTGCAATACTTTTCTTTCTGCAAGTGACAACAAATTTCATACTTGAATTGCATTTATCTGGCACCTGTTAGAAATTCACACTGTCCATAGTAAGAGTTTATAGGCTTAAGTAAAACTGGTGCGTCCAAGTATAAATGTATAAGAACATATCGGTTTACTCCTGGTATAGCAGTTATGGTGTGTGTGGCTCTCTGTAATGGCGCTGCTAGAAATTCACACTTGAGGGTATTGAGAATAGCTTTTTGTGTGGTTTTTCTGTAATGGTGTTGTCCTGCTTAAGACGTTATAGATTAAAAAGGTATGCTTTATTGTGCCAGCAGATTTTTTTTGTCAGCCTAATACATCTTTCATCTGTCAACAGCAGTGTGACCGCAGAGCAGCACCCAGTCCTTGAGCTAAGTTGGATCAGGACTAGCAAGCTGGACTTAAAATATCTTGACTTAACCCTAAACCAGTCCTTGAGCTAGGTTGGATCAGGACTACCAAGCTGGAGTTAACATATTTAGATTTAACCCTGATTTGCTTATAGTTAAGTTAAACCACTCATCTTTCACTGTCTTTAAATAACAATCCCAAAAATGCTGCAACGCTTCACTTTTGGCAGATGCCGGCAAACCAGAAGAATTTAAAGGTGAAAAAAGCATGTAAGACTGAAAGGCTTTGAGCCAAGTCATTAACACAGAGCTATAATTACCTGATGTTGTTTCAGTGCCGAGCTTTGCCTGGGCAGGACGGGGCTGGCTCCTGTTGTGTGCAGCAGACAGACACAGGGACACAGACACGTCACTCACACAGCACTTTTATTTAATAACCTCCTGCGGCAAGAATGACAAAGAGGAACAGTTTCAACCTCTGCGCTATCACCCCCGACTACTGCAAGCAAAAGAGCAAGGGGAAGGGCAAAAAGGGCATGAGGGTAGAATAGAATAAATATATGAAAAAGATAAAAGTGTAATGACTTTTGTTATTGGAACATTTTGCATTTATTCAACTTTTAAATACTTTGAAAAATGCTGTATTCTTACTAGTAGCGGGTTCCCCTCTCCACAGATCTGACCTTTAAATTGGGCTGGTGGCGTTACCTTTTTTTCCTCTATGGAGATTAGTTTTATGACATACAGTGGAATATCCTGGACAAATCCGTAACCTCTTCATAGAAACAAACAGGTGGCATATATCCACTTGGAATGTTACATGGTGCATCTTTACTCATTTTTTATTAATTACAAATCTAACTTTTAGTACAGGAAGTATAAGTATTGTAAATAAGCCACTGAATGTGTATATTTTAATGGGAAAGCGGTAACCAGTGGTAGTAAATGACGTCTGTAGGTGGCATTGACGGTCATTATTATAGTAGAGCAGAATTAAGCTAAAAGGTGATAGTAGTTGAGAGTAACAACTAGTTGTTTCCACGTATACTATATGATATGAAGTACTACTTACTTTTCACGTAGTACATATTTGACTACCTCCACCAGTGTTGACTAGAGCAGTGTAAAACCATAGACTTGTTCCATATACACCAGTGCAGGTGAGCTGAGGTGACTGTTATTTGTGCCCCCTGTGTGATTTACTCCTCTCATCCGTCATCGTGGAGCTGTCATGAGATCGTTTGTCATCCAGTGAAAACATGCCACCATCAGTATACAGTGTGCCCGCACCCACAGCTGAGTATGCACACCCATGGACACTAATCTTTTATTTGACTTTACCTCAACCGTACACTATGTCTTTTGATTAATATTTATTTTACTGTGGGATTATACATATTATGGTTATTGAATTTTAGTATATGAGTATTAGTCTGTTGTAAAAGATTGGATCCCATCGGTTTTCCATATTGTGGTTTAGTGCTTTGACAATAATGCAAATTTTGAAGTACGGTATATCGCAAAAAAAAATATAAACTATAACTGATAATATTGAAACTACTTTATGCTACTGACACAAGGAACCTAAAGCAAGATTATTCCCAACAAACTATTCCAAATGTATAGTATGGTTAGAAATCACAAACTGCAGTAAATAAAAACCAGAATGAAACACTTTAGTGATTATTTTTAATCTATAATGAATCATCAAAGTAAGTTATTAAATTCTCTACAGCTCAAATCTCATCCTCGAACAGAAAAATAACAGAAAGTTCTCCACTAGTACTAAGAAAAACTACCCACGATAAATAATGACCCCCCAAAATGATCATTTCATACTGTATACTGAACGATAAGTTGATATAGTAATAATCGTGACGGGCCTTTTCATATGTATAGGTGCACTATGTAATGGGAGATGTTATTGCTTTGCGTCGATTGTCTCACAGATTATGTTGGTTAGAACTGTTCAGTAATAAGAATGCATGTTTTTCCTGCAATTTTAGCAATATAAAATCTGCAATTGAATGATGCTTTATTGTGGAACAATTCAGGCAATGCAATAATAAACTCAATGGAAACAAGTAGGCGGCTGTCTCTCCACCAGAAAAGTTACCTATTGAACCTTGAAAGCCATATCTGTCCATGAATATGAACAATCCAAAGTCCTCTAAATTCTACTTTTGGTGTCAACATTTTACTAACGCTTCACACAATTGCCTTATTTTATTGTAGGACTAAGATGATCAATTATTGATTGTGTCATGCATTTTTTATTGCATTTATCCTTAGACACTACTCTGACTGTATAAAGAAATGGACTTGGGGATTGTGATGTCATCCATAACGTTCAGCTTCAGTTGAATGAAGCTCATCGAAGCTCATCGCAGTTATGGCAGTAAATCTGGAGCCAAGTTCCATATTTGGAGTTCAGACCGGTTAATGTGAACATTTTAAGACCAAAATGACAAGCCTGACAGTAGCAGTTACGGAGAAAGGAGAAACAGTTTTCTAATGTAAAGTGAATTGGAGCCAGAGTCGTTGGAGCCGGAAGTGTGCTCATGATCACTTCCTACTTGGAACGCAGCGGCTAGCAGGTTCGCTATGTCCATTTATATATAAAGTCTATGGCAATACCTCAAAATTTCAACTTTGAGACCACAACGACGATCCAAACCCCCATTTATACTTTTTCCCACCTCTTCTACTTTCTTGCTTTCTTTCCTTTTCTCCCTTTCTCTCTCCCCCTGCCCCTCACTCCCTCCCTGTCTCCTTCCCTCTCTTTCTCCTCTCATACCTCTCGTCTACACACCATTCAAATGTGGTCTCTGGGGAGCCATATCTCTGCTGCTCGGGCCTCCTGCACTGTTTCAATTAGACACCGTTTATGGGCACTCTAGTTTTTTTTAAGACCCTTTTATTAGCCCAGCGCTATGTTGACTGCGCACAGTAACAACGTTGGAGTGATTAGTTTCTCTTGTGTGTAAATGGCTATATATCTCCATAGACAGTACAGAGGCCAGACTTTTCACTATCTGAGCTGCGATTACTGCCATCTTTCTGTCCTCCTGTCACTAAAATATTACTCTCTGGATCATTCTGAATTTGCGTGAGGGAGAGCCATGCGTTATAGGAGAACTTGGCTTTGTCTATGTAGAATTTTGAGACGTAGTACAAGACAACATCTGATCCACGCTTTTCCCAGAGCAGAGAGTCATAAACTATAGATTGGATGCCGTGAGACTGGTCTGACATGCACACCGCAAGAAATAAAAATGAGGATAGTGGTAAAATGTTTGGAAAATGGTTAAATAGTTTTTTGATGTAAATAAGTGAAACAAGGCAGATAATGCAAAATCCAAAGTCAAATACTCAAGCAGGAACAAGTACACTGCTTTACTTTACCTTATTTTATGTGTGCAGTGGGATTATGTGGAAACAGTGATTTGAACAAGATGTCTTCTCAATTAGTGTCCAACTTCTTTCCATAAAAACAGTTTGAAAATGTGTGAAGGTTTAGACTAGCGTTTTATTTCATTTATTTGTTGTACTAAAGAAGTTGCAGTGTAGCAGTTATGTTTGTAATGGGAAATGATAAAAGTTAGGTTTTTAAAAAGTGAAAATGATCAACGATTTTCACACACAATCGAGTACATGTGCTCCAAATACTGGAGGCGAGGAATGGTAATGTGTCTTCCTCAAGAACACAACGATACAGTATTAATGGTCTTATAGTACACAGAATTTACTTTAAGCCATGTTAGAAAGTTGTTACCTCATACTTGGAGTTGTGTTTTGTTTCATTCACACATGTTTTAGTAATCCCGATTTAGTCCAATCCAAATCCAAGCAACAACTCACAATGCTCTGTTCCACCTTGTGATGTAATGAAGCTGGATTCTTCATGTAAACAAGTAATTTTTACCTTTAGTTCAGTAGACAGGCCCATCCAGGGCTGAGATCATCCAAATGAGCCTAGTGAAGGTGTATGGAGTCCACACAGTGGAGCACTTTCTTTATGACACAAGGTGGGACAGTGTTTTCTGTTGAGCGCTCAGCCTAAATATACAGTATCTGTGTGTTAAACATGTTTGAATGAATCAAAACACATGTTCAGGTATGTTTTAATGAGGAAACAACATTATAACAGATCAGAAAACGCATAACATAGGTTCTTTAAACAATGCGACGGGGGTTTGGACCGTCAAACTTTTTAGTAGCGGGTGAATATATATACACCTCCTACTGTTACTCTTGCCCCTCAAAAAGTCACTGACCCATTCCCAATTGAAACTGCTATTTTAGGAAAAAGTGAAATATTCCTGTGCAGTGGAAAACGTTTTGACACTTGGATTAACATCCCAAAACCGCATCAAAGTTTATAGCTTTGGACGTCACTCATGACATCATCAGTATGAGACGGGCCATGGAGAAGTGGAGGTAACGGGTGTGGGCAAATGGCAGTGATTGGCATGTCTGGGCACGGGGTCACAATGACTCAGTATTTATTCAGCACACCCGGTGCTGAGGAGAAGCCAGGAGAAAAAAGCAGAGCAGCTCAATAGCTAATAAGGCTACTTGTTATTCGTGTCATTACAGAAAGCAGTACCTCAAACTAGAAATATGCTTGTGGACAGCCATTTTGGACATTTTAACAGTTTAAAAGTAAGTAGTAAAAGACTGGAGACTAACCTATTCTAACATTATAGGCTTACATACAGTATAGGTTATTTCAAATCGCTGATAATAAGACATCTTTCGAAATCGATTAAAATGGATGGATTCCCAATATTTTCATTATGAATACTGTATTGCACACAGTATCATATCAAAGTACAAGGTTTCATTTCAGCTTTAAAAATACATTTAAGGCCAAGTACTCACACTGGTTCTTATAGTGGTACTGGGACAGTCATTGGTAAACAATGGAAGGCAGTACACATTGTATTGCATTACCTCCCTCTTGGCTATTTCAAAAGCAAATGATCTACTGTTCTCCACTTGAAACGTGTGCTTATTGAACAAACAAAAGCAGTCTAACTCTCAAACATGCGATTGTGTAAAATCTGGCAACCTCAGCCTATTATCTTTCTCTAAACAATTTTATCCAATTTTCCACTCTCCATGCTCCAAGTAGTGTTATTTTAAACTCTTCAACATAGCAAACTCAGCTCAAACAAAGCAGCTTTATAAACTAACTGAGTGAAATGTACAAATTACAGCATGTATCACACACAATTGTTTATTAGATTCAGAGTGACCAACCCCACTCTCATGACTTGTTTGTCCTCACACGCAGAAGCAGGCCTCATCAAAGTGCAGCCAGAGCTGTGACCCGCTGCTGAACCACTCATTACACTATACTCATCTGTAATGCTAGTGTTCAGGAACGTGACATGGTTCAACATTGTACTGTGCAAAGGCTTGGTCAGGTGTGTAAATATATACCATGTTTGAAAATGGCAATAGTTCAAATACATTGCTGATCTTTCTTGATTAAAGACACATGTTTCTGCAAAAACAGACATTGACAACACTGATTGCAAATAGTTAAATGTTTGATGTGATGATTTTGTGATGAATGACCAGCGCTAAGGAATTTCAGTTGCTGGAGCAAATTGCCTTTATAATCATTATCGTATCATTCAATAAATGATGCACAATAAAAGCTAGATCAGGGTCAGCGCCACAGACTTTTTGCTGTGAGGTGCTAAGTACTGTGCCACTGCAATATTTGCCCAAGAAAGGGGGAGATACTTGAGTTTAGGGGTTAAGGCTAAGGTTTGATTTTATTACGATTCTCTATGATACACTTTTTTCTAAAAAGGAAAATATATAAAGTCATCTGCGTTGTTTGAAAGCTCACTCTTCCATCCAGCTGTCACTCACTTAGAGCCTTATGGAGGCTAACCAATAATCATAACATTGCATTAGTCTTACATAGCGCTTTTCCAGGTATTCACTGCACACATAGTTGTGGTAAGCTACTATTGTAGCCACAGCTGCCCTGGGACAGATTGACAAAAGTGAGGCTGCCAATCTGCACCATTGGCGCCTCTGACCACCTCCACCACTCACGCACACAACACATTCATATTAGGCATTGTGATGTGATATGGTGACATGACCAAAAGAGTGGATCATCACAGGGATTAGATCATGATTCGTTTTTATCACCATATTTCCTTGGCCTATTTGCGTTGAAGTTTGTCAACAGTATTTTTTCTTCAATGGGACAGTGGGACTAGCGTCTGAGGTGTAGCTATAATCTTAAATTCTCATAATTTTTTGTACAGAGCTTCTTCTAAATTTTGTTTAAGGCATGTTTTGACTTGATTGGCCAGTAGAGGGGGCTTCTCTAAAATATCTGCCCCACAGTTTGAAATAATATTTGCAGAAGATGAAGTGACTCGGAGGGGAGAGAAAGTTCAGGCTTAAGTCATGCCTATGGAGGTCACTTAGCAGCTTTGTTAAGACTACCTCCAACTCCACCCCCCAGTGCTGGACCCCTCTCTCCCTCACCCTTTACCCCAGCTCAGTGTGTGCTGCTGGGGGCTTATCTGCTCTGGATGTGGGCTCCTCCGTCTCTCACAAAGCCTCGTGTTGACATTCCAGAGGACCAAGCCTTGTGCAAACACACCAGGCCCCACCAGATGGCTAAGTGAGGGAGGACAGTGTTAAGACCAAGCAGGGAACCAAAGGCCAGGAAGAAACAACAAGATCAGAAAATAAATGAGCTCAAATCAATGTCAGAATAGCCCTGAAATTGTGGTCACCAGATGGTCCAGTGTTGTGTCTTTGAACAAATCTTCTGTCCTTCGCTTCATGTTTGTCCCCTTCTGGACTATGCATTGTTCATTTTTTGTCCCACAGCCACTGGCCTCTCCCACCAAAGTCAATCAAAGCTAATATTTGGGGTCACCAGGCTAATCTCCAGACCATTTGAAAACCATGGAGAAAAGTCCTCCAAATGAGAAACTGGTTTAGAGCTTTGGGAGACTGTGGGTCATGTTTACCTATAGGCCATAATATATTAAACTCTTCATACCATCGTTTTTACTATTACTTACTGATTGCTATTTACCCATCTGCACAGGTTATATCATATTTTTATTAATGTCTAATGCTTTGACCAATCACATGTTGTCTTACAAAGGGGTCTATTTACATAAAACTTGGTCTAATGGATTTGACTCAGAATTGCATTTATACAATTTCATAATTATTCAAATATAATTGTTATTTTTTACATGGTTTGCTATAATAAAAACGCTCAAAAAGAAAATAAAGAAAAAAATATAGGAAATTGTGTGTTTTAGCTAATATTAAGTTGGTCCACACACCTAAAAAGTACAGTTATGTATAAAAAATATCTTCCTGCGATAGTAAAAAAAAATTGAAAAAAAAATTGCAGCTTCCATAATTAAATGTCAAACATCATGTACATTGCCTTATAGTATTTTACTGTATTTAAAAAAAGACCATTGTAATACAGTGTAGTAATAGTGATTGCAATCCCATGATTTTCTGAACTACACACACTTTTTTACATCGTCATCACCCATAGTTGCTTCTTCCTTGATGACTCTTGGTAGCTTTACGTGTAAATAATGTGTTCTTTAGCATTAGGCAGGATTTACCAGGCTTGGACTTGTTCAGTATAAACATTCACGTAAGGCGCTTTGAGTTTTTCCCGCTGTAGACTTGTCCTCTCTTGTCTCCGGATCCCGAAAAGAGGCTTGGAGCGAGAAGTTAGTCCCAAAAACCATTCCTCTTTTTCCATGTAATCGGATTGCATTGGAATGGAAATGGGGGAGAGAGAGAGTGGTAGGATACAGCGTACACCCTTATTAACTAAGGGGGAAGCCGGATATGCACTTTTATCACTAGGCTTGTGTATTGTGCTCTGGGCTGAAGGGGGAGTGACAAGGAGGGCAAATAAAAGATTAGCTTGTTCCATCTTCTCGACATGCCCGCTGATGTGTGTGCATGCCTCTATGACACAAATACAAGCTTGGGTTACTTTCTTTATTTACAGTTACAATAAACAGGCTACGCTGTGAGATATGAGATGGAAAGAGGTTTGTACAGCTCTGTTTTGGAATCAGTGGCAGTGGAAACTTCGAGATAATGGTTCATTTTTAGTTTGGAGATGTTAAGATATCAGCCAGGCATTCTCCATCTCAGCAAAGATAGAAAACTAGAGGTTACATTTTGCAGTTGACTAGAATCAGTTTTATTTAAGTACTCATTACTTAACATATAATTTTCAAAGTTTGCAAAATAGTCCCGCATTATGCTATTGTGTCCTTGGGCAACACACTTCACCAACCTGGCAGCTGGTCTGTGTATGAATGTGATGTGGGTGATTGGTCGTTGAAAAGGCCATTAGCAGCCACAGTTAAATCTGGCAGTCTCAGGGCAGCTGTGGCTAGTTCAGTAATATACTTTACTTACGTTTCTAGCAACACTTGTAAATAGTAAATAGTAAAAAGCCTTCCCGCAAGAGTTAAACACCACCCAAATAAACTGGGATAGGTGTTTTCTAGGAAAGGAAGAATCCTAAGTACACTCTTGGGGAATATAGTATTAAACCATATGAACAAGATCGTTTTTTTAGGACCTCGGGGACCTCTACACTCAAAGCTTTTTATTTAACTGTGTAAATAAGAGGAGATTGCATATAAAATCCTTCCTATTATTATATTTTATGGACTTGTTTGGTTTGATCATTTGTATCCTTTTGTAAAGCTCTTTACAAATAAACTTGCCTTGCTTAAACAACTATATTAAAATTCAATGTTTGATGACTTTGAGCTGTGTACCGTGACAATATTTTAGTTGGTGAGGCCACGTCTGTGACTGTCACTCCAATGCCAGATCAGCTTCGATTTACTTACTAATAACTCACTCCAACCATGTGCTTACTCCACTGGATTAAATCTATACTGATAACAGACTGGGGAATCAATCAGACCATTTTAGTCTGGCAGCAGCGATCACAACCAGACTCAAATCGACTTGTATCCAGCAAGAGCCAAGATAATGAACAAGACGCCACACTGCAATCTCTGACTTTGTGTTTCACAAAGACAACGATTATGGGCTCCAATGTCTTATCTAATTGTTTCATTGCTTGATTACACTTGCTGCAGTGGCGACTTTTTCTGGCTCGTGCAACTTGTCGGGTGCAGATGATGAGCATAGAGGAATACCTGGAAGATATTGTTCATGCTTAAGGTCATGGTGGCTTTTCCAAACCTAAATGCTTTATTTCCTTGCATAATTACGTACAAACACTCAAAGATGCTTCACAAAATTCAAGGAGATGTAGTTGTTTGAAGGTGAGTTTTTGAAAATGGTGAGTGTGATTGAGTCTCTGATGTGTTTGGGCAGGGAATTCATGAGGGTGGGAGGCAGCAGCAGAGAAGAGCCTGTCCCCCCAGGTCTTATGTTTTTAGTCATGATAGGGAAGACAGGAGCTAAGCATTTGTTGATCACAGAGCATGGGTGGGTGTGTGGAAGTGGAGGGGCCCAGGTTATTGAGGGACTTCTACACAATGGTGAGGAGCTGGAATTGGATGCGCTCGGGAATGGGGAGCCAGGGGAGATCTCTGAGGACAAGGGTGATGTGTTCATGGGAGGAGGTGCAGCAGAGTTCTGAATGTACTGGAATCTATTGAAGAGTTTGGAATGTGAACTGTAAAGCAGGTTATTGCAGTAGTTGAGGCTATTTACTTTCCATTGTTTCAGAAATTAAATTTGGCCCTGTTACTAGGTCTGTAGTCGTTTAGTCATTTCATCGATTAATTGGTTGTTGTTGTTGTCTTAGTGAACCAAAACTCGTATTAGTCGACTAATCATTTTATTTAGATTTTAAGGATTTGTACGGGACAACAGCAGATCGGAGAATGTGTGGCATGAGTTAGCTGATGATTTGGGAGTTAATCTACCTTTTAAATGCCGTGTTGCCTCATGCATTTTTGTTTGAATTGTTGATTTTGCAGATGTAGTTTGAGGCTTGTGAGTGCAGTTTGGGTCAGATACATCGTCAGCTCATAATAGTTTGTGTTTGTTTTTGCCACGCCCCATTTTAGTCACCTAATCGGTCAACAGGTCACGTCTAAGAATTTTTTTAGTCGACTGCAGCTCTAACTGTTACAAAGATTATGCAGGCTATGTCCAAAATGTGTTTAAAGTTATTTGATTAGTGCTTTTCTTGCCAATAGCCCAGTTCACTGTTACATATAAAGTTTGCACAAGTGAGAGAAAAACGCTAATAGTAATAATGGTGAGCTTGGTAGTTGCACCTCGAAACCTAATATGAAGAAATATATATTATTCTTCACTCTCTGTGGGACTGTTCTCTATGTCATATTTATTTGAGATATTGTGGAAAATCCCTCTCTTGTAGTAAAGAACAGTGGTATAAAACATAGTATTTTTTAACTAGCAGTGACAGCTGAAAAATCTCCACCCAGATCAGATGTATGGAATAGCAAAGGAATAGCAATGTTGAAAGATGCTGTAGCTGAAACATGTGCTTCTTATTGTCACTCAAAATCAAAGAGACAGTGAAAATGCTGTATTTTCCATTATTTATTTTTGCATGTGGCATGAACACTTGCAAAAACCAAAACATTTTAACCTTGGTCCAGTAAAAAACATTTCATTTATTTAATACTTTGTTTTCAGCTTTCAATTCTGTCAAGTAAAATTTTGGAGTCTATTTTTAGTCTACAAGAGCTAGTAACCAAAATTGTTGTTTATTTCCAAACTGTATATAAATATCCAGAAATCTGACTCTCTTCCTAAAGTTAGCAAAGACATCTGGATAGAAATGGTATCAACATCTACATACAAAACGGATTAGCTGACTATAAAATGTACAGTTTGTAAAATTTTAACTTAAAATTCACATTCATATATAAAAATTACAAAACCTGGATCTTTCAAACCCACTAAAAATAGCTTTTCTGTTACTGCTGAAAGATCATTTTAAATTACCATAAAATTTCATGGATTATTTCTGTATTACAACCATTATTAATGCCATTCTTTCTTTCATAATCTTTTGTTTTTTTCTCTTTTTTCATATTTATTTAAAAACAACATAAGTCAATAAATTAACGTGCTACCTCAGTCCCTGAAAAGCCAATACTCCACTGTGTTACTGAGAGAGAGTTAAACAGATATGTGTGGCCATAGACAGTAGAAATTATAAAGGACCAAGAGACTATGTAGGTACAACTGGCTCCTATAGGCTCCCATTCAAAAATATAAACATTGTAACTCTATATACATTCACCACTTCGCTTTTGGAGGTTTATTGTTGCTAATTTATTAATTATTTTCAATTTAGCAGCTAATTCCCCAATGCAACATGGGAGACAAAATCTGTAACAACTTGCTGCTTGCTTCAGTATTATATTTAAAACTCAGGTTCTCAACTGGTAATCGTAATTTTTATAATTTATTCTTTTTAAATAAAACAACCTACGGTATATGGCACATGTATTTTAATATTAAATGAACATTGAAATTCGAACTTTACGTAACCCACCAGTTGAGAATCACAGTTTTAAAGTATATCGAAGAGCATACATTAGATTTAGCTAACAACAATTAGCTAAATGTTATAAATGCTATATGTTCTTTAGGTAGTACCATTAGCATCACTAGCTACATAAGTACCTGTATTTGTGACACTTTCCCAAACAATTTTTAAATACGGTATGGATTTCCACACCAACTTCCACCCTCCCTTTACATGTATATTATAGGCCCCATAGTTTCTTAGTCTGCATTTGTACTGTCTATGTTTTGAGTGCATGTGTGCATGAAACAGAAATATAGGACACATCCATTAGCGTACCTTGGTTGGTGAGGGTTGTGGTTATGTTGGAGTCCATACAAAAAAATAATTCATGTAAATATATAATATATATTTTTACATATTTGAATATATTTACAAATATACCCAGCACTATACATTATACTGATTTGTTTTTTTTCTCCAGAATAATTGGAAGGGTTCATATAAAGAATGTAAAAAGAAATGGTTCAATATTACAAAATAAACATATCTCCTATTCCTCTGGTTTGTTAGTTGAAGTTTTCTTTTAGTCCGTTTTCCTATCTGTAATCTAGTCCATTGTTTACAAGTTCACATTGGTCCGTACATACATTCCTCCAAGGGCAAAAATATCAGTCTTGGAATGGCAGCCTGTGAGGTTGGTTCAATGTTCAAGATACCAAACACCCCAAAACTTGAGAACTTGAACCTAGAACTTGAAGAAAATATAGGAATTTGCTAGAAGCTTTCGTCCATTCAGTCTTTCTGCAAAAATCCATAATTTAAGACCACTTTGACCCCATCCCGTCTAGGTCCATGAGTCCACTGGGACCGCAAAGGTGTAATAGGAGAACAGGGGTGTTGGGAGAAGTGTCTCGAAGAAGTAGGTTTTGTTGGGGCAGTTTGAAGTCTTTATTTTTTTCATGTTTTGACGTTCCCGTTGATGTGCTGGTATTTGGGGAGGCAGGGCTCGTCCGGTAATGGGTCGTGAGAAAACACAGAGTCATCACCGGAGGAACACGAGCTGCGAGTGTCCGGGAAACTGGGGGAATACTGCTCTGTCGGGGTGCACAGGTCCAGGTACTCCTGCAACAACATATAAGAGATGTTAGTTTAATTCGTCAAGCACAAAAAACTCAAGTTGAAACAAAGTACATTTTGGGGGAGTTTGAATGCGCTTGTATCTTCTGAGGTAACTTCTTGTACAGCTTTTTAGTAAAGCATAAACCATATTTGAACGATTTATATTTACGTGGAGGGCATTTGGTCTGATTACAGTTAAAAGTGATAAGATAACTTTTATTTGTCTCACTGTGGGGGAATTCCAATTGAAGGTGCACTGTGTAACTTTTCTCCTGCTTGTCTCCGCAGACGTGTTGCAACTTTACCTGCTTCACAGTATGGCATTAAACTTAATGTATCTATTTTCTTGGAGACAAGAACCAATCTAAGTTACAAATCAAAACTGTAGAGAGGCATGTTTTATGAGATATTTTAAGCAATAAAAACGCCTGTAAGAATAGATGCAGATTGATTTAATGCTATACTTTGTAATGTCCAGGCAAAGAAAAAACATCTCCATGGAGACTAGCAGGTACAGGATCTCCTTCCTGAAAAGTGACAGAGCACCTTCTCATTAATATTGGGTATACTGAAGAGTCTTGGCCTTTTCAACCATAATTGCACATTTTACACAGGTAAGTTGAGGTATTTTGCCTAAGGGTACAGCAACAATACAAACTGGCTACGACTGCTAACAACTGCAAACTCCACTCAACCTCCTTAGCCACGATTACCATTGACTAATGTTTTTATTGCTAGTACTTGTAATTTAGTGTTTTGTCATGTAACAGTTCTTTACCTTCAGTACAAACTTCCCACCTTTACAGAAATGACCCATGGAAGGAATGTCAGTTATAGGAGAACCAACATAGTGCAACGAACCCAAGTCAACACAGACTGGGGCTTTCCAGAAGAGGCTGAGACCAGCAGAGCGGAGACGTATCACCTCAATTATTATATTTATCTAAACCACATCACCCTGGAAGGATTTATGAAACAGAGTAGAACAAATAATCTCTAACTGGATACTGTATGAAAATATTTGCAGGAATAATAGACAAGGAATTGATGGCTAGACAGCAGCATGGTCCAGCACGGCTTACTGAAAGATTTTGGAAAAAGGTCTAGGGTGGATTTTAGGGTGGATGTTTGTCTACTCTTCATCTGTCATAGGGCAGTTTAGATTAGATCATATGAATTTGGTTTATCTTTACTTTAATTTTAGTAGATCCACACTTATGGTTCTTTTGGGAATCTTGTTTTTTGCCACAATTTGTCAAGTCCTTCTTGTCTCCATGGATATGCTTTTACTTTGCCTAGAATACCGAAATGTTCCACAGTATGACATTAAACTTGTATATATATTATTTATTTGATTACAGGATTCTCACTGTGAATGGGGTGGCCTCATCATAGATCTGATCTGCAATTTGGCCTAGTGATTTTACCTGCTTTTCTGCATGAAGATACATATGATAAAGTTAATGTCACACTGTAGTACATTCTAGGCAAATCATTAATATCTAATTGGAGACAAGTGGGTGGTGGACCCTCCATAGAAAAGTTACATAAAGCATCTTTAATTTAAATTCTTTGGCTATAAATGTAAAAAAAAAAAGCTTCATGAAAATAGATCCATGTGTATAAAAAGAAAAAGAAAATGGAATTTATTGACTCCAGTCGAGAGGAGAACCTTTCAAACGTGGCGTCATCTTTCTAAAGATCAATCCCAACTCAGTCTGACATGTTGCAAATACAGAAACTGGCAGCTCAAAACGGATCGTCCCACAAAAATGAGGATGAAGAAAGATGAACAATCCCAAAATCCTGTCACTAATCTGCGAGGCTAGTGTGATGGCTTTCATGTAGACACCCTCTCTCCTTCTGTTCTTTCATGGTTGTTATTAGTTCACGTTTTGAAAAAGTTTTTGGGGTTTTCTTGAAAATGAGCACTAGCTGGCTTCTATTTTCCCAGCTCAACAAGAACAGGCTCACATTACTGCGGACCTCCACATCTGCCAGCGGTTTGGGGCAGAGACGCACAAGGGAGGAGGGAGGAAAAAATGCTGCTTTATTACATTTCAAAAGTTCAATCTCTGAGTTGGGCTTTTTTGGCATAAATTCACAAAGTTCCCTTTTCCAAAACAGACTAGTCTTGACAGCTTTCCACATAGACAGTCTCTTTTCAGGCCTTTTTGCGGATATCACACTAGACAGGAGGGGATGGAAAAGCACAGCCATTATAGGAAGGGAATCGTGGTGGTGATGATTGGGCAATTTTAATAGGCCACAGCCGCCACACTGGGCCCAAATCAAATTGTTAGGCCACATTTTGGTCAATACTGAGGCCTTTCGTTGGCGACTCCTGCTCTTAAAACTTTCAACAATATAGTGCAGGAACCTCCACGCACTGGCACCCATTCCATTTAGATTGGACTGTGAACATGCTCTGCATAGGAATGTAGCATATTCCATTTTATTGTTATGAAATGTTGGGACCCCATTTGCCAGGAAATTATAGCTCGGCCGACCACCCTGAATGGTTTCAAGATGGAAAACTGAACGCTTTTGTTGCTCTTTTGCAGTGAGCGTGCAGAGGAGTGAGAACTGTGCCCACCTCGTTGGTGTTTAGGGTCAGGATGCGATCCAGATCCTCTACGAGCTGCTTGAAGGTGGGTCTCTGGGAGGAGATGGCGTGCCAGCAGTCTTTCATCATCATGTACCTGTAGGAGACATTAAGTGGATTAGACAAAAAAAAATACTGGGTATTCACTGTTATGCTTGAAATAGCTTCAGTTTGCTGCTGCTCTATTTTGTGCCAACAGTTCTTGTCTATCTCTTGGTCTCATTATAGTAATCAACATGAACCTGTAGTTTTCAAATGTTTTCATGTCAAGTACCATCACACACAATATTTGGCCTCTTAGGACCAGACTGGATTTGACCAAGTCTTAATGATGACTATAACAGGAATTATTTTGACCTAAACCAGGACTAAATCATGACTTGGTGTGAACCAGGTTTAAACCAGGACAGCACCTAAATGTATAGTGAAGCTTAAATAATAAAAAGACAGACCAATATAAACCCGTCTGAACTAAGACCTCCCTATGAATACTGGCAATCATAATAGCTACAAAATGGTATAAGTAAATGTATACGAAAGTCAAAATGCATTTAGTGAAATATTAAAGAGCAGACGTACAGCTCGTTGGTGCAGTTGCCGGGCTTATCCATGCGATGTCCCTCTTTTAGTAACTTGAAGAGCTCCTCAACGGGGATACCTGGGTAAGGGGAACCTCCAAGGGTGAAGATCTCCCACATCAGCACCCCAAACGACCAGCTGGGGAAGCAAAGAGAAATGGTGCATTAGTGTATGTGCTATCCTTCCATGTATAGCAAAGTAAAACTCAACAGACTGATGAACACTGAGTTTGTTTACATGTTAAGTCTGTGTATCCCTGTGAGATGCTGCATTACTTCCTATGTTATTACAGATACATATTTTTGCCTATTTCTTTTTTGTCTGTGGGTGCTGATTCCTTCAATCCAAAATGGGCATTTGTCCGTCTAGAGTGATATGACAAAAACAATACAAACCAAACACAATTTTTTATTTGATTTCATTTTGTCTTATTACTCTAAAAATATCTATGGCTTTCACTATTAAATTCTTGAATATGAAGAAGTCCCTCTTGTAAAAGCACAATGCAATGAATATGAGCAGAAAAGAGAAAGTACAATTATTTCAATGCCATGCCACTTCAAAATGACTCTTCAAGACAAAAGTATTTGAATAAAAAGCATAGCGTATCTTTGAACCACTAGATCTTTTACATTAGCAGCTCTGGCCTGTAGTGCTCAACAATGTCCCTGCAGTGGTGTCAATAGCTTCTTTCTGCAGTTGGGCGGCTTGTGGCACGGACCCACTCACTTTGGCCCTGGGGTCAATGCTGTCTTTTGTTGCCTCTCTGGACACTTACACAGACTGACATTGTCCTCTCTCACCACACCAAAACAAACAGCGGACCACCCAGCAGAAACAAAAGTCCGAAGATGACTTTAACTACTTCCTTGTGGTTTTATATCTCTCTGCACTTGCACACAAAGCCTGTATTATAACCTACAAGGAAATGTATACACTGTACGCCACACCCAGAAGTTGTCCGAATAGGCATGCAGCCATAGAGAACCAGTTTTTATCAGTTCTTCTATCTATTGACACAAGCAGATTTGTTCCCTGTTCCCTATCTCGGAGTAGTATCTTTTGTTGACACACTTGGATCGCCTTTCCCTCCCAAATTAGCGCTTGTCGACTTGTGGACATTTGTGTTCGAATGCATCCAAGCTTGACTCGGCAAACAAATGCACATACCAACACGTTCTGGGTCACTTTGAGTGGCGTTTGCAGCGACCTTGCTAGTGTATATTTGTGCTTTAAACTTGACTAAAGACACTGTAAGCTCAGAGTGATCAATAAGAAGAGGTGACCTAATTTTCTGGTTTACTTACACAACATCTTGCTTGCATTGATTAAAAGCTACATGAATATAAACCTCAGACCAAAACGTCAATACACATGCAAGACTTTTACGGCATAATATAATTTTACTGTGTTACTGCACTGCTCACATCCAGTCTCAACCATTACCAAGCTAACCACACCTCCATCCCTTGAGCCTATTGGTCAAACGGGCTTGCATTGGAATTCATGTATTCATTTAATCTGATGTCATGTATGGATTGCTTGCACTGTTGTGTCGCTCGGTAGATGCAACCTACTTCCCTAACACCTTTTTCACGTCCATTCCTATGTTATGGTTTGAGGAGCCAATTACTAAAAGTGAATGATGAAATTAGCCAATAGAAGTGGTTACCGGATCATGCTTACCTCAAGTTATCGATTACAACCGAGGCAAAGGGCATCGTAAGTTTGTTCATTATGTATGCCCAAACACGCACATGTAGACCCTGCTTTGTGGTAAGAATCGTGCCTACCCGAGTGCCTAACTGGATGAAATCTGTTTACCGCTACTGCTTTTCTATGACTCATTCACGCACCCAAGCCACTTTCCCAGGGGTCACCGTGCAAAGCATTTATCTAATTGCCACATACACTTTCGGCTGCCAGTGTCTGCAGCACAAACTTCAAACAGCGCTGTCAAAACACATGAGACTCAAATGCTAAAAAGAGGGGCGCATTGCCTTTGTACTGTTTTTAGAGTAAGAGGGGGGAAAAGGACAGACAGAGACGGGTCAGCACTTCACGTAGTCCAGGAAGAAAGACTCCGAAGTGAAGTGGGAGGGGGGAATGTTTTGATCAGGGATTGGTTTGACAATACTCAGTGCCACATGTTCAAAGTATTACTGAATTTTGAATCTGAAGAGTGCAGAGAGGGGTTTGCAGGGGGTAAAAGACAAAGTTAAGGCCTATCCGCACCGGAGGGCCAAAGCTTTGTTGTACATTCAAACATCCATGGAGGCAAAGAGAAGGGGAGACTTCCGAGCCGGGATCCAGGATGGAGGGGTTATTCGGTGGGGAGGAGGTGCTGCCGAACCCCTGCTCCTTCCAGGGCCTTTGAAGCCGTTCAGATTAGTAACACGGCATTGGCTCCAAGTCTAGCGTGAAATCCTCACTTTTGCTGCAGACCGGCCAGTCCTGGTTCTTTGTAACTCACCACCCCCCAACTACCGCTCACCAGAACAACACCAAAACACCTAACCAAGTCTTAAAAACACGTCCAATTAAACAATCATGTGAAATATATCTCAAATCGCTTGAACCCAAATCGCAATACCATTATGAAGTCATGTTGAGAATAAGAATTTAAATGTTCTTTGGTTTTTGCTTCTTGTAATCCATGGGTCCAGAATGATGAAAAATTATGACAGTTGCCATAGTGGTTAACAATTTAAAACAAAATAAAATATTTTTTGAATGGGGAATCATAAAAATATTGCATATAGAAGAAGCTAAAAACCATGAATATGCAACATTTGGAGGACTATTTTCCATTCAAAAGATATAATATTTTGTTAAATTATTAAGTAATTAATGTATAAAAATAATATTAAGTACTATGGCAACAGTCCTAATTTTTCATCATTCTGAGACTCGTGGATGCTTCAGTGTTCTTTTCAGCACCAAACAGAACATAACTTTTTATTTGTTAAAAAAAACAAACATAATTTACTAAGTTACTAATGTCCTTGTGATACTTTCTACAACACTACATCAGTTTAAATACACTTGAATATTGCCATTTCTGTTCCTCCAGGATCCAACGCAACCAAAATACAGACTCAAACTATTTTCAAGTTCATATTCAAGACCTTCTGCTTAAAAATAACATCTTAGGTTGAAAAATACATTTCAGATACTTACACGTCACTCTGGTGTGTGTAGACGCGGTCAAAAAGTGCTTCAGGAGCCATCCATTTTACTGGCAGACGACCCTGCAGAGACAAATAAAGGTCAAAGGTCAGATCTGATCTAGTAGAATCACCTACAAGACCCTTCTATTTCTGCTACTACCAGCATGTTTGGATCCAGTTAAGATCTCATTACTTCTCCAAAGCCCGATAAGTGAGAGCTGTTTGGGGAATAGGGCCCTGCTGTATCTGTCTGCGTGGAGGATTTCCCATAGGAACATTTACATTGTTAAAGCCACACAGCCGATAAACAGGTCATAGATAACAGTAGGTTTATCTGTGTTTGCTGCAGTCGAGACGCTAAACACGACTGACGACGACCTTGGACAGTATCAGAATAGTAGCTTAATGGATACTCTAATCTTATCAGAGAGCAAGATGGAGAAAATAAAGTTGTAGCAGTCAAACAAATGTCTCTGAAGTGGGGCTATTTTTGTAATACAATTTTCTTAAGGTGTTTCAAATTAGTTTTTTGTTTTAAATTAACGTGTGGCTCCTTTTTAAATTTAAATCATGTATTGAATGTTAGGCGTCTATAAGAATCTGACATTATAAGTGTATGTTTAATTAGAAGTGGCATTTAACGAGGCGATATGTAAATTTGACAGTGCATGGACGTGCTATTGCTTTGTCTGGAATGTTCCACAGCATCATATTAACATTATCTTTTTTCACTGAGAAAGCAGGTGTTGCCAGTTACAAGTTGACCCCATATATAGAAGTATGAGTTACTCACAACTTCAAGTCACTCAAATCAATTTAGTCCCCCTTGTGTACCTGCTATACTGAATGAACCTATATAGCAACTTGCAGGACATTTTAAAATTACACTGCAATTCATTTTTATGCTTACAAATTGACTTAATTCATGACATCACAACTTAATAAATATATAAGTAAAATCATCTGGAAATTTTCACCGCTATTATCACATGTGCAATATTCTGAAGCATTTCCTTGCCGTGATCAAACAAAGGCGGTCCAACAAAAGCTGCTTTGTGTAAATTAGTTTCGGCGTCAGATCACTGTTATTGTCGCAATCATCAGCTCCATCAGCATCACGCTCTATTGTTACTTGTGTTGTTGTTCTCAGTGAGATTGTGCATGCTACGAGAGGCAACCATGCATACCAAATGGGGATGCGCAACCAATGCAGATTTGCCTTGCTTTGCTGCGCTGTGGGAACGAAAGACGCCACAACTGGGCCACTTTAGAAATGTCAATTATGTTTAGCTGCTCTCTCTCTTTCTCATTGCCCAAGCTCTTGGTCTTTTTAGCTAATTGTATAAGTGGTGATGAAGCTAAAGGAACAAGGGAGTGAGGGGATAAACAGTCTACATTCACAAGGCTTCATGGGAACTTGAAGTTTTTGCCAAAGGATCAGCCAAGATGGAGAGCGGAGGGAACGGAGGGCATTGGACAAAGAGTGGCCCCAATTTTAACAATTATTTAAGAGCGAAGTTTAGCTTGAGTTGCATATTTATGTTAAAAAATTAGTTTGACTTTTTCTTCCTTTTTTAATGGAATCCCGTTGTTTTTTCTGTTGTTTTGTTCAGTTGGGATGACCCGTCTTTGAATAGCAAACAATAGAAGACAGGTAATCGTGTTAGCATGGATTAGGCCTGTCATGCTAATTATTATATTGACTTATTGTTCAATATATGAAAGTTGGAACAATATTTTTGGGGGTCAGTATTTATCGTGTGTACATTTTCCTTGCACTACTGGGACATTTTTGGTTATTTTTTTTGGGTATATGATATGATAAGGTTTAAAGTGTTTTATTCTGATGTTTATTTTTTGCAGCTCATGATTTTTTTTAAATACTGTAGATTTAGAATAGTTTTTGTGGTTTAAATCTGCACTTATTTTTTTGTGTCAGATAATACTGAAATGTGAATTTGTTTCAGTATTATAATTTATTGTCTATATTTACAGCAAAACATCACACAGGCCTAGTAAGGATACTAACATTAATTTTGTCTTTAAACCTGTTGATTAATTTATGAAATGTTCAGTCCTTTAGGTTTTGGACAACTGCGTGCATAATATTCAAATATACACTCTCCTTTTAACTGTATAGCCTCTGCAGCTTATACCAACTGTAAACAAATGTATGGTTCAATAATGTGACAAAGCATTTCAAATCTGTTCACTCTTTTAATAAGTTTTATACATTGTGCAGTTAGATTTATAGGGTTCTGTCTGTGTTTTGGGATTTTTAGCTTTGAAGGTCTGCTACTCGTAGATCATGCTGGAACAGGGAGTTTTTGCTCATATAAACCTAAAAAATGCATCAAACCATATAAAATCCTGATAACGTCAACAGCAGGCACTCAGGAGCAAGTTGAATAACTCAATTTTGACAACCCTATAATTCTAAGGGTTTTTCCATCATATAATTCCATTTTGTTGGTAACATGTTGAGTACTTACATTTGTTGTCTTTTTATAGTAGTCGATATTGTGCACATCCCGGGCCAATCCAAAGTCTGCGATCTTCATGACATTACTTTCTGTTACTAGAACGTTCCTGGCCGCCAAGTCTCTGTGTATACACTAAAGGGAGGAAAAACAAGAGTGTTAAAACGTTACCATGGAAAAAGTCTATTTGTTTTACTTCATATAGATATAAATCACGTTTGAAAACAGCTGTGAGCTCCAGGAAAAATGTTTATGATGCAAGCCACCAACTCATCATCACCTGTCCAGTCCCCAACCTGAAGTTACAATGACTTCACTGACTAACATGTCGAGATAGGTAGAAATTCCTAGCATATTTTCAGCATACAGTAAGTAAAAGCAAGTGCGCATGTGTAGTTAGTTATGTGTTGCGTGTTCAGATTGTTGCATTCCTAAAGCAAAATAGAATAGACAACATGGCTGTGCCCCCCTTATTGTGAAAACCTCCTAACGCTACTACCACACAGAGGGGCTTTTGTGGTCCATTAGGGAACAATGGCAAAGATGGGCAGGGGTTTGGGTGTTGTAGGGTGTGAAATCAAAATGAGAACAAGACATGGATGGAGTAGTGGAAAATATTTGGATTTTGGTTTGGTCCTGTTCTAGTTCCGGTCAAATCAAAAGTTTAAATGACCTATATTGAATGATTGTTGGAGAGAATGGTTGCTTGCAAATCTTGTAATTGTCCCTAGACTACTTCATTTAGGCCCGTAGTTTCTTCCAGATGTCGTTACAACCACCCCATACACAGAAATACATGGACAAAAATAAGTGTAAAGCCATCCTTACTTTCTGTGATGCTAGGTACTCCATGCCACGGGCCACCTGATAAGTGCAGGACACGAGGTCTTTGAAGGTGAGCTGTTCGTCTGAGACTCGGGCGATGTCGTAGGAGTACTCCATCCCGGGGGGCCGGCGGGCTCGCAGGTACTCTCTGAGGTTTCCTTTAGACGCGTATTCCACTATCACATACAGAGGGCCTAAATGGGACACAACACAATGTTAATAACACCATTAACATACGATAATGTTGGCCCTATTGTGAAGAAATTGTGCTAGATCAAAGAAGTATAATTTACCACTGAGGCTATGGGAAACACTACAACACTGGGACTAAACTGTGACTACACTTGAAACAAAACTTGGGCTAGAACAGGACTACACCAGGACTACACCAAGTCTGCATCAGGACTAAAATCTTAACTAGAATCAAATCAAAGCAAATATGTATGTAAACAGATGTATAGATGTTTGTGTTTCCATTATTTTCATAATAGTTCTTTTTGGAAGCATTTTAATTTGTAATATGATGGACATTTTGCAACTAAAAATGCATTTATGATAACTGATCATAGAACTAGGGCATATCTGATATTCTACTTTATTTCATGGCAATATCTAACACCTAACCTTGAATGAAGGCTAAAAATTATGGTCAGATATTTCATCATTTATATTACAATTTATTATTAGATTAAAGGAATCCCTTACCATCTTGCGTGCATGCCCCTAGAAGATTGATGATGTTCTTATGCTTTCCAATCATCTTCATCATCTCCATCTCTGATACCAGGTCTGACAGGTCTTTTTCTGTGGCGTCGTCTATAAAACAAAACAAACATATATTTAAAGAGATAATTAAAGGCAACATTAAACAAACTAGCTTTAATCTGATCATCCCTTAACCCTTGGACACAGCACTTTGTAACACATCGCCTTGTTTTGGAGGTGCCTGATTAAGTGCGGTTGACAGACAATGCAGGCTAAAGTTTCGTGCCCATACAAACTACAGAGGACAGCTTTCAGCACCAGGGGGCGGAGCATGGGGAATTAAAGATGTTCAATCTAGATTCATTATCTTCAGGCACAAAGTTCTTTTCAGGGACTGAAAATGGCATCTCATGAATTTCTCTGCTCAAGAAAACCAAACAGACAGCTGACCTAGTTTTTAAGTAAAGGAAAATCTGTTCTTATCAAAAGTTGAATACAAGTTTGGGTAGATGTGGTAGGAATATCTGATTACGTTTTACTCCTTGACTAGGTATGTACATTTTGCCACTTCTTTCGATATGTATTCAAACATGTTGTCTAGGTATGCTACTTATCTAAATAAATATCTATAATATATACAAATAATGTTATGTGTTTGCACCATAGTTGCTCTGGTACTAGACGTAGTTGTTGATGTTAAATGGATTGAAGTTTTAATAGAAAAAAATAGGTTGAAATCGCTTTATTCAGAAATTAATATTCACTTGTAAAAGAGACAGAACCTATACTGGGTTTGTTTAGTGTTCTAGAGAAACTATATAATTAGAGATCGAGCTTTACTGAGAGTAAACATCATAGAGTAAACAAAGAGCCATGGAACAACCCAATAAGCTGCAGGGTCACTATAGGTTAATACATTTATCACACTATAGTGTCAATACTTTTGAATCAGTGCTAAATTAATTAACAACTCAACACAAAATATCTTCTAAATGATCAACAATATATGTAGGAAGCTGAAACCTATGAACACAAATGTTTGTTTTTATACAAACATTTCCATATATACCAACTAAACTAATGTAGTACTTTTTCTCCTAAAGCTCTAATCTAACATTTGTATAGCATTATCTTGTATGTTTTATCAGATTGCACTTCATATTGCCTTTGTACAGCACTTGTGGAAAGCTGTGGTTGTTTTAAATTTGCTTTAAAAATAAACTTGACTTGACAAACCAAAGTGAGTCCCTCCTCCCTCTGTCTCGGTCCCTTCAGTGCTGCCAGCCTGACTCGCCTCTTTGTGCAGAGCCTGAACCAGCTGCAGCTGTGGGTCAGGTATGTGACCGCCCCAAACTCTTACCTCTCACCCAATCTGCCTGCCCTCACTCAGCAAGCACCAATAACCAATCATAATGACAGCCCCGCCCCCTCGCCCTCCACTTACCCCACGCACACACAGCGCTGCATAAATCACATGTAAAGTCCACTCAGGTTACCCACAATTCATAATGGAGTCATCTATGGCCTCCTTAAACACACTATTCCAATCTGTATTTCAGCCACAGAGACACACGAAGCCAGCTCAACACACCTTGTATTTCATTATAATGCATTTTATCTTGGTTCCCTCTTGTATTGTCTGATCTACTGTGTAAACACTGTAATAGTACTACTGGGATTAATACTTCTGATCGTTCAAACACATCATATTGCGGCCAAGTTTGAACTGTTAAAGGATCACTATGAAAGTTTTTAGGTGGAGGGTCCAAAACCTGATTTCTCCATGGAGATGATGTTGTTTTGCCTGGAATGTTCCACAAACTAAACATTGGAATATCCATGGAGAGAAGCAAGTGACTGCACCAAATCAAGTGTTTTTAGTTTAAGTATACTGTAAATCGTATTGTATTGTCCGTTCAGATTCAAAAATAAGTTTTGAGTCTAGGCACAAAGGACATTTAGTGTACTTTTAACCACTTATAAATGTGTTCATTGTTTTGGGAAAATAAAACCAAAATGATAGTAAAAAAATATGCCAGGTCAGTATATGTGAATTCCTTGAAACTAGAGCATAGATGATTGGCTGTGGTGATGTACATAAGGGAAAGAAGAATCCTATGCTTCCTTGTCAATCAATATTACTTAAAATGACTACTTGGGTTTACTCCAAATGCACCCTTATATATTTTGCAGTGAAATTATAATGCAGCTCATCCAAACTTGTATTCTATCCGTTTAAGCACTAAAGACACTATCCCCATTGCAGTACTCTATCTGAATGGACCTATATCTCTGTCCCAGCACAAGCCAGCCGTTTCCATTACAGTCTGTGGTAACTCGGTCTGATTGGGGGAAATGCTCTTACCTTTCAGCATCTTGACTGCCACGGTTACGGCCTCCTTGGGTTTGTCCTTATCAATGCCAAGAGCCTCTGCCATTACAACTTGGCCAAAGCAGCCTTCACCTAGGGGCTTGCCCAGTGTCAACCTGTATCCAAAACACAAGACAAAAAGACAAAGTGAGATGTAAGCTTAAGCCGTTGACCTCAACTAGCAGGGCATTGATTCATTACAGTGCAGAATAAACAGGTTAGATTAAGAGAGGGAATGAAACTAGGCACTGTGCCATGTCTACCCCGCCTTACAGTCTTTTTTTTTTTACTAGATTGCCTGCTCTGTTTCACTGCGATGGTATGTGTGGTAGTTGTGTAGTGGCTGCAGACTGTGCCAAGGTTGTGTGCAATTACGAAAGCCTATATACGTTTATAAATTGTTTCTCCTATGTTGGCATGCTCGGGAATACATGCATTATAGGTTATTGGAAAGACCTTGATACATACATTAAGAGTGTATGGTTTCATGATTAATTTGATTACAACGCTATGTACTGTACTGTCCTCTATGGCGTTTTTTAATGCATTTTCTGAAAAGTTTTTTAAGTATAAAAAGTTGGCCTCAATGGGTAGATCCTGGTCTAACATTAAACCTGTTGTGGAATGGTCTGAAAAATAATCGTTTAGCTTATCACGAGAATGTTGAGTCTCTATGGAGATGCTGCTTTGCCTGGAATGTTCCACAGTATGGCGTTTAACTTATTTATCTTGCATTATCTTCTTGGCTTATTACCTTGGCTCATCTCGCCGCAGAGCTGACCTGTAACTTGGCTCGGTGGCAACTCTTCTTTGTGGAGATGGACAAGTTGAATGCCATATTGTGTCACATTCTGAGCAAAGCAATAACAATTCCATAGACGCAAGCAAGTTACAAACCCTAGCAAAAAAGTTACATACAGTGCATCTTTAGTTCTTTTTCAATTACCTTCACATTTGGAATAGCGGCACTGAATATGTCCCTGTATTAAAGTGGCGTTTAACAGTGACTTTTTTGTTCCACTTTCTGTTGCCACATCTCTCGTCCTCCTTCACATGCTCAATCATAGCTCTGTCACCTTTGACCTCCGACCCCGCGGTGCACCCTGGTCTGTGTATTTTTTCTCCTTGTGACTGACATGTGTTGGCTCTGGCTTTAAATGCACATGGGGCTGCCTATGTAAACAGTGGAGCTGCTGCTGTGATGCCTAGAGCCTTACGCCCGGCGCCCGGCTATGGCAACACAATCCCCTGTCTGTCCTCACCACTCGGCACACTCAATGCTAGCTATTCTATCTGTCCAGCCACACATAATCAATGTTATTTTTCCCTTTCGCACAAACCGCTAACGTTAGCATTCCACTGTGTTCTGCGATCCCAACATGATCCCTCTGGCACGGGGATGACAGGACGGGAATAAAGACCCAAAGAGACAAGATTTATTTAGTTCAAGCAAAACATCCCCCAATGGTTGTCGTTTCATCACTGTGAAACCAAATGTTACCCAAATGCTATGCACAGCGAGACTACCACATCAGAAATGAATGTAATCAGAATTGATGGGGTGGTAAGGATATTATTTTACGTCAGTCTCTTAACTAAAGACAGACCTTTATTTTTTAGCTTTCCATTTTATTTCCACACTGAACATTAGCCACAAATGTCTTATACATATCTATTCTTAGTTATTATTATTCCAAAAATGTAATGTATTACTTCTATACATACACAATACATGCAAATTACTCAACTAAATTATAAAAAGTTTTACAACTTTAAAGGAGTATTATGCTATTTTTTGGTAGAGGGTGCAAGAAGGTGTTCTTGTCTCCAAGGAGATGTTATTGCTTTAACTGGAATCTTCCACAGTATGGCATTAAACATTTCTATCTCCCTGGACAAGTAGGTTACATGCCTGACTAAGTTACAGGTCAGATCTGGGGAGAGGCGAGTCGCTACAGAATATTACAGCATTATATTAATCACAACGGTAATTGAATGAATGCATGATCGATAAGTTTTATGCCATATTGTAGAAATTTCCAGACAAAGTAATGGCATCTCCATGGAGACAAGAAGGTGGCAAGCCCTTCTCCAGAAAAGTTACATAGTGCACCTTTATGCACTACTTCAATCCTTTTCTACTACTGCTACTATTAATTGAACTTTCAGTACTACACGGACCCATCATATAATTACTTCTAATAGGGCTACTACTACTACTTAAACCTGTTACTATTGCAATAATTGTTATCTATTTATAAACATTTTCATCTAAAATGTACTGGAGTAAAAACATAAAGTAAAAGTATTAAAATTGTAACAGTAGAAGTAAAGTCACTTTCCACCTCTGATTTTAATCTCCTTTAACCTTTGCTGTTTTATTAAATCCAGCCTTGGAGCTCATGGTTGGCTGCTGTAGCTGTGACTAAGTGAAACCTCAGCACTTTGAATTCTTCTGGTATGAACAACACACTGAGCCTAAACACGCCGTGGACAAAAGCTAGCAGCAGCGCTAACCATTAATTAGCACAGCAGCACCATCCCTTACCATCAGCAGTGCAAGTGTAAGGAGTCTGTTTATGAGAGAGTAGAGGTTGTACGGGTGCCAAGTCAGGACATACTTAAGTATAAACAGAAGCAAACACAACAGAAGTAGTAGTAAGCGATCATTTGGCCTTCGTGTTTTAGCAGAGCATAACAGTTTTAAACGTAACAGAGATGAGACCAGACACATAGTTGCTGTACTAATATGGGTGTGCCTCCAACTGCATTAATACGTAATTTTCCTAAACAGTGTTGGCTTTGTGGACCAGGATATAGAGAGAACGCTAACAGCACATTTCACATGATGTTACACTTTTGCAAAGCTTTTATTCATTGTAAATAGGTTTATATACGCTCTTATCATTTTGATACTAAAGCCTAGTGTATGCTGAGGTATATAAAGATGAGTGCAATCAATTTAAGTCATATGAGCTGTTCCTGAAAGCCCCTAGCTGATTTCATTTAGATAAAAACCTTTAAAGTGTGCCAAATTATCTTGCATTTGTATAACCAAACAAATAAAATAGGCAATGACCTCAATCTATGGCTACATCGATACAAAAAATGGTAACATATCAGTTGGTTTGACTAATATTGGGATCAGTTTTTGAATAGCATCAGTGGAAACCTGCCACCCGCTTGTTTCTGCTAAGATTGCTTTGCTTCGAATGTCCCACAGTACGGCATTAAATTAAAATATATTAATGAAAACAAGAAGGTAACACCACCAGGCCAAGTAACAGATTATGGTATCTTTAAGGAATAAAAACATCTAGAATTAAATAAACTCTAGACAGATAGATATGTTTTGTGTCATACTGGAACGTTTAAGTAAAGTTTTGCAATGCAACTTTAAGTACTTAATATTATGCCCTTATATATATAATTACCCACATTTAGAAAACGCATTTACCTGTCCCGGGCAAACTCCCACCGTGGATCTTCGGGCAGGTCGTACTCCGGTATAGGGTCGTCATGCGCAGAACTTCTCCTTGTTGTTATTCGAACTAAAGGTGTATTTGAGTTCATTGATGCACTTGAATCCGCCGAAACCTAAAAAAGAAATAATGGCTGATCACCAAAGTCTGGGTTCACTGACAGTTTAAAGCCAGGGCATTTCTAGAGGAGAAGTTCGATTGGATTTTGGTTATCGGTCTTAACACTGTTCATTAAACTTTTAAAGAATGTACCTCTAGGGAGGTAAACACCAACGTGAAGCTAAAAACTGCAGTTATTTAGACAGATGGGTGGGACTTCGAGGACTACTGTCAGCAGGTCTTATCTGGGGGCTCGTCCATCTAACCTTACCTTGACATCAGGATTTTTTGCAGCCCCTCCACAGAAAGTAATCCAACACTTTTGCGCCTTTGGAGTGTAGATTTAATTTCCCTTGAGGGAGAAGCAGTGCTCAAACATAGACAACAATCTTCCAGGGCAGCAGTGCTAACTTGCTCAGAAATGCATGCCTCTTTAAATATACCTGGAGGTGTATTTTTTAAAATACCAAAGCAGAGTGCACAGAAGCTAAAGTGTTTTGAGTTTTATAAATATTTTGAATCCGATTTTTTTAATTCAAATAAAATTATTGAATCACCTAATAAATTATCTTGATTATTTGTGATGTTTTAGTTATTTATTTATGTGTAGAAGATTTTTTAAGTGAGTTTTTTTGCCAAGACGGATTAAAATATGTTGATGAGGCAAATTATCTGGCACTGATAAATTACACAAAGACATAGAAACCTAAATGTAGAAAATATACAAAGCTAAAATATAGATTTTAACAATGTTGGCTAATACTTTAAGTCTGTGTAGTCCCTCAGTTGTCCAGGTATGATTCATAGTAAGTAAGAAAAATTCAAATCTGTCAACTGGACAAAAAGATGTAGGAGTGAAGATGTTTCGCTGCTCATCCAAGCCACTTTTTCAGTTCTGATCAGATTACTGCTGGACACGGCCTTATATCTGTCTGAAGGAAGGAGCCGGCAACACTGAAACTAACACACCTATTGTTTACAGTTTCTGTTTTTTGGCTACGTCTACAACTTTTTGTCCACTTGACAAATACTATATTCTAAACATACAGCTAAACATTTAAGGTTACGTTATGTCATGTAAAGAAAGTTGCAATATACTTTTTAATTTGGCTAATTGAATTGGTCTGCTTCTGTGCTTTAATTCTCTGTTAACAAGTAATTCGATTTTTATGTATGTCTTTATTTTTGAATAATAATATTGAAAATTGACTATATATTTGCGTGAGTGTTTGTATCTCCTCTAGGGTGTTAAATGCCGTTGGAACTCTTTATCTACTTTCTGTTACCTGGCGGCGCAGGGGGATCTGTTTGCTCAGCTTGTGGACCGCCGGCTGCCCTCCGAAATCCGGTTTCTTTGCTGTGTTCCTCATCCGACACACCACCACGATGCCCACCATGCAAGCGATCAGAAACACCCCCGCGCAGTATATGGCAATCTCCACGTAGTCTGGAGGAAGTGGGCCTATTGCGCTGTCCGTGGGCGCTAATGGATTTAAAGTTAGAAGAAAGAGTGAGAAATAACAGATAAATGGTTCATAAACTTTCTTTTCTAAACACATCTGGTTGGCAGGCTGGCGATGCATAGACAAATTGTTCTAGAGATGACTGAATGTAATCATGGGGCAGGCTAGCTAAACAGTGGCTTGAGCGATTTTTTTTTCTTTGAAGGTACCAACATGCTTACATTGACTCTATCATAGACTGTGTGGGACGGGCCAGTCTAAACAGATCCATAATCATGACTCATCTAGTGCCTGTGTATATGTCTATGTTCAGGGCAAATCTAAGAGGCCCACGTATTATGGAACAGGTTTAAACAAGGGAGTATAGTGTGCTTTAAAACTATCCCATGACATCTTTCACTGTCAAGGAAACAAACCAAAAAAACATTGAAGTAAACAACAGAGAGTTCTTGTTGTGGATATGAACAAAAATGCATTATAGGCCTATGTATAATTTTATTATTATACTCTCCGTGTTAGATACTCAGGCAATGACAGTGTATCCCAGTAAACAACTCTGCATTGTCGTTAACAGTTTGTGATAGCTGTCTGGCCAATCCTATGACTAATAACTCAAACTATATACTCTTTGGAACTATTAATACTCAGATAAATAATATAAATTGGACTTTCCCACAACAGACCCAAAACTAATATGGTAATATTAAAGAAATTACTATTTTGAGATAAAAATTCTAAATATTGTTTCTGTTATTATTGTAGTATTAAAATTGTATTTATTATCAAGATGTTTCCTTAGCGTCAAAATCAAGTTTGAAATATCAGTATTGTGAAAATGCTACTAATGCTACTAATGTTACCTATTTGATTATATTTTCTAGATGAGTAAACTTATTTTGTACAGATTTCTTGAGTGCATATTGTTCACATTATAAATCTTGGCCCGGTCACCTCACTGCCCTCTGAACCATAGTGCACTCTGTAGTAAGACTCTATTACTGTATCTCCTATTGAACTTCCTGTGGAGGAAGTTGAAATGTGCTGGACAAAAGTGACCTGTTCCATAATGTATAAGCCTCCAGACCACAGGCCCTAGTGCTGTGCAAAGCCAGCTGGAGGTGAAGCACCATGAAGCAACCTCTGCCTTCTTTCAGTGTGTCCAAAAACCACATAACTAACACAGATACCCCAGCCTCACAGGCGCCAGTGGGGCAGATAGACCACGCCAGGGGCAATAAATATTACACATGATTCCCAGGGGAAAAGATTGGCCTGTAATCTTCATACACTATTGTTTACAGTCAAAATAAAGCTAGTATGTTTTAATTATAGCCTTAATAATAGGCTTGTCTATGTTACAGAATTACAACAGCTATCTGCGAACCATCAATCTTGTTTAAAATCTCATCTCAAAGCCAGTTTTACTACTTTAGCCTATATTCGACAGTCATCTCATGTCTCATCTGTCTGGCCTAAAGTGAACTTAGATAGTACGCTTTATGTATGTATAAGCCGATGTTAGCATAATAACTACCAGATGTGCAGACAGGGATATAAAGTAGGATTGAACAACAGGCATTTTATGGTAGAAGTTGAGATTTTTGGCTCTGATAATTGCAAAAGTCAAGCCAACTTCAAAAACGTGTTAAGCTATGACTTTCTACCTTTATTTCAAGTAGAAATAAAGAGCGGAGAAGTAGCCAATTATCAGCGCCAGGAAAGAGGGTGGGGGATTGCTTACTTATGGGGCAATAGTCACAGACAGACATGCACAGTTCAAATGTGAAGTGAAATATATTCCCAAAAGAGTAAGGAAGAGGAATATTACATAAGGCAAAAGGCAGGTCTCAGTCTGGAGTCTGGAGTCACTGGAGCTGCTTTGGGAGATATACTTCTGTCTCAGCGCACCAGGTCTTAGGAAACTACATTCTTATCTGCGCTGTGCTTTCAACAGCTCCATGGATGCAGGTGGAATTATGGATCATATGCTTACTACTAGGATTATGTGTCTGTAGCATTAATGAGCTAAAAATGAGCATAAAGGAGGACAAAATTAGGTCAAATGCCTCTTTTTTTCATAATGATTGTCTTTATTGCACTGAAAAACATGCATAGTCTGATCGGGCTTGTATCTCCACAAATCTGTCTCTACTTCACCCACTTTCTCCAAGGATATGTTGTTGCTTTGTCGACAATATTCCGCACACAGTATCTAGAGAATGTTCTGAAGCATGGTTTTAACTTTCCATTTCTATAGACTCATGCAGGTGACGCAGTACCTCCAGAAAGTTGCGCAATGTCATTTTAATGAAGAGATAAACGGCAATCACCTCTGCAAAACTGGATTGACAAGACTGCACTTGCTCCCTGAACTAACTGCCTTATATACTATGTCCTTTGTGTCTGTAATAACGGATTGAATTGAAAGATGTGTTCATAAACAGGAGCGTGGAACCAGGAATTTGCATACCTGGAAAATACACTATGACTTAACTAGTAGAAAACCAGGTTAATAAGTTAAGTTAAATTACAATGACAGTAGACTCTTGCAAGACAATGGGACATGCCTTTATGCCTTTATGTTTCTAAATAAATATGTCCACAAATGAAATAGGGTAAAGGAAAGGAGTTTATAGACCAGTATATGTACCTGGAAGCACCGTCAACCAAGCAGTTTGATAGGAGATCCCGATAGAATTACCCGCCAAGCATGTATACTCCCCAGCATCTTCATAAGTAACATTGGGCAAGTAGAGAACCTCAATCTCCTTATCTGTAGTGTTAACACCAGCCGTCTGAGGACAAGGGAGGAAGAGGAGGAGGAGAGAGGGAGGGAGGAGGTGAAGAAGAAAGAAAAGACAGAAACAAATGAGTCCCAAAACACCAAGGAAGATATGATGAGAGAAGCCTAGGGAGTGTCCATCGATGAAGTCCGATCACCGCCTGCTGGGGTTTACAAAGGGTGAAGAAAGTACCAAAAAAGCATAGACCCACAGACAGCTAAAATTAATGGACACTAGAACACAAAATTTGAAATATTTGGGTTTTCACCACTAAGCCAATATTGTTGAACCAATACTACAACAATAAGCTTTGTGCAATGTTATTTTTATGTGATTTGTTATATGTTTATTCATTTTTGTCCCGGAATAGCCCCAAGTAATCAAACTAGACTAAATAATAGCTTGTGATTCGACTAGAAACCTCTTGGGTGGCCAGGCTGTAATGAATATGATATCTGTAGCCAATTCTAACTTGAAATAGCTTGGTCCATTAATTTGTATTGTCTACGCAGCTACTACAACTCTGAAAAATATGCACAGGAGACAACAAAAGCTTTCCCATCACCTTTTTATATATAAAGTCAAACCCATGCATTTCAATAAACAACATGGAAAGTACAATGCTTCAAAACAGTACTTCCATGGCTCTACTGGTGTCTGCAAAAAGCTGAAAAAGAGCCACTTTTTGAGGAGAGAAGGTCCAGGAACCACCGAGAGACCACCAACCAAGCACCATCAGGAGGACCACAGCACAGCGAGGCAAGGGTGAAGCCCAGGACAGCAAGTATGGAGGGTTTTGGGTCTTGAATGGTTTTACCTGGGATGACCGTGAGCCAGCCCGACTGGTTCGCTTCGCCTATATAATTGGAGACTTTACAAATGTACTCCCCAGCGTCTTTCTCGGTCACGTTGGTGAGGGTCAGAATCTCCACGTCTGTGCTGTTTATACCAGATCGCTGGAAATTCATACATAAATATACACCTTAAACTTGCACAGCACATATAATAAACATTTAGTTAAGAGCTGGAGGAGAGAGAAAGAATTGAACCCAGAACCCAGAATTGAAAAGCTATGTCCATATTAGTGAGGTTAGAAATATAGACGTAAAATATTTTATGCACAGTTTGGTCAAAAGTCTGCTTTGAAATGACTTTTCCTTCTGCAGCAGTCATATGATGAGGAAATAAGTCAAAAACAGCAAGCCTTGCCAATGCTTTGACATTGTGCACTATAAAGTACACTAGAGAATTTTGGCTTAGAATATGAGACAGTATGGGTTTCTTATAGTAGTTTCTTTTTTACTTTTAAGAAGGTGGACTTGATTTTTTTTTCTTGTAGTAAAGTAAAGTTAGTTTTGCCCTAGTACAAAGCAGTAAAAGCAGCTCTAGGGTCAAAATGAAACCACTGTGTGCTGTCTGCATCCAATTATAAAACATTTTTTATTGTTTACTATTGCGAACCAGGAAGTAAGACTGGAGCTAGCTGTTAACATTACCGTGATAGCAAAACTTTATTCTGGACTCTGAAAGTTGTGAAAACTTAATGCTAGATTTAAAATGAACTAGATCTGGGGTCCATGTTTTTAAGACAGTAAAAATCAGGTACAGTGCCTTAAATGTAATATATTTTCTGATGTTTTGTAACCCGTTTCTATAGAATCAAAAATTTAACATGACTTGAATTACCAAAGCTTATTATCATCTGAAAATTACCAACAAAATGAACAAAAATGTATAACTTAATATGAACATAGCCTGCGCATTTCAAATACCTCAACTGATAAGGTGAGTAATACAGAGCCTAATCCTTTTGAAGAGCTTTGAAGTTGGAAACACCTGCACATTCTGGAAAAAGTTGAAAGAATTTTTTTGCAAAATTAAAAAGTATTTTTACCTTGAGCACGCGTACATATGGGTGTCCGTCTGGCCCGGTTCGACTGCCGTTCTGGGTGATATGTTTTAACCATTGGATGTGTGGCTGTGCGTCGCTGTAGACTTTACAGACAAAGCGCGCGTCCTCTCCTACATGGACCGTGGTGTTAGCCGGGAGTCCAGCCTGCAGGATCGGCCTGTGCGGGGAACGCTCTGTGGAGAATGGAGGACATCAGAGTTAAAATGGATATTCCCAAACTTGGCCAATGTATTTTAAATCAAAAAATCCCCAAAATAAACCAGCACTTTCACTCACTCCTGACTATGTACGGTTTTAAAACACATTTGAGAACCGCTCATTGTGCAATGTTTAATTTTTCAATGTAGTTGCTTTGATATCTAAATGCACTGAGGTATTTTATCTCAAGTTCAAAAGATACTACTAAGGTCAGGTTGGATACAATTCAGAAACAACTTGTCAAATGCCTATGCCAGAAAAGATTTGTATTAGAATAATTTTTTTTACATTCAACAAAAACTATGAAGATTTTAGGATAGGTTTGAACATTTCTACTCGATAATATAGTAAGATTTTGACAGCCCAACCTCATGACCTTCTAGAGTTCAAATTAATACATAGCAGCATATGTGATGAGCACAACACCACCAATCCTTCTGTATATGGTGTGGTATGAGCAGTAGGCTTTAGAGACTAAGGTGTAAATATAAAACGTTACAATAATAAAAGCATATCTGGTTAACATTACATTTTATTCACAGCTGATCTATTCGGCTTTGAGTCTATTCTCCCGTTCATTTCCTGTTATATCTTCATAAGCGTCAAAACAAAACTGAAAATGTGCACGAAATGTACAAAGTAATAAAAAGGGAATCAGTTTAGCTTTTCTTTGAGCCTCGGCGAGTTTATCTAGGTAAAACAGGACTTCACGTTCTGGACTTGGAATGTGTTTCTACTCCCACTGAGCTTCACACAAAACAAGAGGCAGGGCCATTTATGTGTAAAAGTACTGCAAAAGTATGCGGTAGGAGGGGCTTGATCAAGTGCGATGTATGTGCAAAGATGGAGAGTAGTGTAGTGCTGCACAATATGAGAAAAAGATGCTATATTTGAGAACTGACATATTACGACTATGTCACTTTTTTCTAGTGAGGTTTATGCAAGATCTTATTGATTTGACTGGGATGTTCCACAGTATGGCATTAAACGTATCTTGCAGTTGTTCAATTAAAGGTGTTTTTATTGCAGGTTGCCTTTCTACTCTCTACTGATCTGTAACTTGGCCTGGTTGCATCATCTGCTCGTTTCCATGGAGATAGGTAAGTTTAGAGCCATACTGAGAAACATTCCAGCTAAAGCAATAACATCTCCATAGGAACACACCATTTAATTACAGTAGCAATTTATTCAAAAAGTAAACGTGTCTAACTATTGCTCCATACTAACAACCTGTTTCTGTGCTGCACGTGACCACAAGATTGACATAAAGGTTGAAAAGTGAAACAGACCGAGCTGCCCTACATGCTTTCACCACCTGCATTCTTTTACAGGCTAAACATTTGGCCGGTGAATCCAAATACTCGACCTGTTGAACAATGGTCTGCTTTCAAACGGACCCCGACCCATAGTAGACCGACGAACCGACCAACCCCCACCCTTGGGCCCAAAATGACATCACTCAGCCCGGGGCGGTGCAATGGCTTTCCAAAACAAAGCCTGAGGTGGGTGCTTGGATTAAGTCGGTGGAGTATAAGGTCGGGGGTGGGTCAAGACGGGGGGATGGTGAGGAGAAGTGATGGAGAAAATAGAAAAGGAGGTGGGAGAACCAGGCTAAAAATGGCTGAAGAATGAGCAGCACTAGTATTGAATAAGGCTTATTTACTGTATGAACGTCATCACAGCTAGTTATTGCACATGATAGTTTTGTACCCTTACATTTTTACTCTACTTGCACACTGTTATGTTTTAGTACAAGTATTTTAATATTCTAGTTAGACTGGTTAGATTTAGAATTGATTTTAATGGCACTTATATTCTCCTGCTAAACCGAACCTGACCGCTGTGTTGCAATCATAGACTGTACATATAAATGGACATGGCTAACCTGCTAGCTGCCACTTTCCAAATTGGAAGTGATTATGGGCATTCTTCCAGCTCCATCGACTCTGGCTCCAATTCAATTTACATTAGAAAACTGTCACCTCTGTCTCCATAACTGCTGCAGTGAGCCTCGTCATTTTGGTCTAAAAATGTTATATATTAATCCGCTCTGCATGATCTTGCCATTTTTATTTTGTGATTGTGTCCGTAACTCAAGATATGAACATTAATAACAGACAAATCAGGCACCTTCTTTCCCCGAGGTTGCTCCTGTTAGCGCTGGCAACAGGTTTGATTGACAGCGTTGCTAAGGGGTGTTACTTTCAACAGCTTCATTCCAGATTTGCTCTTTGGTTGATATAATACTGCGGTCGGAATCCCAAATATTAAAGTGCTAGCCTCGATGAGCATCATTTTACTGGAGCCAAATGCTATGGGTGACACCACACTCCCTTAGTCCACTTCTTTATACAGTCTATGGTTGCAACACTGGCATTTATATTTGGAGATGAATAAAAGGTTCTCTTATCAATACAAATATTGAAAAGGACACTTCGTAGTGATTTTCTTAATGTAGTTCTCCATTTGCTTAGTTTTAGGCCATGTGAAATCCTGAAGTTTTAAATCCAGTATCTATCCATCATCTGAAATCATCCTGGTAACTACGTTGGTTTTATAATGTTATATAGATTCTTTGTATAGTACCCTCTTCTGTTTAACCTATTTGCCTTAGTCTATTTCAGTCAAGTGATGCTCAGAGCAGTGTTGTTGGTCTGACCTCTCAAAAAGGCATAAGAATTATGGTATTAGCACATGTAGGGTCCATATGTCTGTCTGCCTGTCTCCTCTTCATAAAACCTGTCAGATATTTGCTCCTCACGCTCCTCCTGGCTGCACATTCCTCTCGTTGGTCGTGTTTATTGCTTCACTGACTTCTCCTCCTACACCGCTCCGCCTTATCACAGTCAAAACCACTCGGGCTCATATCATTTTATGTGTCAGTGCAAATGATTCAACTCTGCCTATCATAGCGGGTAAGTTTTCGGATTGGCAAAGAACAGGGCTAGAAACAAGAGTAAGAGACAGTAGAAAATGCCAGACAGTGGTCTAGGCTAAAAGCTGGATGTTGGTATATTTGATTAATTGGTCCCTGTAAAAGTTATATTTACTCATTTCAAATGTAGTAGCATGGTCTTGGTTAGGTCATGGGCATTAAAAGGGCTGTACACAATTTCAATAAACAGTAAAATTAGTTTTTGCCCCAGTAAAGATGTTGTAAAAGCCAGTCTGAGAGTTAAAATTATCTAATTCTAAAGCATATTTATCTGATGCATGATAGTTGTTTAGAGCAATGGCAAAACTCCACTCTGGCCTCTGAAAGTGAAAAGCACTTGTAAACTCATTGCAGTTAATAATTAAGATGACTGCTGCAAACTGTTTAAAATGAACTAGTTTAAAATGAAGTAATTCTGTTTTTCATGTTTTTAAGACAGTAACAATCATGTACACTTTAAAAAAAAAAAGTTTAAGAGTTCTGAAGATATGCACCTTTGCTAAAAATGAGTACTGTATGAGTAAATGTAATATTAACAATGAATAGATTCAAATGTATGTCGTTAGTTAGCTGGTTTACGTATTAATTTGAAGTATTGAGGCCTGCAGCGCTTGTGTCACTGTTTAAACGAATTAGTCATTATTTAGATAGTTGCTTTGTTGCTGACAGTGGAGTGATGGAGCATGAGTCCTCCTGGGGCTTTCAGTGTCCCATGTGAGACCAGTGAACTCTGGGTAACCTCCCTGCTCAGGATCAGAGTGGCATCTACAGGTTGGTACGGGTCAACAAACAAAGCCCTGCTCGGCCAATCAGAGCCAGTGACTTAACAGGCTTAATAGTAGAAGTGGTAGACTATTGAAATATTTAAAATGCAACTTTATGAGGACTTTCTCCAATATTGTTTTTTTTTTTTTTTTTTTTTACTGTAATCACTATGGAAACGGTCATTTTTCAGCACTCTGAAACCTGTGGAGATGGTTTATAAAAAAAATTGAATTAACGGTAAATCAGGAGACTACAAATAATGCATATATGTTCAAATAATCTTTCTTGAGCCTTAGGTAAGTCTGGTTAAGTCTAGTTTAGATGGCTGATCTTGCAGGTCATTTGGGCAGGAGTACTGATAAGAACTCTCCCCCTCCTCTCTTCTATACCTCTCTCTTCTTCCCTCTCTATCTCCCCCTCCTTTCTCTCCCTCTCTCCCCCTCCTCTCTTGCCTCCCTCACTCAACTCAGAATAATGGATTGAAATGAAACAGGAGGTTACAGGGTGCAGGGGGCAGCAGCAGTGGAGCCAGACGTGGAGTTTACTGCTCTGCTCGCCAATAAAACTCAAGGAAAAGCTGAAATCTGTGGTTCAGACGGAGCGCTTTAAAGACTATAAGACTATACAGAAGTGGGGCTTAAGTGTGGGTATGTTCTATATTGTACTTTCTGTTCTTTCACTTCTTCAAGTTGCCAGTGGTTTAAACTAGTAACTTTTATTGAGGGAATAGGCTCAGAGCTCAAGACCAAATAAAAAAAATACCCAAAAATCTCCTCTCGAATAAGCTCCTATCATTCAGAACAAAATCTACAACTTCTTTTACCTCAGAGGTATCCGCGCTGTTTCTCAGTCCTCTAGTTTTTTTTTTCCTTTTTTGAGCCGCCATGTTTGTTTTGACACAAGCAAACTCTGCATTTTTCTGATTAGTTAATCCACCTGTCAATCACTGGCATCAGAAATCGACCGGATACTGTTTCAGACTCAACCCTCTTTGTAAAGTGTCGTCAAAGCCTCTGGTTTGGGCTGGCCAAGCAAGTTCAAATGAGGCCAGCGTGGTGAAAACTCTGCATAAATCTGCAATATGGGGTTAGGGAGGTAACTTGCCCTCATAGTAGACATAGCACACATATTTACTATCACAATCCCTCTTCTTTTGTAACCTGACATCTATTGATTTTGCAAACAGCGCAGAAAAAGTCTCTTTGCTTTCGGGCTCCAAAGGTCGCACTGACAGGTTGAGTGGGTTGGTTCTGAACTCTGTGGAATAGTGCTGATGACAGTATAATGTGTGTGACACCATTTTGAAATAGTTTTGCATTTTTATTTCTGTATTGAGAAAGAATAGTTGTATTAAATGTAGAATGGTAAGTTTTTACGGTTTACTTATTATAGTATAGATGTGTAGGTTTTATAGAGTAACATAGAATAGATGATTGAATAGATGACCAATCAGTGACAGCAACCTTTGGCCAATCACATGCCTGCATAAAACTGGACTACTGATTGGTTAGTTACTACTACTGCTTCTACTACTAAGACTACTACTACTACTACTACTACTACTGCTACTGCTAAAGCTGGCAGAGACCAAAATATTTTAAAGAAAGTCTATTCAATTCTAGAAAGAAAAGTCGTCCGTCTCACATGTACACTAGCTTTGTTTACAAACACTACTACTGCTGCTGCTACTACTACTACTAATACTACTAACGCTAAAGCTAGTAGAGACAAAAATATTTTAAAGAAAGACTTGATTTAATTTTTAAAAAGTCCCATATAGGCCAACTTTGCTTACAAACATTTCTACTACTACTACCACTACTACTACTATGACTGCAATGCTAAAGCTACGGGAGCAAAATATATCAAATTTAGACTCTTGATTTAATTTTAGAAAGTCTGTCTCACTTGGAAACCTACTTTTTTACTAAAACCACACAGCTGCTGCTAAAACTCAAAAATAATTATCGAGCGATGAACACTTTGAACCATAAGACATTTGTATTTACTCTTCAAAGGTCGATTTCCCACCATAACTGGAGTCTTAATATGAAACTGCATTCAAACTGTTGACATGTGAGTTTTTACAGTGACTTGGCTCGAATGCTTGACCTGCACCTGCTTCTTTAGTGCACCTGGGCCTTCAAACAATGAGGCCATAAACACTGGAGTTTCACTATGGGGGCTCTCCACTCACACACACTTCGGACAGCTGTTTAAAGTGGCTCTACCCATTTTTCTCCTCCATGTATTTGAGCTAAATGTGTCATGCCCTAGTGCAGATATATTTTGTAAAATCAGTCAAAATAAGACCACCGTGTCCTGTCAGCACGTAATCATAAAGTGTGTTATTGTCCGAGAATCAGAAAGAGTGCTGTTAGAGTGTTAGTTGTGGCCTCTGAAAGTTGTGAAATGCGTCTTTAAGCAGTATACTGACCTACTACATCCAGCGTGTACGTGTGGTTGATGGATCCAAACTCATTTTCTACCAGACAGGTGTAGTTTCCCTTATCTGATGGCACCACGCTCTCCATGATCAGAGTCCAGTGCTGGCTTCGTACCTGGGGATAAGACAAGGGGGAATGAGAAATGGAACTGGATCACAATATCAGATTATAGAAGAATTAACAAGCAACGTTGGATTTAATAGAGAATGCGAAAATACACAAAATGAGATTAGATTACGTCTGCACCTCTGATTCAGTTATTTATTTATTTTATTTTCAGTTACTAACAGTACAATATTGAAAAAGAAAAGAGCGCCACTAGTTAGTAGGGATGCATAATTATGTTTTTGTCATTTCATTTGTACGGCAGGCTCAAAGCATTTTTGTGTTTCCCAACTGTGCTGATGGTATGACCCAGTTTTATTCCTCAACTACAGAGCTGTGCAATTAATGAAATTTCTGAGATGAAAGTTCATCATTTGTAATTGGCAATGATCAGCTTGGGTCTTTTTAATCAACAGGTCTGCAGCCAGTCTTCTGTCATTAAAAGCATGTGGTTTGGAGCAGAGATCAGACTTTTGACTGGTTGTGTGTGTGTACCAAGAAATCATTCAAATCGAGAAAAAAAAGATAATTTCATCCTGTTTTCTGCCAAGGGGTTGCAAAGCGATCATTTGGGAATAACTACAAGCTACAAAACATGATGTTGGAAGTTTGTGTAATTCCTTTACCGTCCAGGTAGGTTCCATTTCAAAACCTTTGTCCAGTTGACAGAGCTGAATTTCCTTTTGAAATGATGTTGGAATATTAGCTATAGGCCTGTTTGTAATTGTACTTTGTCTGAACGGTTTATTCTTTCCATGAAAATCACTTTTGGATACTTGTCACGCTGGAGACCAATTTGCAAAACAACCAAAGCTATTTTCCCTTAGCGTTGTGTCTCCCAGCGGCGCTAAGTAACGTGTACATAGTAATTTATGTTGATATTAACATTGCTTCAGTCCATTCATTATTCATATGTTGTACTTGTAGAGGTCTTTACGCCGAATTGAGCAAGCACAATGTCAGCAAGTTGCCTGGAACATGATGCTCCTTCCGCTTAAACTTTAACCGCCTTAGCGACCATGTTTGTAAGCCCCATTTGAATAGACCCAAGTTAGCATTTGTACATAGAACTCAGAAGGACCTGCTCTCCCTGATTAAGTTACGTGACGCATTTTAGACTCACTTTCTCTATACAGTACTGTCTAGGGGCATTTAACCCTTACGTCCTCGGGCCTTGGGTTTCCAATTGACAGGAAGTAAAAGGGACTATTTGAGGTAAAAGGGGGAGGGAGAGCACAGAGGGGAGAGGAGGTGCATGGATGGGCAATTTCAATTTCACACAAGAAACGCTGGGTTTGCTCTGTCTCCTCTATCAGCCTGACTATGTCCACTAAAGGGAGGAAGAGAGAACAGAGGATCTATGGGCCCGAGAGCCCTTGTAAATACAGAAGTATAAAATGTATTGGAAAGTAATAGGGGATGGTAGCAATAGGAGCAGTTGTCTCAGTCTATATATCGCTTTGAAGATAAAAAAGAAGATAGAGGTAATACAGGGTAAATCTACAGAAATGCAAATATAGTGTAAAGTAATAGTACTTTACTTGTTAGAGACTGAGCGATATGGGTTTTTTCATGGCCAATACCAACTGTTTAGACTCCACACGATGGCCAATAAATGTGTCCGATTTGGATTATTTTGCCCAAATTTTGTGTTTTAAATTTACTACAAACTCACACACTTTGCATTTAAGTGTTGAAATGGAGCTTTATTTGGATTCTTTATGCAGAAGGTTGGGCTTGAGGTTTAAACTGATATGTTGAAAAGAGCAAATATCAGCCCAATATAGTGCTATATCTGCTACTTGTTATGGTTAGTATAGCAGCAGTAGTAGAAGTAGTAGTAGTAGTAGTAGTTTTTTTCTGAGCAATAGCAATAATAGTAGAAAATTATTACGAGTTGTTTGGGAATAGTAGTTAGGGTAAAACTGAATACAATAGTACTATCTAAACTTTAAAAATATCAATATATAGTCCACTTCTATACAGTAAAACTTCCTATAACGATCTATATTGTTTTGTATTTATTCCAGTGCAGCCAGTAGACTTAATTAGATTGGTTCTCTCTGTATAAGATTCTCAGTCTGGTCAACACCTCCTGTGCTGTGTCTCATGCCAAACTTAAGACAGAGTTGTGTGATCAGGTTTGTTTATTTCACGAACACATGGGAAATAAAGGCGCTCACTTACTCTCACCTCAGATTAACAGTGTTTAGTGCTTCACTCATTGATTCAACAAAAACATGCAATGTGCTTTGGCCCATTTTTCCTAAGCAGCCATGTTTGTACTGATACGGACTGACCAACTGTGTCCCTGACTGGTTACTCACCTGTCAATCACACCCATCAGAGAAATGAAACCAGGGTCCAGACTACACATAGATATTTTTGTTGTAACACGATAAAAATCTGAGCTGCAGCAGGTTGAATAAGTGACTTCTATAGGAAATTATTGGTTCATTCTGTTATTTGCATTATTGTTATTGAGTCAGGTGGATAAAGCAGTTTCAATACTACAGAGTGCATATGTCTGTGATACATAGTAGTGACTGAAGCATTAGTATTGTTTTCATGTTCTGTTTGTTTGTGTTTACCTTGTAGCCCCCCATGCGGTCCTCCTGGCGAAAAGGCCTGTTGTTCTTCAGCCAGCGCAGTTTGGGGGTGGGTTTGCCTCCTGCAGCACAGCGGAACTTGACTGTGTTTGCAGCTGGCACGGCATGCAGCTTCTTCTCCATCTTCGCCGACGACGTCCAGTAGGGGGCGCCTGGAAAAGAACGCAAAGGGGTAAGTGCAAAGTTTTACAAATAATTTATTTAATAACTGATTTAAAGTATTTAGTGTTATAAAGATGCATGAAATATTAGTAATAATACAAGGATTAAATCTTTATTTTGTTGGAAATCCTGATCACCATTAAAATCCAGAGATATTGGATTTTGTACCAATTTGAAATTTGAACATAATAGACCAAGTTTACTCAATATAAGAAAAAAATCACTGTGGAGATTTCATGAATACATACAGTATATACTAGTGTTGTTTTGATACTAAAATTTCAAACTCGATACTCAACCAATTGCCGATACAAAGATAATGAAAAAAAACACTTTCTTTAGACAGTAGCATGTGATTTTCAATATCATAAATCATAGTACTTTCTTTTATATTACTATGAGGCCTTATATCTGTGTAATCCCTCAGTCGTCCAGGTATGTTCCATAGTAGTCCATAGACTTATACTAGTCTGTGTGGTCTTATTCAGGAAAGATTTGTTTCTGTCTGATGTGACTTTTTTAGTTTTTTGGTACTTCAAGTGAGTAACTAGTTTCGATACAAGTTTTGGAATCAGCTATCTGATTTTAGATACTTTGATCCAATTCTAGTACATACCTCCTAAATGATATGTGGTTTCAATTATTCTTTTTAAATACGTCTTCTTTTAGGCGGCCATTTTGCATAGTTTGGTCCATTGTCTATTCTTTGTTAAAATCCTGGCTAAAACTGTACAGTACTGCAGAGAATAACAGTTCACAGGCTGGAGGCTATTGCACTGAGAGAGGCAGATATAGAGCAAGCAAGCGTGACTGCAAAGGAGCCAAGGCTGAACCAATCTTAACACTTTCCAAACCCCACTTAGATATGACCCACAACCACAGTACACACACATACGCACAAATGTACACAACTAAATGAAAACACACACTTTGCAGACACCACTGTAGTCTCTAGTGTTACAAAACTCCAGGGGGGAGAGGAGAGGGGCTGGGCGTTGCCAACAGGGTAACTGGACCATCACATTCAATTTCATTTCATTCCACTTAGCAGCTTTTTTTCTTCCCTCCACTTCCCCCAATTACAAGAGCTCTCCTGTTTATCGGCCTGACACTTGGCGAGGGATGCTTATCACACTTAGGAAGCCATTATCAACCATCAAGGATTGAATTAGTCTGTTTTGAGTAAATGTTCTGATTAGAGTGAAAAAAACATGTGATTTTTGTGAAGCTACTGAGAATAAAGCGTGATATGACAAGGGATTTCTGAGTGCTCCATTACTTAGATACAACTAATCACTCTTTTCAGCTATTTTGGATTGTTAGTGCTAGTCTCAAGGGATCATAACAGATAAAGTGATATTGGGAAGGGCATCTGGCATCCATGTGCAGTGCTAGATGGCAACAATTTTCATTTGCCTTCTATCTGTCAACAATCATTGCATAATCCAAATAAAGGCAGTGAAAAACAGCAAACGTAATGTGCTTTCTGTGGTAATCTTGAATGAAAATAATTTATAAAACTCCATCTTAATCTTTCTGAACATTAACAAAATGCTAAATAAATATACACTATGGCACATGCACCTCTATAACTATATACAACTAAGATTACGACTCCGATACAACCGGTGCGTTTTGTCATATTGCAATAACTCTGAACAGTCTCCAGACTTCATCAACACTTCCTGAAATCTATCACTTCCCAAGCTCCCATTTGTCCCAACTCCAGCCTGCTTTTCTCAGCTGGATGTTCCTTCGTAGCCCCCCTGTTGCCCCCCTCTCTCCTCTTTCTCTCCTTCTCTCTTTCCCTCTCTCCACTCTGCACCTGGGAGCATGATTGCCTAAACAGATGGGACTCCAAACTCAAAGTCAAACAACAGCCCAAACGGTCCATACACCACCCTAAGCACTTCCCTCTCACTTATAGCAGAAGTAACACAGGGAATACCCAGCAGATAACAGCTCTTGAATACTGCTCATAAACATATAAATAAGACCCAGGAGATTGGTTGATACGGCCCCCTTCCCAAACGCTGACAATCCCGGCTCCTCACTCGGCACACACTATCAGAAACTTGCCATGAATTTCTCTGGCACCGACGACCGGACAAGACATGCATACTTGGATAGACAAATGCGTAAACAGCGTTCTTCCTTCCTGGACCGCAAATGGTGCAAAGCAGAATTATTAGTCATTTAAGATCTTCTTCTTGTATTTTCACATTAGTTGTTATCAATTAGAGCTACACATAAACTGCAATATATATATATGAATGTATGGTGATAACTAACCTATCCAAGCTTTGCAACAAATCTGGCAAAGCTAATTTTGCAAAAACAATAAGTGCAACTGTTTGAGAAACCAACCACAATTGCAAAATATCAAATGCAACTGTTTGTGCGCGTCCCAAACCTGTATAAATAAGAGTTCTGCTTGAGTAAGTCCATTTGTAGACAGCAGGAGGCAGATTTTGTACAGCACTGACTTAGAAGTATCACAGTTACAAGTGACCACATTGTATAGTCCAGGGCATCCATGTTTTTTAAAGTAGATTAGATTAGCTGTTAATGTGTTCGTTGATATTAAATTAGCATATTCGCTGAATATTGTTAAGTAAGACAGAGACATATGAGGTGTAGACTAGCCCATTGCGAGCCTGTCTCTCCTGGACGACCTTTAACCCCATAATGGCGGTCAGGTCGGAGGATGAGGTGAGGACTTGAAAGGTGAGCGGGGCAGTTTCCCAGGCTCTTCCGTCCAGCGGGGTACTTCTTCAAATGGGACAGCATCTCTCTGCCCCTCTCCTCCTCTCCCCGTCTGTCTCTGCTCCAGATGGGGGCCAACTCTCGCTGCGGAGCCCCCCTATCCGGACCCTTGCTTCACGGCTGTTTGTCCCATAGCCGACCAGGGGTTAGCTGAGGTTATCTGACTGCAGAGGGATGATGTCAGACTACGATTACCATTTCTGCAGTTAAATGCTTACAGGTCGAGCGCTTGTATCGCTTGGTGCATTGTGAGCCTGTATAAGCTGTACATAGTAAACAGTGCATTTGAATGACTAATAGGAAGCAATGACATTCAGTAAAATTAATATGTTGATACTATAATGTCAAAAGAATGCTTACAGCTTAAATACCCCAGCAAGTCAATCAAAGTTCTTTGTTACTTCATGGGGCCAAAAATCCCACAAGATATATACTATACATACAAATAGTAGTATTAGTCAATTATACCTTAGACTACACAAAGGATTGCCTAAGGATTGAGAACTACAATACAGAGGGAGAGTGTCATATCAACAGGTCTATTGGCCAAACTTCCACGTGGCCTTTTAAATTAAATGACATCAGCCTGCCCCCTCCTGCTCGGTGTTCCCTCCTCTGTCTCCTCCGATAACGCAACTCCTTTAACGATGAAGCACAAACTTGACGGACTTGTCTCCCCTCTCCAACCTTTACTGTTTCCAAATGCTTCGTTTCGCTCTCTGGCCCCATGCCCTCTGTCTATTTGAAGTTTTGAAAAAAATAAAAGTAAAAGTTGAATATATTTTCTACCACGCCCACATACACCCACCTCCTCCTCCTTCACTCTAAGCCCAAACTCTCCAAACTTCTGGTCACGATCCAACTTTACCCCTCCTCCAAACTTTTTCTCCAAGTTACATTTTAATAATAATCTAACTTTTGACTATTGAAAAACACATGTGAGCTTGCAAACTGCCAGAACAGCTTTCTCTTTGTTTTCTTGCTGGATCTATTCCCTTTCCACAATTTTTTTCTTCGTCAGTCTTCGTCTCTCCCCCATATTTAATGGATTTCAGGCAATTACAGTCGGCCCGTAGTGGGGGAGGAGATCTAGCGTGTGGAGAATTTTAACAAGATGTGGAAGCCCTCATTTTGACTTTCGAGTGTGTGTGTATGTGTGTGTGTATATATTCGGGTGCAAAGCATGTGTGCACGTGGCTATATAAACTAAAGACTAGCGTTGAAGTTAGCAGGCGAGGTTTTGGAGCTAGAAACTTTCTCTTTCTCACACACACACAGAGGACCATCAGGTGGGTAACAAGGTCCAGATGGGTGTCTTTTATAATAGATGAGCCCAGCTGACTGCATGGCTGGCTGGCTGGCTGGCTGGCGGGCTGGATAGATGGTTGCTTGGCTAGGCCCCATGAAGCCAAACTACACGAGAGACGTTAGCTAAAGGAATGTGAAGAATCCCTATATTCCCTAGAGGACCACGCCTGGGAGACATACACAAATCCACACAAACTTCGCGGCAAAGGGCAATATAAAAGATGTAAAGTGCGAGTTGGAGGTGAGAGGAGACTTTTAACACTTACAAACCAACATTCTGGCACCATACTATCAGTTGAAATTTGCTGGTATTGGTTCATTAAAAATCTTACTGTGCAATTATTATTACTTTAAATCTTCATAATTAGCTAGCAAGCAAGATATCAATGGACACATTCAGTTGTCAAGTGAGTTTTCAGAATAACTTACTTTAAGGGTGCTTTTACTAACTCATGATTTGGTCCCGATTTGAACCCTGTTTAGTCCTGATGTCGACTTGGTTTGAACCTGGTCTAGTCCTGGTCTAGTCCTGGTCTAGTCCTGGTCTAGTCCTGGTCTAGTCCTGGTCTAGTCCTTGTCTAGTCCAGGTTTACTCCCAGTTTAATCCAGTTTTCATTTGGAATATGTGCAAGTTTGAACACAGCCTAAAAGATTGGTCGATATGGATGCCGATATCACAGTTTTTACACCACAGGAAAGCATCTGATTACTGTATGTAATGTGTAGAAAAAGTAAGTATGAATTCTATTTAAAAAAGTAGGATTACTACTAAGTGGCATGCACAACTTAGCCAAATGCATTAGCGGACAAACATTGCTAAAGCAAAACCAAGCACATCAGAGAAGAAGACGCACTCTTGAACACAGCACATTTAGACTGAGGGCAGGACACAGACTAGTCTAACTTCACTCAGTGTTTGGTCCCTGGATACTCACTTAACTGCTCACCGTCGCCCCCTGTGTCCTCCGAGCGCTCAGTATCGTCCTCATCATCCCCCGACGAGATGGCATCTGCACAGAGCAACCAGGGTTACTGCTGCCACCCCTTACACAAGCTCTGCTACAGCTAAAGCATGCACTGTTCTCAAGTCACTCATCAGCACTGACCTAAATATAGATATCAATAACAGGCCTCACAATTCTCCTTTATGTTTTATCTCTCTTAAATCAGGCTGAGGGTGCATCCTGGACAGTCAGAGGGCTGACACATGGAGACACAGACAACATTCATTCACATTCACCAGGGACACATAGAAACGGGCCAGTTCACCTGGACATGCACCTGTGCTATGTGTGTTTCTGTACAAAAGCTGAAGATAAACAACAGCAGAAACACATACGGGACATACAGACTTCACACCAGTAATCAAGGGCTGCCCTGTCTCCACTGTGCACTTACAAACATTCACTCCAACACAAACGTCTTTATAGTACTATCCGAGAGTACACGTCTCCAGAGCACTATGTGCATGGGGCTTCTTTGGTCCCCTCCATGGCCCTGCTCTACCTCCTCTAGCAATGCTCTGCGCCTGCCTACTCCTGACTCACCTGTCACATTGACTATGAAGCAGACTGTGTCTGAGCCCACACTGGTGCAGGCATACAGGCCTGAGTCCTTGGCCGTAGTGTCACGGATCTGCAGCACGTCCTGCTCTATCAGCGTGCGATTGTTGGCACCCAGAGAGCGGCCATCTTTGGTCCAGGTGATGGTCCCCTTGAGTGGCAGCGGGCAGCTCAGCTTCAGCACCTCGCCCGGGTGCACTGAGCACAGGGTGGGCTTAGATATGTGGTATTTGTTGGAGGCCTCTGCAGCGGTGAGGGCAGGTAGGGAGGTGCACAGAGACAGACAGAGGAGGGGAGGAAGAGACAAGCCAGAGTGTAAGAAACAAAATCACCACATGACCCCATGGATGCAATTCAATCATTGTACGCAGAGGAGCAATACAAAAAGAATAGGCCCACTTTAAATCACCACCTTATCATTCCCACAATCATCCCAAAGTTAAATACTACTGTCACAATCTATCATTGGTCTGTATGGAGTTAGAGCATGCAGTTTATCTCCCAACAGTGTTTACAGAAAAATCAATGCAGGTGAAAATTGAACTGCCCCTTATTCCAAAACACCTTTTCTGATTGAAGCCAAGCAGCTGATGTGTACATTTGTGAGTCAATGAGCCAAACTCCACACTGTTTGTCCATGAGGAAAGAGAGCAGCCAGAAGACCAAGCAGTTTTCAGCAGGGGCAGAGGGGGAGGAGAGAGGGTAATATTTTTTGGTTTTTGCACTGTAAGTTTTTGACCTGACCACAGCCTGACCCCACTGGCTTCCATCGCTTTCATAACATGGCCATGGAGGACTTATAACCCCTGCACAGAATCCACCGGCCAAAGCAGAGTCAGCGGCTCAGTGTGACTCCAAAGTGCATAAAACCTTCACATCTGGGACTAAATCCAAGTGTGAGTTTGCATGTGTGTACATTGTGTCCGTATCACAAGGCCTGCATTACGAATATATGACAACACAGCTCTAGGCGGAGTAAAGCGTATCCAATTTTTTACCATTAAATACGTATGTCATCAAAACATAATAGGACCTGTCAATGCACTGGATTACATAGTCCAATATTTAGAATAAGTTGAATCTTATGTTAGAGACTATTTTTGGGCTACATCCAGACAATGACTACTAAGGCAATAAAACTGTAGGATTTTAACACCAAAACCTGGCAATCCACTCTGCCACGTCATGCAATGAAGTATAAAGTAATATTAACAATACAACTGTTAATTAATTAATTAATAAAATAGCATTGTTTATTACTTCATGACCATTACTATCAAACAATACTATACAGTACAATTCACTGCAGGCATATGAGAATAAGGCTTTAAGGAGAATTAGAGCAGCTGAAGTAGGAGAAAGTGCAAACAATACAATATATCGAATGCTAAGGCTAAACCTTGACTTCATTTCCTTTGTGCTATTTGTAGTATATTTTTGTGGAGTTGCAGTAGTACTCGGGCTGGGAGACGTCATGCCAGTAAAAGCATGTGATCTGGAGCAGAGGGCAGACTTTGAAGTAAGTATTTAAGGGCGTAAATAATTTGTTAAATGGCAATGATTACAAGTCTGTGTGATCTTGGGACATTAATATTTTGTTTTTGAAATGAAAAAAAAAAATCCTACAAAACTCAAGATTGCTCAATATGACGAAAAAAGTTTTGCCAAGTTTTAGGTAGGACTATGACACAATACCACTCCTACTACAGTACTCCTCTGTGTGTACAAGTAGTAGCCCTACCTGGAGGCACGAGCCAGCGATTGAGGGATGTTTTTAAGAGTTTAAATGTCCCCCCCCCCGGGCAAGTCAGCACACACAGGTACAGTCCCTGCATTGTCTCCTATCCGGAAATAATTAACCCTTTCCACTGAGCGCTAAGACTGAGAGGCTGTGGGTGGCCTGGCGATAAGGTGGAGCAGAGCTGATTGATGGAAGCCTTCTCAAATACCTTTTAAGGCTTGATTTTTCAGACCAGACGCTTTGACATTACAGGCTCCAGACTTGTCTTCAGGTTTGGGGCATGTGCAGGGAGAGGTGTGGGTGTTTGGCATGGGAGTGTTATGAGAGCTGGGTGAAATATGGCCCTGAATGTTACACTGTCAAAAAGGGCTGAACGATATGAGATTTGTGGGAACTAGTTCAGGGTAGGTTAAATGCTGTGTTTAGAGAGATTCATTTTGAAAGGTGTTTAACGCAGGAAATGTTGGATTGAATGGTGAAAATAATACAGATGCTTTGTTATGTTTAGTTTTTTCAATTTATTGTAACTTTTCTGGTGGGGCTTTATCACCCGCTTGGCTCCACGGAGATGTAAACTGAACTTGTTTGTCTCCATGGAGATGTTATTGCATTGCCTGGATGTTCATTTTTAGGGACAGGTATTAATTCACTCACTTTTATAATACTTATTTATATTTGGGGCACTTATCTAACCACTATTGGTGCAACTATAAGGCTATAAATATAAGTTGGAACATGCGATGTAAAGTTTCCATCTTGTACTATGGGCTTATTCCAAAACTATATTTCAGAATGACTAAGCAATGCACCACCTGGATTTTTCCAAATACCGTACAAGCAGCTCCAGTCTTTTCTGTTGTCAGCACTTCCTACACAAAACAAGGAGCTTTACTGAAAGACAATCCAGCCTGAAAAATTTAGAGAATATGGGGAACTCTCTCAGCTGTTAGATTAAAGAACAACATGCACGTGTGAGCAGCATCTTTGTCCCATCACCATCTGTCCTACTCCATCAACTTCTCCTCTGTCTCCTCTCCTTCCGTTCTCTCTCTCTCTCTTGCCTTCTTGCCCCTCCCCCCCACTTCACGCAGAGCAACCTCGTGACCCCGCGACCCCTGTGACCTGACCCTGACCCGCCCCAAACCTGTTGACACCTCCGACGTGCCCGATTCTTCATGGGAAACGTGTGAAGAGCAAGAACAGCCCTAAGATTACAACCTGTAGGGGGTACTACTAAAGGAGGCAAGGGTGGTCAGACTTTTTCTACAGTGAGTTTCATTTGAATCTGGGCATGTGTTGTATGTGTTTACATTGTTTCGAAAGCACTTTAGTCAGCTTGAGGATTATAAAGGGATCTATTAAAAAATGTAAAAGGAAAAGCAAATATCACAGGTAAGACTCAAAAGTAACTGTGTTTATACTACTATTACTACTAATATATTTACAACTATTTAAGCTTTGTAAAAAAAGTAAACAAATAAGATTACACTACATTTTTATAGGTTACAGTAGCCTAAAGTTGGTTAGTTCTTTGACCACAGTATCGCCACAGTCATCAGTTAAAAGGCCCATTTTATAATGTTCTTTCCTCATCACAAACATACCTGGAGTTGTGTTTTGTTTCATTCACACATGTTTAACACACAAACCCTGCGTATTTAGGCTGAGTTCGTCTCTCAAACTGAAAACACTCTGTTGCACCTTGTGATGTCATGCAGTAATACAGGAAGTTCCCCAGTGTGTTTGTAAACTCCATATACCTTCACTAGAATCATTTGGATCATTTCAGCCCTGGAATTTTCAATCGCTTGAAAACTACCACTTCATGACATCACAAGTTGGAACAGAGCTTTAGCGCTATAGACAGACTAATAATAAAGAATCATCACTCAAACATGTGTGAATGAAACAAAACACAACTTTAGATATGTTTTTGAGAAGGTATCAACATTTTAACATGGCATAAACCTCATAAGTGTCAATTTTGCGTGATATAGGACCTTTAAGTTCCTTCTTTGACATATAGATGAAAAAAGGTTTCAGTTGTTACAGGCAAAGAACATACTTAAATACAAAACTTCATCATGTCCCTAATACTAATACTGACTAATAATTTTGGCGCAATAAGTATCTTTAATTGTAGGAAAGGGGTAAGACCGAATATTTTTGTTGCTGTTGAAAAGTAGCATTTTGGTTTGGAAGAGTTCTTGGGAGAATTCTTTCTTGCTTCTGCTGCTTCCTTCTTTACTCTGCTTTTTCATTTTACCTCTTCCAGTGCTGGAAAATCTGTCTAGTTATGATTTTCTTTTAAGTAAACCAAGTTATCTGACGAGCCAGCGACATGTCTAGGGGAAGAAACCAAAGGAATTTTTTTCTGTGAACACTGTCAGAACTATTACCAACAAATTAATGAGGATATTTGCTTTAGAATATGAAAAAGACTTCACCGGATGAGATTTGTGACTTCCAGATTTAAACAGCTCACAGTTGCTTCCTCATTTGAGAAGCACGTGAGGTTAAAACAATGAGTCTAAATTGTAAATAAATGAGGTTGAGCGCAGCTGGTTAGGTGATCCTCTTCTCTAAGTGTCTGTCTATCCTGACTTATCCCTCTCGGCTACCATCTTCTCTAGAATCCATTACACCAAATTGTGCCCACATAACGTCTTGTCCTCTCCTCTCAGACCTGTTCTCCTGGGCTCCACGCTGAGCTAAAGACTTGAAACACTCTCCTTCTGCTTTTTCATCTCAAAGTTTCAGCCGCCGTGGGGTCCTCCTTCTCGTTCACAAATACTCTTCCTCCATCTCTATCAAAGCACCCTTCTCTCCTCCTCTCTTTTCACTATCATTCAGTCTCTATCAGTCTCTATCTCTCGCAGCTATTACACATGTCCATCAGGTGCGATAAGGCTGCCCACTCCACACACAATCTCATCTTTCACGCCATCTTTGCGCAAAATAATTAGTCTAGCAGCCCAAGATGGAGGAGGCCATTCTCACAAACGTCTTCACATCTGCTCAGTCTGTCCTGCCGTCTGTCAAATCACTCCGAGACGAGAGAAAACGGAGACGAAGAACTGCAATGCTGAAGGCTTTGTTTGTACTAAAACATTTTCATCATGCAAAATTCCGTTGAACTTTTTTGTACTTCGATAACAACTGCATCTTTTTGGAATAGTACTGTTCAAGACTGTGAAATATATTTTTGCTATCCAAGGTTTCAGCTTCATGTTATAAGCAACAAGACTTGATTTTTCATTCAAAAGACATATTTTGTTTTAAATTTTATATTCTTAAAGCAGACCTTTTGCAAAATGGACTTTTCGGATCTTTTAACCATGTTGTAGTGGTTTCTGCTTTTTATTTACCCTCTGTATTTGTATTTGGAGTGATTCATCCATGTTTGAGCAATCTTTTATCGACAGCTACATGACTCTTTGTTGTGATGACATTTACGCCGACGTCAGCTCCCACTGGGCACCGCAGTGTTCTAACGCAGAAGTCAGCAGATTTGTTTCTTTTATTAAGTAGTTTTAGATTAATATTGTGTTTAAAAATGTGCAAATTATAACATAATGATCCGCAGGTGTCATAGATTATAACTATACAGCCGACACAAGCACATTATGTCTTCTTTAATCTTTATGGCAATGGTGTTGAAACCCATGGAGGTGAATCTAATACTAAATACGAGATACAACGTCACAAATTATGCATTTGTTACACTTTTTTGCAGTTCGGGTTTACTTATAATTACACCTTTAACTTACCTCTAAAAATATGCTAGGGTATGGAACATGTGTAACACAATTCCTGGGCCCATTTGAGTTCTTTTTTCTCTATTAACGTTTCACAAGTAAATCAGTAACTTCTAATATATGAAATGCATGCTGGGTAACTGTGGTAATGAGTTCAATCTCCGGTCAAGCCATAGTTTGGTGGACCTACTTGTCTGGTTTATTAAAATTGACTTATTATTAGTTGAGTTATTAAGTTACAAAATGCCCACTACAACTTTTCATTCTTATTTAAGTTATTAAACAGTAGGTAGTATGTTTTAAAGGTGCACTATGTAACTTTTCTGGTAGAGGCTCTGCTTGTCCCCATGGATATATTACAGTTTTGCCTGGAATGTTCCACAGGTATAGCGTATTAAACTGAACTAGTCTGGTGTTTTTAATTTTGACAAAATACCTTAAAACATGCATTCTTCCTGTTAGCGCGCTTGCCTTTCCACAGAGCTGATCTGTAACTTTACCGTTTACCGTTTATCTGTAACTCTCCATTGAAATAGATATATTTATACCATATATTCCAAGGTAAGCAATACCATCTCAATGTAGACAAGCAGTCGGTGAACCCTGCATCAGAAATGTTACATAGTGCTACTTTAAATCTATACAGTATTGCAGATTTTGGTAGTAAGTAAACTTTTTTTTTCCTCAGATCTCTCCACAGAAAGCCACTTCATCTATAAATCCACGCTCGCCTCTCCTCCCTGTTGCTCTGCCTGATGGGAAAGGTGGACTAAATGTAATGAGTGCCATCTCTCAGACACACAGCTAAATCACATTAAACGGGGCCGCAGCCAGATCCTGCCTCTGCATCCTGCTCACGTCCCTTCATCCTGGGACTTAGCGCTCTTTTTGTACTCTCTAGCTCCTCACTGATGTCTGTGTCCTTTCTCATTCAAATCCCCCTTTAGTCTTTTTATGATGACAAAGGAGCTGTTGCATGGACTGGCTCCTGCTGGTATCCATGGCAACGACCCCAACTCCCATGACCCCCCCTTGGTATACCCCCATGTCCTGAACCCAACCCGACCTCTTTGGTTTTATCAGAGACACCCTTTTGTTCAAAAACATTTAACTGGACCTCGAATTAGCATTTAATGTGTTTTGTATCGTGCGACATGTGCATTCAAAAGACATAAAGGTCTAACTTTAAATGCTTTATACACATTATAATGAATGCTTTACTGTTTACTGTGCTGACAATTTTATCACTTTCCATTTTTGTAATTTGTATTTTTTTCAAGTTGAATATTTTAACCAAAACTATTCTGGACATATATGCACTCAACAACTCAAAACGAGATCTTAAAAGGGTTCATTTTCACATTAATAGACGTTGAAATAGTGTAGTCTGATTTAAAGATTACAATATTGTTTAAAGGGTCATTATGCAGCTTTTCTGGCTGGTATCCCATCACCTGCTTGTCCATTAAAACCTAATAGACTCAAACAGACTTAGCCCCTTATCAGGCAAGCGAGGCAGAGCCGTGAATTGAATTTTAATCAACACCGAGATTCAGTCATTTGATTGTCAATGATCAGCTCAGGTCTACAGCCAGTGTGCCAGTTAAAGCGTGTGGTTTGGAGCAGAGTTCACACTTTTTAAGGAAGAAATTTGACTTGTTCTGTATTTAGGAACACACAACAACCAAACAAAATCACACTGATAAATCTAAAAAAAAAAAAAAATCATATGTGAGCCCAAAAACACTTCAGTGACAAGATCTGATCACATCTCCCAAAGTAAACAGCCACACTCATTTACTTACACATGCATTGACTCCCTGTGAGCTGTGAACCTTTTAGATTAACACCAGGCTGCAACAGGCTAATAAAACTGTGTGTGAAGGTCATATATCAGGTCCGCCCCCCCAACGCCCCCAGGTCACTCCAGCAGCCCTCCTTTCTCCAGCATTGTGCATTTGTTTAGAGTTCAAGTTCACTCACACATACATGCTGAGGGCTATTAACTGGCCAGCTGACACTTTTATACTTTTACAGCCCTGCTCCTACTGTGTGGATAGACCATTACAGATGTAGAGATACCTTGACTTTCCCACCTTGGCAAATGAAGGATATACGCAGTGGGATTGTGTTGACTTTAGTTTTTCCTGGTAAGAGGGTACTTTAATGTTTGTAAATGCGCTTTTACTCAGAATTTCCATAAGCAGAAGTTGTATAATGTTTGTATTGTATGACGTTGTTTCGGCTTATTTAGTTTTGATAATCAGATTTTGGGCACGTTTTGCTACAGCTGTCATTTCATATGAGGTATAACATCATCACAAAATGCAATTAGGCTGAGCAATTTATTATAATCAATGTGAAATCGCAGTTTGAACTGTGAGACTTTTTGTTAGTTTCGTTTAGTCCTTACTCCTCAAATTCTGCTGTCAAAATGTGTCAGACAATTTGAAAATAAACTTGTAATTAAAGGCACAGTATGTACCTTTCTGGAGGTGGTACGTCACCTGCATGATCCAGTGGAAATAGAATGTTAAAACCTCCTCCAGGCCAATAAGAGTCAGCTCTGTGGAGATGCAAGCCCACTCAGATTTGGGACACGTTTTTCTATGATTTTCAATGCAATAAACGCAACCAAAATGAATGAACATGCTTTTATTTTAGTCTATTTTTGATCAAAAAGTTGCACAGTCTATCTTTAAGTCTGCTTGCCCTAACTACTATTAATATTTCAATCATGTTAGAAGATCACGTATCAGTTTATGTATGTTTAGTTTGTTTTACGCTTACATTCTTAAACTCTATGTGCCCCATTTGGGTTTAGGCGAAGCGTTTTTCCTCATCTGCTTTCTGTTTAACTGTGTCTTCCTATCCCTCAATCATTCCATGACCTATGCAAAAGGGTCAAGCACATTATACATAAAACCAATGTAAAATACTGCAGACACATCTTCTAAACTGGCAGCATTGTCACGCAGCCCAGATTAGTTAAATCACTAGGCAAACTTTCAACAACAGTGGCACAGATACTGAAGTGACAACAATAGCTCTGTTATGGACAACTCAATCCACTACACCACTACTGTTACAGCAACCACCTGTAAACAAACTTACATGAGGCCACCAGCCGAGCAGCAGGCGTGGGCTCTATTGACACTGATATGTAATCTGATGGATCTACAACAATTACAGCTCCCACACGCGGTGCAGTGTGGCCAGAGCTCCAGGGCAGGGGCAAGAAGAGGGGGGCAAACTAAACTAATGGGGGTTTAATCATTCTCCAATCTGTCTTACTAGGATCACAGTGCCCCGAAGCAGCTGATCAAAAAGACCAGGAGTAGAATTATACATGTAGGTGGAATAAACTCGAATGAAAAGTGAGAGTTAAAATTGCTAGTAAAATATGTACCGGTAGTTTATGTTCATGAACTAGTTTAGGGATAGTTTGAATTGACTAAGTTGTTATACTAAATACAATACAATAATAACAACTATGATATGTGCAATCTAAAAATATATTTAATTAAAGGTGCACTAAGAAACTTTTCTGGTGAAGAGTCTGCTACCTGCTTGTCTTAACCCAGGTGTTTCTGCTTTGCCTGCAGTGTTCCACAGTATGGCATTAAACTGAATTATCTCCACAGGGATCAGCAAGTAACTTCACCAGTGCAAGTTACAGGTCAGATCTGTGCAGAGATGAGTCCACTCAAAGTGAGAATACATCTTTTTTAATGTATTCTTAGCCGTAAAAGCACTTGTAAATTGATTGGAATAAATGCAAGATAGATACGTTTAATGCCATATTGTGACAGATTCCCGGCAAAGCAATAAAAAGCACTGGAAATACAGAAAAAAATGACCAAATTTTGGTTTTAGTTCCAGTGTAAACATCTCCATTTAATTCAATCACCACATCCAGACAGGACCAAAATCCCATCAGCCTTTGCGGTGTGCTGCGCTGACCCCACATCAGATAAAAGGGGTCACTCCTCTGTAGTCATGTGACTTCTCCTCATTCAACTCCTTAATCTCCCCTCACCTGACCACACTGCTGGATAATCCCTCCATTTAAAGCACACAGGTCAAATATGCACAAATCCTCTTTTCATGACAATTGTGTAACTTTTTGAACTTTCATGCGCCCATCTACAGCGAGACTAAATTTATCAAACCTGGTATGACATTTAAAGCTGTCAAAGTAACTTAACTGTCTTTAATGGACTACAGCAACAACTCCAAATCAAAACAAAGTAGTTAAACTGAACCTAACCTGTTAAGTGTTATGATAAATAAGTGGTCGTCAAACTTTTTTCACCAAGAAACACCTAAGGAAATATTTGTTCAACTACCACCAGACCTAAACTAGGCCTAAAACAAGAACACACCAGCTTTAAACTTGGTCTAAAATAAGACTGCATCATGACTTGAGTAGTCCTAACAAGGACTAACCCACAGGAGGATAAAAATTAGAATAACATTAACTTAAAATCAAGAGCTTAATAATAATAATTCTTACACCACCCTGACTGTTTAAGCTCGGGGTAGACGCAAAGAGTTGTTGTAAACATTTATGGAATGCTTTCTAAAACAGTAAAATTTGTCTTCTATAATTATCCAACTATGATTATTGGACAAACCTTTGCACCAGTAAAACCTGCTGCACCATTTGAGAACTACTGACCTTTACTAATGTATAGGATCGCACAGCATGGAGCCAAACAGTCTAAGACATCATCAACAACAAGGATACCAAAGCCTTTCATTAGAGCCATAGGTAAGCCCAATACCTGACCCTGGGGGCAAAGGTCAAAACACAAAGAAGACCACAGAAGAAGAGAGGTAGGCAGCTTAAAAAGTGATGCTAGCTTACAATTAGTATGCTGATTAAGGCCTGGGAACAAAAGGCTTTTAGGAATGTGCATTACCATCCATCACAACAGACTAACAACAGACGGCACCAGTGGAGACGGAGGAAAGAAACTGTCAAATTGCACTTGTTTTTTGCTGAACATGTAAAAATGGCTTATTAAAATAATTGACTCAGAAAGGGTTGAAAGACGAGGTTGTTTTTCTCTCTCCTACAGCTTGTCTGCAGCCGGGAAGGGCACCGACGCAGTGCCAGTACAAACACTGACCCACCCATTTCACAGCTCATGTCCTCCCACACTCCAACATACCACTGTGCACTACTGCGCCATAAGCAACTACAGGTAATACTATGGTGAGAAAGCATGCTCGTTTTGGACCTGCCAAGCCTGATGTTATCTCAAGTTTATATGATTTTCCAGCTGATTTATATGATGTTGTGAAAACAGGAAGTTAAGTGCACCATTGTAACAGTTATTTGCGTGTTTTGATAGTTTGAAGAAATGCAATCAATCAGTGTCATTCACTTTGTTCCCACGTAACCAACAACTTTATGTAATCGTTTTCATATTCTGGTGCAGAAACAAGGCGGTATTCAAATTTAAGGCATAAGAAATGTAACTTAATTTGCAAATGCATAGGTTTCTACAAATGTATCCCATTATAATTCTTTCTTATTTCACACTGACACAATTTCTAAAACTTGTAAGAATCATATAGTCTTGAATTGAAACCTTCCAATAACTTCAAAAATGGTCAGGACTTATCTAAGGCAAGAGGAACAGCTTAAAAACAGCTTGACAAGATTTTTACACAACAAAATGATATATTTAAGTAATTCCAAATGGGGTTTCAAGTACAACAACACTTTAAAAAAAAACGCAGAAATCTCATCATCATCACAATACAAAAATGATATCATTCTAACTCCTAAATTGCAAAAACAACGTCCACTTGCTCTTAAACCGCCCCACAATAGTTGCTCCAGCCTGTTGCTCCATTACACTTGTCCCACTTTAACCCATATGAGCATGAGTCTTACCTTCGGGCTCCTCGGTGGTCTCCTCGTCTTTAGCAGCGGTGAGAGGAGGCCGTGCTACGCTCAGCGACAGCAGAGACACCAGGACCACCGCAGCCAGCAGCCGGGCCATCCCGTTAGAGCACCCCCATACCCCCCCTCTCCACCTCCCCCTGGACACTGATCCCATCTGAGGGCGTCCGGCAAACCATCAACTGCTGGAGGCGCGGACTGTCACTCACTGGAATTCTGCCAATCACCTACAAGAAGAGAAAGAAATGAAGTTGTTAAGTCAGAATGAAGCCAGGATCCTATTGCACATAATTTAGATGTACATTCACTAGTAACCAGTTTGCCAGGCGAGATAACATGATCCATATACAATGCAGCGTTCAAGATCTAAACTTGAGCAGGATATTTCAAAATGCTGTGTGGAAGCATTAACATGTTCTGTATGTAAATATTTATAGAGCGCCTATGGAAAAAAGCATAATCCCAATTATTTGTGTCATAACTAAAGTCAAGATTATAAAAAAAAAAAAATACTTATATAGTCTGTTTTTTTTGTTTTTTTTGTTTTTCTTTCAAAATATTTCAGCTAATCTATTTTGTATTTTTGTTATGCTGCAAACGTTTTCTTACTTAGACCCTTGCAAGTTTACCCTGTGGTCTTTAAATTTACTTTTCTAGCCTATCCAAACATTTTTCTTAACACTTTCTAGATATTTTTGAAATCAAAACCTCACCAGCTCCCTCCCAAGTCCTCAGCCCGCTTGAGAACCACAAAATTATCCTAAATCAACAGCGCCATGGTCGGAACGGTGTTACAAAATGCTGTCAAACCCGCTGTGCCACAGACATACCGAGGCACTGAGGCACTAGTAACGCATCACTCCTGCCTTCTTTCAGACTGTAATTGTAGACAGTGCACTACTTCGCCTTTATGCAAACTAATTAGGCCGGCAATGCTGCGCTAAAGCGTCCATCACAGCGAGTAAACCGGTCTCCTGTCTGTGTGAGTCACCGCTTATTCAGTGATGAGTGCTTTTTATATGGAAATGTGGGATCAACCAAACCTCGTACGGTGAGGTATTTGAATGCCACTTTATTAGCTTTTTTAAATTGAAAATAAATTAAATACAGGATGGAATAAATCACTTTTAACTGGGTATTTGCAACACGTTAACCACAATAGATCAAATGTGTCAGTTATATGGATATCATTTTGTCCCCGTGCGCAACAGACGCGTCAAACCTGTTGCTATGTCGCTCCGTCTTGTCTCAAAGCACTCAAATCTAATGTCACTACTTTTCATTTACTTATGTTAATATAAAAGCCTTCAGATTATTATTGAAATGCAACACCGGTTTATTTGGGCCATTCGCGCTCGCATGTGTGCAAGCAGACATCTGCGGTACAAGCGCACACCACAGTCTCCAGAGGTTTGGTGAAGTCACGCTTCCCTGCGCTCCTTCTCACTCCAGCTGGAGAGATCGATTTGTGCAACCCGCAAACGCACATGGAACAGACTGAGACTATGAGACTAGTTAAACATAACCTTATTAAAACAGTTTGAATAATTTATCCACGGTACAATGCAATCAATGCGTAATGGACATTTGGGACAGAAAGTGATGGACAAGACGTGACAAAACAATGAATACAACAGCAAAACAACTACGCGATTCACTGCTAAACATACAAACTAAAAAGTATTGTATTTATATTAACATTACATAAATATGAGCCAGTTTTACATTGGCTGTAAGATGAGACAGTCCAAAGCGCATCTCCACCTCTCCAAACGCACAAGTAGGCTATCTAAGCAGAATTGACATTACTGCGAGATAAATATTGCACAGTATATAATGAATGTATCGTGAACTAGCAGATTATAAAAAAAAATACAAACTTCAGCCGCTCAAACCTTTGCAGATGTGTCCGCAGTGCGTTGCGCGTCGTGACAGCGGGAACACACGAGGTTTCCACACAAACACGTAGCACCGCAACTTTCATTTAACAAAAAACCTGCCTTTGAATGAATTTTCTTTGGCACTGATTAAATTCCTATTGAAATTCAAATCACTTGGCTCCCGTTGACAATGGGGGCTCATTTGGAGGCGCTCAGTGATTTAGGGCTCCGGCACCAAGCAGTGGAAAAACAAGTGCGGTCACGGGATAATTGGCAACGTAAATGCGATGTAGAAAATTAAGCCAAGTAATAAATAACCAGGACACTGTTAATGGGGTCTAAACAGGGGTGATGCAAGATGCTGCGTGGCGTTGCATCTAATGTAAACATCATCGATTTTTTTTACTAAACAAAAACTACTACTTGCCTTAAAGTATGCAAGCGTGTTAATTGCCAACGTTTAAAAGCGTCTAGTGGAGTAAATGTACCTTAATTCAAGTTATCTGTGTGTCTTAATGAAACGAAACCTGCAGCAACTCCATAAAGTCAACATGGAAAACTCTAGATTGCACAAAATGAACAAAAGAAAATAATAGCAGTGTGCGTAAAAGTTGTCCAACAGTGCGTAACCAAGCTTAAACGCGGCACTTCAGGGTTTAGGGCACTTACTTGTATGAGCTTAAGTCGTGGAGGTATCTGTTTTGGCATGCACAGATAAGGGAGGAGAGAGCATGAGCTGAATCCACACACAGGAATGCCCCGACTCCACAATGCACCAAAAATCTCTACGACGCGCTGTTCGCTTTGGCTTTCCACTCCTCCGGCCGCCGTAACAAAAGTATAGATATAGTACAGATATAATCCAAGTTCTGGTGCGAGTGTAGTCCAATGCCACGCAAAGAAATCCGACTTCTTACGCGTTATCCTCTGGGAACTCTTCGGAAAATCTCGCAGCGCAGTCCCTCTGAAACTTTGCTCCTCCAAGTTTCTGCTACATGTCCCGTCTCCACTTGTCAAAGACGCACAGGGTCTGCAGACTGTGAAAAGAAGGGAAAGAGACCAAAAGCGTGTAGCTGTCCAATTTAAAATGTCATAAAATCCTTGCGATGTGAACTGTCCCCACGAAACGAGCGTCTTCCGTGCGTCTCTGCGTCTGCCAGCCCTCGTACTGTTCCTCAGACGCTTTGTCAGGTTTACGAGGTTTTTTCTGCTCCTTACTTCTCCACACACAGCCCTCCTCCTTCGCTTCAGTGGGTGTCATTCCCCCCGAGCACCCCCAGTTGTAATTCGAGCCGCTTCCTGGCCGCTCAGCCTTCCTCCGCCCATCAAACTGCAGCGCTGCCTCTGCCTTGACAGTCCCGCGCTCCGAGGCGAGGGCCCCAGCGCCCTGCTCCGGCTCACACACGGGACACCGCAGTAAGCACGCCCCCCAGCGGCCGGTAGATGCAGCGGGTTCAACAAGTGTCCCATGTCAGATTGAGCTCTAGTGCACAAACAGAGCACAGTGGGCACAAATATAGGCTAAAAGAATGCAGCCCTCTGGTTTATCCTAAAGTGTGTCTCTAGGGTTTGCTAAAACATCTTCATTAGCATAGTTTATGTCAATATTATCAAACCCCTCTTCTTTTTCAGAGACCTGTTTAGGCATCAAACTACGCTGATTCAATCCAACCAACCCCACAGTGGATCATGGACTTTACAGGGTGTTGTTCAGTCCATTATTTAGGCTCCACTATCCTCACAGCCTATATGCATGTTGGTTTCTTACAGTACTTTTTCTTACATTGTCAGTCAATACTAGCCAATATGTATTAAAACATCTTACATGTAAAGATCTGCCCCTGGTTCTTTTGAACGGTGAACAGTTGGAACCAGAGCTCATTTTTTAAAAGAACCTAATGTTTTTCTTTCAAGTTTGTATGCCTTTATATGCTGGATTAACGTTGAACCAACACAAGAATCAGCACAGAAGCAGAGCAGGCAACATGAGCGAGAGGTTTGTGCCCAAAACAGATTTGGCAACTTAATAACAGTTTTTATAATTGTTATTATTATTGTAGTGCAATGTTTTATTTAGACTGAGCCCTGGTCATTTCTGTGTGTGATTAGTTTGTTGTAAAAATTTGTTCTCACACTGGCTTCTGTCTTGTAAATAAATAATAAAAGACCCAGTCTTTTGAAAGGCTCTTTGAAAGGAACAGAACCAAAAGATTCAGATCCCATAAAGGAGCTGAAAGTCCCACTATTTTGAACATTATGTTTCTCGAACCTCCTGAAGGGTTAAGTTAAAATCTTAGACGAATGTGTCCCTTACTTAGTTTTGTAAAATTGGCAATAGACAAACCCGAGGCACTCTGACAGATTAAAAGTTCTCTTTGGGACACCAGCGCTTTTTGACCAACAGGCAAGTCTTTGCCAGGGTATGGCCTTGTACCTTGCCCATTTTACAAAGTAAGGGCCACATTCTGCCCCAAAAAATAATCTTTCCAAAGTCTGCAAGGCCAATCATGATCTCACACTTTTTCCATAACTTATGATATCATTATGCATATAAATGACTGTTAATTCCAGACAGATTAAATTTTTCATCAGGAAAGTTACTTTTGATGACTGCGAAATACTCAAACCTGCCCGCAAATAGACCCCTCTTAGATGCAGACTATGTGAGTCCGACTGCATTTCTTAACAGTGAGAATGCACACAGGCCCCCTGTCTCTGCCCCCCACTGCTTCAAGCTGTCGCCTGCATTGGTTCAAGTGCTCTGAGTGGCAGAAAAACTTTTATTTTTGGTGACGAAGCCTCCTTTTCATAAACAAGGGAAGGGAAACGTTTCTATTCATTCTCAAAAGAGCCACTAACCACTTTTTTTTCTGCCCACTTTGAATGAGACTGTTTTCGACTGTGCTTTCCTTCTATTTCTACCTCGACCAGTAAAGCCATCCGATCACACTGGCTCTGACAGGTTCACCACATTTGGGGGGGAGAAGACGCATTTTTCAAGGGTGACACAAAATACCCCCTACTGTTTCTCTATTTTGCTTTATTCCTCGTGCAACATAAGTCTATTTACAATCCTCTAATTTATTTTTACATCACGACAGAATCAAGGCCCTTCACTGTGGAATCCATCAAACTGTCATAGCCCCAATTCATTTCAAACCTTTTTTTCTTTCTTTAATCCCTCGTGTGCCTCTGGTCCAAAAGGAGGAGAGACAGCCAGAGGAAGTGACAAGTTAATAGCTAGCAATCAGTGTCCTGGATGAGTGTATTGATTAACTGTCCATAGAAATCTTTGGAATGGTCAAAAGGCGTTTTCCAATGTTCAGCGTTAATGGGAGATATGTGTTAATAGGTTGGGTCTAACTAAAGGTGATGGTGGGGTTAGGGGTGCTCTGCGGTCATTAGAAGACCCCCTGCTGCTATGCTAATGTAGAAGGCATCAAAATGAGCTAATCAACAGCAACTGTTAGATGCTTTTGTCCAGTGAGACCAGACTAAGCAGGATAATTGTGGATTTTGAAAGTGCTTCTCGTTTGTGAATGGAATATCTGAGTAGATTGCTTCAATAAAACAGCAGCGCCGTTTAGAATCGCTGCATCTCTTAGTTTAATTATTTTTGGGGACTCACTTTGTATATTTGCAAATAGATCTTCAACTGTATCTAACTATCTTTAACTGCTTTTAGTTGAATGAAACAAAATAAAAATCCCCATTGCTTTTCATCACATTTTGTTCTTACAACCAAAAGCATATATTCCATGTAACTGTTCTTTTTAGGCTGTTAAATTGGACTTCTTTTATTAAAGTAAATCCCAGCTAATGCGCAAATCTCACTCAATATATTAGAGACTAGCAGCCAAGAGCTAAAAGTAATTGGCTAGATAGGCCTGTGACAGTTTTGGCATTGATTTAACAAAATAAAGGTGTTGCCATTTGCTTTAATTAGTAAAATATTAACTGTTGTGTAAAATTAGATTCATGTTTTGACCCTTGTTTACAGCTGCTGGGTAACAGTTATGAAATGACCTCTATGCATGTCATATCTGCTGCACATGTCCTAAGCTAAAGGTAATTGGCTGGATAGGCCTGTGTTTTTGCAGATTTAAATGTATCCCTTTTTATTCAATAACAATGTGGTTACAATGGGCTGATGAAGCGATATATTTTGCAATAAACTGGAGAATAACATGAGCACGTGACTAAAAACAAGGCCTTACTGAAAACAACATTCTCAGATACACTGATCCATAGGTTGGCGGTTCAAATCCTGTTCTCGACTTAAACATCATTGTTTGAGTGGTCAGATTAATTGAAGCACAGGTTGGCGGTGCAACTCCAGCTCCCACAGATGAATGCTGTCGTTGTGCAATACACTTAACCCACCTCCCCCAACATCTGCGTACACTGGTGTATAAATGTGTGTGTGAATGGATAAGTGGGTCCGTGATGTAAAGGAGACACTTGTGTAAGTAGGTTACCAACTGAGCATTACATTATTACTCTAAGTCATTGAGAAAAGGGACAAAAAGGCAGTGTGCTTAGAGTTACACATATGATATCTTCATTTTGATGATCTGATGCGGTAACCCAGATAATATATATATATATATATATATATATATATATATATATATATATATATATATATATATATATATATATATATATATATATATAGCTTTACAACTTATTCATGTGTGAACCCCAAGTTTGGATACAAGTACAGAGGGAATCAAAATGGCCGCCAGTAGTCAGATCATTTGTATACAGTGAACCCGGACGGAAATATTAAAGAGGGGAAAATCTGTTGCCAAAAGTAACAGTTTTTGTACAAAGCATAGAGTTATGAATCTGTTGTCGGATTGTAATGGTGTAGCTTACTAATGCAGTGCCCTCTCCTCTCCGCTCTCTCCTACTCTCCAGGCCACTTCCTCTAGTTGAAGTTTTCCATAAAAACAGAACTCCCTCCTCCTGTCTGCGTCAATGGGCCCTAACAGAGATATTCAGCCAGCACAAAACTGGCCTGTTCTCCACGGGGCTATCTGTCTCCCGACCTCCAGGAAGGTACTGCTCTCCATCACGGACATGGGTGATATGTTTTGATTGCTTTACGCTAGCTAAATCTTGCGAGACTTCAACTCACTTTTTCTTTTAACATCTATCTATGACTTCTATAGTGTATAGGGTATGACTTAGGTTATAAGTATCACTTGGCGGAACTGGTATCATATTTTTATCACCTATTAAGAGGCAGTTGGTGAAAAAAATGACAAAAAAGTTGAAAAATACAGGAAGTAGTGTTGAGTTCTACAAAGTTATTCCTCCATCCAAAATGCAAAGACAATTTAAGTGCAAGGACACATTTTTTGACAGTTTAGGCATTGGCTTAACAACGTAAAGGTTTTTCCATATGTTTTAATCTGTAAAGTCTTAACTGCTGTGTAAAATTATGAGTTTTGACCCTTGTTTACAGTTGCTAGGTAACAGTTATATAATTATATCTATGCATGTCATATTTGCTGCACAGGTCCAACCAAGAAGTGAAATTATAATCTCCAACAAAACTGTCAAATTCTGAAAAAAATGCAGGTTTAGATCTTCCATCCATCAATTTTCTTCTGCTTATCCGGGGCCAGGTCGCGGGGGTAGCAGTCTAAACAGGGACTCCCAGACTTCCCTCACCCCAGACACGTCCTTCAGCTCCTCTGGTGGGACCTCTAGGTGTTCCCAGGCCAGCCGAGAGACATAGTCCATCCAGCGTGTCCTTAGATCTTTAGCAAAATCTTAATTATAGACATGCTATCTACGTTTTAGATAAATTCGTAGTCTAACTTTGCATACGCACCTTTAAATCATCAAACATTGGTGGTTCATACCCTGCACTGAATATAAAACAAATGCCTGGATCTTAGGTGAAGAAGGTGAAGAAGGTGAGGAGGAGTCGGGAGTACGGGGGGAAGCCTCGGGGTCTAATTTGAACCATACAGTGGCCCCTCTCTGCGAAGTCATGTGGCAGAGGGGGTAACAGGACTCCCGACTCAAATGGGACGGGCAGGGTTACCACACGCACCAATGTGTTAGACAGATATGAATGGACCAAAGGGCTGAGGGGGGAGAGCAGTGAGCGATGGCGCCAAAACAAAATGCTATGTCAATGTTTTGGTATGTGCTTTTAGATGTAGACTTTTACTGGTTTAAGTGACATATGAAGTGCTAAATAGGAAAAAAGCTGTTATGTCAAATGAGGAAACATGTTAGCAGCTTATTTTTTCATTTAAATAATTCATTTCAGGTTTTGATTCAGAATCCCTAGTGCACAAACATCTAACTCATGTACATGGCTGATGAAGACTACTAGTACTTTATATGTCATTATATTTATATACAAGATTACGGTGATTAAAGGTAGTCCTGTTCTGCTATTACTGAGAAATTCGTATTGTTCAGTTCAGGAATAAAACTGGAAAACTAGCCGTAATACAGCATATAAAACAACTTACCATGTGTTACTTTTAAGTTACCATGGTGACTTACCACTTTTGCACAAACTCATCAAAATTGAGACTAAACTGGGAACTTGGCCATGTTTGGAAAGTTTAGACCAGCGCTAACCCAGAATCGGATCAGGACAAAACTACATCTACACCAGGACTAAACTAGGCTAAAAAAATGGGACCAAACCAGAAAGTAAGAGCACTAAGATTGTAAGAATTATAGAAGGTTAAACATCTTTGAATCCTTAATATCTGAATTTGCAACATCAACACCTCTGTCTCATATTTGCAATAGATTAGCCATGACTGCCCACAAGTTATGACCCCTCAACTCCTCGTGCCTAAGTATACACTCAGGTCCATCCATCTTGTCCAAAAAATCCCTCACAGACCTCCCACTCTTTTTCTGCCACGACGTCTCCAGCCCATCTCCTTTGAGCTCTTTAGGCATCACTCCATAAGTCATGGGACCCTCCCCTCCAGAGCCACTGATAGGGCTTAATAACCACAACGGGACAGTGCCCTCCCTCCTCTCTTCCTCCCTCTTGCCTCCCCCCCTCAGCAGGTAACAGGGGCAGAGCTCATAGGGAGGGGGGGTACACAGATTCCTCACATGCTTGTACACCTCAGTAGTCCAGAACGGGTGAATAGCTGAGATGCCTGTACAATGAGCTAGAGTCCAAAAGAGAAGGGGTAAAAGAGGATATTTATGGTTTGACAAGTTAGTAAATGTTTGTGTTGATGTCAGTTATGGTGTAATTAAAAAAAAAACAGTGTTATAGTGCAAGTTAAAAAGTAAAACTGAGTACATTTAGTAAAAAAGTAAGAGAGAAAAACAACTACTTCGGTCTGATTTTTGTTGACATGCAAAATAGAAATTTGATCAAAAACACCCGATGATATGTGTCAGTCAATAATTGGATTTTATTGGACATTTCGTCTTTCATTTTTGTCTTTGCACAAGTAAGAAGAATCAGAAAGAAATCAGATTACTCACATTACATGGAACTGCTGGTAAATGGTTGGATTTTTATGTAGTGCTTTTTTTTAACTTCAAGGCACTCAAAACGTTTTACATCAAGGAAAAACTCACCCATTCACACACATTCATACACCAGTGTACGCAGACACTATGGGCATGGTGGGTTAAGTGTGTTGCCCAAGGACACAATGACAGCCTTCATCTGTAGGAGCTGGAATCACATCACCAAGCTACTGTTGCCCCTGTTTCACTAATCTGATAATGAAAGAAATAAGATAGTGATCAGATGTTAGTGTGCATGTAACCATAGCAACTCATTAATTGAAAAAGATCGTTTCACTTCCCTGACCGAATATTGCCTTATAGTGTGGAATTTGCGTGTCTCAGTGTGTCTGTACATGTGGTTGGTTATATGCCGCTGTTGCAACCTGAGAAACATACCATTTAAAGCACTTAAATTCTTAATACTGCATTATTTGTGTATGAAGTTAGAAAACTACAACCAGCAAAATACTATGTTTGTTTGAAATCAAGGAAGATTTGAGAGGGAAGGATGTGTTTAAAAACTAATGTCAGAACTAATGTGAAACAAAAACTGTATTTCTGTTCAAGGGGTCGACTTATGGAATGGTTTTATGGATGAACTTAAGAGGAGTAACTATTTTTCACTTTAAAAAAATGCTCAAAACGATTATATGTAACAAATAAGAGAATGAAGTTTGGGTTGTATATCAGCTTCAGCATATACTTTTTTGTTTAATTTTGTTTTGAGGCACAAAAAGATACTTATTTTTATGTAACCAAAATAATCATCATTCATTCATTCACAATTTCACTGCATTTGTAAGTATAAACCAATCAAACATTTACCTTATCTTCTTATCTGTATGTATTATTAGACTATACAATTAGACAGTGTGGTACTACATCTACAATTAGTACTGTCTGCAGTTTGTACAATTTGATAAAGTCTCACTCTCACTCATTAAGAGTTAGTTTGAGGCACTTCACTCGTCAGATATGGACGCATAGATGATTCATACATTTTCACACATTTGTTTCCCAGTCTCTCAGTCCATAAAGAGTTAAATCCGCACCCACTGTTGCTCTGAAGACACACGGCTGACGTCACTCTGCCTGACCTCACTCTTACAGAATAAATCTTATGGGGGAGTTTTGTTGGTGGGCGACCAGTTGTATTTCCTTGAACGATAATTGGTTTTCTGCTATGCTTTTTCTATACCAGAGCACCTTTACTTACAGTAGACAAACAAAATACAAGCAGTGGAGAGAGCATATGTGTGTATGTTATCCAAAGTTTCTATTTACTACAGGCTACATCATTCCTTGCAACCTGATTATTCAACACAAGACTACAGCTTTACTTACTGGTTCAAGGACGAAAAAAAAGCTTTATAATTAAATCCAGGGAGCACACATTAGGTCTCATTTTGACCTGAAAAGCTGCTCTTACAATATATATATGTACTGGAGAACTTTTTGTAATACATGAAAAGACTGGTTGCAGGCCCTTTTAACATGAAACATAACATTTAATTCTAGTAACCCCTACTCATCGGTTCCTCCTAATACATTCCTTTCGTTAAAGAGTATCTCATTTGCACGCTTCCTGCTTCCTACGTTGGGTTAGATATTAGTGCTGACTGTAAGCTCCTCCACAGCCCCCTGCCCTGGTTACACTGGGGGGTAAGCTAATCTTTAAACCGTGCTCAAAACCGATTCAGACTGTACCCATCCCTCTGACTGACAGGTACTGAGGCGTCTGCTCTGCTGTCCCATAATCCTCTGCTCTCCCCTGCCGCCGCTAACAGCAACACTGATACTATCTTTAAATATGCCGGGGCCTCAAAGCGACTTTCACTACATTTCGGGAGCAGGTGGTTCCTATTGTGGGTCTTTACACCTTTTAGAGATGATCCGGGCTTGTCGTCTAGGAGATCTTTACAAACTGTTTCTTGTCACTCAGTTTGATGGAGTATGTACTAAAGAGGCTTACAAAGAGGGAGTATAGGAGTGCCCACCTTTACAACAGAGCATTCCCTTCATACACTACATTCATTGTTTATGTATCAGAGGGGGGCCCCGGTGAATAAATCACGGGGTCAGTGAATGGGCTGTCTGACCCTTGAACCCCAGGCCAAGAAAAGCCTCTGCTCTATGTTCTGATGTCATCGACAAGTCATTACCACCAGGTTTTCAACACCTCCCAAGTCCCGCCCCCTCTCACTAATGCAGAGCCGTGATTGGCCGAGCCCCGAACCGCAGGACCTAAATCACAGTTTGCACAGGCAGTTATAGACTTGACCTTGGTGAGATGCTGAGTCCCCTTCCCCCTGTTCCCACATTTAACTGTGTTTATGGTTACTCTGTGTGTTCCCTGGGCTATACAGAAGCTGGGAAAAGTTATACATAGACACTTACTGCTGCTGCTACTACTACTGCTGATAAAAGTACAATTTGTAAACTATAGGATCCCTGCTGAGGCTACAAATGCTATTAAACTACTACCACAACTTTTATCATTTCTACTACAGTACTACCTCCAATTTGGAATGAATGTATATGAATTTATTATGCAAATTAACACGTATAATGCATTCATAAAATATATTTATTTAAAAAGTGGGCATTACTTCTTGGAAAAATACTACATTGCATTCACTGTTCTATAGTATTGTGCATATCTAATGATGTACCCAGCATATACTACTACCTATTACTACTGCTTCTTCATAATACTACTAGTGTTACTGGTACTTCTACATGTTGTTGTTATTGTTGTTGTTTCTTTTACAGATACTACCATTTCTAATTTCAGTATCATATTAGTACCTAACAGCTTAGTAAATACTGGTAGTTGTGTAAAATATTGTGTGTAATGTGTCTGTATGGTCTGTATGTTTATCCTGGACTACTACTACTACTCCTACTATACAACAACTTCATGCTACTGCTATTACTGCTACTGTTGCTTTTACTACCTTTTCATAAAAAACTGGTCTAATACTACTATAACTCACACTGTATACTACTATCTCTGTCATTTCTGCTAAATAGTTGCCATCTTGTATATAATGTGTCCAGATCTGATCCGTAGCAAAGAAAAAATAAATAAATAAATAAAAATGAAGAAGCAGTTTAGATGAGCAATGAAACGTCTTCACTCCTCAGATACAGATATTGTTTTCTTTACTATACTACTACTATCACTACTACTAGTGTTACACCTACAACTTATAATGAATAGTACCAGCCCTTGTAATGTGTGTGTATGCATGTGTATGGTTGTTTTTCCAGCAGGTCTTTAGACATGTGTCAGTGCTTCTCTGTTAAACAGCACTGGGTCATTGAGCCAAAGCATATGTTTTCTTAAGAGAGGACGAGGTGAGCCGAGGTTAACTATTTTGACCGTGAACGCCAATCTAGAGTTTTAAATTGAGCTGAGAAGTCTCTAGGGGGCTCACCTCCGCGCCGGGGCCCATGACCTTTAACCCTATAACCGCCTCTGCTATGCATCCAGACACATAGATACACTCATACACCGACTGACACATGTCCACAAGAGCAGGGAAGGGTTTATTTACTGCATATCTTGGTGTTTCTTAAATTGGCCTTTTGTGACTTGGGATGGGCCGTTGAAGCTTTGTGCTGCTTATAGTGGATACACTCTCGAAATTAACTGATTTGGGGTTATCAAAACAGAATCATAATTACCCATAATCTGTCTTAAGGGTGGCATTTGAAGTTGATTTGCCTTAAGGTGTTCTAGTGACTATGAATCTTTCAAAAACATGTCACTAAATACGTAATGCTCTGATATTTTGTGTTTAGTTTAGAGTTGAGTTGAGTTTGTTGTTCTTGTAACTGTTTATGTGTTGTTGTTAATATAGTTGCAATGCCAATAAGATGATGTGAGCTTCGTCAGGTTTGTCAGTTACTTGTCTGTTTTGGAGACTGGGTCGAGTGAGTTGAAATCGCTGTTGTTTTCGCTCTTGTTTTGGCGTGGGTTACGGCCTAGTGTAGCCCTTGTGTTTATAAAAGAAATGACCAGAAGAAATATGGTGCATAATACTTACACTAGATAATATGAAAAGCAGTTACAGTAGATGGATATCACTCCTGGCCTTTCCTTTACTTCATTTTATTCACCTGTTTTCCTCCATTGCCTGCTCATAGTAAGAATGCATGTCTTTCATTATTATTTTTTAAACAAGTAGGTGACAGTGGCAGACCCCCCCTTATCAGAAAGCTGCATAGTGCACTTTTGTCCTTTAACATATTATTCATTTTCTGCAATAAGTGAGATAAGGAAGACAGCGGTATTTATTAAAATATTTTGTCCACATTTGACCTGAGAACAGTACTTGGGAACTTCTTATCAAATGTATTAAGCCTGTATCTTGGTCAGGAGTACTTAACTGGTGTAGAAGATAGCGTTTCTTCTGTTCTAATGTTAATTTTATGATGATTATTCATGTTTTGGTTTGTTCGTATTGTGATTTCAGTGTCTTTCTTATTCTGTAAAGCACTTTGAATTACTTTGTGTACGCACTGTGCTGTACAAATAAATTTGCCTGTGTCTACCATCTTTATCTCATCTTTATCTCTGAGTATATTTATGGTGTTAAGTTGTTGAAACTTAGTAGTATGAATCATTTTTACGTAATTTGGTCATACATATGCATTTTCTTGCACTTTCTCCACAATCCTCCATACTGTAGCTCCATGAACTCTTCACTCCTACACTCAGCCTGTCGTGGCTTGCCTTCCTCCTGCTTTCTGACTGACAGATTTACATTGTTTTGTCTTACTGCTGCGCGCCTGCAAGCTCTAATCACACACTGTTGAGCTACGACTTAATATCTCTCATCAACACTGGTTATTCCTCATGTGTCTCCTGTCCTGTTGCCTGTAGCGATGGCAGGAAGACAGTGCAAATCAGACTAGGTTCAACTCTTGGCGCAATAAAACTTGCAATGTGAAATTTATGTTCTTGGGTATAGCCACCTGGATTCCCAATAGACAAAAGGGCCATTGAAGGAATCATTTATATAAAGATTATTCCTCCACTGGTCTTGGAACGTGGCCAGGAAACTCGGGAAAAGTATAGCCTTTATATGTAAACAGTAGTCTTATGGTTTGAGAAAGGCTAGCGTTATTCTCCATGAAAAAAACACAAGAGTATAAATGAATTAATCAAGTGTAGCAGCACGTCTCTGCAGTTCGGGTGCCCCGCTAGCGTTGGATCCATCAATCACGATCAAATCAGGGGAAAATGGGCCAGGGCCAAATAGCTGAATAGATCCAACAGCGCAGAAGTGCAAGAAGTTCGTTAGGAATTTAAATGAAGCTTGTGGTGAGTCCAAAACAAATCTCAGAGATAAACAGTCACTTTTATATAAGTGTTACAGGCTAAAATAGCTTTATAGTGTCCATTTGTCTACTCTTGGAGAGGCAATGATTTTTAATTGAAGCCAAACTATTGTTCGTACAAATATTATCGGCTCTAGTAAAAGCTGTGGTTGTGGGATCACTTCATGTGTGAGATAGAAGCCTATATATGGTAGAAATTGTATTATCAGCAATGCATGATTTAGGAAGCAAGTACAAATAAACTTAGTAATAATTCTCAAAGTCACTTTACAATGTTGTTTCATTCATGCCATACACCCTTGTGGTTAAGATACTATTGCGGCCACAGCTGCCCTGGGGTAGATATGCACCATCAGCCCCTCTGACCGCCACCAACATTCACTAACATACCACATTTATACTTGGCAAAATGTCTAATGCACAACAACAGTTTGACCTGAGCCACTGCTCCCTCACTGCAGTACATGGTATTCCCAGCGGTCTCCCGTCCCAGTACTAACCAAGCCAATCCCTGCTTAGCCTCCGGGACCAAACGAGATCAGGTATTGTGGTACATCCATATGTAATACAATTTGTTCTTCATTATGTCTCATTTTGCTGTGCACTTTAGAAAACAGTGGTGTAATGGATTACCATTTAACAGCTCCATACTTGCCTACTGTGACTATTGTTACTCTGCCCTTGGGCAAGGCAATGCGTGCCAGATCTTTATTCAATAGATGTCTTTTTAACCTTGCAACATTTCTGTGGTGACCAAAAGTCCTTACAGTTTACAGTAATTTAAGTACCTGAAGAAGAGATGGTACTAATGCAGTGTAATTTACTGCATATGACATGGCTCCAGTTACAGTTGGCTAAAGCTGCTAAAACCGTTGTTGAATAATGGAGGAATAGCAAACCTGCAATTATAATTTTATTCAAATCATTAAGATCAAAGTGCAGAGAAACATTATTGTGCAAGTATTGTCTGAGCTAATCTTTGAACTAGACCTCTAATTAAAATGGAGAGCTTGTGCAGGCATGTAGCAGTGTTCAAAGCTGCGGCCTCCCTGTGATTAGATCTGCTTTGTAAATGGGTGTCAGTACTGAAGGAAAATGACTGTTTAACTAATGTGTTTGTCACAACTGGTCATCCATGCAAACTAAACGTGAAAGTGACATTTGAAGACCTCTGTCAACACTAGAAAACTTCAAATGCTGTATAATTTATTTGACTGAATGAGAAATTATGATACTTATTAAACTGTAGGCTTTTATAATAGCGTTTTGGAGGCTGCAATTTTGTCACATTTTACTGGATGACAAAGATGTAGTAGCTTAAAATACATGTGACCCAGTGCTGGAAGAAGTACACAAATAAAAGTACAGATACTGGAGCAAAAAAATACTCACGTAGAATCACATGAAAAAGCATTTAAGTACCTGTTTTAAAATGTACTTAAAGAGTAAACAGTGAAAGAATATTGAGATCTAATATAGCTTAAAATGTAGTGATTTTGATATAGATTTGTGTCTAATTTCAGCAGAATCCATCTTTTTTTTGGCTGTTTTTATCTGTATAGTTTTATTTGCACAAATTATGAAAATGTTAAAAACAAACCCCTCGGCCTTTTCAGCAGGTCTCAAACAATAATGAAAAAATACTTTTACTTTTCAGCCCTGTTCAAAAATGTAGTGGAGTAGAAAGTACAGATAAAGTATCCATTTTAAAATGTTATTAAGTACAGATACCTAAACATTTTACTTAAGTACAGTACTTTAACTTTGATATATTCCACCTTGGCATGTTTATATAATTAGCTTTTTACTTGGTTTGATCAGATAGTAGCTGTGATAAATATTTATTAGTCAAGTCAAGTGGGAGTTTATGCAGAAAAGTTGACAAAAAAAAGTAAAATTATAGTAATCAGTGTTTTCCCTTTTTCATCAATACACAAAATTCCATCCAAAATGTAGTGACAAACATGATAAAATTCACCAAATGCAAATTTCAAACTTTTTTAGCGAAATTAGTCATATGCACTTGTGTGTAGTTCAGCGTTGGCACCTTTTGCTGTTCTTGTAACTATGTGTTGTTGTTTATGTAACTGCGTTTGTATGCCACACTTGGTTGCTGTGCCGACAAGCTGATGTGAAAGATCTATTCATTGTTACTGGTCTGGTTTGGAGACTGGCTCTAGTGGTTTGACTGCTGTTGTTTTGCTCTTGTTTTGGTGTGGATTACAGCCTACAGTAGCTTATGTGTTCAGAAAATAAACAACCAGAAGAAAATCGGCCTGTTTCCTTACACCATAATATCATTTATTTTGCATATAGAGACATAGGTGATATTGCATTTTTGTTTATATTGTTGGGAAAGAACATTGAGGGGAAACTGTAGACAGACCGACGTGTTTGTTGCTGAAACAGTGCACCATTATCCAGCCGATGTTGTGAGGTAATAAAACTATGATTTATTTGTATACAGATATTGTCATGGGTGTCAAAAACAGTAGTTTAACATTTATGATCCACTGCAGCTCTGTGCCATATAAAACACATAACCTGTCATCTAATCTCTGTGACATAATGGGAACAGGCCATAACAAACTCTATCTGTTTGCTGTAGTTAAAAAGCAGTGTTTTTTGCTGTTGTGGTGGGAAAGGCTCGCAGTGACAGGAGCAGTGAAAGTGAAGCAGACACACCTGTAAACTGATGCCTGGGAATCCTCAAGTTCAGATCAGAAACCACGCCCACTTTACACATAGACTCCGCCCACTGCACACACCTGCTGTGCCCCGTCATCCCAAACACAGTCATGCTCATAGTCAACCAAAATCATGTAAAATTAATATGAAAACATTATTGAGTAGAAGTTAAAACCACAGCTTACTTCTATTACAGCTCCAACCAGTGTATGCTGATGTGTCCTTAGGCAAGACACTTCACCAGCCTTCCCCTGCTATGAATGTGGTTTGTGAATTCATTACCGGTATTTGGTGGTTGGTTTGAGAGGCTGTTGGTGCAGATCGGCAGCTGCATGATCGTAAGTCAGCCCCAGGGCAGATGTGGCTAGTGGATTACAACCAGTGACTGTGGATTGAATAACAATGTAATGTGTCTTGAAAGGTTCATAGTGTTATTCAAGTGATACTTAAGTTTCATTCATTTCATTTATCCAGCGAATGTGCCAGGCTCTTTTTCATGAGTGCACTGTTTAGACAATACAAACAAAATACTAAAAACTGCAAAGGTCCATTTAAAACAATAAAAAAAGTCCAATTATGACTGTAAATGATTATCAACTCATTATTAAAGAGCAACATGGGGCCAATATATCCAGTTTTACATATCCTTGAAATGTATTCCCAAATGTATGGTGGGAAGCAAAATAACCAAAAGCTTTATTCCCTTTTCAGTTCTAGTTTTAGAGATAAAAAAATAATAATAATAATAATCTTGTATTAAAAGTTCTAGTATCAAAGTTCAACAAACAAGTAAGATATTCAGGGAGTCAATAACTGCCACCTTCACTATTACGAGGTACTGCTACTGTTTTTACAGCTACTGCTTCTGCTACACCCTGTAACTTGTTTTCGCAATTAGTCTACGTCTCCATTTCTGGTAATTGTTCTCATACTACTACTATTACTACAAGCACGCCAACCACTACTACAGCGACCTTCTCAAAAACATATCTGAAGTTGTGTTTTGTTTCATTCGCACACATGTGAGTAACCCTTTATTATTAGTCTGTCTATACCTCGAAAGCTCAAAATGCTCAGTTTAAAATTGTGATGTCATGCAGCTGTAGTTTTTAAGTTAACACCTACTTTTTATCTTTACTTCAGTAGAGATTTCATTTTCAAAGCTGAAATGATCCAAATGATTCCAGTGAATGTGTATGGTTTAATAACACAGTGGAGCACTTCCTGTATTACCACATGACATCACAAGGTGGATCAGGGTGTTTGGTGAGAGAGGAAGCTTAAATATGCAAGGTTTGTGTGTTAAACATGTGTGAATGAAACAAAACACAACTGCAGGTATGTCTGTGATGAGGAAACAACATTATAACATCAGAAAATAGTATAATATGGGACATTTTAACTAGTAGTAATTAATATCTTTGTAATATTATGTGACTGTGAGCAACTGTGTAATATCCACCATCTTTCTCACTCATGAAAAAAGACAATGATGAACGTTTGGTCATGTAAACTCATACTTATTCATGACCCATTTTCATATTTGCATCTCTCTCTTGACAGCCTGCCGAAGTAAAAAAATCCACTATTAATTTTGTCCCAATGAGGCTTTTGTTCTGGTGCGTTTGACAATCAATGCGCCGCTGTCAGGGGAGTTGATAGGTGGAGAAACAGTGGGCCGTAACCTCTGACCCCGGAGCTTTGAGCGCAGACAAAGGTGGAGCAGGCTGGGGCTGTGTGCTGTGAGGAGGGGGAGGGCGGAGAATCACACCCCTCTCTCAATGGAAGTGGCAGAAGCAGCATTTTGTATTTGGTGTTGATTAATAGAGGTGAAGAGGGTGAGACTGTAGCAAAAGGCGCCAAAATACGCAAAGACTGCAAGAACATACAATAGACCTACTTCTATTTTCAGTTCTTTAGTTGCGACATTACAAGACCTTATTATTATGACGGGAGCAGCTAAACTTTACTTTTTCTTCTGCTAAAAAGTTCCCTGATTGGTTTATTGATTAGTTGGTTGATTGGTTAGTCATTAATCTGGATTTTTTCAGGCTAGGGTTATTCCAGTCAAAAGCAACATCTGGGTGAAGGTCAGTTTCTATCTTAATCAAGCGAGCTTTTCGGGGAGGGAAATTTTGATAACACTTTATTTTAGGAACCACATACAAATTGTTAAATGCGAGGTTATTGTTAGTTAGAGGTATTCAGTTAGTATTTGATATACATCCAAGTATTTATTATTAATGAGTTTGTCCACTGATCCAAAGGCTGGCGGTTCGAATCCCGCTCTCGACATAAAAAGTCCTGGTCTAGAACCCTTGTTTAGTCCTGGTCTAGTTCTGGTTTAGTCCTGGTCCAGTCATGGTCTAGTCCTGGCCCAGTCATGGTCTAGTCCTGCTTCATTCCTGGTCTAGTCCTGGTTTAGACCTGGTTTAGTTCTTGTGTGGTTCTGATTTAGTAGTGGTCTAGTTCCTTAACCCAAAGGTTGGCGTTTCGAATCCCGCTCTTGACATAAATAATCCTGGTCTAGAATTTCTAGTTGAGTCCTGGTCTAGTTCTTGTTTAGTCCTGGTCTAGTCATGATTTAGTGTTGGTTTAATCCTGGTTTTGTCCTGATTTAGTGCTGATTTAGTCATGGTCTAGTCCTGGTTTAATTTTGGTTTAGTCCTCATTTAGTCGTGATTTAGTCTTGGTCTATTTCATGTTTATTCCTGGTCTAGTCCTGATTTAGTGCTGGTTTAATTCTGGTTTTGTCCTGATTTAGCGCTGATTTAGTTCTGGTCTAGTCCTGGTTTAGTTTTGGTTTAGTCCTCATTTAGTCCTGATTTAGTCCTGGTCTAGTCCTGATTTAGTGTTGGTTTAATCCTGGTTCAGTCCTGGTCTAGTTCATGTTTAGTCTTGTTCTAGTCCTGATTTAGTCCTGGTTTAATCCTATTTTTTGTCCTGGTCTAGTCCTGGTTTAATTTTGGTTTAGTCCTCATTTAGTCTTGATTTAGTCCTGGCCTAGTCCTGATTTAGTGTTGTCTTAATCCTGGTTTAGTCCTGGCTCAGTTCAGGGAGAGGGCCAGAATGACAAACAGGAACCCTCCATGAGGACACAAACTCAGGCTGAAAGAACTCAAGATTAATGAAACAGGAAATTCTCCTTGAGCCAGAGTGCTAATATTGACTACCACTAAAGGTACTTGGAGGTTTACAAATTAAAGGTGCACTATGTAACCTTCAGGTGCTGCTCATATCCATAAAAAAATGTATTACCATGCCCATAATATTCAATTTTATGGATTTAAACTTGTTTATCTCCATGGAGACAAACAGGTGAAACCACAGGGCCGAGTTACAGGTCACATCTTGATTACTGGCGAATGTAGAGGTATACATTGGCTTACAAAGAAGCAACTGCAGCACTTTAAGTCACTTTGGTCCATAGTTGATTGATTTAACAGTTGCCCGGGGCAGACTAAAGCAGATATGGCAGCAACAGCCTTCAATCTCCTCCGTAGGACACAATTAGCATCCATTTAGGAGCCAAAGTGATTGAAAGAACGGACCATGGTTTTGAAATGCACAAAGGAGAGACAGTGAATATTTTAATTGAAAGTTGCTGAGGTTAGAGTTGCCGGGAGACAGTAAGAGACTTAGAAGAAAACCAGAGAGGTGATTTATGAATGTGGTGAAAGAGGGCAGAAGGCTGAAGACAGACTGGAGGAGGTGAATTATTTATTTATGTGTATTTGCTATCACCACAAAAAACAATTTGTTAGTGGCATATTTGTTGTTCAATAAAGAAAAAGTATATTTACCCCTGCATTCAGACCAGTTATATATATATATATATATATATATATATATATATATATATATATATATATATATATATATATATATTTAGCAAACAAGAGGACCAAACGTTAATCTACTCTACATAGACTTAGCTTAATGATAAAGATACAATTTTAACTGCCATTTGAATAAGGACCTTGCATTCAAACGTATCTTACACATAATTCTTTCTTATAAGTATGGGTTTTTAGTCTAGTATGTAAAAACAATATTGAAGTAGTAAGTAGTAGTAGTATTGGTAAATCAGCTATGTACAAATAATATGATTCACTTTTGCAGAAACACCTCTTCCTTTTGTAGCCAGTCTGACTTCAAGACTTACTAGATCAGAACATGTGTGTTTGATTGCCTTGCACCGTTCTATTGAGTACCCCCTGCATTTATTTACTCTCTGCGACACCACAAACTGAGACAAACATGAAATTGTGAACTGAGCGATATTTGTTCTGTGGTCAGAGGCTGCCCACATCCAGTTCAAACAGAGGATGTGGTTAGTGTCTTTTGTATGGAAAAGATCAGTTATATATTTATATCAAATCTTGCTTTAATTCAAACCCCATGTTGTTATATGGCTGGACTATACATTTTTTAGTTCATGTTTAAAAAGGTCATGGGTTAACATGTTGAGTTACCGAATTACTGATTCACTGATTGTAGGCTAGTTTAGTCCTGGGCTAGCTCTGGTCTAGTCCTGGTTCAGTCCTGGTTTAGTCCTGGTTTAGTCTGGGTTCAGTCCTGATTTAGTCCTGGTCTAGTTCTGGTTTAGTCCTGGCTCCACTCGCGGAGAGGGCCAGAATGAACCTCCAGCAGAATATAGCATTGAAAGATAGCTTTATGTATTAGTCTATATCAAAAGTTTTGTAACAAGCTTTGTGCCACAAATAGTTTAAACTGCTTGTTGATATTGCTCATTGATACCTGAACATTTAATACCAGATCACATGATTGCATAACGCTAAGAACCAACTGCACCAAAACCGAGATGGGAACGAAGGCTTTTAGCTGTTTTGCTTCACAAAAATGGAATACGCTCCCAAGAGAGCCCAAGTGATTTCATTGGGTTCCCCTGTGTAAATAAAGATAAAGAGAAGTAATAATAATAAAGCATTTGATTTATAAACTGCTTTTTGGATGAGCTCCACATTGCATTGTCCAGTTCTTAAAAAGACCATATTCGTAATCTGCATGATTTTGATCCTGTTCTGGTTTATTTGTGAATTTAGTCCCATGTTAATCCAGTTTTAATGTGTTGCGCACGTTTGGAAGTACGCACAAGCATCTGAAGTTGTCCAACCTTTGCCCAATCCCTTTTCTCTTCATTGTAACATCAATCGTTCATGGATTTATTTGGTCCCATTGAGTTTGCATTGTGTTGTATGTGTTTGTGAGTGTGATTCTTGTTGAAGGTGAAGGGTGCTGCTCTGGGTCAGGGGGTAAACTACGACCTCGTCCCATCAGAGGAGGCTCAAGGCCCCCTCTCCACGGGACAGCAGAGCACCCACCAGCTCAGGGCCCTGTTTAGAAATTAGATCTGTCTGCATTCTCAGGCTCTGACAGATGAGTATTCTCCCAGTGTTTTATGTATGATTTCTATTAGTTTGACAAAGACTACAAGTCAGTTAGGTACATATTTGCAATTGCTTTAATGTCGCGGCAAAACTCAGGAAGTACTGTTCAGATATCAGTATATTTGAGGACTGGTTTTCAAAAGTACAGCGACGAATTACTCAAAAACCCCTTGGATGCATTGGGCGACAGGTGGTAAAGCGACAATTTTAAACATTTTAAACAAAAGTTGTCAGTTCAATTTAAATTTGTTCATCCACCTTTGTATACATGTGAGAGTGATTGGTATTTGGAGAGGTCAATGAAGCAGACAAATCTATTTTAGTCAGCACCAGGGCAGCTACTTCACATGGAATTTGAATAAGGATCATGCTTTTGCACATAATTCAAGTTCCTTATATATAGGGGTCATTATAATGTCTAGACTTTAACATGTGAAACTCAAAACCATTATTAAACAATAAATGACCGATGTGCAAATTGTAATAATGATTCATTTTGCAGAACTGGACCCCTTCTCTTTGTAGCTGTGTCTATGTTGCAAATCTGACTTGAAGACTTAACCTTGTCTCATCTGTGGCGCTGCAGGACGCCTCTCTGGTCTTCATCTTTTGACCTTCCTCACTTTAAAGCAGTCTTTGAGCTCCACTACTTCTTATGAGACGTGAAAAGGTTGCAGCTGCACAGACCCTCCCACTCTCTTTTGGGGCTTGGCAGTTGATAAATTCTTAAATAAAGTCTTGCATCTCCTCTTGATTTTAAGATGAACTGCCATCTCTGTAGTCAGTTCAGATTACACAAGATACACTGTAAAAACCACCTTTCTATCCATATGATAAGAGCCCATGTTACGTTATTGCTCAGTTATTCCAATGTATTCAAGTGAGGGACGTAGGCGAACTGGTGATGATGGTGTTGTTTTAGTAAAGGGGGGATAGGATTAGGTAGAGCGTTTGGCCATTGCTGCGAAGGTTAGCAGTTTCGAACATAAACATCACTTCATTTAAATATTGCGACTTTTTTTGTTTAACTAATTGTAATTAATTTAGACTTTTATGTACATTTTTAAAATCCAAATTTTAAAACTGTTCTACTTTTTATAAATATTTATGAAAAGCACTAATAGTAGTAGACATTGCAGTTCTTACAGTGAGCATATATACATGATCCATTATGGCTGTTCACTTCCTACAGAAGACTGGAGTAGGCAAGAGATTTTTCTTCACAGAGAGAGACGACACTTGTGAGGAAAGTGTTTGATGAAGTCAGATTATTCACTGTGGTGACGCAACCCAGTCCCAGCTGCACCTGCCCTGCACTATTGTCCGCTGCAGTTGACATATAAAAGTAGAGAATCTGTTTTTGTCCGCTGGTTGCTTCCTTGTTTTGTGGTTAAATGCTGTGGAAAATTGGCTGCTCTGGGCGGCAGAGGTGGATGTTTTCCCTGGAGCAGCGCGCGGACGGAGCACATTCCTGGGAAAGCTGTGTAAATCCCTGCATTGATTTGGTGTGAAACCCTCCTGACCTCTGGAATACATTAGCAGATTAGCCATGGGGCCCTGCGCTCGCCCGGCCCATTGAAGAGGACCATGCCACAGGCGTTTTACCCCCGAAATAACAGTAAGTCCGGATACCAGCACCGGCTACCACTGACAAACAGCAATTAAACTCCTCACTGTGCGGAGTATAGCGCACTGACTGGTTTCACAAAAGCATTCAGGAGGCCAAGGGAAGGATTGAAAACTTTAGTCCATATAGCACTACAGGGTATACTCCTTATAATATTGTAATGTGTTTAAATTGTTCTGGTCAGTTCGATGTACCTATCCATGGGTTTCAAAGCACTGTTGCCATAGCAATTAATAATTCAAACCCAAATAGTCTATCCTTTGAATGTGCTTAAATTGTTTTGATTAGTTCTATATGCAGATCTACGGGTTTCAGAGCATCAAAGCAATTAACAATTCAAACCCAAATATATCTTTTGAATGCAGAAATGTTCTTAAAATTTTCCCTTTATACAGTAAGTTGAAACCCGTAAAATAGCCAATGAGTGATACCACTGTATGGCTTATGGGGCAGGTATATATTCACAATGTATACTTTTGGAATTTTCCAACCATCCATTTTCTTTCGTCTTATCCAGAGCTGGGTTGCCGTGGCAGCAGTGTGACAGGGACGTTCAGATTTTCCATGCGCCCTTCCTCCACCTCCACCTGAGGGGACTTTGGTGAAATATTCTATCTGCGTGACAAGTTACGACAACAAGCTGTTCAGGAAAAATGAAATTAATCTTGTCATATTTGTGTGTTTTTGTTGTTCAAATGTTTTCTATTATTGCACAACCAACTGAAGCCACATTTAAAATCATAACACCAGCATTTAGTTTATTTTTACTCAGAATGACCAATTTCTACATTTCAGCTCAAATGTACCAAAATTATTCCTGGACAATCATAAAATGAAAGTAACGTTCATTTTTGATGTAAATAAAAAACTTTTTGTGTCACCCAGTGTTTGAATCTGAGGGGTTCTGCTGGTTCAGTCCATGCGACTGACATTACTGCACACTGCCATTGTGTCCATGGGCAATACACCTCACCCATTTTGTCTATCCAAATATGATTGTGGTTATAAAGGTCATAAGTACAGAATAGCTAAATAAGTACCTTTCAAGTTTGAATGAAGAATGAATGAATCCAACAGCATACTGTTAAGAGGCTTTGACTGTCTAAAAGTGCTAAAAGACGAACGTATTAAGTAAATTATCAAAGTAAACATTAAGCTCATGAGAGAAATTACCATCTTTTAAACTGTCTCTGTTTTTGGTACCAGGTTTTGTACTTGAGGAATGCAGAGAGTAAAGCCCCAGTTTTCTTTGGACCAAGCCCTGTCCGGATCATAAATACGTCTGGATTTGGAGGAGGAGGCCCCTAAAACATGTTATAGAGGTCAGAGGTCACGGCAGTATAAATGTTTTGGGCTCCATATGTTTTCAGGGAGATTGATGCTCATCGCCATGGGGATGTCCAGTGTTATTTTTTACCAGATCTGTCACTAGGAAATAAGCTGTACATAAAAGGGCAAAGTCAATGTGAAAACTTGATTTATGAAGATCTGTGAGAGAAACAAGATGGAGGATTTGGGGAAAGGTTGTTTGCGTGATAGCACATGTTTTGAGAAGATAAATATTAAGTCCTTCTTTCTGGAGTAAGTAAAGCCAAATCCGAGGTTATCTGATTTGCAAAAGTGATTTAAGGCGAAACTCTGACTCATGAAGTGTGCAAAACTGACAGGGTTTATGGACGAAAATGAAAGGAATTTTAATCTCCAACTCTAACATAAATACAGAATATGTAACTATGGTGTGTCCTAATTTTTGAAAACACACTTGAGCTATTTTTCACAAAAGTTTGATTTTGGGTGTTTACATTTGGGGGGTTTTTGGAGAATTTTGCAGAATCCATCACAAAAAGGTCACTAGATGCAGAGAGAACAGTATCATTTGTCAGCACCATATTGTCATGGTAACAACAACAACAACAACAATAATAATAATAATAATAATAATAATGCACTGGATTTATTTAGAGTGGGGCAAACTGACAGAAGTGATGCTGCCAATCTGCACCATTGGCATCTCCAACTACCACCAAAACTTACACACAACATTTATACCAGGCAAGGTGGGTGAAGTGTCTTGCCTAAGGACACATCAACCTTTTTCCATGAAAGTCGCAACTGCCCCAGTGTGGCACCTGTTATTCCCAGCGGTCTCCCATCCGAATATGAACCGGGCAGTGCCTTGCGTAGCTTCTAAAAACCGATGGGATTGTAAATTGTTATCGACTCCCCCTCCCTGCTCTAACTTGTAGCATCCGCCTGTATGTCTGCCCTATCTGTGTGCATGCCCTGACACCGCTGCTGCAATGCTACCTGATCTGTTTACCAATACTGTGCTGAACTAGCTAGCGGCTACGGCACAGCTCACCACAATGGGCTGTTTTATAGGAGCACACTTCACCTGCAGCTCTGAAACTTAAGGAGGAGTCATGCAACACGTAATTAAACCTGTTGTAGCCTTACATTGGTGAGTGCAATGTATTTATATGAAACATGTGCTGCTAGCTGTGGGTTGCCCTAAAAGATGACTGGTGATGGTACACTCTGGGGCTATAACAATTTCCACATTAACAGAAAAACTCACATTAAACTATTCACTATTCAAATTAGACGTTTGAAATAAACCAAGGATGTTCAAAAGCATAATTACCCAGTGCTTCTGGCATATGCATAATTTTGTGTCTTTTCCAGCCCAAATTAACCAGTGGATAATTCATTGCACTTGGAACATAGTTAACGGGTCCACGTTACGCCAAATCTGTTTTGTTATTTCATTGTATCTTCATCAGTTTTGCAACTTTTTCTAGTGGGATGTACTTCATGTGTGTCGACCATCTGCTTGTCCATGGAGATGATATTGCCTTGCTAAGTATGTTCCACAGTATGGCATTAAACGTGTCATCATAACTGGAAAAGCACGCATTCTCACTGTGAGCGCGGTTGTCTCTCTCTTTCTAACCTGTAACTTGCCCTGGGAGTGTTACCTGCTTGTCTCCATGGAGATATATTTAGTGGAATACTTTGGATCACATCAATTGAGATAAAATGATGGCATACTCTTGCAGAAAAGTTACATAGTGCAGCTTTAATTTATCATTACTTCTATAGAAAGTGTGAAATCAGTAGCAAGTTCATTCTACCCCAACCCCACCCTACTTGCTCCACTGCCTCTCTCTCCCAACTCTCTCTTTATCTCTCTATCTCTCCATTATCTGTCTATCTATCTATCTATCTATCTTTTTTCCCCTCTGCCTCTCTATCTCTCTCCCTTATCTGCCTCTCTTTCGCTCCCCTCCCTATCTCTCTCCCCCCTCTGCTTCTCCACCCATCCCTCTCGTCTTTTGTCCCGGGCCCATCTCCTGCTCTGACATGATCTCTCCATTCATGTGCCAGTCTGCCCCGGCGCTCCCTGTGAGGGGGCAGCTCTGGACTGATGAGCCCATAAAGGACCCCCGAGTTAGTCCATGGAGACCCCGGATGGCCCTGTCCCGTGTTCCCACAGTCGCCCTGTCTGTCAGGCGCTGATTGACAGGTGCTGACACAACACACGACCCACCACACTCCACTCATTCATATCTGACGAATTGAAATCAGGCTAGAGAGTTGTATGATGATTTTAAGGCGTACTGTGCGACTTCTCTAGTGGAGGGGACGCTTTGCCTGGAATGTTCCACAGTATAGCATTAAACTTATAGCTTGTATTTACTCGATTGCATGTGTTTTCATTGCTCAAAAATACATTGAAAACATGTGTTCATACTTGAGGCTCACTTCTCTCCACAGATTTGTCCCCGTACTTGGCAGGCTGGTGCCACCTCTCCAATAGAAATAGATTACCGGTAGTTTAATGCCATAATGTGGAACATTCAAGGTTAAGCAATGAAATCGTAGACAAGCAGGTGGCAGACCATCCACCAAAGAAGTTGTAGCATTTGCAGGTAGACTTTAACTCCAAAAAGCTGCTATAGCCTTATATTGATTATGAAAATACTTTGGTTTTGTCCAGTTCAAGTTTTTTTTTTTTTTTTACTGTGCACAAATACAGCCATATTGCATCTTTTAATCTAGACATAACTATCTCTCAGTCTTGTTTCTTTAGCATGTCCATGGCCCATATGAGCCTGGCGTCCCGAGGGGTGGGGCTCAGGGTGGGCACAGTGCCAGCAGCTCCACCTCGTCTCCTCATGAGCAGTATGTGTTTGAAAAGCAGGAATGCACCGTGCTAAATCTGCAGCAAAGACCCTCCTGTGGGTGGCAGCCGGGATGCGAGACAGTGACATAGACCCAAAATATCCCACGCTATTTCTATAGATGTACAGTGTGGAGCTCTCTAGCCTTGGCAGTGAGAGTATTGTTACTTTCAAAAGACTTAAATTAAGTTGAAACAAATTTGGCCTAAAAAGAAAATTTTTGAACCATATCATTATTTTTTTAGTACTTGACTTCAAACTTGGCATATTCAACTTACGGCTTAAAGTCCTTTCAGTTTACAAGAATCATGTCTTTGAGGCTGAAAATTAAGTAACTTGGCTGTGCGGCATGACTTTCAAATTTAATGCCATTCTGTAGAATATTTCAAGTGAAGCAATAATATCTCGATGGATACAAGCGGGATGGGGACGCTCTTCTGGAACGGTTACACTGCACCTTTAATATAATGTAACTCCTCCTGTTTGACATACATAAGTTTAAGTTCTTGTCCCGTTGTTGATGTCTTGAGGGTGCAAACTTGAGATTTAGAGCAGGTTCCTCCCTTGTCCCACCAAAACTTTCTGCTGACTAAAATCAGTTTGGGTTTCATGCATTCGCTGAAGGGTCAACTGACTTTTATTACAAACTTTTGCTCCCTGAATTTGCCCTGTAAGGCTGTACTCGCCCGTCACTCAGCAGCACCACCACCCTTACACTATCACTGCTCTAACTGCCCATGTAAGTGATAGGAGTTTTATCCCAAATAAGTTGTATAAGTTGTGTGTCTTTGTCTGTGTGTTGTTGAGGTGAGGTGACACTGGATCCTCTGTTTGTCTGTAAAACAATATGACGGTTACTGTGCCACTGGTTTAAAATGGATATAGAACGTTCTATTGTCAGGCTAATTTAGTAGGACATTGGGTTTGCATCTGAAAGCTTTAAAGGTGCATTATGTAACTTTCCTGGTCAATTTATTATTCGCACATGCCTGGAAATTGAAAAGACTTGTTCCAAAATTGTCCAGTAGCGCATGTAGTGGTGACAGTAGCTCATTTTTGTCCACTGATGTGAAGGTTAGTGGTTCAATTCCCACTCTCAATATAAACATCATTGGTTGAGCGATGCAATTCCAGCTCCCACAGATGAATGCTGTCGTTGTGTCCTCGGGCGAGACACTCAACCCATCTGGCTCCCAGTTTGTGCACACACATTCATACAGCAGTGTACGCAGACTGGAGGCGAGTTTCTTGCCCAAGGACACAGTGACACTATTCATCTGCGGGAGCTGGAATCACATCGCCAACTTGTGGGTCAGTGGATCTGGCTGCTAAACCGATGATGTTTATGGGTGTTTATGATGTACTTAGGATCAGAGCACAAGCACTCTACCAACTGAGCCACTGCCAACTGATGAAGTGTCCCACCACCGCTCTAACCACTGAGCCACTTTCACCCCGGAGTTATGATAGGACTTCAGAGATATTTAAGGAGGAATCAAAAGCAGAAGAATAATTGTGGGCCACTACAAGCTTATAACACACAAAAAACACTGTGGTACTTCAATAAAAATATGAAAAAATATCTACCAAAACACACTGACATGTAACCATTTGGATTCATGATATAAATGATATTACAAGAAAATGTTCAACCTGGAAAAAACATGCATGTCTACTTTATACATTTAATGAATCCACTAAGAAGGAGAAAAATTTAAATTCTTTCCCACGTTAAGGGAATAATGTGTTTTTTACAACTTCAAGCTGATATATTAGAAAAGTTAAAGTAGAAAGAGACAAGACATTCTTTCCAATTGCTCAGATTTGCATCAGTTTGACCCCTATTTGTGCATTGTTTTCTGGATTTTGGAAACTTTTATTGTTTAAAAATGTGACCGAAATCTTCAGGCTCGTTCATGTGTAAACCTTAAGGCTGCGTTATGCTTCAGATCTTTCCTGAAGACAAATGCTTGAGAGGCCATGCATGAAGTGTGACCAGCACATTTTTCCTATTATTATTTATGCAGTTTATTTAAATTCATTTCGCAGTGTGTCATCCTTGCATTCCTGGTATGAAAGCTGATATTTGCAAGAGATACAGGCTTAAGCTTTGAGGAATCTATCTCCAACCACCATCCAATGTCGAGCTGTTGGTAAACCAGACATGTTAATGATTGGATGAATTAAGAGGTGGGTGGAGTGGACTGAGTGGATTTCTGTCAGAAAGATGGCATAATCAAATGGTTAAATTTGGTTGAGAAAATGTTGAAAACGTGTCCATGAGAAGATCTTAAAGGTATAAGGATAATGAATATGTCTTGTGAGCGACAGGAGCTTGTGATGGTAATGTCCCGGGACGTGGAGGCTGTTCTGGGGCACTGGTTTGGGAGAAAGCCGGATACGCTCCACTGTCCCTGCCTTTGTCTCCGAGTGCTGCTCCATCTGTCCCATCGACCAATCACAACAAGGATCACCAGCTTTCAGTGATAGGCCTGAGGTAGAGTTTCCAACAAAGCATAACACGACGAGCACCTGGCTGATATAAAGAGCCACTTAAAACTATACATCCAGCAGTTTGTACATAAATATGTGCATTACCTGTCTCTCTCTCACCAACCTGGGATAGTGACCACACCAGACCAGGAACACCTCTCAGGAGCTGGAGTTTTGGAGGCGCTCTCTCACAGTTTTCTAATCATTATAAAATTAGCTTTTTTTCTTGTTCATGTTTTTCTTCTTCCTCCTCCTCCTCTTTCTTCTCCTCCTCATCTTCATCTGCTTCTTCCTTCTCTTCTTCTTCTTTGTCTTCTTTCTCTTCTTCCTCCTCCTGCTTCTTCTCTTTCTTCCTTGTCTTCTTCGTCGTCTTCTTCTTCTTCCTTTTCTTCTTCTTCCTCTTCTTCCTCCTTCTTCTAGGTAAATTTGCATTTTTCAGTTTTAAAATAAACTCAACACAGATTGCGTGCCGCCTCCAGTTGCCACTGCCATTTGTCACCAAGTAGATGGTGACATTACATAGGACTACCCTGATTACATCCAGGCATTTGTGATTACAAGTTTTGGAGTTTGGACCAGTCACACTCCAGACTACTCCCCTTGTCCACTCTAACCCTCTTCTTTAGTCCACAGGTACTGCCTAGTTTAGCAGGTTTATTTGAAATGTGATTGTGGGCGGAGTTTATGTGTTTAGTCCCACTTTACCTCAAGTTCATTGTTTTAGCACCTCCCACTGGACCTGCAGTTTCTTTAGTTTTTAAGACACATATTCAGGGACTATTGGCAGATGAGTCCCTGCAAGGACGCGCTGACATCTTCTCAGGAAAATACGAGAAAAAATAACTCCAAAATCCAAAATTATACTATCCCCAAAGGTCTCACCAGAGCTCACCATAGGATTAGCCAGTAGTTCATGTTTTTAGGTTAATAAATTCACTATGAACTCGCTACTGTGAAATAGTTTGGTATTGGCTCGGGTCCTTCTCTTTGTATCCTGTGGCTTCAGTGAATCTGGCTCCGTGTTCCTGCTGCTTTCCTGTCCAGACGTTTTCGATTCTCGCGGTTCTCGACATGTGTGGCTCGAATCGTCTTTATATTCTACCAATGTTTATAAAGCAGTAAAACCTCAGAGAGACTGGGCTTCACTGTTCAAACCGAAATGGAAAATTCTTGAGAAAAATGATATTATAAAAGTGGCTTTGGGCTTCCTCCCTCTCAGAGCTGGATATAGGGTTTTTGTTTTAATATTATTCATGTTACACTTGAGGACTGTCAGAAAGCAATGTAAACATCAGAATAAAAAAATGTACTGGGACTCAGAAGTGGTGCTCTCAACTCATCTAATGCACTTGAGACCTCCGCCAAGGCTCTAAACATATAGAGCAGTGATATACTTAGAGCTTATACTATAATTTGCATCTTCCTCTTTGTGGGGCAAATACTATTTCAACTATAATCCTATACATGGATTTTGTGTCTTTGGCTCTATCTTGAAATGTTACAAAATCCATTAAACACTTCATGAGAATGGAATTTCGTGGTCCTTACAATTTTAAACGAAGATTTGATTGACAGCTTTACTCCAGCGGCATTAAAGGACAAGGCAAATGCAGCGTGCGAACGTTTCCATTAAAGGTGTACTATGTAACATCTTGCATTTATTCAACTATCTGTGTTTTCGTTGCTTAAAAATACCTAGAAAAATGTGCATTCTTACTTCGAGCGGGGTCACCTTTCCACAGATCTGACCTGTAACTTGGCCTAGTGGTGTTATTGACACTTCTCCGTGGGAATAGATACAGTATATTTAATGTGGTACTGTGAAACATTCCTGGCAAAGTATTAACATCGTCATGGATATAAGCAGGTGCCAGATCTTGCATCTGAAAAAAAAATCTTTAAAAGTGTTTCTTCTACTTGATTTTTACTAATAAATAATGTGAAAAACAGAACTAGTTGCAGTGGCCCAGAGTTATTCCTCACTAACCTTATGTGTTCCGAGCATCCTAATTATTCACAGCGATGAGTTTATAAGTGCTTTTCACAACCTTCATCCTCCATATAGAAGCAGCAGCTCTGTATCAAACGCTGAGTTACAATAAAATGAGGAAAGACCAGATCTTGTGCAGATTCTTTAGTAATGACTGGACCGTTGAATGGAACAAACAGCCAAACGAAACATGAGGCCTAACCGTGTTTATTTCTCCTCCACATTTTTCATCAAAGGTTTTTCCTGGTCTGAACTCACAGTCTGGAGCTGAGTTTCATTTGCACGCACCTCCACAGCTCTGTGTCTCCATGTTCTCGCTCACTCAGCACAACACTGGTCAGAGCTGGACTGGTACCTCGGTAAACAGAGGCGGAGATTTTACCAGAATCCTCATTTTGCCTTTTTGCACTTTTGTGACACTTGCGACACTCTGTGGACTTGGCTTGATTTTATCGTAGAATAAAATGAATCAGATAGAATTATAGTTAACTCATTTTCCACGTTTTTTCCTTTCTTAACAACATGCTTAAGTTCTGACTAACCTAACCCCAACCATAAGTAACTGAAGGAATACAAAGCTATGAAATAAAAATTGAGTAGCTAGTGGTAGTAGTAGTAGTTGTAGTAGTAGCAGCAGGGGTGTGCAGTATGTCAAAATATCAAATTTTTCTTGGAGACCACAGTTTTGACTTTATGACAGTTCACGTAAGTTTAGTATCTTTATATTGCTTTGCCTCTTCTGAAAGTTCACACTTCATTGCAGTTGGTTGAATCCACCTGTCAATCACTCAGTGCATCCCTGAGGCTGACCAATAGGAAGAGTAGAAGGGAAAATGTGCCTTTGTTATCATTCAGAAAGTATGAAATCACAAACCTGATCACAAACAAGAGGAACAGCAACATAGAAGACACTAGTAACGAACGAAAATGAATTATTTCCCTGTTGTTTGGGTCGTGGTCACATTCGATCCTCATCCTCCCATAGTCTATGCCCACTGCTCTGTTTGCCAAAAATACAAATATTTATAGACCGCTTCACAAATGTGGCGTTCAGGAGCAGCTCGCGTTACAATTATTTCTGACAGATTGTCCGGTTCAGATCTGAGTCATAATTTTGGTGTCAAATCGTGCGGTATTTTGAAAACGCTGTTAAATAGATTATGTGTCCTCAGGCCTCGGAATATGGCTTAAGATTTATAGAGAAGTGTGCAGCACCATATCACTTTACTTGTTATAATACATTGTGAAATATATGACTTTTCACAGTAAAAAGCAGTTTGGCTTGAACATAAAGAAGTAACCAAAGAAAAATACGAACTGAACACTGATCTTTATGTGAAATACCTGGAGCAAAGCCCGTGTTGCATTTCAAAATGAGTTAGGGGCACCGAGTTAAACTTCTGCTGCTTCGACACTATATATGGGTTTCAGCTTTTTTCCTCAATAGTGCCATTTTGAAAACCGTAGACCATTCAAAAGATATAGTATTTTGTTTTGAACTGTTAACTGCTATGGCAACAGTCGTAACTTTTCATCATTCTGAAATATAAGGAAAATATGTCACACGAGGACAATGGTGATGAAGAGGAAGAGATGGAGAGGCTGAAGATGGTTTTGCTGCAACAGTGGAGATGAGAACTTGGATAACAGTGATCTGAAGCTGAAAGTACACGGTGATGGAGGGGAGAGAGAGTGCATTTATATATTTCTATTCTATCCCATATTTCTATATCTATCCCTAGCTCCTTCCACTTCTCTGCACTTAAGGGATTATTCAAAAACTTCAGATTATGGGTTATATATGCAGAGTCGCAAAGCCATTTTTCAACAATAAAAACAAGTAAACTAGTTCCGTAGTAGTAGTAGTAGTAGTAGTAGTTCCACGGGATCTTTAATATCAGGGTTTTTCTCACATGCAAGAGAAGATTTAGCAGGATTATTCAAAAATTGCTGACTATGCGTCCTATATGTAGGGTCACAAATCCATGAGTTGGTCGGGCATATCAGTCCTGCAGTTTTTAGCAAGAAAATATTGGACCTGTTTCTATAAATAAGCCATTTTAGAGCAAGACCACAAAGTTTAAAATGATTAAAATGTCAACTAATGATCTATGAATTACTAAAGACCAGAAAAAAGCTATTTGTCCATTTGTTTTCTCCAATTAACTTATAATAAAGTGTCACATGCCTCCACCAACATCCACTCTCCTCCCTGTGGTTCCTCCGTCCCCCTTTGGACCCTTCACTCCTGAGGCTGTGGTCTGTACCAGCCTCAGTCTCTGCTCCAGCTCAGCTTTGGTCCTTTTTCTCCTCCTCCTTTTCCTGCTTCTCTCACTTCGGACACTTCAAACATATCTGACATTTCTCAAATGTGTGGCTAATCAGGAATGAAGGTTCTGTGTGAGAAGCTTTATCTACAGGAGGCAGACAGGAGCAGGCAGCAGAGATGTATGTATGTACGGCTCTTACATATTATATTCTTTAGATATGGGCAAAATGCAAATATATCCATGAGCAACCTTTATATGGCCTGCAACCTGTTTATTTACAAAAGAATGTATTTTTCTGTATTTTGGCTCTTGTTAGAGAATTCAAATGCAGCATAAAGAAAAGAATAGGCATTTACAATATACACACTTACATTAGGGCCCTATATTTCACAAAAATTGACTCTTGTGAGCTTTAAGGCATGTTATAATGTTGTCTGTCTACATCTCTAAAGCTCAAAATGCTCTGTTCCACCTTGTGATGTCATGAACCGATAGTTTTCAAGTTACCTTTTACGTTTTGTTCAGTAGATATTGACACTTCCAGGGCTAAAATCATTCAAATGATTCTAATGAAGGTGTGTGGAGTTTAAAAACACAGTGGAGCACTTCCTGTATTACCTCATGACATCACAAGGTAGAACAAGGTGGGGTGTTTTCTGTTTGAGACAAGAACTCAGTCCAAATATGCAGGGCTTGTGTGTTAACGTATGTTTTTAATGAGGAAACGACATTATAACACCGATCAGAAAATAGCTTAATATGCGCTCTTTAAATAAACAGTACATCTACATATTTGAGACTACAAGAGACTAGTTTTCTTTTTTATTTTGTAACCAACCAATACTTTTAATTCAGTATCATTTCAAATCAGATGAATAGGGAATAGGCACTAGGGAAATGGCAGTGTTTCAGCAGCAACAAGTATCAAAATAAGATCAAAAAGATTCAAATAGGCCCATAATAAAACAAGCCTAATTGTCGTAAAAGCCTTTGGTTCATTATCTGCAATTTTCTATTGACCAACTGACGTCTGCAGTAAACAATGAACAAATGCCATTTTATAGTGGAACCGCTGTAAAACTTTTATTCCAAAATCCAAATACACGGTTATAATCGCCAGTTTCATAAAATCAAAATGAAATTGTGTTGCAGCGAGTCTACAGGGAGTTTACAGGGAGTCTCATAAACTATAATCCCGGTGTCTAAACGTTAGCGCTAATGACAAGCTAAGGAAAACAGTGGGGCCTTGACTCGTCTCTTTCTCCAAGGCTGGGGCAGTAAATATGAGCATTTATACAAGCCTTTTATTCAGGTTTTTTATAAAGGTAATTATACTGAGGCCAGCACTGCTCCATCTCAGAGGGGGGCCAGGGCTGAGCCAACATCCTCCGCTCAAGCACAACAGCAGCATTCAGCACCGAGATTTAGAGGTGAGAGAGTGAATATAAAAAAAGAGCCAGTGAGTAACTTAACCTGAGGAGCCGGGAAATATATTTTTTTATTGTGAGCTGAGAAAGAAGCTGTGAGAAGGGCCTGAGTCTGAGAAAGTAGTGAAAAATAATAAAGTCAAATTCTCAATTTACTGTAGATCTGAAAGAACCGAGCCGAGTTCAAGATGTGGAGACGGGTCCCACTGCTGCTGACAGGTCGCCACAAGGGCACTGAAGGATGGGTCAAATGCAGAGGACACATTTCCCTACGGGGGCAATAAAGTGTATCTTATTAAATGTATTAAATGTAAAGGTGCTCAAAAGGACTATATTTCACTCCGATAATTGCTTGCTGTGCAGAATGAGTTTTTCTGTTTCCTCCACAGCTGACTCTATGAGCTCACGCAATCAATTATATGAGAGCAATTGGAGTTCGAAAAACCCGCGCTGTCTCAACTGAACTGATGCAATGAGCGTCCTTGGTTCATTGGATCTGATTTCCTGATACGCAGCCATAACTAAACAGAGGGGTTTTTGACGATCATAGCAGAATTGGAAAATGGACTCATCAAGTAAGAGACTGTCCTCCAGTGCTTCAAAAACACCATCAGAGACTAAAATCAAGAAAAGAAAGGCTTTATTTAGTGCAACCAAAAGGGCAAAATTAGAGTCTGATCTGTGCAGGAGTCGGACAAGAGTAAACAGTAAACAGTAAAAAAGTAAGTAAAAAAGAGCTGGGTATAAGAAGGGACCCACAGATGTTTTTTTTTCTGATGAGAAGCGAAATAAAGGTGTAATGTGTCTGTCTTATATTTAACATGCTAATATTGATATAAGCCAGTCATTGAATATGTGCAGCTACTTATGGTGGTATGTTTTGGTGGATGCCCTGCAGTTTATGCATTTAGTTTATTTGCACTGCACAAATAGCAGCTTGTTGTGAATTGGTCACTTGCTGTGCCTTTGCAGCGTTACCTCCAATTTAGTTATGAAATAATGTGTGACTCGTTCACAAGCTGCATTTACTAGAGCCACAATGACATAGTAACAATTGTTTGTAAATTTTGGATATCTGTTGGTTGGATGCTCCTCATGGCCTGTCAAAAAGATATTATATCCTATTATTTATTTATTTTTATTTGTTTGCAGCAGAAACTGGTTTAAATGGCAAATTGACAAGTAAGAATGTAACTAAACATAATTGGATAGTAATTACAGTAGAAACTAGTGCAGTAGTAGTAGTATAGTAGCAGTAGTAGTAGTAGTGTAGTGTAGTAGTAGTTTTTCTGTCCACAGGAGCTTTAAAATGAGGGTTTTTTCACTCACAACTTTAGAGTGAGAGAAGATTTAGCCTCCTATAAAAGAGACAGCAGCCATATTGAGAGGACGTCCCGCTGCTCCCTCCTCTGCATTCACTCGCACACACTAGTATCCTACACAGTGAATATATATTAGGCACTTTTACACCAGGGAGGGGGAATGAGGGGTCTGAGGTAAACACTGAGGCATTACTGTGACAGAGGGGGAGTCGTCTGGGGAGGGAGAAGCATGAAGTCACCATTTTATATGACGACATTTACCTCCCACTATAATGGTCCTGTCACCATGCCCATGCTCAGAGCTGGGAAGTTACTACATTTACTTGAGTAACTTGTAGTAATTGGATGTTGAAGTAATTGGATTGTACATGAGTAATAGCTTTCTGAAGTAAGTTATATTCTTTCCACTGGGAGTATCCTTTTTATTTCCAATTCTCAGTGGAATAAGTCTGAATGACAAAGGTTTTATGGTACAAATGATTTAAACTTTCTTGCAGATATAATTTACTTTAACCAATTTTTAAAAACGTTTTGACTGAAATTATTAAAGTTTCTGCGTTTTTGAAGCAATCACTGTAAATAATATATAAGTGGTGGATGAAGTACTCAGTTTTGTTACTTAAAAATAAAAGTAAAAAGTAAAAGTACAGATACAGAGGTAAAAAGTGACTCAAGTAAAAGTAAAAGTATCGCATGGAAAAATCTATTTATGTAAAAGCATTTAAGTACCCACTTAAAAATGTACTTAAGACTAAAAAGTAAAAGTATTTCACACCAGTGTTGTTAAATTGTAAATAAAACACATTTTAGTAAACAGAAAAATCAAGATTACTTTTTTGTATTGGTACTCATTAATTTTGTGCATTTATTTTTGTTTGCTCAAAGCCAAAACTTGAACTCGAAAACCTTAGTCAGGATGTTACCACAAACATAGTAAAAATAACCCCTTAAATCATATGAAAATCACCTTTAGCTATCTGCACTTTACTTAAATGCAGTACTTTACTACTGGTTCAAACAATAGTCAGTACTGTAACTCGGTAAGTGAATACTAGCAGGGTCATCCACAAATCCTTTTCACTCTTTAAGTCGTATTAAACAGTATTGGCCTATAGAGTGTTATGATGTCATCTGAAACCCAGCAATTGATGTACAATATTACTTAAGTACAATTTTGGCAACTATTTCTGACCATCCTACAGTTTGTGGTTTAACAGGTCAGAACAGCCAAAGCGTGATTGGCTGTTTGCAGTTGGTTTTAGCATTAGCCGTTCTAAAGTCTAAGCACAAACGTGGCATTGAGTGGAGTTCCAGTTCAGGTCTTAAGTGCTCTGCCTTAGACCCATCATCACCCACGGTAATGGTTTGAGAATTGCACACGAGTTGCTGCCAGCGTTTACTAAGAAGAGCTTAATCATGCTTTAGAGGTGGACTAAGTTGTTTTTGGCACCAACAGCTGTGCAGATGTTTTTCACACCTTCCACTAACATTGCACTCTTTATTCAAGGTTCACTCTCTTCACACTGAGCTGGAGAACTGTCTCATTTTCATTTTTTTCCCCCCATTTTGATGAATTCACCTTAGATTTACATAGCACCTCTAAATTACAGTTTTTGTCTTTTTACATTTTCTGATCACTTTCTCAGTCATTTTGTCACTAAACTCCAAAAGCTATTGATATTTTGCAGCTGATTCCATTAACATTCTCTGCGGGTGTGACGCTAACTAGAGGCACTGCTCTGTCTGAAGCTCTGTTACTTTAATCAGAGCTTTGTTTTAACAGTCTAACAATGAAGAACTGATTTAACTGGAACTACAACAAGATGAGGTGATTTCGTGCTGCACTAAACAGGTACCTCTCACATTAAATTACACAAGCTAGTATTAGCCAACAGTTTTTCAGTTAGTCACGCTCACCTTTTTTTTTTTTAAATCAAACACATAAATGGGACTATGAATGGTTTTATTGATCACAGACTTCTGAAAATATGCTGTTTAAATCCATTTTGTATGTTTTTTTGAGTTTTGAGACCATCTGAAAAACCTTTTTGGCAAAGTTTGATAACATGTGCATAGTGTCACCATAATAAGTGCTGAACATTCCACCATAGGCACACACGCAGAACACCCCCAGCATGATTTCACTATTAATTAACATTCTTTTGTCTTAGCATAATATTAATTGAACCAAATCATAAAGCACTTGGGTTATTCATACAATTTGACAAAGTAATATGACTGAATTAATGTTTGTATCACCGTAATATAGCCCCAAAAAACTTCACAATCTTAAATCTGTGTTGCACTCCTAACCTCAGTGTGTACATTTTCTCCTCACCTTCCTGTCCCTGTCCTATTGTCTGGTTGGTACAGTGTCTGTGCTGTATCCCAGAGCAGGCCTGGGACGCTGCTGTGTTGAATTTGGATGACAGGGCCCCAGAGGGTGTGGGCCGCCCCCCTGTCCCCCTGATAATCCCCAGAGAAAGGAGCAGCGTTTAGGTAGAGATAATCCCACAGAGCCAGGCAACAATGGACCCAGGACTTCCTCTGGCCTGGGAGCTTCCGCTGGTCCAGGGGAGCTGCAAGTTTAAACAAGAGCTAGATCCACAGTCACAAACTGTACTGTATGTACAAGGAAAATTACACAGGCTGGGTACCACATCAGACAAGAGTTGGTTTACAACTTTAATGGACCGAAGGAAACCTAAAACATGATTAATCCTGGTTTATACCTAGAGCTTGGGTCTAGTTTAAATGGAATGCTAAAGGATGAGAAAGGAAGTAAACAAGGTCTTAATCAGAACAGGAATAAATGCTCCAATCTAACATGTAGTGAACCTATTTATTTTATTTAAATTATTATTATTATTATTATGTATTCCATTGTGGTAATGTAATGGAAACGTGTTTGCAAAAAGCACCTAATTGGGAGCAAAAAAGTTGAAGGCATAAACTTCCATTATCTCAAATTTTCGATGCCTTGTAGTCATACAATTGGCTCTGTGCACAACGCCACTTCCAATCAGAAGGACAGTCAGCTCAACCATTTCCAGGGTAATGTAATGTCTATGAGACTTTTGCCAAATCACGCTAAAATCAATAAATCCTGACAGATCTGGCAGTGGACAGGGAGCTGCGGGCGGACGTCACTAACTGAATAACTGAACTGTTAAATACTTTAGAAATGCGAGGAAAACTTCACCGGGGGACGGTTCTGTGTTTGCAAAGGTGCGTCTTTGCGTGTCTACTGACTGAAACAATGTACACCTAAAAATAATTGGGTTGTTCTTACAACAAATTTAATAAAAGTTGGCATTAGCATTGAAACTAGTCAGCTGTCATTGTGCACACAGCCAATTTAAAATGAGTGAATTCTTCTGTGATACTTCTATTTCAGTCACCACAGCAAAGTATAAACCAGATGCATATATTTGTCACAATACAGATACATTTTGCAGTTATTCATGCTTCAGACTGGCACAATGAGAATACTATAGTGTTATAAAGTCACAACAGATACATTTTTTACTGAAATTTAATCCATACTCCACCATCTTTAACACTGGGGTTTATCCTCTTGCTTAACCAACAGCAGCAGTAACATGGACAAAGTGAGCAGGGCAGCGCTGAAAAACAAACTAGTAAATCCGGGCTGTCTTTTTTGTGAATGGGGGAAGCCAAGCTAAATAAAGCTGCCTACGCCAACACAGGCCTGGGACAACAGCGCTCTCATGTCCTCCATACTAAACATGTGGGCACGAACTGTTTACATTCAAGCCCAAACTCCACAACACAAAAGCTGCCACTGCCTACAGATATGGATATTATTACTAAACAGGAAGTCACTCGTGTACTGTTAGACGTGTGGTGTTGAGTTACGATCTTATTTGTGGACGAGATAGAGATAGGGGATGGAGGTTTTGGCAGTGTAACAAGAGATGACAGGATGTATCAAGATAGTGGAGAGTAATGACAAGTTTGGCTTATGTTTGTGCACGAGTAAAAGTCATGACTTAATCTGCGCGTCATTGGGATAAACTGGAATGAAATATTTCAAGAGAACCTGGATTACTGAAAAATCGTCCCAGGTTATATATAATCCAATTTACCCAACGTGATTCACATAAAAACACAACAAAAAACAAACTGATAATTCAAAACACGGTGAAAGAACAATAAAACACTGAGATAGCCTGTGTAGCTAGTGTTAAATGCCAGTTTTTCTCAGTTTTTAAACAGATTTAAAGGATCTGACAGGCAGAGGGAGGCTGTTCCATAGTCCGAAATGTTCCACAGTGTAGCATATCTGGCACGTAATCTACTTTGCTTGTATTCAATTAGGTGTATTGAAAAAAGCCTCCTTAATGTAAAAGGGCTTGCCTCTCCTCAGATCTAACCTGTAACATAGCCTGGTGGTTAGGTCTGTCATGATAATTACTATATTGACTTATCTTATTTTTTGCGCTCAATATTTCATCATGAGTAAATTTTCTTTGTCATAATGGGGAGATGTTTGTTATTTTCGTTATAATATGGTAAGATTTGCCCAGTAGAGGGTTGAATAAGTGATGTCTATGGCCAATTATTGCTTCATTCTGTTATTTATTTGCTGCAGCTTATGCCTTTTCATGATACTGTCCATAAAAATTGAATTGAGCTGCAGTGTCAGGGGTAAAATTAGTTTCAATATTATTGTTTATCACTGTATTTCTCTGTACCAATAGATCATGCTTCAAAATTTGTCATCGTGTCAGGGTTTTTAATGCTGTACTGTGAAACATTTCAGAAAAAGGAAACAATGGAAACAAGTGCGTGGCTGCCCCTCCATCAGAAAAGCTCCAGTACATCGTGCATCTCTATCATTTGCACATGTAAAAGCCCAAAAGATGTTATATTTCTGTTTCGAATCCACGCCCGTATGTGAGTGCACTGTTTGGAAAATTGGGAAACCTCAGGAATGTGCTTGTTTTTGGGACCTTTTTTGCCTTTGTGGTGCCCTGCTACTTTTACGTCCCCACATTACACCAACGAAAAGGAAGTTTGGGACTTTAAGGGAGGAAATGTTCAACTGTAATGGTGACTATAAAAGCAGGCAGATATGGTAAACAAATCATCCATTACCCTTTTTATCCTCTCCACTTAAACCAATTAATTTCACTATATTCAGAAATGTTCTTCCACTAAAACCTCCTGTCTAATCTATATGTCATCAGTCTGGTTGCTTATCTATATCTAATTCCAGCGTTTGTTCATTTATTCATATTTTATATCAAATTAAAGGTGCACTTGTGTAACATTTCTGGTGCCGGGTCTGGTACCTGTTTGTCTTCATTGAGATGCAGTATATTGCTTTGTCTGGAATATTCCACACTATAGCAGTAAACTTGTACATCTCCATGGATACGAGAAGGTGACGGCACTAGGCCAAGTTACAGGTCAGCTCTGTGGAGAAGCAATCAAGCAACAGTAAGAATGCATGTTTTTCAAGTATTTCTTTAGCAATTAAAACACCTGTAATTGGATAAATGCATTAAAGATATGTTAAATGGCATTGCGTACTGTGGAATAGTACAGGCAAATCAAAATGATCAAAACTAGCAGATGTAGTACGCATAGTACACCTGTAACTTCTCAGTATTTTTGAACTATAGTAATCATTTATCTAACATATTCTGGTTATTTGTCTCTCCCTGGACACATGGGCCTCATCAACTCAAGTTTAGAGGGATTAAACTTGGGCGGGATAAAGTGGAATATAGGGTCAAATAGAAAACTCCACACTGACGTTGTTGGCATCTGTAATAGTCATTTTAAGGACATATACAACTATATATAAAGCCACTATGCTGTAATATTTCTGATTCAATTTGAACAGATTTGTTGGCAGCGAAAAACTAAAATACACTTTCCAAACTGATATTCCTCTTTAGTGACCCAAAATCAAAATAAATCCATCCTGAAATGCATAACACATTTACCAGATACTCAGCAATCCCTGTAAATCTATATGATCATTATAACCTGGCATGTTTCATTTTTCATGTATCTATATTTACACAGGGAGAGGCCCAATGAGAGTACCAGACTATTTTTCATTACTGCCCTTTTAAAATATAGTACAAACAAAAACAAAACAAAACAAATTGGTATTGTGTCTGACCCCACCCTGCTGGCACCAAGTCTCAAACCCAAAATAGTGCACAGACTCATGGGGCATTATCTATGATCCACAGCAGGCTTTGACTTTTGAACTTTGGCTAAGCAGTAGTAAGGGTTGGTCATCGCAGCAGTTAAAGCCGCTGGTACCTGTTTTGTTTTGTTGTTTTTTTTTACCATTTTAAAAACGTGAAAAACAGAACTCATTTTAAACGCTTTGCAAATTGCTCCTCACTTTCTGAATACATCCCATGCATCCTAATCAATGTTCCCTCTAATTTTTCACGAGTCTGAGCAAACACACAAACTCCCTGAGCGGTCCCATGGATCACTGTGAGCGACACCAGACGTGCGCACTGAGGTCATGCTGCATCGCATCCATCCAAGTTAAATGGTTTATTAAAAGAATCAGATTACCGCATTTACATTTCTGTTATAAGACTTTTAATTAAGTGCTTTAGCCACTTATACAATGAAAATGACAAAAATCTTGCTCATGACCTGTGTAGTATGTTAATGCTATTGGAAGTATAAATATTTCATTTTAACTATAGCAAAACATGAGCTTCCAACCAAACCAAGACAACTGTAAACTCCAACACACTTGAAAACACGCTTAACATTTTTATGATAAAGCTCTGGCTTGTATTATGAGTATAAGCCATTGTGTGAAGCTTTTGCTGTGACTGAGTGAGATTGTCCTACTGTGTCTGGGAGACAGTCCGGTAACTCTTTTTCAGTATATGACACGATCATTTGATTTTTACAACTCATAAACTAGTGACAGTCAATGACCAATACACACTGAGAGGAATCTGTATCTGCACAGCTGCTCTATTACTGTACATGTATATATCATATCAAAACACAATATAAAATGTATATTGCAGATTGGCATTAGCTAACGCTAATGATTACGCATGATATATTTGACCCACAATTAAGTGAATAGCAGAATAAACCACGCTTACCGATCAGGAACAGCATCCAGTCCATCAGCACATAAGGTCCTCTACTCCTGAGTCCATCATGAGATCTTCACTCGGTTCCACGAACCGCTCCAGGTCCGAGATGCCTCTAGTTTAACTTGTACAAACATCCAGTGTCCTCGGTCGCGTACTTCCTTTGTTTTGTCCGTTTCATCATGTTTAAAACGCAAAACTGCTACAAAACAGCGCGTAACAGTGCGCCCGAGGGCGGGCCGTCAGAACGTTAAGAGGTTAAACACTTAGCATTATTAGCATCATTAGCATCATTAGCATCATTAGCATCCTTAGCATCATTAGCGAGTCTTCAGTCCACATCGGCTAAAACTCTAGCGGCGCATGAGGACGCCTGTCAATGACGTGGATAAACTGCGCAAATACGTATGTGAATCACATAATTGGCTGGAGCAGCTCGTCCTCGGTCACACTCACTGACTCACATTGAAAAATAGCGCAGAATGAATTGTTGTGTGTTTATTTTATTTTCAATTCCGGTTCGATTTTTTTGTGCGCAGCACAGATTTTCTGTGCGCGGAGACCGTGTCAGCAGTGCGCAATTGCGCACGCGCGCAGCTTACAGGGAACGGTGATCCTAATTATTCACCGTGATTGTCTTATAAATTCTATTCTCAAGTTTCAGAGAGGCGTTTTGTCATCAAAGTAAAGCCAACTACAACTAGAATGCTAACAGCACATTTCCTGGTTCTTGGAGAATGAAATGCTTTATAATTATAAGCAGATAGTTGTCTTATTTAACCTAAAAAGCTGCTTATTCTTCTGCAATATATCTGTACTAGGGTAACACAAATTTGGCTCAACTACAAGGGCAAAATCTGGGTACAGCCTCGTTAATAATAATAATAAAAAAGTAGAGACGAAATGTTACAAAAATCCAACGTTTTCATTGAAAGATTCGATCAACACTGGCACTATGCTCTGTACAGTGTCCACCAAGACTAACTCTCTGTGACAGCGCCAGAGGAGTGTGTAAGACCAAAGAGAAGCATGCCTAATGTGGGAGAGAAACACAAATTCAAAATGGCTGCCGTCTAGCGTCACTGCTCTTTTCGCGGCAAATTAGCCTGTCAATGTGTCCCTAATTTTCAAGGACAACTTTTAAATCCAGAGAGAATTTTGGGTTTCGTAATTGTTTTTGCAGAAGAAAAATGATTGGCTGAGAGAGTTAGGTCAGGCTGTTCTGAGCAGAACTGTCTCCAGTGAGGCTAATGACCCATAATAATAATATTTGGGATGACAAATACTTTGGCAAAAAGTACAAGTTTAAACAGACTTGGGCATTGTAGGCACAGGGACCACATGACAGGTTTTGAATGTCGATGTCAGGTCAATGTTACGTCAGCTTCAAAAGATTTAGGTACAGCTTTAAGTCCGACCGTTTGTGTTTATGTAACTTGAATGTATTGTTGAATTACTGTGAAAACAAATACACTATCAATTTGAAATATTAAATAATCAAGATTTTCAAAAGCATAAAAAAATCCAAGTCATCTTTGTATTTTTCTTTGTGTCCAAGATGCTTTGCCTGGAAGGTTCCAGTTTGGCATTAAACTTATTTATCTCCATGGAGACAAGCATATGACGTCATCAGGCCAAGTTACAGATCAGATCAATTTAATGTCATACTTTGGAACATTACAGGCAAAACAATGACATCTCTAAGAAGAGCAGCTTTAATGTAATTTCTATGACTAAATGCAGAGTTCTGAAGATTTTTCTAAAGACTTAATTAGGTTTAGACTAGAGAATGGGTTTTGGGTTATAATTAAGAGAAGGAAAGACACTCAGCAAATTATCTGCAATAAATCTTGACTTAAACCCACACATCTTAACTACATTATCACCCAACATGAACTATTCTTATGTAGTTTCTTGCGAGGGTTAGCGGCTAAACATATTATTGAAGAAATTTTAATCTTTGAACAACTTTCCCATGTCCCACTGGAAACCTTTTGTGTTTGTTTTGTATAATTTACTTGCAAAAATAAAACTGGGCTGTAGTCTGTGTAGGGAATATATTTATTACTTGGTTTACCCAAAATAACAGTGTCAATATTTAAAGAAAAGCAAAGAACGCTATAAATATATCAAAGAAAAATGTAATGTTTTCCCTTCACTGCAGCCAATAAGTCCCACTGTATACATTCAGAAGAGCAGGAAATAAGCTAAGTCCAATTCAATTTAAGACAATTAATACTGAAAGGTTTGTTGTGTAAATCATTAGAGTCTTTATAAGGTGGTGCTGGTGACAAAATTAAAAACAGTGAGAGTAAAGAACTAATTAAAATAATCAGATACATTTAGATAAAACAGCATTACACAGTGGCGTCTCAAATAACTTGAATATAGGCTCTGTGCACAGTAGCATGTTAGCTAACTCACTGTGTCTCAAAGGTAAGAGACACAAAATCAGAAAACAAAATAAACAACCTATTAAAACTCAAATGAATTAGCATTAGCATTAGCATTGAGACACAAGTGTCTCTCTTTCTAAACACAGAAGTATCCTGGGTTGAAGCATTCATTTTATTTGTTGTAAGTGACATCTACCTGCTACGACGGAGTATAAGGGTCACTTAAATAACAAAAATTGTGAGGGCGCTACGAGAAAAAAGTCATAATATTATGAGAAAAAAGTCGTAATATTACGAGAATAAAGTCGTATTTTTCTGAGAGTATAGGCTGCTGTGCGTGAATGAGTGACCAATGCGTTATGCGTTATGGAGAATTTGGAGCATTTTGTTCAGATAAATTTTGAACTGGGGTTTACACATGATGAAATACTGTGTCTTTTAGCCCACCATCACCACACTGTCATCAGTACAAGTACTTTGAAGGGACACAACAGCAACTGAGCATTTGAGTTTGTTTAGTCAGAGGAACCAAACAGATTTGGAAAAAATTCCTATATCTGAACAAAATGCTCCAGTGACACTGGTCACTCATTCACGCACAGCAGCCTATACTCTCATAAAAATATGACTTTATTCTCATAATACTATTACTTTTTTCTCGTAATATTACGACTTTTTCTGGCTTCGACTTTATTCTTGTAAAATTACGACTTTAATGTCGAAATGCTTCGACTTTATTCTCGTAGCGCCCACGTAATTTTTTTTATTTGAGTGACCCTTATACTCCGTCGTAACCTGCAGCTTATCTTTAAATATTTATTAATATTCGTGTGACTCAGAGATACATTTGGACAGGAAGTAGTGATACTAACAGTGAGGTTGCCGGACGGTGTTGTGCACAAAGCCTATTGTGGAAAAGTTACTAGATTTCAACTACAAATTCACTCAATTTACCATTCAAATGTTGGGTACTTAATGTTGGTAGTTTGAACACAGCTCCAACCAGTGCGTAGTGCCGTTGTGCTTTTCAGCAAGACACTATAGCCACTTTATTTACCATGAATGTGGTGTGAGAGTGTATAATTAGTGTCTTGAGCAATGTAACGTAAAGCAATTTATATTCATTAACAATTCTATAAGACAGATGCATGATTATATTCTTTTTTCCCACAATATTCCAATTTATTGAAAAGCCTCTGATAAAAGTTTGTGACATAAAATTTGTCAATGTGCGTCATATGGTTCCTGCATTGCGTGGTTTGAAGTTATCATGTAATTTATATAACTAGTCGGTATTTAAGGAAGAAGCGGAAAGCACTTTAACACAGAGTGACAGACAGACACATAGACCACAGACAGACAGTAGGGGGCGCTGTTCAGGATCTGTAGAGGAGGATGCGTTGGGCACAGTCCTGTCCCACCAGAGAGGCGTACTGCTTCACTTCCGCCTCATCGCTGGAGCCTTTTCGTTTGTGACTGTAAACGGCGTACGGCATCGCGGTGCGCTTGTACAGGACCAAAGCTCGCCCCACGTCCTTCAGCTTAGAGGCGTCTTCTACAGGGACAGAAAGAAAAGGGGACATTATAATGTGGATATGCGGTTAAGGTGAAGAATCAAAATGTAGAATGTGCAACTTGTCATCTCCTTGTCTCCATGAAGAGGTTACTGCTTTGCCTGGGATGTTCCACAGTATGTATCTATCTCTATGGAAACAGAAAGGTGACGCCGCTTTGCCATGTTGCAGATCAGATTTGTGGAGAGGCAACTTCGCTCACAGTAATAATACATGTTTTTCAAGATATTTTTTGCAACAAACATGAATGCCATACTGTTGAACTTTCCAGACAATGCGATAACATGCCCATATAAACAAGCAGGGCACTTATCCCACACAACCAGAAAAGTTACACTGTGTTCTTTTAACTAGCATTGTTATTATTTGTGATGAAATCTAGTGTCCTGCACTATATGGCCAAAGCAGGGGATAGGTCACAGGACATAATGCTACGCTCTGTGCCGACTTCAACAACCATTCCCATACTTTTTTACAACCTATAATTACGAAATAAGATACAACATTTTTGCAGCTTCATTAACTTTTTTTCTTGCTAAAACCTCTGAATATGTTGGCAGCGAGAATCCATTATTCCAAGAAATCGCTGGAGGAACAGAATAATTTTCCCTCAAAGAAACTCTCCATCTTTGCCGGAGTGTGGAGCCACAGTGGTGTGAGATGGGGCTGATTATTTGGGTTTGTTTACAGGTCCTGCTCCTGTCTGCTCTGCCAGGACCAGCCTCGTGTTGGGGCTCGTGTCGCACACTGCCAACCCCCATCAGACCATTGAAGGCTAATCTCACCACAGCCATCTCTGGAGAGGGGAGTGGAAAAGGGGAAAAAGGGGGGCAAAAGAGATGACCTAAAATTGCATCTATGTATAAACCACAAAGTACAAGAGAGGGAGAGAAAGAGCAGGGAGAGCTTCCAACCACTGCATAGTATGGGCATGCAATCGATTCCAAATGAGTAAATATTAACTCATTTTTTTGCTATGAAATAACATTTGTCTTGGCCATGTGCAGATATATTGTAAAAGCAGCTCTTAGGATCTAAATGAGACCGCTATGTGCTCTCTATATCCAATTATGAAGCATTTTTAGTCTCCGCAAACGAGGAAGTAAGGCTGGTGTGCTGGTAGCATGCTATTATCGATGGCAAAACTCCTCTCTGGCCTCTGAAAGTTATAAAAAGCGCATATTCATCGCAGGGAATACTTACAAAGCTAGGAATGTTTTTGGACCGCTACAAACTATTTACAATAAACTTGGTCTAGTTTTTGTACATTTACATAACAAAATAAGGTACAGTGCCTTTAGCTTAAAGAGTTACAGGTTCTGCTAATGCAACTTTTTGAGCTTTTGGCCATTATAAAGCCTCATTATACATGTGTTTTTGTTTCATTAGCCTATATAAAACTGTATTCTCTGGCACTGCGTTTCTGAGACCTAAAATGCAAAGTTCCATGAAACCCCGCCAAAAGACTGGATTTTTTAATATTTATTTATATGACAGATGCCAATGTGAGAACTCATTTAACTGCAAACCAACTGCCAAATCTGTTTTTTTGTGCACAAAGTTTTCGCCTGCACTGCTTCTGCGCTGATTCTTGTGTTGGTTCAGCGTTAGTCAGTGTAAAAATGCCTAATAACTAGCAAGAAAAAGATTCAACTCTTTTCAAAAATGAAATCCGGTTCCATTCATTCACATTAACATTCACTACAAAGAGCCTCGCATCCACTTCAGAAGCACTGACCAATCAAGCTTCTGTATCCCGTTTACTCTTATTTAGGAATTGAAAACAGTGTAGAGCTTTAGATTTATAGAAGTTGTCGTTTCAAACAGTATATGGAAGCATACAATTCTTCATTTTTTGTGTACATGTTCTTGGTTTTATCTTCCTCCACGTTCTTTATTTGCATCATTACTGCATTTATCAGAAAGGTCCTTTTTACAGTTATAAATATTTAAAGGTGGGAAATCAATATTGTAGGCATGTCTGAAGAAGGGCTTGACCCTGAAATCTCAAATTGTGGTGCTATAAAAAAAAAAAAAGAAAAAAAAGGGAGCTCCAAAAGAACTGTGGTGTGGATCTAGCAGTGTCTTTTCTACAATTTTGGTTTTTGGACCTTGCTTAACTTTTTCCGGATGTCTCTGTCTATGTCTACACGGGGAAATCAGTATTGTTCTGGAGGCTAGGGCCGATATTTGGACTTTTTAGGATGTTTTTTAGGATTTGGACTTTAAACAATTGTTAACATATTGGCCATGAAAAAAAACAACAATAAAACATATCAATCCATCTCTAGCAACAACTGTATTTCAGAATGATGAAAAGTAGGACTGTTGCCATAGTGATTAACAATGGCAAACAAAATATCACAACTTTAAACAATTTTTTTAAAGGATTTGGACAATTGGTATCTGCATCGGCCATCAAAAAAAACAAAACAAAACAAAAATAAACCCATATTGGTCGATCTCTAGCAACAACTGCATTTCAGAATGAAGAAAAGTAGGACCGTTGCCATAGTGATTAACAATTTAAAAATCTTTAAATGGGGAAAAGTCTTCAAAATGTTGCATATAACAGGAAGATGGAATACATGAAAAGGTTTTATATATACTAATGTTGCTTAGATTCCTTTAATTAAAACAGATATAAAACAAAGCCCAGTGAAATACAGCCTGAGAAACTCCAAACAGGGAACTCCCAACAGCACCAATAAGACTTTTAATATAAACTTTTATAGTCTTGTCTCTGCATTATTTGAGTGTACAAAGCCAAAGCCTCTGATTTATACAGTGTCACCATGACCAGCCATTCCTTTAGCCGACTGCACATAATCTCTCATTCAATTAGTCAGTCTGCTGGAGCAGCTCTGGTCTGTCTGCTGTGGAGGAGCACATGAAAATCTATTTAAGGCCAATGTAGTGAACCAGACCAATGGAGACACATCCCTCACACTGGATTACATTTATATTAATAGGACTGGGCTTTGGATGGTGCCCAGTAATGTAAGCATGTATTCAACAATGTTTAAAATATCAACTTGTGTGCGTCACTTCATTGGTACATTGTGATATATGGACAAACGCCAGAAATAAGAACATGAAGAAGGATTTCCAACTACAAACGTTATTTCTTTTTGTTACTGATTTGGGTTTTTAAGGTCCTATTATTGGTATAGAACTGTTACAGCTTATTTTTACACATGTATTGATCCACCTCATCTTGTTCTCAACTTCTCAGGAACAAGGGAAGACTCCAGTACAAATCAGTCCCAAATCATTTTTTGAACAGCAGCATGTATTGATTTTTACAGTATAAAAACCCAATTGAAGACTCACTTAACCTTGGTCGTTTTTAGTATCAAACTGTTGCAAAAGGACAACAGGATAGCACCCACTTGAAGTTTGCCAACTAATTTAGACTCTTTTCAAAGGCCCTGCAATAGAGTACACGGTGTTTCATATTTTAAGGCAGTGAAAGAGTAAATTCATTTTATACCTCCATTTAAACATGTTTATATGACTATTTGCTTACTTGGACTGCTGCTAACTACTAACTTAACTAACGACAATGTTACCATCTTGCATAGAGCTTTTCATCAAATTATGCCACAGTATCTGAAAATACAGGTGAATATATTGCACTTTTGAAACTATTAAACAAATGCAATCAAGTATTATAACTCATAACTAAAGCAGTACTTGGGTATTTCCTCAAAAGCTGAAGAGTGAAGTGAAAAGTTAGATGTATCATACAAGACCCTGAGGTGCTCCTTACCTCCCCAACTCCCCAATGAAAAGATTTTAAATTTTCAGTGTAGAGTCATGTTTAATTCATTAGTCTCAGTCCCTCAGAACTGCTTTGCCCTAACCACCACTACAGTCTCCCTGCATCTTTAAAATGCTGAGTCACACAGTGTTGGAAAGCTTCTTTTAAACTTTTTCTCAATAAAGAAAAGTGGAGTTGAAGTGGTTGTAAACAAGATATGCAATTTCAATTAATGGAGTTTTGGGCATTGCGAAGAATTATTATGCCCAGGAGAGAGAGGATTATTTCATTTTTGAATAATTTTACAGCTGTCAAGGTTGTCTCTCCAAGAACAATGCGTTCCTTCAAGTTCTTTATCATTTTGACAACCCAATTACATCCGGATACACAAGACTGTTCAGCAGAAATGGAAGAAACGTTGCCTGTTACGTCAACAGAACTCCACTTTTCTTTGCTCACCAAGTACCACTTCAAAAATACAATCTCGGCTAAAATGTTCTTACTCAGAGAAACACTGACGTCAGCTAAAAGGGTAAACATTGTCAGAACTTTACCAGAACAGAACTAGATCTGAACCAGGACCAAACCGGGACGACACACGTAAAGACACAAATATAAGAACTCAATTAATTCATATTCTGCAGTGATATCATACTGGGGGTGCTCTACATGTATCTCTTTGGTGGAATGTTAGCAGTTACTAAGGTGCACACATTAGCAAACACTGTCAAAAGAGTTTTAAGATTTAAAACTCAAGAAAAAACTCGCCTACCTATTCATGGTGGCATTTCATCTCAACAAGCAGTACATTTTCATTAACGGTGTCTTTACTTTTTAAAAATAGCAACGGAACATTTTAGCTTGACCTGGAATCGGATTTTTTAAAATAATCACAAGCAAGTTTATGAGTGTGGGTGTACTTGGCAAGGGTAGTTGAGGTGAAAACAGATTTTTTTTCAATACAGCATCGCTCAAACACGCATTAATCACTCAAAATACAACTCTTGAGTAAGCTAATGATGCTGACGGTAAGCGATTATAACCTTTTAGACAGAATTTCTTTGGATTTTTTGTGAAAAAATGAACATGAAACAGCTATTAAATCATTATTTTTCAATTGAGAAACCATGTCCTGCTGTGTTATACTGTCCATTGTGTCACTGAAATCCTCCATAAGATGACCGTAGGAGCATTTATTAACATCTTGATCGCCCACGGAGGCTCCACGACTCTCCCTATCTCTCAAACGGTGTCAGAATATCCAAACATCCTTTAGGTCTCATAAACAACTTTCCCTCCTCTGCTCCTCTACTCTGAGTCTTGAGTAGATCCAGACTTGGCTGTCAGGATATCCGTAGGAGCAGTGACACGCGGGTTCATAGTTCAAGGGTCGGGGCGGAGAGGAGTGTTTGGGGAAGCTTACAGGGGTCACTACGGGCCCCGACATTTCGCCATGTGCCCCTTCAGAATCCATCCATCTCAAAAGTTTCACAAGACTTGCTAAACACCGGATACTGGTCAAAGGGGATGCACTGGTGTATTATTTAAGCGTCGTCTTCTTATGACCTGATGTAGCTGGATTCATATGAGGGCGAAAGTGTGAAAAACGAGGGCAAAATGGCGTTGTATATACGGAGAGCGCTTTGTGGCGTAGAGACCCTGGTGTCAGAGAGCATCCGGGTGAAGTGAAAGCCAAGTTGGACCTCTGCTGATGCATTTTGACCTCCTGCAACTATAGACAAAATCTCCCTGGAAAGATTAACGACCATAACTATGAGTATTATTGTTTAAATGAGGAAAACGGTTTATAAAAGAGTGAATGCAAAAGGTATTTCCGCTACTAGGCAGAAGCTTTGAGTGAAGAAAGTCTTGTCTCCTAATAGGCTGCATTTATTTACATATTAATAAACTGTTTGAAAGAAGTAGCATATACTTAACGTTAAATAGTGAACTACCGGTAAGTCGTTTTTTCCATGGGGAGTTGGTCACCTGCTTGTTTCATGAAAATGTTCCTTTGCTTTCAGTGTTCTAGAGTAAGACGTTAACTTATATTAACTTTTCAAGTACAGGCGCTGTCTACCTTTCATTTATTAAATTACAGGCATCGTCACTGGCAGAAAATACTTTTGTTGGTTTGGTGGAGTAACCTGCTTGTATCCATGGAGACTGCAAAGTTATAGGGGTTTCTGTAGAATATTTCAAGCTTATCGCCATGGAGAAAAGAAGGATTCTGATCTTTCACCTGAAAAAGTACACATTGCCCCTTTAATATGTTTAAAAAATGTACCTTAACAAACATGTATGTAAATGAATCATGAAGTCAAATTTTATATAGAGTACAAATGAAATACTATAATTCTTCTGAAAAAGTAAGCAAAAATGTACAACAAAAATGTAAAATTACTTGACTGGTGATGAAAATATTGATGTATGAACCTACTTTTTTGTTTTGTACCAAGTTACACCAAGTTCTCTTAGCTTGTAATTCAAGCTGGACATTGTCAATATCAAGTGGGAATAGATGGTTCGTGCCAGCTCTTGAGAGATCTTTCAAAACATACACCATTGTGATCGCCAGTCTTAAGAGCAGCGGGCCTGGAAAAGTGGTTTTGGCATGGATCTTTAAAACAACCGTGCATTTTGATGAATGGTAAACCGTCTTTCTTCTGCATGAATAGAAAGATTAAATACAAATCATTGTTGTTGGGAGTAATCACAGACTATTAGTGTTGGTGCCCGGAGCCATGAGCCTTGGATTGTGCGGAGTGAGTGTTTGGGAGAGACTATATATTTGCACACATACTGTAGACTGATTGGTTAAATAGGCTGTAATTTGGCGAGGCTGTACTGGCGCCCGGTCGACACTTAAGAGTTCGTTGGCCCACCGCAATGTCACTCATTGTTCCAGTGTTTAGCTTTCGGCTCCTACTTCCTGCAGCATATAAGACAAACATAGATTATTAACATGTGAAAGATGGTGCGAATGTGGTGTACACAGGGGAGAGGGAGGAGAAGAGAGAGGGAATGAGGGGGGGTAGAATAGAGAGGGGGTAGAGAGAGAGAAGAAGGGAGAAACATGAGAAAAGAAAGGAAATAGAGAGAAGCAAGAATGGAGAGAAGGCAGGGGGAGAAGAGAGAGAGGAGAGAAGAGATAGAAGGGAGATAAAGGAAGAGAAATAGATCAGAAGAATAGAGACGGGGGGAAAGAGAGGGAAGGGGGGGTCAGAGAGAGAGCAGGGTGGGAAGGAAAGACCAAAGAGACAGAGGAGAGATAGAGAAGAGAGAAAAAGTAGAAGAAAGAGGGGTGATGGGTAGATAAAGAAAGAGAGGGGAGAAGAAGGGAGACATGAAACATGGGAAAAGAAAGGAGAAGGGAAAACAGAAAGAAGCAAGAATTGAGAGAAGGTGGGAGGAGAAGAGAGAGGGGTAATAGGTAGAGAGGGGAGAGAAAAAGGAGAGGATGCAAGAAAGGAAAGAGTAGAAAAAGAGGAGAAAGGGAGACGAGAAGGGGAAGGCAGAGAGACGGGAGATAAGATAAGAGAGGAGAGAGTCAAGAGGGGATAGGGATAGGGGAGAAGGGATATTAGAGAGAGCATATATATCGGGAGGGGAGAGACAAAAAAGCGAGAGCGATAATGGAGAGAAGGAAAATAGAGAGAGCGAAAATAGAGGAGAGATGGAAGAGAGAAAAGAGAAAGAGAGGAGCACGAACAGAGAGCACGAAGAGAGAGACGGAGGGGAAAAGACAAGAGAGAGGAGAGAGGGGAAAAGAGAAAGAGAAAAGAATGGAGAGAAAGGAGGAAAAAGAGGTGACAGAGGGGCCCCCTTGTGTGTCAGCAGCCATCGTGTAATCAGCCCGAATCAGAGCCAGAGTAAACTTCAGATCGGACGTCTTTACACACCTCATTAAGACGCTCTCAACACAACCTACAACCAAGAGTCATCCATTCACCTACAGGCTAAACACACACAGGGACTACACACACATACACCAGAACACATGTGTGCTTATGGTGATGCGTGCATGAGTACTGCATAAGGTAGAGGTTTTTAATATTAAGTAAATATTACATAAATAAATATACTACTGGGTTTCAATGGTAAATCTGATTTTACGCCAGATAACTTTACTTTGCAATCCTCTGTTTTCTCCAGACTGACTATTAGCTTGTGAACTCCAATGGCTGCATCACAAAACAATGTAGCAGTTAATGTATAGACTTTTTGACTGACAGACAATAGTGTCAATTTGATCCTGATTGTTTTTTGCACTAACCCAACATTTAACTTGATTGTCCAGATTATTATTATTATAGCAAACTGCAAGACTCATCCATAAGAAACAATGTGCTCGGACAGAAATGCGTTATAGCCAACTTTAATAACTATAAAAACTTACAACATTATATATGCTGGACATCCTCTCTATGAATAATTCATTTGAATATAGAGTTTCGGTTTTATAATAATAAAAAGAGAAAACCAAGTAGAGCTGAGAACATGTCTGTTCAGAGGGGACAAGCCCAAAACACTGGCACAGGAATATATTAACATAAAATACATGGGGATCATATATTGGTTATTTACCTCTGTGACACTGGGAAAACTACTCATCAAAGCAAATCTGCATTCTAGTCTGCAGTGGAGTGCAAATATGGCGTTGAGTTTATTGAATTTATCAGATGCCCTTCCTGAACTAGTTAAAGTTCATGCATATACTCAGAACAAGGATTTAAAGACTGAGAATGCTTTGGGAATTTTATCCATTTTCTTATTTCTTTGTTGGAATATTGTATTTTATTGCATTTTTTTACTTATACATAAACTTCAGTGATTGTGTTGTGATATTGAGACTGGGACAATGGTTTGTGTTCCTTTGTGGCTTTTGCTTTTTGGAAACTTGAAACGCTGAACACAAATATATTTTTTCATGGTATGATTATAATACTCTGTGGGCCACTGCGACACCATTACAGCCAACTAGAGGTTTCCATTTCTTGCATTTGGGCCAATGACAAGCCACATTATTTCAAACTCCAAATTAGCCCTGGATCAGAAACTTCAAACTTCGCCTTTCCGCTAAACCAACTCTGACATTGGTACAAGCTGACCGGGGCACACAATGACGGACTGACCGCTGGCGAAATCTTTACAAGCCAAACTCGGAGCTGTAGACGCCATTTTAAACAACCCTACAACCCCACAAGCCTGGCTACATTTTTGAGGTCTGGTCCTGAAGACAGCTCGTAATGCATTTTGGGGCCTCAAATAATATATGTGCCAGTCCAAAAGCAACAGTCCGCGCAGGAACAGAGCCACAATAAGACGCTGTGGTCGGAGTGGGAGATGCCAGGGTTAAGGCCACAGACTGGGCTTTATAATTAGTGCCTTAGTACAGCAATGATTGACAAGGTGAGGTCAGGCAGATTGCTGGTTAAGCTGGTAATCATCGTGTTGTAAATTAGCACTTTTACACATAGATTTATTTAAACAGGGATCACTGGAAATAAGTGAGGTGAAGACTGAGGGTTCACTGATCAATGGGTACATGTGCATGTGGATTTTAGCTTGGATTTATTTTATTTTGTTTTGCAGTGGTACAAATGGGACAGAGGTAACGTAAAGTTGTGAAAGGAAAATTTGGTTTGATTATCTCTTTTGATTAGGTTTTAGAAAATAATCAGAAGATATTTATATGTGTGTTTTATATATATATAGTACTATAACATATGGACCTAGCGTAATTCAGCCTGGAAGACCTAACTGCGCTCCCATTTACCTGCTCCTCAGCCTTCATCACCTCCTCCTAGTACTACTTCTTACTGCTCACTGCACCTTCTCTTTGTCCAACCAGCACCAGGACTTCCCTAATTAACCCCCCACTGCAGATGCATGGCCACGTTAGTTTGTGCCGCACCGAACTAGCAGCCCCTCGGCTCCAGGCACTCCAGGCAAAGCAATAACGAGACAGCTAGGTGGTGGACCCTCCATAAGATAAGTTCCAGTTGCGAAAAGCGTGCACAATATATACAGTAGGAGAACATAATGGATTCAATGCCCCAACCAACAGGCTAGGTTTTATATTGTAGACGGCATTAATGTTACAGCAAGGATGACCTCACTACCCCATGTACATCTCCTCCTCCATCTTGTCTGCCTCTTCTTGTGTTAATTCATGACACAAGCGCTCCCTCCTTTTTTCTCATGCATCTAAAGCCATCTTCACAAAATATCCTCCTGCTATTGAATCTTAAACCCCCTTAAAACAAGCATACATCACATACTCTGCACTTGGCAATCTTTAACCTGTCATTGCGCATCTCATATTAGTGTCCATCCCTGGCGTTTTGCTGTTTGCTGATGCAGATGAATGGGGCGAAGTAAACAACAGCTAAAAAACCTCTCAGGATAGAAGCACTTTTGATATACACTTTCTACGGGCTCATGAATATTATGCTCTTATCCAGCAACCTCCACTGAATATATTGACTTTTCAGCAAGACACGTTAGGGGACATTTAAAAGTACAATAGCAGGCTACAATGCCAAGTAATACCATTAAGCTGTCAAACTGAATTTAAATATTGATCAGATAATATACTTGCATCTATTAGATCCCATTTGTAATTTGCACGTCTAAGTGGGAGGACAGATAAGGTTACATTTAAAACTTTGCTGCTATTGTGAAGTGGATGAGTTATAGGCACGAAGAGGGGTTTTGAGTCAGTATGACAGTAGCTGTAGATGTTTGCGTCAGAGCATCTCCAACACTGCAGTTCATCAGGAGTGTTCCCATATGTGGTAAATGGTAAAGGACACTATATAAAAATATAGTGCTTTTCCACCTTCAGGGCAAGGCAAGTTTATTTGTACAGCACAATTCGTACACAGAGTAATTCAAAGTGCTTTACAGAATAACAAAGACATTAAAATCACAATACAGCAAATCAAAAAATAAATAATTATCATAAAATTAACATTAAAAGAGAAGAGTGCAGAATAAAAACCTTTCAGTCACATGCACAGCTAAACAGAACTGTTTTAATCCTAATTTAAAAATTGTAAAAATAGAGGCCTGTCTCACATCTTCTGAAAGATTGTTCCAGGTTTTAGCTGCAAAAAACTGAAACTCTGATTCTCCATGTTTAGTCCTGACTCTGGGCACCAGCAGGAGGCCTGTCCCTGAAGTCCCCAGCGTGAGAGACGGTTCATATGACACTAACATGTCAGAGATGTACTTTGGTGTTAGGCCATGGAGAGACCTGTACACAAGCAGAGCTGCTTTAAAGTCTACAGCTGTCTGAACTCTCGATTGGAGAGGCCAGTGAGCAGGCCGTTACAATTAGGCACTCAAAGCGCTTAACATCAAGAATCACTCACCCACTCACACACACATTCATACATCAATGTACGCACACACACTAGGGTGGACATGGGTAAAGCGTCTTGCCCAAGGACATAATGATAGCTTTCATCTGTGGTCGCTTGAACCTTACTGCCAACTCATGGGTCAGTGGGTTTGACTGCTCAACCAATGAACCAGTGAAGTAGTTTAAATAAAGCAAAACCATTAATTGTGATATTGTTATTGACAGTAAGGTTATAAAGAAAGGTGTACCAGAGTTTTCCATCTTTTGAGGCTGCTCTATCACTACTGTAATATCTTAAGTAAGTACAAAATGCTCAGTTTGGATAACTTAATTTTGTATTCAAATCTAAGAAACCTATTCAAAATTGTTAATAGTGCAGCTCCACCCCCATTGAAAAAATGTACTAAACTTCTGAACAAAGTACTCGATCCACTCGGTTCTCTGTGAACCCGAATTGCATAGTTCTAAAAAAATCCTCGGCCTTGGCGCAGTCTGCCTTTTCTTTTCAAACCATCAGTAGAATCAGCTTCCAGACAGACTGAAGTTGTCTGTGGATTTGAATAATTTTACTAGAAATTTGAAAAAGCACATTTTAGATAATCAAGTGCATCAACATCAGTCTAGTTAATTTGTAGTGTTCTGCATTTGCTGTAAAAACTTGCACATAATGATTTTTAATATCTGTATGAACTGTAACATGATGTATTAGACATGGTGACATTTTATTGTATTTTATTGCTAATGTTAATGATGTTGTTCATGAAATATGAATTTTTAACATGTGTTCATGTGCCAAGGGAGTGCAGATGGAAAGTAGCAGTAGCTAAATCTGGTGGAAATCATCTTTTCATTAATTTGTACATGGTCCCTGATAAATAAAGAAAGACAGATAAAGGGAAATGATCATATTGTTGATATCATGGCGTTTGTCTCATAGTCACTGTTACAGCTTCAGACAGTGTTTTTATAAGATTAAACTCAATGTGGACTGGGTGATTTTATCAAACTTTGGTGGCCCTAAGAGAACCAATTAAATTTTAGTATGCAGTCATTTAGAATAATTATTATGCCAACTACCAAAACAAATCGTATCCACACAGACACCCTCAGTTATGTGCCCTTAACACATTTAAAGGCCCCACATCAACCAATCAGGCCCAGCGAGGCGTCTCGGAGTCTACCTCCTGCGACCGCTTTATTACTCTGATTATCACCATTATAATGTAACGGCCTTATGGAGCAGGGAGGCTGTGAATTCTCTTAGCTAGAACCTTAGGGGCCGTAAAAGAATGTTCACAAAATAATTAAGTGTGAAATAATTATGATTGCATGCACGACAAAACAGTGCACATAAAAGTGAAAATGGATACTTAAAGGTACAGTATGTGTACTTTCTGTACCTGCATGACTCCATGGAAATAGAAAGTTAAAAGCATACTTCAGAACATTCTCCATGTCATACTGTGGAAGATTATAGCAAAAGGAACAAAATGTCTATGGAAACAAGCATAAAAAGACACTCCTCGAGGCCAGAGAGACAAGTTTGTGGAGATACAAGCCCGCTCACAGTGTAGATGCATGTTTTTCTGTTTTCAGTGCAATAAAAACAGCTTTCATTCATAGTCTATTTTTGGCAAAAGATTACATACTGTGGCTTTAAAGAAACAATGGTCTAGGTTAAGTATATATTTGGCCACTCCACTGACATCTGATTGAAACATGTTTTTTTCATTTATATAGTTTGATAGGATTGTAAGACAATAAGTATGAAATGGAGATCGTCAAATTATCAGAGCAGTGCATAAATTCTGCAAGTAATCCCCTTGGCCATAGTCCTGGACTCTAATACAGTTTAGGGTAGTAAAATCTTGCACATATTATTGTTTTATACTGTACAAGTTACTTTTTGAGAGTAAATTTGTCTTGCATAATCAAGGCAATACACATTTGATATAGACTTGTGGGTTGTACCTGCATCGGGATCCTGGTTGAAGCGCGAGTAGCGGCTCTGGTCCATTTTAGGGACACATCTCTCTATGGACACCCAGGTGAAGGTCTCAGGGCACAAGAGGTCTGAAGGCCGGTACTGCCCCTGAACACACAAAAAACAGAAACAAGGATATTAGAAAAATCAGACAAAACTACAACAGAGGGAAATATATAGCTAATTTGGGCAACAGTTTTTTCACTGACAATATAATAAAAGATGTTTAATTTAATCAGTCTTTCGTCAGGTAATTTGGGTGTTTTAAGGGTTTGAGCTTCCTATTTATTCATGGTTTTCAGGCATAAGGATTCCTTCCTGAATTGAAGGATTTGGCATGGGTTTGTTATAGTAATAATGCAATTAAAATCATGGTCCTCACAAAATCTGTAAAATGAGGAAGGAATTGTTTGTCTGAGACCCATGAATAGGTGCCATTTTGAGGACTTTTCACCATTCAAAAGAGTATTTTGTTTTCAATTTTCAATTGCTATGACGACAGGGACAATATTTCATCACTCTGAAACCCAAGGATAGAAAAACACACAATCCAATTCACACATGGTTTCAATCTTTGTAAAGTTAGTCAATAAAGTTAAATTTGTGTAATAACAAATCCAGTATTTTTCTGATTTTCTATTTTTAAATAGCAGTGGTGTGGTACACAACTGTTCAAAATGATGCCTGCAGCTGTAAACAGTTAGCGGTAGCATGCTACTAGTGACCTATGCGCAACTGGGGTTAAGTCCACTTCTCTCTCTGTTTAAGTTCTTTGTTTGAATATAGATTAGATAAATTGGCTTCCAGCCACTAAAATGAATAGAAAATGTAAACACTCTTGCACAGTGTACCAACCCCTTGTACAATGCCTCGAGTTTGACCCAACATTTCGCATGCAGAGCAAACCAAGCTGTACCAAAACATCTGCAAATGAGAAAGGTCTGGTAGTAGAAAGGGACAGAACTGCATTATCTACGACTGTGCTCTATCACCCGCTCTAAACAAACACTCTGTCGGTGGCTTAATAAACAAAAAGGCGCCTGCTATGGGCCTGCTGCAAAGTTTCAACACACAATAATATTTGGATTGTTCATGACATTAAACTACGGGATGAGAGATCAATTCACAAACAAGCCCGGGTCAAAAGTGCTGTGTGATAACACAAAGACTATAAGTATTTTTGAGAACACAGCTATAAGTGTAGGGCCCACACATGGACTGGAACTGGGTCACAGTTCAGGATTAACTGATTTGTCCAAAGAACTTTTTCCTTCAGTATTACTCTTATAAAACAATGGAGGAAAAGGGATCTTAGTAAAAAGTATTTTGGGTTCAGAAAATGCAAATTGTTAGTTGCACTAGTTAGTTAATGCACACGGTGGGTGAGAGTGTTTAGCCTTCTCGCTTCAGACAAAGAAGGTTCCGGGTTCGACTCCTGGGTCGCCTGGGGCTGTCATATGGAGTTTGCATGTTAAACTAAGGTAATCCGACTAGCTCAAAATCTGGAGGTGGGTCCCCGGGTGCTGCACTACAACGCATGCTACTGTTGACAGGCTGCCCCAGCAGCAATGAAGGACGGGTCAAATGCAGAGGACCACTGGGACAATAAAGTGTACCTTAACACTAAACATTTAACACTGTATTAGTGTTCTCCAGTCACACCAAAACTGTTGATTTTTGGCAAATTGTGGTGAACAAAGGTACTAGGTATACAAATGTTTATTATAATGAATTAGCTAACAAAAAAGTAAACAATAAAGCAATCTAATTTTCACCCAGTTACTTTCTGTGTTATCTTGCTAACAAACAAAATGACCAGGATCTATCATCTGCCAATACCATTATGGAAAATATTCTCCCTGTTTTTAGATATAGTTAGAGGACACCTTTCAAATGAACTCACAAGCTCCTAAAAAATGTATTTAAAATGGAGACTATAGAACTCCCTCCATGCATGACGGAAAATTGGCTGCACAAATCGTTGGAGGGGAAGAGGAAATCCATGGAGAATCGGAGGATAGTGACATGTTCTGAGTGCTGCTGCTAACAGATATGAGAGGCAGGAATGTCGTGCATGCGTCTGAGAGCGTTTGGATCCAGAGGAGGGACGTCTCGACAAACCTCTGCCCCCTCTGACTGTCAGCGCACTGGGATTCACACTCTCACACTCCGCCTCACCTGTATGGGCTCCTTCAACACTGCAGCAAGTCTGAGCTGTGTGTATATGCAGCGCACACCTGTTCAAAAGGTAAACTAAAGGTGAAAACTGGACTTTTCATACGGCTTCCTGGCAATGTACCTCCTTATATTGTGGCAGAGTGGTGCAAATGATGGAGCAGTTTTTAATCTCCTGGGAAAGAATAGGTGAAGTTGTAAGAGCATTGATGAATGAATTGAATTAAATCAGCGTAATTCCTCAGTCTTTTCTTGTAAAGCGTTTGTTTCTTGTCTCTAAATTTAAAATTTAATCAATCAATTAAAAGCAGCAACATGGTCAGTATTTTGGTACGTTGGTACACAGTGGAGGATTTCATGTATTACCTCTTGACATCACAAAGTGGAAAAGAGTGTTTACTCCAGGTATGTTTATGATGAGGAAACAACATTATAACATAGATAATAAACTAACATAATATGAGTCCTTTAAAGCAAAAATAATATTGAAAATCGAAAATCGTCCATATCGCCCAGCCCTAATTTGCACTCTTACAGTTTCATCTTTTGCCAGACTGCTATGCCTGATGTGGGGAGACTAAAGTTACTAGAGAAGCCAGAAAATCATATGTTTTGGCCTTTGAGTCTTCTTTGTGGATTCTTAATTTTGCATCTAAAATCCACAATGACACATCCAGACTTCGAGTGTGCAGGTTTAAACACACAGTGAGCAGAAAACCCCAGCTCATGGCACATTTCCTCAATCCTCAGCCTGAAAAGAATAAAAGGCGCATGAGAAAAATGAAGATTACAAAGGTAGGTAGTTGTTAGCGGTCTGGGGTCTGGACAGAGGAGGCAGAGGATACACGCTTTAGTGAAAGTGAGAATGGAGCGTCCCGATGTCTGCTGACTTCTATACTTTAGACTATACTTTATTCACTCGGCTCAGGTTGGTTTCAATTCACTGAACTTTCTCCACTTCCACAATGCACTTCTTGTGTTTTGTGGGTTCCTGACTTAGCTCACTTATAATTCTGCTACTGTCAATGAAATACTTTGAATCAGCAGTAATGAAGGAAAGACGTATTTCAAACAAAGAACAGATGGGATAAAGTAAGAGCATATAGTGATGTATATGCTATAGATTCCTTGTCAAATGTAATGAACTGATTCTACATTCTATGAGTATGTAGTATATGACTAAAATGGAGGATGGGTAAAATTGCAGTTGAGACCACCTTTACATATATGAAATTACTTTTTAGTCATTTCCTGAAAATACCATATATTTCAAACATCATTACTGTCCCCTACAGCCTATTTAACATTGTCACATTATCAAATTATAGAATCAGAAATAAACCAATTGTAAATTTAATTGTATGTGATATTTTATGTGCACATTTGGGATGCACCGATCCAATAGTGGTATCAGAAATCAGCGCTTATACTGAAAAATTTGCTGGATCGTATATAGAATTACAAATACCAGTTCAGTCGATATCCTGGTCGGGCCTATAAACTGACTATTTACTGACTATTTACTGATCATAGTTGGCCCTGAAAGTCTCATAATATTTGAATTTTTATTTATACAAAGTTGTTCTATAGTTATTTGAAGGATAAATAACAGCTACATAACACATTTTGCCTCAGTTCTGTCATATTTTTGTTTAGTAAATAAATGCAGTTTTCAGTCTCTGCTCTGGAATCGCCAGATAATTGAAGTATGTGAATCGGTATCGGAACTGAAAAAGATGGATCGGTGCATCCTCAGTGCGAATTATAAAATTATGGACATTAAATATATTTTATAAAGACCCCAAAAGTATCAAGACTATTGATCCAGTCTCGTCTGTTCTAGTAAGCAGACAGCTCCCTTCACCTCCATCAACTCCCTTTGGCCCACCTCAATGTTAAATACTGTTGTGCTACTCATCTGCACCTCATTTTGTACCCTCCCTCTCGCACACCCATAACAGTTTGAACATGTTTTATTCTCTCTCTCCCTCCATCTGTCTCTCTCTCATTCTTTCTCTGTCTTTCTCTCCATTTCACCCTCTCTCCCCCTCTCTATTTCTCTCACTCCCTCTCTCATTCCCCCTCTCTCTCCCTCTCTCTCTGTCAGTCATCGGCACCAGGTCCGTATCGTCCCGAACAGCAGAAGTAAAGGAGACAGGGATGGTGATGGATGTTTGTGTGTGGGAGACTTTGAACAAGAGGAAACAGAGAATAGAGGAAGTCACTAAAAAGACAGGGGATTAATACAAGAAGGAGTGTTTGTAAAGTGCGCTCTTATCTGCTGGCCTGCTACATGACTGAACAAACAAAGCATGTAAAATATGTTTTAAAAAGCAGTGTTGTTATAGTGGAGAAGAGAAGTTTTATTTATTGACTTTCACTTGCTATAAAATATAAGGTGCAAACAAATACATTGCAGTCATCTTGTGATCATTCTGCTTGGGTGAGTGGCATCAACTAGAGGATAAGTAGTCATGCAGGCATCAGATGGTATTGGTGCATTTTCATGTAAAGGTATATAGAAATAAAAGAGCGGTAAAGCTAAAGTGATGGCTGTATCTAAATAGTCATGATAAAAAGTACAACTATACATATATGAAAAGTGAATTGGTGAATTTAATGATATCGGCAAATAGTTTTTTGGGGGGCCACCATAGCAAAAGATTATATATATATATATATATATATATATATATATATATATATATATATATATATATATATATATATATATATATATATATATATATATATATATATATATATATATATATATATACACACACACACTACCAGTCAACAATACCAATTACCAATATTTTTGGGCCGATATGTAGGACCAATTTTCATTATTTTCACCAAATCATGGACCTTAAATTCACTACAAACTCGCCCCAAGCCCTTTTTTGACCATAAACCTTTAAGCTGTGTAGTCATATTATGTGCAGCTCTCTCTTCATATTAAAGTGCTAATATAAAGGTTTGTATTTTCTAGGCAATAGAAAATATCGACCTATGCTGGAGATTTAAGGTAGATAGCTAATATGCTAAAAAGACAAAATATCGGTTGGCTATCTCTAGTAAGATATATAGAATTATGTAGCAAATAAAAAGTGGTAAATAACTTGTATCTAAAACGTATAAAGTAGTAAAGTAATTGAATTGAACGAAAACACTAAATGAGAAGGTATGCCCAAACTTTTGACCGGTAGTGTATATATTGACAATGGCTAAAAGACAAAAAAAGGCACATTGGACCATTCATAGTATGTCATTGAACAGTGAACGGGAGCTGGATTACTTGGAATAAAAGGTGTATGACAGAAAAATAGGCTACATGTCATCACTCCACTTTGACCACTATTTTAACACTGAAATATAACGTTTTACCATGCTTGTTGCTTTTTATAATAACAAAAACAAACCTGATTTTTTCATTCATGCCAGTATGAACCACATTAGTGAACAGTGACCACCAGGACAATAAGGCTTTATTGCCCTTATCTCTACAGTGTGAAAAGAAACCGTGGTTATTACCTCGTTTGACTAAAGGCTGTAAACAATGACAGCATCTCCATAATGAGGCTTAAAGATAAACACGTCTCTGTGTGTTTGACAGGAGCTGCAGCCTCACAGATCTATGAGCCCTGCAGGCCACATGTGTCTGCTCCCAGGCCACACAGGAGACGTGCTGCTAACTCCACGTACAGTACTGATCATGCCATTAATGATACTACAAGTGCTCCTAATGTTACTGCTACTACTTGAATACTGTTGTGGCTGTTGTTAAAGCTGCTGCTGCTACTACTATATGGCTATGGGTACTATTTCAAGTACTACATCCAATACATGCCCTGCACATCAATTAGACAATTAAAAGGGGAATGTCACAAGCTCTTAAACTTTAAAAGATTTGACCATGCCTCTGACTCAATCTTCACTTAATAGAAGTTATTATAATATTGTATATAATTATAATATAATAAGAGATAGTTCAATATATCCCTTGGATGATATAACAGGCCATTATTTGGACTTTTTAGCATATCAGCCTTAAATCTCCAGCATCAGCCGATATTTTGTTTTGGTCAATGTGCTGCCTCGAAAATACACACAAAGCTTTATACTAACACTCTAATACAAAGAGATAGCTTCACAAAACATGACTATACAGTTCTCTTATAGTTTTGTGGTAAAAAAAAAGGGCTTGGGCGGAGTTTGTAGTGAATTTATATTACATATTTTGGCAAAAATAATCAAAATCGGCCCTAGATATATTGCCCCTAAAATATTGTCAGAGCTTATATCGGCCATCGGTTGCTTTGTATTCTAAATAATCGGTATCAGCACTGGTCATGAAAAATCCATATCAGTCGATCTCCAAATATAACTATGGATACACATAACTACTGGTACTCAAGGTCTTCATACATATAGCGGCTCACTCCAGCTACATTACTACCTACTCAACCTTCATTCAAAAGTAGTTGTAGTTCTAGTTCCTAGTTCTAAGAATAGATTTATTCTACTACTTAGAAAATTAAACTGATTATACAAATCAAACAATTATTAACAGAACTGAATCTTTAGGTAGAAATTCATCTGTCTCACCACCACATAAAAACAGCACAACAGGGGACAATTTCTTTTTTGAAAATAGACTTTGTTGCCAGTGGTGCTCTATAGCGCCTCCCAAACTACATACAGACAGTCCCTCTCTCCTTTGGCCCACACAGAGTTTCAGATACAGAGAGCAGGTGCCCATCTGTCAAACTCTATTGTAAACTCACTGCACACTGCTCATCTCAAACATATAACTGTCACCCTGTTCTTCACTTTCATTATGTTCTGGCCCTTCTGCTCCGGTCCGGTTTCTCACACAGATATTACAGACAGGAGCGTTGCCCACGGCTTAAACCGGTGATTTATATGAAAAGCAATTCTTCATTCATATTAACTCAGCAGCACAGGAATCCTTGTGAAAACCTACACCTCCAAAGCCTCTTGTCTCTCATGGATCAGAAAGTACAGACTCAGGTATGTGCTGAGCAAAGATGTAATCAGAAGGAATGGCCATAAAAATAGTCTTGGGTTCACTTGAAAATCCAATAAGCGAAATTTTAAGGTGCGTTCACACTTGTTACACACACATCAAAACTAAAATAAACTAGGAGAAAACAAGAACTAAACCTGGAATCAGCCAGAACTAAACCAGAGCTACAAAAGGACCAAGCCTACATAAGGACTTAACTTGGCTGGACAATTAACCAAAGGAAAACGGAAATTGGAATATGAGGTGTCAAATGATGAGTTATAAAATAGGATGGGAACTGACAAATGTTTATGGCTTTTATGAGGGATACAATAGCTTTTATAATGTAATATTTTGTGATTTCTCTGTAGTGTTTTGATTGTGTTGGCTGCTACTTTGGCCAGGTCTCTCTTGTAACAGTTTTGGAATTTCAATGGGACTTCCTGGTTAAATAAAGTAAAATAAAATAAAAATAAATAAATAAGTAACATAGTCTAGGACCAAACCAAGATAAGTATGAAGATACTCTTAGTCATCCAATCTGAAATCCTCAGGACCTCTGTAACAACCATATGAACACTACACTTTTTTCAGATCTTAGACTTGGACAAAAAGGATTTACATTGCGTACATTTTCAACAGGCATCATCCAAAAATTAAAAAAATCATAGTAGGAACCTTTGTTTTTGTTCTTTTGAGGTCTAAATCTATCGAAATCATGATGGAGATACATATCAGAAACTGCAACAACAAGTGACAACAACGTGCCAATAATACAGTACAGCTAACTGCTAATTGCTAACTAATTACAAGAAATATAAGTGTTTGCATGTAAAATGTTAGACATTATCGGTACAGCCACATGTGTAAAGCAGAGGTGTACAAGAGTTGTACATTGAGACCACTTGGCTCCGAAAGATAGGTCATCTGTCCCCGGTCTCCCGCAAATGTTTTAAACTGGGATTGACATAAACATAGTTATTTGTCTGCATATAGTTTACTTAATAAATACATACATTTAAAAAATCAGTTATTATGAGGTGTAAGTCTCAATTTGAGGACTGCATGAACTTGTATGGCAGAGTAATGCACTAACCTTTACCGTTATCATTATTTCAACCTGCATTACTGTTGCTGTTTGTTACAAGATTGTACATATATCATCTTTTATGGACTGTTTTACAATTCTCGGACATCTTTACAAGTCCATAATTCATTTTTGGCAGAAGATATTTTTACCACCTTTCCCCAAGGCGCACAAACAAGCGACCTACATTACAGTAAACAAAGCGGACTAAATATGAGAGGAATGGTTTACACCAGGCATGTCCAAACTGCGGCCCGGGGGCCAAATACGGCCCTCAGACCAATTTTTCTTGGCCCTCAAGCTTCCAGGTGAATTAGCCTGTATTTCTTTAAACAGTACTTTTTACTGTATATTTCTGAAAATCTGCTTTAACAAGCCCTTATCAAATATTTAATGTGTCCCATTGAGGATGTAAGCATGAATAAAGGTCTAGCGGTTCAGTCTAACTTGTAATAATAACACACATTTGAAGTATTCACTGTATTGGCGACCAGTCTATGGCCCTCAGTCGGCCCTCGGCTTTGTCTGTGATTTTATATGCGGCCCTTCATGAAAAACGTTTGGACACCCCTGGTTTACACATTCTATTGTTTACATCACAATCATTCAAAATGTTCAGATTACACTAAAAGTTACAGTAGCTTTTTCTTCTTTCATTTCATGTCTAAATGACAAATCGATGTTAATTTTCACTTTTGAAATTTAGGTATGCAAATTTGAAAGTTGTTTTGACAATCCTTTCATTTATTATAAAATCAAATATTTGAATAATCTAACTACGGATAATATTGTGAGTGCTGATTTGAAGATTTGAATGGGTATATTGTTGCCAAAAGGAACAAACAAGCTCATTATCAGGATACTCTGCAACATCATAACATCTTTGCACTCTCACTGTTTATTAGACTGGCTTAATCCCTAGCCTCTGTATTTCTGAAAACAACTCCAGAATTTAATGTTTTTATTATTACTACCGACCACTGCTGTAAAACACCCCTATAGACTCATATAACTACGTCCAAAATGTCCCAGTACACAACATAACTGAGGGAGCTTACATTTTTTTTCTTTTAACCACAGCTTGCATTGAGAGGAGGTTTTGGAGCTTAGATCAGATGTTGTTTTAAAACCACATTGTAATGTCATGGTTCAAATGGATCGTCTTTCAGAGCTGGTGCAGAGGGCCAGGACGGAGGACTTTTGGGGAGATGTGGGGTGGGTGTCTGTGTCCTAGGTTCGAGCACAGTTTTATAGTGACATGTGTTCCTGATTTCCTGCCTGTATGTCCCGTTGAGTTTTCATCTGCACTACTGGAGTCTGTGCAGTGTCTGTGGAGTGTGTGCAGTCAAAAGTACTACTACCAAGTACTACTCTTGAGCTAATGCCTCTGTCACAATACAAGTACAAATAATGACACTACCACTACTTCTACTACTACTCCTACTAGCACTACTACCACCAACACCACCAACACCACCAGCCTCATCATTTTGGTCTTAAAATGTTCGTAATAACTCATTCGATACTGATATTTTACTGGTATTTTAATTTTGCCGTTTGTCCATAATTCATGATATGAACATTAATAACAGACAAATCAGGCACCTTCTTTTCCCCAAGGTCCACTAGCATTAGCAACAAGGTTGATTGACAGCCCACTTCCTGCTATACCAGCGGTGTGGGCGGGAGGAGGCACTGCCTTCAACACCCTCATTCCAGATTGGTTCTTTGGTTGGTATGATACTCTCAGTTGGAACTTGGTTCCAAATGTGCCCCTGTAACTGCTAGCCTCAATGAGCTTAATTTGACTGGAGCCAAACACTATGGGTGACATCACACTCACTTAGTCCACTTCTTTATACAGTTCTATTGTGTCGACACCAGTATCAGTACAGTTACATATGTGTAAAGCAGAGTTGTACATGAGTGGAATGGTTACCTCCTTCACTAAGAGACCACTCAGCTCCGACGCTGATGTAAGCCTGCATGAGTTCACTGCTATGTGAGACCAGGCTATGTTTGTCTGGTGATGAAGATAAATTATCCAACTATAACTCAAAAAAACAAAGGGGTGCTGTTGTGGAGAATTCAAACATCCTACTGTCCCATTCAAAGCAAAGCAGAGGGGGTTTATATACAAAGGTGTAGCTGGATCTGGACCCACAGTACTCAAGCCATGAAAAGTGTACAAGAAGACAGCCGCAGTTCTGTCTCGTTACCAGTTACATAATTAAAATTCTGCTTGAATAAAGGTTTTGCTTACTCTTCCCATGGTCACAAACGCTATTCTTACTTGAGTACATTTTTTGTACTCAATACTCGACCCACCTCCACCTCTCAAAGAATTTGTGCTGGGAAAAAAATTTAATATTACATTGCTTTAACTTATGGAAGGTTAAAACAACAAGTATTTCATTCATAAGCAGTCAGTTGTTAAATATAATGTAATTTCATAAAAGGGTTAAAAATGCATCAAATTCACAGGTTTCAGCGCCCTGTTTATAGGTGACATTTTTAATATTTTTTACTATTTAAAAGATTGTTTGGAATTGTCTATTGCTATGGCAACAGTATTTATTTTTCATCACACTGAAACCAATAGATAGCTGTTGGTACTGCTACATAAACTACTTTCTGGACCCCACAACACATAAATACTGCACATTCACCAAGAAGCACTTTAGACAGAACACATGGACATCTGACCCGGAGACACAGCCGCGGTCACGTTTGTCCCTGTCTGCAGTATATTATTCAGTGAGTTTAATCTACGACCATCCCAAACTGGAGGGGTGCACAAAGAGGCCTAGTGTGACCCAGACCCAAGCAAACCTAACCCGGTCGACCCAGGTTAGCACCCTGACCCCCGGGGCAGACCAGCCAATGGAGGCCAAACACCAATAAACACAAGTCTGATCCCTACATCTGCAGCCTGTCCCAACAACCAACTCACAATGCACCACTCCCCACCACCTTCCCCTGTCTGTTGAAACACACCCTGCCCAGACGAAAGAAGCGTGAGGGGGGCCCCAAGGGTGCTGAAGGACGGGCGTAAACAGGACGACCCGAACAAACACACATGCGACTGGGCAAATACGACCCACAGCCAAATATGGTCAGTGTGAGTGAAAGACAAGTGTAAACCACAGAGTATTAAAACAGAGGACAATGGGGCCTATGGTGACAAGAGAAGGAGGGTCTGCCAGCACCTTATAAGCAAGTAATATAAAAATAAATACCACATACTAGGCTTTATATTGTTGCTTGTTGTTACTGAAGTAGGATATGAGGCAAATGATGGATGACTGCTATTATTAAGCTAACCTAATTTCCATTGCTAACAACGCATATTCGGTCTTATTATGTTAAAAGAAAAGATGCTAACCTTATAACCCAATAAAGACATCAATTGTGATCTGAATCGTAACTGCAATTCATGTCAAAAACTTGCAATGAGATACTTAGTTCAGCCCTTTCCACAGTTCTGCTTCACGTTGTTTACTAAAAGGTACGCAAAAGTTACAGGCAACGTTTTGGTATCTACACAGAAGCATGTGCGTAGATACCAGCATGCTGTCTTAGCATGTGGAGATTTACACTGATATTTAAAGATTTCAGCCTTAGCCTTTCACCCCACTCCGCACATTACCAGGGTGTGCTGCAAATAAAGACGACTAACTCTCCCCTTTGGGCCCCAGATGACACCCTCCTTTTTACTCCCTCCTCCTCCTACTCTCCTCACTGCGTCACGGCTCCACGGATGACAGGTTAATGAGAAGAAAATATTTTTACAGGATCGCGTTTCGTCGGCGGTCTGAGAGGCAGTGGCAGCACTTTTATGGGCATCCACAGAGCGCACAGACTGGCCACTTTTATCTCTCAATCTGGGTTTATGGGGCTAGCACGACCGATACGCCTGTTCAACTATACAGACCACAGCTAACCCAGTCATATCTGCCAAGTAAGGCCCAAATCTGAGGTCTGAATCTGTTTATAATCCCACCTTAAGCTTCAAGGATCAGAGCTAGAGTTGTGTTTTTATTTAATATAAAAGAGATCTGGAGAAAAATGTGTTTTGATGAAATGAAGTATAGTCACATTAGCAAAGAGATGGTAAAAAAAACAGTTTTTGTTATAAAAGTTGAAGAAAATAATGTACTTTTGTAACTTTTCTATCCCCATGGAAACAAGCAGGTGACGCTGCTAAGCCAAGCTACTGATCAGATCTGTGGAAAAATTCCCCTGGTATTTCTTAACAATAAAAACACCTGTAACAGAATACGTTAACGCCTTACTGTGGAACCTTTGGGACAATGCAACAACATCTCCATGGAGAGAAACGGGGAGGACTCTTCACCAGAAAAGTTACAAAGTGCTAAATTTATGCCCATTTCTATATCATTTGCAAATTTGACAAAACTTAAATGCCAATACTGGTTGGCATTAATGCATAGATTGTATAAATAAAAGGACATAGCTAACCTGCTAGCCGCCGCATTCCAAGAATTGAAAAATTGTCACTCCTCTCGCTGTAGCAGTTGAAGTAAGCCTTGACATTTTGGTCTTAAAGTGTTCATATCAAGATGCTCTACATCATTCTGGTGTTTTTATTTCGCTATTTTGTGCGTGAATCAAGTTATGAACATCAATAACAGACAAATCAGGCGCCTTCTGTCCCTGAGGTCACGTTAGCAACAGGTTTGATTGAAAGGCGTTGCTAAGTGCCCGCTTCCTGCCAAACCACAGGTGCAGAAGGGGCGTTACCTTCAACAGCCGTGCTCTGGATTGGCTCTTTAGTTGCTATGATACTCATGCTCTCACTCACTTAGTCCACTCCTTCATACAGTCTATCGTTTATTGATATTTTAAGGTTGGGTCTGGAAGGGCATCTGGCATAAAAAGTCAAATCAATTTGCAAAACACAACATGACGGTAGCTACAAATTATTTGCAATAGTAGCACTGAAAAGTAAAAGCCATGAAGACGTTGGGATTTATGCATCATACGAAATCAATTCTACAGCATCCATCTACAAAGCAAAGTTAGATGAGCTCTGCCGGTAATGGTTGTGCATGGATTCTCGTTTTAAAGCCTTTCAAAGTGTGATAGCGAGGCCCATTTAAATCTCACATGTATCAAGGTGCTTCTAACCTGACAACTTTCACTTTGAATAACCCTCTCAGTATGAGGCTGTTTGCTTGTACGCACTTATCTGAACACATTTCCTGCACCAAAGACAGTGCGGCGCAGCTGGGGCAGGTTTGAAAATAAATAGTGAGAAGGTAATGGCAATGCAAACACCTCACGCTGGCAGCTAGAGGGCTCTGGATACGCTCAGTCTGACACCCAAATCTAAACTTTCATTTGACCTCTGTACCCCCGCCCCATTTAGTCTGGAGTACACAAACTGAAAGAAGTGAATCTACTGAATAAACTATGTACTTGTACTTCTCTGAGTTTCATTACAATATATAGTTTACTTTTAGTTATCAATAGAAAGTAACAATTTCAGATGCTTTAACTATACTGGGATTGAGGATTAGATTCAAGAAGAGTTGCCTGTTGTATGCTTTTCTTGCTTTAAAATGTTTTCAATTTCAAGTTTATCCTGTACCTCCTCTACTTTTATTTATTCTATGGTAAAAAATAATCTTAACTCAGTAAAATACCAGGTAATACCAAGTATTTATGTATTTCCCTTACTGTGAATACTATTACAATGCCTTTTCAATGCAATTCTATTTTCACTAATATTTTGCAGCACTAATGTTTGCCAAATTTCTGCTTCATCTTCTCCACCTCTGGCTCTGCTCAGCGTGACACCAAAGTCTAAACTCTCATTTTCAGCCTTTTGACCTTCACGCCCAGCTCGCCCCCTCCTCTCTCTCTCTCCATCTCTCCATCTTTCTCTCCTTCCCTCTCTCTAGCATCGCCCGACCCTTTGAACTCTGCTCCTCCGGTACGCCCATCTTGTCAGCACTCCTCCTAGGGGGCGCCGATCTGTGCTCCAATAAGTGGCAGCCTGTTGATGATTTGTTAGAAACACAAGCGGGTCGGGACAGGGGGGATGATGTGGCATGAAAAAAGAGAAAAATTATGAAAAACGTTAGACAAATGTTTCTGCTGAGAGGTGCGCTGTTGGTGGTCTGCATTGGATGAAATCAAACAAGAGCATTTCTGTCTGAAAGATTTGTATTTAAGAGCGGGGGAGGAGAGAGGAGCCGGTTTGGAGGGAAGGGTATTCTCCAACTTATATATTTCACAGAGGGAGTGAAAACACGCCCTGTTGAGTTTGATCTTATTAGGATGGGCACTGCCTTTCTAACTTTGAAAGGAGGATTGGGAAAGAAAAATACTTAAATCAAATAATCCAGATTAAGACTAAAACAGGATCAAATGATAAAAATATATAAAAACAGAATAAATTGTATATTAGTCAAGATAGTTGTCTTAAAATATTGTTTACATGATATATTAAAAGGTGCTATATCTGATTTTACTTTAATGTGAAAAACAGAATTAGAACAGCTTGTTGTAGTCAAAGTTATTCCTCACTTACCTTATGCATTCAGAGCATTCTAATTATTCACCGCAATGTTTTTGTTTTTCTCACAACAATCATAGACCAGTGTAGAATTTTGCCAGCAACAACTAGAGATAGACCCGTATATTGGTATATATATATTTGGACTTTTGAGTGTATCAGCCTTAAATCTCCAGCAGTGGCTGATATTTTCAATTCAATTCAATTCAATTTCTCTTTATTGTCACATGTGCATATACATACAAGATATATAGCACATATGAAATTGCTGTCCTCTCACACCTTTTGTTTGGCCCAACCAGCTGCCTAAATATGCATAAAGAATATATACAAACAACTTGAGTCCAAAGATGGTACTGCAAAAATGTGAATACACTGCTCTCTTATCCAGTTTGTAGTAAAACTAGGTTGTGGATCACTTTCTACTAAAGTCAAATGAGATCGTTTGAAGAAAATGACCAAAATCAGCCCTACATAATTGGTTCAAAAATATCGGCAGAGTTTATCAGCATCATCGGTTTCTCTGGATTCTTAACAATTGGTATTTGCATTGGCCATGAAAAAAACATATCGCTCGATCTCTAACAAGAACTAGCATTCTAACTTCTACTTCTTGATTAGTAAAACAGTACTAATCAGTGAAAGCCTTCATAATTAGATATGGACAGCACGTAGTAGAATTATTTTGACCTCAAGAGCTGCTTATACAATATATCTGGATTGGGGACAAATTTTGCTCAAATACATGGGAAAATATCATCACTACAAGGCCTTTAATGTATTTGTTGTGACGAGGCAACAAAGTGCATTTTATACATTTTGGTGAGATATTGGTCATTATGGATGAAGTAGGTATTTGAATCTATCTATCTGCATTTTGGGCACATGCACAGCTAGAGAAAAGTATTTCGAGTCTGACGTGAAGCAAGAATGGACCGGCAAAACACAGCCAAACCATTCTCAACATTTAGCTCCAGTTTTGCGTTTGATAAAATACAAAATAATTTGATGCAGACAGTGCAGGGGAGCCTGATTTTGTCACAAAGTGCAGCTTTTACATTGTAGTATATGGAGCGGCCTGCCAGTACAGTATACATTCACCAGCTTTCTCAATGATCTTAATCTTAATGGAGTATTGATGTGTATATTATTGGAAAATTGCAGTTGCAGAACATACAGCATCGTCAGAAAAAGAGTACTTTTACCAGTGATATGATTATAATTTGATTAGAGAAAATAAGTAGATTAAAATGAAGAGTTTGGCAGAAGAAGTAGGTCTGTAAACACGTGCATTTAACATGGAAGACTGCAGGGTAACTTAACACTCGCCTATTTAAGCTAAACAGACTTGTGCATCTTGGTGCATCTGAGCATAGCAATGGGACAATTGAGAGAAATGTGATACTGCAACAGCCACTGCACAAATACATATCCACAAACTCTACAGACCCATAACATCATCCCCCTCACCGAACAAAATGTCTGACTCTGTTTAACAACTGGATCAAATCAACCCCAAAGTTTGTGCATTCTTTCCCAATCCATCTTTCATCTGAGCCTGCATGGTGGTGGGGCCATTCCATAGACGGTGAAAGGAGAATGGTAAACAAAAAGCTTATAGAAAAAAAAAAATGGGCTGGGCTAAATGTTGCCTGGACTTGTGCGATTTATGAAGTAAAGCCCACAATTGTTGGGTTTTACTGTTACAATACAACTGGAACAATGGGTCTATAGGTCCAACTGTAACTTCATTCTGGAATATAATAGCATGAAAAGAAGACAATGGCCTATGGGTTAGCTGAACAACGCATGAAATGAAAACCAAAAGGCAACTCTGAATAATAAAGCTTTGTTACTTTAAAATATGACATAAATACAAGTACTAAAACAATGAAAACCTGAATAAATGTAAACAATGGTGAGTCGTATAAGTGTTACACACCATTACACTGCTACTATTAAAACTACATAAAAAGTGGACTATATGTAATTAGTGTAACTGACAACACTGTAAACGTCGTCACAAACAGTGTGTAGCTGTCGGCCCCTCCTATGGATAGCTGCACATCACACTAGTGAGTAGTGGATTTTTTTTTTTTCATTTATACCAAAATGACTGCGCAACACTGTCAAATCCTAGACATATCATTGATTAAGAACAAAGTAAGTACAGATCAGCGGGCGTATGCCGGTGGCAGTGAAAAAAGGGATTGATTGGCAATATGGCATCTTGAAAATACGTCATTAAAGATGGTCAAACAAGCACAAATCCCTCCAAAAACAACTCTGAGAGGGTAAATGAGAAGGAGGACCAACTATAACATTGTTAAAAGCTTTGAAAAGTTGATTTTACATAACATGTCTGCTTTAAGTAAACTAAAGAGCATCTATTTAGTTCCACCTGTTTGTTATGCAGGTGCCTCATGCTTTGGTACAATCTCTGCTGATGACCCGCATACACACTTGTAGTAACAGCGAATGTGAGGTAGCACGTACACGGGACAGGTTGAAGGGAGCCCTGAGGCGCAAATAAAATACTTGCACTGCACTGCTGATTGCCCTGAAGGGTCTTCTGCATGTCCCAACCTGAAAAACCATATCTATTATTACATGTTTTTTGACAAAGCAATGATTCAAAAAGATGAGATAGTCAGTTTGCTTATGAAATCAAATGGATAAGTTTGGTTTTCACAAAGGTCCCATTGTGCAGGTGTGCGTAGGTTTGGTACACGCCCGGGGAGGGTGCTTTGTCACGTCTGATTAAAGTCAGAAACAGAAAAGGTGACAGGAGCCTGAGGGACACCGCTAATTAAGTTGTCAAATTTTGAGATTCGAACGGTTTGCTAAATCATAAACAAAATAATTACGCAATGTTTATTGCACACCTTTGGGTCAATCTGGGTCTATACATTTGACCTGAAATACACTATAATCATCGATTTCATGAAGTAAGAAGAGATAACACTTAGGAATCAAGAATATTTGTCTAAGTCACTACAGTACACCGATGGATTCAACATGAAAGCAAGTACCAAGCTTGTATTAGTCTAAAAGACCTAACTATTTTTATTTTAATTAAGTCAACATTTGCTTATGTTCAATGTGCTGTTAATGGGCATCTAAATAAATAAATAAATAATAAACAATAAAGTAGGGACCTATATAACTTTATGGGAGACTCCAAATCCAAACTGTTGAACCTTGAACCAGCCTTGAATGTGGGCCGTTCCATTTTTACAAATAGTAATCTACATTAGACATTTCACTATGTGCTATCCAATTTGCTTTAAGCTTGCATAGCTCCCTTTACTGACACCTGATGGTTTAATCTGATTGAGTCCCTCTGCTCATGTGTAAAAAGGCCGGGCACAGGATGAGCCTCTGCGACACTGTTTGCGGTTTGAAAAGTGGGAGGAGCCGGGATGAAAGCAAGCGGAGGTGCAGCTGCCTCTAAATCGTGCTTTAAAAGTCACTAAAGTACCAAAAGAAAAACGGAATAATCCTTTTCATCTTCCCTCCTTTTCTCATTTGGCACACACTTTGTCACTCCCATTTCTCCCCATCTGTCTCTGTATTCTGCTCTGTTCCTTTGCTCCGTCCTGTTGGAAATTTTAATGGTTTCCTGAGCTCAGAGTGAGACATTCTTTCACAATAATAACAACAGTAAGGACCACTTCATGTGACCCTCTCATTGCTATGGCCAGCGCTGCACCAGGCTGGCTGTTTGTGTCTACGGGGAACACTTGAAAGGCACTTGATTGGTTAGAGACAGGTTGGTGCACAGGGGGGGAATTCAACATAAAGCAGCACTGCAGACTGAACAAATGTACGCAAATATGGCATTAACATAAGAGATTATGTTCTTTTTTTGTTACTATTGCTTTAATAAAGAGGCTGATTGAAACACACTGCTGTAATATTAGATTTAGAATACAAGATATTGACACTTTGCAGTGACATCATGCTGGGGGGGCTGTAGATGTATGTGTGTGGTGGAATGTTCAGCAGTTACCATGGTGACAAAAGGCACTTTTTTTGGTAGTTTTTACTAATGTTAGCAACCATTGTTAAAAAAAAGTTTTGATATTATGTAAAAACTACAGAAAAATACAAAATGGATTTAAACAACACATGTGCAGGAGCCTGTGATCAATACAAGCGTTCATGGTCTCATGTAGATATTTGATTTTCACCAAAAAATGTGAGAGTGACTAACTAAAAAACTGTTGGCTAATGCTAGCTAGCTTCTGACTGTAACTGTATGTGTGAGTGATTTTCTTAAAAGCACAAATCAGCTCAGCTGTTGTAGTCCCAGCTAAGTTTAAGTCTTTATGGTCAGATTGTGTTAAAACAAAGCTCATCTTAAAGTGTAACTTGATAACAGAGCTTCAGACAGAGCAGTGCCTCCAGTTAGCTTCACATCCTCAGGGGAACGTTGATGACAGCTCCAAACTGTCAGAATTGTCAACTTGGGAGGGAACTTTATCTAAGAGTTTCAATTTCACGTTTATAGGCAACATTGTAAGGACATTAGCCATTCAAAAGATGCAATATCTTATTTTGAATTGTCACTTGCTATCGCAATTATGCAATTTTTTCATCACTCTGAAACCCATGGAAAATAACCTGTTTCACGACAATATTTCATAGAAGATAAAAAATAATGGATAATCCAGTGACACTATATTTTACTACCAAGAAGTTTGATCCTCTAAGGATACAATATTTAATACTTTTTAAGATATAAAATATACTATGACGTAAATGACACTGAGGCCCCATTAATCACTAGAGTTTGATCACATTCATTCCATTTCTTTTGAGCTAAAAGCGTAATTTTAGAGGACATTTTTGCTTGATGAGAGAACTTTGCACCTGCAGTTTCACTTGTAACAACTTGATTTCTTATGGACCATAAAATATGAATTTGTGACTCTAGGCTCTTTAACAATTAACATTAAGCACAGAACGACCTGTGAAGTTTCACATGTAGCGACATGACCGTTTATATAGGCCAAATTACACCGCAGCACAGTTTTTAACTGTGGCCCACTCACACAGTTGAGCAACAAACAGGGATAAATCCCACAAATACATATGTTTATTTATTATCGAATCAGCAAGCACAAATCTGAGCTTCTTCTCACTTGGATCAAAAATTCATGACAGTCAATGAATGTCACTCAAAAATAAATTGGGACTGACTGATTAACCATTGACTGACTAAAAGCAAGTGGCAGTGAACGGCTACAGCTAGATAATTATATAAAAAGGCATAGTATTAAAAAGGCCTGTCATGATAACAAATTTTGAAGTGCGATATATAGCTGATAAACAATATTACGGAAACCAAACAATAAAGCAGAATTATTCCCAAAAAAGAATTCTAAATGTACAATTGTTAAAAAATATGAACCAATGAACAAATAAATAAAAATGCAACACTCAAGTAGTAATTTGACATTCCACAGCTCAAATCTCTTTCCCCCACAGAAAATTAACCAAAAATGTACCACTATTACAAAGAAAAGTCCCACTATAAATACTGACCCCATAAATTATTGTGACATCTGTTATGTATTGGACAATAAGCTGAAATAGTATTTATCGTGACAGGCCTATTATTAAAAGACTGTGGCCAGAAGCAACTTTATGCAGACATTTGCACCAATATTTTGTCTTCATCTCAGCATTCAAAAAGTCAAAATGTGAATGTTTAATCTGATTTACAATTAATATCTCTATTCATCATGAAATATTTTTTTTAAAGAAATCTAAACATATCACAATGTAGGACATATTTAAGATATAAGTCTTAAATATGACTAAAATTGACTTTTGTGAGCTTTTAGCCATGTTACAATGTTGTGTTTTATTTCATTCACGCTTCATGTTTGAGTAACCTTTTATTATTAGCTTGAAATGCTCTATTCCACCTTGTGATGTCATGAAGCTGTAGTTTTCTTGTTAACAGCTACCTTTTACCTTTTGTCCAGTCGAGATAGGCAATTCAAGGACTGACATTATCCAAATATGTATGGAGTTTAAAAACACAGTGGAGCGCTTCCTGTATTGCCACATGGTATCACAAAGTGGAACAAGACTGAATGTTTTCTGTTTGAGAGAAGAACTAAATGTGCAGGGTTTGCGTGTTAAACATCTGTGAATGATACAGGTATGTTTTTGAAAAGGAAACAACATTATAACAACAGCGTAACAGAAAACAGCATAATATTGGCCCTTTAAGTTTTTGGTGACTCTTTGTTGCTGTATAATTTAAACGCTTACAGATCCAGTTTTAATCCACAGATCAGAGCCACAGCCAGGGGGGTGACAGGGGGTGACAGGGAGTGACAAGGGGACTGATGGGGTGAAAGGAGCTGAGAGCTGGGGGACAGAGTTCAGAGACCTTTGGGCTCATTTAGCTTCACCTTCTGCTCCTTCTGCACCTCAGCATCAAACTCCGCCAGATCCACAAGACCCAAGCCAAAACAGAGCGGGGCAGATGAGACCACAGCCAAGAGAGGCCGGGGCAGGATGTCACGTCTCGCCCTTCTGCCCCTCTGCCCACCATCCCACCAGCCAAACCACTGCGGCTCTGTGGGACGTCCTGCCTGGAGGACAAAGGACAGGGTCGGACCAGGCCAAAACCCTCTGATCCTGGATGGACTCCAAGTTTTCTGGGGCATTTAAAGATGTTTTGCACACTCAACAAGACTGACCGAGCTCTTAATAGCACTTTAAAAGCACTGGCACATGGGGTGAGTAAGTGGCATGTCAGTAAATTGGATTATAATGAAACAAACCATTTGTTCTCGGGTCAATTTGTGAAATCATATATTTATGGTGAATGTTAATGCAATATATCACCTTTCTAATGCCATCTGAGCCAACAAATCATAAGGCTGTGTAGTAACGTGCAGAGATTTTCATACTGATCTAATTAAAATTTTATACCAGATGGTCTCCCCAATAGATTTCTCTTCATTTTTTCAATACCGGCATCGGCACAAAGGATGGTAAATGGTTATGGTAAATGGTCACATTTTTATTTAGCGCTTTTCCAACTTCAAGGCACTCAAAGCGCTTTACATCAAGGAACCACTCACCCATTTACACACACATACACCAGTGTACACAGACCCTGAGGGCGAGGTGGGTTTAGTGTCTTGCCCAAGGACACACAGCATACATCTGTGGGAGCTGGAATCGCACTGCCAACCTGTGGGTTAGTGGATCTGACGACTCAACCAATGATTTCGGAAGGAGGAATACTCTACCAACTGAACTACTGTCGGCCTAAACTACAGGATAGGGTAAACTACATTTTGAAAATAAAAAAGATTTCAAATATCTCACTTTATGTATGCTGCTGATGTGTTTTAAATTTAGCTTATACATTTAATTCCGTCACTGCCTTACATCATTTTTCAATTATATTTTATTTATGTGACGTGTGTCTGTAGCTTGAATACATTGCATGACAAAAAGTACTTATACAAACACTACTAGCTGCAAAAGATGAATCTAAACAACCTTTAAGAGGCTAAACAGACAATGGGACGTCTCAGGTGGAGGCTCAAGAAAGTCTAATCTTACAACTTCTTTTTAAAAAAAAATCCAGTTTGTCCATAAACAGTATCCAGTCAGCAGAAAACGCCCCACAATGCACCTGGTGTCTGTTACACAAACAATGCACCAGTATTGCTCCTCAGGATAAGAGACTACTGTACGGACAATGGGCTGAAATTCCAGAGAGGAAACTCGTCAAAGCAAATTTTCATTTTGCTAAACACCAACAATTCCAGGCCCATGCAAGCAGAAGGGCTGTCAAATGGACAACAATAAACTATACACATCTTTCATATATATTGTCAGAGATGTCAAACTTCTTCTGAACAGTTAGAGGTTTGATTCTACAATGCTGGGTGAATACAGAGCTGTGAGTTGGCAAAACATCTCAAGAAAGAAAAACATGAATCATTTTTATTTTAATTATGTATTATATCTAAGTTAACAGTCTTTTATGGGTTATGGTTTAATCAAATTGAGATCCAATCGTTTCAAATCGTCAATGATAAACGTAAGACTTTTTAACTAAGAGATCCACAGCCAATCTTCAGTCAGTGAAAGCATGTGGTTTGAAGTTGAGTTCAGAGTTAGTGGAGGAAGAAATTGTTTTCTTTTTTTTTTTTTTGCATGAAATGGCAAAAAAAAAAGTCTCTATGTTGATAAAATAAATAAGATTAATTGAATCAAAAATCAATACAAGAAAAGGAATGTGATTCAGAATAGGCAATATAGACGGTAAATATTCTCTTAATATTTTTGGGATTACTCTGATGATGATATTCAGATATTATGTCTATTCAACAGAAATGTGCTAAAACACGTAAAACTGGTCACAGTGCATTTATTTATTTACTTATTTAATGGCATAAATATTACTATATAACCTTATTTGAAAGTTTACATATAATTATTTCACTTTTAATCAGCTATTTTTGCTGCATTTTTATCATAAACAACATTCCACATTCAAATTAGCAATATTTGGATAATATGCCTACCTCTGATTGTGTTTTTTGTTTGGTTTTTTTTTGGCAATATCAGCCCTACATCAGCAGTCCAACTGCCCATATGTTGTTGTGTACAGGATCAGTCCTGAGCAATGGGGTGCTGAGAGGACTGGTGTCAGAGTGGAGTCCAGCCGAGAGTGTAAAAAGCTGCTGTTTAGATCTCCACAAAAACACGCCTTAGACCTCAGCTCCAGAAGGTGGTTCAGGCCTGTACAATACCAGCTTCACGGAGTGGCTGAGAGGCACACCACAATAACACAGTACGCCCGCGCATTAATGAACTCTACAACTTAATATGCAAATGTAAGAAGACACTGAATGCTCTCGGCAGCATGCGAAAGGTGGGAACCGGGCAACCTCCTCACCCTTGTTCAGAGCTGCTCCACAAGTATAAAACTGAAGAGAGGAAAGGAGAAAAGACGTACACATGAGGGGTAGAGATATGGGAGTGCAGGGGGGGTGCATGCCATCACGTGGGGGGCAGGAGCTGGGGTAACAGAGCTCCCAGACAAACAGTGAGATCCAAATTCAAAAACACGCAGGCATAAGCAGGCCCATATGCAGAAACTGGGCAGAGGAACAATGCAAAAGCTTCACTGAAACAAGATGTAAAGGGATGAAGAGATGTGGCACGCAGCCATAAGCCCCAACAAGAAGTCCCCACAACTGCAGGCAATCGATGGGAACATTTTATTTAACACAGAAAAAGAGGGATTAATACATGATTAAGACAAAGAGGAGATGAAAGAGGGTTCTCTGCTAAACTAATGGGCTTTGAAGAGCAGCTCTAGTGTTTGTAAATCAAAGCTGCAAATGAATAGATGTCGTTTTGATTAATACAGAAAGTATTTTTTTGCATTTTTGTTGTGAAAATTTCAGGAAAGGTCAGGATAGATGCAAAATTAATTGTTTTGTTGTGGATTAAACTAATAATCAAATGACACAAAAAGTTTAGCGGAGCCGTGGATTTGTATGCCATTCATATGCGCATGTTCATTTTAAGGTTTAAATGTAAAGGTTAAGGTAGATTGCATCTACAGATCTTGTGCTAGGCTTGGTCAGGACTACCTTAGCTGAAGGATTTTATCTACAGTGCATATTTTGGGTTGAAACCAGGAAAACCCACGCAGACACCGGGATAAACATGCAAACTCCAAACAGAAAGGCTCAGTTGGCCCAGGAGTCAAACCTGGAGCCTTTTTGCTGTGAGGTGAGAGTGCTAACCATTCAGGCACTATGGCATGCCAGAGGGTTGCCTTTTTACATCTAGCAAAGGGGCTGCTGTGAAAATTTGCCTTGAATTCAGGTTCTGATCCAATATTTTCACTATGGCAAGACCAAACCAGTGCCTTGGCAGTCTATACTTTTTGAACGTTAAAGTTTTTCCTTTCATGCACCTTTAGTTCTCCTAATCTTTATTTAAACCTTTATTCCCAACACTTTAGCTCTGTGCTGTCCATGTAGCACATTCACACTAAGCTGGTTGTATTTGTGAGTTACAGCGGCTGTCAGTGAAGTGACCTCTCTCTCAACCTCTAATGTCTTCTGCAGCCTCGTCTCCTGTTTCTCTTCTCACTCTCATTATGTCACAGTCTGGGTTTGGGGCAAAATATAGACTAACAATTTTTCATTTCGGACTCCTTTTTAAGTCATGACACTAATTTGCACTATTGTCTTCAAAATACAAAGTGACAGTTACAGTGACCAAAGCAAGAGCAGTGAAATGGCTGGTATATGTTTTAGACAACGTCAATATGGGGTCAAGGAAAAATAGTGCTGTTTTTCTTCTCCAATTACCCAGAAATAGTAAATGAGTCCTACCCTACACCTCATTATCAGTGTGGGTGAATAGCTACTTTTTGGTTTTGATATTTAAACTCAGTATACCTTTTTATGGAGGGTTAAATTCATACCTTGTAGCGCATCTTGGGGCAGGAGTGAATGTAGAAGCCCAGGTAGTAGTAGCTGAGCTTCGGGGACTGTTTCTGCAGCTGTCTGGTGAAGGCAATCTCCCTGCAGCAAAATACAGATATAAAACACACTTTCAGAGAAGCAGTTTTCAGTTTTCTACATTTTATATTTGTGTAAAAAGAGCCCTCCTGAGTCCTGAACTTCCAGTGTCCGAGCTGATGGAAGCAGTTCACTGCATTGCAGAGATTTGAGCTACAGTCTGCAGGTCTGCTGGATGGTCTGGTTACCAAGAATTTAGTACATTTTCACAATTGTTAAATCTATTCTATAATTATAAGCACCTGATGAAATCTAAAGCTAGAGTAAATTAAAAAATGTTCCAAGTTCATAATGGAATGACTGATCAAGTGCATATAAACCATACGGAGCCAAACATTGACTTGAAATCAAACAGTAATTTGACAGGTTTTACACCAGACGTCCTTCCTGACACAAGCCAAGAACTGCTGCAGAGATCCCTCTTATATTAAAATAAAAAATGGGACTTTGCCAAAAAAAAAAAATTCAGATACTTCAGAAAAGAGTTCAGATAGGCTTGTCTTATAGGTGTAACACTAAATGATGTCATAGTTCTGTTTTGAAATGATGTACCAGCATCAGCTCGCCAACCGAATTAAAACAGGTTAAAACAAAAATGTAAAGCTCTACATCTATTAGAAAAAAGTGTATTTTGTAGTCCAATGTTAATGCAAAAATAAGGATGCAGTAGCTATGTAAATAAGTAGACTAAAACAATATAAATTAGCAAAAGAAGATTTAACTCTGGTCTGAGGAAGTAAACATCCTTTTTTCCATTTGATTCCATTACACAAAAACAACTGCTTCCCTCCATCCACAAGGAACAGAAAGAGAGTTGTGAAAGCAGCTAAATCTTTTAAAATAAAGATTTAGAAGGTGGGAGATTTACGCCGCTTCTTCAAATACAGTAAATGTCCTGCCTCCAATAGTCTCCCTCTTAATTGCATCCTTTTACTGAAAGCCTCTTTTCCTTCACATTTCCACAACCAAATTCCAGTGGTCTTTCTTTTCCTCTTTTTGTCCCACTTCTCCTTCCAACCCCAAAACCGCTCAATTCCCCTTTTCTTAGCACACTTAAGAGCTTGGGGGTAGAAAGCGGCCTTAAAATAAAATACTGAAAAATAAGACATGGGACAAAGCTTACTTGGGACGAGGGGGGGAAAGAGGGACAGAATATAAAGCAGGGAGAGAAGAGGCAGCTAGAGCGAGGTGCTAGAAGGTCACCCACTTGCTGCCAGGTTCCTGGGTTCCCATCCCGCCACCACAAAGGGGCCTGAATGGACTAGAGGGGGTCCCAGTGAGGAGAGGGGCTCATTCACAAAAAAGACTGCCCCCGCCCGACACCCCCACAGCAGCAGCTTGAGTCCACCATTATCCCCTCTTCAGCCATCTGACACTCCAGCACAAGCCAATTATCAAGGCCCCTGCTCCGGACAGCTCCCCCTCACACCCATATGCACACAAGAGGGCTATAGTAGTGCATACCAGGAGCTACTCACTGCAGAGGAAATATTTCATTACAAACACAACCGGAGATGACAGTATGATTATATTGTGATGGAAATAAAACAAAAGGCATGAACTGAAGATTGGACTTGAGAAAAAGGAGTTAAAGAATCAAATAAGATAGGAATGCGTTTGATAATGAAAGCCTCAAGGACTACATTTTTGAGCTATGTAAAATCAAAGTTAAGATCAGTCTGAAGTGAGCAAAGAAATTTTTAAATCAGTTAGATCTTGGAGTTCAGACCACAGCGAGACACATGAGGGGACATCCCAGTGAAAGTGATCCAGTGTGGGACCCTGCATACTGCCTCAGGCTCCTCTTTATGTCACTCTCTCTCCTCCTCTTGCTCAGCCTCTCTCTCCTCCCTCTTCCTCCTCCTATTCGCTCTCTCTCATTTCTGTTATGTCCTCTGTGCTTATGTGGAAAAAGCTGTGGTTTTCTAAGAATTCTCTCAACATCTCCCTCTTCTGTTTCTTCAGGTGAAATGCATGTGTGAATGACGATAAATCAGACGGGACAATCAATAGGAGTAGCTAAAGCTTTGGATTAGTAATACAGATGTGGAATTTGTTAAACACTATACATATTAAACATATTAAAGATAATCAAATACAATACATCCCACAATTGGTACACAAATTACAGAGGGTCTTAATGACACATTGTTCATATAGGTATTTGATGTGCTCCAAATTTTCATGTCAACCGGATTTAGTTCTGCAAACAAGTCTGCAGTCACCTGTTTCAACATCTTTATGCAAACTGATTTATATGCAATTAAAATCGACTTCTTAGGCCAAAATCAACTCCACACTTTGATCCCTGCTGAACCATCACCTGTTGAAACTGCTTTTAAACTGTGTTTTGTAGTTGTTTTCAGGAAAACATGATGTTGACAATTTGTGCATTCAAAAACACTGGGCACAGATTTGGTGGATCTTGGCAAAGCGTCTCGGGAGTTTCCAGACTGGATGGAAGAATCAACAAACAGGAGGATTGTAGTCACTTTTCCAAGGCCTCAGTGAGTGACAGTCGCACCTGGACTCTCAAAGTGAAAACCGCAAAGGATTGTGGGATTGATGACCAAGCGGTTTCCCTCCAGAAAGCCAGGCCAAGGACAAGGAAAAATCTGCAAGCACGATGTCTAAATACAAATTTCGACTCAAAATATTCTTGATAAAAGTTGTCTAATAAGAGTGAATTACACTAAACTAAACCAAGGAAATCAAAACTAAATTAAAGTCGCAAGCGGAATCGAATGGCCCTTGTGGTTGGCCCTTTCTCAGCCAACCCAGCATTCCCTAAGGATGGCACCGGCGTGCCACTTGTCTGTGTGTTACTCCAACTTTGGGCTGTATTTGTCACTAAAGACAGAGTAGAAGTGCTGATGCACTATTATGGAATAACATGAGTGTTTTCAAGCATCTCCATAGCAACACTGTGCAAAATACATCTTTGGCACCCGTATTATTCCAAGATACTAATATTTTTCTCAATAACAGGAAATTTTGGAATCACTCCCATTAGGATAACATTGGCACTTTCATGCATCAACATTTTACAATTTTATTTTCAGCACTTCATACAAATGAATGTGTTAAAAGATCTAGAAATTTGATATTATTTAGGTTTTGGTGAGCTTGTAACTGCAGCCAGTGTGTATATATTGTATATTGTATATATATCGCAGTGACCTCACAGTTCTGTAAAAGGTCATGTTATGTACAAGAACTGGTTCTCTATGTGTGAGACAGACTGGCAATACCTTCAATTCACACAAACACTTGAGAGAGATCTCCACACATTTCAGAGCTCAGACTCAACAGATAGAACAGAAACTAGATACGATGGACCACATAAACAAGATGCCGTCAGCGCAGCAGTGGAGAGATCAGAGGGAGTTGTATCCAAAACCCTACTCTAAACCATCAGTGAGGAGTGGTGTAAACAGGAGGACTCCCAGTGCAGTGCCAGCCTCTGTCCCACCTGCCAAGCTTGTGAAAAACTACATGGTAGAGATGATGGAGGAGATCACATCTGGGATGGCTCGCTTGACACTTTGTGAAGGTGCCAATCTCAAAAATAACATGTTCTGCAGGCCTGCACTGAACTGTCTAGGGATTGAGAGCAGGACCACCAGCGTCCAGCAGCACAATCCCATCCTCCAGGCTTTGGTCCAAAAGCGATACAAAAAACATTAAAAAACCCAGTCAACCCTGGATACATGTATACATGAAACTTAATTTGGTTATATGTCAGCTTTGTCTGAATGAGTAGATATTTAAACATGTAGGCCTATATAATTATTATAATTATAATTGGCTGCAGTTAGAGACACACTCACACTACTGTTAATGCTGAGAGCGACTGAGAGGTGAAGCCCATGCACTGATCGTTGTGAAAGCAATAGGTCCTAGGGGCAAAATAAGTGCTGTAAATGCTAGGCTCTAATTTACTCAAACCTGTGTGGGCCAATGCAATTTCTCATTTATGAATAATACAACTCCCATCCTTGTACCACCACCTTAACATGGAGTAGAGGGGTTTGAGCAACCGAATGACTCTGGGAGATATGTTGATGGGAGTTTCATGCCCCTGGTAGGGTCACCCATACAAATGTCTCTCGGCTGGCCTGAGAACGCCTTGGGGTTCCACCAGAGGAGATGGAGGATGTGTCTGGGATGAGGGAAGTCTGGGAATTTCTGCTTAGACTGCTGCCCCCGTGACCCGGCCCCGGATAAGCAGAAGAAAATGGATGGATGGATGGCAGCGTAATACACAATATACCCTGAAATATCAACTCTAATAAGAAGCAGACAGCTTTAGTTACCTCTTTAACACATATAATATATAGATATATAAAGATACTAAGGGTCTATCAGGCAAAACATTACTGCTGGTAATCACAGGGTCTCTCAATGCGTTACAAGAATCACAATATGATAATCTTATGATTTTGCAATACATGTGATAATTGATATATTTCACATGTTATTCTGTAATATATCACTATTTTTTAAGAACCAAATACACTTTAACTATTTTTTATCAAAACAGTGAATATGTCAAGTATATTGCATAAACAAGTTTTCTCAAAAACTAGCAGCAAAATTGTGGTAAAGTCACAAAATAATTAGTAAAATGTACCAAATAATACTCTTGGCGAAAGGAAAGAAAGATCAGCAGCCCACGATATCGATACGGTATCACCAAATGTAGTATCACAATATATGAATATTTTACTTTAGCACACCCCTAACTCTGAGCTCAGACTGCATGTGGTGCAGCTTTGGTCCCTTGGTCCCGACATTTTTTTTTGCCATATTATCCACCCCTAGTCCAGCATTTACAGATCAATACGCAGATTTCACATTATTTATCATTACAATTAAACCTTATTATGTGAAGTTTTTGATCACAGGGGCCATGTGTCAATCTTTGAAGCCAGAATCCCTTCACTGCTCTACATCTGTACAGACATGTTTCAAAAGCCCCTTGCACATTATTGAGTTACATTTTACAGGAAAAGTTGGGTATGTGTCCTGTAGCATGCATGTGTACCCTCTCCTGTTTCATTTTGGCTCTGCCGTCAGCTGAACCACAAAACGCGTCCTGCCTGAAACAATCTGGGCACTTCTTTGGAAGCTGCACAGCGTTTATAGTATACAGTTGTACAAAGCAAGAATTTAAGGGGATGGGAAGATCAAAGGATGGAGTAAATGTTTGAAAAGGCTGGCGTATGGGCAAAAAGGGGGAGGATTTCAGACCATAAGAAGAAATATAGCTTTTTACAACAATTTTTACGTTTGCACTTAGCTAAAATACTGGTTGGAGGCAATTAGGCATTTGTTTTATAAGCTTCAGACTGCAGGACTTAGGAGCTCATTGGAGATTCATTGCTAAAAGGCAGACATCATCATTCATTTTTTAAAACAAAACTAGAAACAAGGACAGACTCAACACTGAAGCTGATGACAGATGTGGGGCCCAATAAAACTGGTTAAATCTGCTACATTAAATAAGCTACCAGCTGTTGAGCGTACTTTATGGTCAGTTCAAATATGTTATTAAAGTCTGAGAATAGCTAGAAACAACATTTTTATGGATTTCATTTGATCCTTTATTCTACACAAGACTGTATCTTTAAACCAACATTTCCAGACTATTTGGCTGTAAATCTTCTTGTTTCCAAAATTCACAGAATAAGGGAACAGCTAAACGAAAGTTACCATTTTTTTCACTTTCACTGTGAGACATTGGACGCAGTTTACAATAAACAAACAAAAATCTATTTGGAATAACAATTTTTTTTGTCCTAAATCAGTTTCCGTTCAAGTTGTAGGGACCCACCTGAGAGCAGAGTAGGAGCCCAGAGACAGTGAGGCGAAGTCTGGGTCGTAGTACAAGTACACAGAGGATACACAGGAGGGCAGGATGTCTATCACACCCACTGCTACGATACGTCCATCCAACCAGTACTGCTGATGGAAGGAGCCATAGCCCACCTCCGGCCCCTCGTCCGAATATTCAGCCTGAGAGAGAGAAGGAACATTGATCACTTTTCAAGTCAATAGAAATACTTCTAACGATATTCAGGCTCAGACAACTTTATTTATCCCTCCATGGGCAATTTACTTTGGCAGCATCACACAAGAACACTGATTTATAGAAGACATATCGTACTTGATTCTGCTATATAGTTATAACCTATGACACCTGTGGAGCATTAGGTTATAGTTTGGACATTTTAAATTGCAATATTGATCTGAAACAGCTTCACAAACAAATCCACTGACTTCCGTGTTTGAAAACTGTGTTGGAGTTGCCGTCACTGTAAACATCACAACATCACTAGCTAAAGTTCACGCCAACGAGCAGCAGATTATTTTTCTTTTGGCATTTTAAATGGCTACACAATGCTTTCGAATCTTACAAGTATTACTGATTAAGACATTAAAATTGGAAAACTAAGTAAGTACAGAGCAGTCGGTGGTGGTGAAAATGGGGGTTGATCGGAACAATTATGTCTTGACTACATGAGTACAAAGATTACTCAAGCATGCATGAATCACACTAAATACAACTTAGAGGGGGTAAATGAGAAGAGGAAACAACTATAACATGGATAAAAGTTCTAAAAAGTCGATATTGCATTTTTGCTGTTCAAATACAGGGAGTGCAGGAATTTAACTGGGACCTTGTTGTGAGGAAGAAATGCTAACCACTCAGGCACCGGGAACTGCAAAATTATACTGTCATTTATTATTACAGTAAAATATTATGTAATCAATGTGATAAAGTCACTATTGGACCCGGCCTAATACACCAACAGATAACTTTGTCTTAAAGGAACACTAGTCACTGTTCAGTACAATAGCAGCACTCTTGTGAGCTGTAGATCGAGGTCATTAAGTATATGAATCACAGAGGAGCGAAACACACAGTTTTATGGGACCATTTGAGTTTGTGGAGCAGATCTGCCACACCTGTATGATTATGGAGTATTATATGCCGGTTTCTTCCCCTGTCAGGCCTCACGCATTATGGCAGTGGGGGTGTACAGTAGCCTCACTTTCTGTCCACTAATGGCTCCCAAATGTGGGGAGAGCAGAGGCAGAGGGGGCGGTAGGGTAGGGGGGTGACTGACCACAGAAACACGCCAGGAGAGGAGTTTTTAATAAAGGACCCGGCATGAGCACAAGACATTTTATCGTGCGGCGCTACTGGAGGTACGCCAAGAGCTTTCCTATACACTGTAAAACCAAGCCAAAAAAATCCATAGGAACAGGACACAGTTGGCTAAATTAGCTAATCTATTTGAGCAATAAAAACACCTGTGATGCAATGAATGGCAAACATTCACAGAAAAACCTGCATTCTTAAAAGGGAGCGGAGTGGCCTTTCCACAGATTTGACCTGAAATTTGGCTTGGTAATGTCACCAGCCTCTCTATAAGGGAGAAAATATGCCATACTGTGGAACAATGCCCACAGGGACAAGCATGTGATGTACCCTCCTCCAGAAAAGTTTCATAGTGCACCTTTAATCATTTAAAAGATATATGAACTTAAACATGATAAAATAGTTTGTAATCAATTTTGAAACTGGAATAAACAAGAGAAGGTACAATTTATGAGAATATGTATGCCTAACTTATATCTTTTTGTTTTACAGTGCATGTCTCTCTACGTGGTACACCAGAATGTGCTTGAGCCCATACTCCATTAATAAAACCATTAAAATGCTTGACACACTTTTCATTTTGCGTCGGGATCCGCCTGCTGTGTTTTTCCAATCAACTCACAAGACCTGCTTTTATCGGGGGCTTACACAGGAGGGCTAGAGGTTGAAGGTCACATCATGCCCAGGTATTGCTCTATGTTTGCGCCTTTCTTCATAGCTGGGGTAACAGGATCCTTGCGTTCATATGGACCTAGTTACAACGCACAGACGCTGCTAGTTATCACAACAGAGAGAGAGCACGAGGTAATCCACTGCACCACTGAGTCTAAACTCAGAATGAATTAAACCTGACTAAACATAGCCTCACTCTCTACCTGCAGCTATACAAATACATGGGTCTTTATGCTGTCCGCTGAGGTGATGACAAGATTATGGTGCAGTCTATGGGGCTGGTGAGATACTGCTTTTCAATGCGTCTTTTGTTTCATATATGGCAAGCATACGTTTTGTACATTAATAAGCAGCACCTTCAGGGATATTTAAGAGACAGAATGCATTCAATTGGCACTTGTAGTCAGGCTTAGAAATTGCACAATATATCTTTTACAATAAGGTTCATATGGCTGTTTTAAGATTTTTGTTAGTCGAATTCAGCATGAAACCTATACAAAATTACTATAGATTCCTTGCAGATATGTATTTCTCTTGAATTTATGTTGCTGCCCCTCTTCAATCGAATTATGTGATTGCAATCTGCATCTTAATTAAATAGCATTAGACATTTTAGTACCCAAATTATTTTGGGTACTAAAATGTCTACTGCAAGCAGCAAATATTCATGTAATGTATAAAACGTTGGACCTCTCCAAATAATATCACTTGAAATAGATTCTTGTATTAGTTTAAAAGTTCACATTTCAAATGCCAGCGCTCCTAGACTGATCTATAAAGTGCACTGTGAACTCAAAAGTTGTTTTTATGGACTGCAAATTTAATCCAGATTGTACTGCTTGTCAGAACTGATCTTTTTTCATAATAATTCCTCCCTATCATGAATGAATGTGTGGGCATTGATTGTCTCACATCTGCAGCAGTTAGACTCATGGTTCTAGTAAGGGACCTGCTCTGAAAGCCCAGCGCCTGTTATTCTTCCCCCAAATACAACAGTGCGGGCTTTGTCAGCGGCCCCTCTGCGCCGTTTAAGTACTAAGAGTGTGGGCTTTTACTTCTGTCAAAAGAGGCATGTGTAATTTTTTTTACCTGCACTTTCTACATATTTAGACTAAAATGTGAATGGTTTGAGGAGGTAGGGGAGTTAACAGCTGCCCTAGATTGTATATTTGTAACTTCAAACCATTTTAAAGGCCGAGCTCGTGTGACTGACCGGGACCTCACCTCAACGAAAGCCTAATGGTTGTGTCCTTGCCACCGTGACAACAATCTAAACATTTTCAACCACCCAGTCTCCCCCGTATAGCCCCAAATGACTCACATATGGCATGGCACTCAGCACACCATCACAGCAGCGCCTTATCTACTGTGAAAATAGGTAAAGCCTGTTCTGTTAGTTTGTTTTATCCGAAACACAGTGACCATACTGTGAAGACGTGTCAAGCAGAGAGTTTCCTGTGAAGCTTTCAAGTAGGTACAGAGAAAGAGAAAGAAAGAGAGAGTATATTTGCTCAAGATGCCAGTCATTTCACATGCCACTCAACCACAAGCAGAGTGTGTTAGCATGCGGAACATTTTGTTGAAACAAAAAACAACAAAGAGCTAGTGATTTGGGGAAAAGGCAAAAATTGACTATAATGACAAATCTTATATTTTTAAACTGGACTGAACACAACTTTCATGATGTTGTTTAGTAGCTGAAAGATATGCGGCAGTTTTCAGTGGAATTCATGAGTTGAGCATGGGGAATGAACAGTACAAAACATTACAAGTTGAATTTAAATTAAGATATCATTTAACACGCACTATTAAAGGTCTGCTATAGAACTCTTCTGGTGAAGGATGCATTGCTTACAATGTTCCTCAATAAGGCATTCAATCTGTCTTCATCGAGACAAGCTAGTGACGCCACAATTTACAGGTTAGATCAAAGGAGAGGCGAGCCCACCAACAGAAAGACCACATCTTTCATAAGGTATTTTTTAAAAATTATGACAATACTGATAATAATGCAAGATAAAAGAGTTATACGACTACTGTGGAACATTCCAGACAACGCAATGAAGCAATTAAAGGTCTTAAATTACACAAAATGGACTCTAGTGAGCTTTTGGCCATGTTATAATATTGTTACTTTCTCAAAAACACACCAGGAGTTGTGTTTTGCTTTACACATGTTTGAGTAATCCCAGATTATTAGTCTGTCTACATCTCCAAAATTAAAAATGTAGTTTTCATGTTAACGGCTACCTTTAAAATTTAGGTCAGTAAAGATTGACAATTCCAGGGGTGAAATCATCCAAGTAATTCTAGTGAAGATATATGGAGTTTAAAAACACAGTGGAGTACTTCCTGTTTTATGACATCACAAGCTGAAACAGAGGGCTTTCTGTTTAAGAGAAGAACTCATCCTAAATATACAGGGTTTGTGTGTTAAACATGTGTGAATGAAACAAAACACAACTTCAGGTATGTTTGTGATGAGGAAACATTATAACATAGATCAGAAAATACTGTAATATGGGACCTTTAAGACCAGACCCTCCACCAGAAAAGTTACACAGTGTGTTTAATGTCTAAAGGATAGAATATTTTATAACGATTAGTAGAGAAATTCTGGGTGGTGTGGGGATTGTTTCATCATATCCCAAACCAGCATGTGGTGATACGTTATATAATTGTAGCCATGACTCGAGAGTCTAAATACAGCCCAACATGAAAGGATGGTTGGGTTTTGTGGTAATTAACAGCAATTAATTTGGCTCTAAAGATGGGTTCAAACTGGGTTAAAGATTATTTGAGGAATATTTGGTTGCTATGGATAGTCTCATTACAGATCTAGTCTTATGATCTAGATTACAAAGTTGACAATTATTTGGATAAATTGCCAAACCTCAGGATGCATATGTCTTTAAAGAAAGTCCAGAAATGGTTGAGTGTTTTCTGGTGTGGCCGAGGATCTGGGACCATAAAAACACAGGGACTAATTGGCCTACACCCTGTTAATGAGAGTTTGCCCTTTGGTAAGACACATACGGAGGCCATAAACAGAGTAAATACAAGCAGGATGGTGCATGAACTTGGCTCAGTCCATAAAACACATATTGGTACACAAAACTGGGTTAGGGAAGGAAGTAGTAAGATTAAGTTGTACGTAGTATTGCTTTTACAGGTGCAACGATATGGGAATTTTAGGCTGATACTGACATTGATATTTGGGGGGCCAATAACTGATATTAGACCAATAACTTTTCTATAAAAACAATACAAAGTCTGTTAGGCCTATTATTAATCACTATGTTTAGAGATACGCCAATAAGCTATAGGCTTATATAACTAACTTTACCTTTCCAATTTCTTATTTTATTTAGTAAAGTCTCTCCAGTTCCTGTATCATCGTGTTGCTCTGCCTTCCCCTGTAGCAGCAGCAGCAATAGTCCAGTCTCTCCTCCTCAGTTCACTGTGCTCTGTGAACAGGACCTGCACTCTCTTCTTCTTCATTTACAACTAAAACTTGGAGGCGGTAAATATGTCTAAACAAATCATTTAGGAAAACTTATCAAATAAAGTCTGAAAACAAACATTGCTTTTGCTGTGGCTCGCAAGTGAATAGTTGCTCATTTATTTAATCAGACGTATTGCCTAAAACTTTTCTAGAGCCTTTAAAAGACCACAACTTTGTCCTTTCTGGATCTTTTGACTTGGAATAAAGACAAGATAATAGTTTACAGCCTGCTCTGTTGGAATAACACAGCAGCATGTCTCTATCCCAGATCTATGCTCTGTCTGCCGTTTTCCTCCTGCATCTGCAAATGGATGGCAGGGTTAACCCTTTCACTACCGAAGCACAACATCAACCAACTGGTATCGCTTTTGGATGATACCAATATCGCCCAATCACGTGAGTATCTACCAATACTGATACTGGGTCAACATACTGATCTGACCCTAATTGCTTTGCTTAGAATGTTTTACAGTATGGCTTTAAAGTTATCTATCTCCATAAAAGCAAATACAAACGGTAATTAAATAAAATAAATGCTAGATCCATAACAGCCATAAAGCCATAATATTGAATACTCAGAGATAACTTACTTATAAATTCCTTATTGTTTAAGTTTGTACATTAAATTATAGGTTTTGTCAGTTCATAAAATGCCTGAAACACAAGCCAGATGTTACATTCAAAGTTACTCCAAAGACTTGAGATCACACAGATATAGTTTTTTACTTGAACAATTCTTAAAGGGGGCTTTTCAAAAAACTTTTCCTTGAGTGATAGTGGTTTGATGTTTACCAATAGGATTCCATTATAACATTATACTCTTATGTTTTCTGCTCCCACCATTAACATTCCATTAATACCAAGCGCAGTCCCACGCACCTGCACAGGACTAAACAGGCTCAAAAGTCCAAATGGGGATCCTAATAGTGTCTGTCTTTGTGAGTATAAATGGATGAATGAGGTGGGAGATGATGTTAATTGCATCCGGCTTTCTGCACGAATCGTCTGCAATTTCAGCGCAATGGAACGGCTTCCCAAACAAACAATGAGGCAAGCTGGTCGTTGAATTTGGAAAAGCGCTGTTTACATACATTAGGACAAATAGGGCTTTACATGAGAGATGAAGAACCTCACATTATGCAGGTCCATGTGCTGAGTGTCTGTGTATTTTAATGGCACGCTGATAGAAGACAGATGCAAGCTACACGCAGACGCAGCCAGAATGTGTAATAATATTGATAAATTTCATGGTACAGGAGAGGAAATAAAAACAGAAGGGATTACAAATGGGCCAAACAAGAAACACTGATAGTGAGTTTGAGATAGTGGTTCTCAAGATATGGTGTGGGTGTCACCTGGTGGACTGCAAAACAACTGGCAGACCTTATTCAGTATTGGTGCTCTCCAGGTTTAGCTAATAGAGGTAGGTATGTTTTAATTAAGGCAGGTTTAGATGGTTCAGATTGCGTATAGTCCTATAGAACTGCTTTGGTGCTGGGTGTTTTCCACTTAACCTAGTTTAGATGTGGTTTATGTAGTTAAGTTCTGTTTTGTTTTTTTTTGTCTTACCTGATAATTAGTTTTGTATTTTAATCACTTGAAATAAACCTCTACTTGTTGCAAGGTTTTTCATCTTTTAGGCAATATCTCTGTGGTAGTAGTTGTCTGAAAGATCTAATATTCACTGTTTAAGGAAAGTTTCGCATCAGTGTATGAGACCAAATCTGTGTGAGTTGGAGTGCCTGGTCGCCAGCCTTCACGAGGTGATAAAAGCTTGTTTCCTATAAACACTAATGGCGTTCATTAGAAAAGACCGGAGGGGCCAGAAGCAGGGTCCCACACGGTGACAGAGCTGCTGTCAGTCCCACTCCGGTTAAATCGACTGTTTAAATTTGCTCATGCCCTAGGTCTAACTGGTAGTGTAATTTTCCTGAGTCGAATATGCATGGGGTTACATATGATTGGCTCTCAACAGGGCACTAAGTTGAGCACTGACCTCTATCTCACTATGCATCTCACCACATACGAACCACAGTTTAACCACTAATCCTGTAAGTATCCCATATTTTGATGAGGTAGGCAAATAAAAGTGTGTTTATGCTATGATGACCAAAAAGCTTTCATTTTAGCAATGTGATTACCGAGGTTGAAAATGTCACTTTGCAAAACAATGTTGCCATGGTTACTCATGAATCAAGCTCTGGCTGTTTTGAGTTCATTTGCTAACAATGACTACTGCACAACCAGTTTTTACTAATGTAACCTATGTATCTTGCTCACCTATTTTTAAGGCCTGCTATTTATGACTTTATGACTTTAAAGTACACATGTAAAACAAAAAGTTGATGTAATGAGTTGGTTAGGGCTGTCTAATTATTATGAAATGAATTAACTAATTTATAATTGTCAATGATCAGCTTGGGTCCTTTTAATCACCGAAAAGTTTGGAGCAGAGTTCAGACTTGGGAAGAATAAATGGCGTTGATAAATGGTGTGTCTTGTTTATGTTGAAATTAAAACAGAAAGCCAAAAAGAATAAAAAGTTAAATTGAACTGAAAATTGCAATCAGTCAATATGTGGGGGGAAAAAGCGTGAAATTGCATATTTTATAATACGAGATACTAGCCAAATAAAATCGTTGGATGGACCGCCAAACTGACTCAGAAAGAGGATATCTGTATGCGCCACATTTTTTTTCAGTTATACATTTGGACTGCTCACATAAATTGGCACCACATCCCACCTTTGACTTGAGCATATGTATTTTGTGCCGCGTGGCTTGATGCTTGAATGTACAGTATTAACTATAGCCACAAGAACCATCTGCTTGGTCCCTGAGTGCTACCCGCAGAGCTGCCTAATCAGCCTTTAATTTGTAGCACACCACCCAAAGTGAGGAGCCGTATGTCCCACTGCAGTCAAGGCCAGAGGAAAGTCAACACAGACACAGCACAATCTGGACACCACATTTCACTGCTCTGCTCCATCACCCGTACCTCCTCCCCTCACATCAGGGAGCTACAGATAACTCAAAATGAATGGGGGAAAAAAGACTTGGCACTTTGACAAATAGTGAAGTGTGTGTGTGTGTGGGTGGGTGTGTGTGTGTGTGGGTGGGTGGGTGTGTGTGTGTGTGGGTGGGTGGGTGTGGGTGTGCGCGGGGAATATAGCTTATATCAAGAATATAGCTTGATAAATTGCCAAAGTACAAGATTGACAGGTTATGGGCAATGAAAACAATATACAGTATACAATAGAAGAACTTAATTGCATTCCCCAAAAGTATTGCCCTTGATATGCTCTGAAAATGTCGGTTTTCACCTACCCCCTATCCCCACCCACTTTTCTATACTTCCTTGGAATTATTAGAAAACTTCAAATAATTATTGCGATTTACAAAATGTAAAATAAGGATTTATGTATGTTATAATGTTTAATGTTTAATTTGAAGTACCGGAATAGCATACATCTTCTTTAAGGAATATAGTGTTGTGTCAATAGTTGATACAGTCTAAATTCTGAATAGTCCTGAAATAGTAGTGCAATATTTGTGAAGTTGTTGACATATTCCAATTAGCCATGTGCTTTCTTTTAAGTCAGGGCATTCAAAACAAATGGATTTTAGACAACATTTGAGACTTTAGCATGTTTTTCTCATATATTCAGTATTGTGCGATATAATTCCACTGACTCCACTATAATCCACTGCATTATAGATTGCCATTAAACCATAGACGCTACCCGTACCACATTTAAAGCACCACTGGAACATACATTAATCTTCTTTTGTGGGCGCCTGACAACACATAGGAATAGTGCGAGTGTGTTTAACAGGAAAAGAAGATTTACTTTCCTTTATTACATCAATGACAGTAATTATGGCAGGAAGACCCTTTCTGGGCCAGGGCATGTCATTACAGGCAACACCCATGGCTGAAAAGAGACTTTAAAAGGTTTATTAGACTGTCAACAGGATATACATACCTCTAGTGGTGAATCACATAGAAATCTCCGGAACTGTGGAAAGAGGAGAGAGAAAAACAGTTAGCTCTCCGGGTCACCAACTTCTTTGAAAAGGCCCAAATGAAAACCATACACGCGTCTGTAGCTTTCCAATTTGGTCTATCCCTCCCGCTATTCTCCTAACTCAGGTGTCACATGTCGAACGCAGCCCCTCACTGACAAAAGGGGCACGAAAAGGAAGAGTGGTATTTATACAAGCGAAAACATTTAGGCCATCAACTAGTCTGCAGGCTTACAGTCCGGGGAGGCCGCCCTGACAGCTCAAATAAGCAAGTGTTGCCAATGTTAAAATAGCTTTACTGCCAAACACATTTACAAAAACGCACACCAGATTTCAATTACGAGAGAACTTTATGTCCGTGGAAATTCTTGTTTTTCTCTCTATCGTGCTTTGTCTTTTACTGCGATTTGAGAGCAGTGAATTGTCAGGGATTAAAGGCCAAAATGCAGTGTATGTCCAAGTTTAGGGGCCAAAACCTTTTATAAAAGGAACCAGGGGGGCTACAGTAAAAGAGATGATTGACAGTTGTTGGGTTTACTCATTCTGGGTCTGATATATCACGAACTCTGAGCCACAATTTGAATTTATGTTTCTCCAGGAAAGCTACAAAGCCGATTTTGCGTATTGTTGGTGGGAATGGTTCAGTGCGCGTAGAGTGTTGTGCAAAGCCTCGTAAACACAGGAAACCGAGAGTCCAACAGAGACTAAATGATGTAAACTGATATCAACATTTTTAAACTGTGAAATACGGGCACTGTGCATGATCAGCTGCAACAAGCAACCACTGGTTTTATGAGGATTCACAGTTCCTCCCCATTTTCCGCTTTTTTTAAGCCAACATACTGTAGACACTAAATGCAAAGGAACTTCATAAAATGTGCTGACAGCAACCTCTGATTTTACACAAAATTTTCTACGGACAGATTGGTTGAAGTCAAGTTGTTGAGCTAAATACTACTATAATAATACAATAATACAACATATAACATATAGTTTGGCAGCCATAATGAGTTAAGAATTAAGTTGTTAAATGAATAGCTTATTATAGTGTTATCTTTACAGAAAAATTTCAAGAGAAGGCCCAGTTTTGTTGCCTGGGATCCAGAATACACACTTCATCAAAACTTTAGGAAGAAGTCTGGGCATCAATGAATCTCTCTGTTTTCAAATGGCCGTAATTGACAAGTGGATTGGCAAATCAGGGACACGCATGGTCCGTCCATATCAGAAAAAATTAAGAAAAAGATATCACAGGGGACTTAAAAACATTTTGGATTTCTGCAGAATCAATGGCCAAAACTATGTTAATCTGAGGTGAGATCAATTAGATTTTATTTGTAAATCATTGACGACCAGTGAGCTCCTTCATTTCACATGTGTCACTGAAAAAAAAAAAAAGATCTGATTGCGAGACGATGTATATAAAAAATTCAAAGAGATATCATTCTGGATTTACCAGACAATCAGTTTTGTTCTATTTCTGTGATATTCTCAGTATTGATACTTCTTCAAATTAGTATCTAGTTTCATTGGATCCAGACATTTTATATATAATTTCAATACAAGGTTAATATTTTTATAACGTAATGTTTGCAGATGTCACTTGGGGCTGTAGGGGCGTTTTTAAAATTTGAAACAAATAACAATGCAAGCTTTGGTAGAAACATAAACAGAAAATTGAAAAAAAAAAAAAAAAATACAATCAAAACTCATTTGACAACTAAATAACATATTTACATGGTATTTAGACTACAATACATGCACAAAATACATTCTGTACAATGTATTTAGACTGAATAACTAAAAAAAAAAGACAATGACTTCCCACAAATGCAATGTTTTTTCAGTTTAGTGCTTTTAAATCTGCAAATTCTACCTACAAATTGGTGTACATTGTTAATGGTTACTAACTACATCTGCCTCTGAGCGAATCCCACATGCAGCCATTGTCTCAAAGTGAGGAATCCCTGTTTTTACTGTTGACGCAGCAGTGCAGTCTTTCTCTAAGGGAGTAACATCTGTCTTCCCTCTGCTTATTATTAACAAGATGATCTAATGGTTGCTGGAAATTGCTATGAGCACCACAGATTATTTGACTGTGTGTGTGTTCAATGAGAAACCGGTAGTAACAGCAACTGCTAACATAAAAGCAATGGTTTATATACTGGGGAAATTTTGACAAAGAGGAGTCTATGTGTATCAGTGCTCTGTGAGGTATCATTAAGCACAACACAGAATTTTGCTTGCATTTAATGGCTGCTGTTTTTAGTCTGTTATCAAAACAGCAAAAAGTATACTGCAATTAAAAAATGTAAATAATAACAAACAAAAAAATGTATCCATGGAGATGTTCCACTGTATGGCATTAAACCTATCTTTCCCTGCGGAGACAAGTCCAGTGGTAATGCATGTTTCAATGTATTTCTGAGCTGAACTGAGTAATTGCAAGAGGTGGCAGACACTCCACCTGAAATGTTAAATAATAAAATAGACTGACTTACATACTTTCCTCTATCTACTACTGTAATAATGGCGTACTATCATCACTTAATGAGCAAAGTAAGTATACAGATTATATTTCTACTGCACTGGAGATGGAATTAGAAATGAGTACACATAGACTGACCCATAAGAAATGCATGGCATACACCGAAGCATAGTGTTTTTTCTCAGACCTGCTGCATTCTGAGCTATAAACCCACTCAACTGGTGCTCCCTGCGGTGTACAGAAACACTCAATTCAACCTCAATGACACAGCAGTAATACAGGCAAAATAAGCACAACCAAACCAGGGAAAAACTAGGGCAAAACCAGGACTAAACCAAGACTGAATCAGGAATGAACCAGGACTGAACCAGCACCACAGTTCCTACCCAGGACATATCAAAAAGTTAAGCTGTAGAAATCCTAAGTGAAAAAGAACTTCACAATGACAAAAGAAATAAAATGGTACCCTGAACTATACAAATTAATGGAAACAAGCAGCAGACTCCACAGGTCAGATCTGTGGTGAGGCGAACCGACTCAGTTTTTGAAAAATAAAAACAACTGTAATCTAATAAATGAAAATGAAAATACATGGACCAGAAAATTTACAAAGTGCACCTTTGATTAGATGTGAATGTATGTATGATTTGTCCATAAAATCTAAGTGTTTCTGGTTAACACCTAATTAAGTCAGAATTTTAGTTTTGGATTTAAGTCAGTCTTAGTCCTGTTATAGACCTTGTTCAGTTTGGATTTAAGCCTTGGTCTTTTCCTGGTGGTATTGTAAATCCGAACATTTTATGAGGTGGTACTTCATGTGAAAAGTTTGAGACCCACTGCTCTAAATGTATCAAAATGGGAACCTAAGTTGTAAAACTCTAGAGAACTATAAGACCCGCATAACCAGCAAACATGTCCCAGCTTCCAGAAAAGATCACTTAACACTTCGAGGTAGAAAACAAGAAGCAGCTCTTTGTTGCTTTCATTTGGATTATTGAAAAAGTTTCCATTGCATCACAGTTGCTGCTACATCTGTTTCGCCGACAATGATCTTTGCTCATGCGAAAAAATGCTTATCAGGTTCCCCACCTGTGAAACCGAGCCAGTAAAGTGTAATTTTCCACTGCTAGCTCCACAGTGACTACTGCTTTGTGAGAGCCCAAATTACCAACAGCAAAAACTCATAATGGCCAATACAGCGCTTAGGGGCTCGAATAAAACTTTTATGTTTTATTCACAGAAAACTAGATGGTTTGAAAGTCGAGAAACATCTGAATTTGTAAGATGTGATAATAAATTTGTAAAAAGCCACAATGGAGGTAATAGATATAGTTAATATCATATTAGATTTTTTTTTTTTATTAACATACTGCGTTAGGCTATGAAGCTATAAATCATTTTCTGGGGTCACTGAAGGCAGCCCCACCTTTCTTTTTGGAAGCAGGATTTGTTTGGAGCAATGAATTTGGTAGAGAATGATTCCACTCTGTCTGGTTTATAGATGAGCACATGAGATAGATTAATGTACCACTTTAAAATCATTTTTGTATCCTCGGACAACAATTTCCATTTTTGAACCCAGAATGGGCATTGCATTTCTCTGGTTTAACTCACCAGTCAATCCAACACTTGTGTGCATACAATAGTGGGCAGGTCCTATAATTATGTACAGAAAGATGATATTTATGTCAAAAACAAATAACAATAGAATTACATTTACAGTTTCTAACTCAAGTCAAGGTGGTCATCACTACTTAAATGTGTCTATATTTAACATAACAGCCTCCATTGTCTTCTTATATCTTTCTTGTATACCAGATGCTTGAGAAATGCATATAGTGTAAAACTGCTCTCAAACTCTGTGTCAAGTTTGCTGGACTTCTTCTCTTGGGGTCTGGCAGCGCTGTTCCATCTCCACAAGCTGACAAACAACAGCCGCGGTCGAGCTGACACAAGCAGAAACTATACAATCGGTCAAAGACACTCCAAGAGATAGACAACACTAATGTAAAATACAAGCTCTTCAGGAACAGGAAGCCAATGTATCAAACCCTAAGTGACCCAGCTAAGCGCCATCTCCTACAGACAGAGTCCTACACATGGAGTCCATCTCAGTAACTCTCTCTTTCTCTGGTAAACAGTCATCTGTGCACAATTAGGAGCAGCCTCACATACAAAACACTTACGCACATCTGCCTAATTGCTACTTAGACGTTCAGCCATTGACTTTTTACTAGCAGAAATTGTGCTATTTATTTGAGGGACGAGGTGTCTATTTAGTCCCCTACATTAAAAAACAATAAAACTCAGTCAGCCATTTTCCCCCCAGACCCCACATTGTGCTCACTGTCCCTATAAGGTAGCTTAACAGTTCTATTTAAAGAAATAGACCTAAAAGAAATCTAGATACTCAATATCAATACAAGTATGTTAACATTGAAACATACCTAGAGTTGTGGTTTGTTTCATTCACACATGTTTAAGTAATCCTAGTTTATTAATCTGTCTATGTCTCCAAAGCTCAAAATGTTCTGTTCCACCTTGTAATGCCATGTAGTGGTAGTTTTCGAGTTTACAGCTACTTTTACCTTTAGTTTAGTAGAGATTGGCAATTCCAGGGCTGGACTTATCTAAATTATTCTAGTGAAGGTGTATGGAGGTTAAAAACACAGTGGTGCACTTTCTGTATCACCACCTGACATCACAAGGTGTTTTTTCTTTTAGTTTTTCCTTGCCAAGAAGGAGGGTTTAAGGACAGGGGATGTTCTGGGACAGATATCGATTTGCTTGTTTTCTGTTGATTAAATTGCTTGACTGTTTCTCTTTCATTGTTGATTTTCTAACTTTCTGTTGGTTAAATCAATTCTCATGTTCAGCCCTCAGAGGCAACTGCTGTTGTGATTTTGGGTTCAAAAATAAATTGAATTGAAGGTGGAACAGAGTCTTTTCTGTTTGAGAGAAGAACTCAGGATTAGTGTGTTAAATATGGGTGAGTGGAATAAAACACAACTCCAGGTATGTTTTTGATAAGGAAACAACATTATCAGAAAATACTGTAATATGGGCCCTTTAAAGGTGCATTACATAACTTTTCTGGCAGGTGTGAGTCACCAGCTTGTGTCCATGGAGATAATACAGCTTTGCCTTTAATGTTTGATCGTATGGCATTTACCTAATCTATCTTGCATTTATTCAACTGCATGTGTCTTACATTGCTCCAAAATGCCTTAAAAAACATGCATTCTCTCTGAGGACAATGCCACCTCTCCACAGATCAGACCTGTAACTTGTCTTAGTGGTGTCCCTTGCTTGTCTCCATGAAGATATACAAGTTTAATGCCTTGCTGCCGAACCAATCCGGGCAAAGCAATAACATATCCATGGAGACAAGCAAATGGCAGACTCTTCAGCAGAAAAATTACATAGCAAGAAATGACTGGTGTATCTTGATCGTGAACTTTGACCTCCTCAATCTACCTAACCCTATTCCCCCGTGTGTCTTTGTTGAAATTGTGGCCATCGGGAAGAGTAAATAACAATTGAGTAGAATTTGTTTTCCCCAAAATGAATGCCACATGTGCAGGAACTCTCTGCGTCATGGCTCGGCACAACAGTTAAGCCTGCTAAGTGTGAGTGAATGCATGTGTGTGTGTCTAAATAACTGCATGTATGTAGTATATGGGCCCCCTCAGTGCATACTACAGAGTGGAAATGAAGGTAATAATGGCTGGCAGAGGTCCAGTAATGGTCTGAATAGGAAGTGCATACATTCTTAAAACAAACAAAGCTATTCCACTGGGGACAACATACAGTCTGGTGATAGAGCAGTTCAGGCAAGTCTATTGGTGGTTGACTAGGGGCCAGGCAGACTGAATCCAGTTCAACTGCATTTTAATACATTTAAAAAACTGTTGAACTTGCAACCCAGTTTGTTATTGCTGCTATTGTTCTAAATGATGTTTGGAGAAAGAAAAAAAGCATCTCTGGGCGAAAACAAGACTGGCTTGTTGTGGTTTATAGTTTAGCAGCCAAACATTTTTCCATATTAAGTAAAAAAAGAGACAGCATACTTGAAGTTGGAATCATCAACTAGTATGTAAACCTTTAAAAATGTGGTTAAGGACATCGGTACCAAACTATGCATTTTCAACGTATACTTTATTTTATATAGCCTGACAAGCAAAACTCTGTCCTATTCTTAACATAGCAGTAATTAGCAAAAGCAGGAATTATTATACACCTAAAATTTGAGCTCATTTGAGGACTCATTTAGGACAACTGAATCCTTAGCTTTAAATATATGTGATTGCTTAATTGCATGCATACTTACATCAACTAAATTACACCTAAACACCCAACCAGTAGTAAATATAGTTGGTGCCAAACAGTGGAGGCATATTTCTGGGAATACTTAAAATAAATTGTGCTTCCTTGCAGCCTCATGAGTTGTCAAAATGAGTCAAGGTAAAGGGACAACAATACAGCCCAATTAGTTTGAGGTGGAACAATAAAAGCTGATTTTAAAGACATTGACTAAAGTGAAGCAATGAAAAAAACACTTGTATATGCCAACTAAATGTTATATAAATGCATATGAGGCGTATACCACAGCTAAAACTGTTAAAACTGTAAAGCGTTTTCAATTGCCAAACCTATATATAACGAACAATAATGTGAACAATAAAAGAGCTAAATGCTCGACGCAATTAGCATAACTGTAAATCAAAGCATGCCAATCAAAAATGTGGAAATTCCCAACTCAATCTGGCAACCCAACCGGGGCTCGACTGTATATATAAATGATATGGAGATGTTATTTTTCTTGCCGGTGAACCCATTCGATCTTAAGGTAGTAAAAGCCCGTAAGCTCACAAACGCTCCTTGCCCATTAACAGGGGTTGTGTTATGGCAGTAGGAAAGAATCTGCTACAGTCTGCCCAATCTGACAGTTTTTATTATTTATTAATTACCTTACTTTTTACAAGCTGGAGGATTGAGTAATTTAGCAAGGCTTGCTTGGCAGAAGGAGGGAGCAGGAGGTTGTTTTTCCACCCCTGAGGGACAAAAGGCTCTCTCAGGTTAGTGCAGCTCTGGAGCTCTGCATCCTTCCTGACTAGACTCTGTCCACATGGATTTATTTTTAGGTAAGTTCAAGGTGTACATGGATGTTTAACTGTTTACCAACAACACTGGGGTGTATACAAAGATGAATGTGTTCAGTCTAATTTCAATTCAATTGAAGTCAATTTTGATACAGCAGAAAAGGCTTAATACTCAAAACTGGGGTATCAATTTCAAGTAACGTACCAAGACCACTGTTGGATATGCCAGATTCTTTCCATTCAGGGAGCAAAAAAACCCCAAAAACCAAGGACTAAATCTTTTGCCTCCACTCCCCCTATCCTCTGCATCCTCTTCTCAACAACTAGCATCGTGTCCACTTTTACTGCATCCATCCATCTCCTCTTAGCTCTTCCTCTAGGCCTCCTATGTGACAGCTTTAACCTCTAAACATCCTTCTGTTCACTGTCCCCCCTCTATACATGTTTTAAGTCAGTCTCCCATAGATGGATAACTTTAATTCTGTACTGTGGAACATTCTAGGCAAAACAGTAACATCTCCACGGAGACAAGCAGATGACGGACCTTCCACCAGTAAAGTTACATGTACATTGTATACATTACAGACATTGCACACATTAGGTAACATGTATAGCTTGAGGGCTTTAGCTTTTTAGCATTCCTGCCACATCTGTTTATGATCAACACAGCAGCCAACAAACTGATGCTGATTTCTATTGGGGCCAAGCTAATTTAATGTTTTTAATTAGGTCTTTCATTGAAATAAATGGAAAAAGTGGGCATGTGTGATGCTACTTGTGAAAATACTAAATAATTTATATAGTAAGCCATATATTGGCTTGTCTTCTGTCACAGCACCCATGCTGCGTTTCTTATAAGCATCCGTAATTACATTTTACCTGGCTTGGTATTTCTGACATATTAATATGTTTTGCTTAAATGGGTTTGAAGCCCCCGTTTTCAATTAACTGAAGGGTAAAATTTAAATTAAAGTCTTGAATAAAAATATTTGAACACTATTAAACAGCAAAAAGCAGAAGTCAGTTGGCTGTGAAGTGGCGCCAGGCTTCAGATAACTAAGTGCATAGTCTGTCACAATAATTAATACTATAATTTAGCATTAAAGATATGTAACTAAAATCATTTTGCTCATATTTCATATTTATACCATATTTAATTTTCACTGTTGGGGAACTTTTCAATAAGAATGTCTTATGAATTGCACTGTACAAGATTGACAAGCCTCTCAAAACACTTTTTGTAGTAGTAGTAGTAGTAGTAGTAGTAGTAGTAGTAGTAGTAGTAGTAGTAGTAGTAGTAGTAGTAGTAGTAGTAGTAGTAGTAGTAGTAGTAGTAGTAGTAGTAGTAGTTTAAGATTTGTGCTGAGGAGAGTTACATATTTAACATAGTTATGACTCATTGAGGACAACTATTCTGTAAAGTGTTTCACTGTGCTATATTTGTAAAAGCACTTCACGTCTTATTTACAGTAAGGTCCACAAAGAGTTTAGTGATGCTGTTATTATATCAGTAGCACAAAATAGTCTCAGTGTTAGCTTTTATTGAAATATTTTTACCACTCTTAAAATGTATTACTGTGTCAGGCCTATTAAGTGTAGAATAAAAAACATGCAGTACCTCGCTCTCATTACACTCCTCATCGTTGTGAATGGTGGTCTGGTATCGCGCATACAGAGCCGCAGACCGCTCATACGATGCACTGAACTGGGGGTCATCAAAGTTCACCGGCACTAGCCTCACCTTCAGCATGAGGGAGGGAGGGGGGCAAACAGGTGGAGCAGGCTGGTCAATTCATACAACACTTGAATGTACAAATGGTGGGAACTAGGGCTGCACAATAGCATAGGGCTCAATACATTTATTTTTGTTGCGATATTTTTTTTTATCATTCTAAAATGACTGATTTAGTCCATGTCAAAATATTGTCTAAATGTTGCTTCAAGCTGTCTGAAAAAAATCCTTTGATGCTTTGTCTTGAATGTTAAACAGTATGGCATGAAATGTATCCTAATGGAGGCAAGAAAGGGATGCCACCAGGCCAAGTAGTTGCTAATCACCTGCTCCCTGCTAAACCAGTGGTGCGAGAGGGAAGGGGCATTACCTTCAACAGCCTGGCTCCGGATTGGTACTTTGGTTGCTATGATACTCACTCTCGGAACTCTGCTTCAAATTTGCCCCTGTAACTGCTCTAGCCTCGATGAGCTTCATTTCGCTGGAGCCAAACGCTATGGGTGACGTCACACTCACTTAGTCCACTTCTTTATACAGTCTATGAACTGAATGGCAAATAGACAAGTTTAATGCCATACCATGGATCATTTAAAGCAGAGCAATAACGTCTCCATGGGGACCAGCAGGGAGCAAACCCTCCACCAGAAAAGTTACAGAGTGTACCTTTAAATACAGAATGTAGATATCAGAATATATAAGGGCCTTGGATACCAGAATGTCATTAAAGCTTAGAACAAATGAACTTCATTGTACCATTAATTGCTGTAGCTATAGTCTAAATTATTATTTTGTTTTGAAAGAAAATGTTAACTCTCTATACTGCCCAATTTCTTCTTGAAATATTGCAGTGTACAATATTTCTACACTTGTGCAGCCCTTGTTTGATTTAAAGCAGGAGAGAGGCAGGGAAAGACAGGGGAAGATTTGGTAGCAAGGGCAGAACAGTGTTATACAAGTGATTCTGGCTTCTCTGGGTTCACCTCAGTCTCCCCATGCTCAAGGCAAGAGGCTGCACGAAAGGCCTGGTTTGAATTTGACACACCTGATCCCATAATTGTATCAGATTGTTGCTCAGAAAGGAAACATTGACTTAATCATTCCCAAAACATAAACATGGAGTTCAAGGAGACTGAGGAGACAGACCAGAATGCAGGAAGAAGTTTTTAGAAGATGAGGCTAGTGCACTGCCCAGCCTTTACCAGAGAATACTGCTGATGATCCCCAATGACCAATAATGGCAATATATGTATACAAGCAATTTCTAGTAAGATAAATAAGTATTTTTGAGTGTTTTTGTGTTGTGTTTTTGTTAATGAGTATATTATAAAGCCAAACAATATTACATTTGAATCATTTCTTAATACCAAAACACAGCTTTTTAGGAGCTTAGCAACTTGGCATCAACATACATCCAAAATGAAATACTTCCATTTCTCTACTATAACAACATGATGATATTGATATTGCATGTTATATTATTACTGCTGTTTTAATGAGTGGTTAAGTTGCTATTCTTAAATCAAGTTCAATATGGCTGCAAGTAGGCCTGTTATGATAACAAATTTTGAAGCAGATTAACAATACTGAAACTACTTTATGCCAATGACACAACAATAACAACGCAAGATAATCCCAGTAAACCATTTTTAAATACACAGTATCATTCAAAAGTCTTGAGCTCCAATATTAACTAATAATGAGACATAGAAGTTATTTATTCAATCTTCTACAGCTCAAATCTTATTACCGTATTGCAACAAAAGACCTCAAATCTCCCCATTTTTACAAAGAAACTGTACACACGATAAATATTCAGCCCCAAAATATATTGTTCCAGCTTTCATATATTGAACAATAAGTCAATATAGTAATCATGACAAGCGTAGAATTCTACTATTAAATATCAATTGTAATCACCATTCATTATATTTTGCCAACTGTCCAAATCTATGTGAAACCTTCATCAAACCAACTCAAAAGTAGTTACTGCCGTTAAATAGAATGAGACAATGCCATCCAAACTTGAAAAGAAAGAATTCCACAACTAAACATAAACTGCAAATGTAATCGCAATTCAATGCTTTGCTAAAATCTTTCAGTCCAACTATCCAATCTATTACAACATCTAACCAACTCAAAAACAATTACCACCATTAAATTATATGACACAATGACAACTAAACTCCTTTGAAGTCACCCTAGACTTCCAGTTTTCTTGCAGACATTACGGTGCAGTATGGATGAGTAATATAGTTTCCTCTGCAAACACAAAATATCTAACCTGCCAACCTGTTGTTTAGACCTCTACAAACATGTTCTAAACCTTGTATTTGTTTAGCTGTTCATATGCAGTGCTCTCTTTTATCTTAATGTTTTTACAAGTTTAAAATAATGTGAATTTGAAAAGAAATCAACAATTACACCTAAATTGCAAAGCGCGGTTTGATATTTTGCTTACTTTTTACAGCCAAACTATCTATCTATGTGACTCTTCTTGACACAGAGGTTTGCCATTAAACAACATCCAACCAACTCAAAAACAATTACCACCACCAAACTGAATTCATAGACAATGACCTCCAAACCTTTAATATTAAAACATAAATTGCAAATGTAATCGCAAGTTGACATTTTGCCCAAATTGTTTAAACAAACTATCCAGTCTATTTGACATCACATGGCACAGCTGGGTTGCCATAAAATAACATCCAACCAACTCAAAAACATCAAACTGAATGGGACAATGCCATCCAAACTTGAAAAGAAAGTGTAATCAATATCTGTCATCACAATTGCAATTTAATATTTTGCAAAAATTGTACAGGCCATCTATTCAAGCTATTTGACCCTTGTTTGCCATAAAACAACATCCAACCAACTCAAAAACAATTACCACCATCAAACAGAATGGGACAATGACATATAAACTCATTTAAAGCCGTCCTAGTTTTCCTTTCAGACATTACGGTGTAGTGTGACGGGGGGCAGACAGGGGACTGGGGAGAAGGCGTGAAGGTCAGCTGACAAAGTGCCCCCCACAAAAGTGTAAAAGAACCTCATCATCACTGCGTCGCCTCTGGCCACTCACACACCTGGAGAAACACTGGCGTATGGAAACATTTCAGTCCATTTCCGCAGCCTTTGAGGCCGGCTCCTTTACATGTGCAGCCCCACGATGTGACGCCCCATTCACAGCTTTTAATTCAGACAGACATTTTGGCCTCTTTCCCCCCATAACTGCACAAAATGTCTACTGTAGGTTTCAAAATGGAGAAGTGAGGTGTCTAGTTTCTCAAACGCTCAAGCTATGTTTATGGGAGTCTAGATCTGATCCACTGCATGGATAAATATTCACTTGACCAGCTTTAAGAAGTGTTGCACCTCTAGGCTAAAAACTGTTGAAATGTACTTGAAAATATATTTTTTTATATTTTTATTGACATATTTGTTTAAATTATGTCTTGTTCTATAAAGCACTTTGAATTTCTTTGTGAACCAGTTGCATTCTATAAACAAACTTATCTTGCTTGACATTTTCGGAAAGTATTTAGTCATTACCATCTATTTCATAGAAACTTAAGCACTGATGCTAATGATTATTTCAATATAAAGTAGATTACACTAGACCACAGTTACACAGAAAGTACTTTTTGTGTACTATATTATATACTCAATATAAAACTTTTAAAATCAGTATTGCTGGTTCTTTAAAACAATACTGTGACTTCAAATAATCACCAGTGCATAGTCCATGTATTTCTCAATTCAAGACTTTACCTTTACACAAACAGTTTGTTCTAACTAGTCATATATTTGCATTATTTCAATTCTTGCTACTACTAGAGTCTTGGGAGTTCAAATAACATAACGATTAATACCTATTATTTGAGATGTGCCTAGTATAAAACGTTTAAGAAAAATATAATTCTCAAAAAGCCCCAATTCCCCACAGCTTAACACACTAATCTCCATTAATTTGAAAGTCGATCATAACCCTTTCAGCACTACTTAAGGTGTCTCTGAACCTCCCTCCCTGTAGCTGTGGCTGGAGCAGGTTGACCTATGACCCTTGCCATCTGACCTGGCTCTCGGACGGTTTTTCGGGAGGGTCCTTGTGAATGGCCATCTGGTAGAGTTTGTACACCTGGTAGGAGGCGTCGAAAGAGGCTTTGAACTGCGGGCTGGGGGGATTGGAGCGCACTAGCCTCACCTTCAAAAAGAACATGGTCACAAAAGGGTTAAGACGAAACAAGTGCAAATAGTGAGATAAGGGAGAGTATAAAAAGAAAGGAGACAGAAAAAGAGGGACACAACACACTCAAAGGGAACAGATACACAGATACACATATTTTGTACGTTTCAATATAATTCAACTAAATTTTTTATTATTCATAGTTTTTCTTTATTTAGAATACAAACTTAAAAAAATACAAATTCTCTCACAGGTATGACCTATTTTGGGCTCTGCATTAAAGGTGCACTACGTAACTTTTCTAGAAGTGGGTGTGCTACCAACTTGTGAACATTGCCAGAGTCTGGAATGGTTGAATTAGTATGATGTTCAATGTAGAAGGAGGCAGTGCCACCAGACCAAGTTACAGATTAGATCTATGGAGACAATACACAATAGGAAGCAAGGTATTTTTGAGCAATAAATGACATGTTGAATAAATGCAAAATGCATAAGTTTAATGCCATATCGTGGAACATTTTAGATAAAGCAATATCATCTCCATGGAGATAAACAGGTTGCATGTACCATCCTCTCCAAAGGTTACAAAGTGCATCTTTAAGTGGAAATCCAATAGAAAAATTGCACAAAATTGGTACAACGCTGGATTTTCTCAAGACATTTAAATTTTTTCTAATTCAAATTATTTAGGTCTCTCAAAGTGTGTTTTATCCCTCTGTTAAGATCAGTTGTTTGTGGAGGAAGGTTTTGTAGCAGAGTCCTCGTCTCAGGGGCACAATAATCATTAGCCTATTGATTGCCTGTTTTATGCATGAGCCCATTGCCACTAGTGACTTCACCATGCTTTGAAATAAATAGTTTTAATTTAAGTTTTTTATAACAGCATTTTATCATTTTTACTATAATTATTGACTCGACTAGCAAAATAATCACATTTCAATTGTGTACTACATGAAATACAGTGTAAGCTAAAGACTGATATAAATCTGATCAGGTCCATAAATTATGAAATTTGATCTTTTTTCCCTCACTGTTAAAAAATGATGTGAAACAATGTGCTTTTAATTTTCATTTGGAAGTTTTAATGACTCGTTTTCCACAGGAGGTGTCAAACAGGGTGAACAGTAGTCTATGTTCAGCCAAGCAGCCCACTCATTCCCATTTCAATATCTACCAAAGCCCATGACAGACACACTACTGGAATGAGAAGTAGCTGTGTTGTTGTTGTCACTGAAATTGAACTCAATTTTAACTTCCTACGGCCCAAATTTAATTACTACCTCAGCGTTTGGGAGCTTGTGTTGGCCACCAGCTTGTGATATAAAATTGCCTTGAACTGTCGAGAACTTAGCTTGGTGTTTATTTGACTTGGATGTGCACAGTCTCACTCTATGTGCTCTGTGGATGTAGATTCTTTAGAAAACTAGAAAGCTGATATACTAATAATGTCTGAAAATAACTGCATTTAATTCACTGTACTGAGACATGGTTTGTAAAAAATGCATTTTTATCAATGACTGAGGGTTCAAATGAAGCAGAAATATGCCAAAATGTCAAAACTATTTTATGGAAATTCGGATAATATGTCAAATTTTCAACCCAAGAATGTTCCTTGAAAGACATACAATACTTGTGGCTCTGCTCTGAACTTTTGAGAAAATAAATGAATGTTTGAATCAAGCTAACCCGAATAAAAATTAAAAATACTTTATTTTAAACATACTTAATAAGATATATTAAATACAGGTGTGGCTTCAAACTTTAATAATAGGACAGTTGTGCGCAGTGCCACAAGTCCCTGGGGTGCCCAAGAGCTCCCATTCACGTTCTCACACTGACCTCTGGTGGTGACTCAGGAAACTACATATCCTCAGTTTTAATAACTGCTCCAAGGGGGAAGTTACAGGCCTAAGGACATTTACAAATAATTCAGTGTCACAGGCCTCATAACTAATTAGGGGAGCAAAATATGCAATTATCTTACACATTACTGCTATATAATTTTTGGTGGTTACTTAATTAATATGTTAATTTAAGACAATTGTGTAAGATTCCAATACAAAGGATCTGGTAAAGCAATTTCCTCCAAAGTAAAGTTTAATAGAGCCACAACTACAATGTGGTCTAGTTAGTTGTGCTTTCTGAACCACTAGATGAAAACTGCATTTATAAAACATATCATTAAACTTTTTAGGCAAAAATGTAAGTACCTAACCTATAATTTACCCAGTTAATGAAATTGGTACATCTATAAGCTTTAAGACAGTCGCTTATTTTGAATGGGAGCACAAACAAGATCCCAAGTGCCTGGATTACAGTGTATCTGGTTCAAATCTTAGTTCAGAGCAACATTGACGTTACTTCTCTGACCTCAACATGTGTTTTTTGCCAAAGATCTTTCTATTTTGCCAGAGAATTTGCCAAGCACTGCTCCGACTCCGACTGGGTGGTTAGCTGTGGTTAGAATGTCATCATTGGGGGAAACTCGAGTCGAACTGTGTGGTGCGCGGGTCTTTTGGTAGAACTGAAAACGGGATGTAGTGGTTTTTCCATTGGGCTTTGGACGGATCTCCTCTCTCCACTTCTATAAACACATGGTGAAGTCACTGGGGCAAAGCACTCAAAATTGTAAAGGGCACATTTGAGGCTTAGCAGAATCCAATACTGAGGCCTGGTCAGCCAAGCTATAACAATCTGATTTTCCTATACAAAAACTTGTACATTTCTTTGTTTGAAGTCTGGAGACAGGCATAATGTGCCACTACAACAGATGAAAAATATGCTAGAATGTAAGGTGGGACTCACATTGGTGCAGTGAGTATCTTACTGTAAGCATAAAGTGTTTTTAAAGCAAAAATACCTCTAATTGAATAAATGCAAGAGAGATAAGTTTAATGCCAACCTGCAGAATATTTCATACAATGCCATCTCCACAGAGACAAGTAGGCGGCTGACCCCAATCAGAAAAGTGGCATAGTGCACCTTTAATAATAATAATCAGTTGCTGACCAGGCTAAAATTGTATTTGCTCATTTAATTTTTGCAACAGGCTAATGCTTATCGACTGTTAGTGACCTGCAGATGACTGTATTGTGCTGTGGGGTCGACCTCACCTCAAGGCCATGAGCGGTGCTGTCGGACAGGGACTCCTCTATGAAGTCCTCCAGGCTTTTGGGATGGTTACTTTGGCTGGGACCCGAGGGGGGAGGCTTGGTTGTGGGTGCAATTCCGTCTGAGTTCTGCCTCTTCTGCTCCTTCTGAAGTCGCCGTTCGTTCCGGATGTCTTTGGCCTTACGACACGGCGGCTTGTTGGGATCCGCTCCCGTTCCTGTGCACACACAAACACACGCACATTTACAAAAACAAAGCAGCTTTTCAAAGGAATCTGGGTTTTAGATTTAATAAAAACGGCAGTGTTTAGTCTGAAGCTGCGAAGGACAGAGTAAAGCATTTCCAGATGAGAAAACACAAGCAAGAGACGCAGTAATAACTCAATTATGGCTTTTGGAAATGGTGAATAACGTCACCTTTATGTGGCCAGTGCTAAGTACAGAAGCAATTAAAATCAGCCAACGCTAAAGAATAGAAACTGGAGGTCGGGACACAGATTAAACATTATGACAATGTAGCTACAACTGGGAAAACATGCACCCTAGATACAATCCTCCAGCTAAAATAATCCTGACCAAGCCTAGAAACAAGATCATGCCGATGGGTCCCCGGATGCAGGACTGTGTGCCCACTGGTCCTGAGGCATTGAAGGATGGGCCAAATGCAGATGACAAATTTCACTAAGGGGACAATATAGTGTACTTTAACCTTAAATCCTTTAATTTCCGAAATGTATTTGTTTTTAGGGGTTTTTTTTCAGGGGGAGAAATTTTTGTTCTTTTGTACAAATTGAACATATCAAGTTTAGCCAAATAAGCCAAGACCTATGAACATGAATATGTTTTTTTTTTTCATAATAATAAAAATGTACTTTTTATGTTGTAAAACACTTTGAAAGTGGTGTGTGTGTGAGAGTGTTGGTGGGAGTCAGATGGGCCGATGGCACAGATTGGCAACCTTGCTTTCATTAGTCTGCCTCTTGTTGTAAGCTGAAGTGTGGAATAAATGAATAAGGCACAAAATGAAAAGTGCTATATAGGACTAATGCATTATTTTTTATTATTATTATTATTATTATTATTATTATTATTATTATTATTATTATTATTATTATTATTATTATTATTATTATTATTATTATTATTATTATTATTACTATTATTAAATTAAATTTAAATTATTATTAAAACTTGGCTAGTGATTAAATTCGCAGCAACAAAAAAAATACAAAGTCACCACTGTTCATAATTTAATTTATCAATATCTGTGATTAATTCCAATTTAGATCTTACTACTGGTTCAAATGCCAACAGAACAAATACTGCAAACATGATTCCTCAGGATGCTATAAAATGATGCAGTCAATGTTGGCTTAAGTGATGCGTATTGTAACAGCATTGTGTGGTTAAGCTCAAATCAAAGCAGATGGCGAGCCGCGAGACACTGATGAAGATAATGTGGGGTCTCTGTTACTGTTGCTACTGAGAGGAAATACACTGTTTATATTTGTCCCATTCAAAAAGGCTTAAATTCCCTAAACATTTTTCTTTCTTCATCGTCCCGCTCCACATCCTCCTCCTGGGACAGTGCCAGGGCCCTCTCTGGCTCTCAGGCATCTCCTATCAACAGTTTATACGCCCACATCCTGTTTGGAGCAATAAGGAAACTACAGCGATTTCCTGTCCAATTGCCAACCACCACCATTCACAACACACTCACAAACTCCCCTTTCATCCACGTCACAAGGAGGGATGCCCTCATAATAGAGAGTGAGAGAACTAATGAGGAAAAAACACAAACTAAGGCTGAGTAATGTGACAGTAAAAAGTCAATTGAATCTAGACACCTCATGAGTCACTTGTACACTTGATATGTGACTTCAACCTGTTCAATTTTCCTGTGCTTGGGACCAGCAGAAAGAGCACATTGGCTTGCAGGAATGCATTATTAAAATGTTAGTATTTCACAGTACAATATACAATAAGTTTTTGTATTGAGGAGTGGACATGGCACAGGATTTCCATGAGAAATACTTGAAAGGAAAAGCAGCAAATATTTACCACAATTATAGTGACTGAAAGATATTTTTTAACACCGAAATCTGCATTATTGGAATTGGTATTTGTTAACATACAACTAAATCTAACCCCAGAACGTTCCTAATGACCCTCTAAAAAGTTTTCTTCAGTTTGAATAAACAGCACAGGGTCAAGGCAGAACTGCTCCTACTGCACCAACAGGAACCAGCATCTGGTCTGTGTCCAACTCAAGTCCTTACCCTCGATCGCCCACGTGCCTCTCTGCATCCAGTTACACACGACTATCTTGCTCTCCATTTCCTCCACTCTTTCCCTACCCCTCTCGCCCTCTTTCTCCTCCTCTCCTTTCCCTCCATCTTTTCCTCTCTCAGTCTTTCTCCCTCTCTCCCCGTCTCCAGTTTGGTCCTGGTTTAAACCCAGTTTAGTCCTCCTGATGTACACTTGGTTTAATCCTGGTTTAGCCCTGGTTTAGCCCTGGTTTAGTCCTCGATTAGTCCTCGTTTAGTCCTCGTTTAGTCCTCGTTTAGTCCTCGTTTAGTCCTCGTTTAGTCCTCGTTTAGTCCTCGTTTAGTCCTCGTTTAGTCCTCGTTTAGTCCTCGTTTAGTCCTTGTTTACATTCTGGTTTACGTTCTGGTTTACTCTTGGTTTTGTGCAAATTCTGATGTGGTGTTTGGTAATGTACATTTATTTATACTTTTAAATTAAATTTTACACCTTAATTAAGTAATAACATTTTACCAAAATTGTCATCTTATAAGAAGACCTTGGTTTATTCATACTTTGTAGTATGGTATTTATTTGTCAGTTTCCATGGTTTATTCTAATTATGGAATTACCAAAATCTGCACATAATTATGTTTACAGTAATGCTATAACAACTATGTGTTCCGTCAAAAAAATAATATACAGTATTTTATTATTATTATTATTATTATTATTATTATTATTATTATTATTATTATTATTATTATTATTATTATTATTATTGTTGTTATTAATAATAACTAATTACTTATTTTTGTTTTTGTATCTGTTCTATCTGGTAACTTAGTCAAGTACATTTTGGCTCTGCTACCTACCCACCTATCCAACTCACATAAACAGCCTCACAGGTTCTGAAGTACAGCCTGGAGATAAAACCTGACAGAATAGTTCCTGTGTTGGGTTCCCCTCTGCTGCCGTTAGCACTCCATAAAAGTGTGACAACTTTCTCCTCCCAGGTCCCAGAGCTCTCACTCACATCTGAGCGGTGTCCTGGGTATAAACTGTACAGGAGAGAGGCATTATGTTGGCCCACTGCACCAGAACGCACACGTGAAGAGACAAAACACTGGCTCTGATTCACCAAAGCTCACGTTACTGAAACGAGGCTAAACACACAGGTCTCCTGAGCTTTATCAACAAACAGGTTGTGGACAGACTTCCACTCTGACTCTGGCAGGTGATCAACACAAAAGAAAGTGCTTGTGGCAGCCAAGCCTTGTGCTACTATTAGACTGTCTCCCACAAAGGTGCTCTGGGTAAAGGATTAAGGTTGGCGTAGGACTTAGGAGAAAATACTGAAGATATATATATATATATATATACACACACACACACACACACACCCACACACACACACACACCCCTACACACACATACATATACACACACATACATATACACACACATACATATACACACACATACATATACATACACACAAATATACATACACAGTATATGTATATATACAGTATATGTATGATGTATACAATACCCAGAAAGGACATTTGAAAGGTTTCAAAGAAAAGTAATTCTGCTTGTATTTTACTAAAAACAGGGTTCAGGGGCCATAGCTAACATCCCAGTACAGTTATAGTACACTGATTTGACATTTGGTTACAGCCTGTTTTCAGACCTAAACAATGCATATTACATCTTCCTGACTATGTTTACATCTGGCTCTGCATTATGTGGGCTCTGCAGCAGATGGAGAGCAGTGTTTTCTCAAGCTACCTCTGGATTGCGCCCAAAGCCATAAAGCGCGGCAGTCATAAACCCAGAGAAGATTCGTCCAGGTGGTTTGTGTTGGACGTGAACAAGGGAGGAACGGATAACCAGCGGCTCTACACAGTAAATCCTCCCGCTTCCTCTTTCGAGTCTCCTGAAAAAGCCTCTTATTTCAGCACAGAAGGGAATATGATGTGGATACATGTGCGAGTGATACAGATCCACTGGCACCGCTCACATTTTCCACCTAATGTTTATGTCTGCATCTGGGAATAGTGTCCGACATCAGGTTTTAATGTGTCGGACACTCATTTGGACTGTTCCCCACCCACCTGCCCCCATTTAACACATTCAAAAAGGGGTTAAAGGGCAACCAGTGCTGCAGGGTTGACTTATTATAATCCATTTGCACCAGTCTAATTAAGACAAACAGAGAACTGGCTGAAAATGTTGTTATAGTGACAGAAGTGGGGAAATACAGTCAAGCCAAAACCTGTGTTAAAGGGCAGCCTTTGCAGTGCAGAACCTAATAAAAGAGGGTAAAGAGCGACATCTACTGGCAATTAGTAACATTGTTTTAAGATTTTCAGGTCGTAAGTGATCTAAAACAATACAAAGTACTTATGTTCTGTTATTTGGCCTGATCTTATTTGGATCCTGAGCATTGAAAACGTCTTGGTCTCCCATCCACACAAAACTGATATATTTTTATACCTTTTTTGGAAATGTTTAATTTCTCAGTTTGTGATTTTCTGGACACGTCACAAAAACTACATTTTAAGAACCAAAGACTGTGACTAAATTCATTGCTCCACCTTTTTGTAATATCTTATGATGAATATAATGCTGTTTACCAGATCTATAAAAACAGATAAGATTGTCAAACTAAAGATTAAGTGCATACCATTTTAAAATGTCATAGCTAACAGCCATTTCAAGAATATTGTTAATGTGGTTGGTACAGAATATGGTATGGGTATGGTTATGGATACACATTTGAGTAGCTTTGTGAAACCCCAGTCACTTTACCTGGTTTAGGAGCAGAAGTTGTTGGTGGCACAGACGTATCATTCGGGGATGCCTCTGTGGGTGCTGCGGGCACGTCCTGCTCCTCCTGTCTCTGAGCTGCAGTGGGACAGTCCTCATTCTGGACGTCTGATATTGATGGGCACTTGGCTTCAGACGGACATAAGATACTTGGTTCCCGTGGACCTGCTACATCACACACCATTGACTCCCCTGAAAACACAGTTACAAGTTTATTTTTTGCCCATTCTGTTGTTGATGTATGCTTTTTTATGATATGAAACATATGAACTATAATCTCCATTGGCATAGTTTGAGATAGTCAAAGAGAAAGAACAACAAACCATACACCAAACCAGGAAATATATATTATAATAAATCTCACTCTATGGATCATTATTACCCAGAAATTATAAACAATTATGACACATTTATTTGTAGTATAAAATAAGAATACATTTAAATCAATTGTATCAAAACTTCTTACCCTCTTCACCTTCTCCTTTCGGTAAGTCTCCTTTTGAAAGAAATTTGCTCATCTTTTTAAGGATTTTCTTATGGGATTTGGAAGGCTGGAATTTAAGTGCATGACATCTGGACATAGAAAAAGAAACATTAGCAAAGAAACTGCTGTAACCAAATTTAGATGGTATTTTTAAAATCTTTTCTAAAAATACAGATTACCTAATAGTATATTGTGGACAGCATGTCTTGTTCAATATAGGCTTGTAGACATATTTCCCACTTCTGTAAAAAAAAAAAAAAAAAAAAAAAAAAAAAAGGGTGATTATTTTAAGTAATTGTTTGATATTTTCACAAAGAATAAACCAAGAGTCACCTTCTCCATCCTCGGTCTATAAGGTCTTGATAATCCTGCACTGTCATTGTGTGCGACCACATACCTGTAAGTAAAATCAGAATTTATTTCTACATTTTGTAAAGTAATTAACATTTTTGTGGGACTTTTGCAAGCAAATAAAAATATAACAACCCCGAATATTTAAAATATGTCACCCTATGGATCATGTTCCCACGACACTTAGAGGCCTCTGTGAAAACACATCCCACTGTAATGTTTATGTTTAGACGTTATTTTCCACAACTCTGAAAAAGCTCATTAACTCATATCATGAAGTTAAATATTTTTACACACAGAATCTGCTCTGATAAGGTCTCCATCATTGTTGAGTTGAGTATACATTATAGGAAAGGAACATAGAAAAATATGACAGACAACCAGATAGAAGGTTTTACCAAAGCTATAATCAATAATGTCCATTTCAAAAGCAGACATATCATACAACATATATGTTTGTCATTTTATAAAGTGAATTTAGGATGTTAAAGATTATACCAGCATTAATGATAAAGCAACATTTGAACTGTCAGGCTCTATTAAACTTTTTGATCTTTCAGTCCATTGCGTCATTTGACCAGGCCTAGGGCAGCAGCACTGCGCTTCTAATGTACTTCAATCAATGGAAAATGCATTAACAATAAACTGATGAATGCACTAGAAAAACACATTTAAAAAAATAAGTGTTACCTAAATATTCTGTAATGGATAATATGAGACAGTATGTCGGCAAACAAATCAAGATCGTAGCGATAACTCATTAGAATAGAGCTGGTTGAGAGGACTGTGCTGACGTCAGATCCACAGCAGCTGCAGTGATAATGGCAGATCAGATAAAACAGCTCACCTGATTCTCTCTGTGGCCTTCAATCAAACAGGGCACCACAATAACACTGTGTTCAGCTTAAGGGACATGAGGGAGGGCTCCTTTTCTCTTTAGCATTGTTTAATTGGTTGGTAGAAGAACTATTTAATGACCATATTATATTTCATTTTACTAGTCCAATACACTGAACCCCAGTCTCCTCTACAATATCCATTTTATAATCATAAATGTATAATCATATACTGTCAATTTTAAATCAGAAAAGATGACAGTAATAAAGGTAAAATTTACATAAACATTGAATTTGAATTGTTGTATTTGGGTATATCAATACAATACCTCCATACATTAGTAAACAATGTATTACAAAGTTATATCAGTACAACTGCTCCATAAAAACTAGAAAGCATCCATCTCAAGTTTACATTGATTAGTGAGTGTGCCAGGCAAGGAAACATTTACTTTACCCAGATCCAATAAGGACAAGTGTAACCTCTTAATCAGAGTTGGCAGCAGGTGAGCAAGTGCAGACTTCCTCCTCTGGGTGACATAACATGTGCAGCTTACCTCTCTGTTCTTAGAATTAGACAACTACTCTAGTCTACTCCACTTCACTGCAACATGCCAGGCACCTAATTAAAGATACAATCTAAAGACAGTATGCCATACAAGATATTGCTACCAATTCCAAACCAAACCAATCCACAACAGGCAAAATTCATTAAAATATAAAACCATATGTCAAAAGAGTTACCATGTTTTTACAGCCATTAGGTTGGTTGCCTAGGATGAACGTGGCAAACACTGCCTTAAAATACATCATTGTTATTCTAATCTCATGTACTGGCCAATAACAATGGCAGTTGAAAACATTAGAAATTTATTTTAAGACACTACCTTTAATATGACTTTTATCAATGTTTCCTTTTGAAACTTAACATGCAAGTCCCTGAATCACTAACCATGCCAATAGTTTGCGCTCCTTTAATGGTATTCCATGTATATTTTCAGGTGTGGGTCCGCCACACTTTTTTTCTTACAGAAATGTTATTGGTTTGCTTAAGGTGTTCCACCGTATGGCATTTAACTCCATCTTGCATTTATTCAATTGAAATGCATACTTGTTTGTCTTGTTCTTGTTTTACATTCATTACATTTGTATAAACTAGTCTATCTTCATGCTGTTTTGTTTACATTACAATAAGGCAACCACTGCTACATGTGGCACTGACTTACAGTAAACACATGTTGAAACATCTCATATTTATGCTATCCAAGCACCTGTCTACAGTTGCACCAGATCCACACGACCACTTTACCAAAATATCCCACTCGTACAGTTACAGTTGAAGAACCAGGCAATATTCGGTTTCACCTACATTAACAATGACAGGAAATCCCACCACAACAGCATATAACAAGCGATTTTGCATCATTGTTTGTTTGATTTGTAAATGGACATGATTTTAGTCTGACTATCCATTCAAAGTAGTCTGCAGGGAGTGAGTAAAGTGCAGTATACAAAGCATGCGAAATAGCAAATACTTAGCTAGCCTGCTTGCCTATTTTATCAAGATAATCGAGACAATTTATCATTCAAACATGTTCAATCAACACAGTGATATATATGTCAAACAGAAATATATATTTTGATCGCTTCACATAATCTGACAAAACCTTTGTGGAACAGTTACTATCCCAAACTAGAGCTAGCTGTGCATTAGCATTTTGTAGCTAGCTAGCACCCAGCAATGTTTATTTTCTTTGAACAGACACTTACCATGTGAAAAGTTCCCCACAGAATTTTTGCAGTAGCCACATTGGTATCCACTGTCACCTCCGAAATACTCTACAATGGTATAAGACTTGTTTTCGGCCATGTTTTCGGTGAAATGACAGCTGAATTATCCCGGTGTTTCCTCTGAGCAGTGACACAAGAGCTCTGAACACGTAGCCCCGCCCAGAGACCTACGTCAGTCGCCGAGTGTGGCAGCACTGTGCAGCTGATTGTAAAGTACTTAAAGTCAAAAACAGTTTTGGATTTCCTGTTCTTAATTTTATTGTTTATTGTAAATGTGTATTATTTATTATTGCTATTGTTAATAATAATAATAATAATTATTATTATTATGCGTAAGGTAAATTGACAAAAGCAGTGGAATTGTTGAACTAGACGTAAATGTATTACTGGAGAAAAGTACAGTAAAATAATTAAAGATGAGCCTAACAATGAAATGACAAGTGCAATGCATTTATAAAAGGTTTATAAATAAAAAAAACATTCAGGTACTCTTTTTTAGGAAAGTACCAAAAAAATTACCACTTACAAAAAATCTTTAACAAAAAATAAGAAAACTTCCATTTCAACTGTACATGATATTTATTTAACCATTTGTGCAAAGTAGAATGAACAATAAGATAGGACAAGGTACTGCCGAAGCTACATTTGACAAAAGGAGAACTGTAATAGAAAAATAAGTTAAAAATCACCAGTTGACCAATAATGCATTTTCTTTTGGTATAAAAAACTTTTGTCTTACAGAAGCGCTTCAGTCAGCGTATGTTCTCTTCATATATTAGGCTTTCCCTGCTATTCTTTAATACCAAAGCATTTGTACCAGTTATGTTTGAGAGGAATTGAAGTCTATTGGAAACAAAACCATATAGTTCTCTTCACATATGAGGTAAACTTTTACAGAAATGTTGCCCTGTAAAATGATTTGTTTTGAGTGAGAATAAAATGCTTGCATCTAAACATTACTGCCGCTGTTGTTGAAGTGCTATAGAAACAAACCTTTTGGACAGACATTAAACCAAATGTACTTAAAGAGTTTTTCAGGTGTTGATCTCTAGTTGAAGCTTCCTTGTGGGACAGGGATGTTCTCATGGAGATATTTCATACTGCCCTGTTCAGAGAAATCAGCCACAGTGTGACCTTCTCCTCTCAGGACCCACTTGGTTGTGAGAAGTCCCTCAAGTCCCACAGGGCCTCGGGCATGTATCCTCGCTGTGCTGATGCCAACCTCTGCTCCTGTATAAAAGAAACAAATGTTTTGTTGAAAAAAATATAATCAGTCATTCTCTTTTTAAAATCTATCCATGTGTTTTAGAAAAATGAGAATTTTGACTGTTGCTATAGTGATATTGCATATAACAGAACCAAGGAAATGGTCATACAAACAGTTTTACAAACTATCAAGTTGATGACAATAACTTAACATTTTAGTACATGTTGTCCCTAATGGTTACTTTAAATTGCTCATTCTGAATGGATGCAAGAGTTTGTGTATAATGGCAATCTTTTCAGGATGAACAGGTATTTACAGGTACAGATAACCACAAAGACCAATCACTGTTCAAACTAATTTGAACGTACCAAGTCCAAACCGGTATCCATCAGCAAAACGTGAGCTTGCATTCCAGAACACACAAGCACTGTCCACCTGCTGCAAGAACTGTTCAGCTGTCTCCTCTGCAAAACACAAAATGCAATTTAACAAAAGGAAAATCAATACAGATCTGCATTATTACTACTCACCATTTTCAGTAACAATGACATCTGTGTGTGAGCTGCCATATTTGTGAATGTGGTCTATGGCCTCTTGCATACTGTCCACCACCTCGATGCAGCACTCCAGTTCTCCATACTCTGTCCTGAGAGACTTGACCTCTGAAGGGCTAAAGGTCAAATATGAAGCAAATCTGGGACCAGCGTGGATCTTCACCTACAGGGTCAATAGTAAAACAGTTAACATTTTATAATATTATATATTTTAAGTTTATTTTGACCTTCATTCTGTAGGTAAGTATTAATTGGTGTCTGGGTGAAAAACATGTTAATAAAGGAATAAAATTAGCAACTTTTGACTTTGTGATTTAATTGGGTTATGTATATTTAGAGTAAAAACCATTATTTACATGAAAAGGAGTGGTGGAATGGACCTAGAAAAGTTCACTTCTGAAATTCTCAGGGTTGCTTCAAAATAACATTGTTGAACTAAAATTGGATATAATACTGGGATTAATAGTAACAGTTGTGTAAAAAAAAAAGAAAAAAAATTAATATTCATAGTGTCTTGCCTAAGGACATGCTAATAAGGGATTAATTTACCAACTTTTGACATTGTGGATGCTTATCATATATATTGTAGAGGATACTTCAGTACTAGTTTGTTTTTTGTTTATTTTTTTATGAGCTTCCCTCACCTCTTCTGTTCGCAGCATATCAATAATCTGGTCAAACATTGGAGTACGAAGCAGATCTCTATGAATGAGGAGTGTCTCCATGGCGTTGCAGGCAGCAGGGTAGTCACATTTGGAGTCTCGCACTAAAAATCAAGACACAATTGTCATAACTATTATACCAAAGTCTGTCCAATAAATACTTTTCTATTGAGTTTTACATACCAACATCAATAGCTTTGTCCAGGCTAGCTTCTGAGTCTATATAAACATGGCAGACTCCCTCACTGTGGCCCAGGACAGGAATTCCTTTCGCTGCTCTTTGGATATCACGCACCAGTTGAGATGAGCCTCTTGGAATAATCAGATCAATCATTTTGTCCAGTCTGCAAAGGTCTTCAACTTCTTCACGAGTGCTTACCTGAATGACCATTAGATAACTTAAACATACCAGAAATACAAATATGAAAAAGAATAGTGTAGTATATTGTTAAATCTTACCAGTTGTATAGCATCTGTTACTCCATGAATGGACAATGCTTCTTGCACAAGTTGATGCAGTATTTTGTTTGTGTTGGACGCTTCTTTACCCCCTTTAAGTAGCAAGGCGTTTCCACTGGAAATTGCAAGAGCCGATACCTAAAAAATACAAGTATAATTTATTACAATAAAGAATACTGTTAATAATATAATGGCTAAAACTGTTAACCGGTGTAAACCTTCAGTCTTTCCCAAAACTTGAACCTTTAACCAATACATTTACAGGCAGGATTAAGGCCTTTTGTGATGTGTTGGGAGAATCGGTGACACATTATTGGGAGGGGGAAAAAAAACCCAAAACAAAAAAAAAACAACATGATGGCAACTCCACTTTTCTCTCTGAAAGTTTGTTGTTTAAGTTTTTAAGACATACAAATTCGGCACCTTTAATGTTTTAGAGTATAAAAATACTGACCTGTGGTAGACAGTCGGGGCGTGATTCAAAGATGACTAACAGGACTCCAATGGGGACAGTGATCTGCTCCAGCTCCAGATTGTTGGCGACTCTGGTTCTCCTCAACACACGTCCCACACTGTCCCGGGACGACACCGCCAACTGACGCAGCCCGATTGCTAAACTGTTCAACTTAGCTGTGGACAGACTTAGGCGGTTTATCAGGGCCTGGGAGAAACGACCTGGAATAACACAAATATTAATGCAATCAGCAAATGTAAAAATCACTCGTGTCACTACAGTTACATTACATTTTACTAGAATTTTACCTGATGTTATGGCTAATTCCATGTCTCTCTTGTTAGCACTGAGAATTTCTTCCTTCTTTTCTGTGAGCAGCTCAGCAAGACAGCAAATTATCTCTGCTCTCTGAAAGTCACAGATAAAGGTAAAATTAGTGAAATAAATTCAGTTTTGTAGAGAGGCAAGCCTACTCACAGTAAGGATGCATGTTCTTTTATGTTTTCCAGTGCAATAAAACAAAACAAAGTACGCCACGTTTTGGCTAAAAAGTTATGAAGCAAGGCTTTAAGTGCAATGCATTATTGTTTCTTTAACTGAATATATTTTAATGTAAATATGTGTAGGGAAGCTCGCTAGATTAGGTAAAAAGGTAAAACAAATCAGGTCCTCTTGAGAGATCGACTGAGCAAATTTACTAGGTGAAAAAAGAAGAGATCTGAAGCATGCCGATGCTTAGTTATTTCTTTTATTTTGAGAATAACCAAAGCATTTTATTACAAAAAAATTGCAGTTCATATATATCCCATTTGTTAGCAAGTAAACCAACCATTACACCACAATTTCTACATTTTGACCTGAAGGCAAATAAATGAGTTTACAGACCTGTTCTGGATCGAGAGAGGCCAGTGCCCTCCCTGCATGTCGGGCCATCTCCGTCTGCTGCTCCACAGTGGGACCTGCAGGTTTCACTTCAGAAAAGAATGTGCCCACTTTCTTTCCCTCCACGATGTCTGTGATCACATGACCCGTGACTTTAGGATCTGTCCCATTGGCAATGACGACTGATGTACCACCCTGCAGTGCCCACAGAGCCGCTTTCACCTGGCTCACAGAAAAGCAAAGGTATTACGGCAAGCCAAATGTATTTATATAGTACATATGCAAGTGGTTGGCAAATATTACATTTACAAAATACGTGGCAATAGAGAAGAAAATAGCAGGATCTATAATTTAATAGAAAAATAGACAACATTTAGTTTACAATAGGAGTCTAGCCATTTCAAACATTTAACTAACCTTTGCTTCCATGCCACCAATCCCCACTCTGGACTTATTGCCATATGTAATGGACTGCTGATCTCCAGGGTAAAATATATCTAGAAGTTTGGCGTCATCAATGCCAGGAGGTCTGTCATACAAACCTGGAGAAAAAAAAAAAGGTTATTAAATTACACAAATATTCAAATCTAATCCAAATTATATCCCTTGAAGATGAATGGTATATTAATATTCTGAGTAAATACAAAATTATAAGCAGTCTAAACTGTTGCTGAGTATAAAATATGCCACATTTATTCATCCAGTTGTTAATTTCAAAATAATATTTAAAGAATTCATTAAACTCAACAGTTATTTAGCTGCAAACAAATCATTTATCTCCATTTTACCTTCTACATCAGACAGAGCCACCAGCAGGTCCACTTTCATCTCTACAGCTAAGCGTGCGGCCAGACTGTCATTATCTTTGATGCTTATGACCTGAAACACAAACAGGAAGTCGACTCAAAAGACCTCTTTACTTCGTGCCAATGAGAATGTTCACCCATTTCCAACACGTGAAAACACAGGAAACAAAGCCCGCTTGCATGTTAGACTGACAAAGATAAACACATGCATATTGTACTTAACTACAATGCTGCTCATAAAGTAATAATAATAATATTCTATTTTATTAATAAATAAATAACCCAACCATGTACAATTAGAATATAAATGTTGCCATTTGATTCACTGCACCAGTTAGCCTTGTGCTAAATTACATCTGCAGTCCCCTGGCAAGGAAAAGAACAATCCACAAACATTAGACAAGTAACAAAGGGTTGAAGCACAAAAAGTACACATGCGTTAAAAACTTCGACACCCTTCCACACGTAGGTATACATACAGTGCCAGAAACATTGGAGCGCAGAACCTAAAGAGATTAATAGTGTAAAGTTAAAATGAATACTCTCTTTCCATGAAATGCCAAACATTTTTTGTTAATAAATTTGTTTCAACTGGGAATAAAACAACTTAATACTACTCTTTTTGAGAAATGTACCTAAACTATTTAAAGTGCTGAGATAGACAGAACCAAAGACCTAATCACTGGGCCAAATTATCAGTGAATAATGGGGTGCATTGTGATTATTTTGACTATAGTTACAGCCTGCTATTTGAAAATTGGCATTTTAATTGAATTATCATATATTGTGCAGCCCTAATTTGAGGTGTGTCTTGATCTCAATACAAAGAAAAACTTCACAGAAACCAGAGTACCAAAAGTGTGTGACATAAAAACCATGCAATCTGTTACCAAGACACCACAGTGGCGCACATACAGCATTCCCACCATGCCCTTCACACAGTACCCACATTTACCCCCTGCAGGTCACTGTTGGGCACAGGGGGTGGCACCACCGCGTCATTGGTGTTGATGATTGGGACAATGTTCATCCGCAGCAGCTCCTGGAGGGTGCTGTTAAGGTTGCGCCTTTTCTGTTCATCGTGGAAGTCCAGGTTTGTCACCAAAATCTGACAAAGGATAGATCGGGATTTTTTTTTTTTATTTGAGAGGCTACAAATCTAAAATATAATTTCTTTTTATTTTTTTAAGCTAATGTTTTTATAGAATTATTAGCAAATGCTGAGTCATTGCTAAACATTTTCCAATAGATTCTTATTTGTTGTATTTATAATAACTATTAGGATGTGCCTTTTGGATTTGGACCATTTTATGAGCCCAATATGATACAGTTTAGTACAACATAGATAACGTCCAACCAGCGGTTTATCTTACATTTGAACAAAAATATTTAAGATAGTAATGATCAGTTATTTTTATTTTATTATTAGTCATTTTATTTAATTAATTACCAGGGTATTTTTGGGTAAGAATAATAGCACAAAAACAATTTACTATTTATGTCTGTTATAGTATTTGTGTTAGTAATTAAGATCATTACTTACTTGTGCAGTGCAGATGCTGTACTGTGTGAACATGGCTTCATATAAAGCCATCAAACCGCTCTGTCCGGCAGCTGCACACGCCCTTGCCTCCAGCACTGGCAGTGACTGGAACAAGACAAACCCAAAACTGATCAAATACAAATGATAATAGCATGATTATTGACTAATAAAACTAAAAGTGGTTAAAACTTACCATTTCTTTGAGTTGATTCTGCCCTGAATGTAAGGCTTGTCTGACACTTTGAGACAACAGAATTTCATGCCTCAGTCTCTGTCTTCCAAAAGCCACAGCTCCACTTGTGACGATCATCATCTCCCTGCCCTGATTCTGCAGCATGGCCACCTAAATGTAACACAAGATGACTGTATTACATTTGCAGACTTAAGCACACCAAAAATGGGACCAACTAGGACTAAACATGGAAATACAACTGGACAATACTAGGACTAAACCAGGGCCAAATCAGAACAAGGGAGAATGCACCCCAAGTCACAACAAATCTTATACTGACATCATTACTTAATTAATAGATGAACAAATACTCGTATCAAAAATAACGACGATGCCTACAACCAACCACCAGCTTGGTATTATAATGCATTTTAAGGATAAAGGCATATCACTACTTCTACATGACTATGGTACTTAATAGTAGTACACAAAAATACATTTTATTCCAGCTTATGTGTTGTTTACATTTACAATAAGCAAATCACTCACAGTGTTGTAATATAATATATGTTATAATAATTTATTTTACCTGTTCTACAATAGAGGCCAGTCTTCCCAACGCCAGCCCACACTCATCTCCTCGAGTGACCACAGCGCTGCCCAGCTTCACCACAATACGCTTAGCCTGCTTCAGCTCACTGCGGTGGGCAAAGGACTTCCCATGAGGGCGAGGGAGGGGAACTAAAGAAACAGAAGAACATTTTTTAAAAAGGACAAATAATAATGTAATTCATGTGTTACTTACATTTAGTTTGGGAAAACGCTCTGATTGGTACTGGACACACATGTTTCCGAGCTCTGGATGGCAGCTGGGAGCACAAGCCTAGTCGAGCAAACATGGCACCAAGATCTGTGGACAATAATAAACAACATGTGAGGTATTGTAAGAATGTAGTAAGCAGAGTCAAAAACTTGATGTGATCACCCTTAAGATGATGCTTTTTTTTTCATTTGCCTTTTCTATCCACATTAATCTAAGCTGATAAACTTGACCCACTGACCTAGATAACAATATTATTGATTATTATCCTTACAACAACAATGGATTTTGAACCAAAAATAGTATTAAAAATGGTCATCAAAATTGAGTGAGGCAAATTGAGGGAATGAGTCTGAATGTAATATTTGGCGTTTTAGCTAAACAGAATAATTTATACAAACCACAAACAGTATCCCAGGTGTGCATAAGAAATGCTTGATTCTTGTTTTCTGGAGATATTCTGCGTTCTTAGGCCTTTCTTTGTATCATTCAATAACACACTACAATTTAATTATAGTAATTTAATTAGATCCGATTCATTTAATCTTGTCTTATAAGTGTTACTGCACCCACTTTAAGATACATTGTGTTCTCATTCACGTCCACAATTGCATGAGTAATGTTTTTAAATGTAATCTGCAGATAGTCTCTGTGCACAGTAAGCATAATACTGAAATATATCTGTCTAGTCCAAAATTGCTAGTTTATATCAAAGCTGGGTTAAAGTCATGGCCACACAAACCAAAACATACAGGTGGTGCTAGTTAGCATTAGCTCATGTGCTACATTGCGCTAAATATAGAGCCATACTTACAGTGTTTTGAGTTTGCAGGCATCAAAACATATATATCTCTTACCTGTGGTTTTGAGGAGGGAGGAATCCGCTAACAAACGTTCGGGAGGAGAGCAGGGACACGTCTTCAGGACAGGCAGGACAGGAGGGCTGCCACATCCACAGCCCACGTTGGGTCCTGTTTCTGACGAAAGATGTGCGGCTGTTTTAATACACGATACTGCCCCCTGTAGACGCGGAGGTGTAGAGACAAAATACAGATAAACCATGTCTCATTACTGGGTGGGTTTTGTTGATAAATTTTGCTTGATTCTTGCGGTTTCACCTGACACGTAAGGCTTGAAGTTGCAAAATATAATAATAATGTGCCTGTGTTATAAAAGTGAGAAAGAGTATACCGCTCCCTTAAAAAAAAAAACAAAAAAAAAACAAAAAAAAAAAAAACAGGAAACCAGTTTTGCTAGATATTTGACTTCTACAAATATTTTGACACAGATTGTATTAACTTCTCCAGCTCCACAGACCCGCAATGTTTCTTTTAACAATTGCAAAATAAGTAACACCATGTAAAGAATGATTTAATTTCCAATATTTTTATGTATATGATTTTGCTAAATGTCTGACCTAGTAAAACAGTTATGTTTTAGTTACTGTATGGGGTTTTAATCTAAAATTAAAACCCCATACAGTAATAGTCCTTGCCTTGTGTTGTTGGAAATTACATTTTATATCAACACAAAATGTACTTTTCCACAGTTTCATATTACAATGATGCTTTTTGTTATCTAGGCCACAGCACACTTAGTCCTGTGACATCTTTTCATGTGTAGCTTATTTATATCTCTTACTGAAGCTGCTTGCATGTCATTATTGGGTTGCATTTATTAAAGCAAATTAGAAACTCAATCCCCCTGAACCTGATTGTTGTATGTTCACTCTCCTATTGCAGGTGCTTGTGTTTTGGAGCGGGATATCTACTCATCTTTAGTAACTTGACTCTGTGGGACACTCATGTTTAGGCCAGTGCCCCATCAAACTTTCATGAAGAAGGAGAACCCTACATCCAAACTCGCTCTCACTAAACGCCTCTACACCAGCTGCTAGAGAAGCCATGGAGGAGATTTTTAAGTGTCCCGTCTGCCAAGATTTGTTTACTGACCCGGTTTCTCTAGATTGTGGGCATAACTTCTGTCTTAGCTGTATCAACACTGTTTGGGAGAATGAAGGTTCAGAGGCAGGACCTTATTTTTGTCCTGAATGCCAGATCCTACTTCCTTCAAAACCTAATTTGGAAATCAACGCCAATCTTCGAGACAAAGTTAAGGATTTCGCAAATTCAAATTCAGAGGAAAGAAGGACTGGTTCTCCAGCGATTTACTGCGACCACTGTATCGAGTCTCCATCTGTGGCAGTCAGGACATGTCTGACCTGTGATGCATCGCTTTGCCAGGCTCATTCTCTCCTCCATGAGCAGAGGTCAGCCTTAAAGCAGCACACGTTGGTGGAGGTGACCCGGGACCCCCTGTCTCTGAAATGTCGGGAGCACAGGGACGAGCTGAAGTTATTCTGTTCACAGGATAGAGTGCCGGTCTGCTGCTTGTGTGTACTGGTGGGAACGCACAAGAACCATAAGGCACCACAGCTACATGAAGCTTGTGATGATTTCAAGGTAAAGAGCAGTTATGATAAGGGGTAATTTAAATATTTAATACGCATTTTTAATTAATTAATTTAATTAATGTTATTAATTAATGCATTAGAGAGATAGGTTTGATGGGCTTGTAGGAATGAATATCCACCATGAGATTTTGTACATTTACACAAGATGTCCCAGAGCAGAGGAAGACTGAAGAAACACTTGGGAATATAGTAATAGAGGACCAGTTATTGAACATGTTAATGTAATTCTGTTATGGTTATTATGATTTCATATTTTTACAGTTGTAAGATTGATGTTTTGTGCCTGTCTGTAGACTATGCTGGAGAGTTCTATGAATCAGCTTCTGAAGAGGAAAAATGATGCTGAAAATACAATCAAGGAGTTGGAGTCCCTCTATAGACAAACAGTGGTAGGACTTCACATATGGCAGTACACATTGTTTATATATATCTTGTTTATATGAAAAAAAAAAATTGTCACTTTTCACTGCAATGTAACATCTACAGCTGTTGTGTCACATTAATTTCACACATTTATGAGTGTGGAGATCTGTGTTATCCTGGTGAGATGTTGTTACGAAGTGCTAAACTGGTCCATTTGACACTTGCATTGATGAGAGACAATGCTACGTAGGGTAGTTGTTTGCATGATTTAAGCTATATTCTGGCTAGAAATGGGCAAATGATCAAAATATTGTGAAAATTGTTTTAAAGACAAGAAAATTTTGAAAATCAAGTCTATTGTTTATAGGAAAAATGCCACAAAAAGAGCAGATTAAAATGAAAATGGAAAAAACTGTTGTGAACTTCCAAACAAGAGTATAAAATGATATTTATGCACTTTTGTGGGTAATTATACAGTTGTTTTACATTTGTCTGACACTTGAACCTCAACTCCATTACTACTCAGCTACATATTATGGACATGTTTTAACACATTTATGTTGGTATTGACATAATATTGTCTAAATACTGTTATCAGAATACTCAATCAATCAAAAAATAAAAAAATAAAGATATTCATTTTTGTCAATTTCACCTACACCTAGTTCACACTAACACACACCACATTAAAAACTGGGACTAAACCTGTAACTAAACCTGAACTACAGAATCAAACCAGGATCAATTTAGAATTAAGTGTGGATGCAACTTTAAAATGCTGATAGTAAATCTCCTCATTCCCAGAAGTCAGCTGCAGACCTGCGGGAGTGTATATCAGACAAGTACAGCCGTCTGCACGTGGTTTTGGATGGTGATGAGCGTTTGATGAAGCAGATTGTGGATGCAGAGGAGGCCTGTGTGACCGAGTGGTTGGACGTTCAGAGGGAGATGATGGAGCTGGAGATACAGGACATAGACCGAGTCAGAGCTTCAACCAAAGCACTACTGCATGAGGACAACCACCTCAGGTTCCTCCAGGTATTTCAGACAAGTAGGATTTTGAATGCACGTGTAATGGACAGTTTAGAGCTCACTGCTGTTGTAGAATTAATTGAAGTAACTTGACACAGCACATGTTTATTTACCAATAATAAGGGTCCGCAGACATGAACCTTCAACACATTGTGGTATTGTCCATTCAAGCCTCACTGTGCTTATGTTGTGGGGAGTAGTATAACTGCTGATTATAGAGGCCAGATAACAAAGACTGAACTGAGTTTGAAGTGTTCTTGGTACAGTAGTGGAATCAACTCATTTCCCTTTTGCGGATCAGCCTGAATCAACAAAATACAAATCTTATTCTGTACTTTGTATTGTGTTGTTTTAAATATATTGACTTATCTTGTTGGATCATTGACAAGCCAAATAGCACTTCAGCTGACCACAACTGACCATACATACAATATAAATACAGAGCTTATCATACAAATACCTTATTTTTTATATAACTGACTGACGTGTCGCCTCTTAATCAAGTCGTCATTGAACATAAAAATACTTTGACTTGACTTTATGGTACAATATTGAATACACAGATAAACAAAGTATTGGCAAGATCATTTAGAAAGCACTTGACAGATCTTAACATACAATTATCATTACAAAACTGCACATTAAGTAAAATATGCACTTTATAAATTGCTGCACTAACTACAAATTATTTACTTTTACAGCAAATTACCTCTCAAAATCTGTGGTAAGTTCTTTCATTTACTGTGTATTGTCTTACTCTATGCGTTTGCCTTTACTAAATATTTATCTAATTACAGTGACCCCCTGGACCTCCCCCCTCTCCAGACTGTGGACCAGTCTTTGTGTGAGCCCGAGAAGCTGAGGACAGTGGAGCGAATGGTGGATGACCTCTCTGTGTCACTGTCCCAATACTTTCCAAGAACGTGGTCGTGTTAGTGCATCATACAAATACTCTGCTATCTAAAATAAACATCTGCTGTGTAAATAATGTGGATTTCTTTATATTTACAGATCTAAGTTCCCCAGCTTTGGACTTTAAAACCGCCCATCCCAAACTAGAAATATCTCAGGACAAAAGGCAAGTTTGTTGGAGAGAGCAACCCACAAGTGTCATTATAAATAGTAGTAGGCCTTATGATTCTCAGTATAGTGTTTTGGCTGAAGAAAGTTTTACTAAAGGACGGCATTATTGGGAAGTCATTGTACAAGATAAACCTTATTGGCTGATTGGGGTTACAACTGAGCTCACGCCAAAAAATAATGGATTTACAACTAATTATAATATTGGTTTGGACAAGTCATCCTGGTGCATCTATCACGCCAATGGTCAATATTTAGCCTGCCATGACACAGAAGAGAAGCCCCTGTCTGTGGAGAAGAGGGTGAAAAAGTTGGGCATTTTTGCAAATCTCCACAGTGGGGAGCTCTTGTTCTACGACGCAGACACAATGTCCTTGATTCACTCATTCACAGTGCTGTGCAAAGAGCCCATGTATCCCATGTTTAACCCGTGCATAGACGTGAATGGGGTCAACAAGCAACCGCTGACACTGTTCTGGATCAAAGAGCCATGGGACTGGTATGAAAACACAGAGGAGAATATAGAAAATGACATTAACAAAGAAATTATTGAATGATTTTTTATGTTTTGCAAGGTGAAAATGAGCATTACTTTTAAATGTGCACTGTGCAGCTTTTCTAGTGAAGGGTCCGTCATCTGTCCTACAGAAAAGGTATTGTTATGTCTGGAATGTTCCACAGTATGGGATTAAACTTATCCATCCAGTGGAAAGAAGCAAGGGACACCACTAGTTCAAGTTACAGGTCAATTCTGGAGACTGGAGTAACCTGCTCACAGTAAAACGCATGTTTTAAAGAGAATTCTAAGCAATAAAAACACATGTAATTGAACAAATGCCAGAGAGATTTGTTTAATGCCATACTATGGAACATACAAGGGAAAGCAGAAATGTATCCATGGAGATAAGCAGGTGGTGGGCTCTACATCAGAAAAGTAAATAGTGTGTTTTGTTGAATCTGACACTGTTGGATATTAGGCTTTGCATGAGTCCATCCAAAAATCAATGCCTGTTCAAGACGGTAGTAGTATAACTGAACATACACAGGCTTCCCTCACCCCAGACACTCGTCCAGTGTTTTTTTCCATTTCATTCAAAAATATTCATAGACACTGAATGAATCAACCATTTTAATTGTTTTAGGACATTATAAAAATACATGAAAGACTAGACACACCTTACCTATGCTGTGGTCTGGAGTTGGAAGATAATATTGTTTTTACTGTATTTATGGCCGTGTTCTGCATGACTGACATGATTTGAATCAGAAAATAAATGACCCATGAGTGAACTGTTTGGCTCTGCTCAGTTGACCAAAGAGGACATTGGTGCCTTTACTTCTAGGTCCACGCTAGGTCCACCTACTAAAGCGGATCTTCAGAGCCTAAGCTAGTGCTACATTCATATTTTCATTAAGAGAAATCCATATATTATTTTTTTTTAAATGTACTATTTCAGTCTGATTTTCTTTGAATATATATCTCTGACAAGAATTATTTTCATCCATTGTTGTTTGCGTTCATACCAGATCCTTTTGCTACTGGCTCATAATGCAGTTTTATATTCTGGCTCATTAGAAAGTTATTTAGAACTATCAGTGTGTGCCATTACATGTGCACTCAAAATCTGATTATTATCAGGTTACTGCTGGAGTTGTCCGATTATTAAAATGACATTTAAACAACACATTCTGATGAGAATAATCTGATTTATTTCTGATCATGGTTTTGGATTTGGATCATGGATTTTGTGATTTACAACACCAGAAATCTAGTAATACTCAGATGTTTTGGTGAATGTAAATATAGCTAGTGTTTTTTGTGAAATGGAATTAGAAAACAGTCTGGTTTTATAGGAATTTATTGGAAAGGCCCAGTGAAAAACAAAATGGCAGGTTGAGATGCACTGAATCCAAATGATCTTGATTCAAAAGGCTCACACATTCATATTAACAGCTCACGTTGATACCTCGGCTTAAACTTGACCCTATTAGACTTATTTTGGTGGAGGAGAAATCTTAGAATTTATCCAGTCCTTATAGTGTGAGACACGAGTGTAGACCCCAGGCTTGTTCTTCTTGCCACATTGGTCGCCCCAGGAGACCACCCCATAAACCACATGAGCGTTGTTCTCTACACAGGTCAAAGGACCACCAGAGTCACCCTGAAATACACAATAAACAAGGTAATAGCAGGAACCAATAAAAATGTGTTAACAGTTTTCTCTACTACTTCATTTACAAAAGTTAAATTTGAATAAAAATATAAATTTTGTATACTTCTGTCTATTCAAGGGTTTCAGCTTCCTGTTATATACAACATTTTGAGTGCTCCCATTCAAACAATATATTATTTTGTCAATCACAATGCCAACAGTCCTAAATTTACATCATTCTGGACCATTGACAAGACGTGCTATACACAGTACAGACCACAGTATGGACCTAAAACCACAGATGCCTCACTGACCTGGCAAGAGTCCACCCCTCCCTGCAGGTGTCCCGCACACAGCATGCCCTCGTCCAGGACGTTGCCATAGACGGTAGGTTTGGAGCATTTTTCTTGGTTGATCAGCAGCACTTGGGCCTCGAGCAGGTGCTCTGAGCCTGTGGCTATAAATAGAAACAGGCATAGGCATGTTTATATCAGTACAGCTGTTTGATATGCTTAACAATGCACAAGGCGGTCTCAAATGCTAAAGTATGCATTATACAAATTGCTGGCATCACGTCCATGTAGACTTATTAACAGCACCTAAACAGGTGGTGAGAATTGTGTAGCTATGTAAAATACTGCTAAATCAAAGTGAATTGTTGTGTGGAAAAATATTATTAAAACAGTGTATGGCTCCACTGCATGACTCCACTATTGAACATTTTAAACTACCTCCTGGTTTTCCGTCACTATACTTGACACCGATTTTACCACTATCAATTGAAACGGATGTCTTTTCCAAATTACCAATCAATTTCATGTAGCCTGAGCAAAAATATTATGAAATTTGTGATGCAAATGTCTTGTGATGAAGGTTCTTGCTTGTAGTTGTATTGGAATATTGAATTTGTCCAGTGTCCTTACAGTTCTCAGTGGCCCCCCATCCTGAAATTGTGCACTCTGTCCCATCAGGCAGTGGGGCGTCTGGGATACAGGCCGTCCTCACAAACTGAGACTCTTTAGCACAGTGTCCATTTTGACCTCTCAGGCGCAGCAGACCTATCAAAACATAAGTACTTTTAATAATAATGATTAATATGCCTTGTGTGTATTAAAATCAGTCATATTATGCTGCAGTTTGTTTTAAAATACTTAGTAAATTGCTTGCCTATGTCATTGTAAACAGCATATGGTTTCTCATTGTAGTTTTCATGCCGAATGGCCTCCTCCACAGCTATCACCTGTTCATTGGGTTCTTCTGAGGCAAGATCCTGGGTTCCCAAAACCACCTGCATATCCCGATTTTGGTGACTGTTGTAACACACACAGTTTTAAAGTATTTTAGTAGAATTCATTTAAAAAAATAAAACTTAAATAAGTACATTTGTAAATTCTTATTTTAAATTATAGCAAAATTGTAAAGTAGCCAAAACATACAATTATGTACAATGGTCCTGTTAAGTCCAAATAACTTTGTATGAATCCAGTGTTCTAGTCTTCACTTACATACAGTGTCCAGCGGTCAGCACCCAGCAGCTATCGATGAGGATTCCTCCGCAGAGGTGTCTGAAGGACAAGTTGGAGTTCTGTGGCCTTACTTGTATCGACACTTGCCAGGGCAGGGCACCAGGAGCAACTTTAAGACCCGCATAAATACGAGTGATGGGTTTTTTGGGCTGTGCCTGTCCGCATGTCTTGAACTGTGCGTCAGTGGTGTTGGTGGCATTAGTGGGGGCAGGGGTAGTGGCAGGGGCAGTGGCAGGGGTAGTGGCAGGGGCCACAGTAAGGTCGTCATCGGGGGTGGTGGTGAGGGCAGGTGGCCCAGGCTCAGTGGGACCTGGAGGGGGGGGCACTGGTTCTGTTGGCTTAGGGGAGGGAGGGGCGGGCTGGGTCGGATCAGGCTGGTCTGTGGGTTTAGACGTAGGTGGTTCGTCTAATAAAACAAACAAGATTATTGTTATGTTATGCAATACATATATTTTGATGACTTTTGATAGCTTCTTTGGCACAAGAATTTCCTTTGAGATTAATAAAGTGATATCTTATCTTACACTTTAACAAAACAACTAACAAGTTCAACTATGGCATAAAGTGAGAAAATGAAACAGTTGTTTGGAGTATAACCTGTTGGGTCGTCACAGTGTCTCACGTCACAGTAGTCCCACAACAGTTTGTGACCTTTCCGGTAGAAGCACCATGGCATCTGAGAACCATCTGGATTTCTGTAAAAATTATTAATAAAATACATTTTATTTCAAAATTAGAACAGAATCTGTTTTTATGTTTCATATTAGATATAGACAATAATAAAACAAAGAGATATCGTGAGTGAGGCCAGCTGGATAAAAATATTGGCTATTAGGACAGGGCAATATGATGACTGACAACAACTGTGACAACATACTGTTTTTAGCGATATGGTCATATTGTGATCCAATGCTTGTCAGTAGATTTTAGCTGTCTGCTCAAACACAGACTTTGTAAGGCACAGAATGCATAATAGCTGTTTTTAAGTTCTTAATCACTCTGCAACAGTCCTAATTTCTCATCATTCTGAAACCTATGGATAGAAAATGTGTCTTGTATCTTTTTGCATATGTCAAATTGGCTTTGACCTGCAGAAATTGTGGGGGCCCAGTCCATTCTCGTCCTCATTGGAGTTGAAGGGGTCGGTGCCAGAGTCCAGGAGGAAGTGAGAGTTCCAGTATAGACACTCGTGACCGTCGTCCGTCTCACTCACATTCCCCCTGTAGGACTCCCCATCCCCAGTGTAGCAGTCATCTGGACCTGGGGGGAGATGACAGTGAATTATTTACAGGATTTTACATTAGTCTATAACTGTGGTCCTTAAAGGCACTCTATGTAACTTTTCTGGTGTTATTTGTTTGCCATGAGTGACAGTATGGTATTAAACTGTTACAGCTCCATGGAGACAAGCAAGTCATTTCAAGTTAAGGCAAGTTACAGGTCAGATCTATGAAGAGGTGAGTCCACTCACAGTAAGAATGTATGTTTTTCAAGGTATTTTTAATAAGCAACTGTAATAGATAGATCAGTTTAATGCTATATGATGGAGTTGCTTAATTTATAGTCAATTTTATAAACTTTTTCCTGGTTTCCTGTAGCAGCGATTTAGTCTTATTCCAGACATAGTTTAGATCTAGTATAATCCAGATTTAGAGCTTGACAACAGGCTAAAGTTTGACCTGAGTGACTGAGGATTGCTGTAATATTTACCGACTTCGCAGTATTGTCCACGGAACCCTTTGGCACAGATGCACTCGAAGTCATTGCCATCTCTGACACACTTCCCTTCATTTTTGCACGGGTTAGGGTCGCAAACAGAATCTGAAAACAGACCATCTCTCAAACAAAAAAAACAGGAATGCAATGTGTAAAATGTGTAAGTGTATGTAAATGTGATTTTTTTTTTTTTTTTTTAATAGCACGTTAAAAAACCAAAACCAAAAAAAAAAAAATCTATGAATATAATAAAATGTTGTCTTACACTGGACACAGTTTGGAGGCTTGAAAGGCTCTTTGCATTTGCACTCAAAATATGGAGGTGTAGAGGTCACCACACACTCTCCACGGCCACATCTGCCTTTTTTACAGCGTTTTGGACCTGGAAACAAGTAAAACCAATGTATCCAATGCTGCTAAAACACCAACCACTTTGTTTTGATAATGGTATTTATGTCCAACCTCTTTCACATATCTTGCCCTTAAACGGTTTTGGGCAGGTACATTTGAACTTCCTCTTGCCTTTCTCTTTTTCTTCACAAACTCCATTGTTACGACAAGGGTTGGAGTCGCAGAGACCTGGGACAAAAACACAATCTCTATGAAGAATTTTCGTGAAACCTTCCACCACATTTTCAGTTTTATCTTTGTGAAAATTTGAACACGCACCATTCACTCAAATCCTCATTATAACATACAGTCATTATCTAAACTTGGTGCTAAAAATATTTATCACTTTATCATTTTCAATTCATTGTAGAGAAAGTTGGCAGTTAAATTACAGCTACACAAACAGAAGATTATAATGTAATTGGGCAAGACACTGCCAGTTGATGCAAGGCCATTAACACCTGTTGGGACCAATTGTTTTATGCAGATGTGGTAAAGAGTTTTATGTAAAGAAATTGCAGGCATAGATGATAAATTTTATAATTTATCATCTATGCCTACCCATGATTCTATGTAGCTGATGCATTGGGGTTTTTTTGTTGTTTTACCTTCTGGTTCCTGGAGGTCATAAAGCCAGTCGCTGCTGTGGTCTTCATCATCGTCATCATCGCCTTCAGCGTCACCTGTTACCTTGAAGAATTCATCTGGGACAGCACATTTCAGTTAGATCACATGACCTCTCTCTGTGTATATTACAGTAAGTACAAATGCATGTCAGCCCTTTATTACCATTTGTGATCGCCTCAAACCGTCCTTTGCCGTGTCTTCCACGATGATGATGATGCCCATGAGCGTGACCGTGACCGTTCTTTTTGTCTTTTTTTTTCTTCTTCATCTGTTAGAAAAAAGATTCACGGGATTAAACAGCAACAAAATCTGCTACTCAACTATGACAAATACCAGCACTGTATAGGGAAAACATTGGTATTGCCCTGATTTGCATTGTGGCATAATTCACTCAGCAGCACACTACAATATTTTTTATTCTTTTTTTGGAAAATCTGTTGGCCTGCTTTTGTAAACTCAAGAGTAAAGCATGTAACAAAAAACAAACTGTCAAATCTACAATGCACTGGTTTATGCTAAATGTTAATGTATTCCCTCACCTCACATGAGACAAAGAGCAACGCCAGTAGTACACACAGCAGCAGGAGTCTCAGCTTCATGATGATGGGACAGGAGCAGCCCAGAGCCACGACTGGGACATCCCGCGCAGAGATACACTCTTTAACAGAGACCTGAGTACACTGACCTTTGCCCCTCTCTGTCTGTGGGCTGACTCTGCACTATTGATCCTAATGTTTTTAATGTTTTATGTATAATGTTTTTTATTACTAGTAAATATATTTTATTAATGTACAACATTATTAAAAGCATTACAAGTTTAATAATTCACATTTAGGAACAAAAAATAAGTTTTTTTAGTTGGGGTATAAGCAAGTTTGCAAAGATTGTTTATTTTGATGTAGACTTTGGTTTGATTGTGCTTTTTGCAATCATTCAGTGCTAACATACTGTATTTGAGAATGAAAGAGCATCCAAGTGTCCTTAGTCAGTCATGCATTATAACACATCTCAATATGAGTCTACAGTGTGCCTATCTTAGTTCGTTGTATATGATTATATTTTCGTTTGTTTCATTGGTCCAGTTCAACCCACAGATGAGCCATGCAATGATACTGTGTAAAACAGCTGCCAGTTTGTTAACCTAAGTCTGTAGTTAATAGATAATTTTAATTATTTATACAAAAATGGGTTAGCATATATGAATTTTGAATTTGTAAAACATTTCTAGCAGACAAAATATAAATCTAATCTATCTATTCAAAATGTATAAAGTAAGTTAAAAGGTGCACTACGTAGCCTCTGTTTTCTTGTGGAGGGTCAGTCACCTTTTATTTATTCACTTACATGTATTTTTATTGCCAAAAACATACTTGGCTTAGTGCTGTCATCTGCTTGTCTCCATGGAGATTGCTAAGTTAATGAAATTTTGTGGAACATTACAGGCAAAACATGACATTTCCATGGAAACTAGAAGGTATCTGAACCTCCACCTAAAAACTCATAGTGCCCCTTTAACTCTCATAGGTCACTGGTGGGAGATGGTGCATTACAGATTACTATAGGCTTAGTATTGGTCCCATTGTGGTCGTGCCCAGGACATAGGGCCAAATGTAGACTATCAGTGAACGTCCCAACACAGAAGGAGAAGAGGGGGGTCATCTTACCCACCTCCAAAAACATGACTTGTCCCGCAGGGAAACTGCAGAGTACCCCAATATGACTATAGCGTTTAAGAACAGGCAGCTGATGTGGTATACCCCCATGCCACGCTGTGTACTCTCCATCAAAGTACTCCATACACCAAGACTCCTCCCCCCTCCCCAACCAGCACGCCTCACTGGGACCTTTACGCGGTATGGTGGGGTACGTGACACCCAGTTCCCAGTAAGACTTCCCGCTAACGTCCAGTTCAATGTAATGGCGTCCATAGCTGAAGGCCTGGGTGCTAAGGACATAAAGGGTGGAGTCGAAGCGGGTGGGGTGGTCCGGGATGTCCTGCCAGGTGTCACTGTAGCTCACACTGTCCCCACCAGAAGAGAGGCGGAGTTTGGGATGGGCGGAGTCAGGGTTCAGATGGACCTCAGTGGAGTCTGCTCAATGAAAGGACATTGTAAGACACATTAATGGTTTAAATACTATTAAGAATATTTAGATCAACAAGAAATGCGTGATATATGGAGACAATTTTTTGCTGGTGAGCAATAATTTCTAAAAACTGTCAACTTTTAACCCACCATATTCATTAAAAAAATTAAACTATGGAGCTTCTTTGGTGTTGGGGAGATGTTGTTGCTTTGTTGTGTAATGTTCCATGGTATGGCATTGAACTTATTTTGCATACTCGGCCTGGTGGCGCCACTTGCTTGCCCCAGGAGATACATACATTAAATGCCATACTGTGGAACATTACCAAGCCAAAGCATCTCCATGGAGACAGGTGGCTGACCCTCCACCATAAAAGTTCCATAGTGCATCTTAAGTTGACCGTTTCCATTGAACAGTGGAGTAGAAGTGAGCTGCATTACATGGTTTTAGTTTTTTTACATATGAACCATAAGCCACTGAACCCACAGCTGTGCAGTAGCTTCTTGATAAGAGGCGTCTGTGACTGGATGAGCTGCAGCAGGTTGTGGGTTAGATTCTGGATCTGCTCCGATTTGGCCTGGTCCAGAGTCACATGGCTGGGGTCGGTGAGGGTCAGGGTCTCCAATACTCTGAGGGAATTATCACAGAAAAACACTTTACACAGAGCTATCAGCCAAACGTGTTATCATAATGAGATATACAACATACCTATCCTCTATGTCCTCCAGCTCGGTGTTACTAAAGAAGGACTGAAAGATAAATAAAAATATATGAGAGCTATTGATTTCAGTGTATAGTAATGTGGGAAAGTTCTTTAAAACATGATTTGATTTTTTGCACCAATTTAACATATTGAGCTTTGATAATTCACTCACTCAAAAAGCAATGTGTTTAAAAATATCTTAACTTGTAATTGCTTTGTGATTTAGTTGGGTCATGCGTTCATTATTTAACTATTTTAAGCTTGTACATCTTTTTTTCCCTTCTTTTTAATCAACATGAAATGAGGTTGAAGAGTGAAGAGCGACATTCATCAAATTGCCAACCCTGAATTAGTCTCATGATATGAAATAGAAGTACCTATATTTATTTCATTTGACTGGGTTTCATAAATACCACTCTTTTCCCCAAACTGAAGTACTATATTTGATAATGCATATATTAATTCACCATAGTTTGAGGCTGCAGTTGTATTTGTTCCATTGCGAGCGTGAGTCTGTCCAGCTCCTGTTCTATCTCCTGGATCAGAGAGCAGTTTGTCTCCATGAAGCCGTCCAGAGCAGAGACAGCAGCTCGCTCCTCCATCTCCAAATGAGACAGGGTGGTCCTCAAATCCTCATCCAGAACATCACGCATCTCCTGGTACTTCAGTATGATACTCTCTCTGATGGAGGAAGACTGTTTCTAAGGCATACACAAGTAACACTCCCTTATATTTGAGTGCATACGATTAGTATTTAAAGACACCGTGTAGCTCTTCTGGTGGAGTTTCTGCTACCTGCTGTCTCCAAGTTATGCCTTTGCCCAGAATGTTCTACAGTATGGCATTGAACCATATTTGTCCACATGGAGGCACGCAGGTAAGGCCACTACACCGAGTTACAGGTCAGATCTATGTAAAAGGGCCCCTCCTCCTATAAATGTAAATGTTAAGTTTTGTCAAGCAATAAAAACACTTTCAATTTAATGTTTAATTTAATGTTCCACAACTGTGGAACCTTCTATGCAAAGCAATACGTATTCAATGGAGACAAGCAGGTGACCAGAAAAGTTACACAGTGCCCCTTTAAAATATCTTTATGTCTGGACTTACTGTGATCTCAGACTGGCGAGCAGACAGTTTCCTCAGCCTGTATTTCACTGCTTCCTGTCGCTTTTTGAGGTCTTCTTGCTGCTTCTCCAAAGCTTCCTGTTTGAGTTAAATATTTTTCAAAAGTTTGGCCTTGAAATAAATAAATTTTATTGTGCATCTCAAGTATTCACCCTTAACCACAGTTCTCACACTATATATTCAAAACTTATCTGATTTGTGACTTTGTTAATAGTTGATTTATTGAATGAATGGAGTCTAAAAATACTTAAGAAACATTATCAAGGTGAAACAACTAGGTCAAAGCGTGTTCACTAGTAATATATTTCCAAAGATAGACCCTTTAACCTAAAATCTCACTACTATATAGCCCTTTGCAGTTGTTAAAATCCCAAGTTATAATTTTATTTTTTGAACACTTAAGTTATAAATGGCTACACAAATACACTGTAGTGAATTGTGTGCAAAAAGAGGACATCTGTGTTTGTACAGCGGGTCAATACTCTCTGGTTAAAATCCAGTTCATTTAAAAGCTTCATGGCCTTCTCAGTCTCACCTCAAATGACATCTGTAAACTAACCCAAGTTTATTGTAAAGTACTGAAACACTGAATCAAAACGGGTAAAACTTTCAAATAATTATACTATTTACAGCATTAATAAAGCATGAAGAAAGACTTAAGGAGAATAGATAACAAACAGTGATTCTGCCTTAGTAAATAGCCTAGTACATTAAGGGGAAATAAGATAGTATAAGTTTGTCTGAATCATTCTTAATTAACTATTCGTTCATAAGAATTAAGTCTTTGTTCATGCATTATTAAAGAGCCTATATTACTTTATTTTCTAATCTGTTATAATGTAGTTTTCTAATCAAAAATATACCTGGAGTTTTATTTCATTCACATATGTTTCACACACAAGTCCTACATATTTAGGTTAGAGGTCAGGTTTAGGTTAGAGTTCTTCTCTCAAACTGAAAACACTCCACCTTGTGATGTCATGTGGTAATACAGAAAGTGCTCCACTGTTTTTTTTTTCTTTTATATATTTTTTATCTACATACATTTTCATTACAATTATTTGGATGATTTCAGCCCTGGAATTGCCTACTCTACTGAACAAAAGCTAAAAGGTAACTGTTAACTAGAAAACTAACTTTTGATGACATCACAAGGTGGAACAGAGCATTTTGAGCTTTGGCGATGTAGACAGACTAATAATAAAGGGTTATTCAAACATGTGTGGATGAAGCAAAACACAACTCGGGGTATGTTTTTGAAGAGGTAACAGCATTATAGCATGACTTAAAGCTCACAAGAGTCAACTTTGTGTAATATAGGACCTTTAAGGCTAATTAAAGTGCAGTTATTATTAAGTGTTACCAAATACTGTATAATATCAAATAAATAAGAAAACAGAGACAGGTGGAGGCACGTTGGTTCAGCAGAGGCTTGTGTTGTTCATGGTGGTTTAAAGCTTTATTGGCTTCAATTTCAATACAACAAATGGCAGTGTGGGTTTTTCAATTATAAAACAGTTTAAATACAGTTGATTTGTTTCACGTTGCCGATGGTTACTGCATGTGGTGTTCAAATTTCCAATACATGTAAAGGGAGAGTGTCTGGCTGTGTTAACAATGGGAGCCTGAGACTTTTATTTTGAAAGGTTAAAGAGGAAGTGGTCGGGCAGGAGGAGGCAGGAGATTTCATTCATTTGTTGATCCAGAAAAAACAGTGCATGGGTCAGCACTCAAAATGTTTCCCAAAGACTCACTGAGCCCATTCTTGCAAACTTTGGACTAAAAATGAACTATTTCAGCCCAAGCCAAAAAGGAGGGAAGCGGACGTATGTTGAAGCTATACAAGCATGGACTTTTCAAAATGGCGCCATGATTTTTTTCTAATTACAAAGTTCCACAGGAGCAACATATAATAGAAGAATAAACAGGCAAGAAAAGGACAAAATATGAGCACTCGAAGCAAAGCAAATCAAGCAAATCATAACTTCATCATTCATTCTTTGTCATTTTTGGAAGAGAAGTCCCATTTCCTGTGCAAGTTTTTTTGGACAGCTCATAGTTCAAAAGTTCTTGGGAAGTATCTGGAGAGAAAAGGTGGCATGGCTTCCTCAAATATGTCCAGGAAAAATAAAACAATAAGTAAAAAAAAAAAAAAAAAAAAATCAACCCAAAATTCTATAACATCTAGATTTTGTTTCATTTTTACAGTTGCCGTGTGCTATCCAGGTGAATGTACAGTAAATCATGCTAGAAGAGTTTGGCCTTCTTTTTCATGTCGTTGCGTTTCCACAGAGGAAGCCTGTCAAATTCCTGGATCTCCATACCGAAGATGTCAAAGAACGTTTCTGGAGCTAGGTGGCGCTAGAGACATGAAAACAAAGAAAGGAGAGAAACAAAAAAAGGGGAAGGGTGGGGTAATTGTGGTTAGCGATGAAGCCACAAAATGGGACACAACGAGCACTGGATACTGCTTATTCTTTGGAATAATTGTGTAACTTTTTTACACAGAGCAGAGAATTTCAGTATCGTTGCAGGCAGTAGCTGTCTCTACAAACTATCAAGCAAATCTCAAGCTGCGGTAAAAGAAAATGCAAGGTTTCTTTTACCTGGCTTTGAAAATGTAACATCTGTTTACCGGTTAGCAGAGATATTGCGGGCAGGTAAAATAGTTGTGACCGTAGATTTTTTTTTCCTGATAAACAATAGTAGTAAAGAGAAATGCTACTCAAAAATAAAAATCACTATATAGGTAAATGTAAGTAACAGGAGGTCTAATAAGAAATAGATAGTCGAAGCTTTGTTTTCTCATTTAGATGTTGATTATAAAGGTACACTGTGTAACTTTCCAGGCGGATGGTATGCCACCTGTCTGTCTTCATGGATTTGTTATTGCCTTGCCTAGAATGTTTCATGGTATGGCCTTAAAATATAGTAATAATGCATATATTTATAAGTTATTTTTAGGTGTAGTGAATATAAATGCAGTATAGATAAGTTAAATCCCATACTGTGTAACATTCCAGGCAAAGCAATAACACCTCCATGGAGACAAGCAGATGGTGGATCCCACGAGAAAGGTTACATGGCACACCTTTAAATATCATGTTATCTTTCCCCATACTTAAAGTACTTTTAAACTCAGTTAATCAATAGTAAAGTATAAACTATATACCTCTAGTCTGGTCCTGTCCACATCCCGGGGCAGTTTGGCTCTCCCTCGACTGGTGATCATCAACATCTCATATGGGTACACCTTCACAGGGAGACAGCAGTCAATGTAAAAATGCATTTGAACTCCATTCAGAACTCATCCTTTACTTTTATCTATGACATTGGTTCTCTGTGCTGTGGCAGAGGTCTAGCACAGGAGAGGGTGTTTCAGGAAAATTGGGATAATGCAGGTTAATGCTTATTTTTGTGTAAAACGTGCAGTTGATTTGGGTAAAAGGAAAACAAGAAAAGAATTATGCAACACTTTGTATTTTTAGATACAGACTATAAAAAGAATCATTATGTGGGCCAGCTGAATCCACATGGGAATGGCTGTCCTGGAAATCCAGATGCTGCAAGAATGTGAACCACGGGAGGAATACATCTACATTCATACTTTAAGATATTAGTACTAAATAGAATTATATTTTGAGGTCCCTGTGCTATAACCGTGTTACAACTACTTACCCTTCACCCCCATAAATTACCTTCAATAAAGATTGCAATTAATACTATCAGTTAATGCCATACAAATTTCACTGATTCTACTTCAATTGGCAGTCCTGTATTGCCATTCACAAATAACTCTTACTGCTACAAAAAGGCAGCTAAATAATTATTTGTATAATTAAAAGTAAAGGTATGTTTTAGAAGAAGAAAATCCTCAAGTAAAAATAGTTATCTAGCTAGGTCCCATCTCTTCAATGAAAAAAAATGCCAAAAACTCATGTGAAACCATAATGTAAACTGGTTTATATACTGGGCAGTATATAGTGATATGTGGGAGATGTTTGGACTGGTCACTGTATTGCTCCATACAGTGGGCACTGCTGGAGTCCAAAGCCGAGTGCAGATGAACATGGAGAAGCCAGCATGCTAAAGCGCTAATGAGATACGCCAGCTCCTCAAGCAGCATGCTAACTGACCACAAACATGACTACAATACAGTACTGTGCAAAGATGCTATGTGTAGTTTACAGCATTAGAGCAGGTCAATTTGACCATCCTTCAAAATATTTGCTGTTGAATAATTACTTGTACTTATCTATCTATTCAAAAATGTAAATGACCAGCAAAGACCAGTGAAGTATACATCTACTATTTCCAAAAAAAATTTAAAATGCATTTCTCCTCCTTCACAATAACTTTACTCACTCACAACGTCAAAACAAGTTCATGGATAATGGCAAAAAAACCCTCCTTCTGATTATGATTAATAATATTTGGTACACATAAAGTTACAGTTGAAAGGAGTGATTATTTAATATGGCAACTTTGTGAAGCAAATCTCAAACAAATAATGATAAAGTAAAATATTCTGTGGCTTGGTTGTTTCTTTCAAAAACAGTGAATCTCCTATAGAGTTACATAAGTCCCTGTCCTGAATGTGAAACTGTGACAACATCAAAGTCTTTGGTGCATTATATAGCGCTTTGTTCTCTATATAGAAAAAATAGAAGATCATAATGTAGACTTTTGCACAGTGCTGTATGTTTGCTTCCAAATATAAAATAAGATATATAGTTTGTCGATGTTTGATATTGTGACTTTCCTTTGCATAAATACTTTAGTTATTTACAGTTAGAATAAAGTATTTTGTAACATTTGCGGTTGTCATGAGCACAAAATAGAAAAATATACTTGCTTTTGGCTCCAACATATTAGGCAAAGATACTCCCCTGTCCATCCTTGCAAGTGCTGCACGGCCATCCTTAATGTGCTAAAGGATAAAACATAGACACATGTAACAGAGTGGGAGGGGCAGCAGGGTCATGGCAACACAAATGTTCAATAATGCCACTACTTAGATGGAGCTAAGATATAATATATTCACTCATTTAAAAGAAATGAGAAATTACTGGAAAATATTTAGATTTTCTTAGTCTAAATGTAAATAAATGTTGATAAAGTTAAAGACAGGTGACACAAGAGAACACGACAAGGCCATAGGCACACTGCAATGGGTCAGCTACAGGTGAGCGCTTTAATGCCTCCCATACAATAATACAACAGTGCTCGTCTGTATTATTATTGTATTATTTAGTTATTAAAATCGATACCTGTTTGACCAAATTATGTCAAATATATATGGGGCTGGTGGCTGCTGCTTTGAGATTAGGGAAATGATTATTATTATAATAAAAATACTGGTATATCAAATAGAAAACAGTGAACATATAAAGCATAAGTGTTTAACTTCAGGCTGGTAGTGATAATGGATAACTAATTCCAAATAATAACAATGCATAAGTGAGACATGTTTTCAGTGACAGCATTTTAAATAAAACAGCATTTAGAAAACTAGACTCTTCCACAAATCCTACGAGTATAGCAAGGCCTAACTCCTAACCCTTTCTATGGTTAGTAGCTTTGACCTTACTCTGCTTAAAATGTCTTTGCAACAGTATTTATTGTATTTCTGCTTCCTGCTATAAAAAAGAGAACTTTTGATTCAAAAGATATAATATTTTGTATTGAATTGTGACTTGCAACCGTGCTAATTGTTCATAAGTCCTTGGATAAACCCTTATATAACTCTATAATGTATGCATAACTCCTAATGGGATTAACAGCAAAACGGTTAAAATTAGTCAACTGGAATGTAATATTAGCAGATGTGGTTAATTCTTCAAACTTGTCAAACTTTTACCTTTTTTTGTAATATATTTAAATACCAATTTGTTCATAACCTCCAGTGAACTTCAAACAGTAAACAAAATTATATAGGCCTAAAGAGCATTGAGTTGAAACCTGTATGTTTGTATGGGAGGCATTAAAAACACTGAAGCTGACATGAGTCCAACAGTGATGCAAGCGTGAGGCAGGAGTGGGCGAAGAGCATTCAGGACACTGTGTCTTTGGCAACCCACGAGCAGCAAGCAAACACAGGCCGTAAATACAAGATGGGGGTCTATGGAGCAAGTCTATGGACCAAACAGGAAAGGGCCATGCCATGTGGAGCAGCAGACACATACCTGAAACTCTGCAACAAAATGGGACAGAGAATGACACTCACAGTTAATGATTTGGTTGTAATTTCCCCCACGAAAATATTATGTATGCTTTTTTTTTTTTTTTTTTTTTTTTTTTAATCTGGCAGCTATAGTGAAGCTATTTGAGTTAGTGTGTTTGTGAAAGCAGGTCTCACCTCGTCCTCCTCCACACATGTCACTGTAGCTGTTATACTGAGTGAAATCTGTTGACTGGGGCTGCAGAAAAACAGAAAAACACCACTGATGTTAACGTAAAACATTTATTTTTGAGCTCGATTTAACATTTTGTAAAGGGGTATGAGATGAGGAAATGGAAAACTATGTCCTGTCACTTGTAAATCACTTTCGGTCTCATAAATTATAAACAGTGCTGTTCAAATAAATGCATTTTATTAGTGTGGAAATATCTGGGTAAAGGGTAAATGGGTAAATATTTGAAGTTTTTAAAATTCCTATATTTTGAACACATCCTTAAAGGTATGAGGAAGAACCCATTTTCAAACTAAAGCGACTGCCAGATTACTCAGACTTTCGTGAATTAAGCAAAACACAATTCCTGCTGTGTTTATGATGAGAAATCGTATCCATTGGTTTCAGAATGAAGAAAAATTTGCACAGATGTCATAGCAACTAACAATCCAAAGCAAAATAGTACCTCTTCTGAACAGTGAAAAGTACTCAATATGGCACCTATAAACAAGAAACTGAATAACATGGTAAAAACATAGACCCTGTAGAATTCTTCAGATGAATACTGGATTACTTTCTGTGAACGAGCACTGACACTGTATGAAAGCGTATTTATGTGTAATCTTTACCCGATGCAAGCCATTTCTCCCATATCCAGGCAGCGAATTTGTTTTCGTTGGAGATGTGGGCTCTACAAAACAATAGAAACACACGCACACTTAATATATAAATCATAAAGCCTCATTCCTGCACATGCTTAACAAAACCATGAGTTATTGCCCTGTGTGTTGTACATTGCTGAGTGTGGAGACAGCACCTGCGTCACAGCGCTGAGCAGACTGACTCCGTGCTCTGATTTGCTCCTTCTCCATCTCCTCCTTCAGGATCAACTTCCCCAAACCTGACTGGATCTAACACAGACGGTAACAGTAAAGATTAGACTCATACAGATTCTGTCAGTCTTTGGACGTAAGCTTACTTTGGCGATTTGGCTTAAGAGGACAGATTAGGTTGCTACCATTGCTAAAAGATACAGGATAATACAACCACTTGCCTTTGACATGTCTCCATATTCTTTCACAATACACAGTTGAAACTAGGCCTGTCCCGCTACATACAATATCAATGTCCATACATGACAGATGGAACTATACTTTTCGGGGGTCAATATTTATCGTGGTACTTTTTCTTTGTACTAGTGGAAAAAATTTGGTTATTTTTAGGTACTGCGATGATTTGAGCTGTAGTGTTAAATTATGAACTTCTATGACTCATTATGAATAAAAACTACTTAACTGCTGCATTTTGTTATTTTTTCTGCTTTATGGTTTGGTTTCAATATTATCGTTTATTGTCTAGATTTACTTCAGGAATATAAACATTTCAGCACTTCAAAATCTGTTACTGTGACAGGCCAAAACATGTTACTTCCTGGTTACACAATAATGGTTTCATACATATTTTAGCTATCACGCCTGCATATTCCTTTCCTTTTTCAACTGTTAATTATTGATGGTAACACAGGGGAAATACACCATTAAACGTGCATTATGTAACTTTCTGTTGGAGGTTCAGTCTGCTGTTACAGATCAGATTTCTGGAGATGCAAAGCGAGAAAGGGATAACATGTTTATAGGGGTGTACCTGCCGGAGATGTTACGCGGTGCAACTTTAACAACATATACAAAATGGATATAGGACTAATTTGTTCCCTTTTTCTGAAAATATCAAATAGGTATTTAACTGTCATGTAAAAATGTGAAGGCACGAATGGCAGTATTAGTACGAGTTGATCTAAACACTCTTCATGACAAATAATGAACCAGGGCTTAATTTACTCTAAGCTCTATCTCCTCTTTATTATAGACTGACCTTATTAAGATGTTCTTCTTGCAGTTGTTTTCTTTTCAAGGCCTCTTCCTCGTCCTCTTCTCTAGATCTCCTCCTGCCCTCTGGACCTGCAGGACATAAACAGCCATCAACCAACTCAAACTTACAGACCATAGCCATTTAAGCACTAACATTTCTTACATATACATCTATACAGGCGGGTTAGTTTTTTTCTTTGGTGCAATGACAAGTAAACACAGTAAATGGTAAAATGATGTGTAAAAGGACACACAAATGTAAGACAGAGTTGACTAGACAGACAAACAATAATTAGGATTTCATTATAAAAACATAGATATTTTTGGACAACACAATGTAAGACAGACAGACAAAGTTTGAAGTCAGTCTCAGTTATCTCTGTCCATGTCATTTGTGGCACTGTGGTAGATTCAGTGCTCCCAGAATGCTGATCAATACTACATCTAGTATTAAAAATAGCATAGCAGCAACACAATAGAATAATAAAAGATACATTGAGCCAAGGCATCATTGCAAAAGCTTGAATAAATGACTGAAAAAATAAATAGCGATTGCAAAGCACTGGTAGCAGCCACAAAAAGAGAAAATTGTTTAGAAGTGCAACATGGACAATTTAGCCCGCCACTACTACTACTAACAACTAACAAATCCTCTCTAGACTGGGTGTTCTTAAGCCATTCTGTGGTATCAAAATACAATAATACCTAAGACTACTGCTGTTCCTCTGTACAAGGCCAAACCATCTGAATAACAATAATACATTTTCATGCCCTCATCTCCGTTAAAGATACGCTATGCAACTTTTCTGTTCAAGGGGCCACTAGGAACATAGTGCATTTAAAAAAAATATATATACTGCATTTTCTAAAGTTTAAACCAAAAACCAGAAAAATAAACTTAGGCTCTTGAACGTACTACAACATAAATATCCATTTGAACAATAAAATCTCCATTAAATATTATAAACCTATAGAATGTTGGGGAACACTTAATAATAACTACACCTTAATTAGCCTTAATATAGCCTGAAAAAGACTTTCATAGTTCATAATCAATAATGAATTGTGATGTAATTGTAAACCCAGAGAAAGCAGCATAAATAAGCACAGAAAGCGGCATGGAGCATTTAGGAGCCAATGATAAAAAAGATGGTAAAAGATAATTATTGCAGGACATTGGAGGCATAGCAGAGCAGGCACAGTCCGGAGCCTACTGTACCTAAAGCAGCCAGGGAGCAGGGCCTGCGCTCGGCCTCGCTGTGGTCCGGGGAGGGGGCGTGAGCCGCGGGGAACGTGGCCGAACGAATGATGTCATCCGCCGACTTGCTTTGGCGAGCTACGGCAGCAGTAACTACAGGTCGGTTTCACTGGCAACTGAGCTGATATGGACTTTTAATCAGAGGTGGGTAGAGGAGCTAAAGATGTACTCAAATAAGAGTACTTCAGTACAGGGTAGAAAGTATGCAGAAATAAAAAGAATGGCCCAATAATTAGTAATTACTTAGCAAATTCTGATTTTCTAAATCAATGATTGATAAAAAATAAAAGAAATAAAAATGTATATTTATCAACATAAGGTAAATAGAAATTTCAGTAAAAGTAGGTCTATATATAAATATTTATGTGATTTAACTAATCACAAGTAATGACTACCCACCTCTGGCCATAACCTCAAAGTGCAGGTACAGATACTGGCTTAAATCAGATCTTATCTGCATGAAGCAAAGTTTTTCCCACAAGTGAATGATTCTAAAGTTATGTTTTATAGTGATGTGCAGAGGATCAGCGTCAATGCGGATTTTGGGATTTTCCTCATCTGTGACTCACCACCGTCTTACATAAGGAAGATTACACTTTTCCCACACTAACCCACACTGCAGGAATCTGTATAATAAGATGTGTGTATATATATATATATATATATATATATATATATATATATATATATATATATATATATATATATATATATATATATATATATATATATATATATATATATACATTTATATATAAAGTATTAAAGCAGTGAGGTGGCCTCTGCTTTACTAAACATCTACCTAAATGTAAGAAGCAATGTTTCGCAAACTAAGACAAGGGTCCAATTAGGGCTACTTGTGATTCAATTTCACTTAAGTTCAGAAATTTTGCTAGCAGGTTAGCTATGTCCATTTATGTATACAGTCACACCTGTCCTGGTTTTAAGCACAGTTTACTCTATTCCTGTTTTAACTTGATCGTGACCTTGTTATCTCAACTGTCTAGCAGGTCATACTGTTGGTCAAACATCAACACTGGGACTAAACTAGGACTAAATCATAAATTAAACTAGACCGGAACTGGACCGGGATTTATTAGTCAGTGTTTGATCTGAGCTTTTTAACTTGTTGAAAGTTTTCTACATACATCTCTTATGCCACTGGACACTGAGGAACATGTTAATAAATAAATTACTAGTTTGTATGGACAATATTCAAAAGTGTGGGGAGCTGCAGGTGAGACAGAAGAGCATTGGAGACAGACTTCAAACATCACATTGACATTTGACGCGATGGACACACAACCGCAATACAAGATAAAGTTATGTGTATAAAGTTAAAAACACAAATAATGCTACTAAACACTAATAATGAAAAGACAAAGCTATACCATGTTGTTTGTAGATTGGAGGTTTTCTGTAGATGTTGCTTCCTTGATCTGAAAACACCAAATTCAGATTATGTTTAGCGGACAGTATATAGTGAGAAAGAGAAATAACAAACAACAAACAAAGACAGTGGGCTATTGTGTGTGAGTTGGGTTGCATTGTACAGTGCAGTAAACATGTATGTGTCTGACATTACCCTAAACATTCATAGATGAAACAGAACTGATTTACCAGGTGTATTGGAGAACACATATACATATAAGGGCTCTGAAAATGGAAAATTCATCTGACAAACAAATGACTGGAATGCGTACAGTACCACAGAAAACATTAACTACAGTTAAATTACTTATACCCTGGCTGAATGTTCTGTTTAAGCGTTTTTGTTTTTTTTTGTTAAAGGTGCACAATGTCACTTTTTTGATGGAGGGTCAGTTGCTGGTCTCAATGGAAATGCTGCTGCTTTGCCTGGAATATTCCACAGTAGTAAAGTAGAATTTTTAGGTATCTACATTTTACAGTGGATATTTTTTACTTTTACTTCACTACATTTGAGAGCAGGTATCTTTCTACTCCACTACATTTTTGAACTGGACTGAAAGAAAAAAGTACTTTTCATATAATTTAAGGGATTATTTTTACCATGTTCGTGGTAACATCCTGACTAAAGTTTTTGAGTTCAAGCTTCAGCTTTGAGGCAACAAAAATATATAAAATTCATTAGAAAATATAAGACATTGATTTGTATTGTTACTGTTGACCAAAAAATGCATATTTTTTAATCAATATCACTGCATTTAACACTATAAACACTACAGTGAAATACTTTTTTAAACAGGCACTTAAACACTTTTACTTAAGTAGATTTTTTCATGTGATACTTTTACTTTTTGCCTCTGTATCTGTACTTCATCCACCACTGAGTATGGCATTAAACCTTTGTGTCTCAGTGAAGACACCACAGGGTCAAGTAGGTTTAAGTTTATCAAAATTAAAATGCCTGCAATTGAATAAATGCAAGAAAAAAAGTTTAATGCCATAGTGTGGAAAATTCCAGGCAAAACAAGAACATTTCCATGGAGACAAGCAGGTGAACAGAAGAGTTCCATCTACACTTTTCATTTTTGTGACCATTCTTATTATTTACTTAATGTTGCACATCCCTGACAATATTTTCACACAGATTTTAAGTATCATGTTACATTCTTATTACTCTCATCTCTAGTATCCTCTACAAAAATACAAATAAAATGTTATATTAAACAAAAAATATATTATAAAAGTCCCATAAAAAAAACATACTCATACTTTTTTTTGTTTAAGCAAGGGTATAAATAATGTTAAGCTCATCAGACAGGCAGACAGACAGGAGCAGTGACAGGATGTGCTCCACTCCAAACACAAGCACAGATAGATAAGTAAATACCTGGCAGGTGAAAGTGTTTGGGGGTCAGAGACAGAGGCGGGGTGCCCGGCCGGCTGTCGGGCCTGAGAGGGAGGGGGGAGCTGCGGCCGCTTGGGGGGTCAGTGGTGCCTCCGTGAGAAGAACCAGAACAACAACATAAGCACCAGTGTTATCAGGACAGTAGGGGGCAGAAGAGGAGAGCGGAGGGGCATACAGGGACCACTTCGGATGGGAGAAGGCTATGCTTTAGAATGGAGTTAATGATGTTACATGTTTAAAGCAGTTAGTAAGCAGATTGAAAGCGCTAAAGACAGAGGTGGAAAACTAATTCAAAAACTGTTACCTTATATGAGTCAAGATATTATTAAATGACTTACTAATTCAAACGTTGGTGTAGTTTTATATTTTGAGCAAGAACACAATCACTATTACTATAACTATTAATCAGCCATAGCCAACCACTGTTGCCTCTATCAGGTTTACTACTTTTTCCCCCCCATAGAATATTGTAAACGCAGCCCACTTTCTGCATAATAAAGCATTTTATATTTTCCAAAATAAGAGCTGTAAGATTCACTGAGCTTTGGTGGTCCGCCTCAGTTTTATGTCGCCATTCAGAGAAACCTGTTTCAAACCCATGCACGGGCCCAAAAATCCATGCATACACATTTTAACTCTGTGCTAAAGGATTAGTGAGTGCTAGGAAATAGATTTAAATACTTTCTATCATTTTTAGTGGTTATTTGCTAAGTTTTATTGGGAACTTTGCAAATAACCATTTTTGAGTAAAAGTAGTGCTTCTCCACCTCTGTCAGTGAATATGGTTTATGAAGTTTTAGCAAACCTCTATATTATCATTCACAGTTCAATTGCAGTTCACTTTTTAAATATTAATGCCTATTTTCATGCCACAGCAAGCTCTAAACTGCACTACTTCAAATCTCATTCACACAGTCAGTGAGTTTGGAGAGGGACTGGCACCAAAACAACTCATCTGTCACCCACTTTAGGAGCAGTGGATTTGAATTAGAATGTTTTTCAGGTTCATGCAAAACAAACGTTGCAGCCGAGTTCTAGTGATTCTGTAAGTTTAAAAGTCAAAATCATGCTTGTTAGAGTGAGGTCATATCACACACTGCTGGGATGTGGGTTTTTTTTGGGAATGACGATGGATCTGAGATGAGAAACAGGACGGTGGATGATGGTGGTCTCTGACAGAATGAATGGACCATGGGATGACTTGGCATAAACTTATACAAGTCTTCCAGTTTGATGTATATGTTAGCTGAGCAATTATAGCTATAAAGTTTTAGAGCTAATGTAGTTGACACCACAGAATTTGTTTGAGCACCCCTTTTGCAGCTATATTGCTTTTTAAACTGCATGTAGACAACAGTGGTGTAGTGGTTCTATATTTATTAATCATGTATTCATGGCAAGCTAATGAATTTCCATCTGAGAATAAAGAAGTATTTTTAAGAATTACAATAATATGTACATTTTATGTCATTAAAATCTCTGAAAAAGTGGTGGCAAAAAAGTTGCCATTAGACAGCTACGTGGATAGTAAAATAATAGACAAACAAATACAATATATACTGGACACTCAGACTAGCCAGACAGGCCACAAAGCCTATGCCTCAGCCAGTTAATTTAGCTAGTTAATTTAGTTTCACAGCTTTAATTTCCCTGGTCTATCCTTTGGTCCATTCATTTCTTCTGCCCATGATACGATCGAGCTGACAATGGAGATGGACATGACTTGCCAGTAGGGGGCGGCACACGGCAGTGGCCAGGGCCCTTACCTGTGCTATGGGGCAGGAAGTGGTGTCTGAAAGGGGAGGTGGGGCGGGAGTCACTATTTTTGGAGCCCATACTGTTACTGCACAGAGAGGAGCACAGCTTCTGCATCCCTGTCAGAGCCTCTGAGGCAGGACAGGTGCATGGGACAGGTGCATGGGACAGGTGCACGGGACAGGTGCACGGGACAGGCGCACGGGACAGGCGCAATGTCCCCCCGGCAGCAGGAAGGAGGGAGGGGGTGAGGAGTGAGAGAGTGAAGAGAGGAATAGAAGGTTGCACAGAAAATAAAAGCAATTCAAAAAATTATAAATAGAGGTATTTTTAAATCAAACGTGCTCAGTAAAAACTACTCTGCAAAAAAGGAATATCTAATTTCATAGTAATCAGAAATCTTGGTTTGAGTTGTTTTGACTTGCAGTTTAGATCCCCCCCCCCCCCCCCATTTTTTATTGTAAATGACTAAAAACTTCTCAAATCAAGATGAAGTACTTGCTCAAATTTGAATTAAGTTGAATCCTTTTTTGCAGTGTCTCCATAGGGCGTGTACAAATATTGACTTTCAAGTTTTATATTGAGTCAGGAAAGAAGTCCTTCACTGATACAAATTAAAAGTCAATTTTGGTGATGCTCCCTGTGGTGAGATAGATTAGCTTGTCAATGGGAGCTTCAACGTGAATGCCAAAAGTGTAACCCACAGTTTTAGCAGCTGTAATAATGTATGCAGCAACTTTCTGTAGGGCTTATTTTAATCACTTGTATATATTGTGTATGTCTATTTGATTTATAAATCTTGTGACACTGAATACAAAGGCATTTCTGTCACCTTATATATTTACACATTTAGAGCAATAAGTGTTGAATCTTGAATAACAGGGACTTATCCTATAATAGGTTACAATAGGTTTTTCTGGTGTAGGGTCCACAACCAGCTTGTCTCTATGGAGATGCATTTTTTTGACCTGATAAGTTACACAGTATGGCAAACTCTCCATGGAGACAGTGACAGTGACACAACCAGGTGATCCTGTGACAGTAGTATATGTGTTTAGTATACATGTTTTTATGTATTTTTGGATAATACAAATGACATAATGAAATAAATGCCAAATAGACAAGCTTAATGTAATACTGTGGAACATTCCAAAGCAATAACACCTGCAGAGCCAAGCAAACACCCTACACCAGAAAAGTTACATAATGCAGCCAGCCTTGCCTGGGATCGAGAATACACACTACTTCAATACTTTACAAAGTTGTGGGCCTGGTCACTGGTGAATGTCCCCTTTTTCAAATGGGTGTGATTGATAGGTGGATTAGCCAATCAGGGACATCTGATCTGAGGTCTGTATCACAGGGGGGCTGAAAAACAGTGTGGATTTTTACAGAATCGATGGATGTCACATAAATTACATTGTATTTGTAAATCATAGGTGACCAATGAGCTCCTTTGTTTCTCATGTGTTAAAAAACCCCAAAACAAATCTGATTGGATTGGTCACGTTTGGCTGGGCTTGAGATGCAAGGAGGTTGTGGGAACCAGACCCACATCAATCTGTTCACAAAATAAAGAGAGATATCATGCCAGGCAACCATTACATAAATCATTGAATTTAGGGATGAACAATGAGTACCTGTTATTCAAGACTCAATATTCAACATAAATGTGAAATAAAATATATAGGGTGACTGAAACGTCCATGTGTGAAATTTTAATCTGAGCCAGAGTGTTTGTGTATGACTCACCGGGCCGATGGAAGTGCTGTGGAGACCGGGACAGTGTAGGGATGTAGTTGTGTCGGTTATAAACAGGAGAGCCAATGGAGCCCTGACTGGTTGACCGCAGCAAAATACGTTCCCGACGGTCATAGGAGCCCTGGGAATAACAAATATAATATGTGTTTTCTCTCTTAGATTAATAAAACCAGAAAATTCTTAGTAGTGACCTCATAAGATGGAGTAGGCGACATGTTTCTTGAGGACTAGGGAAGTAAAAAAAAAACAACAATTAAAAGATTACATGGTTCACTATGTAATATTTTTGGTCTAGAGTCCATTACCTGCTTGTCTCTGTGGAAATGTTATTGTCTAGAATGTTATACTATCTGCATTGAAGTGACGCCACAAGGGCAAGTTACAGACATGATTTGTGGAGAGGCGAGCGCACTCACAGTAAGAACGTGAATGTAAGAGATACCTAATTTTGGAACAATTAAAAACACTTCATTTTAAAACCATGATCTAGAACATTTCAAGTAAATCTCCAGTGAGACAAGCAAGTGGTGTACTTTTGACCAGAAAATGTACCGGTACATAGTGCATAGTTTAAAAGCTTAATCGATGCAAAAACAAAAGGTACCTTGTCATCAGGCAGTGGTGAACGTTCTCTCCTGGCAGTGTGGAGCTATGGCAGAACCAGAAAATCAGTCAGTTCAAAGCACAGTACTTCATAACCACAGCGGTACCACTAGGGCGGAACAATATTGATAACATTTTAATCACAATATTAAAGAGATAACTTGCGAAAACGATGTAAATTACAATAAAATAATGGCTTAAATACGCGTACTCACTTGTTTTGGGCAAATTTAAAGCTATAAGTTCTGCTCTCACTCCTTATGTCTCACTTCTTTCATTATTAGATATTTTAGCTTCTGCAAGAGTCACCACAGTTCATGTTTAAGTCGCTCTTTAGCAGTAGAAATGAACCAAAAATCGTGTCTGCTCCCCTCGCACGCACAATTTTATCACAACTTTCCAACTTTTCAAATCATCCTCATATATATCACAACATATCACCAGCGGTATGATATGGTCCAGCCCTAGGTACCACAGTTTGAGAAGCACAGTTAAATCCACTCTTATTGTTGTTAAGACAGTGTACATGCAGACAGAGGAGCATGCAGTCGGCAGTTACCTCTCCCACACTCTCTCTCCTCTCGTCTTGCTCGTCCAAAGAGGTGGTGTACATGGGTTCATAGGTTATAAGGTCGGGACGCTCAATGTCATAAATGGCTTTGACTTTGGGAATGGCAGCTAGGTCTCTGTAATCAAGGATCTCATTGTCTACTTTTGCCTAGGGAGACAGACAGAGACAGAGGAGCACTCACAAAACCAGTACAAGGGAGTTTCCACCGCACACATGAATACTAACGGATAAGATGCAGTTACCTATGAATCATAACCGTATAATGTGGAAATAACTCACATAGATGGTGTGACCCGGTGAGCCAGGTATGCTTGAACCAGGTCGGGAACAAATACTTTCGGACGACGACCGCGTAGGCTGTAAAATAAAGAAGAATGTAGTTATTTCAAAAGTAATGATTCATTGTTTTTGTACTTTTAGTTTGAACTTTTTTGATTAATAAAATAAATCAAAAATGTACCAACTAAGTCATATATCGAGATCAGTACAACCGTAATCCTAATCTGACCCAAAACAATTTCTTTAATCTAAATATTAAATTTGGATAACAAGATGATAGTGTGACTGTACAATGACTTTCTCTCTTTCTTGTAAAGGTGCACTATTTAACTATTGTCAGGGTCTGGCACCTGCTTGACGCTGTTTTTACTGATAAAAAATTACCCTGAAAATATGCATTCTTACTGTATGTGGGACCACCTCTCCTTGATAAGTTTAATGTCATATTGTGTAACATTTAAAGCAAATAAATAACATCTCAATGGAGAGAAGCAGGTGGCAGACCATCCATGAAAAATGTTACATAGTGAATCTTTAAAGCGTAGATAATACAGCATTACGATTTCTATGAGCTATATTGTTCCTGATAAAAAGTTATAAGAATTTTTTGGGGCTATAAAAGTAAGAGGAGAAATTTAAATGTAAATAGCAACCAGGCAATACCAGACATTACAAAAAATCGGCATTGCATAACTTACTTACCAGTGGGGGGAGAAAAAAAACTTTGCTGTAATGATCACATTTTCAGGTTCTGATATCATGCAGTTTTAGTTTTAATTTCACCCTAACCTTCTTAGACACAGTAAATGAAAGGCAGTACAACTTCATATTTGAACCATAATACGTTGACAGACTGACATGTAATTTTATGATTAAGTCATTCATTTAAAATTGCACTAAATGAATGAGAGTTTCCTGGAGATTTTTATGGCTTTTTATGAGAAATGAACTGTTTAGATGGCAGCAGCAACGATCCTGAAGACAGCAAATGAATATCAACTCAATGGGAAATTTCTATAGACAAATTAGTCATTTGCGAGTGTGTGCTTTACCAAATTCACCCCATGCGTCAGATATGAGCGTTCAAAGACAACATTGAATGGCTCCAATGACACACAGAGGGCAGTGCAGGCAGCCTCCAGTAGGGGGCGGCATACAGTGCATTGTGTCCTTAATAGACAGTACAACACATGAAGGAGGAGAATGCCATCTCATAGCCAATAGTGAATACAGTACCTGCCTTTGCGTTTTTTGTAGGAATAAGAGGGACGGAGGAAGTAGCTGTGGAAGAAGGGAGAGGGGTTCACAGGACATCACAGAGGGGTACTGCCTCACCAGCCCGAAAATTCAACTTTACACAAGGCAACATACAACATACGCACACATGCAAAAGCCAATACAGCAAGGTTATATATGGTTTAACAGCTCAACAAGGGGTAGCAAGGGGTAGTTGATTTTAAAGATGCCAATTGGTTTAATAAAGTTTCCAGACAAGATTCAAAACAGCCATGAATAGAAAATAGTTGAGGCCAAAATCGTACCCGTTCCCTATGTCTCTCCTCTGTTCTGGTGGTGTTCTTGCAGCCGGGATGCCACACAGTGGATCCTGAAGAGAAATAGAAGGAAAAAATTATTATTGGTAAAACAGTATTAGTTTATATGTCTACAGACTGAATATACTAACTCTACCAGGAGACTTTCATGAGAAATAATGGGTAACTATGATAATAAATGAATTCTAGATATTTGCACTAGTCATTTTACCTGCCCCCATCTCCATTAGATATTAGAAGCTGACTATTACTGTGACTACTTCTACTGCAACTCCTCCTACTACCACAGTCATTTTAGTAAAGAAGATAACTTGTGCCCCTTCTTCCACAGCATAAAAGAGTATAAGGTATAAGGTCTTTTACGTAATCTTTTATGTTCAGTAGATCTATATAAAGGACAGGCTGTGTGATGTATCTCACCTTGTAGATACATCTCCTCTCCTTCTGTGAACATTTGGTTACAGCGGCTGCACCGGGCACAGCTGGGATGGTAGTGTTTGTCTCCTGCCTGCAAAAATACACCAAGAGAAATATGCTCAGCATCATGGGAAAATATAGAACAACATGGAGTCAGCACCTATTTCAACTCACTCTAAAATGTCTTGTCATGAATATATTTAAAGCTGCACTGTGTAATTCTGCTTGTCACCATGGGTGTTATTTATTTGCATGGAATGTTCCAAAGTATGGCATTCATCTATCTAACAACAGGTATTTATAAACCCCCAACTACAAAAGTTACACATTGCAGCTTAAAATTTTGCCTTAAACCATGATTCCGCTCTGTAGTTGGATTTTGCATAATGTGTATTATCTACTATCTATTACAAGTATTACATGTTTAGACACTGGGGTGTATTCAAAATGTAACATTTCAACAATTGTTACAACTACTTTTTGTTATGAAGTAATCCTTATGAAGTAAGTTAAACTGTGATTATCTAGTATGACCAACAATTCTGGACCACTGCGACACAAAGTCAAAACAGCAGAATTCTAGAGGTAAGCAAGGTAACAAATAAATTACTCACAAACGATCATAATGCCCTGAAGGAGGTCTACTTTCAGTCTTTTCCTCTTACTTTCTATGTAGCTATAAATGCATAAATGAAAATACAGCAGCAGTTCAGTTGAGGTTATGATCCAGAAGAGATAGGAGCTAAAATTTGCATTTTACAGTACAGCACAGGGACAATTTCAAAGTGACACATTGCACCTCCCTCACTGCTCTTACTCCAATGCATTCTATCCTCTCTAAGGGCTAATAAAACATACATTAGAAACCTATTTGGGATCCACGCTTTCTTACTTTATGGATATCAATGGACCCTTAGTGTTTGCAAACAATATGGCTGCCAAAAGCTGAGCAGATAATTTTCCATGAAGGAAGAATAATTAGTGCTAGCCACCCAACAGCAAATTATGAATATTCACAATGTTTTTAGCACCCAACAGTAATTTATCATGTGCAATTTTGGAGTCTTTTTGGAAAATAATAGCATTCGTAGCAATCAAATCAAATAGTAAGTAAGTAATTAGCTAAAGGAAGGATAGAATAATTAGTTTTGCTGTCTTTTTGTGGAAATAGTTCATAATAGTAAAAACGTAGACTAACCAAATAAGAGGTGTGTAGCTGTTTGAGAAATGAACTTGCAACCTCTTTGTTAGATGGCAAGACCATTATTTTGTCTCCTACAGATACCCACATAATATGAAGCTTAGAAATAATCTTGTCAGCCAATTGCACACATAGCTGTCTTGATTACTTCACTGGTGGATTGGATTAGATTGGATTGGATTTATACAAAAGCCAATTGGAGTCCACTGCCAGGGTATGCAGACAGGTATTTTGGCTGGTGCTGCTTCAGTTCTGGTCTATAGACTGGGTTGGTCCTGATGGGCATGTTGCAGTCCTACAGTCTGGAGAGTTGTTGATATATCGTTTTTAATATTGGATTACTATAAGCCTGAGTGCATGCTCTGACATTTTGGTCCTATTTAACAACACATAACTCGGTCTGATTGGATTTGCAGCAATAAAACCACAAGGCGAGTGTTAATAGGGGAGAGCAGGTGTTGAACGCAGTCTGAAAATGTCATCCATTACCAGACAGAAATGAAAAGTGTTATGAGCTAAAACAGATTGGCATATTCACTGCTTCGCTAACTCAGATGACATGGACTGGCAAGAAAACAAACACATGCGAATAACATGTTTTTACAAGGGGAAAGAAATACACCTTTTCAAATTCTTATGTAATATTAGTGTTACCCTAAAAATATTGTGACTATTAAGACTTGGACAGAATAAAACAATACTATAATATGCAATGTAAGTTATGTTAAAGTAAAAATCACCTATGTACAATAGCTTATACACTCCCTGAAATTTATGTTATGAAAAATGCTATTTGTATATAAATAGCAGTAACAGAACCACATATACAAACTATGGCATTGATGCACCTTTGTTTTTATGTTTTTCCACACGTATGGTGAATATATACTTTAGTGTGGTGAGACTAGGCATGTTAACTTAAAACAAGAAAAAGAATGTGAATTAAGAATGTTTAACAAATCCTAATTCTGATTTAAATCTCTAGGTGGTCCAATGATGGGAGGAGTCTCACCTTCACCTGAATGTGTCCAAACCCAAGCACATGATCATCGACCACTCATACTCCAGAGGTCACACACATTCAAGGGGAGACCGTGCATGGGTGGAGTTGTACAAATACCTTGGGAAAATCATAGACTCAAAACTGAACTTGGATGAGAACTGTGAAGCTGTGGTAAAGACAGGCCACAAGACATTGTACTGTCTGGGAAAATGGCTTTTTTAACATTGATAAGACGACTTTCACTGGATGTGCTTTAGCGTTTGTCCGGTCTCATGGTTTGGAAGTCTCTCTCCCTAAATACAAAAATCTGCTTTTCCAGATTGTCAAACAGTCCAGTAAGGTAATTGGAGACCTCCAGCTGCACTCTGAGTCTCCGGGTAGTTTCAACATTTGAAACAGTGCACAGTGACTTTCAGCTTCTTCCATCTGGGCAAAGGTACCTGGTCCCAAGATGTAAAACTAAGCACTTTAAAAACAGCTTTGTTCCAGCAGCTTTATTTCCTGCAGCTGTTTGTTTAATAAATAAACTGTATCTTAATTATTTTCTATGTGTGTTTTTAGTCATGGGTTCTTTTTATTGTGTATCATGTTTTAATCAGCACTGTTCTTATTTGTGTGACTTGTGTAATTGTATGCACTTTAATAACACACACCTGCACCTGTTTTTAATGTTTTAAATGTACTTATTTGTTTTGTTTTATTGTTTCTGCATTTGAATAGGGCACCCATGAAAAAGAGAGCTTAAGTGCTCTCATTAGGCTCTTCATGTATACATAAAAGTGAAAAATAAAAATGCATGTATGGAAACCAACTCCAGCTGCAAACCAATTCTAGCTGTATAAATAAAGTTAGAGGATCCTGTACTTGTTGTTCTCTAATCTGGAAGAGCAACAGCACAAATCACGTTCATTGGCAACATTTTACACAAACTATATTTATCCCACTTTAACATCACGCCGACATGTGTTTCATAACATCTGTGTTACATCTGAATGGATACAGGCTCATCAGACATCAGCTGTTTATGTAATGTTTATATAATTTACTCTGTGTGGGCGCAGATGTGAGTGAGAGGGAGATGATCTTTCTTATAAAAGTGTTCACTGATTTTGGCTTCTGGCTTTGGAGATTACAGCAGATTACCAGGTTACAAATTACACAAATTTTGAGTGATGCAACTTCCCCAGGACACTTACAAGACAACTTCACTGTTCAAAATGTTCTACAAAATACAAAGTGAACATACAATAGACAGGTGTATTGGTCTTTAACTGAGAAAAACTTAAAAATATGAGTGATTGCTGCACCTCTACACAACACAGTCATGTGGAAGAGACTCTGACACTTGTTGTGAGATGCGTTTACAAAATGTTTTTAAGCAAACTCTGCATTGGGTCTCCAAGATTTGTTAAATATAAATGATAAAGCATATAATTGCAGGTTCAGATAAATACATACATTTCCTGAACCATGAGTGACGTTAGACTCTGACAGAAATAAAACATAAAACATTTATTACAAAAACACTTGTCCTGTTTGATCCTGGTTTGACCCAGTTTAGTCCTGATGTAGACTTGGTTTGATTCTGATCTAGTCTAGGTGTAATTCCAGATTTAGCCCAAATTAAGCCCAAGTTTTGATGCGGTGTGTGTAAGTCTGAACGTACCCAAAATGTTACAAGATTTCTTCACTTACCTCTAGCACTTTCCCTGTGATGAACTGATGACACGCCTCGCACCGAACACCAAAATGTATCTGATAATCTTTCTCACAGTAGGGGGCGCCATCCCTGGTACGCCGTAGACAAAGCACAATCAGTATTGGGTAATGTAAACCTAATACTTGTGTCTGACACAGTTACTAGTAGTAGTAGTTGTAATGCAGTATGTGGTAGTACCAGTACTCACTTGCTGATGTACTCTCCAGTGAGTACTTTACTACAGGCTTTACACTTAAAGCAGCCCAGGTGCCACTGTCGGTCCAGAGCCAAAAGAGCCTGTCCGTTTTTAATGTCCCGGCCACATCCTGCACAGTCTATGAAGAAAATACAAGTTATTATTGTATATATTCTGTACTATGGAAGAGAGTATTTTGACGCTTAAAGGTGTCACCTTCTTGTTACAGATTCTGTTACCTTCTTGTTTCCGTATTTAAGTTATTCCTTTATCTAGAATGTTTCACAGTATGGCATTAGATGTATCTATCTGCATGGGTGCAATCAAATGATGCGCCATGACAAGGGTACTGTATTTTTCTATTTTATTTAATTGTAACTTTTGCAAGTGAGTGTATTACTTGACTTTTGCTTTGCTTTTTCATACAGGAGGTACACTTTTTTCATTATAGAAGTGAGCCAATGTGTTTATCCCCATATAGAAAGCATCTTTGGATGTCTTTAAAAGCTCTACACTATTATATTGTATTGTCATGTATAGAAGAATATTACTGTAGAAAACATGTAAGTCATACATCTATCCAGGCACTTAAAACAAGCAAGACTCAACACCAGGTGGCGACAAAGCTCATTTTTATTCTATGACAGTTGACTTTCTCCATCACCTCCATCACACCGTCCCATCTACAATGTAAGTACATGTAAGAACAGGCTCTACGCTCACAAAGTGCTTCAGGCCTGCAGTCTACTGATTGTACAGTATCTAATCTTGTTATCATCTTGTGTTTTAATGGCCTGAGTAAGTCTTCACATTCACCAGCAGTGGCAGTAGTGGCGATGCTAACTATGTAAGGCATAACCAGGCTGTGAGGGGATCAACATGTCTTATTCATAGCAGCCTTGTCTAAAAGCTCTTCAAATGCCAACAGAGGAAAGACAGTAATGAGGAGTTGAGGAGAAGAGGAAAGGAGGATAGAGATGGAGGACAGAGGAGGAGAAAGGAGGAAAGACAGGGGAGAGGAAACTGGAGGAGAGAATGAGAGGAAGAGGCGGAGAGCCGGAGAGGGAAGAGGAGAGTGTAGATAGGGTGAGAAAGATGAAAGGGGAGAAGTGAGGAGAGGGAGAGAGGGGAGAAAGGAGGATAGAAGAGGAGAGGGGAGGAGAAATGAGAGAGGAGAAGAGAGAAAGAGGGGAAGAGAGGAGAGAGAGGGGGAGAGAATTGAGAATGAGAGAGAGGAGGAGAGAGAAGAGGACAGGAGAGAGGATGGAGGAGACCGAGAGGGAGAGCGGAAGAGATAAGGAGAGGGGAGGAAGGCAAAGAGGGGATGAAAGACAGGAGAGAGATGGAGAAAGCAGGAAAGAGGATAGGGAGTGACTATTGCAAAGTCAGAGGAAATGTGTGGGCATACATAATTTAGCAAGGCCTTTCACAATGTTAATCTTAAAGTTGCGGTCACTGGCTGTGTGCACTCAGGAGCAGAGAGGAGACGCAGAGAAACTTCCTCATACTGTATGTGTTACATCATAGAGAGTAAAACTGGTTGGTAGTAATCCCATTTGGAAAGTGTAAACATAACACGAACAGAAGCTGGCATTTTCAGGACAACTAGAATATCTCATAGAATGTAGAATGAGAAATCTATCGCATTGAACATCAGCAAGTTTCAGCCCTCACTAAAAGTATCATTTTACTATGCCACATTTACCATATACAGTTTAAAGATTCACTGCTACTACTAGAATAGGCTATTGTGCATGTTTTCATTGATAGGTGGGAGAGAGACAGAGAGAGGACATGCAAATTGCAAATTAATGCCCACGAAATATGTGTACCGAACCTGAGACCTTCTTGATATGTGGTTAGAGCCCTTGTGCTGCCTGTGGCTATTTGAAAGACAGATTATTTTAACCTCCAACCTTTTTTATCATCTCCACCTCGTACATCAGAATGAGAGCACTGTTCACTACATTAATGGACCGTTTTAAACAGTGTCAAATGCTTTTATCCCACATTTGTGAAATTACACGCTATCTAGGAAGAGGACTATTTCCTGAGTGAAGCTTTTGAATTTGTTTCATGCACCAGGAACATTTTAGGACACGAATCACCAAAATGTATGCTAATGATGTGTGGGCTGCATCGCAAAACACATTACTATTCACAACACACTAAACAAGCTACAGGCAACAGGTGCATTTTATCTCTTAGTGTCCTTTCTGTCCATGGATTTCTGACTGATAAAAAGTTGGTGGAAAGTCTTGAAATTGTTGCCTATAAAGGAAGTACATAACTATTATCATGTATTAGCACATTTTGTTGTTGTTTTTTCAGGTTGTCTTTATTCCAATGAAAAACGTAGTGCGTGTTTACAGTGAGCGGGATTTGCATCACACAAACACGACTCTTATTTGGTCTGGAGGAGGACATCTGCTTGTCTCCATGGAGAATGTTCTTTGGCTATAAAATTTTTCACATGGCATGAAACGTACCTATCTCTATGGAGAATGAGCTGGTTTTAATTATTATCACAAGATTATGCAGGTGATGTGCCACCTCCAGAAAGTTATGCTGAACTTCTTTAAAAGTCATTGAAGGTTACACAAGTGCCTTTGATCCAGGTATTTTTAATTGCACGAGTGACCATATAACTACTTTTTCTTTACCTTTTTTTATTGATAGAAGCAATAATATAAATCAATTAAAACGTTACCAATTACACAGCTCCACCCTATCATGCTACAAACTATCAAAAGCTTCAACACGTGCACTTGAACAATTAACTTTGATCGAGCATCTTATAACATTTTTAGCAACTTCATCTTTTTAACTTGTTTAATTTACAGCGTCAGTATGTTTCATGATAACTCTAGTTGTGTATTTTACAGTATGTTCATTGTTTGTTTATATATTTCTTTCAAATATATGTTTTTCTCTTTGCACACGTTTTCCAATGGTTTTAAAACTAACCTAACCACCATGTGCCACGCCCTTTTATATTCCCTATACTTACTGCTGGAGCCCAGGATGTCCTTGGGTCCCGGTGACATTGGCTCGATGCAGTACTGACACAGACAGTCTTTCCCATTGAAGGTCACTCTATCTCCTGCAGGGAACGGTCGTCTGCCAGAGGAGACACAAAAGCATTATTCAGAACAGGGATAATGAAAGAAATAGGACACAAGCTACAAGCCAGTGGGGAATTGTGTAGTATTTAATAGAGGTGCAGTACACTGGTATTTTTCAGGTCTAAAATAAGACTAGACTAGGGTTAACCAGGACTAGCCTATGAGAGGGTTCATACTTGTCCGGGTTAGAGCCCAGTTTAGTCCTGACATTCTTGGTTTGGTGTTGTTCTAGTACTTGTTTAGTTCTGACCTAGCCTACTTTTCCTGGTTTAGTCCATGTACCTTAACTGGGACTGCATACAAACCAAAGGTCTAACGCAAGACTAAACTAGGTAAGTAAAATAAAACACAATGTAATCATGACTATATCTGAACAACAACAGGACTAAACAATGTCTACCATGAGGACGACTCTAGGTCTAAACTATAGGTCTAAACCAGGACTAAACTAGAACTAATTTAGGTCTAAACCAGGTCTAAACTAAAACTAAACTAAACTTGTTTGAGCCCTGTTTTCTTCAGATGAGGACTTGGTTCGTCTAGGTATGTTTGTTTTAAACCAGACCTAAACTATCTGCAGTTCCACAGTGCTATAGTTTATCATGGGGAATAAGATGACACAGTAGTTTAATACATTTGGACAGTGTTTACCTGCAGGAGCTATTTACTCAAATGACAAAGTGGTGACACATTCTCTTCCTGTCCACTGTAAACTCTGTTGTCTTTGACCCGAGCTTCACTCCCGGTTACCATCAAAACAACCACGTCAGAAAGAAGAGCTACAGAGAACTAACTAAGCGTTGAATCATTGCCTCCAACTTCGCAAGGACAAAAATAGTCCTATTCACTTTAGTTCTATGGCATATTTTACAAACATTATGATTACATATTATGGTAGTAATGTCAATATTATATTCCCAGTTTTATGCACAGATGTTGGATATGGTTCTGCTTCAATCTAATCTGAGCCCTGCCTTGTTTTATTTCAAAAACAGATATTAAATTGTTATTGACTGGTAGCTCATGTAATCTTATTTACATGGCCACTGTTTTTCATATTGGGAGTTATAAAGCCTGAAGCAGCACTGACCAAACCCAAGTCATTCAATTATATAGGACACAATATAAGGACAGATGCTTGTTCAGAATACAGTTTGTCTTATTTATGCTTTTATAATGTTGTTTTATAAAAAGAAAACTAGATTTGAAAAAACTTTTGTTCTGTTTATATAAAAACAAAACACAAATAACTAACGAGTAAAACTGAATGACAAAATGTGATAAATGATAGGGTGAAATTAATAACATGAATTGCATTTATATCATGGTGACAAATTGTAATATAAGGCATTTTGGTTGGTTTGGTTGTCTCCAAAATTGATGTGTTCAAAGTATGAAAAATATCAAGGGAGGATTTGCTAAATGGGCAAATTGTGACGGTTAACTGGGTCACAGCATCTCCAAATACGCAGTACTTTTGAGACCAAGTGATTTCCCTCATGGATTGATAGTTTGTCTACGTTCAAAAATATGCAACTGTTTAATACAAAAACTAACTGGCTGTATATACGGTACCTCAAATTGTTGGGAAAGTAGATGCATTTTGAGGTATGGCTGAACAATATATCTCAAACATTCTGATAATCGCAAGAATAAGAATACAATACAAAGTTCTACATATGATGAGAATTTCCTTTTTTTTTAAAGTAAATGTAAAAAAGGCAGATTTTAGTCTCAGTTTCCTTATAGGGTCCTACTTTAGCCTTGTTAGCTCTTAGTATATGTTTTTGTTTTAATTTATCTTAACTTATTGTGTCAAAATGTAAATCAAAATGTTGCGATAATATGGCTATCCCAATACAAAATATAGTTATCGAATATCACATCTTTATCTCACATTGTGTTGAATTAAAGGTATAGAACTACACGTTGTAGTCATTTTATTCTGTATGAGGCTGCATGATACTCTGATGGTCATATTATTATGTTTACCTGGACCATATCAGCTCTGATTTAATACCTGCCTGTTTTTGTCCCCATATAACACAGAGAAATATAGCTTTTTAAGACATGGACCCATTGATTTTTACTTTGACGACTGCATTGTCCTGGCATCATAAACAAAGCATTGATTCAAGCATTGAAGCATTGAAGCTGTTAAGTTGTTTTACTGCTGACTATATTGAGCTGCTGAAATGTGTCCTTGAATAACCCTCTTTCATTACAAACATAACTGAAATCTCTTACATTGCTAAATTACTATGAACTGGTTTTATGTACTTATTTATTATGTTTTAATTATGTTTTTTAATTAAGACATCTAGATAATCTAACAGCTGTTGCTAGGAAACTGTTCTGCATTGTCAGGGCCTTAATATAAAATCTTTGTTTCACTTTCTTTTTTATTACATTGAAGAAAAATCCCATCCAGCCATCCATTTTCTTCCGCTTATCCGGAGCCAGGTCACGGGGGCAGCAGTCTAAGCGGGGACTCCAGGACTTCCCACACCTCAGACACTTCCTCCAAGAAGAAACTTTTGCAAAATGTGGACAAATATATGCTTTTAAAAATCCAAACGGGAACTTGTACTGTATGCAATTGTAGTCCAACTAGTGCAACTTTTTTATTATTATTTGCATGTATTTATGAAATGAGTAAATAAAACAGGGCTGCAATTTTAATAGGACCCTGTTCCCGTCTGATTTACACCTAAAGCTTAATGGCCTGTAGTTTAAAAGCCATTGTATCAGCAAAACCATGCGACGCCTTAACTACAGTTGTTAATCCTCTAATGGCAAACTCAACATTGATTCATTCGTTTGGAATATGGAGTGTCCGAAGTTAGTGGTTTTCCAATTAACAGCAATTTTAGAAGCTATTATCTCATTTAAATGCAATCTATTCTCTGTCAATGGCAAAAGTAAGTTTAATATAATAGTAGTAAAAGTTGATTACACCTTTCCCCATTCAAAAGATATAATATTTAGCATGCCTAAAACCAATTAATTTAACTATTTATTAATAATGAAAGTGCGTTTGAAAGTATTTTATGATGACAATAAAAAATATAAATTTAAATATGATGACAATAAAAAAAAAAAAAAAAAGATAATTAGAAATGTTTACATGCTATGTGTGATGTTTAGCCGTGCAAAAGGCCAGTCTTACTTGCAGATGGTGCAGACAAAGCAGGCCGGGTGGTAAGTTTTGCCCAGAGCCGTGACCACCTCTCCTTCCACAAAGTCCCCACAGCCGTTACAGCGGGTCCCGTGCATCCGTTGGTAGTCCAGAGTGCACAAGTACTCCCCATTCTTCATGAAAAAGCCGCCTTGGGCCAGATCACAACCGCACACTGTAAAAAAAATCACAGTAATGTAAGATATAAAGTCCTGCAGAGCTACAGTCATTCAGAGTGAGCATAAGCAGACAGCCACTTTAAACATTGGAACATGCTCCAGCGGGTTATGTCAAAGAGATGTTGTGTGTAAGGAAAGAAGGAAATTACATGTTGGTATAGACAAAAAGTAAAATTTTAATTAGATTTTCATTCTTAGGGTGGACAAAGCTTAAGTTAATATTGCTATAGCGATTAGTGCTTACAACCCTACAACTAGTACTACTACTATTACTACTACCATCTCCTGTTATGGCTTTTATGAGTATCACTGCTACTTCAACCACTACTGCTATCCGCTATTGTTGCTTTGATCTACTGCTAACTAGGTACATATAACTACTTTCCCGACAAGGGCTGCTGCTGCAACTACAGCTTCTACTAACCTTCGTAATAGTGCTAATATTTATACACTACAGTAGATTCTGGTAAAAATCACAGATGAACTCTTCAAATCCACAGCTGAACAAATCTCTGAAAGGCCATGTGAACTAAAAAAGCCTGTATAAATAGTTCATGGCTAAAATATAACCTTTTGTATTTGAAATTTCCATTGAATAGAGTCTGTCCGGCCTTTTTATTTGGAAAGGTAGAAGAGTCAATGCCACATCACTGCTCCGATTGTGTGGTCCAGGAAGGGTCTTTAGTCACAGTTAAAAATCACTCAAATGCTTCAATGAAAAGTCTCAAACAAGCTTCCTCCTATTCAACTGATATAACCTTGTTTTGAGCAGTGATGGTGGCTTGATAGCTTTCTGGTGCTGGTTCTACAGTATGGCATTAAAGTTATCCATCGTTGTGGTACTGGGTGAGGCCATCAGGTTGAGATAACGGTCAGATCTGTGGAGAAGCTATAACGCTGACAGTAATACATGTTATTCTATGTATATTTGAATACATCTAGATCTCTTTAATGCCATGCTGTAGAACATTCCATAAACATCTCCATGGAAAAAGTTCTAAAGATATGGTTGCCCCAATAAGAAATAAAAGTGTAAGCTAGTTAGTACAGACCAAACAAAACCAAAAAAATGTCACACTAAGTACAAAAAAGCTAATAAATATTTTCCCTTCTAGCTGTATATAAACTGAGAGTTTCTTTCTGGTATTTCCTGGTTTCCTAAAACAGCTCAGAGTTATTTCCAGTTAAGTCAGATTTTCCAGAAGCCGTGGAGTTGTAGTTTAGACTGGATCAAATGCACCATATTCTACACTTCCACATTACTTCAAATTAGTAGTAGTTATATATTTTGGGATGTTACTACAGTGAAAAGTCTGTTAGATTGTACAGTAATTATATCTGTAACCGGACATTGTGACATGAAATTGTTATAGCCCCAGTTGTGCTTAAACTTGGACCTCTACATTTTTAAAATTGGAAAAACTGGTCATTTCAAAAACACAGAAATGTCATTTGTCAGCAAAACAAATACGCAGTCACATTTGTACATACTCCACAGGGACACAAGCCACTTATCGCCCACTAGTGCTTTTAGTACAATGGTCCACTCAATGCTCCACACAAACACTTATGTCGTTGAATGATATCAGTTTCACCTGACCATTACGAATATGCCAAAAAATGAACTCACAAATGTTTCGGTTTTAAAAGGTAAATTACTTCATTCAACAAGAGGCTACTACAGGTACTAGCATTACTACAACTACTACACTATTGGTATAAAATGATTACTATGGAAATTACTGTTCTGACTACTATTACCTAGTTTGTTACTATAAATATTACAATTATCATTTCTAAAGGTACTAGTACTACTATAAAAATAACCAAATTGTCCATCAATATTAGTACTTTAACTGATGCAAGAACTGTTTTACTACTGTTACTATATTTTTGTAAGATACTTAACACTATGAGACACAATTCCAGCTAATATGAACAGAATCAATACTACTTTACAGCAACTACTACTTTTACAGCTACTACTATTACTACAGCAACTCCTACTGTGACTACGACTACAACCACTAGGCTACTACAATAACTACTATTACTACTACTACAACACTCCTACCACATATTTCATTATCTAGTTTAATAAAATACATGTGTTTTTTCAATTTAAAATGCTCGTAAATGCAGTAACAGATCAGTATCAGGAGAAGAGTCCCAGGGTACTACAAAGCCATACCCCTTTGTAAACACAAGGGGAGAGAGGAATTTCTGATTTGGGAGATAACGGAGTATAAGTCTTCTTACATAACGCTGGTAAATCCTGAATGAATGGAGAGGGTGAGGAGGGAATCAGCTTTAACTGTATCAGAGCGCAGGGCTGATGGGATTAGTCTGTAAGCTAATAGACCCCCTCTACTCTTGAACAGATGTGGGACGTTATCAAAATTTGAAGTGTGTTTTTGGTTAACCTTAAAGGGTCAAGTAATTAAAATAAACTGTAAGTGAAAGAAGGAGGGCAGTGGAGAAGCAGGTATTGAAATGCATTAGTTAAAAGTAGGTTTTGAGGACATCTACTTTTATCACAATATGTGGAGCGTCATAATAAATAACCTTATATTTTTTAATAATTTTGAAATGGATGGCATTTTTGAACCACATTTAATCTATTTTATCTCCAGTGAGTGTCTCTTTTACTCTTGAGTGATTTTGAGACAGTTTTAACGAGGGAATATTCCAAGTCTGAGTCAAAATGATCTATAAACACAGAAATATCTTTATCGCAATACATTTAGCAGTTATCAAAAATGTGTTTTTATCCAAAGATTAATGATTAGTGATTGAAAGCATGTTTGTAAAATGACAACAAATACCGAAATAAATGGCTCAAATAATTATAATATAAACCAGAGCGAATACAGGATATGGGCAGGTCCAGAGTGTTTGAAAAGTTACATAGGGATGTTTTGGTAGGGCCCATATTTATCATTAAAAACATATTTCATGCACAGCTATAAATAGTTATGAGAGTTGATTTTTATATTACAACAACTTCAGCCTTAGCAGCTTTAGCAGCTTTAGCTCCACACTTCTCTCACACTTCCTCTTCGTCTCTCCTCTGGTCTCGTCACTCCTCCAATCCAGATTTAGGCCTGTAATCTCTGTGTTTGTGCTCTTATTTTGAGCACTGCAGCATACTATACAAGTACAATTACAGATTAACTACAAGACCTGCAGGTTCAGACCACACTACACACTACACTCAGCTGTTGGTGGGGCTTTATAATTTATTAGGTCTAGATTTTAGTCTACAGTCGCATTTTTATATAGGGTTTTTCTACCTTCAAGGCACTCAAAGCTCTTAACGTCAAGAAATCACACACACATTCACACACACATTGGGATTACATGCTTTTTTTGGGATATTAGATCAACTTTCATTAAGTTCCTGGAGACTGACCCTAACTTAAGCCAGAGTTTTGTATAACTCAAACCCTAACCTTCAACTATTTTAACCTAAATCTTAATCAAGTTGTTAATTTAATAATGAAGGGTTTCTGTCATGATTTTAGGGGAGGCAGGTATCAATGAATCGGGTTTGTACACGGATTTTGTCCCTATATTATACTAATACTGGGTACTTTTTTACAATATTTCTGTTAGCATTTTCTGCAGTGATGAAAGTAAATTGCATCTTGAAACTATATTTAGTGAGAGATATATACAGGTTGGAAAAATTGAAAATCTTCACTGAGTGCTTCTTTGTCAATGTTTTAATGATTCATAATTAGATCCGTAAGTGGCGAAACATGAGCACTGACAACAAGACAGAAATTCCCTACCTATTCACAACATCGGCACACTTTAACATTACGGCACAATATTAGTGAATCAATGCCTATTTTGCAAAGCTATTTCTGAATGGCTCCCCTATTTTCATTTGTATTTTATCAAAGGAAAGCGTGGCACAGTTATATCATACTATTACGATTGTGTCAAATTAACAATGAATTTTAAAATCTCACACCGAAGCTGCTAATTTTCACACTCTCCCACCTTCCTCTTTAGATCCCAGCGCTGTCATTGACATCAACACATTTAAAAAGTGAAAATGGTATCAATCATATGGTAAATGTCAGGATGCAAATAGGACCAAACATTATCCCATATAAGTTGTAAATGTGTTTCTACGCATTTGTTTTTGTTGTTTTTTTGGAAATAAATAAGTTTGATTTTTAACCATAAGTGTTTGTGTAGGCTTTTTCTACTTGTTCCAGTAAGGGGGAAGTAACTTTGGGCCTTGGGGTGACGGTGGGCGAATGTATATGACGTATTAAGAAACATTGTCAGACTAGTCCATTTTAGATTCCACTGGCAATGAGAACTAATAGTAATAGCTAGTTATAATGTTGTCATTATGTCTTTTCACCAGTTTATACCATCACCTGTGTAGTCTGAATGAATAATGCAAAATAAAGTGCTCTCTCTCTGTCAAAAAAAGCTAAATTTAAATGTGTCGTTACATATTACATATTTGGCAACTTTCCCAACATAATTATTCAAAGGGCCCATATTACGCTATTTTCAGATCTATGTTATAATGTTGTTTCCTCATCAAAAACATACCTGCAGTTGTGTTTTCTTCCATTCACACATGTTTAACACACAAACCTTGCACGTTTAAGCTTTTGATGTCATTTACTAATACAGGAAGTGCTCTCCTGCGTTTTTTAATCTACATACACCTTCACTAGAATCTTTTGGATAACTTCAGCCCTGATTGCACATCTCTAATAAACAAAAGGTAAAATGTAGCTGTTAACTTGAAAAATGGCACTAAATGACATCACAAGGTGGAACAAAACATTTTAAGCTTTGGAGATGTAGACAGTAATAATAAAGGGTTACTCAAACATGTGTGAATGAAACGAAACACAACTCCAGATTTGTTTTTGAGAAGACGACAGCATTGTTACATAGTTTAATCCTCACAAGAACTAATTTTGCATAATACAGGACCTTTAATGAGCCAGCATTTATCTTGCCATCAGACTGCTGTAAATTATTTCACCTCGTGCCATGTATGGTTTTATTAGTATACATAAACCTCGAGTCTCGGTCTGCTGTGTACCTTTACATGTGAAACACTTGAGGTGAAAGTGCTTGTTCTGGACACGCAGCACCTCTCCTTTACACGGCTGGCCACATTTGTAACACTGGATCAGGGGCTTCTCTGTGGAGTGCTGCTGCTGCTGAGTGTCCTGTGCATGGGCCACTGCAAAACAAATAGAAGAGACAGCAACATTACAACTGGGAGAGACTCACACAAGAAAAGGCAGTATTTTTTATTTTTTATTATTGAACACACTTTAGACTTCAGCAGTAAGAGAAATAAAAAAAATCCTAGGTTTCAGATGACATCACAGCAATTTACAGGCCAATAACGTGTAATACAGAGCGGGGCAGCTAAAATTAATCTCTTTCAGTTCTTGTCACTAATACATCATTTGTTATTTGTCATTTCTGAATTTACTTTTTGGATATTTCATGGCAAAATACAAAGCAACCAATAGGGAAAACTGGCTGAATTGCCCTCCATCTGGGAGTATGACATCATCACATTGTACAATCTGAAAACAGCCAATAGTGGGGTTTCTTTTGGCTCTAAAGAGTATGAGACAAAAAAATCAATTTGGTCAGAAATTGCTATGAGGCTGGTGAAATGAAGGACTGAGTATAGAGATTTTGATTGGATTTTAAATATTTCCCTCCAGGCCAAATGGTGGTGAAGAGCAGATGTGGATAGAGGAAAAAGGAGGAATGTGCCAGCTAAATTATAAGAAAGATAGAGATGGGAGAGGTGGGTACTTTAAATATTTTACTGTCATTATGCAGTAAAAAAGTTAAAAATATATGAAGTTTTCTTATTTGAATCGACCAGCTGTGTAGTCTTTGCTTTAGCACATTATATAACCACTATTACATGTATTTAAAAGAATATTTTACTGCCTGAAACATGCATTGTTTTTGCCATGTTACTTCAGGGATTATTTTGGTTTATCTTTCACTTATTAGTCCATAGCTTTTTTCTAACACTGCTACTGAGCCACTGTGACAATTCCACCATGTTTAAAATAAAAATGACCTCATGTTTAATGCAGTTTGTCTAAGTAATGTTGATTCCCTGAACAGTTTCCGATTCTTATTGAGTTGGGAGATTAGAGTGACGTAGGGCAAATCTACTCTGCAATCATCTCAAAAAGAACCCAAAATGTGAGATAAGGAGCCAGCACTGAGAGGCTGTCAGGCTGAAGCAGAGTCTCTGTGAAAGGGACCAGACCAGGTTCAGATAGCAGGACCCCCAGAGAACAACACACTAAATATAGAGTAGACTGTCTAGAGAGAGAGAGAGAGAAAGAAAATAACAGAAAAGACAGAAGAGCGGGGCAGGAGGATGCACAATATAATACTTAGGTTCACAAAATTCAAGATTTATTTCAGTAAAAAAAAAAAAAACACCACTCAACTAATTCCAAAAAATAAGGTATAATAAGAATTCACTTGTTAAAATGGCTTAAACGTGCACTATGTTACTTTCCTGTTGGAAGGTCTGCCACCTGTTTGTTGCCATGGAGATGTTATTTCTTTGCGGTTTAGTTACATAGTACAAGTTACAAGTGAGATCTGTGGAGAAGAGAGGCTGCTCACACTAAGAAATGCACCAGACTTACTCTAACACAAATTGCACATAATGAGATATCAGACGTTATTGCACATTGTCAATATGTATTTATTTTTTAATCAGTGTCAAAACTACTTCAGATCTGAGAGTCCTCTGTTGTGTCAAACAAAAAAATCTTAACAGGAAAATGTGAAACCTAAGTACAATCCATCCTGTCTACAGTAAAAGCTGTCATAGCACCTTAATAGCAGTAATGTATTCTCAAGGGCTTGTGACTAAGATTGAAAATGACATGTTTAATAATAATAATGGACTTGAACAGTCTGTGATTAGCAGCTTCAGGTGCAGCTCTGGAGTGAGCTCAAATAAAGGCTGCGTGTTTGAATGGGTTGAATGTTTTATACTGAGTGTTACTTCTGCTCAAGAGCCTCAGTTTGCAGCTCATTCACTTGCTCCATTGATTTGATCTGTGCTTACTCACCTTTTCTTACACAGTTTAAGTGGAATTACAATTTTATTCCCCTTATCTTAATCCAGCTGCAGTATATTCAACTCTCTGTGAGCTCAGGGAAGAAACAAATATCTCACTTATGATGCAAAACAAATTCTAAGGCTTCATTTGACTTGCGCAAAGGACATTACATTTAAAGGTGCACTGTGTAACTTTTCAGCTGGAGGGTATGCCACCTACTTGTCTGAAGAAAGATGTTATTGCTTTCCCTGGAATGTTCCACAAAACATAAAAACATCAATTTCCTCAAAGACAAGCTGGTGATTCTACCAAGCTAAGTCAAACTAACTATTTGTTGTGATTGTTTTATTTGTTTTGATTGTTTTTTCGGTTTGTGTTGTATTTTAAACAGGGCACCCATGAAAAAGAGAGCCCAAGTGCTCTCATTGGGTCCCTCCTGTATAAATAAAAACGTAAGATCTGTGGAGAGGCGAGCTCACTCACAAAAACATGCATGCTTTTTAAGGTAAGGCATAAGGTAGCTGTAATTTAGCAAATGCAATAGAGATAAATGTGTCTATAACATTCCATGCAAACAACAACTCTATGGAGATAAGCAGGTGATGGACCCCCACTAGAGAAGTTACATTGTTCACTTTAAAGTTCCTGCACATAGCATTGCGCAAAAACACACATGAAGTTGTGTTATATTTTATTCGCACATGTTTGAGTAACCTTTTATTATAAGGTGGAACAGAGTGTTTTCTGTTTGCGAGAAGAACTCAGTCTAAATACATAGAGTTTATGTGTTAAACAAATGAAACAAAACACAACTCCGGGTATGTTTGTAACAAGGAAATAATATTATAACATAGATCAGAAAATAGCGTAATATGGGCCCTTTAAAACAGGACTCTAAATGAGAAATGAAATTGGATTGAACCAGGACTTCCAGCTCAGAGTGACTATATTAAACAAATGACTTCCCTGCATATAGGAGCCTCACAGTGCTGCATTGGCGCATTGCACTGCTGCTCTGACAGATGACTTCACTTTGAGGGACATTAGGTAACACCCTCTCTCCTCTTTTCTGTCTATTTTAACAAACACATAAAAGGCTGTCTGCTCTTTCTGCTGCGGTGAATCATTATCTGAGGCTAAAATAAGACTCTTCCACCAAAGGAACGGGAATAGCATCATGGCCGATCAATGAGCCACTAAAGTAAGCCTGGGTTATTGATGACTGAGCCTATACCCTGGAACACTGCCTCTTAACATGGCAATTACAAGAGTTTTCAATCAATGTGATAAAAGTGAGACTGAAAATCACCATTATGCTTGTATTAAAATTAGAATAGATGGATTAATTTCTTACTTTTCCCATACACTATGAAACTTTTCTGGTTGAGAGCTTACCAACTGATTGTCTCCATGGAGATGTCATTATTTTGCCTGAAATGTTCCACACCATTGCATTGAACTTCTCAGCATGTGTCACTACCAGGAAAGCAGGAAGTTCAATATATTGCTGAAGTACATATAGACGATAAACGATAATATTGAAACTAATGCTAATATTGAAACTTATGCCACTGACACAATAACCCAAGAGTAGATTTAAACCACAAAACTATTATAAATCTGCAATAATGTAAAAAAATAAAAATAAAATAAATAAATAAACGAAAACCAAGAGCTGCAATAAATAAATAGCAGAAAGAAACACTTTAGTACTTAGTTTGCATCTGTAATGACTCTTAAAAATATTGTTCCAACTTTCATAACAATAAGATGAATAAGAATAATGCCAAAATGTGGAACATTCCAGGCGAAGAAACGTTACTTAGAGCATCTTTAAGTCGACACATGTAGTGATTTGAATTCTTTAGTGCTTACTGGCTATGATCCTCCAATATAAAAATATCATTCATTTGACAGGGCTGTTCATTGTCTAACTGTGTTTTATATGCAGCGTATAAACCTGCTTGGCCTATGGACCAAACATTAACTGCAGTTTAAGTTTCTGGCAAACCGTATACTGCTGGCCCAGGCAGATATAGCATATAGGCTAAATGATAAATCAATCTGAAGTCTATTGCACACTGTGAGGCATTTGATGTGTATAAAAGGAAAGAAGCAAAAAAGGTTTTGTCCTGCATGCACTATACACAAAGTATTGTTGTTAAAATGATCCTCCATTTTTATTATATTTTTAGGTCATAATACAATGACCAAGAATAAGACTACAAAATATGATGCCAGATTTGAACAGTTTAATTACATAAACCTTTGATAAATGTAAATCATGAGGCTTCTTCGCACAATAGTTGTAACAATAACATTTGATACTGTTCTTATCAACCATAGTCCCAATTAAAAGGTGGTGTGCGGATGTTTATAGCACTGATGAGCAACATCATGATTTAAAGTTAAGACATGGGTTAAAGTAGGTTATAATTAGCCTGGGTTTAGGTTAGGTATCTGGAAAATGAATTTAAGTCAATCTCCAAAAGGCATGAAAACAAAACATTTATATCTGAATGCAGATTTAGACATCATCAAGTAGACCAAATGCCCAAACCATGCCCACATTAAATGGACAGATGAATGTAGGTGAGAGGTGAGGAGTGGGTCGTGTGGAGGTTAGTGTCTGAGATGTGATTAAACCCAGTAGGACAGTGGTGAGTCAGCCTTGGTCCAGTCTGCTCCAGTCTGGGCCCTCTCTGTTGGACATGGCACCTCCACATTGAAAATACAGGCCATCTGGAGACTGTAAGGTGCACTAACAGCTAATATATAAGGGAGCATGCTGACTTAGATAATTACACTGGGCAGAAATTGACAGTTGACAATTAATAGCTCTATAAATACATAAATCGTGGTCACATTTAAAGGGCCCATGTTACATTATTATGGGATCTATGTTATAATGTTGTTTCCTCATCACAAACATACCTAGAGTTCTGTTTCATTCACACATTTTTAACACACAAATTCTGCACATTTAGGCTGAGTTCTTCTCTCACAAAGAAAACTCTGTTCCACCTTGTGATGTCATGTAGTAATACAGGAAGTGCTCCACTGTGTTTTAAACTCCATATACCTTCACTAGAATCATTTGGATAACTTCAGCCTTGGAATTGCCAATCTGTACTGAAAAAAGCAGCTGGTCACTTGAAAACTACCACTTAATGACATCACAAAATTGTGATTAATACATTATTAATTAATAATAAACGGCTACTAAAACATGTGTGAATGAAACAAAACAACTCCAGGTATGTTTTTGATGAGGTAATGACAATATAACATGGCTAAAAGCTCACAAGAGTCAATTTTGTACAATATAGGCCCTTTATATAGCACCTACAAACATCAATGGGGCCAAGGCGGGTTAAGTGTCTAAACACAATGACAGTATTCACCTAGAGGAGCTGAAATTGCCCGCCAACCAGTGGGTTAGTGGATCTGACCGCTCAGCCAGTTGTTTTTACTGGGGGTGGGATTCAAACCAGTGACCTTCTGATTAGAGCACTCTCCCTATGTATGTGTTGTGTTTTGGTTAAAAGGAGAAACTGCAAAAAGAAAGCTACCATATAAACCATATTTTACTGTTACTGTAAGGAAGTACTTAATGACTTTTTTTCACAAATATTACGGTATTTATTGTCCAATGACAGAACAACATTAGTAATTCTCAAGAGTAGTAGGGCAAAAGTATCACCCAGTAGTTTTGACAGACTATGTTATATCTCTGTTTTTAAATTATGCCGTTACGTCCAATAGGAACTCGGTGGTATAGCTGGAGTTTTCTAATAAAAAAGTTATGTTGACATAAGACCAAAATGGAAAAGTCAATAGTGTTATAAATTAAATACATAGAACATTCACTTTTAATATACTTTCACATCTGATAAAGGGATTCTGGCTGCATTATTTAAAAGGCTGGTTTGAAGGAATAAAAATTTTAAATGTTCCCTGCTTTTATCTGCGTCTAGTTGTGTAACATACAGGTACATGGTTTCTCTTTTCTCTCATCTTTTGTGATGTACTATGTCTATATACCAGTGCAAGACAATGAGGTAAGGACTATAAATCAATGACATTCTACAAGGTCAAGGCTAATGTTCACAGTGATCTGAGATAAGTCAAAACATAATAGCTGATATGCTCTAGATTAGAGATCCAATCATTACATGGGCCAAGGATACTAAGTGTGCATGTTAGAGGTTAGTAATAGAATTTGATATTACTTTCTCAATTGAATTTTAGCACCTACCCTTGTATATAAGTAAAAACATAAAAGTACTTATTGATCCGGCATGAGCAGCGGATTCAGTAGAGGAATATTTAAGATATAACACAATTGGTTGGACTGGCCTCACAATAAAACAGCATCACAATCTGGTATCAGTAACAGTAGTAACATTACGCACATGAAAATACAACACAGAACCAAACTGAATTATTTAAATGGCCACAAAATTGACTAAACTAGGATGAAATTTGGAACTAAACCTGGACTAGACCATGACTAAACCAGGACTAGAAAAAGGACCAAACCAAGTCTACATCAGGACTAAACTGGGTTCAAACCAAGACCAAACCAGGACAAGTGTGAAGGCAGCCTAAATGCACCAATCACACTTTTCTTTGTTTCAAAGACAGGGATTATATGTCAGCACCAATTGACTTACTGTAAAATGAAAAATAGCAGTACTCATTCAGGAATATTTGTTGGGTATTTGTTATTAATGCCACAATTTTCATGGACCCAGATAATAAATAAATTGATTTGATCAAGATTCATGAAAACGTATCCGTAAATATAATAAATATCCGTTTTGAAAATGTAACTAAAGCCATGCGCTTCTTCTGAAATGTCATACTTCATTGCAATTGGTTAAATCCACCTGCCACTCACTCTGAGCTTTGCTGAGACTGACCAATGGGAAGTGTATGTGTTGTGCTTGACCATAAAGCTGCAAGAGAACATTAGCAATGGTGTTTAAGTCGAATGTAATGGTGCTTTAAGAACCCCCCCCCCCCCCCCCCTCTGCTCAGGTCTCATGCTGAGCTGCCAATAATAAGGTCTGCTGACGGACCTCATGAGGGAAGTAAAGGGGAAGCCATGTTGGACCCCCAGGGACAGATTTAGTCATGACCCCTGCCTCAAAGGTAAACAACAATATGGACACAGATTGTGCTAAGGTCTATACTAGGATTTACTGAGGAAGCTTCATTTCCTGTATTGATGCTGGATGAACGCACATAATATATTGGTTATTTTCAGATTGTAGAATGTGATTATGCCACAACAGATGGAGGTTGTACCTTTTTAATAATCGCCTCCTTATCAAAAGGGAAAGTCTTCAAATAAAGAAATTCACCATTTATCATAATTTCTTCATCATTGGTTAAAACTGGACAATAACAATGTAAAAAAGTCCTGTGCCTGAATGTTACATCATCTAGTCCAGGAAAACACCGTCTGCACCATACACTTATTTCTAAAGAGGAAAAAGAGGTGTGATAACCCCTTTTGTTGAAAGAACTACTTGGGACTGTCTCTATCATGGTGCTACATTATGAGAAAAGACATGGAGATAACAAACTGAGCCATGTTCCTCATACATGGTACATTCATTTTACCTGCCCCTTATTTCTATTAAACATTATAGACCTATAGACGTAATTCTGTGTAAGGGGAATTAATCCACGTTATTTTGACATTTAATTTAAAACAGGTCAAACACAGCTGCAGGAGCCATTATTCCTGATTCAATTATGTGTTCTTTCTATAGAGAAATATAAGAAATATCCAAAAGGAACAACCACAGTTTTAATCTGTTTATTCTTAATGGTGAAACACTAAAACCAGAAAATGAAAGATAGACTTTGACAATAGACCTTTGCAGCACTATATAATACATGTCATGTCAAACCTAGTATAAGTATAAGTAGGTGTTTTGATAAGGGTTGGGAGTTGAACTTAACTATGCACAGCGTGGTAATAAAATATTCATTGAAGCTTTGCGGTGGTTGGAGGAGGATTTGCAGACAGCAGACAGACAAGTGTGCACTGTTTACATGTGGCACAGACAAAGACATGAGCCAACAGAAAAACCCCCATAGACCTTGAACTGTGAGAGATAATGTTATGTGGAGATATACAGCCAGTGGAAAGAAACAGATAGGGCTATAAAGGTTTAATTTAAAAAAAAGATGGGTGAGCAAAGATTTATGTTAGCTGTAGAAATGCTGTTGTTTATGTCTAGTGGAAATGTCACTTTAGAGCTTGAAATAGCATCATCCCAACAAAGACTGGTTCAGTGATGTGTATATTCCATCATGAAATTGGGATGTAACTTAAAATGTATACTCCAGTTATTAAGCTTGCTTTACATCTGGAATATTGTTTCTTATAATACCATGGTCTAATAAAAGAGCAAACAATATGGATGGTGTAGAGACATTGCGAGTGGGTTTGGGTCAATTAATACCAAAGAATAAAAAACACTATTAGGGGGGAAAAAAAAAAAAAAAAAAAAATCATACCATGCAGTGCTTTACTGTCTCACTCACATTAGCACTGTATATTCCCCATGGCCTCATCACAATAAATGTCAGGTCATTTAAATGTAAATGAATGGAAGTAAATCATAAATATATGGATCATAAAAACATCACCAGCGTTTATTTATAGCCACAGTTTTATATCACATTAATACAAATGGAGAATATGACCTTCAGTAAATTTGGAACAATTATTTTTGTCTCTCATTAACGTCTGATATAAAATTGGACTAAAGTGTACTTACATATACTTATTCTTGCAGTGAATAAGTTTGATTTATTTACCGTTTACTGATTACTATGGTGTATTATAACAATTTCATTATTCATTATTGACTGCCATTGGAGCAATGATAAAAAGAGCTCATTCCAAGAAGTCTCGCCACAACAATCATCAAACAGCATCAAATATGGAATTACATGAAAAGCCAAAAACAAAATTGGTGAATTATTTATAATATACTTACAATGACAAACCCATATAGTTATTAAAGGGCCCATATTACAATGTTTTCTGATGTCATAATGTTATACCTAAAGTTGTGTTTTGTTATATTCATACGTTTAACACACAAACCCTGCATATTTAGGTGGAGTTCTTCTCTGCTCCACCTTGTGATGTCATGTGGTTATACGGGAATGCTCCACTAAGTTTTTAACCTCAATACACCTTCACTAAAATCATGTGGATGATTTCGGCCTAGAATTGCCCATCTCTACTTAACAAAAAGTAAAAGGCAGCTGTTAACTTGAAAACTATTACTTCATGACATCACAAGGTGGAATAAAGCATTTTGAGTTTTGGAGATGTAGATAGACTAATAGGATTATTCAAACATGTGTGAATGAAACAAAAAACACAACTCCAGGTATGTTTTTAATGAGTTAACAGCATTATAAAATGACTTAAAACTAACAAGAGTCAGTTCTGCATAATATAGGACCTTTAAAACACTTTTTCTTTGTAATCAGCTAAAGAGTTGTATGTGTTTTATGGTCAATGTAGGTTTGTAAATTCAAGTAAAGTCTTCTCCTAAAATGTATTATGATTATTTAGCTCAGGGCATTTTAAATCCTAGCGTCTCTGACCAATACCATCAAAATAGAAATGACTTATGGATGGGACCTGAAACATGTTGATTTACAAAACAGTGTCCATATGACTGTTGAAACATGGATAAATGAGGGATTACACCAACTCACATGATTATGATATTTACATATTTGCCGTGCTCTACTGTATTTTTTTCAACAAAACTTAAAATTCAATTACAGTCTTAAAAAAATTATTTTGACTTAATTATTTTATATAATTTTGCAGCTATACACCATTTTAACTGCACTGATAGTTGTTCCATTTCCCCGCCCTATATAATACATAAAGTACATATATCTGCTTGACTTCCATTGTCCTTGCAGCCTGCAGGTCGTCCCATCCCAGCTCCCCTCCAAACCTATAAATCAAAGGGCATAAAACATGAATCCAAATCGTCCCGGGTCGTTTTGGGGGGGTGGGTGTGTCATGTGCTCTTCGTCACCTCGACATAACTAGAATCTCTTAACCCTCCCCTTTATAAATATGTATGTACCACCCCTCCTGAAAACCCCCGCCCCACCCCCCCTACACCACGCCACCAGCTACCCAGACAAAGCACTTCAAACGCGGGCACAAATTATACAAATACAGCCTCTATCAACCTCCACCAGACCCCCCATTCTTTGAATAGCTATCCCAAGGGACCACTAGGGGATAATGATAGGATTTTGAATGGGTGAATACCACGTTGAGGAGTATTTGTTGTTGACCATTCAGGTACATAATATTGAAAGGAAAAATACTTCAGCCGCGTTTCTTGGACAATACACTGGCCGCTCGATGAACTGCGAAACCCATTGTAGGAGATCAAGCTTAGAAACACTTTGGCTGTGTGCCTGGGTCCTATAGTAAACTATTGTATATCTGAGGACATTCAAAGTCAATTATTATCATGTAATGTTTTAGCAATATAATTTGAAATATATGAATATGTTCTGAATCTTAAAATATCTACTAAACTAAATCAAACCAAATCACATCCACCAAGCAACTGAAAACTAAGCATTTTTTGTGGCTAAAAGGATGTGGTGCAATTAGGATCCAGATAACACTATGTGGCAGGTCTAAAGTCTGCAAAAAATGTGTTTGAATTGATCAGAAATCAGATGTTCCTCAAGGCAACGGTAGATATTTCTGCCAGAAAGAACTCAATTTAACCACCAAACAACAATCCATGAGTTTCAGAATGATCAGACGGTAGAATCGTTGCCATGGCAAATAACAAATTACAACAAAGAATTTTTTGAAAGGTAAAAAGTCCTCAAATGTTGCGTATAACAGGAACCTGAAAACTCACAAATACAGCTACGGGCAAATCCAAAAATGCATCCACACATTCAAATTAGCTAACTTCTTATTCACTCAAAATCAAATCCAAGGACCAAAGAACTTCTTCAAATGCAAAAAACCCTATTGAATTGTCCTGACAGGAATTGCTTCTGGCTGCGTCTCTGTAAATGTGTGCCCACACTTCTCTGTCTAATTTCCGCTCATGTTGAAGGTGATTGTTGAGCAGAGGAGGAAGTTTGTTGACTGAGACAATGTACAGAGTGCTGTGTGTTTCTTTCATAGAGCTCATGTTGTTATAGTCTGCCCATATTGGGTCAGTGGTGAGACTCTTATCTCTGTATCTGTGTATTCTGGTCCACTGTGCCAGCTGGACAAACTCTGGGGTCTATGGGAGAGTCCAACATGTCTGTCTGAGGGTCTGTGAGGGGCTTTTGGTTCAGAGATGAGGCATTGCTATTCACATTATATGCTGATAATGTTGTAATCTATTATGTGATATTCAAGAATCACTTCAGCGTGATTTTGAGCACATACAGACTTGGCTTTTTCAGAACAATCTTATTATGAACAATAAAAAGTCATACAGTATGTTGTTTAAAAAAAACTCAGGATACAAATCTACAAATCCTTTCAATACACCGATGGATCCCAGAACTCACTTTTAAACCACATGTTGATTATATAACAGATAAAATGTACACTCTTCTGGGTCAGCTTTACATGTCAGTTAACTGTTTTAAAAATGATATCAGGAAAAGAATAGCCCATCAACTCATTTTACCGATTATAGACTATGGACATATAATCTATCAAAAAATACTGCAGATGCAGTTCTCAAGCCTTTGACGACTCTGACACTCCCTTTACAGATTTGTGCTAAGGTGTGATTACTCACTATTGCTCCTTATGCAAATCACTAAATTGGCTACAACCGAAGGCAAGAAGACAATTTCATTTGCTATTAGTTGTTTTCAAATGCATTTATTATAACTTCCCATGCTATTTCAGACAATATATGGGTAGGCCTGTCATGATAATTACTATATCGACTTACTGTTCAATACATAGAACAATTAATTCTGGGTATCAATATTAATCGTGGGTACTCTTTGAAACCTAGAGCAGCCATTCTTTAGAGTGCCCTTTGTGAATAGACAGGTAGTTTTCCTATAAGGCTACATTTGACTGGAATAATCTCATTGCAGAGCTAAGGTCAATAACTTCATTCCAACAATTTAAAACTCTCCCTCTACCTGTCATTAAGCATTGATACCACGACTGGATCTGTTTTCCATGTTTTCCATGCTGAAGTGTTATTGTGATTAAGTGTGTTTCGGTAATCACGTACTTTTGAATCAGCTGGTGAGGATCTTGAGGCTGTGGAGCAGGAGGATGTGAAGAGCAGGATGCCTTGTGACTGTAACTTGTTTTGCATATGACTGTAGGTAATCTGTTGAATGTCTATTGTTTTGTTTTTTTTTGTCAAAGAGATGATGCATCTCAAGGGGCAATCCTTAGTAAAATATATTCTAAAACTAAATTAATGTTTGAAGACTCAACAAACTGAACAAAAAGTCAACCACCTCCTTCTTCAGACTTCAGTATTTGTGTAGTGGGTGTTTCTACACATGTATCCCAGGGGACACACATGTGAACCTTATTATCTCATTCCCAACATCACAGGAGTCCTAAGACACTTCACAAACAGTAAATGAATCAGGCCTACAGCAGCACGAGGACTAGAGGTGAAAATAAGGTCTTAGCTGGACTCCACATTGCCCTAATAATAAACCACAGGCGCAAAGGCTGTATATTCTTGGCTTTAAAAATAGGACGCTAGCAGCTCGCAGACAAAATGCTAGCGCTGCAAACTTGTGATTGTGATTCATCTGTTTCGCCACACACTATAATTCAGAGTTTAGTCAGCTGAGCCCGGCCCACCTGCCTCCCTGCTGTTACATAATGCAAGATAGAAGGTTAAGAAAAGACTAATTGTGATGTTGAAATGTGTACGTGCATATGACAGGTTAGACCTGTGCTTTTCATGTGTTGGTGTCCGCCATAAACTTAAATACTACAGTTTCTTATAATATACAGTACCCACATGGGAACAATGGCACCAGTAAAATAAGGACTATATGAGAAATAAATTTTCATCTAAATTTGGTTACGAATGTGGTTTAAACTTCTAAATATTATTGTGATGCCATTGTGGAGAATGAAAGGGAACTAATTTCACTTACCGGTAAATATATAGTTAACATTATTGTATTTAAGATGTTACAACAAATCTTGCCTAGTTTTCTAGTGTGACATTTTTGGTGAGGTTTATAATTTCACTTCCTGGTTGGACATGGGCAGCAGATGTGACAGAGAGGAAATTCCATAACTGTTACAACCATACTGTATACTAGGGTCAAAGCTCATCTAAAGAACACAATAGTTATTATTCAAACAACAAAAAATAGGACAACACTGCAACAATAATAAATGATAGTTTTCTGTAAATTGTGTTCCTTATGTGTAAATTGTTTGGAGGAATTTTGTGTACTACTTCCTGTAAATGAACATTTCTTCACAATCTCACACTTGACTGATGTAAAAATATGATTAATACCATTACCAATTCTCATCAAAGTAATAATTAGAAAAACTTGAAAACTTAAACTTGAAAACCTAGCTTTTATATGTCCTTAAAGACTATGTAAACATGTGGAAAAGATATTGATATTAATAGGCCATGTTCATGTGATGTCATTGTAACGAGCTCATAGTATAAATTAAGATTGGGTCTGGTTTATGGTTAACATCTCGGTAATTACTGGGTCTGTCCACATGAAACAAAAACTGACACAAGTTCAATGTCTTTTTTATCATTAGAAAGGAAGTAAAATTCCCATTATTATTAAGATTTAAGAAAATATACAGAGCTACTCGCTAAGGAAAAAGATAAATTCCAGCATTATGCAATTTGTTTAATCTGGTTGGATAATTCACATTTTTATTTAATTTAAATTAAAATGTGAATCAACCATAGAGTTCTACGCCACTAGCACTCCATTTGAATTTACAAACTAGAACATGAATACTATCCAAATGATGTCAAAAATAATGATGATTTCAGTCAAGACATTTTGTACTTGTGATTTCATGCTCCATCTGGCTTCTCACATATACTATATGCTATTTGTGACCTGAAACATTTCTTGACTACACAGAAGGCCTTTGCTGTTGAAAATCCCCGTCCACATGTGAACACGGCATAAAAGCTTTACCAAAACCACACCAAGCTCTGACCATATCCCACTGAGGCTGAGGACCACGTCTCTGCACTAAGACAGGAACATGTGGCACCCAGAGGTTATGGGTGTCCTGCCAGCACTGGGACAGAAGGGACCTAGCAACACTGCAAAAAACACCAATAGGAGTTCAAGTCAGATTATTGATCTAGAAGTATAATACTATAATTGGTATTTTTTTCTATATTTAAAGGTGCACCATATAGCGTTTCTGGTTAAGGGTCTGTCATGTGCTTGCCTCCATTGAGCTGTTGTTTAACCTGAAGTTTTCTATAGTACGTCATTTAACTACATAATTAAACTACACTGAGACCAAAAGGAAGCACTACCTGGCCAAGTTACAGACCAAACCTGTGGGGTTTGGTCTGTAACTTGTGCATTCTTCACAATAAGAATGCACAAGATCTATATAAGCTATACATTTTAGCAATAAAACACCAATAACTGAATAAATGCAACATAGATAAGTTTAATGCCATACAGTGGAACATTCCAGGTAAAGCAGTATAATCTCTATGGATAGCCACCCTTTTTTAGTACTACGGCCAATGGGAAGGGTCTTGATTTGTACATAGTTTCTGTCAAAAGTACGCATTCACTTAGAGTTGCACTATGTACTTGCTTGTCTCCAAGGATGTGATGGTATTATTACTTTCAATGAAACTACTCAATAGAATTACTCACAAAAGTGAAGTCATTTTAACTTATATAATGTATTCTTTTTTGCAGTGTAGCCCTTGCAGCTGGTCCATGTGGTCTGGTCTCTCCACATGACGCAGAGGAGCGAGTCAGAGGACCGCCTCCGTCCTGCCCTGTGCTGTCGGCCTGTAAACAAACTCCACGCTCTGCCAAAGAGAGCCATAAACACATACATTTAGACTAAACACTCCAATATCGCCCACTCACTGCACTGACCGCTTCCCAGACTACAGGGGGCATCTGAGGACTCTCACATTACATATAAGTTTGCAGTGGATTTTTAGGTACAAATGAGCATGAGCTAGCTGTGCAATACATGTACAATAACTCATTCAACTATTCATGGGTGTCAGCTTCCTGTTATATGCAACATTTTGAAGATTTCTTTCCCATTCAAAAGATAATACTTTAAATTAGTAATCGTAATTGCGATGGTACTATATTTTATTATTCCTGTGGCTAAAGGGATTGCAATTAATTGAATTTTAGGCAAGATCAAGCTTGGGTCTTTTTAATCGAGAGTGAGAGTGGTTTGGGGCAGAGTCCAGACTTTGGAGGAAGAAATTAGACTATTTTTCATGTTAAATGTTACTGATTAAAAGTCTACATTGATTATGTTCAGAAAATTAATGTTGAAATCCATTTGTATTTGCCTTTAATAAGACAAAACAAAAAAAGAAAAAAAAAACATTGGATATAGATTCATGTTTTTCACTCCTAAGTGAATATGCCATACTGTCTGACCATTCAAAACAAAACAATAAGGTCAACAAAGATGGACTTTCTACAAGGAAAGTTACACAGAGCATCTTATTTTCTTGTAAGTAATAATATGACATTTGAAAGTGCACTCTAGAATAACATCTAAAAAGCCTGTTTGAACCACTTCTGATTCACAGTGTGGTTTGGCGCTTTAGTAAATTACAGGTTAACGTTAATACAATGTCCCTGGACCGTGGCCTCATTTACTCCACACAGCTGCCTGACCTCAGCTCCAAACGGTGGAACAACACTTCACTCTATTACATTCTTCTTCTGTAAACAGGGAGAGCTGTGACAGAGGCGAAAACAATATAGAAATGTCATTTAAATAAGAGAAACTTTGGGGAAGTCTTCAGGTTTTCCAAAGTACCACACAAGACTAACATGGTTAACCAGAATAAACTCACTGCAAAAATGTGATTACAACAGTTTCCAAGCTGAACTAAACCAGGTCTAAACTAGATACAGTTTAAGCAAGAGAAACACTGGGTTTTAAAAGCGTCTAAAGCAGATCTAAACAGGATCTAAACAGGATCTAACTAAGTTTAATCAGGTTCAAAACAAGACTAAACAGGAAACAACTAACTCTATAGTGGAACTACCTCTACAACACAACTGACCCAGGTCCTAACCAGAACTAACCAGCTCTAAACCAGGACCAAAACAAGACTAAGCCATGAAATCATCAACACTAATGGAAACGTCTCTCCCTCCCTAACAGGACTAACCCAGGTCTAAACCAGGACCAAACCAGGTCTAAACAAGGACCAAAGCTAAACCAAGTCTGAACCAGGACTCGACCTTGAACCAAAACAGCACTAAACCAGAGAACAAGCGAAACTATACTAGAACTTCCTTTAAAGTGGAAAATATTTGGTACCCCTTTTGTGTTTTCTAAATCTTTCCATGTTTACAAAACCACCAATATCTGGCAACCTCACCAAATTACTCAGCTAAAAACACCTTCTCTCTCTTTCCGCCTCTATCTCTATACAGGGGTCTATACACTGAATGAGGCCACAGCACTGACAAAACAATGGACTGTACCTTTTAGATGGTCGCTATAGCAACGGCTGCAGACAGAGGGGCGAGCGAGGAAACAGGGGGAGGCATAGGGGGAGAGATAGCGCACTGGGTTCATAGCGTTGCTGCGCAGTGTGTGTGTGGATGGCAATACGGTCAGGTTTAGCCTAGTAATATGTTCTTATTTCAGCCTATCCCGTTTGAAATCACTGTCTGAAAGCTTAAACATAAACGACAATAGGGTTTTCTATTGGTGTTCTATATAATAGGCCATATGCTTTGTGCTAAGATGCATTAACATAAAGCTTGACGCTGCCAAATTGAGGATCAGCTGGTGGAGCGCTAGGAAAAGGGTGTAGCAAGTATGTATCCGAACTGAAAACATGACAGTTTAGCTTGTGTAAATGAGCGAAAACAGCTAACTACATTGATGAATAACAAACATAGCACTGACAGTTTGTATAAGGTGAACTATATAGGCAAAACATATAGACAGCAGCAACGGCGAAACATGCAGAACAATCATACATACCTTTTTCCTTAACCATGACCATTTGAATCGCAGGGGAAGCCACACAATACTCCAGTGATGTTAATGTATTTTTAGTGAAGGCAGAGGAGAGAGAGAGGCAGAGGTTTGGCGGACAGCGTGGTGCTCCGTTCCTGTCTGACTGTTTTGCTCTGATCTCTCTCCCCTCTCCCCCCTCATTCTCTCTTTCCCTCTCTCTCTCTTTCGCGCTCTCTCTCTCTTCCCTCCCTCGCTCAGCCCCACTGTTGTGTCAGCCGCCTCCTCAATGCAGCAGCCAGGTGGATCCTACTGCCTGCCGCTGAGTAACGCTAACCCTAACTGCCTCCCTCTCCCAAAAAAATATGGTTTTGGGATTTGCATTAAGTTGGTAAAGAGTGAGTCATGCACTGCGCTGGGAAAGTCTGGTACAGTCACAGTGAAGCAGCAAAAACATATCTTTTTACTGGTAAACATACGGTTAAAAGTCATGTTATCAACTGATCATTTAGTCAGCAGCTCAGTGTTGTAAAAAATAAGTGCGAATTCATTTTTAGTTGCACATGTTGAGGAATGTGTTTAGCATATTACTTTACTGCACCATAAGAAAATAGTAAAAAGGATGGAAATTGCACTAGACTTGTCATGATAACTACTATACTGACTTATTGTTCAATATATGAAAGTTGGGACAGTATATTTTAGGGATCAATCTTTTCAATAGTGGAGATTTTTTTCTTATTTTTGAAGTAACACGAAAAGATTTGAGCTGCAGAAGGTTGAAAAAGTAACTTCTATTGCTAATTATTGCTCCATTCTGATATTTCTTTGTTGCTGCTTTGGCCTTTTAATGTTATTGTATATATAAACATTTCTCTACTGGGATAATCCTGCTTCATGTCAGTGACAAGTAGTTACAATATTATTATTTATTGCAGTATATCTCTGTAGCAACCCATCATGCTTCAAAATGTGTTATCGTGACAGGCTGAAATAGCATGGTAACAAAATGATGGTAAATACATTGTAATTTGCCAAGGGAACAGCACATATTTGTCTTTGTACATACCATGGAAATATTATTAAGATGCTTAGTATTTTCTTTTTACTAAAAGTGTGAAATTTGAATAATCAGTTTGACAAATGATGCATTCTTTATGGCAGCCCAGCAGATATGTGGACAATACTTAAATATCCCTGTAGGGGGTAGTTCAATTTTTCTCTGCATTTGACATCACCATCAATGTTATAGAACCAATCTGTGAGGAGTAGTTTATAGTTTCAGGATTATTAGCATATATTAGCAGTTTTCAGACTTGCCTGGGATCCAGAATACACCCTTCTTCAACACTTTACGAAGATGTGAGTGAGTCCCTTTTGAATCTCCCTGTTTATCTGCCAAACATGAAATCATATTTATAGAGACAAAGTTTAATAGTTTAATACTGGGTCTGGTTAGTGGTCTGTCCTGTCAGTTATCCCAGAAGTTGCATTAACAAAATCTATGATGATATCTGTTCATAGTTATAGCCACGTTACCTACCATGTGACGTGAAGGTGTCCATTGTCACACTCGCTGGAGCTTCGTGTGAGAATGGGAGGGCAGCCAGGATATCAGGGGTTAAAGGTCAGATTTACAGAGATCTATCATGAGCCCTGTATTAATAACTTGAGTGGATCCTCTCTAATCCAATTACAGAGAACACGGGAGCGTACGTCCAAGCCACACTCCACCTCTTATATCATGCCTCAAGAAAAAATAGAGCAAAGGGAAAGTCTATTATTATAATTTGAACATGCAAAAGGAGACGGATTAGTCATGGAGCCTATAGGGGTTTGGAGCCAATAACTATCACGAGGGGGCAGCATTGTGTACACGAATCAAGTGGTCCAAACTAGACAACCTTTTTTAGGATGATGAAAAAGTACGATGAAAGTGCTAAAAGAGAAACAAAGCACTGTCACAAATGTATGGAAGCCGCAAAAGTCCAAATCCAAAACAGTTCCGCAAAAACTATACGGGCTGTAGTGGCTCTCTACTCCATCTAGTGGTACAAGGATATCGTACAAGTTATCGTACAAGTCTAGTCAGGCAGCTTCTTTAATTTGAAGCTATACTTAAGCTAGTCCAACAGAACAAAGGCAATTGCACAAAATATCTCCCATAAAGTGACAAACTCTGCATGCTAATTGAGAATTCAAAGATTATAAGTAATGCAATATTTTCATAGCATTTGGTTATTCAGTAACTAATAATTTATTTTAAAACTTGATTGAAGAACAGAAGGTCAAAATAAAGATAAGACTTATTACTGTTATTCATTTCCAACTTCTAATCTGTCCTATACCATACACTGATAGCCCATGTTTAAATTCACACACAGGAAGATAATGAGATTTAGGTCAAAATTATACAAGTGATTGGCCCATCCATCAGGAGTCACATGGTCTCTGTTTGTCCCGGGACAGGGCAGGGGAGGATTAAGTTAGCATCAGCACCCCTCACTATCTGCTGAGCCAGGAAAAGCATTATGTGTTCACAAAACATCCATTAACTGCAGTGTTGACAGTGCCACCTGCTGGAAATCATAAGACATGCATCAACCTGAAAGGGGTGGATTCAAATGTGTTTTCTCATAAATACAGGGGGAGTTGTATTTTGTTTCATTTAAAGGTGCACTATGTAACTTTTCTGGAGGGTGTTGGTCACTTGCTTGTCAACTGTTATTGCCTCAGCTGGAATGAATGTTCCAAAGTAAAGCATTTTATGTCAACTACAGATGTTTTGATTGGTCACTATGAGTAAGGAGGCCTCAAAACCTGGGGGTGTCACCAGCTTGTTTCCATGTAAATATATAAGTTTAATACCATACCGTGGAACATTTTAGGCATAACACAAACACCTCCATGGAGGCAAGCAGGTGGTGGATCCTTCAGCCAAAAAAAGTTATGTAGTGCATCTTTAAGCATGTTTCACTAATCCTACATATTTATACTGTCTGCTTCTCAAGAGTTCAAAATGCTCCGTTCCACCTGCTGATCTCATGAGATGGTCCTGCTCCTCCATGTTTTTAAAGCTGATACTTGTACCTGATCTTTTCAGCACTTAAATATGTATAATAGATTATTGTTAATGTCTTATCTAATCTGCAGTCCAGCTGATATCGTGACATTGAATTTAAAATACAACATGCAAATAATGGTAAACATTTGCAAACTGTTCATAGTCCATAGTACATAAAACGTGAAAGAGCAGGATCAAATCAGGACTAGGAGGAAGTAATTGAAAACTACAGTGCACTGATTAATAACCTATAATTTAGCCAAAGCTTAGACATGTTATAGACCTTATGTATGGTATGACAATAACTATAAGGTACATTCTTTCTGTATTAAAGTGTTGAATAGACTCATTATCATTGGCTGCTGTGTAATCTTTCTTACACACTGGTCAGAGGCTGCCAGGACCACCTCTTGAGCCTAAAGCCAATTATCCACAGTCCTGCTACTGTATTTGTCCCTGTGCAGACACTAATAATCTGGCACTGGCAGGGTGCAGCATGTTGCACAAGACTCAGTGTATAGGCCAACTTCAACACTATAGCTAGACATGAGACTGTTTATCTATATCTAGTCCAGATATAGATGTGTCAGTGTGTGAATTATAACACACTGACAAAAGTGTGGAGACTACTTGCTAAAAAAAAATTAAAAATACTTGCTAAAAATAATAAATACTATTTTCCTGCGGTCAGATCACAATTGAGATTTTATCACAATTTACGTAAACTTTATATTGCTTTGAAGGTTTAACTGAGCCTTCTGCAGAAAGTTCACCCAGGTTAAATCCACCTGACATTTAGAATATTGCTGGGGCTCACCAACAGGAGGTTTGGGTGGGGAAAAAGAGTCTTTGCTTGTGCCGACAGCTGTATTCAAGAGGGAAATTAGTGACTCACAGTTTATCAGTTTTACCAGAAAAGCATCGTCACAGGAATGAGTTCATTTCATCAGCATATTGCCAAGCCCTAATGCGTGTTAATCTTTCCTAATCATGGACTGTTTTTAGCCAAATTGTGGTCAAATATTTTAACGTTAATCTATGTGTCACTCCCACACTGATCAACGGTTTTGGCAAAATAGTTAAAAACTATTATTAAAATAATAGCATTTGGTGGCTGATTTTGTATCTTTCATAGATCTTTCATGTCTAATAGTTTGTTAATCTTATGGCACCATTCTTGAGGTAATTCTTATGTTTACAAACACTAACAGGATCTTTAGACGTGTCCATTTAATCTACACTTTGACACTAGACCTGAGCAGTTAACTCACATGACTCTCTAATCCAATAGGTCACTTTTATAGTAAACAGCAGCAGTTTCAGTGGGATTAAAATTAGCATTCTGGAGATTTGGCACAAACATTTGCTGCTCACAGTCAACATAAAAGCTACTTCGACAGTAGCCACAAATACCCACTCCCCCATAACACACTGTATAATACTTATTTTAGCCAGTCAATACTGCATATTGCATTAAAGGAGATCTACAGAGCAAAATTAACTTTTCAGAGCTTTAAACTGTTACAGTTGGTTTCCCTTCTCATTTACCCTCTTGAAGATGTACATGGAGTGATTCATAAATGTCCGAGCAATCTTTAAGTGCTTATTTTCAGAACACCACATTGCAGATCAAATCCCGTGTTCACCGCCACCGGCATACGCCCACTGCTCTCTACTTACTTCATTTTCCAATTTAAGGATTTTAGGATTTGACACAGTCACGTAGTCATTTTGGCTGTTTGCTAGTGTGATGTGCAGCTATCCATCAGAGACGCAGACAACTGCACAGCTATTTCTTGTGATGCAGTTTGCAGTTACATCAGCTCCCACTGGGTACTGCAGTTTTCTAATGTGGAAGTCAGATGACTTTTATTAAATGTTTTAGATGAATATTGTGATTTAAAATGTACAAATTATAACATAATGTTCCACAGGTGTCATAGATAAAGTCTTTATTAACTCAAACTTGAATTGTGTATTTTCCCCATATTAAAAAAAAAATCTCATTAAAAACATAAAATGATCGATACATATTCATTTGCTAAACAAAACAATGAAAATTTTAATCATTTAAACAAAAAACCTTTCTTTTTCTAAATTCTGAAATTTGCACCAAACCACATGCTTTAATGACACAGATTAAAAAGACCCAAGCTGAATCTAGATTCAAGTTTGATTAACTGCACAGCCCAAACTTGAATACAACTAGAGAAAATCACACAAGCTAGTGTGTAAAAACTACTGAAATAACTGCCAAATGCTCTCTTAACATAATTCATATTAATCCACTTATTCCTGTCATAAGCAGCCTTAGACGGGAATCTGGATATGCTTCAGTTAGATGCTGAATTTTGACATAAAACTGGAAAACATCACACAACTGTAAACATTCTTAACAATAAACTGCACTTTTATTTAGATCTCAAAGTCATTTAAATGTCCACAGTGTCAAGTAAAATTGCACTAATCTTAATGTCATCAATTTTCAGGAGACGAGCTTGAGATGGAGTACCCAACTTTTACACGTTTGTGTAAAAGAAGACCCTAGTGACAAACTCTGCAATTTATCAGGTGCAAACCCAAACAATAAATTGTATTCCTCACTGTGTTCTGGTTTTAGGGCAGCCTGGGCCTTTCTGTTTGGAGTTTGCATGTTTCTCTAGGTGGATTTTCTTGGGGACACTAATTTCCCCAATCAACCCTAAACCAGCACAATCATCAAAGAGTCAAATCCTCCAGCAAAGGTAATCTTGACCAATAGCTCAACATCTGGACATGGGTGCTACACTGTGGTGCCCACTGTTCCTCACAGATTGCCCCAGTGGCATTGAAGGATGGGTAAGTTCAGAAATTTCTGTATGGAGTCATGTTCCTGAACACTAACCATTTCATTCATGTGGCAGTGTGCATGAAAAAATTTGAATCGGAGGTAACAAGTTAAATATCTACTTCCTCCTTTTACTACAATTTCCCTGATGATCATGTCAAGAGTGAAGGGAAGAGGTAACTTTTAAGTGTGGCTTTAAACAATCAGTGATCAATGCCACTTGAATGTAAAATCAAGAAATAAATAAATAATCATTGGGACTTTTGAATAGTGCTGATGCTACATTATTGGACCCATTACCGCTGCGCTTCCTGTCACAGATTGATTTTCTTAAATGAAGAGGTGGCTCCAGACCTTGACTCTATTTGGCTGTTGACCCTGAGGTTACTCCAGCCATAAACCTTATCGAACCCTTGCCATTAGACAAGTTGCAGCATTGACTTCAAATTATTAAAATGTAAAAACTTGCTTATGCCACTGCTATTTACAAACTCCTAAAGTCAAAAAGATGATTACTGCAATCTCTGGCTTGTGTTCAGCAAATACATCATGTTTTAAATTTGCAATTTGTTTTTGTCCTCCTGCCCATGTTGTAATCCTAAGCCCACATGTCTACTCCTCATGTACTTGGCAAAAAGTCTGGGTCCACTCATGTTTACATAATGATGAAAAAGTTATTAAATTCCAAGTAGTATTTGCAGTGTTGCCATGGAAGATTGCCTAGATTGCGTAATGTACATAAGGACAACATAGGAAGTCACTGGTGTCATCCAATTAAAATAAAGCAATCACTAAGTAACAGCTCATTAATTCACTTCTAGACACCTCCTGAGGAAGGGACAACATTGACAGCATGTAAAATGGTTACTGAGAAACTAAACCTGAATTCTTTTTGGGATTATGAAGTTGTAATCCAAAGAAAACACTGACCACATCTGGCTAAGTACATTTCGAAGAAGGCATTACAAAACAAAGTGAAATTAAACATTACAAATAAACTGACAATGTGAACAGCTGGGTACTTTTAGGTCATACATAGATTAAAAAACTCGTGAGAGACCTCCACCAAGGCACTGAATCTCTCAATTATATGCTATGCTATAGGACTCAATAGTGGAGTTTGAAATTCCTATTCATTTTTTCCCATAGAGATAGAAATTTAAAAAGTTTGCTCGGGGGCAATCAGCTATGTGATAACTAATGATGACCACACCACCCATAACTTTATTTGTTTGTCTGTTTCTGAAACTTTATAAACTGCAGCATTATTAAAACAGCTTCTGTTGTGTCTGTTGTGTCTTTAAACTCTCAATAATTGTATATTAAAGGTCTATGGGAAAAATGAATGGGAAATTTACTTCTGGAACTTCATTTCTCTGTAGCTCAACATCAAAGTCTGCTGAACTATAACCTTTAGCTGAAAGGCAAATCCAATGCTGTAGCAGCTGTTCCACATAGTCCGACATCTAATAATTGCAAAGAAACTACTAAAGAAACACATTTTACATTGGGGGTGCCTTGAGATAGGAGTGAGCATCTCTACCCTTACCTTGCATTCATATCTATATCTATATTACCAAATCTATACAATGATCTGGCTAATAAAGTAAAGAAATCAAACAAGAAAACAAATTAGTCCATAAAATGTTTAGGTTGCATCTGTATCTTCAAACCAAGAGGTGCCAACTCAAGTTTTGCTTGTAATAACAGTTTATGACATGATGCTTGAATGAAATGAAATGCTATAGAGAGTTACAACTAAAGTATTCCAGTAGATTGAATCCGTGCTCTGGTGAATACAATCAAGAGCATCTTCATACCTGTAGACATGTCATGCAGCCTCTCACTCAGATAGTAGTCGTTGGGGTTCAGGTAGGGCATCTGCTCCAGGTACTCTTTAGGAATAAGGTACAAAACTTCTGCAACCTGTCCATCCTCGATAATAGACATGCGTTTGACGGAACTTTTCCTTTTTACGCGAACTTTGTCTACACTATTACTCCTGTTTGAGCTGCACAGTTTGCCCAAGCTGTTTAAATTGGGCAAATTAGGCATTGTATCTCCGTCTTCCTCCACCGACCCGCAGAAAAATCCAAAGCACCAAAGATAGATCTGAGCCAGGGTCCAAACCACCGGCAATAACTAAACACAAAACATGGATGGACACAATTCTTCTAGTTTTAGGCACAAAATACAAAGGCTAATAGCTAAAAACCCCAATAGAAAACCATGACATTGCAATGAAAGCAAAAGTCAGGTGTGGTAGAGCCCAACAGGTGACTCAAGAGCCGAGAGGACCGGGGAAAGGACTTAGGCTTAGAGTCTGGGAGTGTCTTCAGCCACAGTAGGGCCCTAAGCGGCTTACAGAGCTGACGTTGGATCCATGATTATCTCCTGGGAGGGGTCAGAATCAGCAGCGAGGACCAGAGCACCGTGAGAACCTGTGGCAGTTACTATGTTTGATCTGTGCTCTTTTTAGATCAAGTGAGAATGAGGTGAAAATAGCCACTTTCCTAAATAATAGACTGGTATTACTACAACATGTAACTAGCCAGAATATGATTGTAGGCGTATTATATGCTTATATTTCTTTGCTTTGGTTACAACGGTTCATGCTTTTCTTGCGATTTCTGTTCCCTCTGATAATGATAAAAAGCATGTTATCAACAGTGTAATAGGTACATGTATGCATAAAATTAAGCCCTTAAGTGGCTAATCACAGTAAATCTTACAATAGCCGACAAGGAAATACCACTAACATTTGACTAAACTTGGGTACAGCAATTACCATAGTTCTAGGACTACTCTGATCATGATAAAATACTTCTACTACTGTCAGGGTTGTACATAAGATAATAAGAATGACACAGAATAATGAAATTAATTAATGTTCAATAGTTATAAAGGTTCATTTATAACTTATATAGTTTAAATTCTGGTGATTATCATCTATCTAACATAGAAATGCCCACAGCTTTTACTATAGATTGTGGCCTTCCATAACCAAGGTGTCCATATATCTTCCACTAGGGCCATAAAGAGGCTTTCACATTGACCACAAAAACCCAAAGGTCTACAGATGCATAACAAGCACTGTGAGAGCATTTTGACTTGGGATGCTGCCAGTGTTCTACAAGGGCAGCAGACAACAGCAAAGGCAGACAACACACAAACCACATTCACTCAGGGGAGCTTCAAAAGTACAAAAGTACATTGAATTGTGAGGAAATGCCACAGATGAGTGTCCATTATATAGAGCAATCAGAGCAAAGATGGAGGATTTGGATCAGTAACAAGGAATGCATTATGGTAAAACAAATAATACATTTTTTTCCAATAACAAATCAGATGTCATAATAGATCCAAAGAGCATTTACATTCCTAATGAGACAAACAAGATGAGGACACTGTCAATACAGGAATTTAAGACAGGTAAATTCTATAGATTATACAGAATTGTGGATTATTGTAAGGAAGCTGACATGTATTCTGGGCCCAGTAAATGGAAGCATGGAATGTGTTGCTGCAAATTAAGGTCACCTTCATTATTTTTTGTTTATCAGTCATAGGGCATTTGAGTCATCCTTTTTTCTAACCCCTTTATGACACTCATGTTGCACTCAAATGCAAGATGCCAAAAGTGCATACACATCTGAAGTGAAATGACAATATTACATTATAAGAAGGCTACAGAGAGTTCAAGTTGGCACAAAGCATTGTCGGTGCACTATGTAACTTTTCTGAGGGAACAGTATGGCACTAAGCTTATATATGTGTTCTCTTTACTTTAGATTTTCTATCCAGGATCACCATAGCAAATAAACATAACTGTCCTTAGTATAGTAAGTAAAGTGCATTGTTACTCATCACCCTAATGCCTGATGAAGTATTGTACACACACAGCCCACTCATATCACAGTCACATCTGAGGTTAAAATTGCTGAGGCGATGAAAAGCACAGCACACAATGACAAAGCAGAAATGCCCCTCTCTTACTGTGAGGGAATGTGGCTCGACCCGCACTTCAAAATTAATGAATTTCCTCTTTGTCTGAAACGGAGGCGGGATGGGACAGCTGGGATTGGCTCAATATAAATCACACCAATGTTTACATCTCTTTACCCAACTCCATCAATGCCATCTGGTTGTTCTGGTGGCCGATCCCAGACAGTTATATGGCACCATAAAAGGCAGTGGAATGGAATAGGATAGAATAGAATGAGAGACATGGAATTTATTGTTAGTAGGATATGGATTTACCAGTGTAGAATTATATGGTATAGAATAACATAGAAGATTGAATGGAAAACTGAATTAAACTTTGAATTCTGCATGCCTACACTGGGCAGTTCATTAATGTCTGGAGATCATTTTTTTTCTTCCTAACAGTAATTATATATGATTAAATATTATTAGAATTGATTTGAACAATTGTAATTTGACATTTTGCAAGTTTTTGGACGCTTTTGACAATGTGGGTTATAATTTCATTTTCATTTCTTGCCAACATCATTTCTATGCATTTCTATCACACATTGCAACGGCTACAAAATAGATTAGAATTTATAACCTTAATTATTACCTGCAGCTAGATTAAATGGCTGCACAAATAACAACACAAGCTCAAGACAACCAGCCTTAGCGGTGAATCCCCATTACAAAAATAAACAATTCATTACTCTATCTGCCCCTCATGCGCTTTGCTATATCCCATAGGAAACCACATGCTCCCCTCCCACCTCTTCTCTACACCTCTGTCCCATACACCCAACTGTCCCGTGTCCTACCGTCCAGTCCGAAGCACGAGGTAATCTTTTGGGCGTAGTTGCAGATGCCATCGTAGCCGGGCTTCTGCTGCGGTTTCATTGTACTCCTCTCCCCCATCTCTGCTCACTGCACAGTCCCACTAGCACCCCGTCCTGTCCAGCGATTTCACTCTCCTTCTTCCTTAGGGTTTATTAATAATGCAAGCTCCGGACAAGCACCTCGCCCCCCTCACGCACGCAGGCAGGGGGGAGAGAGAGAGAAGGGGGAAAAATGCTGATGCAGGGAGTTGCCGTGGTGATGGAGACCAGAGCAGCTCTACCCAGTGGCGTCAGATTGGGTTACTGCAGGATGACTCCTCTTCCTCCCATAAACCATTGATCATTTAGATGCGCCGCAGTGTAACAGGTACGGGGCCGGAAGTGGTCCAAAAAGGGCAGCTTACGAAGAGGAAGTTCTAGCGATCTTTTTATAGTCGTTTTCATTTCTCATCATTAAATATTGATTATAATGAAGGACTTGCTACATAATGAAATGATCCAGATTCTCCATGTGACACTGAAGCATATAATAGGGCACCAAGATTAATCACAATTTAATCGAAATTTGACTTAATGCAATTAGTGAATCACAATTTTTGAAATACCCTACTTTGACCCACACACAACAAAATATCCTGCCTATTTCTCCATTAAAAACGCTAACTCTGTAGTCCACACCGCATTCCAAATTATTATGCAAATTGCGTTTAAGTTTTGTTTTCCAGTGAAACTCATGGATGGTATTGTGTCTAAGGGCTCGTTGGGTCATTGTCGAGCAATATGGGGAAGAAAAAGGATCTGCCGAAAAGTAAGAAATAGTTGACTACCTTGGGCAAGATATGAAAACCTTAAGACTTAAGCGTGATCATCGTAGTATTAAGAGATTTGTAGCTGATTGAGAGCACACACAAAATTGTACAGATAAAGGCACAATGATGAATGTTTCTGCCAGACAAATACATCGGGTTAAGAGAGCAGCTGCTAAAATGCCATTACAAACTAACAAACAGGTATTTGAAGCTGCTGGTGCCTCGGGAGTCCCGCGAACATCAAGGTGTAGAATCCTCCAAAGGCTTGCAGTTATGCATAAACCTTCTATTTGGCCACCCCTTAACCAATGCTCTCAAGCACAAATGGCTCCAGTGGGCCCAGAAATACATATATTTAAGGAATTAATTTTTAAAAAAAATTAAAAGAAAAGTAATAAACGATTGTACCTTAACTACCGTAAATTGGATTCTAACTCTACAATAAAAAAAAAAAAACAAGTGTCTCAATGAAAAATAGTACAAAAGTCATTGCAGCTACTTAAGTAACAAATAAAGAGTAACAAGAGACACAACTAAACGAGTGGTGAGCTGGAAACAGAACGATCCAGCCGCCCCGAGCTGACAGCAGTCAGGCTGTTTTTATTGGACCCGCCCCATCAGGTGGACCTCCCTGGATTGGTCGAGAGGTAAGGTGCTTGTCCAACCCAGCACAGGGACAGCTACGACCAACTAGAGTCCGGGCTTAAGTCGAAGCAGCGAATCTGAATTTTGCATGTACAGAACCTACTTATGGGTTAACTGTCTAGCCCAGCTTCTTGCCAAAATTAAAACAACGTTACTTTTCCTGTTTACTGATGGCTATAATTTTTCAGACTATATATCTTCTATCCCTCTGGACTTTTTTGACAGGGATCACCTGAAGAGTCAATTTTCACATTCTTAAATGATATCAATCAGTTGTTGCAGTAATTTGAGAAATGTATTGTATTTTGCACATGTTGTCACGACAATGCCTGAAAACACCCATATTATTCCATAATAGTGCATCAGCATTTCCAATGTGTATTAACTTTAGTGACAAGCAAAAAACCTGCAATAGCACAGAGACAAGTGGCGCGTTAGCACCATCCTGAGGGAGTGCTGGGTCGGCCAAGTGCAAAGTGCGGGCTGTGAGGGCCATTCGATGCTGCTTGCAGCTTTAATTAACATTGTATCCTGAGATCCATAAATAAATAAAATGAAAACACATTAAAAAGTAAATCAATATGCGAAATACATATTTTACACAGCGCTGCTGAGACCTGCAGTGACCTCACAGTTCTGTAAAAGGTTCTGTAAAACTTTACACAAACACTCGAGAGAGAGATCGCCACACATTTCAGAGCTCAGACTCAACGGATAGAAGAGAAAGCAGATACGATGGACCACATGAACAAGATGCCCTCAGAGCAGCAGTGGCAAAACCAAACCCTACTCTAAACCATCAGTGAGGAGTGGTGTAAACAGGAGGACTCTCAGTGCAGTGCCAGCCTCTGTCCCACCTGCCAAGCTTGTGAAAAACAACATGGTAGAGATGATGGAGGGGATCACATCTGGGACGGCTCGCCTGACAATTTGTGAAGGCGTCAATCTCAAAAATACATGGTCAACAGGCCCGGACTAAACTGTCCAGGGATTGAGAGCAGGACCTCCAGTGTCCATCAGCACAATCCCATCCTCCAGGCTTTGGTCCAAAAGGGATAATTCAAAAAACACCAAAAACCCAGTCAACCCTGGAAGAAAAACTCAAAGAAGGTGTGGAAGGACTTGGCGAACCACTACAAGAGACAGCCAGTCCCTCACAAGGTCCAGGGGAAGATACTAATTCAGACCAAACAACAGGACCTGGTCATGAAAGTCAACATCTCAGGAGCCCAGGAGAGGGTGGTCTGGGTCCAGCACACCTGTGCACCGGTGTATCAAGGTGCTAACCACGGTGCTGCTAACCAAGGTGCTGCTAATTATAATGCTTACAATGGCCCCTTCCCAAGGTCCCACAAAGAGTGATAAGTGGAGGAGCAGGAGGAGATGGTACGCGTACAAACTACGGAGCATCACAACGAGGAGCAGAAGGAAATGTATCAACCCAGCTACAAACAGGACAATCGTACAGTCTGTAAGGAGTCCAGGAAAAGCTGGAGGAGGTCAGGCCTATGAACTATTAACTCGATTAACTCTTCACTGTTGAACAGTTCAAACGCAAATAAAAAAGCTGCAACTGCAAAAATGAAATCAGTGTTTCTGTTTTAATGAGCAATACTAAGTGAGAAGTGATGCAATTTTTGTGAAAGTACTGTTTACGCCTACACTACTCAATTTTCTTCTGCCTCTAGCATATACCCATACATGTACAACAAAAACTTTATTTAGTCATATGTCAGCTTTCAAAATGAGTAAATATTTAAACACGCAGGCCTACTTACAATTAGCTGCAGCTACATTGACAGTCAAAATAGGATTATTATCAGCATTTTGGAGTTAAAACAACAAGTCCGGGAAAAGGTAAAGCAGAGTTAAAAAACTAAAATAATACAGAATAAAAGAGTGTAGCCATGGTTGCATTACAGTACATCAGGGGTATATGTAGTGCTATATGGTAGATCTGTGCAAACATGTTCTGAAATGTCATTCTTGTATGAGTTTGTATGTTCATATTTCCATCATTTTGGCAATTCTATTTGAATAGAATCATATTATGAAAACATACATTGCAAATCTAATCATAATCACAATGTTTGTCAGAAAAATTGCAATTAGATTTTTTTTTCCAAAACGTTCAGCCCGATAATACAATGATAACTGCTTCCTTCCTTTTGGCTTGGCTAGTTGTTATTGCTACATCATATCATGATTTTTATCAAGCCTGGAAATAATAACCTAAACTATAATTAAAAGATAAATGATGATAGATGATGATAACATTGCTGGATATACAGTATGAAACTCTCATTCAATCTGGTTGGTCAGATTTGACCTATTCTGTATCTTACTCACAGTCTTACATCACAAAGTGGGATAGTGCATCGCAAGTCAACCATAATAAAATGACTGACAAATTGGGTCATCAATGTACAGTAGTGTGGTGTAAGTCACTGAACTATCTGGTACAGCAATCATTGGCTTATACATGAGAAGGCTTTAGTGCATAAAAGTTACACGCAACAAAAACAGCCATATACACTTTTGTATCTTTCTTATAGATATATATGAAGCAGATTACATTAAGTAACCATAAAATCATGTTCAAACATTAATCTTTCAATGTTTAGGTGTCTTGCTTATGGGCACAATGGCAGTATGCTTCAGAAGTTGCATTGTTTGAACTGGCCACCTTCAGGTTAGAGAGCAAGAATTTCTACAAATTGAGCTCCAGCCAAAATAAAGACCATTATGAATGACAGTGATTTCCCATTGTAGATAACAGTGTCAAGATTGTGAGGAAGAGGCTATTGGAATCCAAAGCAAATTTCCGTAGCCAGCATTATCCCACTTCCAGTCCAGTAAGTTGGTTTAAAATTGTGCAGTAGACTAAAAGAATGAAGGGCTTAAAAGGGCCAAGATGAATAATAAATGCATAAGAACCACCAACCCAAACATCAGTGGAGCAATTACAGCCAAACAGCCAAGTACAACAATGAGAGAGGTTTGAACTGTAGGGAAACTCGATAGGCCAGAGCTGCAGAAGAAACATGGATTCAACAATTTCAAAGGATTTTTAACAATACGTATCAAAGCAGATTGTTGACATTGTTGTTGTTGGTGGTAGTTAGTGCTATATTGGCTTTTTATGGCTTTTTTCACAAACTTCTAGCAGGCAGAGACAGTTACGAACCTAAGATGTGAAAGCTCAACATAACCTAAAGATGATAATTTGGGCGGTTAATCCAGTATTTCCTTTGGAGTTTACATTTGTTCACATAGCAACTTGAACCAATATGGAGGTAGGTACAAAAAAACATAAATTAAATGAAATAAAAAATTTCTGGTTGACTAAAGACATGTCCAATTGATTAGTCTAATCTAAAACTAAAAGAGGTGGTGTGGTTAAAGCTCTCTAAAGTATTATGTATCACTATGTACACCTGCACGGGAGGTCATGCAAAAACAACAATTTATGCAGAAAAAAGCATATAAGGAAACAATGTATCTATAAAAAGACTCAAGATTCAATTTTTGAATCATGATTTTAATTTGCATTTTTAAATACCAAAAAAACTCAGTCACTAACTTCACTCACTCCTTTCTGTTGTTCAACATCTACGTAAAATGATTAATTAACCAACACTAAATTATTAATTGACTAATGCAAAATTTCGTCAAGTAACACACCATCAAGGTTGCATTATGATATGGAGCGATAATCGTGGATAAAGGAGCATTCCAAGCTCAAATTGCCCAGTCCTAATCACTTTCACTGGAGGAAGAGTATGGCTGCACAAACTCAAAAGAAAACAAATGTAATTGGGGCTATTTTCTCTACTTCCTGCATTTCTATGGGAAGAAAAATCCTGAAAGATCTTGTGATAACATATTTTTCCAGGATTAGATGCAACACTAAAAATACTGCAGCTATTAACAAAGAGTTGAGGAATGTTGAGTGGTTTGGATAAAATTCACCTTTGTTCTAACAAGAGTTGAATGTACACCTTTATATATATTAATGTAATGTGACACTATAATAATGCTCTATAGTAACAATACACTCTGTGTACAGCACAGGCACTGGCTCACTGTGTCTCAAAGCTAACAGTCACTTTTATTAAAATCAGAAAACATAAAATAAACAACCTATTACAATTCAAATTAATTAAAATAAAGGCTACCCAGTTATTTTTATATGTAGAATGCTTCAGTTCATTGTGCTGTTTTAATATTCATTCATAGCATTGAGGCATAAACATCTCTTTTTCTAAACATGGTGTCAATGTCCTTCAGTGAAGTTTTCATTTTATTTATGTAGTGTTGTCATGTTGTCAGTGACGTCCATCCACTGCTGCCTGTCCACTACCTGATCTTTAAGTATTTATTTATTCTAGTGTGACTTGTGTGACTTAACAGTATGTAATTTGTCAACAATCTGCTTTGACAGAGACAAAACAGGAAGTAGTATCGCTAATAATGAGATTGTGGCGCTACTGTGCCTAGAGATGGGATATTAAAAGATATTATCACAATAATTATTAAAGCGAGGCAGTATAATGTCCTCATATGTGGACACCAGGACTTTGTAAAGAAAAAAAAAGTATTGCTGTGCAATCAGCTGCGCAAAATGCTGTTCAGGTAGTGCTAACCTATGGATAGCAAAGTCGACACAAACACGGATTTATACAAATCCAAACTAACACAAACTAAATGCAATACTTTATTTCACATGGTATGTTACTTATGATAGATATTTTCAGCTCAAGTTTGCCAAACAAAGCAGGATGATTGTCTCGTACATGTGCGTGTAAGTTGCTGGTGTTCGCCCTCGGAGCCGCAACTTTTTTCCGTCTGTCTCTGGAGATTGGTGACTCATCTTGTTGGTTTTGTTTTTCAAATCCATAATAATTCCACACACCGGACTTCACCTTCTTGAGTGGAGGATATGTCATCGGGATCCAGATCCATGTCCACAGCCATGACAGTGACTGATGGTGAAAAACTATCCCAATTCAGAACAGGCACAGAAACTAACAAGTGTTATTGCTATGACAGAGGGCCCCCTTGTGGACAAACACCAGAACTAACATCTCAACATTGTATTGAAACCGGAAACATGAAGCAGTCTGGTGCCGTAAAGGCAATTATAATCGTGTGCGATGATCATGACTATTAAAAACTACCATGAACGATTAATTGCGGACCTTTTTATCATGATTAATGATATTATTGTATATCGTTCCATCTCTACTGTGCACAGAGCCTATTGCATACTGAGACTACTGTATTTACTATGCATGAGAACAACAATACTGTCAAAATTGACATTGACACATTTTTAGTATCCTGAAAATATTAATTACAATTATATTTATTTAGGCACTCCATTAAAACTGTGCTGTGGATGTCTAAACAAATGTTCAAGTATAGCATCACCGTGAAAAAAACACTAACACTAAGGCTTGTGCAGAAAATGAGCACCTTACCTCTGCAAGTTTCTGTTCCTTTTTCATAATAGTCGATGAAGTCATTATGCACATGCAAATCTTCAAAATTATATCTCACCTCTTATAGTGTATTACTAAAGGATAATATCCAGGCATTCATTTGCATTCAAGTATTGTGATGCCCACCTCTTCTATAGGTTATTTTATTATCCCCGTAGGATCCCTCTCGAGATCTTAATACCTATAATAGCTTCTTTATCTGCCACAATAAATGAATACAACTCCAGTGGTCTAACCAGCACAGATACAATTGTGTGTAGAGTTTTGTAGTATAATGTGTGTGATGTGGTTACACCTCTTGAATAGTGATTGAGTGCTCAGAGCGACTTGAGTGTGCTAATCAGGCCTCTGGACCACAGGGGGGCTGTAAACCAGGGGTTCTGGCGCCATTGATTCTAATACAGATCATCAGACCATCAGTAATGCAACCACTAACCATTCAGAATCATGTACGGCTATCTTTAACACCAGCCTATTTTAAAAACGTTAAATATAGATTTATTCATACTAATTTTGGGTACTGGGGCATATCTACGGAGATCAACATTTGTGACGTTACAGAAACAGCTTTTGAAAAATAATTATAGCTTGTGTGGTCATTAGTTTCCACATTGCTGATTAGCCCTTAGGAATCTTTTCAATATACATTTTTCAGAGATCTATGGGTGTACTGTCGGTGGCACAAGCAAGAACACACTTTAACCCAAGACAAGCAAAAAAGGTAAAAATCCCCCAACTAAGGTAATCCTGATCAAGCCTCAAGATATGGCACTGCGGTGCAAACTGCTCCTGACATGTTGCCCAGAAGACATTGAAGGATGGTTCAAATGCACAGGACAAATTTCCCCTTTATACCTTAAGGAGGATATTCAGACTTTGTAGATATTTAACCCATAACCTTCAAGCTAATAGGCAGAACTACTAACGACTATAATTCTCTAAGTTTTGTACATTCTATTATGATTTTCCGGTCATCTTATCAGCCTTTGTAACCTTGGGGTCAGTGTGTTATTGCAACTTCATCTCATTTCAATCACTGAAGCACGGACAAACAGTGCTAGAGTCTACATTATACCACAGTAGTAGCAGCAGCTGGCTCCTCTCCTCTGTCAAAGTCACCTGAGTCAGTCAGGAGGACAGCGCCCAGAGCCCACCTGAAGAGAACAGCCAGACCCCATCAGTCACTGCAGCAGCTGCACCCTGTGTGTGCTCTTACAGGCTGCAGGAACAGATGCTCAGTCTATGTACAGTGTATCGGTACTAGACAACACGCTACTTCTAAGTGACTTATATTTTACAAAATATTTGTTTTTACTTGTAATTGTAGTTATAAGTAGGCTAATACAGACTTTCTCTTGATTTTTTTTTTTTTTTTGATCATTAGGTGATCATTGTGGGTTATCATTTGAATTAGCAAATGTTTTACACCAGATGTCGTGCCCTTCTGGCTTAAATTCTGGCTTGGGACCAACACAAATGAGTAGCCTATACTAGCTTATACCCCTGTAGTTGCATTATAATATGATGTTATAACTTGTGATGGCAGCATTTTTGTCTGTTCTTGATTTTGGTAATGTGATTTACATGAATGCCTCTGCAGATGCTTTACATGCTTTGGATACTGTTTATCACGGTGCGTTGTTTTATAACAAACATGAAGTTGTTGACCCACCACTGTGTTTTGTATGCCTGGGTGGGATGGCCCTCGTTAACTGCTCGTAGATTAAAACATTGGTATCTTTTCATCTATAAGTCTATTCTGGGATTGGTTCCTCCTTACATTCAGCAGCTCATTGAAGTAAAGCGTAGTACTGCTTACAGTCTGCGCTCTCAGGACTTGTTCCTGCTCTCTGTGCCCAGAGTTTGCACTGAGCTGGGAAAAAAGACTTTTAGACACTCTGCAGCGCAATCTTGGAATGATTTGCAGAGAGACTTGAACTTAAAGGATATGATCTCATTGAACTCCTTTAAGAGACTTTGAATTGACTATGAAAGCAAGCTTTCAATTTGCAAATGTTTCAATTAGGTCTGATGTTTTATCTTGTGACTGTGTGTGCTGTGTATATGGTTAGTATGAGTATGTCTGTGTCCTGTGCGTGTTTTGCTTCTTGGCCAGGACACTCTTGAAAATGAGATGTTTTTATCTCAATGAGTTTTTTTGTTTTTTTTTATCCTGGTTAAATAAAGGTAAATAAATAAATAAATAATATCAAAAGGATACTTTTTTGCCATTTTACTGAAATAAGAGCACCTGAATATATATTTAAAAAATATATATTTAAAACAAATTACAAAGAATTTACGAGGTTCAGTTATGGATGAAAAATCTTTCTTATAGCCAGCTGCTCAAACAAGTCTTTCACTAATTTCACTTCATGATTAAGGGTGGACACAGTGCCAAAAACATAATATGGGAATTACAACTTTACAGACACTAATAGGCTATAAACTTAGTATGACAAATCAAGTTCTGTATCTTTCTCTTCCATAGCAAGTCTGATTGTACAGGTGGTCTATAATCTGTACTACTTTACATAGCCACAGTCCTGTATCAGCAGGGTGTGGGCTGGAGTTTAACAAGCCTATTTAACATGCATCATACATAATCAATCTATAAACAGTATTAGAAGACATAAAATCATTAGTTCAAACGGGACACTGCATGCTTTTTGAAGACTATGACCTATTTTTAGCCTTTGCTGTCTGCTCAGTTCAACAGAATAAGTTGTGGTCTATCTCTAAGGCTGCAGCAGAAACAGCTGTAGGCTACTTATGCACTGCACCGGTGAGATATTGTTGCAAGAAGACTTGACTGGCGTTATAACAGCTAGATCCACCTCAAACACGATGCATATGAGCCCACCTCCCTATCTGTGCAGCGAGACACCCTCCTTTTTCCAAATGAAGCCACTTTCCGCCTCTACATGTAATATTATGAATCGATCTGCGGTGTAGGAGACTCACCTCTTGCAGCAGACATGCCTGGTAGGTACCGTCTCCTTCTTTGGCGACACGAGCAGCAGTGGAGATCCGCCGGTGCAGCTTGGAAACCGGGGGAAGACCGCTTGACAGCCCGCTATTATCTTTTCTTTAGGTTGTCATTGAGCATATTGCTGCTAGACGCGAGGAAAAGCATGCGTTTGGTTAGGAGCTAGCCTCTGCGATGGAGAGCAGGACTTTGCAATGACAGCAGGGCGTGTCCTGGAAAACACAGCATCCTTCTCACTTTTTCCACAAGTTCACGTCCATGTTAGAGGAGAGACACGCCGGTAATGATGAGGGGGAAAACAGCATAACCTCGACAACCGTGACTGCATGCGCACACCAGCAGCCATAGAGTTAAAGTGACACCCTGCTTCTGCTCCGGGATGACTTTGCTGCTGTGTGTAGTGTTGGGTAGAAGCCCACACAGCCCCATAAAAAATGAATAGCCTAGTAATGATAGTAATGAATAATAAAGCCTAATCTAAGTGATCTAAAACCTAAGGTCGTCCTGGTTTGATTCCAGTTTAATCCTGGCTGCATGTAGACTTGGTTTGGTCGTCTTGGTCCTGGTCTAGTCCATAATAAGTTCCTGATTTAGCCCCAGTTTAGTCCCAGTTTTGATACTAATATTGTAGAGACAACACAATATCATGATTTGGCTCTTGGGACCTGCTGTCTAAAATTGTTCATTCTGGCCCAAAATAACAAGAAGCTATTTTAAGAGATCAAAGTATAATTTACCTCTCCCTTGACAGCACTGGAAGCTCACGTCGAGCTTAATTCGAGGTAAATTAGTGGTTTTTGCTCATAATGAAGTGGTTTGCATCTCCTTCCCATGCCTTATACCGGAGCTCCCCCTGGCGGCTGTGTGTGGAGCTGTCGCGGAGGAAGTGCCACCGTGTCCCGTCCACAGAGCGATCCGCAGACGTGTTGTTTACAGTACTAGTCCAGGCCCCGATCCTGCTGCCGTCTGCCCCGTGTCTTTTATGGGTTTATTGCTCACTGTTACCATTTTCGTTTCAAGGGTCAGTGTATGAAACCTCCAATCTGGATCGGGGCGGCAGCAGTAGGAAGAAGAAGATAGAGGATTTCTCTAGGTCTTCTCGAGAAAAGCTAGTCCAATCCAAGAACAAAATGTTTTCCAAATTTACGTCCATCCTCCAACATGCAGTCGAAGCGGTAAGTGTGAGATGAAATGCACGATGCGATTACAGTTTCATGAGTCTTTTTTGTTTTATTTTAATAAAACAGAGCCTTTGATCACGCAGGTTACGGTTGTTAGCATCTGTGCTAACAAAGTAGTCACCGCTAGTGTTAGCGTTTTGTGTTTATGTTGTTTGTTTACACCTGTTAGCTGCAACAGAGAGTCCCAACGATCAACAGTCTGTTTGACGATTAGCGTTAACTAACAGGACCTCTGACTGCCACGTCTGTATTTACCGTGAATATTTCCTATTCAGTAGTGTTTTGCAAGAGGTGCTAGTTAGCCGCTAAGGTTAGCTCCAGCTAGCCACAAGAAGCTAGGCTATCTCAGCTAGACCAAACAGCTGCATCATATCATAAGTGATTTGGAAATATCAGGACAGTTACGTAAAGGGAAGCCCTGGAGTATTTTTCATAGTTTTTCACAGTTTATATCTTGTTGTGCTATGGATGTCTTTAGTCCTACAACTGAATTGTGTGGATAGTAACTAGCAAACACTGTACTTTACCAGTCATCACATTCCCCAAACCTGTTCTGAGCTGCTTCATGACAGTCAAGGCAACTTTAGTTGTTGAGCTGGTAACGACCAGTAGCGTGTCTTTCATCTAGACTTAGATCTTAGAGAAGACAGTAGGCATAAGACAGTAAACTGTTCTCCTTATGCACACAGGGACTACACTGGACTAATAAATAGCTCACCTTGAACTGTAATTTATGCGTGTTGCTTCCCTTTTCAGCTGGCCCCTTCACTGCCCCTGCAAGAGGACTTTGTTTATCATTGGAAGGCCATTACACATTATTACATTGAGACATCTGGTAAGCTCAAATGGCACAAAACACTCCTCATTGGCTTTTATTATGGTTATTGTTATCATTTATTTATCTTTGTGATTGAATGAAATGTGGGAAGTGAAAATAGATGTTCAGGCATTATTACCAAATGCACTGTGATGAGCAAAATTAGATTAGATACTTTGGTGCTATAATCGCAATAAAAAAAATTTTTATACACACACCTGCACCTGTTTTTAATGTTTTTGTATGGACTTATATACTTATTTGTTCAAGCAAAACATAAACATGTAAATTCTACTAGTACTACCGATATCTGCTAAAGACAGAAATGTATGTGTTTAATCAATAGCAGTAACATTACTTTATTTGTCCTTGTAGATGATAAAGCTCCGGTTACGGACACAAACATCCCGTCTCACCTGGAACAGATGCTGGACATTCTGACCCAGGAAGAGGCTGAGCACGAGTCTGGAGAAACAGGGCCCTGTATGGAGTATCTACTGCACCATAAAATACTGGAGACTCTATACACTCTGGGCAAGGCAGACGTAAGCAACTTCAACCATTATTTTAATTAGTAATGCTTCAATATGGCCCATGTATAAGTGTAGATAGAGTTGTCAAAAGTATAAAAACAGATACTAATTGATACAGTAGAATTGAAACTTGATACTAATTTGAACAAGTATGAACTTGTGCTGAAAAAAAATCACAAACAGGATAAAATTGGACCTTTTTTGAATGACCTTAGAATAGTCACAATCTATATCAGAACTAATATACATTCTGTTTAGTAACTACTAGTATTATGAGTTGAAAATTGCACTCTGTTGTTTAAAAAACAGCAGTTTTATTATCATATGGTTTTGAAATTAGTGTCGAGTATCAAGCCTTTTCCTTAGAATTGAAATCAAGTGTTCAATTTCAGTGTGGTGTCTGGTGACAACACTTTATTGATGCGTATTTTGGATATAAACAAAGCATCAAATTTTTTATTTTATTTTATAGTGTCCCCCTGGAATGAAACAACAGGTGCTCAATTTTTATACAAAGCTCTTGGCGCACATCCGTCAACCTCTCCTTCCACACATAAATGTCCATAGACCTGTACAGGTAAGATATGCTCACAACATGCTGTTTTCCTGCTTATTGGACAGAAGTAGCCTGGTGCCGAATGCTAACTGTTTATTATTAATGCTGCAGAAACTGATCCGTCTGTGTGGGGAGGTACTTGCTGCACCAACAGAAAATGAGGAGATTCAATTTCTTTGCATAGTCTGTGCCAAACTCAAGCAGGACCCATATCTAGTCAACTTCTTCCTTGAGGTAGGGGGTGCTATTGGTGGTTTTCAGATTTGAAATTGTGATGATGTCATACTCTTAGATGGGGGGCAAGAGCCAGATGTTGATTACATTGTACTTTGACATGAAAAATCTAAAAGGTAATTTCACAAATGTTGAACTTGATCATTTCTATTAGTGACCTGACCCATCAACATGTTTTGTATTAAAACAAAAATGTTTTACATTTTAACAATATTCATTATATTGGCCCCCATCTGTCTTAAATAATATTGGCTTATAGAATACTGTGATGTCATCTGAAACCCAACAACTACCAAATGAGGTGGAATTGCTTTATTTTACCATGTGTATATAATTATGTGGTTTGATTTTACAGAATAAGTTGAAAAGACCCGACACTCTGCCTCCTGGAGGGGCACAGGGAGGTAAAGATAATGCTTTATCCCCTGACACTGGCCAAGCTCAGACGCCTGAAAAGACTGAAGAGCCACAGGCCGCTGCTGCTGCATCGTCGAGTCCAACCAAGAACAATAACAACAGCAGCAACTACAACCTGGTCACATCACTGCTCAATCTCACCAAGAGCCCTGTAAGGAATACTGTTATTAATGCTTTTCATGAGGGTCAGGCAAATTATTTGTTCCTGAAGGATTTCTTTAGGACCTTTCACCATTCAAAAAAATTAATGTTTTTATTTGAATTGCATTATTGCTAAAAGAAGACCTCTGTCATGCCAAATCCTTAAAATCAGGAAAGAATCATTCTACTTTAAACACAGTACAGTTTTGATTGGATTGCAACAAGATGGACATTTAAAAAATCATTGCAAATTCATATTTTGTGAATACCAATTGATAATTCTCTTTTGATTTGATGTAGTTATTTATTTATTTATTTATTTATTTTTAAACAAAAATAATATATACATTTATTTTTCATTAAAACTGTAATTCGGTTATCATTGGACTGCATCTCAAACTGTTTATTAAATCTGCAAGAAAAGAGACTGAATTCTTTCTAAATTTGAACCCATAAATGTTTAAAATTGCGACTTATGTCCATTGTTACATTTTGCTGCATTTCATTTGGTTAGTTCCTTTTTGGTGAATAGTCTTATGTTCTTTCCCCTTCAGGATGGCAGGATAGTAGTGAAAGCATGCGAGGGCCTGATGTTGCTGGTGAGTTTACCGGAGCCAGCTGCAGCCAAATGCCTGACAGAGAGCACAGAGCTGTGTGAACTGCTCACAGATCGACTGGTGTCCTTTTACAAAGCTCTGCCCCAGTCCATGGACCCCCTGGACATCGAGACCGTAGAGTCTGTCAACTGGGGGTAGAGTAACTTGTACATTTGTCTCTTGAAATATAAAAAAGAAAGTTTTGGCATGTTTTTAGTAACTGACATATTTGAACACATATGTATGCTCAAGTTGGTGCAGATGTGTATTTAACTCTTAAAATGTATCAAAGAGTACAGCTGGGCTTACTTAATTTATTCGTGGGTGTCCCAAATTTTCCATTAATTAGTTTAGATTTAAGCGCTGGGCACAAAAACACAATGGTAAAGAACAATAGACAATAGGCAGTGCTGTTACTACGCACACACCAAAAATTACGACATCAATCCAATAATGGGGCAGTTACCAGGACAACAGAACTGACAAGATTCAACTTTCTGGTCCGTGGCACCTAAAACAGGTGGCTTCAATCTAAAGAGTTTACCCTTTACTAATTTTAGGTATTCACAAAAAGTTCTCATAGCATGTTGTAATTTTCATTCAAGACCAGTACAGTTATTTAGTAGCATTTGGAATTTGCTGTTTATCAAAATCCATTCAGGATTTAAATTTAAGCCGCCTCTTTTACAAGTAATTGAGCATAAACAAATGTATTGTGTTCATTGTTTATTAATGTTTTGATATGGAGATTGCATATAATCTTCCACCATTCAAAGATATCAAAAAAATTAAATTAAATTAGCCTCTCTCACCTTCTAACCTAGTCTTCTTTCCTGATCAGTCTGGATGTGTACAACCTCAAAGAGGACGCTGCAGTCTTTACTGGCAAACGTGCTCTCATTTCTTTCCTGTCCTGGCTGGATTACTGTGACCAGCTCATCAAAGAAGCCCAGAAGGTCTGTGGTAGTGCCTGACTCTGAGTCACTGTGTTTTGATGTGTCATATTGTAGTCACTGACAGCAGCAGAGAACATCTCCACAAAGCTTCATTTGGAGAGGAGGCAGGAGGCAGAGCTCTAATATTTTGTGTCGTCTTTGTGACTGTCTTTTTTAGTCAGCAGCGACTGTCATGGCCAAAGCTGTGAGGGAGCACTTCTTTGTGGCGGTGATGGAGCCTCAGCTTATGCAGACGTGAGTGCTTCTTTCAGGCTTCAGTCAATCATCACGCACTGACAGTCAAATCAAACACACTGCTGTGGATTTAGTTCAGGCACATTCAAATAGTCCTGCTCTATAACTATTCATTTTTACAATTTCATTCATCTAACCTGCCAGTTCTCTTATTTTTTAAGGAACACATTTATACCTTCTTGTTAAACAAAAACATTCAATATTCTCAATATTGGGAGCAGGGAGCAGTTGTGGATGATTGAACCAAGTCTCCACATTCCTGCCATGTCACATGTTGTTTTATCAGTTACATACCATAGTCCCTGCTCTAGTCCTCACTCTAGCTCTCTGCCTGTGTGTTTTTCATTGTCCAAAGGTCTGAGGTGGGCATCCTAACATCCACAGCTCTCCTGAACAGAATCATCAGACAGGTCTCGTCTGAAGCGCTGATGCAGGAGATGGTTTATTTTCTTTTGGGGGAAGAGAAGGACCCCGAGACGACCGCTACCATTGCCCAAAACCCACTCAGACACAGGCTCATAGAGCACTGTGACCACCTCTCTGATGAGGTTTGTCCATCCAGGCTTCTGTAGTCTGATGTTAAGTTTGAATATCTAAGCAAACTTTAATATGGATTTGAAGAGAATAGCTGACTTTGTACAACTCATTTTTTGCTAAGAGGACATTCTGTTTTCAATTTTGCCAGCAAGCTAGTGATCGCAAATTTTTACCATACCATTTTATAAACCAGCTTACTGCATGTGCATATAACTCACCATAGATTTCATATGTATTTATGAAAAATGGTAATCTATTCATGAAACATGTATTTTGAAGTAAGCATACATGTATCATGTATGCTTGCTTCAAAATCCAGTTCAAGTACATTTCTTTTTTTTCTCCCAATGACTACTACTAATAGTAAAAACCTTAATTTACTCATAAATTTACTAAATCAGGTGAAGTGTAAGAACATAAATAACTTTATTTTCTTGTCCACAGATCAGCATCATGACACTGCGACTATTCGAGCAGCTTATCCAAAAACCAAACCAACACATCCTCCATAATCTGGTGCTTCGAGGTTTGGAGGAGAGGAACTACCTGGAGAATAAACCCCAGGATGAACGGGAACCATTGGAGAACGGGCAGCCCCATGACGCTGTGTAAGGACTGCCCTCCACCCCCCAAAATATGACCCAATATAATAAAAGAAAGTGCATGAATGTAGCTGTGTTTCTATAGAGATGTGCCATTTAATGTTGGGATGAGCTGTTTGTGTGTGTGCCTTGTGACAATAATTATAAGCAGTGATTTAGAGTATTATGGTAATGCATGAAATGCCAGCTGTGGATAATTAGGAAAGGTTTTGCTGACGTCTTTACCTGATATGAACCACAGGAAAAAGGCATAGTTAATTACAATGCTCTGCTTTTTTATGGGTTGAGTCATTTTAATAGATCCATGGTTGAGATAGACAAAAACTCACTATTAGTGGTGGGCAACATGGCAAACAAATTGAAGAATCATAACTTGGCATCCAGCCCCCAATTTCTTTTTCTCAGTTTCTTTCTGCAAGTTCACACATCACAGTAAATGGTCCTATTCAGCTGTCAATCAAATGAAAGCATGACAGAGGCTGACCAATAGGAGATGGTAATCTGACAGAAAAGCATTCACAAGCACACTATAACTCATTCCAGACTGAAAATCAGTTCACTGTATCAACACTTGTGAATGGTCCAACACCTACATTTTGCCAGAAGTGTTTCAATGTATTAAACATACCTGTCTCCGTGGTGACAAGTGGAAGTCACCTGGAAGAATTTTATGCACTCAAAATACATACATGTCAACACTTACACAATTTGAGGCAATTCAGTTGGCTGTGTCAGATTGTCAAAACAAAACTTTATATTGTTCTTACAGTGACCTGGAGGAGGACCCATTGTTCGGGGATGACCTCTCTCCTGAGAGCCGTTTGTCTGGCTCTGATTGGCTGAGTACGTCACCCCCAATGAGTCCAGACCACTCAAAATCAGAGGGCAAGACGGAGGTGCACAAAATAGTTAACAGGTGAGTAACTAGATGTATGATAACTCTTCCTTATAATGCTTACCTCCATGGAGTAGTTCAGTGTTCTGTAGAGCAGAAATGTAAAGTTAGTTACAATATTTATTTCAAACTTGCTCATTGAGTTCACATAATAGATTATTTGGACTTGTTTGTGAATTAAAACTATTTATTAACCAAATGTGTTTTGGCTAGAATAATATTGATAAGCATGAGTATTTGCCTGGAATATTTCACAGCATGGTATTAAACTTTAACTAAATACATCTTGTTTTTATTCAACTACTGTGGGTTTTATTGCAAAAACTTGCAACAGGCATTATTATTATTGTTGTGGTTAGATCTGACCTGTAATTTGGTCCAGTGGCGTTACCTGCTTGTGTTCATGGAGATATACACGTTTAATGCTACATTGTGAAATATTTCAGAGAAAACAATAACATCTTCATGGACACAAATGGTCTACCCACCACCAGAAAAGTTACATAGTGCTCCTTTTAAACCTTTTGTTTTTCACTTGTTTCTTCTAGTTTCTTGTGTTTGGTGCCCGATGAGGCAAAGTCGTCTTATCACGTGGAAGGCACAGGCTATGACACCTACCTCAGAGATGCACACAGACAGGTAAGCCAACCACAGTTTTACGCATTTGTGCTTTATTGTGTAAAATGACATTGTCCCATGTGTCTCTACAGTTTAAAGACTACTGTGGCGTGTGTCTGCGCTGGGACTGGAGAGGACACCCAAAACCTCTAGAAAAGTGTAATTTAGAGTTACCATTTTTTGAGGGACACTTTCTAAAGGTGCTGTTTGACAGAATGGGGCGTATCCTCGATCAGGTGGGTGCATGGCCGGTAACTTTAACCTCAGAAAATTTGTATATTCACCTATCTTTCCCCACAGCTCTGCTTGTGGTTATTCAAAAATGCCACATAGTTCTGTGGTTTTGAGTAGGAAGTCAGTGAACTTGTTTCTGTTATTAAGACATTTTCGATAAATATTGCTGCTTACAATTAATAAAATGTAAAATAAGGATCTATGCATTTTATAGTTTAATACCCCAAAAATGTGTCAGGGCTGTAGGCCGTTAGTTGTTTAGTCGACCAAAATGTGTTAGTTAACTAATCATTTTATGTAGATTATAAGGATTTTTATAGGACAGCAGCAGAAAGGAAAAGTTGGTGAGTTAGCTGAAGATTTGGTATTTTTGGTATTTATATGTAAAGGGGTGATTAAACTGCCATTTGGTAGTTTCTTAGTACTTTTTTCTGTATAGCTGTAGTCTTTTGAGTGCAGTTTGGGTCCAGTAAGTAGAGATACGTAATAGTTTTGAGAGATTTTGCTGTGCCCACTTTTTATCAACTAATCAATTAACAGGACATGTCTTTAGTCAATCAAAAAATGATTTAGATTACTACCGCCCTAGTTTCTTCTTTAAGTTATAAAAATAGGTAAATGCAAATGATTGTATATACCTTTTACATAAAAACATGTGTCTGTCCACTTTTGTGAAGAAAATGTCTGAAAGCATATTTTGTCCCCAAAATCAATAATAGTTGACCTGCTGTTAATGAACCACTTTTTAAATCAAAACTTGATTTTTTTGATTAAACTAATGGGCCTAATTAATTCAAAAGTTTCAAGGCCAAGTTTTCTGATCATTAGACTAATCATGTTTTGAGTTCCAATCAGGACAATGCCTTTTACCAAATCTCTTGTATTTGACTGAAGATTTCAAGCTTGTTTTTCAGGCTTGTTTGATTTTTGCTGAGGGGGAAATGTAATAGAAAATGCAAATGTGCTGCTGACGGTGCAAAGCTGTGATTGAACGACACTAATGAACTCCGGCTGGCTGCGAAAATAAAGACCTCATTTTCACAGACGCCGTTGTTTGGACATTTTGGACATTATTAACAAATGAATCCACTCAGTTTTAAACTCTCCTTTGATTAATTTGTTTTTTTGTTGTTGAAAGAACAGGTTCATTATTCTATGTCGCAGTATTTGCCTAGCTCAAAGCCTTTCCGCCTACCTTTGCTCCTTCAAATAATGTGATTTTTTTTGTTTTTTCTTTTAATTGTAACAACTCAACTCACAATTTTTTCCTACTTGCTGGTAAATTGTCACTTCTCACTCCATAGAAAAGCCAGCACCACTACAGCTGTCCTTTTCGTGCTTATATTTGGTATTGTTGTTAGTAAAATATAAGACAGTTTTATCTGCATGGAGGCATACATGCCAAAAATTTTATATTTTTCATAGGAGCTCTTAAGTCATTTGTATTGAAAAAGTTGTCCCTTAAAGGGCCCATATTAGGCTATTTTCTGATCCATGTTATAATGTTGATTCCTCATCATACCTGGAGTCTTGTTTCATTTCATTCACACATGTTTAACACACAAACCCTGCATATTTAGACTGTGTTCTTCTCTCAAATGGAAACTGTTACACCTTGAGATGTCATGCAGTAATACAGGAAGTGCTCCATTGTGTTTTTAAACTCTACACACCTTCACTAGAATCATTTGGATAATTTCTGCCCTGGAATTTCCTCTCTATTAAATAAAAGGTAAAATGTCGCTGTTAACTTGAAAACTACCGCTTCATGACATCACATGGTGGAACAGAGCATTTTGAGCTATGGAGATGTAGAAAGACTAATAATAAAGGATTAAAGGATTACTCAAACGTGTGAATGAAACAAAACACTACTCCAGGTCTGTTTTTGAGGAGGTAAAAACATAACATGGCTTAAAGCTTCCAATAAACAATTTTGGGTAATATTGAACCTTTAACTTATCCTTTGCCTTGTCTCCTTTTGCTGTGCAGCCGTATGATGTAAACCTGCAGGTGACGGCGGTGCTGTCTAAACTGTCCCTGTTACCACACCCACACCTGCACGAGTACCTCCTGGACCCCTACATCAACCTGGCCCCGGGCTGCAGGTCCCTCTTCTCCGTCATCGTCAGGGTAAGAAGTGTTGAGCCCCTAAAAATATTGTTCCAGCTGTAATTTATTGGAACAAGTTGATATAGTAATTATCGTGACAGTTCTAGTAAGAAGGAATCTTGAGGTTGATTCACACTAAGTCCTCAGAACTTACGATATGTTCTATTATTTTCATTCATTCCCCAGACTTTTGCTTTTACACTACCTCCCTCAAATCTGATTTCTCTCTCTACTGTTGCCATGACAACAGGAGCGCACCTCATAAACACATAGCATCTGCATTTTTTTTTTCTTTGTTTTGAGAAGTAAACATGAGGCTTAAATGTGATTAGCTAAAATACATGGACTGGAAAAAAGGTCAATCAGAAGTGGCGTAAGGCGGGTGTAAAGTATTACCTAACATTTCAGTGGTGTAGCTCTGACACACAATTTTGTACAAACAAATGTGCCAATATATGTGGATTATATGGATAAATATTGTGTAAATATAATTTTTTTGGCTACTCGCTGTCCATTATCTACAGGATATCTTGGTATTTTACTCTTTTCCTGTGTATTCTATTATCTGTATATTTGTTTTTTGTTGACTTTTATGCAAAGCTCTTTGAGCAGCTGAAGTTGTTTTTAAATGTGCTATATAAATAAACTTGAATTGAATTGCAAATGCGCCGCCACTGTACCGTTGATAATCTCCATAGCAACAGTTGTCAAGTTCATAGATGAAGGGGCAAATAGTAGATTGTGGCAGAACTCGTATAAGCCCAAGCCCAAAAGGACTTCCCTTCTAACTAAGATCTTGTTTTTTGTAGAGTTCAAATTGGTCTTTCCCTTATTTGTTCTTCATCCACCCCATTTAAATGAAGATTATGTTGATTATGCACATGTAAAGAGATTTGTTTTTAAATATTTGTTGCATCTTTTCAGGTGGTGGGTGATCTGATGTTGAGGATCCAGAGAATCCCAGACTTCACACCCAAACTGCTGCTCGTGAGGAAGAGGCTGCTGGGACTCGAGCCAGAGGGACTCAAGTATGTGAATGTCTTTGTATTAGCCTAGTACACCAAGGGTCTTTATTGTATCAGCAGGAAGGATGGTAATGTTGTGCCATAATAGCAGGTCAGTAGGGCTGTGGGCCTTTAGTTATTTAGTCAATTAATCAATCAATGGAGTCTTAGTTGACCAAAATTTGTATTAGCTATTATAGTTCTTTTATTTAGATTATAAAGATTTATATAAGACAATAGCAGAATAGTAGTTTTTGCATGAACTTTTGTGCATTTATAGTCTTGTGAGTGCAGTAGATTTGTGATTTTGCTCTAATAAAAAGATACTGCTCAAAATTCATATTGTAAATCCCTCCAGAAGAATTGACAAAAAGAATAAATATGATCTAATAAACAAGAATGACATTTCAGAACACGTTTGTGCAGATCTAAACGACTGGCTTAGCAGTTTTTATGCAGAATAAAACAGGAGATTTTGTTATTCGTGGAAGAAATTATAGTACTTAAATAATTGCAGCCTTACGTCCAGTGAAATTGCAGTTTAGATTTGATTGCGAATAATCTTGCAGCTCTATTCTGGACACAGGTGCAGTGGAGGGTCGAATCGCAAGTTTGATTTAGCCAGGTTTTTACCAGTAATGGTGGCAATTTGCTACAAAATACTTGTATATTTCTTGACTTCAATGTTTTCTTGGTCGGAGTTGAAAAGCACATGTAAAACTAGGTCAACTGTCACTGTTCACACTAAGGCTGCATGACTTTGGAAAAATCAAATTGAAATTCACTGTATTGTGATTAGATTTGAACTTTGTTTAAAAAATAGGTCTGTTCAGAGTTCTCATTGTAAGCAACTCCATTAAATATGAACTGATAAACAAATGTATTTCTAGACTGCAAAAATAATATTCGTTTCCATAAAATGACAGGATACTTTGTTGTTTTTCAGAGGATTTTCTTCTACCTAAGTAAATGCCGCCTTTGTGATTTAAGTATTGCACCTCCTCAAATTTTGATTCAACTGCGACATATTGTGCAGTCCTAGTTCACATTTTTAATAATAGTTAAATAGTAGTAATAGTTATAGTTAATAGTTCACATTTTTTAATAATAATAATAATAATAATAATAATAATAATACATTGGATTTATACAGCGCCTTTCAAGACACCCAAAACGCTTTGCAGTGCATTATTCATTCACTCCACACTTGGTCGTGGTAAGCTGCTTTTGCCACAGTCGACTGATGGAAGCGAGGCTGACAATCTGCCCCATATGCCCCTCCAACCACAACCAACACACACACACACACACCCACACACCAACACACACACCCCCACGCACACTCACACACACACACACTCGACTTTCACGCTAGGCAATGTGGGTGAAGTGTTTAACCTAAGGACACAACAACAGAACTTGGTCCGAGCAGAAATCCTCCGACCGGGTTAAGGGACCACTGCTGTAATCGCTGAACTACTGAATCAGCTCGTTTGTTGGTAAAATGTTTATTTGTGCACCTCTCTGCAGCATCGACCACATGACTCTCCTGGAGGGCGTGATCGTGTTGGAGGAGTTCTGTAAAGAGCTGGCAGCCATCGCCTTTGTCAAATACCACGCTACAGCCGCATCTTCGCCATAACCCCAAAAAAAGACCCCCACTCATAGACCCACATCTGTGCTCTTCTGTCTGCCCCAAACAAGAGGGACAGGTCGTCATCACAAGGGGACGTCCTACGGGTGTCCAATGGGTGCTGCTCTGCCTCAGGTGGGATAAAGTGCAACAAAATGTACCACAGAGCAAATTGTTCACCTCTTAAAGATGAAAGAGCTGGGAGAGATTGTAACTTTGTGTTCTTGGGATACATATTTTGGGATCTATGTTGGACTATCCTGGGTCTAATATGCATACTTATGACATCTAGGACTTCATCGATGACTAAACCAGGACTACACTTTGGTCTACAAGTTCAGGTTTTGTCATTTTTTTGGGATTTGATTTCTATGGAAAATCGTAGCCAAAACACTGCCCGGTTTAAAGATTTGAAGATGTTAAAAATATTTGAGCAAATCAGGCGTATGGGACTGTCCTGTTACTGCCTCTGTCCGCCAAAAGAGTTATCATTTTTAAATCGATACCTGTATTTATTTCCTGTCCCGTCTTCATTGCCTTAATGTGGACACTTCTTCATTTTAAGACTGTTCCCTTTTGAAAATATTTTATCAATAGCCTATTTGTGTCCACTGTCTGACAATAAGAGAAAACATTATGTACCCGTAGTTACATAGCAGTTTTAATGTCATTTCTTATTTATTGTACCTTTTGCTTTCAGTTGCCTTTTAAATAATGTTAAGAAATTATTGTAATGACAGAATCTATTTTTGTTTCATTGTCTGTTGCGTCATCCAAAGAGCTCACCATCAAAATGTGTGGTAAACAGTCGCATCCAGAGAAACACATTCACTATAGAAAGTAACGACTTTGTTCTTGGAATCATTTCTTTGGTTATTGAGGTTTTCAGATTTTCTTTAAAAATCATAATTAATGATATGAAAATAATTGCTCATTGTCTTTTTGGAGCGATTACAAAAAAAAATAATCATCTGTCGGATGTGTTTTACCCAAATGTATTAATTCCAGCACTTGACACAAAATATATCAAAAGTCAGACTCAACCTGAATATAAACATGTTTGGAAAGTTATTGAATTCAAAGTTATTGAATGCTAAATTTGTTGCCATAATGTTAAAGGCGCTCGAACGTTTTTGGTGAGTGTTCGCCACACAATAACATCTCCATGGAGATGTTATTGTTGCCACAATATGGCATTAAACTAGAATTTATTCAGTTATAGATGTTTTTATTTCTCAAAAATAAAACATTAAATCATGCAGTGAACTGGGTTGCCTCTACACATCACTCAGCCAATCCAATACTGTGAGGCATTCCAGGCAAAACAATTACATCTCCATGGAGACAAGTGGGTGGTAGACTTTCCATCAGAAAAGTTCCGTAGTACACCTTTAATCTTTATCTTGAATGGTTTCTCAGGATGGCGATAAAAAATAATGATTCTGAATGTGCACAACCACTTCTGTGTTTTTGTTACATTTTTGTTTTTTGTTCAGGAAAAACTTTTATTTTTCCTGATTCTATCTTAATTTTTTTGCAGTTTCCACCAGTGTTTAATCCAAGGGACTCTCTCGTGTGCTTCTTATAAATAGTCTTATTCTAATATATTATTTTCTCATTACAGAGATACTGCATTTAGCAGTATAAACCTGGTCTTATTTACCACAAGTATTACGTTTATCATGATTTTGGATGATAATATATAAAGGGTGCTGTGTTTCACTCATTCAGTTTTCATTTGTTTTGTCAAAATAAGTAAATGTTGAATGTATCAATAAGATACTAAAATTATATGGGTAAATTTGAAGTTGGGTTGTATGAAGTGAACTGTTCATTACCTCAAAGACATGATTTTTGTGCTAAAAGTTCCCAACAGTGAAAAAAGTGAAGCTGCATTGGCTCAGAATTTACTAATAACTGATAATCTAATTCTGAAATCTCCAAAACATCCATTACATTATTGGTCTGCATCTGGTCTGTAATTTCATAATGATTTGGGATAGCTTTTACACCAGATGCCCTACCTGGAGCTTCTCCACTTGAATGAATGTTAGTTTAGTTTAACAGCGATCCATTGACCATCAGGTTTTACAAGATACGCTCCTCAACATGAAACTAATCTATAAAACATTTGTGCAGTGGAAGTGGAAGTATTAAAAAGCACTTAAAGGTACACTATGTAACTTTTCTGGTGGAAGGTTGTCTACACTGAGAGGTCTGTTTGTCAGGAATAATCCACAGTATGACATTAAACGCCTCTGTTACACATTACAGATGTATATTGCTCAAAAACAATTTAAAAATTCCCACTGTGAGCTGGTTCCTCTCCAGGGATTTGACCTGTAGTTTGGCCCGGTGACATCGTCATGGAGACAGAGACGTTTAATGACACACTCTAACATTCCATGCAAGACTACTATGTGGTGACCCCTCCACCAGAAAAGTTACATAGTGCGCCTTTTAACAGGAACCCTGAACGCAGAGCTCGTCAAAAACACGGTGTAGTCATAGTCGTTTGTAATGAAATCACCTCATGTACGTAACCAGTCTATCCAGATTCATTATGCAACCCCACTTCAAAACCTTATTCTCTTCTCTATTATGTCGATGCCTTTGTGTGTCTGTGTGAACGCTTTCATCTCAGATTCTGAATGCTGGAGTTTTGTCTGTCATTTTATTCTTTTGTTTAAGAAAAAAAAAATCCATAATTCACTATTTTGTCTCTCGTCCTCTCCACCCGTCACTCACGCACCTACGCCGCATATGCAACAATCCAATTTGCACATCTTGTAAATAACCATCGTGAAAAGCTTTTGTTTCTTTTCCCAAATTATAATTTTTTCATTAACCAAAAGATAAAGTGTAAGAGTGACGTGTCTATTTTTAACTTTTTAAATTGAATCATGCACATTTTGTAATCTTTCCAATGGTCTTGTACAGTTGTATATTGTAATGTGTACAATAGCAATATAGAAAAAAACTACCTGGTGTAAATGCATGCTCATACATTATTTTTTCTTTGTGTAAAAAGAGAAAAATGTTGACGATTTAATGCCTTATGACACTGTGGATCTTTGAAATTTTGTAGATTTAAAAACTGTTCTTGTTGCTTCTGAAAATATAATTTGCTTTGTGGTTTACTCTGCATCCTTTGTTACATTAAACTCGGGGCAGTTAATTTGATCGAGTTGGGTTTTGGTGAAAATAGTTGGTTTATTCAGTCATTGCAAGTTTGTCTCTGGTTTGGTGACTAAAAAGAAATCTTAAAGGTTTTAAGTTGCAGATTGGAACAACATTGGTTAAAAATAAATTACTTTCAGTTGTTTGACACACACATGGTTACTGTCATGGCTCCCTTTCAGTGTCATGGAGGATTGCCACTATTCCTGCATCAATTACATGGCATTGTTAGCTGAATTGCTTGTTTTCAGATAATATCACTAGAGATGTTAAGAATATTCAGTGTGTAATTGTTATTCAGGCCACAATATATAAAACAAAGTAATAATTGTGAAAATGTTAGACGCAAAAAGGAGTATTTTCTATTTAATCTATATGGCAAAAGTGAACCTTAATTCTTGAGTGCTTTTTATCTGACTGTCATTACTTTATCATAAAACTGTTTAACTATTAGCAATGGCAATCTACCATTTGAACAGAGGTGGCGCCAAATCTTTTTGGTTGTGGGGCTATGGGGGTGCTAATTTCTTCAATGTGTGCGCTCACTTTGTTAATGTTAATTTAGAGTTTTATATGTTTGCTTTGCTGTTTTAAATCAGTTTAATTATAGTTAGTTATAGCTCCTGTAGGGATTTTCTTTAATTTAAAAAAAAAAATATTGTAGTCTCATTTTGAACACTCTCGGGTTGCCGTTTGAACATTTTTACTCTTGTGCTATGAAAATGGAGCAAAAATCTTTAGGAGCACTATAGGGGAGCACTGGCCATTCTAGGGGAGGCTAGTGCCCCCTTAAGCCCCCACCCTGGCACCGCCCCTGCATTTGTGACTTAACACAGATTTCATTGTTATTTAGTCATAGTGTCAAACATGATAACTGTCAAATCAAATTTCTTTTCATGATCATTGCCATGTTAAAATTTCATAGAATTGTGAGAACATTTGTGTAATCCCTCAGTCGTCCAGGTGTGATCAGTTGACAGAATTGAATTTTTCTTTTGCTATTCGTTAACATTCTGTAGCATTGTAGTGTTAATAGAAACTGAGGCAACCACATTGTTATGCCTATAATTTTGTTGCGATTAACGTGACCTATTTTTATTTATTACAAAATATCACATAATACACAGGAATACCCTCGCCTCTGACACCGTAAAATCTGAAAAACAATTTTTCTGAGACTTTGAATACCAGAATTTATGTGCACCGCTTATTGTTAAGTCACTTTTTGTATTTTGATAATCTGTATTCATATAGTCACATCTTTATATTTTAAGGCAATCTGCATGTTAATTCAATCAGAATAATTTGAGGTCCACACAACAGTATTTCGTGCACAAAGGCATTGAGTATCATTTATTTCACTTCAGCTGACTTCATATGTTACCACTGCTGTTTTACAAATATGGTTTTAACATTCAACGTTCCAATTAAAAAAATATCTTCAAGAGATGTGGTCATTTTTAACACTTTTCAATACATTTTTGTTTGTTTTTTTTATTACAAAACATCTGTACAAGAAACACAAAGACAGGAAAATAACATTTTGACTTTTGCAAATTAAAACCACATTTTTTATCAATTCCCCTTTTTGACTTGAACTTCACTTACGTTTGCATGTAAACAGCCAATATACATTTACAGCTAGTTATAAATTGAAGGATCTGGATCATTTTACATTTTGAGTTGCAGTGATTTGTAAATTATGAAAAATAGGCACTATGGTGCAGTAAAAGGCGCTGTCTAAAATCCAAGTTCGCTCTATTTCTTAGATACAAAAGCAGAGGGTTGTCCTTTCTCATGTTCAAAAATCTAGCTTTCAACTTAAAAAAAAAAAAAAAGACTTACAAAAATATCCTATTTACTTGTTGCCCTTTGGGCAACTCCATATGGAACTAACAAAGCCTATAATGATCACGTTCAATGTTTTTTTAATCTATTATATCAAGTTGTATATGTGCATAAACTCAGTGTTTCTTTTCTGTACTTTTGATACCCCCAGCAAGGAACACCCCACTTGAGCTGTACAAGACCGAGTCAAAAACAGGTCAAAACTGAGACTAATCCAAGACTAATCCAGAACTAAACCACAAAGTATAATGTGACAACTGTCACATGTATCAGATCACAATTAGCTTGTAATGACATATTGTCCAGCCCCTTTATAAATCCTTACCAATTTTGTCATTCCCTCAATATACCTCTATTATAAAATGTGATGAGGGGGGTCAGCAGTATTGTCACATACGAAAGCGTGCTGCATTTTTGGTCAAAGCAAAAGATACTTCAAATGAACGACTAATAGTTTTATAATTACAGCTGGTGGTAGTTTTGAGGTTGCTTGGTCACCTGGACGTATCATTTCTTATTGTATAAATTCGTCCAGTTAGCTAAACCAGAGCGGCAAAATATTCTATAGGTAATTTTTTATTGCAACTCTAGCAAACACACTATTCCTTCTGCAAAATGTGACATTGCACAAAATACTGCTCAAAACTACTCAAAAATTCAAGTAATTTTAACTATGGTAGATTTCATTTAGGCTGCCTGGTCGGTGCAATTACAACTTTGAATAAATGTACTGAAAAACTATGAATTATTATTTAACCACTTTTAGTTATTACTTGGCAAAAAATGCATACATTTCTTTTGTGCTATTAGCTTTAAGTGTTTAAATTGAGGATTGTCAGTCTCTGAGAAGGTGCCAGAACCTCAGAAATATTTATATACATTTATATCTTTATAATGTACTTAGCCAATGAACAAAGACCTAGACGTTTTTGTAAAAATAAAATATTACAATTGTGGCCATTCCTCATTATTCCTCATTATTTATATCATGATTTGAGACAGTCCACATTTGAAAACAGTAACTTACTGAAAGTCGCTGTGAAATCTTAAACATGATGGTGCGTTAAATTAATCATACAAACACTGTAAAATAACCTTTTATGCAAACCAATTTTCTTACATACAAAAAGAAAAAAATAAAACACTACGTAAAAAACAACTACATGCCTCGCACAAACTAAACCAGGCTAAAAATACAAGTTAGAAAAATATTTACATTTGAATTTGCCCCATTTACAAACCCTTTATGTATGTGCTGGACGGCCCACATTCAAACTCTTAAGTCTCTTTGGCTGGCACATAATAGTGGGTTTTACACTGTTGACAAAAATATCTAGCATAGAAAAGGCCATCCAACACAAAGGATGTAGTGATATTGTTTCCTATGCAATAAAACTATATATATACGTATTTATATATTTACCAAACATACTGTAGAAGACCACACATGCCCGCGACTGTGTGAATACATGATGTCACATTCAAGATTGTGATGTGAAACTTTCGGAAGGCATCAATAAATAAATAAAGATGTCAGTCCAAGTGGCCGCCCCCGTCTCTTTTTGGAGGGGGGGTCCGGTGAAAAAGAGGGGAGGAGGGGGGAAGGGTGGGTGTCCCGTGAAAGAGTGCGGGGTCAGTCGCCCTTTGAGTTCTGAGCGGCCTCTAGATTGACCACCTGTAGCTCTGTGAGGTTAGTGCTGCTGCCGCCCGGCTGCTGACCAATCACCATCTGGAGGGAGATAACAGGTAGATTAGTCACAAATTATGTAACAGGAAATGTATACGAAAACATAAATGTACATGAAACAGAGGCGGAGGTGACACCCCAAACTGTGGACACTGTGGATGTCCTAAAAAGATGTTATAATATCCTAAAGAGCCTCTAGACTGAAACTGAGGAGGAGGACGACTGCGAATTCTGTTAAACTGCCAATATCTCTAAATACTGGAAGTCACAACCACAAGCAGCTGAAAAGGAATCTTAAACAAAGTACTTAATGTACAATTAATGAGCTCAAATAAGAAAAATATGTGAAATGTGCATTAAATGTACAGGATACATGTGTTCATTTCATTTATTTATTTATTTATTTAGAGATTAATAAAGAAAAAACTACTGGCACAACACTCAATGTCGTCTTTGTCAGCTGAAATATTTTTTTCAGTTAACCATGAGTTTTCAGCATGATGAAAAACTCAAACCGTTGCCATAGCGTCAACAATTTAAAAGTGTTGCATGTAACAGGAAGATGAAACCCATGAAGTGTGTTATAGTTGGCAGTTGGAATTTTAAGAACAATGAGCCACAATAATAATGTATAGAATGTATAGAATATAGAATGAGAATAAACATTGTATTTGATTTTGCAAAACGAGTGAATGGTCCATAGATAAAACTGTGGCAAGAAGCAATAACAGCAACATTAAATTGAGATCTGTGTAGTGATCAGTTTGTGTGTAGTTTGTCAGCACCTGCATTATAGTTTCCACAATTGCTTGGCACAAAAAATGTTAGAACCTACACAATTTAACCTGATTTTAAAGCTCTATTCTGAATATATTTGAGCACTAAGATCCCATTTGTCCATCAGAAAAGGGTGTGACCAACACAGAGCTCCTGCCACTCCACACCGCAGCACTGCACTGGAGGACAAACAATAGCAACTTTAGATCCAAACACAACTAACAGAGCCAATTAAACAGACACAGTGGATGCACAAGGTTTTCAGACTCCAAATTAAACCTCTCAGTTTTACCGTGGTGTGATACTGAATCTGTAATAAATGTCTCCTAACGTTCTACACTGTTTAAATTATAAAATGAAACGCTGAATTTCAGATCGATTTATGTCACTGTGAAAATGTATATACAAAGAAATCCTCAATTCCATTCTTCACAGATCCATACCATCCACCTGCTTACCTTTGGTGTCCCAGCATATGGCAATAAATTAATCTACCTTGCATTTATTCCATTAAAGATTTTTTTTAAATTTTTTTTTATCAAAGCACGCATTCTTTCTGAGAACTTAAACCTCCACAGATCTGACCAGTGATTTGTTCTGGTATCGTCACCTGCTTGGCTCCATGGAGATGGATTTATTTTATTATTTTGCTCAAAATGTTCCCCAGTATGGAACTGAACTTTTCCATGTAGACAAGTAGGTGGCAGATCCTCCAACAGAAAGGTTACATAGTCCACCTTTAAAATAAATTTATCTTAATTTCCAGCAGTCATATAATAAAACTGAGGGAATTAATTGTCTGAAAACGCTCTTAATCCACTGTTTATTATGACCTAAATATAATAAATAAGAAAGTAACTTTGTGTATTTTTCTAATAAGACAAATAGTGTACAAAGCTAAATTGTGTATTTATAATAAATGAGAACACAGTTTTTAAGTGGGATTATTTGAAGTATCCTATTCTTCATGCATTGTGTACTTTTGTTTGATAATAGTCTCGTTTAATCTGGGGTGAAGCCATCCAAACTCATTCAGACCAAGCAGGGCCAGTGGGCCGGTGTAGTTTTAGTCGTAGGCTTTGGTGCAGAGCATGCGGCAGGTGCAAAGGGGAATTTGAGAGTTTCACTTGTGAAATGCAGATCTTGCCGTACTGGGTGAAGCTGCACCGCCGACACCGGGATCTGGACTGTGCCCGGAGGACCCGTGAGGAACACCTGAGGAACACCGCCTACGGAGAGAGGGACGGAGAGAGGGAGAGGGGGAAGAAAGAGAGCGAGGGGGGAGAAAAGGAGGAGGGAGGGTAAAAAAAAAAAGAAGGAGGGAGGAGACAGAGATAGAGGATGTGGTGGAACAGTGTTGAGGGAGGGAGAGATAGAAAAATGGTGAGATAGAGGGAAGGGAAGAGAGTGGGGGAGAAAAGAGGGAAGACAAAGCAAGGAAGGAAGGCGGGGCGGGTGGGGGAGAGTGATAGAGAGATGGACAGATAGAGGTAGAAAGATGGAGAGAGAGAGAGGGGAGAGGAGTGGGGGTGTTGAGAGGTAGGGTGGGGTAAGAAGAGAGGGAGAGAGAGAGAGTTAAAACATGTCTGGGTTACGCAATTAATGAAATTTTAATTTGAGTCTTGATCAGTTTGGTCTGGGTCTCGAGAGCTCTACAGCCAATCCTCTAATTTGACCTTTTCATGTTAAATGGCTCTGATTAAAAGTCTGTCTTGATTAAGTTCAGGGAATCTATATTGAAATAGAATTTGATTTCAGTTTCACAGGAGTGAATCTAATGAAAAATTGTGATTAATCCATGTGAAAAATGTGATTCATTTTTTGATTCACTGTGAAAAGTAAAACATTGTTAGCCCTTCTGTGACTTATTGTGTTGGTCCTTGCAGCAACAAATACAATAAAAAAACAATTAGAATTTCTTCACTGTTGTCATTTTTTATGCATATTAGACACATTATTTCCAAGCAGGTTTAAACAGAATATTTGAAATCACTAGACCTGCAATTGTATTAGATGCAAGGAAAATTTTTGTTCCTATTATTCCTATTATATAAAATATTCAAGGCTTAAAGTTCTCGTATCAAATTTTTTCTATATTTGAGGAAAACATGTCTTGCCCCAGTACAGATACACTGTATAAGCAGCAAAATATGTCCACTGTGTACTGTCAGCATCAGAAACGGTTTTATTGTCCAACAAATCAGGAAGTGCTTGGTTAGCATACTAGTTGTTGTTAGTTTTACTGGGATGCTCTGATCTCTGAAAGTTGTGAAAAGAGCTAATACACCATTTAGGATGTTTGTAATGTGAATGCATAAGGCAAGTGAGGATGGAGGAATAACTTTGGACCACTCCAACAGAGATCTGCTTTTCATATTGTACAACACCACTGAATATGTACTAAATGTGGTAAATCATGGGAAGAATGATAACAAACATTACATAAACTGAAACTCCCTCAGTCTGTACCTGTGTCCTGTGCTTGTGAGTGGGAGACCTGCATTGTGGGAGTGCCTTGGGAGAAGGCATTGAGCACAGCCAGCCCCCCGTCCAGCGCGGGCGTGGAGGCGTACATGACCGTGTGAGGGCTAGGGTACATCATGTGACCCGCCACTGTGGTAGGGACTGACGACGTGACGATGGTTGCCGGGAGACTCACTGTTGCTGAAGAGAAATGGGAAATACTGAGAGATGAGCAAAAAGTATGATCAGCCACCAGGGGGAGCTTTGATTTGACTCACTGAGTTCATTAGACTGGATTCACTGTGTTAAACCAATTACAACATAAGACAGAATGTCTTTTCTTTTGATTCAAGGACAACAAAAATATTACAAAAGCTGCTTTCTAGAAACTGGACAAGTGTCTGGTTTTAAAAGGTATGTAAAAAGCATTGTGCAAGTATCACTTAAAATCACAATGCTTTTATAAGCATGTTTAATGCTTTAATATTGATAAAGACTTTGCTTAGCCTTGCCAACACTAAGGAGAGTATATAATATTGTATAATTATAAATGCTATAATTTTAAGTGTTGTTTCCGATGTGTAAACAAAAGGAAACACTGTTTTTAATAGAACACTTCTGCTAAGTACTGTCAATCTGTCTGGCTAATTAGCTTTTTTATTTAGCCTGAAAACCTGTTGAACCTGCTGATCCTACAGCAAGCATTTATATTATAGAAAACTAGTTAATATATTATTATTTTCCATAACCAGACCCAGAACTTCCAATGCACATAAGACAATGCACTATAATGATTGTATTTCATTATAGTGCAAGGTTTATCATTTAAAACTGATTTCTATGTAGAAGGTTTTATTTATTGCTACATGTTCACATCTAAATCTAGTCACTCGAGTTCCTAGGAAGCAAGATTCCAAGGAAAGCAATATCATCACCATATAAATAAACAGGTCGAGGAACGCCCAACAGAAAAGTTACACAGTGCAGCTTCAAGTATCATTTGAGTCTTGAGATTTGATACAGTTTTTGGCAGTTTGATACGTACCGGTGGAGTTGGAGGAGGAGTGGGAGATTTCGGGGCTGCTGTCGCTGTTAGTGTTAGGCTGAGCGTTGGGATGGACCTGAATGGCCTGGAGCTGTTGTGACACTCCTGCTCCTGATCACAAGGGGGCGACATTCGGGATACAATAAGTCAATGAACACAAATATTCAAGGACAAAGGCACAAACAGAGGAAGGGGAAGTGTGAACAGGGTGAGGTTAGTTGTAGAAGGCAGCACTTAGCATCAATCACAAGTAAATAGTGATTTAAATACAGGTCTGGGAAAAATAAAAGATTGCAGATCTTCGTCCCAGGACTACAGGCGGAAGATATACATTAAAAAAAATAACAAAAATTTGATAAGTACATCTCCAAAACAACAAATGAGATTGACAGTCTAATTTTGCATATTGATAGAAGTAAAACTATTAAAAAATAACTTCAAAAGGAGAAATGTCTAGTATAAACTTTCAAACAAGTAATATTTCAGCACTTTTCAATTTAAATGTATGATCCATTCACATTATCTGCTAGACATTTACCACATTTCTTATGGATGGATTGACTCTTGACAGTACTACTACACCAAATGAATAAACACTATTAGAAGCTATTTTTCAGTTTGGTTTAAACATGGTTTGAACTTGAATTTTACTGTGATGTCATGGTGGAGGACAATAGGGTGTCCTTGGGATATTTTCAGACCAATGAAAGGGTCCCTGGCCTCAAAAAGTCAAATCAAACAGTTAGCTAGAGACAACCAGGTGCAGGCAGCATCAATCAGCACATCACTAGTGTTTTTATGCTTTTTTGTCTTGTTGACATGACAAATTATTATAAATTATTCGTCACAGTAGGCACAATTTCAACTGAACATACTTGTTGCCTCTTATTTTCCCCAGAGCTGTATTAGGGAGCATTGGCAGAGTGGTTAGCCTTAGCATTAGCATGAGCAGTGACAGCAGTGGTTAGCGTGAGCAGCGTGTTTCACCTGTGAGGGAGACAGCGGCGGGGAAGCGGAAGACTGCCTGCTGCCCCTGCGCTGATGCTGGGGCGGCCCCGTGCTGCCCCTGAAGAGCCAGAGAGTGAGACTGCAACTGACTGAGGGGGATGGTGGGGGTGCCAGGGGGGAGAGGGGTGCCCGCTGCAGACAGGCACACAGCCAAGAGGGGGCGAGAGGGGGGAGAGGAGAGAGGTGTTGAGCAGAGTGGAAATATATACTGGTGCTTTGAATCAAGAAGTGGGGTATTCCATAAAGCTAGATGTTTTCAGTCTCAATTTTATTTTGGTGTGCCAAATTAACTCCCTATTTTTCACAATGGTTTAATCATTTTAAAGCCACAGTATGCAACTTTTTACCCAAAAAATAAATAAATAGACTTAAATGAAAACTATTATCATTTTGGTGTTCATTGTAAGCCTGCTCATAGTAAGGACACAAGTTTTCAGTGTATCTCCACAAACCCGACCTGTATGGCATAAAATCTATTTCCATGGAAAATATTTGTATGGTTGGTTATGGTTTCAACTTTTTACATGTGCATGGACTCAGAATGTTACATACTGTACCTTTAAGCATTTAGGGAAGTGTGTTTGATGAAATTACATTATTACACCTATGATGTAAAAAAAAAAAAAGTAGTGTATATAAAGCTTATTCCTTGTTGTATTCCAAGTCTTACAGCATGTTGATGGAATACCTTCACTGTAAGAGTTTAATCAATTTAAGATTATGCATAAATTTGTATAGATCATACAGAATTTACAAATTTTGCAAAGCGCAATGACATTTTAGATACATGCAGTGATAATAGTCATAAAAATATGGCAGCTGATCAAGTCCTAAAGAGTAACATTACCAAACAAAAGCATGAAAAAAAACTGAAGCACTAAACCCTGCATTAGTCCAGGTTTAATCCAAGGCTTGCTTCTAACAAGATCAGTTACAAGAAGTTTTTCAATTAGATATGAATTACAGGGAAGTTTTGATACTATATTTGTGGGGGGATTTTTTTTTTGACTGGTTTGTTCTTTGTTTCTTCTTTCGAATCTAAATATATGGACTTAAATCCGCAGACGCCTGTTGTGGTGAGTGACGCGTTTGATGCGTCTGTTGCTTCAATTAATGTATATTGAGCATAATGTTGCCAGAATGAGTCACAGCTTCTATGGAAAAATCATCTCCATCATAATAAGAAAAATATTGGATTGAGATGAAGATTCACAGCTATACATTGAACTGTACCACAAGGTGTACACATGCCTTGAAATATTGATATATAATGAAATATTGAAACAAAACATCTGCACTAGCTACTATCTGCAAATAGTTTTCAAACAGTTGACAGCTCAAATTAGTTCTGTTGTCCCATTGTGTCATTGGGCAAGTACTTCACTCCCTTCTTTATGTGAATGTGACGGGATTTCTGTTGGTGTTTGGAGGAGAGAGTGTAAGTGCAGAATGGCAGCCACAGCTACAAAGAAACATTTACATTTTGCATTATTTCCCAAATTTGTACGAGTGGTTGTTTGTTATAAAATCTTTTCTCAGACATCTTCGGACCAAAACATCTTGCAAGGATGAGCAGCACACGCCTGGTTAGGAAAATGAGGTACCAAAGGATTTTTTTTAATTTTTTTTAAATGGTTTCTTGGCCAAAAAATAGATGGAAATGGACAGGAGGGAAAGTGAAAGTAAAGAGAAGAAAGTGATTAGGGAGGAAAATAAGTTACAGACTCATGTGTGTCTTGATACTGCATACATTTGAAGCTCCGCCCCCACACTTGGTCACATGTTTTGAAGACAGTTGCTGCGGTCAATGGACAGGCCCTTTCAAGCTGTCGACTGCTCAGGCTTTAGTCATTCAGACAGGGGGGAGAGAGCGCAAGACGGGGAGAAAGGGAGCGAGAAAAGTGGGAGAGAGGCACAGGGAGAAGGAGAAAAAGGGACCGAGAGAGAGATAGAGAGGAGGGGGGACAGATAGCAAAGGGGCGAGGGAGAGATAGGGGGGTGGGGGTGTTGTTCCACCTGGCATTGCAGTTATGTGGCAGACAGGTGGTGCAGAGGAGAGCCACAGTCATGAAGAGGAGGAGGAGGAAGTGTCCGTGAGCTGCCATTCGCACTCACGTCTCACTCTTAGGCCCTGTACCCAAATGTACCCATGTATTTCAGCAAAATTTGTCTCATCCCAGTGCAGATATATTGTATAAGCGGCTCTTGAAGTCAAAATAAGTCCGTTGTGAGCATTTAATTAGAAAAGCATTTCACTGCCCAGTAATCAGGAAGTGCACGTTGGCATGCCAGGTGTTACCTTGACAGTCATGGCGAAACTCCGCACTAGTCTCAGAGTTGTGAAAAGCACTTCTAAACTCAATGGGGAGACTAATTAGGATGTTCGAAATGCATAAGATAAGTGAGGATCAACTTTGGATCGATGCAAATCATTAAAAATGTGAAAAACTGAAGTAATTAATTTTAAAGAAAAACAGAAAAAACAGGTACAGTGCCTTCAAGTGGGTTTAATGTGACAACTAATTGCTATAAAGCTGAATAATTAATCCAGATTTAAAATAGTCCTTTGCAGAGAAGAGAGAACATATTTGTTCATGGTGTTATCTGCTGGATTTGTAGTTCTATAAAGTTGTTAAGCCATTTATATCAGTGGTATCTCAGATGTCACAGGTCATCTAGATGTAACATGTGTATAGGATTTAACATAATACAGTACACACTCTTGGCCAAATTCAATGCAATGCAGTTTAGAGACCAAACAACAGGAGTCACCTAATAATGCATTAAAATAATTTGCACTAGTATCCTTTGTGGAGCACTAAAGTTTGTCGAAGTTTGTCCAAGTCTAATGTGGAGCTAGTTCACTAAACTTCAACATTCCTCTTAATTTCTAGTCCTGTTTATCTTTGGTGAATACCTTCTAAAAATCAGCCTGTATTTAGAAAGGCTAATCAGTAAACAGCAAATTACTGATGGATAGTCTCTAACTGTATGTGGGACAGTTCAAAACAATGTGAACCAGAACTACTACTGCCACTTAATACAACATGGGCCTATGATGCTGACTATGTGACAGTAAAAAGACGTGTAGCTTTAAAGTGTGAAGTAGTCATTTTGTCACTGAATCACAGTTTGGTGTGAATTCTGATGCCAACTGAAACAACGAAAATCATCTGCTGTGGTTTGTTTACAATCAACTAGTTCACTTTGGCACAGCAAATAGGACACTCCTCCTGGTTGGATATTACTAGTATGAGCAGGAGAGGTAACATTTCACTTAGCAGTGGAGTTGCATCAGTTATTCAACAAGTCAAAAAACTGTTTATGAGCAGTTATATATTACTATGTAGTATTTTAGTACTTTTTGGGAGGAAGGGCACATAAATAATGGGGAGTGCTGAAATAGTAACATGTTTGGTTGCTGTCCATTGTGATTTAAATTTAATAGAATCAGATTTTAGTAAAAATAAATGAATATGGCCCTATAGGAAGCATTTTCTTAATGTTGTGGCATAAAAAACTAACTTTCCATCTGTCTGCGCATACAATTTTGTTATTTACATGAATTAACTTCATCACAATATTATAATCTCAAATTCTAACACTAAAGTATAAATAATTTGCTAGAACAACTGTGCAAATTATGGACAAAATTAAGATTTGTGTTTTTTGTTTTACAAACAGTTTTCTGAATTAAAAGACTTCCTTATTCATACAAATGTCTGATTGGCAATAACAAGCTAAATCAATTAAGCCAGCATATCGTGGAGGACAGTTCGTACTCCATTACTGCTACTCACTACCCCTTAAAAGTCCCCTGCGCGGTGGACCATTTCACTAAAGATCCCCTTAACGAACGGGTCATGTCTGGTTCAGGCCCAGTGTCTCCTTAAAGAACAACTCTATTATAATCCCAGCTTGAGTCGTTGAATATTCATGACTAATTACAGCCTGTATTTGTGTGGCCTCCCTGCCCCTGCCCTATTGTGTCCATCTCACCTAATTATTTCTGCCCCCCAAATGACAATCAAAGCCAGCAACGCCAATAGACTTCCTGGTTACGTACAAGAGAAAGTGGAGGAGCTGTTATATCATGTAAATAGTGCAAAGAAACAGAAGGACAGTCTATGTAAGATGGTGGATACAGGGTCATGGCACGATGCCATTCAAATTGTAATGACTTCATCACCAATGCAGTGGTGTTAACAAAACATGAAGCTCTGAGTGAGGAGAGTGATTATAAAGAAAAGCTTACGTCAAGATGAAAAATAACACTTCAGAAAGGACAATATACAATGCAGTTTGTTTTTCATTGCTAAAACAGTTTTGTAATAATTAATATTTTTGTGACGCAACACAATTTTGGATTAAGCAAAATTTACACAGTTTGATTTGTACATTTTCAAAGGCGTTATCGAGTTTTATGTTGTAACTTGTATTGATGGTATGTATACAAGGTGAGTGAAAAACTTTAGTTATTGTGAAAAAATGTTTTCTTGTTCTATAAAGCACTTTGAATTACTTTCTGTACGAATTAAGATGTACAAATAAACTCATCTTGCCTTGTCTGCGTCTTTGTGTCAAGTCTGCTGTTTTCAAGAGAGCAAGTATAACAGTTAAAATTAATACTTCAGTGTTTACGGCTAACAAGACCATTTTACTAAACCGACAATGCTGCTAACACGACTCTTCCTATGTGTGATGAGGCAAATGCATGACCATATTTGTTTTGTTTTTTTCAACATTGTGTCATAAAAATAAAACCCGTCTCCAGAGCAGTACATGATTATGCAGAGTAGGCCTGGCCAAAGTTTGAAAAATCAAATGCTAATCAATACTAAAACTAGTATGGAAACTAGATACTTATTTGAGAAAATAGCGATACTAAGAAAAGGCTCATTTTCATCCTGTGAATGTGACTTTTTTTGAGTAGCTTCAGAATGATCTTGAGCTGTATCAGAGTGTAACTATAAGACCACATCGACCAGTATGCCTATGGACCACTATGAAACCTACCCGGACAACTGCAGGATTACACAAATATAAGGCCACATGGTAATATAATAGTACTAAAATTCAATGTTGAAAATTGTGTGAGGTGGTTTTACTTTTCATTGTGGTATTGGAATTGGTATTGAGTATCGAGTCTATTCCTTAGTATCAAAATAGTTTGAAATCTTAGTGTAATTTTAATGCAGAGCAACATACCGGGCATGAATGTGAACCCTCCGGGCAGCTGCATGACACCCGCAGATGGCCCCGCGGCCTTTAGGACCGTCCCGTTGGCGCTGATGTTGCTGTTGGCAGACACTGGGGCCAGGTAGTTGGTGATTGGGTAACCGCTGCTCACCTGCATCGTGGTGGAGGTGGTTGGGACGGTGGCCTGGGTGCTGCTGACCGACCCGGGCAGATTTGCGACGGTGAACGTGGGCTTTAGAGTGTCCTGGAAGAGATGAAATAAAAATTATTTGAAAATGTGAAATAGAATAGACAAAATTATAATATCATTAGACTTTTTCACAAGCGCAGGTTTCAATGTGCAGCATTACACATTCAAATAACAAGACTTAACCAAAAAAGTGGGGCAGCAGTGACTCAAGTTGTTGTGTCCTTGGGCAAGACACTTCACCCACATTGCCTAGTATGACAGTGCTGGTGCAGATTGGCAGCCTCACTTCCTTTAGTCTACCCCAGGGCAACTGTGGCTACAATAGCTTACCACCACCAAGTATGGAGTGAATGAATTATGCAATATAAGCCGTCATTGTCCCAAAAATGTGACATAAAATGCATTATTATTGTTAAGAATCTTGAAAAACAAATGATTACGCAAGGCAAAGTATTCGCTAGCAATATAAATATATCTGTAATTGAATAAGTGCAGGATACATTTAATGCCATACTGTGAAGCATTCCAGCTAAAGCATAAAACAAAAACATCATGGAAACAAGCAAGTGGCGGGCCGTCCACCAGAAAAGCTACATTGAGCCCCTTAAACCTTAAAAAAAAACAGAAGGCATTATTTAGTAGCCTTTTCCTATAAAATTGTGGCCTCAATCTTGACAACCATAGCCTCTAATCTGTGTGAATTCTATGTGAAATCGCTAAAGAAAGTATACATTTGTTTTTAGTTGCCATGACTAAAAAAATTAAATGAAACAAAAGCGAAGAACATTGTGGAGATGCAGAGAGCTGGAGCAGGACGTGTTTGTGAGTGGGCTGAGATGAGGGCAGAGGTGGGCGTCAGCAGAGCATCTTATACACAACACACCATTTTACAAAGGCACAAAAGAAACCACAGAATTAGATTAATGAAATGTCTAACTGGGACATCAGGCTCTGTAATGAGAGCAGAGAGATTACTGTACATTACAAAACACACAAAAGGTACAAATATGGTAGAGCTATGTTAGTGCTTGCAGAAAACTGAAAACTTTATACTAATCGATACTAGTAGTTGTCCCTCACTATAACACAGTTCACCTTTCGCAGTCTCGCAGATTTTCTAGTGCAATTTTGCAAGCATTTTTTTTTTTACAGCGTATGAATGTGCATCGTGTTCTGCGTCCTGATTGGCTAAGGGACTGTAGACCATTGTCAATCAATCTCCTCCGTGTCTCATGTACACTACAGAATGCGTTCAGACAAATTTACATAAATGTTCGATCACTTGCAGTGTGACTCTGAAGTGCTGTATGTTTGCAAGTTTTCTCCCCGACAAAACCCACAATATCGATGAAATGTTCTGCACCGACAAAAGCACCTATGAAGGTTTGAACTTTGAGAGTGTTTAAACAAGAGAAACATGTAAGAAAATGTTAATCTCTGTCTGAGAAAAGTTTATAAATTGTGTGGTGAAGGGTTTAACAGCCATAAAAGATATATAATAATTGTAAAAAATAAAACTATTAGACTATTTCATGGATTTTGCGGGTTATTTTTTAGAAAATAACCCCTGCAATAAATGAGGGACCACTGTAGTATTAAAATTAGATATTCATTTAGACAAGTATCAATACTGAAATGAAGATCATTACATACATTTGACAAAGTTTGACCTATAACAAATAGTGTATTTTGACCTATAATCTAAACTTAAATGGCTTTTTTGGAAAATTACATTTAAAAAAAAAAAAGAAAAAAGAAAAGCGAAACAGGAGAAAAGCAATACATTTGTTCCTGAACATTGTGCCATTATTGCTATATCATTGCTTATATTTGGGAGCAATGTAAATTTGAAAACAGTCCATTAGGTTTTGTAATGAAACCTGGAGATCATATGAAACACGGCAGGTGCACCACTCCTCATAGTGGAAAAAATGTCATTTACAACTGTGTCACAGGTAAATGATGGAATAACGACTGTTGTTCAAGATGAGGCAGTGTGCACCAACAGGAACATGAAATATTAAATAGAATAGGCCTATCGCAGCAGGGACATTCATAAACAATACGACATCTGATTTAATGGCTGTGGTGGCACTACACTATTGAAAATAAATGCAAATATTATGAACAATACAATCGCTTAGAGCTGAAACAAGTTACTTGATTAAGCATAACTATTAAACTAATAGTCAATTTTGTAATTAATGAAATGTTAACGGAAATGTGTACTACAAAATCTGAAACCAAGAACAGTCACTTTAAAGGGAAGTTATTATAATAATAAAATAGACAACAGCAGACTGAATAGCAGTACAGCACTCTAACGCAACACATTTATATGTAATCAGCTACTTGAAGCATACACAAACTGAATTCGTGTCCGGTAAGTTAACGTAAGTTAATCAGATAACTACGCTAACATATTTATTCAGCTACATGACGCATAGACAACGAAGTGAATACATGTCTAGTATGTTAATGTAATATAATAAGTTAATCAGATAACTAAAGCATAAAAACAAACTAACAACTTTACTCTCGATCTCACTCCAAATCACTAAATCCATTGAATTCTTCATCCTCGGTGTTGCTTCTGAACAATTCCACCTGCTCCGGTAGATGAAGTAGATGAAGCTCCACTGTTATTGGTAGACAAGCCTAGATTTCCCTCACGCGGTTGTCAGTGTGACAATAACGAAGAAGTGAAATTATATATTTGAATAATTTCACATATAAGTTGCATCTGAAGATAAGTCGTACCCCCAACCAAACTATGAAAAAAGATTTATAGTCCAGAAAATACAGTAGTTCATATTGACAGCCCTTTCACAATTAAACTACTGATTAGTCAAAAGAAAATAATTGCCAGATCAATTATTATCACAATAATGGTTATTTGGAAGCTATATAATTTTTCTTACAGGTGGAATGTTTCAGAAAAAATTAAGCTTGGTTGGTTGGTTAGATTCCAGCTCCAACTAGTTCGGTCATTGTGTGACACTGTGCCCACTTTGCTTTTGTAAATGCAGCTGTGGGAATATAAAGATGAGTGTGTGAAGACTACGAATAAATGAATAGATAAATGATCGTCAAGCATATAAAGTGATATACCCAAGCTGTTCTTATAAATGAAATTACTTCGAAACTTTAACCAATCAATGCTCTGAGAGTGGTTGAGCTCTGTTAGTTTTTATATGTGACTGATTAGATGGGTGAGAGGTGGAAGGCTGAGGATAAACTTCAGTGATAACGGCTCAAAATGCAAACATAAAAGAGATATAGTTAAAGGGGACATACACAAAAAAGAATTAAGTTTTATCCATGTTATAACTGTATTCCCTCACCATTAGCTTACTCAAAGTTGTAATTTTTTGATCCATGCATATTTGAGTAATCCTGTATTGTCTTGCATTCAAGAGTATAGAAAATCTACTTTCAACTACCTCCTAACCCCACCCACAGCTCTGTATTTAATTTTTTTTTTTTTATAATTGGGACACCAGCTCACACACAGTGCTCAAAAATGTCTTATCCATGAGTTTTAGCTTCCTGTTTATTGATATTTTGAGGAGTTTGAGGCCTATTTAAAAGATATACATTTTGTTGTGCTATTATTTTGAATTGTTAATGGTAGCATGCTAGATTTTAATCACTCACCATGGATAGCCCCTTTCCAACAACAAAAATATGGAAAATAAAAAATCTGCTGGTTGCTATGATGAAATGCCACTATGAAAAGGTGAAACATTTCTATTAGGCCATGTTAGATCATTGTTAGTTTCCAATGAATATAATGTAATGTTATGGTTTAATAGTAAATATCTGAATAAAAGCATAATATGTCTTCTTTAAGCTACTCTCCTTTCTCTAACCCTGTTCCACTAAACGGATGATTTCTGCAGTTTACTCAAAGACTTTGGCCTGGTGGTTTTGCAGATGGCTGAGCAGGTGTCGTCTTATACAAGAATCTCTCCAAATGTAGAACAATGAAAACGCCACTGAAGCCTTTAGACAGGAGCACAGTTTTCAAACAGTTCAGCTCAGTGCTCACTGGTAGTCTTTGATAGTCCAAGGTCCGTCACCGCTTTAGTTAAACACAAACTAGAGAAGGCAAAAGGGGAGGCGCGCTAGCAAAACTCCCATGGCTCTTCAACCAAAAAGGAATGACTGACACAAAAATATGCTAATCATTTGTACATTCAATTTATCAAACAAAATGGGTGTAAATAGCTTAACTACAGGAAATACGTAAAAAGAATAATATTAGACCTCATATACAACAGATGTTTTTGCTTGAACATACCTATATATTATGTGCTAATGTAAATGCCAATTTTCTTTTTGTTTGTTTGATAATATGCTATGAATTGCTTTTTTTTTTTTTTTTTTTATAGGGCCAATATAACAAAAGTCCCTGGAATTGAAAGAGCTTCCTACAATGAAGACAAAAAAAATGAATCTTTAATATTGGTATCGACTGGCAAAACATCTTTGGGATTAACTGTCCACTCGTATAATCATGTATAGCAGGGGTGTCTAAACTTTTTGCAGTGAGGGCCAGATTTGGTGAGGTGAAAAGGTGCAGGGGCCGACCATTCGCCCTCATCATTCTTTGAACCATTAATATTAAATGTACATGAACTATTTAACTTTTTTTTTAAACTTTTTATTGCAACTGGCTTTCACCTTTCAAAAACAAAATGAATTATACACAGATTATAAATATGAAAAAGTGAACATTTAATCTGTGGTTTTGATTATCACAATAAAATTAATTCACTGAGATTTTCAAATTTATTCACCAAACAAACTGAGACTGGACTGAAACTGAGATCTGGACTGTAGTAAATAGGCCTGGTCTGGCTCAAAGATGGTGGTTTGGATGCGTAAAACGTCACGCAGGTGAGACAGTCTTGTCCTCGCACGGTTCTTTTTAAAGTTCATAACCGAGAACTAAACAAACTCAGGTTTAAAGAAATTCGAACATTTGCTGAGAAAATGCTGTCTTTATCCAATTGCCGTTAAAAGTCAGCAGAGCGCGACCTTGCAGCACGGCCCGGATCTGCTGCCATCTTTGGTGAAATATAATATTGCTTGTAAATGTGTATTTTACATTTGTCAACAGTGCAACGGGCCACACATAATTATTTTTATTCCAGAGGCTGCGGGCCAGTGGAAATTTGTACACGGGCCGAAATTGGCCCCCGGGCCGGACTTTGGGTATGCCTGATGTATGGCATTTACAACTTCCGAAATTCAAAGCTGTTGACAAATGATGCAAAAGATTTTCTTATATGTAAACCTAATGATTTTGACCCTTTGTGGCTGCTCTAGTTTCTGTAGCAGGATTGTAGATATTGACTTGAAGCAGTTGTCATTACTACGTGACGCCTATGCAGGTTAAAAAAGGTTGCACATTTACAAAAAAAAAAACAAAAAAAAACAAAAAACAAAAAAAAGCCTCTACAAGATATCCACAAACTTAGGAGTGAGTGTATTTGAGCGCCTCTTAACAAGTGAACAACTGTTGTCCTTAACACTTGTGAGAAAGTATGTCAAGGAAGCTGGCTGTGTCGATTGGTCACGGCTCAGTGGTAGAGCTAGCACTTATTAGCTGCAGTGGCATCAGGAGCAGACAGGCCACGAGGGGCTAAGGGACAGAGGGCAGGGGACAAGGCGCGAGAACAAACAGCTGAGGGACAGACAGCTGGACAGAAACCTGAGCGGCTAACGGACTTAACCCCTTCACATCCAGCTGAATAGACAAGAGGCAGAGACAGCAGGCTAATCACAATATGTTAGCTTTAGCCATGGGGGAGCTTCTGATCACATCTACAGTACAGAAAAAACAAACAAAAAAAAATCAGGAGCAACTGCAATGGTAACTGAAAGGGGACTAAAATTGTTTTTTTAACCTATTTAGAATAACTGATGAATGCATTTTGAATGAATGAATAACTTTTAACATGCAAGTTACAATTTCTTTATTTTACAATAAACTGCTAAGCAATATCTTTAATATAATATTGATGTGCCTAAATGGGATTGAGAGGAAGTACTTATATAATCATCCATCTACTTCATAAAAGCTAAATCTGTATTCTGCCAGCTTGAATATTAACCCTTGCACACGGTTGCTGTAAATGGAAGTTATATTATACCTTTAACAGTAACAACAGGAGGACATGTCCATTTTGTATAAATTGAGTCAAATTTAATGATTGCATTTCAATTTAAATTATTGCTTAGAATGCTTTCTTCACTCTGTCCAGGAAAATCTGCAAACTTTAATATTTTTGTAGGCTATTGGTAAAACAATTAAGTTTTATTGCACAAAGTAACGGCTCCTGTCCCATTACTGCTGTCAGAGGGGCGTAGTCTGAGTTTGGGAACACTCTTGAGGGAGCGCTCTTATCGGTCTGACCCACATAGTGACACCAGTGTTACCAGTGTCTTTGTTTGCCCAGCCCCATGTGTCGCCAGTTCAAGAGCCTTTTCTATAAACAGCTCTGGCTTTTAGCTCTGAGTCGAGGCACTGTATAGTAAACATAAGCCGCTGTCGTGTAATGCATTCCTCCAGACAGACCTGACTCAGGCCTAGTCCTGGTGATGCAGCCAAAACATGAGGCATTTCCTGCTGCTGGGCCCTCATCCATCCCATTACCCCCACAAAGAGGTCTCTACAACTACGTCTCAAAATCAGAAGTGAAAAATCCAACAGTGTATAACTGCTGTAGGACAGTCAGCCTTTTCCTTTAAGAGGTGTAAGCTATGGAACTCACTACTGATTTAAAGGTGCACTACGTAACTTTTTTGGTGGATAGTCTGCCATCAGCTTGAGGCATTATTGCTTTGTGGGGAATGTTCATCAGTATGGCATTAAACGTATCCATTTCCATGGAGACAAGAAGATAAAGCCACTAGGCCATGTTACAGGTCAGATTGATGGAGAGGCAACCCTGCTCACGGTAAGAATGGATGTTTTCAAGGTGCTTTTTCAGCAGTTCAAAACACTTTGAAGATTGCTTTGCCTAGAATTTTCCACAGTGTGGCATTGAACCTAACCATCCTTCATAGAGACTAGCACCATTTAATACTCACCATGGATGTTTATTGTCTACATATCCTGCCTTTAAAAAAAAAAAAAACTGAACAAGGGCTGTTGGTATCAGCATTGTACATAAATAAAACGCCTAATCTTATAAATATAACAAATTACTTTATCCAATTCTCGCAACCAAATCAATTACTATGCACATATGCCAAGACAAATTTGTTTAAAGTGGGTTTTAATTAAATAACTTTAAAAAGTCACAATCATTCACCCAGTAAAGGCACAGAGGCAAGTACCACGCAACAACAACAAAAATGCAAGATGCATTTCATGAAAGTTTACTTTTTTTTTGGTACTGATTTGAAAGGCAAATAGACAAAAATGTACTGACTGACTAACTGAACAGCACTTCAACGACATGGTAACTGCAACACAGAAGAACCCACAGTGAGGCGAACTTGGTAACCACCATGAAGAGAAAACAGTGGCTTAGGGCAATGCAGCACTTACTGTAATGAGGCAACAAATGAAAGCTGATTTATTGTTGTGAGAAGGGAAGTCTGAGCCATGAATCCTGTCCACATCCAGCTTCAGAAATCCCCTTAATATACACAAACCACAAGACAAACCGTATCTTATTTACACAGACAAGGAGGACAGGTCTTCTGGTGTAATGCTGATTTGTCAAAGCACAAAAGCTGAAAATAAGATGTTCAAATACGGCAGCTCTCCAAAAAAAACTGTGCTCTATATATGGTCAACAACTCTAGCCCGCAATCAGTTCCTCAGTTCACACACATCAAGATAGAGACCCCAACTGCTAGCATAACCTAAAAAAAGGATGAGAACGACACAGATAAAACGTAAGCAGAATCATGTCTTACACATTGTCTTCATGGGCTTGACTATTGCAACTCTTAGGTTGCAGTTCACACTGCAGGCCAAAGCAGATTTTTTTTACCCATACGTGACCTGTATTTGATTTTTTATGTCAGTGTGAACACATCAATTCAGATTTTTTTCAAATCCGACACGGGCCTTATTAGTATGTGGTTATAAATCCGATGAGATATGACTGCAGTATGAATGCTTATGTCACATTAGCGATCACGTACCGAGGTGTGTTATCCTGCTCATCTGAAAGTTATTAAAAAAGTTGGTGTCAATTAAGTGGCTCACATTAGTGTTCCGCCACTCTTGGCTCAGAGTCCTCACCCACAGGCTCATTGAAATGGAAATGGAAGAAAGGGCCATACCAAAATCCTTGCCCTTCTTCCTTCTTGATATGCTTTGGGAAATCATTTGATTAAGTAAATGCTGGCTCCGGTTGCAAATGCGCCAGGATTGGTGCATATCGGGGCCATGTTTACTTCCGCAAAAACAACTTGCTGCGTGTGACGTGTGCATACGCAGACCACTTTGGAGCCGCAGTTGTTCGCATTAGGGATAAATAGCAGTTGCATTTTTGTTGTAATGTGAACGAAAACATAATAAAATCGGATACAAAGAAAAAATTCAAATTGGGCCAGTTACTCTGCAATGTTAATGTAGCTTTTGTCATCGAGAGGCTTGTGTCCGTCTGCAAACTTAAAATCTGCCGAATCAGTAACAGAATTTAACAATTACCATTAACCAAAACTTTGAGACTGCCAAAAAAACCCTACTCCTTTTCATAACTTTTTGGGCAGGAAAGTAAGTCTGCCGAATGTCGCTCTACACTCCCTCCCCCATTTCATATTGCCAGAGCTGGGTGTTGATCTTAAGACCAAACATCTTGAACAAGTCCAGCTCGACAAGAACAGAAAGTAAAGTGCCACATGGCTCTGTGTGTGCTGATAGTGACAGGGTACAGACCATTATTCAGTAGGTATTAAACTACAACATTCAACTTCCTAGCGTCTAAGCTCCAGCCATTTTCTCTAACAGCTTTTAAGAAATGTATCTTCTCTATATATGGTCAAAACTTCCAAAGCCCTCAGTTGCCCTCCTTACATTCACATACATCAAGATAAAGACCCCCGCTACACACACACACAGACACATACACACACACACATACATAGCAAGGCAGGCTAATCAAGGAGAGAATGATTCCCTGTTCACAGCGGGTCTATCGTGCCAAATTGAATTTGACAACTGGCTGTGCTGTGCTAGTGCATTTGCAGGGACCATTGTGCGGTGCTGGTGGTGGCTGCTCCTTGTCTAATCTCCCATTTGCTGGCTCCCATCTCCAGCCTGTCACTCGGCCAGCAACATGGAATTCGCCGCTCCTTTTGGGACTGCTAAAAAAGGCAAGGCAGCCCAAGTGGAGGAGGTGCAGCCAATGGGGTCTGACCTGTCCAGTTGCTCGCTGTAAAATAGTCCATGGGGGTGGGTCGGACGTGAGGATATGGAGTGTGTGAGTAAAAGAGGAGGAGAGGTGTGGTGGTGGTGACATTACTTAAGGTTTCCATAGAATATACAAGAAAAGTCTGGTACTGTTTTTAGAATTACAGAGCGACAAGTATATATCCAATTGACTTCTGCTGAAGCATTGGACCAATTTCGCAATAGTACAGATAGCGTGTATATGTATCAACACGTCTCGACTGAAAAGACTTGCTGCATTACTTTAGCTTGAAAATACAGAGTCTGAGAAATGTGTTCTATGAGAGGTTTAAGCTTGGTTTTAAATGCTTCATACATTACTGAAAATAAATGAATTTGGTTAAGATTGATATAGTGAAGTTTAGAGAAACATTACATGGTCACCATTGGAGACGTGAAGCACCAATTCAGTCTCTGATGATGGTTGGGTGGTGTTGGGTTAGAGCATCCTAGCCTAAATTGTAAAAACAAATGAGGAAAACAAGCTAATTCTTGAAGCATTACAAATAGTTTGGCTCAAATTGCTGGATAAACGTGTTTGTCAGATGTTTTTGCTTGTCTTAAAAAAAAATAAAAAAATCTAGTTATGTAAAAAGCCAATTATGTGACTAAGCTGTGCTGTGTATAAGACAGAGATCAGAGTTTCAACACAGGAGGAAAATGATGCTCATGCAGAAGCATCACATTGGCTGCGACACAGTCCTTTTCATGGCCTTGTGTTACTTCCTTCATCTCTGCGACAAAACAATGTGGTGTGTGTTAATGAGCAAGGCAAGAAATAAACTTAACAGTAGCTCTAACAGCCAATATATGAGAGAGGAAGGGGGAAGAGAGGGGGAGAGGCTGTCATACTGAGAAATCATAGCTAACCTCAGCCCTTCATAGATACATGGGCTGTGGGAATTTGTCAGACATCTTAAAATAATCCAAAAAGCATAAAAACATCTGTAGTGTGTAGACACATCTATTAATATAACTATAACAGCAGCTGTAGACAGAAAAACATTGAAAAGGAAAAAAAAAATCTTTGAAATACTGTCTTTCAACTGATGATCACTGAATTTCCCCAAACCAAAAGGTAAAATTAAAGACATTTGTCTATTACGGTAAACATTATATTAATTTCTACAGATTTCTAGTTAAAAAGTGCACTATGTAACTAATGGCAGGTGGTCTGCCACCATGTTTATTTGAGATCTCGTTGCTTTACCTGAAACGTTCTCAAATATTGTTTTGCAGGCAAGCCCTTCGCTATAAAACTGCATGTTTTTCATGGTATTGAGTAACAAAAAAAAAAAAAAACTGAGAATGAATAAATGCAAAATAAAAGCAATCCAAGTTACAATTGGATTGATACGTGTGTCACTCTGATGATGTGTACAACTCAATTCAATCTGGGATGGCTCTCACTGAAAGCAATCCGACAATGCAGAACGTCATGGCGATTATTTGAATCTGATTGGTCGATGCGTCACAACAGTAGAACAAGATGAAAGAAATCAAACTTTTGTTACATCCAGTTGAGAGAAAAGCACCAACATCTTCCCTGTCCACAAATGCAAGTGTTTCCCTTCTGCACGTTTATCACAAACAAAATGGTCCATATTGATGCTAAAATAGGCTGAAGTACTTCTGTATCGCCAAGTTTGTTTTGGTTCACTTGAGTGCTTTGCCTTTGGCTTCCGCACAAACCTCAATGTTACTCTGTGACTGGCGCGCCAACCACCCGTCGGGCCCCATCACACCAGCAAGGGCACGCAAGATGGATTCTCGTGAGTTTGTGAACTCACTAATATCATGAGAATCTTGCTGTGCAAAGTTAATGGGAGCAGACCCTTAGATCCAGCAGATCCAGAAAAGTCACACAGCGCACCTTTAAAACTCAAGACTACCCTTGTTCTCTACAGCAGTACAATTTTACAAAACTAATTGAAATCCTGGGTTCAGCTTTGGTCATGGTTTTGCTTCTGGCTCCCATTACCAAAACAGATGGAGGTATAATGTTGAGTTATATTTCTTATGATATTTTTGGACAATATATTCACTTAATAGATCCCCCTCAAGACCACAGCCTCAAAAGAAAGTAAACAGACGCTTTCTCTACAAGAAAAGACAGCTCACGCCAACAGTACTTTTACCAGACAACAACACAAGTCTCCAGTGATGGAAAACTGGATAGACTCATGAAAACATACAATTCCAGAATGTATGTCAGGACATTTATATTGTTAAAAATAAAATCCAGTGCAAAAAGTATAGTTAAAAGTCTCCAATAATAGCAAATATATATGCACTTTGGATCACTGTGGCCAAGGGGAATAGCATCATACTGAATTGTGAGGTGAATTCCCAGCTTAAACAATTTGCTGAATGTTTCTCCCCACGCTTCATCCACTAACCACATTTTTATGTCCTGGCAAATAAAGCCTACCAAAGAACAACTGTGTTTTGCATTTAATTGTACAAGTAAACTAAGTGAGAGATTTAAGATTTAACTTTTCAACCTTTTGTGTAATTTTTTGAGACCAGAAAATATTTCCATCTTTACAATCCAATAGACACAAAATAATAAACCTATAAGTAGTACAGCCAGTTTTTCAAAAGCCTATCCATTTTAAAACAAAATATTACATCTTCTGAATTGGAAAAAGTCCTCAGAATGCTACATATAACAGGAAGTTAAAACCCATGTCTATTCTGCGGCATCATGTCCTACTTCCTACTCCTCCTTTTACAAATGTCCTTCACTCCCCCACAGTGAAACCAGGAGATGTTTAGACTAGTCCTGATGATGTACTCCTCTCTGAATACTGTCCAGACACTACAGTCGTGTGAAGACGTACAAGCAGATCTGATGATAACTCTCCATCCACCTGTCAAATCCAAACAGGAGAGCTGCTAGGGCAAGAAAGACTGTTTACTATCAGGGTTCAACATGAGGCTATGATAGAAAAACTTGAGGATATTTTAACAATATGTTTGGTAAATTTAAATTACTCAGTCTAGTCTTCGTATCAGTAATCATGAATACTGTACTGTGGAATTATATGGTCAATTAGAAATGCAATATGTCTAATTTTAAGGCCATTTTGCACTCTCAATTACCATGTCATCTGTGCTATTAAATTTGCTCAGAATCATCATTGCAGGTGAAAGTTGAAATATGTTTTGGAAATTAATATATATTAGAGTTTAGATTTTCTTGTTCAACTTATTGATGAAAATATACAGCAAACATGTGTGTAAACCTGTATAATCTATTAAAACAAAAATGACAGATGCATATACTTTTTTCTGAAATAATTGTTCTGTCCTATGAATTGGTCTTATTTTTACATTCATTCACATGTACCTAGAAGACTGTTGTTTTATGTAATTAACTTCTTGTGATTCACTTTTTTTAAGATGACAGCTTAGTAAGTCATAATTACTTAAATTTTTTTCACCCAACTGGCCAACTCCCAATATAAATGTAATTATGGTTCCATTTCATCGCTGCTGACCACCAGAGGTGGTGCGCTTCAAGCAGTGGATAATCATCCTGCGTCGGATCTGCACAAGAATGACCATCCAGTGCTTGAAGCACTGCCTCTGGCGGTCATCCGGGGTGAAATAGAACCACACTTAGTCGTAACCCTCCTTACTGTAGCTAACCTTTTATGGCCTGAACGTTGGTAGGCACTTGCCGAAAGTCTTGGTCAAGTTTATGGCTACTTTAGTCACTTTACCACTGGCTCCCACACTGCACTCAGGGAAGAGGTCGAAAGGTCAACACCAGGGACTAAAAAAGCCATCACGCAGTACAAAGCAGACCCTCAATGTTTCCACCCGTGGGTATCTATCCATACGTCCTCTATATCACCAAATGAGAGGGGGGAGGAGAGGGGAGAGAGAGAGGTTAAAAAAAAAAAAATCACAGGACTCCAGCTGCAGCTTATAAGGAATGTAAGGGGCCCTCAGCCAAGCGAACAGCCAGGGAAACAATACCATATATGGAAACAGAGGCCGAATCTAAATTTTATCAATGAGCAAAGCGGGCAGAAGAGTGGCTTAACATGCTGATCTCCCATCCTTGACGAAGTATGGGGGTCTTCAAAGAGGGGTCCGTAAGGCTGGTAAACAGAAAGCAGAGATCTGGATATAAAGACGCGCGTGATTAAAGCAAAAGGTGTGGACAGCGGAGAGTGTGTCGATGATGAAGTTATCGCTTCAGAGTCCAGGCTGAGGCTCAGGGGCTTATGGGAGCATTTACAGTAACAGCGTGTGAACGAGGAGGGCAGGAGGAGACACTGGAGAGGGCACGCAGGGTATGACTACAGTTTAAAATGGTTTGATTATTTTATGTATGCAAGTCTCATAAGTGCAACAGTTAAAATCTGGATTACAGAGCCATTACAAAGAAATAAAAGCAATGAGCAAAAGCCAAGGGGTTTAAAGCAAAACCTTGTAACTTTTTAGGGGTGGAACATCACCTGCATGATTCCACAGAAATAGAAAGTTAAAACCGTACTTTGGAACATTCTCCATGGACAGATGGATTTTATGCCTTATTGTGGATTATTAGCCAAAGGAAAAGCATTTTAGCAAATAGGTTTGTGGAGATGCAAGCACACTCACAGTAAGGAGGCATGTTTTTCTACATTTTTCAGTGCAATAAAAACAAAACAAAAAAAAAAATGGATAAAATGAGGTGAGGCTTTAAGCTGCAGTATCCTCAAACAAAAAAACAATACAATTTGACCAATAAGATACAATTTCGCTTATTGTCCAAAAAGAATTAGATTTGTGCAAACACGAGATCTTTAGAAATATTAAGCTAAAATGACAATTCAAAAAGAACTCTGAAAATAAGGCTACAAATGCTTTCTTTTTTCTTTTAAAAGACTAACTCAATTCTCAGTCCAAAGCCAAATGTCCAAATGTACTTTATCATCAAAAGGGCATTTGGGTTGAACAAGTAATTAGCTGGTAGTTTCAGAAAAGAAGCAGAGGAGTGGACTGCTGGTCTGGGAGTAGCAGCCAGAAACTGAGTTAAGAAAAATCATCATGTTATCACTCTTCCCAATGTTAAATCACCTCCTACACAGAACACACAGCAAATGGCCAAAGATCAGCTTGAGTCTATTTAATTGAAAGATCCACACAGTCAATGTAGTAAATCATGTGAATCAATTCAGGCTTTAAATAAATTGTACCTACAATTCTGACTCATTTAGGAACCTAATGTTGAAATTGTTTTAATATCTGTGCAATCCCTCAGTTGTCCAGGTCTGATCCATACCAAAAGAAAAATAAAATCTGTCACAACTGGACAAACGTTGCAGAAGTGAAGAACTGAAGAAGTGGCTTGAATGAGCAGTGAAACGTCTTCAGTCCTACAACATTTTGTCCAGTTAACAGATTTTATTTTTCTTTTGCTTTATTTTTAATACAAAATAAAAAAGAATGTTTAAATAGACTTTTTGGCTGTGTGGTGTGCAGTTTCCCTCTTGTGAATATCTCAGTTTTGACCAGAATAGCAGCACCTTCTCTTAAATCTAATGTAAACACTACTGTCCCAAGCGTGTGTTTCTCGTCCTAACAAAACCCAGACCTGCAGTGATTTATCTGAGGGGAGGTTACGAGCTTTTCCTGAATCAGAGTTCAAAGGTCATGCAGAGATGGCTCCCTTCACTGAACTGGAATAATACTCTGTCTTATCTCCACCTCTGTCCATCTTTGAACCGAAGCTTGTCTTCAATTAAAACCCACTACCTGATTTTACAACTGACATTTGAGTGCTGGTAAAAAGAAGACGGTTGCCTATAGCATCTCCAAACACTATCACTTTACAACAACACTATTCTCACCATTTTATCAACCATGTAACTACCTGTATCACTAAACAGACTATAGCTGTCTCACTGCAGCCATTGTTAATGCTTATCAGAATTATTTTAAAACTAGAAACTGTCAATATGCAATGGTTTTTTTTTAGTGTGGACCCCAGGAGGAGTAGTCTTTGCACTTGTTGAGTCTAATGGGGATCTCCTTAAATAAACAGATAATGGTTTAATTTGCCTAATTATACATAATCAACTTATCAATTAAAAGTACAAAAGGTTGATTAACTTTACTACTACAAAACATGAACAACTGAACCAACAGCCCAAATGTATTTTGATTTCCTTCAATGTGCGGCATATAATTTTTCTATTCTACATGGAGACGTTATTGTTTTGCCTGGATTGTTCCACAGTATGGCATCTATTCATTGGTTTCAAGCTATGGCAACCGTCCTCTGGTCATAGTAAAATATTATACATCTTTTGAATGGGGAAAGGTCCTCACCGGGCCCTCACAAAGTCCTCAGGAATTGTCTGTCTGAAACCCATGCATATTTCATGTATTCAACTGCAAGTATTTTATCACTCAAAATACCTTGGAAAACTTGCATTCTTGCTGTCAATGGGGTCATCTCTCCACAGATCTGACCTGTAGCTCTACTGGCATCACCTGTTTTCCTCTATGGAGGTATGCAAGTTAAATGCCATACTGTGGAACATTCTAGGCAAAGCATTACCAAAGGTTTTCCTGAAACCAGAAAAGTTGCATAGTGTACGTTTACTTCCATCGTCAGGCAAAAGTTCAATATTATATCATTTTCCAGAGCTACTCTTGTATTGGATTTACTGACTATACCTCCCGCTATCTCGTCACTGTGAACAAATCTGAACTGCTTCATATTTGTATTGGTCTGATTCTCAGCTGAAGTCATGTTTCCATTGGAGACGAGACAGTGAGTCAGGGCAAGAGGCTTGAGATGAGCTCGGGGAGTCAAACGCAATGAGCCCAATCGTGTCGGAGTGACCCAGCTGCAGCAGAGCGCCACACAGAATGAAATATGAGGTTTGTTTAATTTGTAGTATGGGGTCTGAAGAGTGCATCTGAGGCCTGGGTGTACTGAGATTTCAATTAATGCTCCAGTACAATTGTGAGCAGAGAGCATTTGTAACAGAAGGGCAATGATTCAGTTGTCCTACATTTGTTGTGATTCAGACTACTGATTACTGTACATAAGACAGGATCCAAGCATTAGCCAGTGTCAGACAATGGCAAAGAACAGTCCCTTGGTCTGTACTTTGAAAAAGGTGGATGAATTTTACTCATATCATTCATTTTTTTGTCTAAGTTCTTAGAGCCAATACCAGAGATGGGTGTGAGGGAAGGTATCTGGGGTTAAACCACAGACTGTATATGTGTGTGTGTGTATGTGTATGTATATATATATATACACAAATAGGAAGTGAGCATGGACATGCTTCCGGCTCCAGTGACTCTGCCCCTCTGAAACTGCCCCTCTCCTTAACTGCTGCCATCACACTCGTCATTTTGGTCTTAAATGTTTGTATTAATCTACATGATCCCATTTTTATCTGACCATTTTGTCCATAAATCAAGTTATGAACATTAATAACAGACAAATCATGCGCCTTCTTTCCCCAATGTCCCGCTAGCTTTAGAAACAGGTTTGATTGATAGCATTGCTAAGCGTTAGCTCCCTGCTAAACCAGTGGTGCGGGCGGAAGGGGCTTCAGCAACCTCAATCTGGATCGTTTCCTTGGTTGCTAGGATTCATTGGCTGTGGGTGACGTCACATTCCCTTAGTCCACTTGTTTATACAATCTATGGGTAAAACCTATTCCAAAATCAAAATGTAATTCACTGAACAGGATGAGGAAATGGTAATGCTAAATAAACCAAGGAATATAGTTCTGAAATGTGTCAAAAGATCTTTCTGCAGATCTGACCTGTAACTTTACCTTGTGGTATCACCTGCTTCACTGCATCAAGACAAGTTTAATGCTGAACTGTAGCACATTCTAGGCAAAGCATTACCTTTTACCACAAAAGGTACACAATTGGGATTCATTTATATGATCACTGCACTAGTATCATAATTTACTCCACAAACAAAAAATACTACCTTATTCTGCATAATTAACTACTAACCCAGCATGTTCTGAAACGTGATTCTTGTATTATTTCATCAGTTCATATTTCAGTCTTTTTGTCAATTTTTCTGGATGCATTTAAAAATGTGAACTTTGAACAGAATCCTATTATTAAAATATAAAACACAAATCTAACCGCAATCTAAATCAAAATGATAAGCCCTATTGTAAACCTGATCCCACTACATATAATCCGCATGCAGTTTACCTTAGTCTCTCCCATGCCCTCGGCCTCGGACACCTGGTAGGTCAGGTCTGTCTCCTCAAACCCTGTGGCGCTCATCCTCTGGTCAGTGGAGGGGTCCGACCGTGGAGGGGAGTCCGGAGAGTTCAGACATGTTTGGATCAGGGCCTTCCCTGTCTCACTGGTGATCATGGGCTGCAGTTTACGAGTGGCAAATGTGTACACATGGCCCGTTTCACTGGCCACAAGCAGAAGCACCTGAGTTCCTGTCAGGGTTGAAAGTTCATAGGCCTGCAAGACAAAAAAAAAAGGGGGAAAGGCTTAGAAAGGATGCATAGGGAATGACCATATTTGGGCATGGATTATCGCAAGCATCTTCAAGTAATCTCACCAAAGTGGGAATGTGAGATGCGCAAGTGAAGAACTAGGGACAAGGAGTCAAGTGAGTAAATCTAAAAATACTTCAACCTGAGGTATTTAGACAAGCTAAAATATAACAGATGACCAGTCAAAATATAGCATGAACTAGCTTTAAAGATACACACACATATACATATATATATATATATATATGCACACACATATATATATTATATATATACACACACACACACACACACATATATATTATAAACAGTGCAGCACTACAAACACTCTTCACACTCAGTGCAATGGGAAAAGAGGTTTTAAAACAACATAGTAGTTATTAAATCAAAATTGACAAGGAAAATATTTATAATTCTAGATAAGAATATAATTATTCTTTGTCAAGAGAAGGTCTAGAGTCAACATATCCGACCTTAATCTGTCAAAAGGTTTGTTATAAAAAAGGGACTAATCAGGGGACGGTTATAGGCTATTTCTATTTCTAGATGATGAGTAAAATAATCAGTAGTGACAGCCCTAGTTAAGTCCATGTGAGTCCTGAAGTCAAAAAGTTAGACTACAAGTCTCCAATAATATAAATATAATCTCTCAAAAAGGTTATGGCTAAGGTATTTAAGGTCCACATAGAGAAATGAAATTCATAACAGTCATACCTTGCCAATACTAAAGAACATACTCTACACTTTGACTGCTTCATTACACTTTACATTACACTCCAGAGACCTGAGTTAAACTTCACATCACAGACAGCTCTATCTGCACTCACAGTGAACTCATGAAAGCACTTTTCAACTCAAATAAATGACTCATCGCGTTTTGTGGAGGACGATTCTGGCACCGCGAAAGCCACTGCGCTGTTAGCATCACCTTGGAACATGCTGTAAAAACCAAGTCCAGCTGATCAAATGGACAGAGCAAGGGGGGGTCGGAGAGTTAAATTCAAATTACTTTTATAGGCCAATATAAACCATGCATTGGATTACCTCACCTTTTTCTTCAACACAGTCCTCATTATGAGCCATATCAAACTAAGCCTATCAGTAATGCCTATTCAAAATGCCTATGCAATTGCTCCTATGTGTGCGATAAAAAAAGCAATGGGGAGGATAATGACTGCAAGCTAGCTATATTCACTGCCCTATTCGCATCACCTGAACACTTCAAACTCCTAATTATGTCAAGCTTTCCAGTACTTATGTGCCTATAACGCAGTGTGTCTGATTGTGGCTTCTACTCTAGCACTAATGCAGCTAACATGTAATGAAGTGCACAATTAGTCGTCCTCCATGTCCTCTGATTAACTTGCTGTTGTAGCAAGGCAGGGCAACTTAAACATAGCAGCTTATTTGGCAATAGTTCCAGACCAACAAGAACTAATTTGACCAGTTACTGAGTCATAAATATTCATGTGTGATTGCAAGTGGCAGGGGGGTCGATTCAAACTGCGATTTTCACACAAAACAACCCACACATGTCTTATGGACTTATAAAAAGTGTGAGAATGTATTTTTACTTATATATTCCTCTATAATGTACACAGGGAGACAGATGGTGCGTTGCAAGCTTTTTTTTTAACTTTGGTTTTAGTGTCAAATGAGGTTAAATCTATGCAATTGCGGCATAAATGTTGTATATCTTTTGGTCTGGTGGGTGAGTGGGAGATTCACGAGCAACCTTGGATACTACATGTGAATGGGTGAATGGTTCCCACATGCAAGAGTGCCAGCAGCTGCTATGTAATTTACAATTTAGGCATAAAAGTCCCTTGATTCCAGCAGAGATGTTTCTTTACATCTAATGAAAGCAAAAGGTCCACAGAACTCAAGAGATTTTCATTGGCATTTTAGCAACACATTCACATTCTGGGCACACAGTGCTATGAAGCTTATAGTTCTATTTCATATTTTTTATTGATTTTATTCTCATTTCTTATATTGGCCACAAACCAACATGCAGCTATAGGGCACTGGTCTAGGAAGTTATAAAAAAAAACCTGCAGTCAATAGAACCATAAGACATAAGGCCCAATAATAAAACCCAGAAAACCTTTTTTGCCCTTGAACATCCCTGAATGAAATCATATACTAAATAGTTTTAAGAACAACTCAGGACTACATAAAAAGTACACAGGCTGAATTGCAACAACAAAAGTAAAACACTTTATCAGAAGTCACACACAATCAAATAGGCAAGTCTTGACGTGTGTGCCGTTAGCAACTACAGGCCCGACCCACGTTTTTGGTAGTGGGGTAAACCAGAAGAAACTGACACAAACAAAGAGAGAACCTTTAATACTAATTTCTTGAAAATTCTACTTTTAATAATTGTCATTCAACTATAGTGAGTGTGACATTACCCACAGTGTTGGGCTCCAGCCAAATGAAGTCAAATGAGGCTGGCAGTTACAGCAGCCAATTTGGAGCCGAGTTCCATATTTGGAATTCCAACGGCGAGTATCATAGCAACCAAAGAGTCAATCTGGACCGCGGCCATTGAAGGTGACACCCCTGCACCCCTCGTTTGACAGGGGGCGGGCGCTTAACAATCAATCAATCAAGTCAATCAAACCAGTTGCCAATGCTAGTGGGAGCGACCTTGGGAAAGAAGGGACCAGATTTGTCTGTTATTAATGTTCATATCATATCTTGACAAAAGAGCGAAACAAAAATATCAGGATCATGTACAGTGGATTAATATGGTAGGAGTAGTTACATAGAGGGGTGACATTTTTCCAATAGAAAGTGAAGCAGATGGCAGATTAGATATGGTTAGCAACTATATCTGACCCACGTTTTTGGTAGTGGAGTAAACTTGAGCGCTCACAGGAAACTGACACAAATATAAGGAGAACATGCAACTCTGCACACAAAGTTCCCATCAAGTCCAGAGCTTCCTCTTATGAGGCAAAGACTGAGCCAACAAGCACTCCTCCTATTCTCATCAGAGTGATATCCATTTGAAATACGACAGTTACCCAACCAGAACCAAAATCCTTTAAACCAGCTTGTTTTGGCCTGATGCGTGAATCTGTCATTCTGCATACAATTTACCCAACATGCCTGCATAGTGTCCATCTTTGTCCCTACAGTAGAACTACTAAAGAGAAGCATTCAGGCCAATTTGCCATTGGAGCCACAGGGTAGACAAGGGACAATATTGAAATTTGGTGTCAATTATCATGGCCTAAAATAATTGAGATTAACAATTATATCATAATTATTAAAGTTGCTGATAATTTAAAAATATTATGGATATGGATAATTATAATATTTTGAATAGGTTCCATATTTAAACAGTTATAGTATTGTACTTGAAAAGAGTGCTCTAAAAAAACAGATCATCATGAAGTAGATTCGCTCTGCACATTCCCGATAATATAAAATGTCCCATGAACTCGTCTACCCTTTTTATCACGATGAACCATATTGTTTCAGGTCCCATCCCTACCACTGATCTACTTAAATAGACATTTCATAGCTGAATATTAAAACAATATTGGATAAAACGCAGCACAGAGAGGACAAATACCGAAAGTAGCCTGCTTCTTCTTCCATCTTTCATAATGAACCCAGCCTCCTGCCGAAACCAGTTTGAGCCCCATAATCTACTATGGATCATCCCACTCCACCCACCTGTCAATATCTGTGACGGCTGACAGTGTGTAGGCAACGCTTTCACCATCGCTGCATTGCCACACTGTCAAATAGTGTTCATGTTGCCAAGAGCCTACATAAAGACACCTCAGTTTCCACGACAACAGTCTGTGAAACATAAAAAAAAAATAAAATAAAAATACACCAGTGCAGAGCAAAGGCAATTCAAAGTCGAAAACTCCAACGCTGCAATAAGAGCCTGTGTTTATCTGAAGTAATAATGAAAAATGAGTTTGATTTTAGCAAAACAACTGCATTGCCCGTTTCAAAAGTCAGGTTTAGACCCAATAATAAACTCTTAGCTTTGGCGCAACACAGCAAAATTGCAATACAGCAGAAAACCAATTCATAAGGTTACAGTTTATCTATGGACTGAAGCTTTGCTGTGAAAAGTGGAGCTGAACAAATGAGATGTGGTTGTCAGATATTTGTTGTTGCTGGAAGATAAAACCACATTGAGAGTTGCAGTTTTAAAACATTTGCATGACTATTTACTCAACAACCAAGAAGTGTTCCTTACAGAGTTGTTAAAAGTAATTAAAAACTCATTGAGGGGAATAATTTGGATGCTCTGAATACATAAGGTAATAACACATAAGGAGGAGTAACTCATTTAATGGGTTGCAGTGGGTCAAATTCAGAAGGCAAACTTTCCAACAGGGACAAGTACCTTAACCTTAAATGCAAAATTAAATTGTTGAAATGCAGGGCCAGCATCTTCTACAGCAGCAAGACCCAGGGATAACAGGATGTTTATAGAACATGTCTCCTACATAACTGCAGCCTCACTAGTCCAATCATTTATATTTTGAAAACTTTAATTAGATTATACTTTGATTAATTCAGTCTAAATTGCAGGTAAAAAACAAAAAAAACATGGAACATTTTTACAACTTTCCCCTATACATTAGGCACAGCAGTGTTACATCACAGAACATCCTGTCACACAGTTCATCAAAAGTGGGGCTAATCTGATGAGATGTGGTCAGATTTTGTTTTTATTTTTATGACAAATCAATCCAGATTTGCCACTAAACCCAGGTCAACACAGAATTTCAATGACAGATTTGGTTGTAATTGTGAAGAACAGGATGTTGAGGCATTACATGACAGTGGAATGCAGTGTTGTCACAAAACATGTTTTTAATATCATGATCATTCTAAAAGTATTGTAGAAAGCTCAGGTCTTATTTTTAGACAAGTATACTTGCTCAAATAAATATTTTTATTGATTGATATCTGAGTATCAGTACGTTTTGACAGCCCTATGGTAAGTAATCTCAATGAAGAGAGGCTTTCACAGTTTCATTTCTATATATCTGTACACTCCTTATAGGCGCATCAATATCTGTGATATTGCAATTGCTCACAATTTCAGAAACTGCTACAAGTTTTAAGATCCTATATCCTAATGTTTTATATTAATGATATCTTGGTGTTTTATTGTACTTTTCCTATGCATCATGTTATCTGTATATTTGTTTTTTTTTACTTTTATGTTAAGCACTTTGGTCAGCTGAAGTTGCTTTAAATCCATCCATCCATCCATTTTCTTCCGCTTATCCGGGGCCGGGTCGCGGGGGCAGCAGTCTAAGCAGGGACTCCCAGACTTCCCTCACCCTGGACACGTCCTCCAGCTCCTCCGGTGGGACCCCAAGGCGTTCCCAGGCCAGCCGAGAGACATAGTCCCTCCAGCGTGTCCTGGGTCTTCCCCGGGGCCTCCTCCCGGTGGGACATGCCCAGAACACCTCCCTAGGGAGGCGTCCAGGAGGCATCCTGAGCAGATGCCCGAGCCACCTCAGCTGGTTCCTCTCAACGTGTAGGAGCAGCGGCTCTACTCCGAGCTCCTCCCGTGTGACCGAGCTCCTCACCCTATCCCTAAGGGTGCGCCCGGCCACTCTGCGGAGGAAGCCCATTTCAGCCGCTTGTATCCGCGATCTTGTCCTTTCGGTCATTACCCAAAGCTCATGACCATAGGTGAGGGTAGGAACATAGATTGACCGGTAAATCGAGAGCTTCGCCTTCCGGCTCAGCTCCTTCTTTACCACAACGGACCGATACAGCGACCGCATCACTGCAGACGCTGCACCGATCCGCCTGTCAATCTCACGCTCCATCCTTCCCTCACTCGTGAACAAGACCCCGAGATACTTGAACTCCTCCACTTGGGGCAGAGACTCACCACCCACCCGGAGGGAGCAAACCACCTTTTTCCGGTCGAGAACCATGGCCTCGGATTTGGAGGAGCTGATTCTCATCCCAGCCGCTTCACACTCGGCTGCAAACCGCCCCAGTGCCTGCTGCAGGTCCTGGCTCGAAGAAGCCATCAGGACAACATCATCTGCAAACAGCAGAGATGAAATCCTGTGGTTCCCAAACCAGGCCCCCTCCGGCCCCTGACTGCGCCTAGAAATTCTGTCCATAAATATAATGAACAGAACCGGTGACAAAGGGCAGCCCTGGCGGAGTCCAACATGCACTGGGAACAGGTCTGACTTACTGCCGGCAATGCGAACACAGCTCCTGCTCCGGTCATACAGGGACCGGACAGCCCTTAGCAAAGAGCCCCGGACCCCATACTCCCAGAGCACCCCCCAAAGGACACCACGAGGGACACGGTCGAATGCCTTCTCCAGATCCACAAAACACATGTGGACTGGTTGGGCATACTCCCATGAGCCCTCGAGGACCCGATGGAGAGTATAGAGCTGGTCCAGTGTTCCACGACCAGGACGAAAACCACACTGCTCTTCCTGAATCCGAGGTTCGACTATCGGTCGGATTCTCCTCTCCAGCACCCTGGAATAGACCTTACCGGGAAGGCTGAGGAGTGTGATTCCCCTGTAATTGGAACACACCCTCCGGTCCCCCTTTTTATACAGAGGGACCACCACCCCGGTCTGCCATTCCACAGGTACTGTCCCCGACCGCCACGCGATGTTGCAGAGACGTGTCAGCCAAGACAGTCCCACAACATCCAGAGACTTGAGGTACTCAGGACGGATCTCATCCACCCCCGGAGCCTTGCCACCGAGGAGCTTGCCAACCACCTCAGTGACTTCAGCCAGGGTGATGGACGAGTCCGCCTCTGGGTCCCCAGTTTCTGCTTCCTCCTCGGAAGACGTGACAGTGGGATTGAGGAGATCCTCAAAGTATTCCTTCCACCGCCCGACAACATCCCCAGTCGAGGTCAGCAGCTCTCCACCCGCACTGTAAACAGTGTTGGTGAAGCACTGCTTTCCCCTCCTGAGGCGTCGGACGGTTTGCCAGAATCTGTTGCTTTAAATGTGCTATATAAATAAACTTGAATGTCTAAAAAAACTTGAATGTCTAAAAAAACATTGATCATGGTTTTCTATTCTATTCAATTTTGACTTAAAAACTCATTTAAATGGTTTTCAATAATAATTTCCTGAAAATGCAAAACTTTTAATAATTGTCATTCAACCATAGTGAGTTTGACAGCTCAAGCCAAATGAAGCCAATCGAGTCGAGCAGTTAGAGCAGCCAATTTGGAGCCGAGTTCCAACCACAAGTATCATAGCAACCAAAGAGCCAATCCGAAGTGAGGCTGTTCTTCCTGCTTGCACCACTGCTTTGGCAGGGGGTGGGCGCTTAGCAACGCTGTCAATCTAACCTGTTGCAAACACTACTGGGTGCAACCTCGGGGAAAGAAGGCACCCATTTTGTCTATTATTTATGTACATATCTATATTTACAGACTAAATAACAAAACAAAAATACCATGATCATGTACGTTAATTCAAACATTTCAAGACCAAAATAACAAGGCTCACAGTTACAGAGAGAGGGGTTTTTTTTCCAATAGAAAGTGACTTGGAGCCACAGTCAATGTAGCTGAATCGCACCCAAGCTCACTTCCTATCTGGAATGTAGTGACAAGCAGGTTAGCCATGTCCATTTATAGATCTATGCATTCAAAACACACACAAAAAAATGTCCAATGTCTGAACTCTTCCCAAACCACATGCTCTTAGTGAGGATTGGCTGTAGAGCGCTCTATTAAAAACCACTGACATTTAGAAATGGCCGACTCTCAATTTTGCATCAAATGTGATTACTTCACAGTCCTATCAGTATGGATTGTTTAGTTGCGGCAGACACAACAATGAGGGTCTTAATAACCATGCAGTGTAATGAGCAACAACATCCATTGATAAATAATGCAAACCACTTTCTCTTCCTTCTCAAGAATACAAACACCACAGCCTGGTTTTATAAGTTATATTGCATACTTAGTCACAGATTGTACAGGGCAGGATTTGAGCAAGATTTCATTGCTTAAACTAGTGTTGTCACAATAAATTTCAAACACAATAGTGGATAGTAAAGGAATTGTTTGATTTCAATACCACACTTTCAGACCATGTGAAACTTTCAAGCTAAAATCATGGTAGTTTCTTCAGTATATCCATGTAGTCTCATCATTAACTATTCAGGAAAGGTTGAAGGTTCCTTTATAATTTTTTCACTGCCAATGCTTCAACAGAGTATATAGCTTAGACACTAGTTTTAGTATTGATCAGTCTCTGGTATTTTTCATAACCCCTAGAAAACATTACAATACATTTACATGTATAGGCTGGTGGCACTTCAAAAACTTTATTCCTCTTGGCTTTGATATAGCAGTAAAACACAAACTAGTCTTTTTACACCAGCTGCTCATACCAAGCTCCACTGACCAATTGCCAATCCCTGCATAGCAATAGTGGGAGCACATTCTACAGTAAAGTCAGTTAATGCATGCACAGACAGTGTCTCTGAGGGACCGCTCTGATCCTGTCCCTGGGGTTTGGTCAGCTGTTGGCACCTCCAGTTCTGCCACATGGTCCACGCCTCAGAGCCTCTTCACACAGAAGGACACAGCACAGAGAGGGGAGGGGGGCTGTGATTCAACATGCTCACAAGAGCTCAAGAATGTGATAAACTAGCGTTATTTTTGCAAGACTAATACGGGGTGCAACTAATGATTACTGTAGTCGACTAGTCAGCATTTTAGATTTTGTTCCATTTTCTTTTTAAAAGTCGACTGGTTAAAACCAATTTCTACTACTACGTCCTCAAATATTACTACAATTTTAACTACAATATGGTAAAAAATTGCTGATTGTGTTGTGATAGTGATCTGACGAGGATGTGACTAAGTGTAGGGAGCAAAGGGAGGGGAGACTCATCAAAAAAAGATTAGCCTAATTTAACATTTTATGGTTAATGAGAAAATTTTCAAAACATGCTATTTTAACAACCATGTAAAAATCACACATAATCTCATTGTGAATATGTAGATAAGTGACAACTACAAATGACATGTAAACCTAAAATACCAGCAAAAACAAGACCAAATGTACACATGTACACAAGTTTGATCATCTTCACCACAATAGAAATAATTAGCTGTGTATTGTGTTAAATCCTGCTTTACACCTACTAGCTTCCTCCTCCAATTAGTCAGGGATGATAGGGCATGTCATGAGACACGTAAACCATGCCAGCTTAGTCCAAAACTAAGCACAACTTTATCACAATGATTCAGCGGGAGGATATGGGGGAGAAATTGCAAGGTTCCATGAAGGGTTACAGGTCCAATCAAATACTGTCTGCAGGATTCATCACACTTACATTTGATATCATTAGCATGTTCCATCTTAGCACCGATTGCTGAAATGAGTTTGTATGAAAGTTTATCCAGGTTGTAGATCTTGGGGAGCAATCTTGTGAGAAACTTGAGGGTAGGCCCATTCAAAAATAGACTTGTCATTTGCTCAAGTCTATTTCGGGTCCAGTGTCATAAACGCTCTGACATCCCAGTGCTGGGCCAGACAGGTTTTGTTTAAGCTCGGTTACAGCCGATCTGGTGTTGCATTAACCGTTAGTGAAGTTATTTAAGGACCACTAGGATAACGCAAGTGTGAAGCAACAGGTTTTTGAATGACTGAGACTGCTAAAGACCTTGCCATGTATTAATTATAAACTTCCAAGCAATTATTATCTAGGTATTGCTTACTACTTCTTTCAAAACAGCTAAAAAAAATTTATGATACAGGCTTATCCTCCAGGTACTCCTGATCATGAGCATCTGGAGATGGGGGCCCAATAAGTATCAAAACTCAGATACTAATCAATACTAGTTTTTGTAGGTGCATGGGTCTCATTTGAACAAATATCGATACTGAGAAAAACAAACAAAGAACACATAAACAGGGCAAAATGTAACCTTTCCCGAATATTTTAGGATCCTCTATGCCAGAAATCATAAAATCATATGGTAATATTAAAAAAATAAATATTAGCTTTTGAAAATTACAGTCTACTGTCCGATTGTGTCTTATCATCATGGTATCAAAATTGGTATAGAGTACCACCTTAATGTCAAAACTGAGATTGAAATAGTAGGAAATAGTATTGAAATAGCGGTATTGGGGCAACACTACCAAGTAGCATTGAAGGATGAGTTAAATACAGAGGACACATTTTCTAAAGTGGATAATCAAGAGTATGAATTACTTCACACAAAAAGGTAATGTAAGAAACAATAACACAACAAGAGTGAGCAATAACTGAGATGTTTGTCTATCCAATTATTGAGCACACACAATGGTAATTACCTTATATAGAACCAAGGCTATAATTATGTTCCCAAGAATGTTATCGATGTCTTCATCACTTGAGAAACTAACCTACCTAGATTACATCATGCTTATACTCAGTCACTGTATTATTATTACGCTCCATTAATATAGAGGGGGGTTTCCTAGGCTTACATAGGAAGCAATGTATGACAAACTCTAACCACCCAACTCACAGCTGGTAAATTTAGCATAGATCAAGATTAACAGCTCAAACAGCTTTCATCAACTGCAAATAGAAAGCCAAATGGAACACATATAAGCAGGCAACAAAACCTACTGGTTTGAAAAGCATCTTGTTTACATAGTTAGGCTAAATGTAAATAAAAATGTCTGCTCCATCTGTGCGTCCTCATTGAGTGTTACTTTTAAGTTGGTTCCTTTACAAGTAAAGTAATGACATGAGTAATTGCATGGTATTGATTGTTTTTTCCCAGTTAGAATGAATCTAAACAGTTATATCACTGCTTAATCTTTCTGGGCTTGTAGCAGTGGCATCAATTACATATATATTGTACTGCTGTGATGGGATGTTAAGTGGGGTCAAGTTAATTTGCAGCTAAAATATCTCCAATTAGAGATGCCATTTAGTGTATCGAGGCTATGGAAAGGTCTATTGTGCTGAAGTGTATTGGATCATGAGGTTACACTGCGTTATGAATGCAGATGTCCAAATCATACTTATTGCAAAACTGTAAACAGTATAGCCTAGTAGTTTAGTACTTGTAATTTGAATGCAACGCCATAGCAAGACCATTACAACACAAAATAGTCCTACCTTGTGTTGGCACAGCATGCAACAGCCCAGGCAGCAGTTTACTGAGGCCACTACTATGCAGAAAAAACTACATGTGGCAGTAGCAGCCTAAATGAGTGCTTTCTGCTACTGCCCAAACTCCAAACTATTACTCAACCCACCTTTTTCATAATGCCAGTCTTCCTCTTGCTGAAAGTGGTGTACCGCCGCAGCTTGTTGTCAATAAACTCCATCTTAATCTTTACCCGTCCACGTGTCTTTTTCCCCGGCTTTGCCCCGGCTACTCCCCCGGTGACCATGCCATAAGCTCCAGGGGGTACACCGACCTCCTGCCCAACCACGGCCGCTTCCATGTCTCTTTCCCGCTTGACCCCTCTCCTATTGTCCCCGAGTGAACCCACTGGGTCCTCATCGTCCACGGAGTCCGAGTCGTTGTCCGATCCGCTGCAAAGGGCGTCTCTATCGTGGTCAAACCTAGCCGCAGCTCCTTGGGGCAGGACCACTCCTCCTCCGGCCGTCAACCCCACCACGTTGGCCTGCACCGCCGACTGTAGCTGTGTCACCCCGGTTCCATTCCCCGGGGGTCTAGCGCCTCTCGGACCGTTAGCCCCTAGCATTCCTACTGTGTCCCTTTCCCCCTCGTAAGCGTGCCCTGCTCGGACCAAAATAGGACGAACCCCGCTCCCCACAACCCCAGACCCGTGCCCTACAACCCCTCTACCCGATGCGGACCCGTTTCCAGCCGGTGCCGACCCAACTTGACTCGGTAACATCCTACTAGAGGCGCGCACCGAGTGTCCGAACACCAGCCACAAAGCTAGTGCACGCTGTGTCGGAAACGTCGGCTCGATAGCATACACGCCTTGCCTGCAAAATGTAAACAAAACACGCCGGTTGGTGGGCTGGAGACTTCAGGAAATCACCGACAAACTTTGGAAAGTGATGCTGCCCCCAGGACCCTTCCACCCCGCTTGGTTTGGTTCACCCTCCTCCTCTATCGCCAAAACTCCGAGCACATTCTGTAAAAGGAAAGCGCGAACAACCCTCCGCATGCACATCCGCGTTGTCATACAGTCCACGTTTCTACCTAAAATCACCGCTTTAAACCCAAACACCGGCTTTAAATAAACAAACAGTCAAATCTAACGACGTGTTTCGATGTTTTAACTGTTTCCATGTGCGTAAAATGACTTTATTCCTTCTCAATTGTTTCGACTGCGGATGGATATATGCAACCCGGATCTACTTTTCTCCTTATAAAGAGCTACAACGTTTCCTTATATGGCGCTGTCTCTCCTTATTTGGTGAGTCACAGCGCTGCGTTGTGATTGGCTGTGGAGGATCCGGGGTGCGCTCTGATTGGTCAGGGGGCGGTACTTGTCGGATACCAAAATGGTTGCGCTACCGTCAAAACGTCATTGTAAACTAAAGCAAGGCAAGCTGAGGGGCATCGAGTGGGAAACGTAACTTTTTATGCTGTGTAGTGTAATGCAGACGTATAGGCGCATAGTTTACTGGTGAAGTAGTGTAATGATGAAGGTTTAAGTGAAGAGGTTAAGAACAGAGGTCAGCAAGTGCAAGATCAATGCAACAAGACAGGGTATAGTTTGCATAGAGCCTACAGCCAAATTTATAGCAAAGAAATGTCCACATGATAGGATCACATGGAGGTGTAGCCAGGGAAAAGATGAACACGGAAATGTCATGTACTGAAAAACAAATGTGTCTTCCAGTTAGATTAGTAAGCTTTGTTTCTTGACCTTTAAGTTTCTCTGGCTTGCCTGACTCACAGATATTGCAAAACAACCTATAATGACAAATCACACAAGATGCCAAATGAAACAGGCTTCCAAAAAGTAGCCTATGTGTTGTGAACTTTCTTGTTGCACATTGATTTGATAGGGGCTGTGTTAATAAGATGGATCACATAAACAATAGATATATCCACAGGTCTTACTGACAAAGGAAAATACACATAGCCAACATCAATCCTCAAGCACCTTATTTGAACCCACAAGCTACCAACACCACGCAAACCATACTATTGTAGTAGTATTGGTCCCTGACTGCATTTCCAATATTTATAGCTTCTTATAGCACTTTCATTTTTTTCCCATCATCATTTTGAGTCAAATCCACTGCTAAGTTACAGATGTGCACGTCATTACATTTAACCATAAAAAGATCCTATGTAAACCTTCACAGGATCTATAGTAAAGGCCAAAAGTCAAATCTGTCAACTGGACAAGAAGTTGTAGGAGTGAAGACGTTTCGCTGCTCATCCAAGCTGCTTCTTCACTTCTGGGAAAGCAGTTTGGATGAGCAGCAAAACGTCTTCACTCCTATAACTTTTTGTCCAGTTGACAGATTTTACCTTTGGATTTTACTATGGATCAGACCTGTAAGACTGAGAGATTACACAGACATTCATTAAAATCTATTCACAGTACTACATTTTAATAATAGGCTACATGCTGTGTTGAAATAATTCACTAAACATTGGCCCACAGTTTAACTACTTGCAAGTTAAAATGAACACACATAGCCTAATTCTTGCACTTGTATGAATGGCATTATAAATATGTGTTATGCTGTTCCCTGTTTTGGCCTATGTGGCTTTAGGGAATTTTCAAAAGTTTTACAACAACACAAGTGAAAACATGTCTGACTTTGTTGGCACACCATGCAGACTAAAGTAAATATAGTGCTTTGTATCAAATTGTACTCTGGTGCGTTGCCAATATCACTACATGTTTGATAGAAACATGTACTCAGGCCAAGTAAATCATGATTATTCAGCCAATGTACCTAAGACAACTAAAGCAAATGCGCCCTCTAGTGGAAGGCTACCTCAATGCAACGTTAGTTTACCTCCATTAGATATTAGATCCCTGTATTTTAGAACAAATTAAAGCAGAACATATGACACCGGAATCATACATAATAAAATCAAGAGAAAGCAGATTTACTATATTGTTTTACTATAGATTTTGTTTTTGTTTAATACCTTCAAAATACTAGGATGTTCTTTCAGGTTGTGGCATAGATTTGCATTATTTTGCAGAAACAATAACTCAGTCATTTTTTTTTAAGAACAACCAATTTGTCTGAAGTTATTTGTTAAGTGTGAAAACATTTGATTACATTGAAGGTGTAGATGAAAAAAGCCACTTAACATTGGATCAGCTTTTTTTGTTTGTTTATGATTATCCATAACTAATTACATCTTTTGAATGGTGACAGAGTAAAAGCAGGTCAGAATTGAAATTTGAGACACTAGATAAACCAAGGATGTGACCTGACGATAATCTCTTGTATAATGTGCATTACAAGCTTGACAAGTTTTTCAAAGCGCTACAGTAAACATACAGTAAGCCACTATTCATTAATCTGCACCAATCTTTGAAGTTACTTCCCTGATGACACAACACAAAAGAATGCACTGGCTGGGACTAGAATCAAACTGTCAACATAATGGTCCACTCAACCACATGAACCAATGTTGGCCCAATTTTAATGTTCTCTTTGGGAATAACAAGGATGGACATGAATAGGGATTAGTTTGAGGTTTTGGAAATATAGTTAGCAAGGACAGATTGACAAAAAATGATTACCCATCTGATACTAGAAATATAAAAAATAAACACACTCTAATAAGCTCTATCACTATGGTCTTTATCCATATCAGGACTAGTTTAGAGACTACAAGGTAATACTAATTAAAATATTTTGTGATGAAAATTACATTCTGTTGAAAAGATTCATTGCCATTGTGGTATCTAAATTCAAATAGAGGGCCTTTTCTTTAGTTGCTTAGTGTATATGGTCCCAATTCATTCTTGTTTGAGCAGGAAGTTAAAACAAAGATAACAAAGATGGTTTGATGTGAGAGATTAAGTTATTCCATTATACGGTATATTTTTTAAGTAATTTCAATTATTCAGTGACACACATTGTAAAAACACTGTGATCCTTTATTGACAGCAGCATGTATACTTTTGAATATATCAGGTTACTGTGAACATTTGCTAAAGCGGATAAAAAAAAAAAAAAAAAGGTCTAGGTGTGAGTGCCTAGCATTTGTTAAAAAAACAAAACAAAAAAACAAAAAACTCCAAAAACATTACACGTAAAAACAACGTATAAAAACAAGTTGAAAAACAAAAAGGCCATTGCATTCGATTAGATACACGTAAAAAAGGGAAAATCCTTCATTTCCTAGGCACTTCAGAGACACTTTTGACCTACTTTATACTTTTACATATTGTTTGGATTGATGATTGGACATTGAGGTGGTTCATAGAAATAGCGCACAGCCCCAGAAGTACCATGAATATTAGCTAAAAAGACAGGACCTTCTTCATAAATATTTGGGTTCCTGTCAATTCCTTCTACGTGATAGTGATAAAAAGGGATATTTAAGTGAAATTAGTGCATGGCTTCTATAGTATATATGTACACATTACCTCATTGACCACAGTAAAACTGATTGGACCACTTGAAAAGACATTATTGTATGTTTAACACACGCAGTGACAGGCTTCAGCCCATTTATGACAAAAACTGAAGAGTCCAAAACCACTTCCGCTACAATACTTTTACGTTTTATATTCTTTTCATAATTTATCTAAACAATAATGTGACAAATTTGTTTTACAGTTTGCTTTGTTTTTTACCAAACTTAACCACAATGTCATAGTTCCATCTATTTTACTGAAAAAGTAGTCATGTTGTATATGTCCATGATTTTTAAATATATTAATGTTTTCAGGCCCAATTTTATCTGCATTATTAAATCACAGTCTTGAAAAAAAACAAAGATAGTGAGTTTGGTAAACAAGTTTGCAAACAAAAAATTCCTAGGATTTTTTACACATTTAATTTAAAAATGTCAAACAGATCTACCGCATTAATATACTAAACAATAGATACTGACTGTGACCTGATACAATAATATATTTGCTTTACAAAGTGACAATGGGAGTGGTTTTTGACTCTGCTTAAAAGTTTGTGAATTTTAGGGCATTTTTACCCATTGACATTTCTCGCCTTAAAAGCACCTCAGTTAATACAACAACACACTCATCAAAATTATACAAAGCCTATTCTGGCACAGCCTCTTTTTTCTTGGCTATGAACAAACATGATCTTTTTTGTCCCTCGTGAGATACCGTAACATTCAACAAATGACCTCACTTCTCAGCAAACCCCTACACTCCTACATTTGTAACATTTGGTGGCACAGAAATCAAAACTTTGGAGAGACATGCTTGGTCCCACGATGCAGATTTTGAATGCAGTGAAATGAATAGATGCTCCAACATGATTGAATTGATGGGCTTCATTGAAGTCACTAAAAGCACCTTTCCATTGAAGAGGAGTAAATATGTCCTTATTTGATCGGCTTAAGACCATATAAAACTGGTCATTGATAGCCATAGGTCTTTTGCGTGTTGAGGGGTAGGCACAGAGGTTGTGAGGCTCCAACAATGCAAACTATTGTCTATGGGACGAAGTAAAGGAGGCAGGCAGGATCAGAATTACCACAGTCTTAAATAGGGTCATCCATGCTGTGGTTAAGGCAAAGTCTCACCATTGAAATGCATATAAAAAGTGTCATCTCCTCAACCATCTTCCCTGAAATGTGTAGAGTAATAATAATCCAGCATCAAGTCTGTTTTAATATATATTTGGGGGGGTCAGAGGAGTTGGTAGATCAGACTTTGCTGTCGGAGGGTATGTCTCCCAAAGTGTGGACGATGTCGGTGAAGGAGGGGCGCTCTTTGAGGCTCGGGGCCCAGCAGCGTAACATGAGTTTGTAGATTCTGGACGGACAGCCATCGGGGACGGGCAGCTTCAGCTTTCCAGACTTCAAACCTAAAAAGAGAGAAAGACAACCTTTAGATTGTACTGATGCTCTCCCATCTGCCTATGAAGTTAAAATGGCTGCAATGGGCATCATTCACTCTGCTGGCAAACTCTAGATCTAAGGCTGATATTGACTGTTCACAATTTTTGATTCAGTTTTCTTTTTTGAGAATAAAACCAACCAAACATGACATAACATGAAAAAGACAGGATTTCATTCTGAAACATTTAAAACAAAAACGGTCCAGTCTCCAAATCCTGAACCCAAAATGACATTCTATTACTGACGAACTGGATTAGATTTATCCAATTATATCAATCTCAATTTGATTTAAAAATGTGATTGATTTCATAGACTTATCTGGCACAAATTCAAATCACAACTACTAACCTTACTCTACTGCACCATAAAGTACAACTTTGCATGACAAATAAAGGTTACCTTATGCAAATACCTATAACGCAGTGTTTTACGGTGCAGGCTCAGTCAATCATGCATTGTACACATAGCCCAGATAAAAAATTGGTGATTTGTAAAGCAGTTATTTTCTAGTTAAAAATATAAAAACTCTCAGTACAACATGGACTTGATGCATAAAAAGTGTTATGTACTATAAGATTATAGTACGATGTCTCCTGATACTGACCTTCGAGCACCTCATCATCGCTGAGTTTGGAGTGGGGCATTTCCCCGAGACTGAACACCTCCCACATGAGCACTCCGAAGGCCCACACATCCGACTTAGTGGAGAAATCATCCTCAAACACAGACTCCGAGGGCAGCCATCTCAGGGGGATCCACGCCTGCCTGTAGTGATAGTACTCACTGCAAAACACAGGGAATCTCAGCATGTCATTTAAGGTGAATGGTATTTTTACTTTATTTAGACTTTAGCTAAAATAGTAGGTGTGTGCAAAATCTGAACTTGATTGCAAAAAACAAACAACAAAAAAAAGCTAGAAATCTACACATTGAAAAACACCTCTGCCAACTTACAGGCCAAGATAGTGCCCAAATCTGCTCATACTAATTTGGTACTTGAAATAAAGTATTTTATTTCCATGAGGTATTAACTGCTGACACGCAGTATATTTATGTCACCATGTTACCTTTTATTTCTTTGAAAATTCTGCATTGGCCGAAAACAATGTATTAATATGAAGTTTCACTTTCGTTTTTGATGCTCTGAATCTCCCTCCGTTTGCTCTCCACAAAAAGTCACTTCCTCTCCAGAGTGCTATCACAACACAATCAGCATGCATTCTGCTAATGAAACTCCTGCACATCACATCAGGTTTGTCAAGTTGCTGTGTACAATTTTGTGTCATGTTTTTGTACATTTAAGGAGAATTATGGGAGCAATTCATGCATGTGGGAGCATGGATGACGTAGGCTTGAGAGTATTGCACAGAATCTTATTGTTAACTGTAAGGACAGTTCGAATAGAGCCTAGGAGAGACTTAAAATACTCAAACATGCATGGATGACATCTAAAAACTCTTAAGGCACGTTTTTGATGAGGGAACAACATTATAACATGTTAGATAAAAACATATTATACAATACTATACAATACCCTCTCTCTAAAGTAGCTGTGCATTATTCATTAATTCCGCATTATTCATCAATTCCACATTCTGTAGTAAAATGCTTCAGTATCCACAGCTGTCCTGGAGCAGGCTGACTGAGTGAGACAAACCTGCAATTAGTTCTCCCACTACCAATCACCCACTCACACACCACAATCATACTAGGCAATGTCGTTAAAATGTCAGAATCCATTAGAGCTGCTGCTGCCCCACGGTGACACCTGGTATTCCTGGCAGTTCCCCATCCAGGCCCAACCCTGCTTAACTTCAGAGACCAGACTATATTGGGTTTTTCTCAAGGTGGTATGTCTGTGTAATCCCTCAGTCGTCCAGGTCTGATCCATAGTTGAAGCCAAAGTTAAATCTGTCAACTGGACAAAACGCTGCAGTGAAGACGTTTTATTGTTCATCCAAGCCGCTTCAGTTCTGGTCAGATTGCTGGTGGACACTGCCTTATATCTATCTGAAGAGAGGAGCTAACTACAACCTTTAATGGCCCTACTGCCAGTAGGGCCAGAACTGAAGAAGCCGCTTGGATGAGCAGCGAAACGTCTTCACTCCTACAATGTTTTGTCCAGTTGACAGATTTAACTTCGGCTTTTACTCAAGGTGGTATGGCTACAGATATTACTGAACATTTCATTATGATACTAAAGGCATTGACTGAAGCAATGTTAGTTAATCTAAAGTTAAAACTAGTGTATGGTGGTTTGGTCATTAATAAACTTGCTGATTTTGAAGTGCATATACCTGTTGTAGACGTCTTTGCTGAGGCTGAGTGCAGACACCTTGACGCGGCGCTGGCTGTTGATGAGGCAGTTTCGAGTGGCCAGGTCTTTGTGCACAAAGCGGTGATTGGACAGGTGTTCCATGCCGTGAGCCACCTGAGCACAGATTGAAACCTGTGGAGAGGGGAGAAAAACAAGAGATTATAAAAAAATATATATATGAAAACCAAGCCAGGCACTTGCAAAAAAAGCTGAGCAGCAGTGTGGTTGGCATGGCAACCACATACCAGAAAGAGCTGTTAGCAATTAGCAGTTTGAGCTAACTTCTTGAAAGGTAATTTATCTTTGTCCTACTCAGAGCAAAGACCTTGTGCTTTACTATCTGAGAAAATACATACAAAGGAACAGAATTTGCCACCTCACATGAAGTTTAATTTATATATATTTTCTTTTACAATATTTAATACAATAGACAGATCTCCAATAGTAAGAAAAATATGAATGAGGAGATCTTTCAGAGCACTAAGTCAACACGTTGATTCAAGAACAGTAAGTACGAGTCATAATAGTCCTGTCTGACAAAAAGAACTGTGATTTAATAGTTTAACTCAAGACAGAATTAACCAGAATTAACCTTTAAGGGAAAAAGGAAGAGAAGCACAGATTTGTCATATTCATCAGTTTCAGAATAGCTTACTTTGTATATAGAATGTAATGACTATGGCTGAGACTTGGAGACGCCTCATAGACGCCTCAGACTGTATACTCACTTTGGTCTTGGTGCTGAGAGGTTGTGTTTTGACCTTGTCATCTTTGCTCTTTGAGATTCTGAGAAACTGCTTGAGATCTCCCTAAAATACAGGTTCAAAATTAGCTCTTGATTACTGATACAATACAATTTGTAAGACTGCAAAACTGCAAAACTAAAGTAGGCTGTTCAACTGCCTCTTATTCAAAACAGTTAATTAAAAAAATAAATAAATAAATAATATATATATATATATATATATATATATATATATATATATATATATATATATATATATATATATATATATATATATATATATATATGTTAAAATGTACAAATTTGAATTTGCTTACAAAATGTAGGTTATTTGCAAATTGTTGACTTTTTGATTTTGTATTGCAGTTAAAACAGAATTTTAGACCAATCAGTTGCTTATTGTTTATAAAAACATGTCTTTATGTTGCACACATTTATTGACGTTAGTTTCTTTAATTAGTTCAATGTAAATATGCCATTACCAGGTCGTAGTACTCCAGAATCATGTAGTGTGGCTCTGTTTCCTTGCACAGCCCGAGGAGGCGCACCACATTCGGGTGACTGAGTTTCCCGAACATTTCCGCCTCTCTACGGAAATCCTGCTGCAGCGTCTCATCTCGGCTCTGAAGACTCTTCACCAGGACCACAGTCTCCTCTTCACCGTCCACAATGCCTTTGGCCTTGGACAGAAGCACCTCCCCAAACTCACCTTTCCCTGCAAATAGGGATGCACAAATGTTAGCATTATGATTATTTTTAACACCCTAACCGAGCAACAACAATTCCTTAAAGATCCTATATTATACAAAATGGACTCTTGTGAGCTTTTAGCCATGTAATAATTACCTCCTCAAAAACAGACCTGGAGTTGTGTTTTGCTTCATTCACACATGTTTGAGTAATCCCAGTTTATTCTGTCTGTCTACATCTCTTCAGGTCTTTTCCACCTTGTGATGTTATGAAGCTATAGATTTCAAATTAACAGCTACATTTTACCTTTAGTTTAGTGGAGACTGGCAATTCCAGGACTGAAATAATTCAAATGAATAATTTGAATAATTTCAAATTAATAATTTCAGCTCTGGAGTGAAGGTGAATGGAGTTTAAAAGCACAGTGGAGCACTTCCTGCATTACCTCATGGCATCACAAGTTGGAAAAGAGTGTTTTCTGTTTGAGAAAATAACTCATATGTGAATGAAACAAAACAACTCTGGCTATGTTCGTGATGAGGAACTAAGATTGTAACATCTGAAATTGTCCTAATATGGGTCATTTAATACCATTACCACACATTAACATTTCACAAGTATGTGAGCAGCTTTGTGAAGCCCTGAGATGAACTATGCACTGAGTCAAATGCACAGATTTCAACTAAATGTTTCTAAACAACTCTAAATATTCTCTAAATATACATTACCTGTAGACAACACCTATACAGGCCACATACTATAACAAACATAAATGTTATTTGAATTTGCATAAATGTTACGCTTGAAATGAATTGTATTGCTTGTTTCTTTATTCAATTTTCAACAATATTTCTGTTTTCATACCTAAAGTGGTGATAGTTTGCAGGTTGGCTCGGGGAAAGTGCAGTTTGTCGTTGTTGATGTGACTGTGGCGTTTCTCTGTCGTAGCCAGAGTTCCCATGTTAGTCAGAGCCACCTCCTCCTGGATCTCTGCTGTGGTGTGTCCATTGTGCTGCACTGACCCTCCTGCACACAATACACACACTTTCGGTCAGTTTATTTAGATTATACAAAGATTAAAAGAAATGGCAACCAGATTTAAAAATGTGCTGTTAAATTGTTAAAAAAACAAAATAATTAAAATTTCCAAAACTGGGGAAAAAGGGAGTATAAATACAGATTTTTTTAAACATTAACAATAAACAACTTACGCCCAGACATGACTCTAGCCTGCAGAAGTTGGCTAAGGTGAGTGAAAATGTAGGTATTAGGTACGAGTTTGAATGGGTAGGCAATAATTCTGTCTATTGGGGTGTTGGCTATTGGGTGTTAGAGTGAAGAAAATAAGGAATATTGCTGTAGAGAATACCAATTATTTTACATCTTTTGAATGGGGAAAAATCTTCAAAATGTCACACAACAGTAAGCTGAAACCCACGAATGGCTAGGGTTGGCCCTTAACCCCATCAATACGATCATTCCTGTTCAGTACCCAGGTTGCACACTAGATGGCAGTAGAGCTATGCAAATGTTTCATATGCACTCCATCAACTTGCCATATGAACTACTGACACAAATTAATTCCTGTTAACCTATAAACATACCATTGAGGCACTCCATCTCTGGCTCCTCTCCATCGCCGCCCTTCTGGAGTCTTTTGGCGCTACGTCTCTTTTTGCAGTAAAACATGAGTCCCAGGACAATGATGATGTAAGCTACAGCGGCCCCCACAGAAAGGCCAATAGTCTGAATCATTTTGTAAGGCGCCTTCTCATCTTCATTCTCTCCGTTGCGCATTGGCTTGTCTGTCAGAAAAATGGTGAGCGATATACATTATTTACATAAAATTAAAAGACAGCAAAATCTATATGTATTTTAAAGGTGACCTATGCAACTTTTCTGCTTTCCATGGATGTTAGTGCTTTGTCTGGAATGTTGCACAATTACAGGTGTTTTTCAATGCCAAAACATGCATTTTTTTTAAGTAGGGTTTGCCTTTCCACTTGGCCTGATGCCGTCTCCATGGAGTTAGAAACATTTAATGTCATGCTGCAGAACACCAGGATTGTTCCTGGAAACTAACTTGGCATGCTGTATTTGGGTATGTGGCAAAAGTGTGGGTGGGCTCCTATAAAGGGAGATGCATATTTTATGATTGGGTGGGTAGAATCAGATTACCTAGAGAGCAAGCCCTAAGCAAACATTTATTATTACTAGGGATTTAATTCTTGATTCTGACCATTTGAATGTCTCTTCTCACTCTTCACCCCCACTTCACAGTATTACAGTTACAAGTCACAGTGTAGCCTTATGAAAGTCCAGTCTGATCTTCCCCTGACAGGGCTGCAGTCTTTGATGTTCAATAGTCATTAACCTGTCCAAACTCACAGGTAAAAGCTGAGGCAATATAATTAAGACTTGGGCCCTGTGCAAGCTTAGGTAAAGCTTGAATTGACAGAATGCAAGTGCTGCTTTGTTCCTGATGGTGAAGGAGGTCATTGTAAAACATTTTCAAACTTACCCACGACATAGAGCTGAGCTACACGGCCTTTGATATTGCAGCTGTTTCCAGCCACACAGGTGTATCTCCCTGTGTCCTCTGCACTCACGTCTGTGATCAGCAGGGAGCCATTGGGCATCTTCTGAAATCTAAACAAAAACAAACCAATACGAATTTTATTTCAGCCAAGTATATTGATGATTCTCTATGTATGTTCTGAAATGCATGTGATGCTTATATTAGTTTCAGAGTTGTGGAGGATTGTGGCTTTTTTCAAATGCTATTGCTAATTAGCACCCTCAACAGATGTTTTTTTTTAAAAACAAAAAGTAAATCCACTCCTCCCTCCATCTCCATTGTGGAGTTTATTTTCCACTTATTGTGTGCTTTTGAGCCATTTAGAAGTTGAAGTTACAGTGGTTATAAATTTTACAATAATTTAAGTTTAAAGAGCCATAAGTAGTCTTTCCTTTGCTCTACATTTGGAAAGATTTAAAAATTCCAAATGATATGTTAACAATGTTTTTTTTATTTTGATTCAATAGTTGGTCATAGTCCTCAATCTTGCCTTTAACAGATCAATGCAATGAGTCCTGGATTGTACACGTCAACAAGTCTAAACAAGAGAATCCCTCAATGGATAATTGAAAAGTATTTATGCTTTATTAAATACCATGAGACAAGTTTCCATTTATATTTGACAATATTAATTCAAAAAGATGTTTAAGCAGAAGATTACATTTGTTGAATAGAAATTTACCTTCTGTTTTTGGAGATGTCCAGAGGTTTATCTTTGACGACCCAGTGGATGTAGGGCTCTGGATCTCCTGCAGCCTGACAGTGGAGGATGGCTGTGTGGCCCTGGTAAACAGTGGTGTTATCGGGCTCCACTTTGAACCTGATATACACTGAAGACATGTGAAGAGGATTAATACTGGTCAATAAAGAACATACTGATATCTTTTCAATGTAATACTAATTAAAAATAATTGACAAAAAGGACCACAAATTTGGAATTTTAGGCATTTTTTTCTTTATCAAGTAAAGGTCTGGAAAAAAACATTTTGCATAATTTGAAAATACTTGACAAATACCTTTAAGGAAATTTTTGTAAAGGCAATGCCTGGGTCTTACCTGCCACAGTGAGGGACACAAGAGCTCGTATCTCCCCCTGCAGGCGGTTTGAGGCGATGCAGGTGTAGTTTCCGGCGTCGCTTCGGCTCACTTTGATGAAATGAAGCTGCCCGTTTTTCTGTTCCACGTGAGGGGGCAGCTCTCCTCCATCTACAACATTATCATAATTTCAAAATCAACAATCGCTATAACAGCCGAGTAGACAAATAGATGTACTAAATAGTTTATACCAGTGTTTCCCATTGATAAGAGACTATGGTGGCCTCCCATATTCTAAAAACTAGCAGAGGAAAAAAATGCTAAAAGAAATTATACTTTATGCTTGTCGTGTTATCATAAACATAAAAGTAACCATTTTCAATAAAATAAATCAAATATGAATCACTAGTGACACCATAGTCTTAGCTAATAGCTAAAACTTTACACCAGCAAAGCCTTGTTAAAAATAATAATAAAACATAAATAAATAAATAAATAAAAATAATTAAATTTAAATAAACAAACATGTATATACATATGACTATTATTTAAAAAATCTGTTTATGGGATTTATCTGGTTGAGTGATTGTTTAGGTCTTAGTTGAACAGTGCAATTTCAAGGGGCTTGTAATGTTTCATGTTATCAAAAATGACTGTCAAGAAGAGTTTATCCTTCACTGGCTTATACTTGTTTTCTCTTTTACATTAGGTTCTGCATTATTCTAAGAAAGGATAGAGTTAATTTCAGATACATTTGGAAAAATTCAGTATATTCGGGTACAGCCCCAATTCCAATGACAATGTAAAAATACAGAATACAATGATTTGCAAATCCTTTTCAAGTTATATTGAATTGAATAAACTACAAAGACATGATATTTAATGTTCAAACTGATAAACTTTATTGTTTTTATGCAAATATTACCTCATTTTAAATTTGATGCCTACAACACGTTCCAATAAAGCTGTGACAGGGGCAACAAAAGAATGGGAAAGTTGAGGAATACTTATGCACCTGTTTGGAACAGTCCACTGGGGAACAGGTTAATTGGAAACAGGTGAGTGTCATGATTGGGTATAAAAGGAGCATCCCCAAAGGGCTCAGTCATTCATAAGCAAGGATGAGGTGAGGTTCACTGTGGAACAACTGTGTGAGCAAATAGTCCAACAGACTAAGAACAACGTTTCTAAACGTACAAATGCAAGGAATTTAGGGATTTTATCATCTACGGTCCATAATATCATCAAAAGATTCAGAGAATCTGGAGAAATCTCTGCACGTAAGCGACAAGGCCGAAAACCAACATTGAATGCCTGTGACCTTCGATCTCTCAGGCGCTACTGTATTAAAAACAGACATGAATGTGTAAAGGATATTACCACATGGGCTCAGGAACACTTCAGGAAACCATTGTCAGTTAACACAGTTCATCACTACCTCTCCAAGTGCAAGTTAAAACTGTACCATGCAAAGCGAAAGCCATATATCAACAACACCAAGAAATGCCGCCGGCTTTTCTGGGCCTGACCTCAGCTGAGATGGGCTGACGCAAAGTGGAAAAGTGTGCTGTGGTCTGACAAGTCCACATTTCAGATTGTTTTTGGAAATCATGGACGTCGTGTCCTGCGGGCCAAAGAGGAAAAGGATCATCTGGATTGTTATCAGCACAAAGTTCAAAAGCCAGCATTTGTGACAGTATAGGGGTGTGTTAGTGCCCATGGCATGGGTAACTTGCACATCTGTGAAGGCGCCATTAATACTGAAAGGTACACACAGGCTTTGGAGCAGCATATGCTGTCATCCAAGCAATGTCTTTTTCAGGGACGTCCCTGCTTATTTCAGCAAGACAATGCCAAGCCACATTCTGTACGTCTTACAACAGCGTGGCTTCGTAGTAAGAGTGTGGGAATTAGACTGGCCTACCTGCAGTCCAGACCTGTCTCCCATTAAAAATGTGTGGCACATTATGAAGCGCAAAATATGAGACCCTGGAATGCTGAGCAACTGAAGTTGTACATTCAACAAGAATAGAAATGGATTCCTCCTGCAGAGCTTCAACAATTAGTGTCCTCAGTTCCCAAATGCTTATTGTTAATAGGAAAGGTGATGTAACCCAGTGATAAATATGCCCCTGTCCCAGCTTTATTGGAACGTGTTGCAGATATCTAATTGAAAATGAGTGAATATTTGCATAAAAACAATAAAATTTACCAGGTTGATAATTAAATATCATGTCTTTGTAGGTTATTCAGTTCAGTATATATGTTGAAAAGGATTTGCAAATCATTGTATTCTGTATTTTATTTTGAGGTTTTACACAGCGTCCCAACTTCATTGGAATTGGGGTTGTAGTTAGGTGAGCCATTGTCCGTGGAAATTGACATTACTGAAAAGGGTATATAGTTTCGGCTTTATGCATTTTTTTTAATATCATGATGTTACAATATGCACAAAGGTTTAAAAAAAGATAACAGGCTAGTAGTAAAGGTCAAGGTACAGTGTTGATGTTTAAGACAAATGATAAATCTTCCCCACACCCAGAGCATATTTCCGCACCACCTTTTACAAAAACAGAATTTGTCATCATTAGGAACAGGACAGAGGGGTGCCACCTGAAACCTCCAACTCCACTTTATCTGATTTAAGTAATTTCTTCTTTGGACAGAACAAGTTTCAACAAGCTCATCTTTGTAAAAGTATGATAATGTTCTTGTACTTTTTTGTGTGCGGTTATTGACCATAGGAATTCAAACCAAATCTATACGAAGGAGAATTGTGTCACAAATATTAAATGCAGTACTTCTTTTCCATGTTACATTTTAAACACACAATATACTGAACACAAGTATTTGAAAATATTTATTTTAAAATTTTGCTCCAAAAGACACAGGCTCTTCTAGAGTTAAGAGCATGTAAGTAACAGGTGCTATTCAAGAACTGGGCACAACAGCTGAAGTTGATAATAAAACAACTAGCTGATTTAAAGAGTTAATGTAGTACAACCCCTCCCCGAACCGCCACCTTAACGTGGTGGAGGGGTTTGAGCACCCGAATGATCCTGGGAGCTATGTTGTCGGGGGCTTCATGCCCCTGGTAGGGTCACCCATGGCAAACAGGTCCTCGGAGACGGGTCTGACTAAGAGCGGTTCAGAAGCCCTTCATGAAGAAAAATACAACAAGGCAGTTTACGTCGCCCGGACTGGCGTTACCGGGGCCCCACCCTGGAGCCAGGCCTGGGGTGGGTGCTCGGCAGCGAGCGCCTGGTGGCCGGGCCTTTCCCCACGGGGCCCGGTCGGGCCCAGCCCGAAGAAACGACGTGGGGCCGTCCTCCCGTGGACCCACCACCTGCGGGAGGAGCCATGAGGGGCGGGTGCGGAGAGATCCGGGCGGCAGTCGAAGGCGGGGACCTCGACGACCGGATCTCCGGACATGGAGACTAGCTCTGGGGACATGGAATGTCACCTCGCTGGGGGGGAAGGAGCCTGAGCTTGTGCGGGAGGTTGAGCGTTACCGGCTAGATATAGTCGGCCTCACCTCCACGCACAGCTTGGGCTCTGGAACCCATCTTCTTGAGAGGGGTTGGACTCTCCATTTCTCTGGCGTTGCCCGCGGGGAGCGGCGGCGAGCTGGTGTGGGCTTGCTCATTGCCCCACAGCTCAGCCGCTGCGTGTTGGGGTTCACTCCGGTGAACGAGAGGGTCGCGTCCCTGCGCCTTCGGGTCGGGGACAGGTCTCTCACTGTTGTGTCGGCCTACGGGCCAAACAGCAGTGCAGAGTACCCGGCCTTCTTGGAGTCCCTGGGAGGGGTACTAGACAGTGCACCAACCGGGGACTCCGTTGTTCTCCTGGGGGACTTCAACGCCCATGTGGGTAACGACAGTGACACTTGGAGGGGCGTGATTGGGAGGAACGGCCTCCCCGATCTGAACCCGAGCGGTGTTTTGTTATTGGACTTCTGTGCTAGTCACAGCTTGTCCATAACAAACACCATGTTCGAGCACAAGGGTGTCCATCGGTGCACATGGCACCAGGACACTCTAGGTCGGAGGTCGATGATCGACTTTGTTGTCGTGTCATCTGACCTCCGACCGCGTGTCTTGGACACTCGGGTGAAGAGAGGGGCTGAGCTGTCAACTGATCACCACCTGGTGGTGAGTTGGATCCGCTGGCGGAGAAGGAAGCCGGACAGACCTGGCAGGCCCAAGCGTATTGTGAGGGTCTGCTGGGAACGTCTGGCGGAGCCCTCTGTCAGGGGGGTCTTCAACTCCCGCCTCCGGGAGAGCTTCTCCCTGATCCCGGGGGAGGTTGGAGACATGGACTCCGAGTGGGCCATGTTCTCCACCTCTATTGTTGATGCGGCTGCTCGTAGCTGTGGTCGTAAGGTCTGTGGTGCTTGTCGCGGCGGCAATCCCCGAACCCGGTGGTGGACACCGGAAGTAAGGGATGCCGTCAAGCTGAAGAAGGAGTCCTATCGAGCCTTGTTGGCTCGTGGGACTCCTGAGGCAGCTGATGAGTACCGGCAGGCCAAGCGTGCCGCGGCTCGGGCAGTCACAGAGGCAAAAACTCGGGGTTGGGAGGAGTTCGGGGAGGCCATGGAGGAGGACTATCGGACGGCCTCAAAGAGATTCTGGCAAACCGTCCGACGCCTCAGGAGGGGAAAGCAGTGCTTCACCAACACTGTTTACAGTGCGGGTGGAGAGCTGCTGACCTCGACTGGGGATGTTGTCGGGCGGTGGAAGGAATACTTTGAGGATCTCCTCAATCCCACTGTCACGTCTTCCGAGGAGGAAGCAGAAACTGGGGACCCAGAGGCGGACTCGTCCATCACCCTGGCTGAAGTCACTGAGGTGGTTGGCAAGCTCCTCGGTGGCAAGGTTCCGGGGGTGGATGAGATCCGTCCTGAGTACCTCAAGTCTCTGGATGTTGTGGGACTGTCTTGGCTGACACGTCTCTGCAACATCGCGTGGCGGTCGGGGACAGTACCTGTGGAATGGCAGACCGGGGTGGTGGTCCCTCTGTATAAAAAGGGGGACCGGAGGGTGTGTTCCAATTACAGGGGAATCACACTCCTCAGCCTTCCCGGTAAGGTCTATTCCAGGGTGCTGGAGAGGAGAATCCGACCGATAGTCGAACCTCGGATTCAGGAAGAGCAGTGTGGTTTTCGTCCTGGTCGTGGAACACTGGACCAGCTCTATACTCTCCATCGGGTCCTCGAGGGCTCATGGGAGTATGCCCAACCAGTCCACATGTGTTTTGTGGATCTGGAGAAGGCATTCGACCGTGTCCCTCGTGGTGTCCTTTGGGGGGTGCTCTGGGAGTATGGGGTCCGGGGCTCTTTGCTAAGGGCTGTCCGGTCCCTGTATGACCGGAGCAGGAGCTGTGTTCGCATTGCCGGCAGTAAGTCAGACCTGTTCCCAGTGCATGTTGGACTCCGCCAGGGCTGCCCTTTGTCACCGGTTCTGTTCATTATATTTATGGACAGAATTTCTAGGCGCAGCCAGGGGCCGGAGGGGGCCTGGTTTGGGAACCACAGGATTTCATCTCTGCTGTTTGCAGATGATGTTGTCCTGATGGCTTCTTCGAGCCAGGACCTGCAGCAGGCACTGGGGCGGTTTGCAGCCGAGTGTGAAGCGGCTGGGATGAGAATCAGCTCCTCCAAATCCGAGGCCATGGTTCTCGACCGGAAAAAGGTGGTTTGCTCCCTCCGGGTGGGTGGTGAGTCTCTGCCCCAAGTGGAGGAGTTCAAGTATCTCGGGGTCTTGTTCACGAGTGAGGGAAGGATGGAGCGTGAGATTGACAGGCGGATCGGTGCAGCGTCTGCAGTGATGCGGTCGCTGTATCGGTCCGTTGTGGTAAAGAAGGAGCTGAGCCGGAAGGCGAAGCTCTCGATTTACCGGTCAATCTACGTTCCTACCCTCACCTATGGTCATGAGCTTTGGGTAATGACCGAAAGGACAAGATCGCGGATACAAGCGGCTGAAATGGGCTTCCTCCGCAGAGTGGCCGGGCGCACCCTTAGGGATAGGGTGAGGAGCTCGGTCACACGGGAGGAGCTCGGAGTAGAGCCGCTGCTCCTACACGTTGAGAGGAACCAGCTGAGGTGGCTTGGGCATCTGCTCAGGATGCCTCCTGGACGCCTCCCTAGGGAGGTGTTCTGGGCATGTCCCACCGGGAGGAGGCCCCGGGGAAGACCCAGGACACGCTGGAGGGACTATGTCTCTCGGCTGGCCTGGGAACGCCTTGGGGTCCCACCGGAGGAGCTGGAGGTCGTGTCCGGGGTGAGGGAAGTCTGGGAGTCCCTGCTTAGACTGCTGCCCCCGCGACCCGGCCCCGGATAAGCGGAAGAAAATGGATGGATGGATGGATGTAGTACAAAGATATGCTGTTATAGTTTTATTTACAGTCATGTATAAATTCCTACAATACATGAGATATATTACTAGAGAACTACGAGTCAAATGTCACAATCTAACAGTTGAAAGCAAATTGTGTTACCTCTGAAATCTCAAAAACTGGATCAAAGTAAAAGCAGTCAGAACAGTAAATTCAACTGAAATAACTCAATGTACTTCATCCTATTCTAACTCAATAGAGAGTGCAGTAGTTGTGCACAGACCTGCTTTGGTCCAGCGGATGGTGGGATTTTCTCTCCCTGTGGCTGAACACGTGATGCTCATCTCTTTGTCCAGCTCCAGACACTGAACAGGCTGAGGGGTTGGGGTAAACTTCAACTTCTCTGAAACACAAATACAACACATTACACACAAGGGCCAGGCTCAAACAGTGAATTAGTTCTTCAAATCCACTTTTTTATGTAGCACATGTAATACATAGTTTCCAAAGTACAGCATAAATAAAGTTCAATTAAAAATATAAAAATGTAAGTAGTAAAAGTAAATGGAAAAAATATGTTTATTCACAGCCCAAGTTCAAGCCCATAATCTTGACTTGACTTGTTTCTAATTTGGAACCGTTAGTGTTACTTTAGTCCCATTAGAGCCTGTGTTTAGTCTTGGTTTAGTCCAAATGCTACCTTTGTTTGTCCTTTTTGTTTTTTTTTTAAATAAAAGCCTTTTCATCCTGTTTTAGACCCGATAAGGCATTTTTGCACTAAAATGTCACAGGAACTGCAAAAGGTTCCTTGTCCAAAAGGCTCCTCTTTTTTATACAATGATCCATTTTAATGTTCATTTAATAACACAACCAAAGTCTATACTAAACACTGCAAATCAAGTTGAGACAAATAAAACACAGCTCTCTATCAGGGTTTATGATCACATAAACAAAAGTGTTCCAGACACAAGTTTGGCATGTCAGAAATCTTTCTTCAGATAAGCGTTCATTGTATAGATAACATATTCAGGTGTTGAGATTTCTACAAAGCTGCTGTACATAAATCAAATTTGCGCCTCTGTGGGTGTCCTGGATGATTCCTAGGTCCTATTTTAGAAAGAGCAGACACACGCCCACACAAGCCCACAGGCATGGCCGCATGTGCATCTCTCATCTCTGCGATAACTCCCCACTGAAAAGCTAATATGCACTTTGCACTCACTATGGGATTGTTTGGTGTAAGAAATGTACAATCTTTTTTAGTGATTTCAAGTAAATATATCTAGCACAGTGCTTCTCAAATGGCGGTACAGGTATTGACACGAACACTGTGTTTGGTAATATGCACTGTCAATATTTAATACATAAATACAATAACACTATTGATGGGGAGTTGCAGTTCAAACCTTTACATAGTTTAAGTGTGAAACGTGAATACTGAGTGGTGCTCAGATTAATAATAAACTGACTCCTGGTATACCTCTTGTTTAGACCAAGTCCTATAGTCCTAAATTTAAAAATATCAGTCCTGGTTCAGTCCTGGTTCAGTCCTGGTTCAGTCCTGGTTCAGTCCTGGTTCAGTCCTGGTTCAGTCCTGGTTCAGTCCTGGTTCAGTCCTGGTTCAGTCCTGGTTCAGTCCTGGTTCAGTCCTGGTTCAGTCCTGGAGTCAATAATAAATAAATCGGTCGTCCACTTAAAAACCAAAACCAAGGATGATTTTTTTTGTTCTTTCAAATGCCTGGGTTAATCCTTTAGTTATTTTAGACTTCATGTTATCTGATGCCTTTGAGAAAAACAAACTCAGTCTTACCCAGTACAGTGACTCGTGCCTGTCCAGACAGCCTCCCGCCCACAGTCTTTGCCTCACAACCGTACATCTGCCCATCGTACACCTCCACACTGTTGATCCTCAGGGTGCCATTGGGAAACAATTTGAAACGAGTGTCCTGGAAAAAAACAACAAAACAAAAGATAAACATGTAAACTACTGACTTAAAAAAGATGGGCCATTTAATTGCAGTCTACACGTTTTCACAAACATAATAGTCTGTATATTCGCTAAAATAGGCTGAAGTACTTGTGTCGGTGACGCTGTGTTTGTTTTGGTTCGCTTGGGCGCCTTGCCTTTGGCTTCTGCACAAATCTCACTGCTGCTGTCATTGGTCCGCCTGCCTAATTAACCTTACAGCAAGAGTCCTTCAAGATGGATTCTCATGAAATGGTGAACTCACAAATATCTTGAGAATCCATGTTGTTATGCAGGGTTAATCTATGACTACATTTCCATGGAAAGCGAGAGGAGGAAGCAACATTGCAACATGGTTAACATTCATCTATTTGAATCCCCATTAGCCGTTGCCACATTGACAGCTATTCTTCCTAAGATCCTATACAAAAATACTCCTACAATGCAATTTCCATTATACCATCTGAAATTTCCATCAAGTTTAAAATGTAAAAAGGCTGCTAGTTGATAGTACATTTCCTAGAGCTTCATCATAATTTTTGACATTGTGGCAGACACATTTCAAAAGATTAAGAATTTGTATGATGCCAGATATCTCTCTACTAAAGGAAATAAAAAATTATCCAACTTAGCTAAAAGTGCAATTCTTAGAAATGACAGACAAAAAAAAAACTGGAATGAGCTTTAAAATATGATGGAAATATGCGGTACTTTTCACAGTTGAGTCAGTCACATTTAAGTCCAAACACGTGTGAGTATATCTGACCTCCTGAGAGATGAACAGGTTGTTTCGGAGCCACACGACCTCTGGCTCTGGAGTGGCCTGAGCGTGACAGTGCAGGTATCCGGGTTTACCTTCCTCAAACTGACTGTCCTGAGGCCGTCTCACCCACACCGGGGCAGCTACAGGGGCAGGCATAGACAGAAGCAGAATATAGTTCATTTAAAATACATTTAGCTAAAAGTAAGTAAATTAAATAATCAGATAATTTGGTTATATATATATATATATATATATATATATATATATATATATATATATATATAGTATTTATATATATAAACATTACTGAAAAAGAATGAATGATTGGAGAAAATGTTCTAAATAAAGAAAATAATAGTTACATACCAAGTTAAATCTAATCAGCGTTTTTTTTACCAGAAACTGTAACTTTTATTGTAGAGATAACATAAGGTTGAGATGGAGGCTAGCACAGCAATTGCTATTGGAACCAATATATTGACAGAGATTAAATATATATATATTTTTTATTAGACTCAAGCATTGCTTATTAATTAATTGCTTATTATTTTGCTGGTGATTTTTTTTTTTTTTTATTGTTTAATTAGGGTCAATGCATATTGATGTAAATCTATAACAATTACTTTGTAAAATATTGCAAAGGTGCTTATATTTCATTTATAGCTAAAACCCAACCAGACAGTGTCACTTACTGGCCACAGTGAAGGTAACCTCTTGTGTCCGTCGTCCTGCTTTATTCTCAGCCACACAGGTGTAGACCCCGGAGTCTCCGGCCTCAGTGGGGCTAAAGACCAGGTCCAGACCGTCCTGGTACACCCTGCCCTCGGTGGGCACCCGCTCACCCCCCCTCTCCCACCACACCTCCGGCTCAGGTCTGCCCCGAGGAGCGCGACAGGGCACCCTCTGAAGTGTGTCTGCTGTGAAGACCTGGGATGTCCGTGGAACCATGTCCTCAATCTCTGTGAGAGGCAAAGAAAGCAGCATTTTAGTGTTTTTGAACAGAATAGCTTCACAAAGTTAACAGAGCATGCGGGTGAGAAGTTAAAACCTGTACTACTAGGGTCTTCTCTAGGACTAGAATTACCCTGTAAAATATACTGGATATTGTAGTAAAAATAATGTGGCCCATGTGTTGGTGGTTAAATCCTGCCACTGACAATGAAAACTTTTATGTTATTGCAATAGTGGAGTTATGTATGAATGGGACCTTCATGTTAAGAGCATTGAAGGCCAAATACAGTTGGAGGAGTTTTGTACACACATTTTAATATTTAACAATGCATTGTCAATTCAAACATTTCAAACATTGCAAGAATACCCAGCAACCATCACAGATTATGAAATGCAGTATATGACCAATGATTAGGAAGAAGTCCAAAACCTTTTTATCCACAGAGATTTTGTTGTGTTGCCTGGAATGTTCCACAAAATAGGATAAAACTTGCCAATCTCCATGGAGACAAGCAGATGACTCCACCAAGTATAAAGTATTATTATTTTGGCAATGAACTGAATGGAGGACAGATACATTTAAAACCATACTGCGAAACGATATAATTTTTTACAAGAAGCAAGTGATCCTCCAGTTATTGTTATGAGCTGCTTGGGAAATGATCTAAATTCTTGTGTTCAGGTCTACAAGCATAAAGCGGAAACTTACACAGAAAGAAATTGATTTTATTCACCGAGATAATCATCAAACCATCTTCAAAGCAACTGAAGTGTGACTGATTTTCCATTTTCATGAGAAAAACAAAGCATGTATAACTCAGATTTACCGTTCTGTTTGTGATATTTCTGATTTTGTTTGAAGAAAGTAATGAGATTTGTAAAAGGACGCAGACAGAGGAGACCATAGTGAAAAGGCCAGCTGTGTCAAGGTACAACATAGGTGCAACATAGGCAAAAAAAAAAATCATAATAATCTTTGTATGAGTCAATAAACAAAGGTAAAGAACTTAAAAAGTACTTTCTCGTGTTGGGAACAAGAAAAATTAGAAGTTTCTACACTACAACAAACACATTTCACCCAATGCAAAATGGTTAGCTATGTGGTTTGAACAGACTGGGCAGGCCTCCATGTTAATCCTCGGCGAGGGGCATGCACGTGTGAATATTTGGTCGACATTTGTCCAGGCCAGCTGTGATTCTGCAAATATAACATTGCTTTGTGAGACAACTTAATCTTCATAGACTTGAACTCCAGTGAACTCTCAAATACTGCAATGATTAATCTGATATACTACAATGTAAAGATATAAGGAATTTACATTGGCTAATATTATACTCGACGTGGCTACATGGGTAACCCTTAATAAAATCATTATTGAACAGAATACCTTTGAGCTATTATCCGTTTTACCAATTTTCTGGTCCATATAAATGAGATTTAAATTTGCTATGGCATTTCTGATCAGGTTAAAGTACATAGGGTGTCTAATCTATTAAATATTAAATACCTGGCATCCATATCTGGATTATTCCTCTAAAATCCCTGGGTTTAGCTGTGTTTTTTGTAGTTTCAATAGAGCCTGAGCAATTACACAGTATGTTAATTATTCACCAAAAAGGGTTGACGGTTCAGATCTCTCTCTGAGCAAGACACTTCACCCACATTTTCTACTGTAGTCATGCTATAATGATAAAGAATGACATCTGATATAATAAAATATGCTAAATCAAAGTGCTATTAATTTGAAGTCAAGTTTTTATAATACACAGGACTACAGTTGGACTATTGTTAGCATTTGAACCTTTACTTACAATAAACCATGTAGACATTTCTTAGGCAAGATAAGTTGTTAAGGCATGGAGGCATATATACACACACACACACACACACACACACATATATATATACATATATATATACATATATATATATATATATATATATATATATATATATATATATATATATATATACACACACACACCCCCACACATATATATATACACACACACATATATATATACACATATATATACACATATACATATATATATACACATATACATATATATATATACACATATACATATATATATATACACATATACATATATATATATACACATATACATATATATATATACACACATATACATATATATATATATACACACATATACATATATATATATACACACATATACATATATATATATACACACATATACATATATATATATATACACACATATACATATATATATATATATATACACACACATATATATATATATATATATATATATATATATATATATATATATATATATATATATATACATACATATATATATATATATATATATATATATATATATATATACACACCCCAACACACACACACCCACACACACACTAAATACCAGATTAGTTCCAGCAGCCTGGGGTAACACTCAGGTTAAATATATAGAGGTTATTCATCTAGAGTGGGCATTAACTGCAGCGCGTGTGAGGTGGATCAAACATGGCAGCTCCTATAGCCACTGGAATGTAACCTACTGTACCTTTAAATACTTTGAATTAATAACTGTAAATGTGTATAATTCTTCAATGAGTTAATCTTGAACACACACCTATATTTAACATGACAAATAACAGCAGACTTCAAATTGTTAATCTAATAAATATGTTTAAACTATGTAGCAATAAATGGTTAAATTTGTCCCCAAAAACTCTAGTCTAGTCAATCCCCTATAATGCCAAGAGGGATTAGCATCAGATTAAGTGAATTAAGGTATTTAAAAAGAGCTACGGTTCACTGGGTTAAAACTGTAGATACACTTGATAATCCCAGGCTTCACTGGGAGGAAGAAGGAGGCAGTTTGTCATGAATAGAGAGTTTAAGACTAACATAGAAATTGCAGAGATAATCCTATTGGAAATATTTGACCTGGGTGCACTTGTGGTTGAGAATGCAAGGCTGATTAGTAAAATGAGAAGATGCTTTGGTACAGACCATTTTAACTCAAGTGGTGGTCGTCATTTGTGAGGATAAAGGAAAATGAATCAGTGCAGTGAAAGATGTGGCATTTTTATACTGTGAAGAGCCAAGCCTCCTGGATGTACAAGGAATATTCAAAATACTATTATACTACTTTAGCTGGTAACACTTAAAATGGCTGCGCTATTTTTAAAGAATGACTCAGGCTCCGTACAACTTACTTGAGAGTTAGGGTATTAAGCAAGTAGTTACTAAAGTTAAAGCATTCTCATCATCATTCATATTTATGTCAGTGGGCATAATTAAGCCACACAACAACCAAAACTGTATGTTCCAAAAATAGTTTCATTCAACAATGTGGGAGGTAGGTTAAATATATCTGTTGCTTTATCTAATATGTCATCATTAACCACAGAAGATCCACAGTGACTGACAGCCTCCAGTGTTTAATGTGGAGTACATTTTATTTACATTTTGGGTTAGTCCTGGTTTAGCTCCAGTTTAGACCTTGTTACATCCTGTTCTAAACCTGGCTTAGCTCTGGTGCCACTTTGAAATCCATCCACTTCCTTAGGCTATTCTTGTTGTGAGAAGTTTGAGAACCTCCGGGGGTAACTTGACTAATTCCTGTTTATATATTTAATGAGAAAGTTTTGATTTGCAATTTTACCATATAATCTTTTTGAAATTCCATCTTTACAATAAATGTTTGACTCCCTGCCTACTTGCCGTCCCTATAGTGTGGCTTATAGGGGCTCTCCCTGTGTTTTCACCTCCTACCAGTTATTGTTTTCCTCGACAGGAAACATGACGAGGTAAACAAGATGTGCTCTGGCAAACAGCTGGACTTCACGAGGAAATATTGATAAGGAGTGGCAGGAAAATGCATCCATGCTGCGCTATAGTGGAGCTGTGTAGTGGGCACAGCTGGCCGGATGTCAATAGGAGAATGCAATTATCCCGGAGCAGATCTGGTTCTAAGTGAAAGACGTGAGGAGAGCAGAGGATGATGGGTAAATATGTAATGGCATCACAGTATCGCCTTACACAATCATAGGTGTGTAGGGTACAGGATTCACCAGCAAAAGAGAAAAGCTACAACTATGGTACTTGGAATAGAAGGAGGACGGGACAATTTACTTTACATTACAAATTCATTAAGTCTCTGTCATTCATTCTTTTATGACTAACCATCTTACTTACCTTTGTGGATTGACACTATTATTAAGTCACCTTTTTCCATTTAAAAGGCCCATCGAATACTGACTAAATGAGAAAATCCAAATATAGCTCTGTCAGTATATTGCACTAAAGAATTGTAATTGTAATGTGACAAAGTGAGCAGCCTTTGTCATGAATAGTATTTAAAGTAGTTATAAATTCCACCCCTGTATCATTCAAAACTAGGATAAATAAGTGTGTCCGTACCAGCAATTTGCAGCGATGCCTCCAGTGTGACCTGTGACCCTGTGAGCCCTCGACCCACACATTTGTAGATCCCTGTGTTTCTAGGTTTGACCTGAGTGATCCACAAGCTGCCATTGGACAAAAGGATGACTCTGTGAAAAAGAAAAAAAACAAAAAAACAAGAAATTTTAACACACCAGCACATGCAACATATTATAGCGCAAGGATGGGCAATAGTGGTAGTATTGGGAAATATCAGAGTAAAAATTTAAATAGAAGAGTAATATTTTCCCCCAGATAAATTATGTTATTTTTTTTACAAAAGTGAAAAGTTAATTTGTGAGCTTAAGATACATTTGTAGGTCTTGGTCTGGATTTTAAAAGTACCAGCATATCGGGGGGGAAGGGGGGAATTTTTAAAAAAATTGCACCAACCCTATTACAGAGCATCACATGTGGAAATAATTGTAACTTTGCTTTGTTTAGAAAACCATATGAGGTACAGTACACAGCATACAAAAAACAAGGAGAGCATTCAGTTACAATTGTGCCTCAGGGAGACCACAAAATACACAAATTCTGTCTGTTAACAGAACAATCAGGGCACATCATCAACAACTTTGTACAATATATCAACCTATAAAATGAAGCAAAACACTTTTACAGTTGTTACATGTAAGCATTTAGGTTTCTGAATGTACTCTGGGTTGTCACCTTATTCCCTGTTAGTGAATGAATGCAGGCTTGTTTAGCTGTTTACTTAAGGTAGAATGTTAGCACTTTTTTTTTAATCTTTCAAATATGCAAAAAAAAACACCAAAAAACCCAAACAAAAAACCAAAACAATTTCCACCTCTTTTAGGAACAGACAAAACAATTCCTGAACCTGATGCAATACAAAGCCTTTTATTACACCTTAGAGGCAACTCAATTTTCAAAGTAATTGCTGTATTAATATTCAATAAATAATTTATGTTTTAATATCACAAAACTCCAAAAACCTCATTCACACATGCAGGATACTGAGAGGGGAAAAAAGAAATATCTCATTGTGCTTGCTACCCCACTTGGCCTCTGGCAGCCTGCGGGGGAATGTGAGCCAGGAGGGGACTGGAATAATTATACTGAGTTGACCTAAAACAACGGGAATACATGGATAGATACACAATCAAAAAAATGTAAGAAAAAAATATAAATGTGTGGGACAATGAAATCAAATATAGCAGTCTATTCTAACTCAAATAGTAGTTCCTTAAAATAGGATTGGCAGTTTGGCAGCACAGTGGGACTTCTCATGAAGGTGATATTTGTGTCAAGACTCCAAAACAGAAAGAAATTAAGTGTACAGAGATGAAGTAGGAGATGTCTATGTAATACCATACTATACAAAATAACTATTCAAATTACTACTACAAATACAACACAATTACAACATAATTACTAGCCTGACCCATTATTTATTAGCCTTTATTTAACCAGGTTAATTCATCAATATATAACAATAATGTCGTAATAATACATTAATAAAACATTAATAAAACATTAATAATATATTAATAATACAATGTCAGCGATAGACAAGTTAATTCCCCTCATATCAGGTTTGGTTTGGGTGTATTTTCTAAAACAGAACTTTATTCTAAAAAGGAGATGTCTGAAGTATATTTCTTGTAGTGAGAATGGTAACAATTACAACTAAAGAAAATTAGATTTTTCAACTTTCTTACTTCAATTTGATCATTTGAATCGATGTTTTTGTTTGTTTGTAACTCTCTGGAGGTGAAACGTGACCTGCCTGATTTTAAGGAAAAAGAAACTTAATATCAAGTTCTATGTCATACTGCGGAAGATTATAGACAAGGTTCTGTTTTTGGCTAAAAAGTTACATACTGTGGCTTTAAGCACAAATCTAGATTAACCATTGTGCTTTGCTGGAGAGGTTTTGAAATTCCAGCCACAAACACTATGCTGTAGTTTGTTGGTTTACCCCACAGTGGGATATCTCAGTCTGCCAAAACTGCCTTGAGCTCAGTTTCACACATGCACAATATTATCTACATTAAATATTTAGACTTCCCAAGTGGTGGGCTCCAGAAACCCCTTACTAAAGACATTCCCTTGACATTACAGCACAAGCTGATAACAAACTGAATCCTATGAGGGTCGTTCTGTGTACCCCCTAAAAATCTAAACCCTTTTGTCAAATTTAAGCTATAATTTCTTAATGAAAATATTGGGCTAAATGGCACTGATTCAGATGATAAAGAGCTACTGACCATGTGTCCTTAAGCTAGTCACTTTGGCCCATATGTGAACAAGGAACGTAATAAATCTGCAGCCAAGTCTCTCTCACTCAACCTTGGGGCAGATGTGGATACACATTTCAACTGTGTACAAGGTAGAGGAACTGAAAGAACACTGCAATGTAAAGCTTGTGTATATTATTATTATTATTATTTAAAACCATTACCGCAAACAAATATATAGGGCCTGTATTCAAAGAGATATTAAAAGAGATATTAAACCCTCCAAAAGTAAATTTTTTATTGTTGCCTGAAATGTGTAACAATTGCTTTAAAATTTGGGAGCTATGTTTATATTTGTCCAGGTTGGTCATGGTTTTAGTGCAGTTGATTTGGTCCTGTTTAGTCCAGGTCTAATCTATGTTTAGTCATTGATTTAGTGAGGTCCATATCCCACTGAATGCAACCACATAAAAGGCCTGGACTAGGTGAAATAAAAGCTTAATTCTTCATGTATACAAGCAGTTGAGAAATGCAGCGTCACCAAAGCTTAGGTTACTCAATCGTTTCTGACACGCTCATTACACAAGTGACTAGGTCCCAATATGAGGTCTTTTCAGGGCGCATAGTAATCACTTTAACCTCTCTACCATCAAGATTATGTGGTAGAAAAAGGAGGGCCTAAGGGAATAGTTGCTCCATGTATAAAACTGGTTATTATGTTGTGTTTGTGTTTATGGGGGCATGCTGGGAGCCTGATAGTAGCCCCGAGCGACTTCCCATCTCCACCAAAGACTGAAGCAGCGAGTTGGAGAGTAAAAGTGTTCAAATGATGTATAGTAGAATGTATATGCAAGCTATACAGTACTGTAGTAGTAGTAGGTTTCTATAATAGTTGTCAATTCCTCTCAGGGTTACGCTGCAACAACATGGGACAACGTAACAGTCAGCTCTAAGAGTGTAAGGATTTAAAAAAGAAAATTAGCATAATATTAACATCTAAGGAGATACTGGTTTAAGGTATGCATGTATGTTTGTCAAGTTAATAGGAAGATGCACTGAGAATTTAACCAAGCATTGAGTAAAGCTAGATTTAAAGATGTTTGTTGACCTATGCAAACTATGTCTTACAAGTACCATAATGACCTGATATTTTATGGTTAGTTCAGAGTTGACACCATTTGTTTTTCTTGTAACAGTTCATGTGTTGTTGTTAATGTAACTTCTTTGTATACGACACTTGGTTGCAATGCTGACAAGTTTCTACAAGGTTCTATTCGTCAATTACTGGTCTGTTTTGGAAACTGCTCTAGTGAGTTGAGACTGCCATTGTTCTGCTGTTGTTTTGGTGTAGGTTACGGCCTACAGTAGTCCTTGTGCTCAGAAAATAAACAACCGGAAGAAATTTGGAGTTTTTCGTTTACACCAGAACACTACAGTACTATAGTTTATCTTTAATGTACAAGTTGTGATGTACAATATTATGAAGTGTAAAGTGATGCAACAATAAAGCATGGAACAAATAGGATACTCCAAAAGCAATTGTAACTACACATGAGTTTCTATAATGTAATGATCGTAGACAATTAGGTTGCTTGGAGTTTTACAAGTATTTCTCCATCCATCCATTTTCTTCCGCTTATCCGGGGCCGGGTCACGGTGGCAGCAGTCTAAGCAGGGACTCCCAAACTTCCCTCACCCCAGACACGTCCTCCAGCTCCTCCGGTGGGATCCCAAGGCGTTCCCAGGCCAGCCGAGAGACATAGTCCCTCCAGCGTGAGATTGACAGGCGGATCGGTGCAGCGTCTGCAGTGATGCGGTCGCTGTATCGGTCCGTTGTGGTAAAGAAGGAGCTGAGCCCAAAGGCAAAGCTCTCGATTTACCGGTCAATCTACGTTCCTACCCTCACCTATGAGCTCTGGATAATGACCGAAAGGACAAGATCGCGGATACAAGCGGCCGAAATGGGTTTCCTCCGCAGAGTGGCTGGGGGCACCCTTAGGGATAGGATGAGGAGCTCAGTCACACGGGAGGAGCTCGGAGTAGAGCCGCTGCTCCTACATGTTGAGAGGAGCCAGCTGAGGTGGCTCGGGCATCTGCTCAGGATGCCTCCTGGACGCCTCCCTAGGGAGATGTTCTGGGCATGTCCCACCGGGAGGAGGCCCCCTTCACGAGTGAGGGAAGGACAAGTATTTCTGAATATTTTAAACCGTATAACTAGTAGGCGGATGCTAATATCATTTAAAATAATTGAAAGCTTTGTAAAGTAGTATTTCTAAACAAGTACCTGGTTTTGTTGACCACGAGCTCGCCCTCGTAGTACCACTCCTGTGTTGGGGGCGGGACGGCGGTGAACTGACAATGCAACATGGCCTCCTCATTTCGCAGCACCACCTGGTCGTCAGGGGCAACCACCGGCCGCGGGACACTCTTATCTGTGAAAGGTAAACATCCAAATCAATACATCTGAATATAGGGACAAAAGTATATTGATGAGGAACACAATTATTAATCATTATAATTATCGTTATCATTATTTTAACCTATGTAATCTGGTATGTCAAAAATGTATAATAAAGCTATAGAGTATGTAAACCCAAGGATCTCAGTGTTTCAGAAAATAAAGGCATTCTCCCACTTGCAGAAATTGTGTTACATACATCTGTTTTGTTAAATGAGAATGTTTTATTAAATATGGTTATGCGATAAAGGCCTCATCTCATGCTGTCAATATTTGGACACATGGTGAATAAGACCAGCTGCACCTCGAGACAGGACTGGCCCAATATTTTCTGAAGGATTTATTATGGAGAGGTGCAAACAGCTGCCTTTAGACAAGCACATGTGTCAGAAAATGTGAGTTCAATATGTGCTATGATTTTTATAACTATAATAATAATGGCTACTTTAAAATACTGAAGGATGTCTTAATTCTGCATAAAATAAGTATATGATTTTCAGACATCCACAGCCCTTTTTCACTAAACACTATACAAGAGAGCAGGGTAGCAGTGTAGTCCCAAAGTATTTTTCAGTCATGCGGTGGGCCAATAGCGGATACAAATAATAACCAGATAGATCAGTCCGCCTACATATAATGCATTAAACCAAACTGTATGAGATTGTGGCTTCTGCCTTAGACCCAAAACTTCAAAACCTGAATCTAAGCCAATGCACAGTGTATTTATGTGTTTCAGCTTCCTATTATATGGTGCCATTTTGATGACAGTTAACCATTCAAAAGACACGATAATTTGAAGTTATAATTGCAATGGAAACTAACTTTTCATCCTGTGGATAGAATATAGAATAAAAGTGTCTGTGTAATCCCTCAGTCGTCCAGATAGGTTCCACAGCAAAAGAAAATTCAATTCTGTCAACTGAACAAAAGTTTTAGGGTGAAGATGTTTGACTCCTCATCCAAGTGGCTTCTTCAGTTCTGACAAGTGCTGGTGGGATGCTGTGCTATATCTGTCTGAAAGGAAGAGAGCCTGCTACAGTGAAACTAACACATATAATTTGTTTACAAAAATGTCCAGTTGGCAGAATAAAATTTTCTTTTGCTATAGCACAACTATGTAAAACTAAAAGGTATAGACGGTTTAACATTTGGGCAAAACAATCCTTTTACAAATAACTTGTTCAGTTGTTAAATCTCTCACATTTTAAGTTATATGTCCTTTATGTTCCAGTGACTCTAATTTCACCCAATAAAACATTAATTGCTCCATCTGATCCCTGTATTCACATTCCTGACACTTTTCAGCTGCCAACCTCCTGCTGCAGAGGTCGGGCCAAAGTCCTGGAATACTGTAACCTGACCTGCCAAAAACAGGGCTCTGCTGGCAGACAGAATACAATACACGGCTATATTTGTATACAACCACTATATGTTTAGAAAACCTGATGATATGATAAAATAAATAAGTCTGGATCACAAAGTGAGAATTGCCCCTTAGGGGCAAAAATCAAATAAAGTAATGGACTGTCTGCATCTAATAATAATGCATTTCAGTGTCCAAGAACCAAGAAGTATGTTAGCAAGCTAGTTGAAGTTAACTATTTAATATGTATACTATGAAAGTTCTGAAGAGTGTTTATAAACTTTTAGTGAATAATTAAAATGCATTAGGAAAGTGAGAAATACTTTTGGACTACTAAAAATCTAATCTCAATTTAAAACAAACAAATGATGTTGAGGTTAAAAAAAATAAAAAAATCAGGCTTGGCACCTTTAAGAAAGCAGAGAGATTGTGGGATTGGGACGTCCCAGGAAGTCTAGACATTGCACAATGAAAACCAGTATGCTTGTCCTTAAGGTACAGGCGTCAAGAACATAATAGGAGGTGGCAATTTGGTAACTGAAAACTCCAGTGTAAGGCTTTCTTCCTGTGCAGGTGTTAAGATATGCGCGTCTCAGTCTGTGTGTGACTAATTGAACTAAAGTGTGGCTCAGGTTACACAGGCAGGTGGCTGCACTAAAGAGGCGAATCTCTGTCTGACAATGGCTACGATTCACAATTCATTTTCGCAGTTTTTACTAGAATTTTTATGACATCACCAGGTAACTAATATTCAAAATGGAAAAAAACATCATAGGTTATCTGAAAGTATTGATCACAATGTCATTTATATTGTAATTAAAATAGGCAAGGGTGAATGTAGAATAACACATTTTAGTGGCTTTATCCAAGTATATGCTATGCTGAGTTACTGAACACATGTTTGAAGTCACAAAGCGGTAATTTTGAAATAAAGAGTTACCTTTATCCTTTAGTTCAGTAGAGATTGACAATTCCAGGGCTGAAATGATCCAAACGTTTTTAGTGAAGGTGTGTGGAGTTTTAAAACACAGTGGAGCACTTCCTGCATCACCACAGGACACCACAAGGTGGAACAGTGGTTTCAGTTTCACTCAATTCAGCCTAAATATGCAGGATTGTGTGTTAAACATGTGTGAATGAAGCAAAACACAACTCCAGGTATGTTTTTGATGAGGGAACAACATTATAACATAAACCAGAAAATAACAATAACAATATTATCCCTTTAATTAAAGTGTTAAATCATCGCCAAAATTTACTGTAAAAAGATAATTATGTTTTAATTGACAAACAGTTTTTAACTGTGTTGTATATTGGAACTAATCTAATTTTATGGGTTTTGTATCTGCCAGCTGTTGTTGGGTAACTTTACACCTCACCTAGCCTTGCCCAATGGTCTGTGAGCTCATAAACTCTAAAGAGGTGTGAAAAGGTATTTAACACTGGCCTGGGACGATGGTTGCTCAGAAATCTATTGCCTTTGTTTTTCCATTGTTCCTGAGCCATGAACGACATATAGAGATTCAATGTGGATATACAGTTTAATATATGCGTGGGTGCAGAGGAAAGAGGTGCTAAACATGCTCTTGGTAATCACATCAAAAATTCCTCTTCCTCATCTTACCACTCTCTCTCAGCTAATGGTTTTCCAACGCTCCAATTTACCTGTGCAGAGTGGAAATATTCTGATGGATTTGAGGTGATTTACAATCAATTTAACAAGACGGGTGAAAGTGAAAAATATAACCAATGGATTTCACGTATGCTCCATCGAATAGTGCAGTCAAATAAAAAATGGATTACATAGGATATCAGGTCCTAATAATAATACAGAGAAGTAGGTTCTGCTCACTTGAATTTTTTACATATTTGCCACTGTAAGACGCCAAATTCTCATCTAAGTACAGGTGGTGCAAATAAGTGATCTGGACACTACTAATCATATGGGTAAAGTACATACTAGTGTTTTTGTCCTTTCTCGATATGTTTCAAGTTATGTAAAATTAGGACCGTTGCCATAGCCAGATATAACTGCATGGGCTGTTGCAAGTTAAATTCCTGGCTTCCTCTCCACTCTTCACCCAAATTACAAACATTTTTAAAGAAGACTTATTGTGCTTGTGTCTAGTTATAATCTATGACAGCTGTGAATCATAACTGGCACATTTTAAAAATCACAATATTCATTTACAACTAATTAATAAAAGAATAAAGTCTGCTGCCTTCCATCTTACAAATCTGCGGTGCCCAATGGGAGCTGACATTGCCGTAAACAACATCAAAGTGTCAGCACCTCCTATGGATAGCTGCAGATCACACTAGTGAGTAGTGGATTTTTTTTTAAATTTGTGGCAAAATGACTACGTGACGCTGCCGAATCCTATGGTGAATCCTATGGTCACCGATTAAGACATTTGAAGAACAAAGTTAAGTACAGAACAGTGGCTGTATTCAAAAGGCGGTGGAAATGTGAAATCTTTAATCGCTTGTTGCAAATAAGCGATTAAAGATTGCTTAAACATTGGCAGATCACTCCAAATACAACTTCAGGTGAGTAAATGCTGAAGGGAAATGCACAATATGGTTAAAAGCTCTAAAAAGTTGATTTTGCAGAATAGGTCTGCTTTAAATGTTATATAATATAAAAGGAAAAAGCTTTAAACATATGAAAGAGGTTAGATTTGATATATTTTGTATAGGATAGTATAAGAGATCGTAAAATTTCCAACATGATTTTAATATCAAGAAAAAAGGTAACAATGATAAATTGAGTTTTTGTATTGATTTGCATCAAAGTATAGATTTTTTTTTTACTTATACGGCCTCAGTTAGTTCAGATACCCACCTATGATATGCAGAGTGAAGTTGCTATTGCTGCACACGTGTCCAGCTGCGTTCTTGGCACAGCAGTAGTACACTCCGTTATCCTCCACAGAAGCACTCTTCAGGGTCAGGGTGCGCTCTTTGTTGTTGATCTGATGGGTCTTCTCCGTCAGCTTCACCCCATTTTTGAACCAGTGACACGTAGGTCTAAATAAGAAAGGGAGAGGTGTGAGAGAGGTGGATTCAGGCATGATGGATGAAGTAGAGAATTAGGTAGAGAAAGCGAGGTAGAGAGATGTAGAGAGACAGACGGAGGTAGAGGTAAAGAGAGCGAGGGAGGTAAGAGAGAAAATTATTCAGACGTGATTGATGAAGTAGAGAGAAAGAGAAGGGGATATAGGCGACAGTAAGAGGAGATGAATGGACAGAAGAGGGCCACTGGAGCATGGGAGAGGCCAACACAAATACTGGAGGAGGTTTGGACTCTTCAGATGTGTGACCTTTGAACTTGAGGTAAGGGTGAAGAGGGGAGAAGAGGGTAGTAGTAAGCAATACATTGTCAACAAGATAAAATCACAAGTGTTGTTTGTGAAAATGCCAAATATAGTGGAGTATATATGGAGTACAAAATAAAATAAAAAAATAATCGGAATGAGTCGGAATTAAAACGAAACAATGTGTCATCTTTGAAATCAGAGCAGAAGGTAATATTTCTACACTGTCTTCATATATGGGTATATATATATATATATATATGGGTATATATATATATATATATATATATATATATATATATATATATATATATATATATATATATATACACATATACACACACACACACACACAGGGTGTCCATAAAGTCTCTTTACAATATAACAATTTAATTACAAAGGCAACTGGTAAGATATTAGTTAGATTTGTTTTATTGTGACTATAAAAGTATAAAAGTTTTGTATTTCATCCTTTTGAAGTCTTAAGAAATGGCTACTACAACAGAAGGCACAATGTATCATGGTTTATTGAGACAAGATCAGATACACAGACTCAAAGAAAATACAGAACAAAGTACGGAAGAGATCAAAAGATAACAGATGTGACTGCAACCATTGTCGAGGCTATGCTACATCAAACATGGCAAGAAATCGATTACTGCGGTGCTTTGTGTGAGTGATGGTGCCCATATAGAGGTGTATTAAATGAGGGAAAAACGTGGGAAACCACCAAGTACAATAGAAGAAGTCTCATTAAGATATCTCATCAATTGCCTTTGTAATTTGTAAAGAGACTCTACGAACATTTTTGTTGACATGACCCACCCTCAGTGAGAAGACTTACCGAGGATGTCCGTCGATGTGGCACCGCAGAGTGACTGGGACTGAGCTCTCGATCTCTCCCTCTGAAGCAGGCTCCTTCAGGGTCACACCTCCGCTCTCCAGCCCTGAACAAGAGCGAGAGAAAGAGAGAAGGCATTTTAACATGACTAATTTGCACTACCCAATTATGCTACATGATACAATCTCACATCACTTCAGTGTTGTCGTTTTGCTTTTTGTTTTTTACATTTTTTTATTGTCAGTACAAAAGCTCTAATATATTGTTGTATGGAACCATTTACATTTCTGTGCTAACTCGTTTCAGCTCTATAATCTCTCCACAGATTATAGATCATTCAATATTGTAAAGTTGCTGAACCTACTCGACCTTGACTTGGATGTTGACTTGCCGTGTCCGATTAAAGTAATATCAGCCATGAACAAAAAGGGCAGTATTATCATTTCAACCACAGTCATTCATCTAAGTAGCTTTTAGTTTGTCCCCTGCAGTTCTTTTGTGCAGAACACTCTGCTCTATATAAGTGGTACAGGAGAGAGGAAGAGAAAAATAAAGAGAAAAGGAAAAAGAGAGGAAGAGGGACAGAGTGAGGGAGAAAGAAGGAGATTGAGAGAGAGAAAGAGTGTGAGGATAAAAATGAGAGAGAGAGCAAGGGAGAAAGAGAGGAAGAGAAAGAATGAGGGAGATGAGAGAGAAAGAGTAAGAAAAAAGGAGAAAGAAGAAGAGCAGAAGAGGGAGAGAGATAGAGACTGAGAAAGAGAGACAAGAGAGAATGAAGGAAAAATATAAAGAAAAAAGGGAGAAAGAGAAGGTGAGAGAGACACAGACTGATATATAGAAAGCAAGAGAGTGCGAGTGAAGGAGAGCAAGTGAGCGAGAGAGAGTGAGAGCAGTGGAAGAGAGTTAAGTGGCTACATGCGTCTGCTCTAAAGGACAGAGACAGAGGCAAAAGCTGCAGGGAGCATCAGGCCTCACCACATCCATCACAGTGACATGCCTTTACACGGCTTTTACAGGCTTTTAATGGACACTTCACTGACCCGCTGGTAACACGGCCGCTCTGAGATCAAGATACACGGTCACATCTATTAAAGGGGAAATGAGCACTGAGCATATTTAGATTACCATCAACCACACAATAAGATCATGACAAAGAATCAATGTGCTAATTCAAATATTGTAAATAGAAAATTTGATTACTGTGCAAAGACTCAATTACAATTTAAGTTGATGGATGGATTTCAGGATTTTTCAAATTGAATTTAATTTTGTATCCTTTTAGATATAGTTCCAGATAGCCCATGCTTTATTAGCACCAAGGATCTTTGAGTGCCCAAAAAGCAGTGCTATAAATGTGTTAATTATTAATATTATTACTCAGCTATTTATGCCAATTATGAAGATTGATACACTGGTTTTCAAACGCTAAAGAGTCATATGAACCATGCACCAATACAATATTATGAGCATAATTTTGCCTTGGATTTTATGTAGAGTCTTCACTCACACAACACATTCATGCATAGGCAAAGTGTGTGAAGTTTCTTGCCCAGGGACACAATGGCAATATGCAGTGCTTAGAATTTAACTGCCAACCTTAGAAAATCAAACATGTAACTGAGCATTTTTGTTATCCTATTTTGTTATTCTCAAAAGCTGATTGTGAAATTGAACTTCTTGACCCTCAGTGTAGATTTACAACTGTATCCTTGCATTTATTTGCGCATTGGTCTAGACATGCTCTTAGTACCTGTTAGTCTGGTCCCTCTCACATCAATATTACACTTTTTCAACATTCTGTACACCCAATCGATAACACAACTGACAACCATAGAAACGCAGCATTGATTTTTACCCCAATGAATCCATCTTGACTCGAGCAGAAGAAGCTTTTTAATCAAAGAAATGGTAAAAGCTGTCACCATTATCATGTAATAGATCATTTTGACAAAACCATTCTAAAAAGATCTGTCAGGCATTTTAAAGATTCACTATGTAACTTTTCTGGTTCAGCCACCTGTTCCCTTTATGGAGCTGCTATGACTGGGCGAGAAAAGTATGAATTTTTTACTTTTCTATCTCTATGATGCCACCATAGGCAGCACAATAAATTATAATATCAAGTATCATAAATGGTATCAAATCTCATTGTACACTAAATCGATATTGCACTACTGATTAATATAAAAAGTATTTGCCAGAAACTAAATAGATCACAAGAAAAAAAGGTTCTCCATCTGACAGAAATGTATAAGTTAAATGTAAATTAAAAAAAGGAAGATTATTGAATTCATATCTTGGTTTAGTCTGTTAAGTATTTATTCAGACACATTTGACTCATGGTTCATCGTTCTTCGGAATATTATAGCTAAACAAACAACATTTCTGCGCAAACAAGCAGAAGAAGGCAGTCTATCTTTTGGCTAAAAGATTACACAGTGGTGCTTTAAGGAATCTGAACATTTCTCATATTAACTGTACTAATTGTGCCAAAATCTATATTAGAGTATAACAATACACAGTGCAGTATCAAATATCACTTTTTGTTCACATTGTGCATGTCTAATTGTTTGACTCATTAAGTTGTCAGCAGTGTGTCAGAAAAAGTGCCCATGCATTTCTTTGGGATTCCCCTTTCCTTGTTCATGCCTGTTAACGATCCAAATACTTATAAAAAAGGACATATAATTGTTGTTTATGAGATGCTATAATCATTGTGGTTTGTCAGGGAGTAACAGTACAGACAGTGTGGTAACATAATTTGGCCTTGGTTGTTTGTGTTACATTGGTTTACACATGTGGACTGTAAGATGATATTTCAATGAGTGAATACCTTGTATGAGTTGCTTTTGCCTGGGGGGTATGGTAAAGCTAACTAACTGCATCCTTGTAGCTGGTTGTAGAGTAGACAACATACGCTTGGAGGGAAAATTTGAAAAAGGAATTTGAAAACTGGACTTTCTAAAAATTTAAGATTAAGGAAAGTGCATGCATAACTATTTTGGATGGGAATAAACTGACATGAAATATATGCCAATGTTATACTTTTTTAGGGTACAGTACTCTCATTTACCTGTAATTTTGTAATTTGGGGCTATACAAAAACAAATTGAATTGGATGTCTCATCAACTGGTCTGCACTAGTCTATGGGGCCCAAAATATTATGAGCGCTTAAATTTCTGTACAGTTTTTGACCTTTAGGCTTTGTGCATGTATCTTGGTAAATTTATAACAGTCAATTAATTTTTTAAGCGTGTACACTTAGTTTTTTGACTAGGCTATAATCAGCATATTAACAGTAGTGATTTTACCAGACCATCAGCTCCATGAAAAATAAATACCTCTAGTTTTATCTGAAATGCAGCAAGTTTCCCAATGGATGACTCTATCTGTTGTTAGCCTAGTTAGCCTAAAAGCATTAATCTAACCTTTATGAGATTTGCATTCATTTCATTCCTATTCCCTGCCTTATGGGGTCTCACATCAGAAGAGCTAGTGCAGGGCTTAGCCTTGCTGTGAGGTTATGGAGGGCTACAGAAACACCTGTCAGGCTGAACAACACAGGAAACAGGCCCCAGAGGCTCACGGGAAACGCGGCCTCTGCAGTAATATCTAGCATCCTCACAGGGCCATATGAGGCTAGCAGCGCTCATTAGCTCCTCTCCTACCAGATGCCCCCAGTCCGTAACATTACCATTACAGTCTATGGGGGCTCAGCTGACGATGTTGTTAGCAAGGTGAAATGAGGCATGTAGCTCTAAGCGTCGAGTACTGAGTTGAGTAGGTGCCAACAGGTTTAAAAAGGCTGAACAAAGAAGGTGAGATATCAATGAACCAAAAATATAATAAAAGTAACAAAGAAAACGTTTTCGGAAAGCACAGACTTTTGCTAAGGCATTGAGGCTATCTTGCAATGGTAAAGCCAACCATGCATTTCAGAATGATAAATTAGGACAGTGACCATAACGATTAACAATTTACCACAAGTATTATATTTTTTGTACAGGGAAAAAGTCCTAAAAATGTTGCATATAACAGGAATCTGAAACTCATAAATAGCACCCAGACTTAACCTGAAAACCTTCTCTTTTAGGGGTAAATGCTCTTTCAATTGAGTCACATCGTCCACAGAAGTTAGTTATAACATCTTTGATCAATGACTCAAAATAATGTAAAAACCTTTAAAAACAATCTTTGATCTAAATAAGGAGGTATCCATTATCCATCCATCCATATCCAACTAACAACACTTTTATAAAACCAAAATATAGATTTTAAACTTTATCCTGCCTTCATTGAGACTAACATGTGTCCGTCTCATTCAAGGTCATAACTGTCAATAGAAATGATGTGGAGGAGGAGTACGTGCTCAGGCCCAGGACCCTGAGGCCAGATGTTGCAGAGCTGTTATTAGTGAAGTGAAACCAAACGGGGAAACTCTGACTCACTACACGCATATATAACTGTATGTATGTGTGTTGTGGTAGTGATTATGTGAGTAACTTGTGAAGTTGGAGTAGGCCGTGTTTGAACTTGTCCTTCAGAACAGGTGGGAGTTTTGCTGGCCATGTGACTTAAAACTTCTTCACACACACACGCTAAACAATCCATTAGGAAAATAACAGTTGTGGTATTGTTTTGTCTGGAATGTTCCACAGCATAGGATTAAACACTTCTATGTCACATTTATTACTCCACAGAGACAAGCAGCTGGTGAAATCTGCATCAGAAAAGTTGAAAAGTTTCATGGCACATCCAGAAGTAGGAACAATATTATCACAACACAGAACATGCAACCACTTGTCATATTATGTCATATAATAGCTAAAATTACTTTGAAAAAAATATTCTTAATCATAAAACTGGCCACCGTGAGGAGTAAGTTAATCCCGCTCTGCAATAATACACTTCAGCAGCTGCCTTTTGACCATATGTATAAATGCTCCGGGCGTCTGGTTTGACTGTATCCTCATCTGTTCTCATCAGCGCTGAATGAGTTTCCGGCCTCTGCCTCCAACATAATAATTTAACCCCGTAATTACCCAATGATGTGCTAGGCGTGCCCCACACTGCCCGGTACTTTCTGAAAAGGATTATGGGAGGAATTGGCCGCTAATAGGTTCTAAAAGAGCGCCTTATGCTTTGGCGAGAGGACAGCTGCGGAAACCAGAGTAAGTGTGCGGGACTGGGACTAAAATGTAGGTCAATTTGGGGACTAAATTGGACAAGTGTTTAGGTCTAACCGAGTGGAACGCTTAATGGGTAAAAGGTGACAATAATTTAACAACGACAAGGCAGTCCCTGTGTAAAAGTGCTGAAGGAAAAAAAAAAGGGTCACATGAGGTCATTAAGTTAAACTAGATTATATTTGAATTTGATTATGGTTTACAATCATGGTTATGCTGCTTATTTGTGCATTTCAAATCTTCATTAAAGTATCTCCAAGGCACTGCCAAGTCACTATAAATTGTTCATAATGCTGGTCACGTACTAGAGGAATGGTATAAAATTGTTTCTCCCAATAACAACACTAAATCTCATGACATCACAAGTTGCATATTAAGATATAGCGTGACTTTGCATATGTGAGTCATGCCAAATTATCAATATTTTTCATGGTGTAAACAAATATAAGGATGCAGCAATCCAGTTTTTGCAGTCCAGATACAAATACCAACAAATACCAATATGGCAACTATTCTTAAAATTAACAGAATATTAAAATGTTGAATGTTTGTTCTGTCTGTACCTCTAAAACAGCATTGTATCAGCGAAAGCATAGTAGCTTCAACAGCAGTCATAAATTTTACTAAAATATCTTGGCCTCACAATTACTAGATTTAGTAATATTTGTTGGATCAGACCTGATATCCAATACCTGTATAACCTGCACACCACCTCTATGGTTAAAATAGCAGTTTAGACAGTATTTTTTACTACTGAACAATATACTGACTGACAGCACCATATGGACACGTACTGCATTCATCTGACATGGTTTGAAGAAAGAAAAAAAAAAAAAAAGACTTGAGGAGCGTGACGGTGCGAGTGAGGAGCTGTTAGACAAAGTGTCAGATTTGATCATGTGTGGAGGATGGAGGTCAACAGGCCGAAAGGAGTATGGCAAGCTGGAGGATAAAAACTGCAAAAACGGCAAAATACACTGCGGTCAACACGGTCTTGTTCTGAACAGGGTGAGAGGTGGAAGGAGTGAAGGAACTGAAATGATAACACATGAATGCATGAATTCACACATCACAAAACATTAACGCATCTTACCAGCAGCAAGCAGGAAAGTCATCTCCAGTGTAAAGATTATTTGTATCCCAACTGATGTAGTTTAAAATCCACCATCTCTTAGTAAACAGCCTTTAAAAGCCTCTAATGCATAATGTAGCTGTATCTCTCCTATGTGATCAGATGAGATCAGAGTGAGTGTGTCTCATTTAAAGATTTAACAAGAGGACGGAGCGACTCAGTGAATTTTCTCCTTTCATGATGATTATTTGTGTTTTGATTTGTTTGCATTGTGATTTTAATTTCTTCCGTATTCTGTAAAGCACTTTGAATTACTTACAATTACTATGAATTGTGCTATACAAATGAACTTGCTTCGCCCTCTACACTTCAACTTTTATTAGTACCATCAGATCACATTGTGTAATGGGAAAAGAGACACAAAAGGACATTTGTAAATTGCAGAAAGATAATTTTATATCAAATTCCTCAATATGGATACAATCAAAACGATTATGGTAGTAACAAATGTCATTTTTCATCAATGGGCCCCAAGCGAGACAATAGGAATAGCTCACCAAATATTCATTCAAAGCAAGCAAAAGTAGCCTATAGGTAAGCAGTATTAGTAGCAGTGCCGATGTAGTAATAGTAATTGTATTTATTAGCAATAGTACCAGTTTTAATGCACTCCAGTTAATATTTATGTAGAGTAAACTATACATACAAGTACATTTTCTTGTGAAACTATGATTAAGAATAGTACTTTGACTTGTATTATTCTTGACTACCCCCACTTATGTACAGTAGTGTCAAGTCAACCTTAAAATCCAATATGTCTGTGTCTATATGGCCAACACGTGGCCTTATAGACACAGACCTGCTGCTGGGACAAAAGAATGAGACAACCTCTGAGTCAGAAAGGGAGGGGTACATTATAATGACTCCACATACAGGGCAGGCCCACCACTGCATTAGACCACAATAAATTAACTATGTGTACTTAAAATGGGGGAAGGGGGACTACTGTATGCTGAGCCCCTCCCACTCAACCTATTTACAGCGAGACACGCGATTTCATACACACTTGAACGCTCCACGCGGATTAGAGCTGGAGGGGTTTAACATGGCTTTATCGTGTAGCAAATGTGTTGGGCCAATACGATTCCAACTGTCACAACATGGGACCACTATGGAGATCCAGAGGTCAATAGAATAGTAGTATGAAGCATGAAGTATGAAGTAGTATGTCATCCCTGTAAAAATTCATCTTTCATATATTGTTAAAAAAAAAAGTGTATTTGTATTTTCGTTCAAGTATAAATGTCATTAAATTTTCCATCTGCAAAGTACAACCTTGCATCTTTTCATTATAAGTATTATTCTACATGTGCACATACAATTTTATAAATAAGTTGTATAAAAATAAACAAAACTAAAATGGAAATAAAAGTGAATAGTGATTTGCAATATGGAGACTCTGATTTATGAATTATGACCGGACTTTTTAGTTGAAATGATAAATTACGTCGGAGCCACTTTCTATCCTTACATAACTAATGGCCTACTATTCAGGCTTCTCCAACTACAGAAGCCCCAGAGGATCAAAACTGAAACTTAAAATTCCCACTGGAGGTATGTAACAATATATAGCTGACATAAGATAATTTATCTTTATATAGTTGCAATAGATGGATAGAGATGAAGTGAGTCTTAAGAATTTGTATTTGAGTAAAACGTAATTAACGTGTTAAGTCACTAATAAGTAGGTACTGTTGTGTTATAGTTGTATTGTTTTAAAGTCCAAGTAAATTTTGTTTTATAATGATGTGAAAGTATACATCTGACCCAGTTTTAGTCTTCTTTTATTACTTTTTATGGGCCAGAATTATTCAAGCTTCTCCAACTACAGGAACCTCAGAGGATCAAAACTCAAATTTAAAATTCCCACTGGGTCCATGAAACAAGATAAACCAGATGGATCATTTATCTTGTGTGAAATGAGTTTCAAGTTGTACCACTTTTCTAAAAGCTATAATAAAAATAGCAAGGGGATAAATACAGCTTAAATCTTTTGTTCAATATACAAATGTGGTATTGCCTTTTGTAATTCACTATCCATATTAGCTTGCCTTGGAAAACCAAACAATTCAAGTAAAACATTGTTATTTTTGGTAAATGTATCCAGTAAAGAAGCAGCTCTAATGATGCTACCTGATACAACCCCTAAGTACATATTAATGGACATATCATATGTAAATATGTCAGATTTTAGCCACAGGCTAGTTTTAATCTGTTGCCTCTGGACACGCTAACAGTTAAGGTCATATTTAACATAAAACACACAATATCACAAGCATTGGGACTGGGACACAGACACTTCACATTAGTCTGCTGTCGTTTGTTCATGTTTGTGATCCTAATCAGAGAGCATCATGGTGCTACAGTGCATTGCCCTAAAAATAAACATTACATTGCACATACTCTAAAGTGCTGTCTATTAGAAAAATATAATAATTAAAAATATCAACTTTTTTTAAAATGCTTTTTTATAATTTGCATAAATGTGCCAAAGCAGGCCGAGCTCTACTGCTTGAAGTTCCTCCATTTCCTCTTCTTCTTGGTGGTGCATTGGACCAGCCTGGATTGGTACCTACTCAGCCTTTGCCAGTGTCAATCTGTACTTATCTGCCCGTCTCCACCTGTGCTTCAAAACAGCAGGGCCAAAGTTGTGCATTATTGGCACCAGCCCTGTTGTCCACTCCGTAGCAAGATGGAGCTCTTTTTGAGGTGGGTTATACTTTCAGTGGAGTAGAGCTAACCACAACAGTGGTGGGCTCCAATGGTTTCACAGGTGGATGGACTCCTTCAGTGGATGGATCTTCTATCTCCACTTTTAGAAGTTTTTGCAGTTCTGTGACATGTGGAACGCAGGCTTCACTTTCAGTTTTTGACCAGACACCAGGCTGGGGTTTGATCATTTCACAAGCCAACATGTGATGGGGCTCTGGTTTTGGTTAGTCCTCCTCTGTTGCTGCAGGATTGACTAGTTCATCATAAGAACAAACTAGTGTCTCCTCCTCAGTTGGCTCTACATCTTTAGCGTCCTGTGCACTAGTCGGGGGCTTTAGTGCATCTGGTTGGGGCCTTTCAGTCTCTGCTGGAGCCTCTCTCGCTGGAGGGCTGACAGATTAATCAGAAAGAAACTGGGAGAAACTTTTGAGATGCTGCCTCTAAGTGGTCCTCCTCTTTCTCTCCCTGTAGTGGATGAGCCTGTTGATGGAGAGTAACCTTGGAAAGTAACCCCTCTAAAGCACGGACTTTCCTCAGCAGCCCCTCCTCTCTTTCCACAAACCCCTTTCTCTCCTCACACCAGACCTGTTGTTTCCTCTTCCACTGTTTCTCTCCCTCTATGTAGAGCTGCTGCTCCCTCATCCCTCTCACCTCTCTCTAGGAAGGCTCAGCCATCCACTGTCTCTCACACTCTCCAATGGTTGTTTTTTGGCCGCTAAGGCCTTACTAGAGCAGAGATGATGTCCCGTGTACTAGACTTGATGACTTTTTGGTGATGAGTTTGACTGGAGCACTTTGTGGTACGTGTTGTCTGTAGACTGTCTGAAAGTGATATGCCAGAAATACAGAGAAACAGTACAAACAGAAGTTCTGAAGCTCTGACCATTGTATCATCAGGTTATATAGTGTGTGCTATAGTGAGCGATAATGTAGATTGTGGCGTCATTCTTAAAGAGCAATATCCAAAGAATGGATGGGTGTTATGTATATGTATGTGTGTATATATATATATATATATATATATATATATATATATATATATATATATATATATATATATAAATAAAATATTTCAAAAATGTATTACTGTTAATATTTACCCATTGTGGCATACAGGGAGAAACTGTAGCAAAAATGACTTAAGTACAAAAGGTTTTTAACCTTCTAACTCGGGGTCTGAAATGTCTGACTTTCAGAGTAAAAATTCCGAGATTGCGGGGCGTTACAGTTGTCATGTACAAGTCGGAAACCGGAAAATCCGACCTCCACAGACAACTGGAACGCACCATTATCTTAACAACAGCCTGCCAGAAAGGATAAGAAAACTAAACTGACAGTTTAACAGTTTTTGCACAGACAAAACAAAACTTTTTTCAAACTCACCAATAAAGGCAGGTTAAAGATTGTGACACAAACCAATTTTTCTCAATAAAAATGTCATAAAATGTGTGTTCTACCTACAAACTTGATGACTATTTTGTTTCAGTAAAAATCTGAGAAAAAGTGCCATTTTGCTTTTTACTGCCATAGGAAGTTTGAGTCACATGCCCCCTGTAGACAATATTGTTATGACAGTTTCACAGTTTGAGAGCTCTGTGAACCTCATACATGTTTCTATGTGAACCAGCATCCCTATTTAACAGTTTTTGTGAGTCGATTCAAAAAACTATAAGGCCTATTGAGGCATAGTTCTAGCTTTTATATTTCTAGCAAAAACAGCTGTCGGATGCATTAAGAACTTTTATACAAGTGCCTCTGTTCTGTCTAAATCCATGTGTCCTACTGTGAGACCCATCTGTGGCAGCACTCAAATGATCAGCATATATGAAATGTACTAAATACAGAGTGTGATAAAACGCACGCCGATCAAATTCACACTATCGTACAAGCACAGAAATGTAAATGACTTGGCATACAGCTGCTTATACTGGAACATGTTATTTTCTCATACCATATAGCCATCAAGACCATGTTTACAATTTGCCAGTGAAAAATATCTACAGACCTTGGATTTATTACATCAAGTACAAAGGAAACTCAAATTACAGGTTGTTTGCGATCAGTTGAAAATCGTATGTGACCACAAATCACGTGTTTAGATTTGCTCTATGAGAGTTGAGAGAAAAGTTCACGCATCAAGTATATAAAGGGTATGTTCTAAATTTTATATTTTATTGTGTCAGTGACATTTCATTGTGATATTCTTTGTAGCAATATGACACACTTCAAAATGTGTTATCCTGACAGGCCTATTAATCAATAGTGTTAATTTAAACAATTTCACAATCATTTGTTTACAGTTTGCAGTGCAATTCCAATTAGTAACATCATGGGTCTTCCTGTACCCATTTTATCTTTATTAGCAGACATTTATAACACAGCTGGATTACATTTATATTGAAAAGGCTTACAGTCGCCTCATGTTTTACGGATCTTGTCATTTCTTTGCCAGTAAAACTTCTGGATGCTCTCTGTGTGGGGATCTTAATGAACTGGCTAAAGATTCCGGGGTTTATTCCGGGACATCATAAAAGGCTTTTAACAAACTGGTGGTTCATGTCTAACTCGTTTTGTATCTGTGGCAGTGTGTCAGTTATTAACAGGGCAGATCATGTTCAGTGGCCCACATAAAAGCCGTTCTGTAGAGCTGAGGAGGAATGATGGAAGTTGTGTCTACAAGGATGAAAAGAGTTGATTTTTAAAAGGTCAATGTTTAAACTAGCAAACCACACATTTGTCATGGAGTGGATGCGGCAGAGATTTTAATATAAACCAAACCTTTATGCTCAGATTTCCTTGTTTTATTTGGATTACTAAAATTAGGTTGGTGTAATAAATTGAGTGATATTGAATCAAATGTTGCCAAATAAAATGCCCCCAAATTGGGGCATTTTATTTGCATTCATTAAGAGTCATTTTTAACTAGAAAATCAAGAATTTATAGAAACGATCACATAAATGGAATTAGATAATATGGCAGGTACTTAAATGTGTTTTTGACCTGTCCCAGTTTGGTTTAATTTATTAGTCAAAGGAACAGACTAAGTTTAGTAAGTGTGCTCTTGATTATTATCATATCTTTCCTGACTAAACCACTAGATCTAGCTCTCCCACATGTTAGTGCCATATGAACCATCTCACACTCTGGGGACTTCAGGGACCGGCCTCCTGCTGGTGCCCAGAGTCATGACTAAACATGGAGATTCAGCATTTGTTTTATGCAGTTAAAACCTGGAAAATCTTCATCTGGAACGTCTACCTGAAGATGTTAGACAGGCCTCTACTTTGACAATGTTTAAATCCAGGCTCAAAATGGTTCTGTTCAGCTATACAAATGACTGAAAGGTTTTTATTCTGCATCGTTCTCTTTAAATGCTTTATGATGATTATTTGTGATTATTTATGTTTTTGTTGTATTGTGATTTTAATGTATTTCTTATTCTGTAAAGCACTTTGAATTTCTTTGTGTCCGAGCTGTGTTATACAAAAAAAACTTGCCTTGCCTAGGGCTGGGCAATACGCTGGTTCCAATGATGTATCAGTGATAGACAATATCTCTATTAGCCCGATATTTACCAATATTGGACCGAGCAACAAGACAAATTTCGAGTGACAATTTCTGCTGGAAAAACAAAACAACAAAAAAGCATACTACTATTACTGTATATTAGATTTATTAGAGCATTGACTATTTTTAGCTTTCTGAGTATAAATTAAGTAACATTTTCAACCAAAGCTTTCAACTAAGTAACCCTAGTATAAAAAAACTGAATATGAACCTAAATGACATTTCCAAGATGGAGGGCCTTCTTCCCTTCATTTCTCCAAATCGAGCACACAGACACAAAAGCTTTTCAGTTTCGCTGCCACCTCAGGGCCTGGTGCATGTTAATGTTGTCCCAAATGGGGTTATGTGCTATATTCCTAAAACGGGACTGAAACTTAAGAGCTCTCTGCGGTTTTGTTAAAGAAAAACTGAAACTAACCATCACTTTTAAACCTTTGAGCAAATAGTATGGCTAACGATTATTTTAGTTGTTGCATAGTAAGCCGTTTTTGTTTTTATTGGATTAAGTTGATTAGTCAAACGATATTGTATAAAGAGATTTTGTGTATACATTTATATGATGACATTATTTGACATTTTGATTTAATGATGCACTTGCCTTTGTTATAAAAAGGTTTTTTGGCATGTGTGCAACTTCCAGATAATGATTTGAAGATGATCAAACATTTGCGATTTAATTACTAGTCAGAATTATCCCACAATAAATGGTAATGCAACTAAGTAATTTGCCACACTGAGTAATTTCATCACAAAAGTATCTTGAAAGTATCTGGGAATAGACAGTGTTACACAACAGTGAGAGATACAAGAAACACATGGTTGGTGGCACAAATATCCAGTTTCCTTTGGAGAGGAGGAGACATTCCTGTAGCCAGAATACTCCTGATATATAATACTGTGGCTATTGTTTAAAGTTTGTCAAGTAGAAACTAGATCCACAGATGTGATCACAAAATGAAACTTTAGCAACTGTTAATTTGCTCTCAGGACACTGGGAGTTTTTTCATTCTATTCTTTTCAACGGAGTGATATAGCCTCTAAGAACAATTTAGATAGTCCTTAGCAGTTTTTGACCAATGTTAACTTTGGCTTAGTCAAAAACAAATTATATTTTCAAAATTATGACAGTTAAATGGTTTCTCCATTGCCCAAAGAGTAACCTGGCACTATGTCCACAGCAATGATTTGATATCTGTAGCTGAAAACTGTATAATACTGACATTTTTGGATATGTGCAAAATCAGAAGAATGGGATATAGAACAAATAGAGCAGATTTAAAAAAAAAACAAAAAAACTGAAATGCTCATTCAAAAAGCTGAAGCGTTGACCCTGTTTATATTATCACCTTTTTCCATCTGAATTCTTTGTTAAATAAAAGTATACATTTTTAATAAAGTACTCATCTTAAAACGTTTTTTTTTTCTGCACTTTTTCTTCCCTTTTTTTTTCTGATACTTGAACTTCACTCAACATTTATGGGCACATTTTAACACATTTGTGAAATTTCTTATTGCCAATGACCCCTACACCTAGTGACCAAAAAACAAGAGAACTATCCTAACCTTTAAGAAATAATAAAATACTCACACTTAATATTGAAAGACGCGTTGGTGGACCTCAGAAACTCTCCGGTTGCCAAGTTGGACGCCACACACTCGAAGTTGCCAGAGTCGAGTTTGCGATCGATTGAGGTGAACTTGAGGTTGCTGCCCTCCTGAAATCGTCTGTCTGTGTTCTGCAGAGTCTCTCCATTATGAGTCCAACTGTAAGTCACATCTGCAGGCTCGCTCACCTCACAGCGTAACATCGCGCTGCGGCCGTGCAATGCATCCTGGGACTTGGGCTCCTTTGTGAACTGCATGGCGGCTGAGGCTTGGAGGGACAAGACTGTAAACAGAAAAGAAGAAAAAGCATCGTTATTTAGAAGCATTTGTTATTTTTGGCTGATTTGAGGGAGGACTAGGTCTTCAAAATATAAAAAGCTATCAATATCCAGATACAAAACTAGAATGGACACACATTTGTTAAATTTTAGAATAGATTTGATCTTCTGAATATCATAACGATGACATGGTAATATTATTAATATTATTTATATTGTATTTAATGTAATTTAAGGGTTTTCTTGTTATCATTTTGTTATCATTGTGGTATTTCAATTAGTATTGAGTATAAGCCTTTTCCTGTATCGAATACTGAAATCTTAGGACTGCAACACTGGCTAGGACTGTATCTGCTGGCACACTGAAAAGTACTAGTTTGTGTGAAGCCTAAAACAATGGTAGCTATAGGCAAAATGCACAGTAAAGGGTAACTTGATCAGAACAAGACTGAAGAAAGGATATGGACTTTAAAAACACAGAGGAGCCACACAGAGACACAGTGCTAACATATTCCAGCAGATAACAAGCAAGCTTTTATAGCATTATGAAAGCAAACTAATGCACTCCAATGAACAGAAGCTTGGTTATATGGTATTGCGGTTCTGGCAAAAAAAAAGCCTAATCATATTAAATTACAAATATATTTACTTATTCAAAAGTGAGTCAATGTGCAATGTAAAGCAACTATAGTTGACCATGGTGGCCTGGATGGTCCAAACTAAGAAGTGCGAGAGGAAAAAAAGGAAAGTGAATGTGGGTTTTAGTAAAGAGCTGCAGTTAAGATTTTATTGCGTTTTCCATTCATTAAGAGATCGTCATGGCGACCACTTCACCTCCAGTAGGAATGTGGAGTTTAGACAAAGCTCAGAGCTGTGAATTATTCCTGGTCAAATTATCCGACAAATGCGTTTCCCCGTTTTCCCGTCAGAGGAGTGGACGAGAGGGAGGAGTCACATGGTCTGAGCATAGATGTGGGTCTATGGAGCATTTTCACACACATTTAAACTGAGACGGTGAAGACAAGGCTCCAGAGCGGGAATCTCTTCTGCTCCAGTTACCCAGGCATCAAGGGAGTCTGCAAACAGCACTATACGGCATTTGAATATATTGGAGGTTATGATTCAGCGAGCCCAAATATAGAAGTCACATTTTAAGAGAGATTGTTTTTTCTTTTTTTCTATTGAAGCGAAAATTGGTAAACACAGGATTTTGTTTTACGGTCTTAAGACAATGAAATCCGAGATGAAAAATAGTACAAATTTCACATCAAGCCATAAAGCAAAGACTTAAAATCAAATCAGAAATTAGGAAAAAAGGCAACCATTCTTCTAGTCACTGAAACAGTTCAATCTCATAGAGCCCATCAAGTTTTTATATGCGATTCATTATTTTGTCCAATGTTTTTTCACCGGAATTTCTCTAAGAGCGAAGGTCATTTTTGCCATCAATACTTCCTGCACCAATCACCACTTTTCAAACAATACAAAGCAAGAACTTGTAAGGACTTCTCATTATCAAAGAACGGTTTATTAGCCTGACATTTAAGTACAATCATTTTTCCAGATATCCACTGTTTTGTGAAGTAGTAAATAGTCTTGACATGTCCTCCTCACACGTCACATTAAACTCATCAATAACAGTCTCCACTTTGAGCCAACACAAACCTTACTCATCCCTGTGGCATTGCAATGTTATCCAGTTTGAACTTAGGTTGTTTTCATAAGGACTGGTCGGCTGCTGCTTCCACGTTTAAAGCAGATCTACACCTATGCTGCAGACTGGTGCAGTTTCAGGACTGAAGCCAAAAGAGAGGAGAAAGATCTGTCAATAAAGTTAAATCAGGAGAGTTTGAAGAGGAGCCAAACCTTTATCTTTGACCCAGAACGACCCACCACAGTACCCTGTCCCAGCTGCTGGTGGCACTACTTAAGACGAGGTAAAAACAAGAATCAGGCCAGAAATATTAACTGTTCATTCATTCATGAGCTCCACGAAAATTCATTTTAGATTGAAAGGCGATTGAGTCTTGAGATTTGAAGAATGTTTTTTAATATATTCTTAATAATATCAAGGTTATGGTCATAAGGCCATTATAATTTGTTTCAGACCAGTAAGTTTTCCTGATATAGTGTGACTCAAATTCAACAAAGGATATTTATTCTTGAGTAGCTCAGTTGGGAGAGCGTTTGTCCACTGATCCGAAGGTTGACGGTTCGAATTCTGCTCTCGACGTAAACATCATTGATTGGTTGTATGCAGACAACCAATGTGGTGTATGAATATGAGTGTGGATGTGTGAGTGATTCCTTGATCTAAAACGCTTTGAGTGCCTTGAAGTTGGAAAAGCGCTATATGCAAATGTAACCATTCACCCAAGGGACAAATGAAGATGACAGGTAATCACTAAAATCAACCGTTTCAAGCATAAAAATACAAACATCGAATATAAATTCTACAACAATTCTTTGCAATGATTAGCAGATTTGTTTCAAAAAGAATTTAGTTATTTTAAACCCTGCTTTGTTGAACTTGTTTTGCTTTTCCATGTATGCAAAAGCAGAAATAGTGGTTTAATTTTCAGACAAAAACATAGATCTGAGCATTACCAGAAGAACCCCCCTGCAGAATGAGGAGGAGGAGAGTATGAGCTTTGACAAGGGCACAGCACAGATATGACAGCAGCTCTGAGACTGCAGGGTTTTACAGACAGAGACAGCGTTAACCTCAAACTGATCAAAGAAATGCACCAGACATGAGACTTACGAAGTGTGTTCAAAATAACATGTCTGCTCCTAATACGATGCAACTATTTCAGACACAGTTGTCTTATAATAGATTTTTCTGTTCTTTACTGGCAACAAAATGCTTTAACAAAAAGACAGAAGAAATGGAAATCTGGTAAATTGCCAGAGCAAACACATTGCCTAAAATGTTACACAATATGACATTAACGAATCTCCATGAAAACAAGCAGTTGCAGGTCAGATCCGTGAAAAGGTAATGTTTTTCAAGATATTTTTTGACAATAAAACACCTATAACTGAATGAAGGAAATAGATAACTTAAATGCCGTATTATTTCAATGCTGGTAACAAACCCCCAGTTACATAGTGCACCATAAATTCACAATTTTAAATAACGCTTGAACAGATAGCTTAAATGAGGAAATAAACCCCTTAATAGAGCCTTATTCTTTTGAGCTTTATGTTTTTAATAAGCTTAATAACACAAGCCACATGTTTGTATCAGTCCCAAATGAGTATAAATTATATGGAGTTGATCAGGAATGGCATTTGGCAGCATAAATTGCAGATAGAATTATTTCAACAAGAAACAAAGAGCCAACTCCTTAAACAGTAGTTTGAAGATCACTTACTGCAGATTAAATTATGCCCTGTGTCTCCTGATTTACAGCAGAGTTGAAATCCTGACTTGATTTATTACTGGCACATTGCTACAGTATGTCTTTTACTGCTTGGATAATAGAGCTGAACAATTCCCTGTAGAGATCGTGAAGCGCTCCATCTGGGAGTAACTGGGAAGAAAGGCGGCAGATGGGACGCCGCCTCTCAACCAAACTACCCATCATGCAACGCTTCGGGACGTCCCACTGCGGCCATGCCAGGACTACAGCTGGGCACAGACAGGGGTACCAGCTTCCTCCACATAAAAGTCCAGACATGTAGTGAAAGAATTTGAGATGTGCTCTAACAGATCGATTCACTGTGGTATAGGAGAGGACTTCCAGGAGAGATAAAGTGTGTTTATACATTGCAGTACGTTACAGACAAGAGAAGAGGGTGATGACAGAACACTAAAGTTTGTACTGGCATGTTGACAAGTAATGTTTTAATGAGGTGTGAGAGATCTAGATCGATGACGTTGAAGTAATACCAGTAGTAGTAGCTGTGACAATGCTAATTATAGTACTAGTATTGGTAGCAGGCACATTGAATGTAGAATTTTTACTAAGTAGTGTATCCCAAAAATATAACTATATGGTATTAATATTTACTGATATTAAAATTTTCTAAAAACAAGCTGAAAAAAAATTGGTTATACAAATTATACTTAATGCTTGTATTGTCACAAACATATAGATGTAATTTAATGAGTTTGATCAGTAGGGGCAATAATTTATACCCCCCACCCCTAAATAAAATGAAACACTGAATAGTAGTAGCCGTACTCATATGATAGTAGAGGTATTGTCTAATAGTTTTGATAATGTAAGGACAGAAAAAAACCCATGATCACTAACAAAGAAGCAGTTCATTCAATTAGTATTCTTAAGTTATAGCTTTAAAATATGTCTAACGCATTCCCACAAACTAAGACAAGAATAAACTAAAGGAAGCCTGCAGACTTCACTGTAGAAATGCCGATACATCTAATATAAATACTGGCCTCCTGCCGCACCCGTTCACATAAACATAGCAGTGCACTTCAAAGCCTTTGTCGTCTCTCAATCTGGCTACCACGAATGAATATGATTTATGTAAAGAAAACAGATCAACGATAAGGGAATGATAACAAGTGCTCACCAGGAGATGTTCAAAGAAAAGGAGATAAACTTAGCCAATATGAAAAGATGAGAGGAACCATGCCCTTGACAAGATGTTTACATATGAAGTGCTGCCCACAAAACAATATAGCTTATGATAACGTTATAGTCTTACAGTTTGTTCAGGCTATTTATAGGCCATAGCACAGAATATAAATCATGTCATTTTAGGTAACATTTGTTATGAAAAAAAGAGGTAGGGCTGCACAAGTTTTTGCGTTTGCAGTGCACATTTTAAACAAAACCCAATGCATTTCAGAACATGTTTGCAATGGTCTAAACTACAATGCTAGCAGTTTTTATGCATAAGGAGGTAGAATATGTTGATATGTGGAGACAATGTCATTTCTGCAATAATAGTGACCTTTGCCAATTGAAAAGGGTCATTGCCTGATTCACCCGAGGGCAAAATTATCAAAATTTGCAACATTTATGCGACAGCTAAAACATTTTTTTCTCAAATTACAAATCTCTTCCCAAAGTCAAAGCATTCTCCTTTTACAAGTAAGAGAAACTTTCTACCTACAGATCAATAATTGCTAAAAAGCCTTTGCTAATGCACCTCTATGGGTATTTACAGCATTCATACAATATTAATATGTTCTCTTTTTCCAAACCATGGCTAGATTTCAATCAAAGGCGAGGAGGGAGAAAGTAGGTTAAAGAGAGCATGGGGGGGTCCTGTGTCTCCTCTATGGGAATCTCACTGCTCCATCTCCCCATTAAGGCTTTGCTCCTGTCAGTGATGTCAGGTGCTGTCAGGTGCTGTAAGGTGCTCGACGCCATCCAGTCGTCTGACGGTGAAAACCAAGTGTAATGGGCCCATCTCCGCCCCACGCCCCGGTCCGCTAACACGTCTCAACTTCTGCTGCTACACAGGGAACAGGGCGGCCATGATAGATCGGATAACAGGAGAAAAACAGCTTTAAAGTGGCAGGGGGAAACGTAAGAGGAAGATTTAGGACCAGACAAGCAGCAGAGGTGAAGGGGTCACGCTGCCAAAGTATCCCAGGACAGAAACAGTGAAATGGAGAGGCAGATAAGAGAGGTTTTAAAAGCGTGTTTAAGATAAGGGCCTTAAAAAGGGATGGTGCCAGTTTATGGTGTGACAATATACGTTTACAAGTGAGGGACAAACCTGTGGAGAAAAGGTGAGTGGTGAAGACCTGGTTTTAAAAAGGTAACAGAGAAAGTGCTATTCATTTTCAAAGTAGGGACAGATGATATTGAAAAAAGTATGCAAGTTCGCAAATATTGAGATTGAGCTTAAATCCACTGTTTAGTCATATGCTCAGATGCACATTTTAAATTATCAAGAAAATATACCTCTAAATATTAGTAATACTCTGTTGTGCACCAAGGACATTATGTTGATAACTGAACGCTTTGTGACTATTCAAATTGAAATTTCTATTAAATTAGCCATTAAAATATGTAGATTTTCTGGGAAAGTTGATAAATTGCACATATTTTACCAAATCTAAAATAATTTCTTCGACAAAGTAGTTAAAGTAGCGATGCTTAGGTTAGGGGGTCACAGGTAGGCCTATATCGACAATATATGAAAGATGGAACAATTTCATTTGGTTGTCAATATTTATCGTGTGTACTTTTTTTTTTTGCACTACTGCGAAATAAGAGTTTGAGCAATTTTTTTGGCTATATGATGAAATTTAAACTGTTAAAGGTTGAATTAATAACTTCTATAACTTATTACTATACAAACAGTGTTGCATTCTGCTGTTTATTTTAGGTTATATTTTCTTTAACCCAAGAGAAGATTTAAACCACAAAAACTACTGTAAATGTACAATATTGTTATAGTGTCAGTGCCAAATTAGTTTTAATATTATCGTTTATCATCTATATTTACTTCAGCAATATGCTGCAGTTCAAATTTTGTTTTCGAGGCCTCGTCACAGGTGAAAGTAGCTTATCGTTGTACATATGGACTTATTGGCAGGGTACAGCGTGGATAGTGGTTAGACACACTAGGTAGAGGTTGAAAAGAAAACTCCAGGGTTAAGATAGAAAATAGACAACTCCGTAAAGAGTATGCCCGGGTTGAATAAATGGACTTCACTTTCTCAGTACCAAAGTGTCTTCCCAACACTACCAGACCACAGAGAACAACCAACTTTCTTTTTTTATCGATACCCATCTCCTGACCCCACTTTCAAACAGTGAATCGGCCCTTTCTTTGAGATAAACGCTGTTATCTGATAGTGGAGGATTGCATGTCCGCTGCCCACTGGCCTATAGAGACATCTTTGGTGCGACGACAGGGCGGGATGACACACATGCTTGAGTCTAAGAGGGGTGAAAAGAGGGGACACACGCCCTCAGAAAGGAGGACCCACAAATACTTGTCTCAAATGGGCCAAGTGTCTGTGCATTTGTGTGTGGGGGGCATAAGGAGGTCTTCATTGGACCGTGGTGAGGCGGGACAGCTGCTCAAATATGTCTAGAAGTGACGGGTAGAAATGAGAGGTAGACTGCAGGGATTGGGAGATTCAAGATGGCCGACGTCGGATGCTTAACTCTGCTAAATCCTTGTGACAACTGGAGCAGGAGGCTGGCCAGCTGGGTAAAACCAAAAACTATTGAGGCAAATGCATTATTAAAGTATGTAGATGGTGTTGTATGTATGTGGCAGTTATTTCTATTAGGCAAAAAGAGTGTAGATTTTTCAGTGCTACTCACAAATCTGACCAGATCTACCACTGTGTTATACGAGTTTCAGAATGATAAGACATTAGGACCGCTTCCATAAAGATATAATATTTAAAGTGGCAAATTATGTATCAATTGTCTTGTGTATTGCACATAACAGGAAGCTTTATATGGAAAAAGTAGTAATGAAAGGCATACTGATGGGGTATAGTGAAATGTGGGGTGCCAGATAAACTCGTTTTGTGTTTCATTTAAATATTTATAGAACTGAAAATTTGATTAATATTTTGGTGAGTGAAGATTTAAATATACATTTCTTTCTGCACTAAAATCTGCCAACATCCTCTCGAATGCACAACCCAAAAATAGTTAAGTTGTCTTATTCCACCTCTAAAAAGAGAAAATCATGAGTGCCTCGTCCTCTCCTTCCAGCCATGAATTTACATAACCCAATTAAGCATAAGAAGCACAAAGCACGATACCATCAGGCTCTTTACTCCCTGTACACAGACAAACAGCTACACTTCAAAGTACCAGGAAGTAACACAGACAGCTGACACATATGAATAATGACATAAATTATTAAGAAATTGACCCAAAATTCTGGCATAAGATCTAAAGAAAAACATTTTATTTAGTTGTAGTCGGAGTAGAGGTCAGACGAAGGCTACACGATGAGCGCAGACTGGAAAAACACAACATAAATATTTCAGATGAGAGGGAAGTCTGAGGCAGGGGCTCTTAAGAGGAGGCTCCATTTAAAAAGATCAAATTTGAAATGTATTTTGTCACTGGTTTAAAGTAAAATAGTGGAATGGGGTGTGTGAGTTGCCAAAAAATGTATATCTTTTTTTTTTTTTGAGCCAAATGAAAATTCATGTACACAGCATCTTTATCTTGCTTTTAAGAGGCAAATGAAGTCAACTTTCTCTAGGAGGTCACACGTCACTCTGGTTTAATCCTCTTGTGAGTGTTTGACAGAGGCTGGTCCTCAAAATGTCGCCTATAAACAGGGAGCTAAACCCCATTAATAGTAGACGTGGGTGGTGAAAAGAGTCTGTGCTTGAGCATAGCGCTGCTTAAATCAGACTATGAGAATATGACAAAAATGATTGCATATTAATTGTATTTTAAATTGTATTTCATGAATTCCATTTTTATGCACCATTTTTAATTATCTCCAAATTATTGTTGCCATTTTCTAACAACAGGACACGTTGGATTCAAATTAAATTTTCATCAAGATGAAGATGTACTTAAATCAAACCACCTTTATGCAAATACATTCTGCCAGTTACAGGGGTGGTGTCAGACATTTTTGGTTGGAGGAGTTATGGGAAAGTTCTTCAATGGGGGCACTCACTTAACATGTTAATTTAGAGCCTTTTATGGATTCGAGTGGACCCCTTCCCCCTACCATGTTTGGTTCACTGTTTTAGACAAGTTTAATATGTAGTTAGCCTGTAGTATGTTATAAAATCTAATATGTATTTATTTTTTTTAAATTGTAATCTCACTTTGAACACTTGTGGTTGCCATTTGAACAATTTAACTCGAAACTGAATATGAAAATGGGGTAAAAATCTTTGGGAGAGCTATGAAGGTACAATGCCATTCAAAGGGAGGCCCCCTCAAGCCCTCTTTCCCCCTCATGGCCAATTAAAAGTTTTAAGGTTACTTAAAAAGATTTACGCACATACAAAACTTAACATGTCACTCTTTAGTCCACATTTTCAACCAAAAGTCAAATCTCTCTAATAAAATATTAAACATGCTTTCACAGCACTTTTACTCTACTGCAGCAAAGATGCCAAACATTAAAATAGCTACAGTGCGTTTTCTATGGCTGCATTCACCAGTCAAAGTGCTTGGCAGGCCAGAAAAACCCGAAAAGCGTGGCCCACATTTTCATATCTACAGCAGTTTGTCCGTGCAGCAGATCTCGGTGAATTCATTGGAATGCTGAGCTAACACGATTAGCATTCTTAGTAGAGCGCATGTCAAACAGAGTGAAGGATACAGCCAGAGGAGGACAGACAGAGAGTAATGTGGTGAAATAACAACACTTAACCTCAGCCATGAGACAACGGGCTGGGTCAAAGCAGGTGGAGGGCATTTAGTAGTTTGTGACATGGGGATTTTAGACTTTATGAACAAATGTGAATTGCAAAGGAGGGTCCATAATTTTTGTCTCCTTGGAGAAGTTATCGCATTGCTTGGAAAGTTTCACCGTATTGCTTTAAACATATGTTTCTCAATCTTGATAAGAAAGTGACGCCACCTTGTCAAGTTCCAGTTAATATCTGTAGAGAAGTGCTTTCGCTCATAGTAAGAATCCATGTTTTTTCAAGGAAACAATAAAAACACCACTAATTAGATAAATGCAGGATATACAAGTTTAATGCTGTGTTTTTGAACTTGGCAAAACATTAACATCTCCATGGAAACATACAGGTGGTACATCCTCATCTGTAAAATTAGTTTGTGCAAGATTTAAATATCCTAGTTTATAAAGTGTCAAGTGTTGGGTCAGTAAAACTAAATCATAAAATTGTCAACGTTGAATTGCAAAATAGATGAAAATTTTGTTTTATTTAAAAATTGTATAAACATAAATTTGAAATAATTGATTTTCTGTGCAAATAAATGATTCCCCAATTTGAAACTTTAGTTAACCAACAACTCTACAAGACTAGCTTAAAAAACTAAACTTATTTTTTTATAATAATTTCTGCATTTAATCAAAAAACTACACCTACCATTGGTTGCATGGGATGAAATCTGTCCAGTATTGCACAAATATGTCCAAGTACAGCTGAAGACATTGCCTGCACACCTGTTAACTGACTGGGTGGTCGTAATGTTATGGCTGGATTGTTTTATAAGCCTTTATGTGGGAACGTCCTTTGATAAAAATCTGAAATATCGGCCTAAAAATGTTGATAAAATTCCTGAGTGGGGCCTAGAAAGCGCTGTGTTGACATGAGACACAGCAGCTGGTGTGTTCAGGGCTCGGAGGAGAGGCTCACATGAAACAGTGACAACTTCAGTCTCCGTGTTTGTGCAGTGAGGCGAAGGAGAGAAATGGGAGAAAATGTGAAGGGCAGAGACACAGGAAGCTCAGGGGTCAGAAAGATCTGGAGAAATATAACTGCAGGATTTTAGATGACAGCACAACAGTCTATGGGCAAATATTATATACATATATATACATACATACATATATATACATATATATACACATACATACATATATATACACATACATATATATATATATATACACATACATATATATATATATACACACATACATATATATATATATACACACATACATATATATATATATACACACATACATATATATATATATATATATATATATATATATATATATACATATACACATACATATATATATACACATACATATACACATACATATATATATACACATACATATATATATACACATACATATATATATACACATACATATATATATATACACACATATATATATATACACATACATATATATATATACACATACATATATATATATATATATATATATATATATATATATATATATATATATATATATTTTTTTTTTTTTTTTTTTTTTTTTTTGTAATGGTGCAATGGGTTTAAAATAATCTGGTTCAAAATATGTGAATTCACATTTTGGATATTTCATGACAAAGTACAATGCCATCAACAGGAAAGACCTTTGCCCCCATTTATCTAGAATCTAAAAAACACCAATATCTCAAGATAATGTGTGTGGGCGGGTATTCATCACATTGTGGAGACTAGAATCTGTACCATAGACTGTATATATAAATGGACATCACTAACCTGCTGGCCACCGTGTTCAAATTTGGAAGCAAACATGGGTGCACTTCCGGCTCCAATTCACTTTCTACTGAAACACTACTGATCCTGTTTTGTCTGTAAATCAAGATATAAATATTAATAACACACCAATGAGGCAGCTTTGTTCCTGAGGTCCTCCTCCTAGTGTTTGACAGCGTTGCTAAGCACCTTCCCCCTGCTAAGCCAGTTGGCGTTACCTTCAGCCTCGCTCCGGATTGGCCCTTTGGAAGCTATAATACTTGCGGTCAAAATTCCAAATATGGAACTGTGCTCTAAATTCACCTCTATAACCGCGAGCCTCGACGAGCTTAATTTGACTGGAGCTGCAGGCTATGGATGATGTCACTCTTTATGTAACCAACGCCACTTCTTTATTCAGTCTATGATCTCTAAACATATTTGTCACCTGATTTTGTCTCCATAGCAGGTCCCAGATATGAACTCAGGTCACCATTAAGTAAATATTTTATTTTCAGAAGAACAACATAGTTTAAAGATCAAATATGAGTTAAAATAGGTTAAGGTTAACGCTAGGGAAGTAATAACTATAGTTAAACACAAGTTGATAGTATTTTTGTATATTTCTACTGCTAGCAATTGAAGCAGTTTTGATATAACGACGATATAAGAAATATGTTATTGATAGTAATATTTTATAATAATAATAGTTAAATATGATTTAACATGTTTATTTATGGTTGCGCTATTGCAATCTACCAGATCTGTAAAGACAGGCCAGATACACTTTCATTTTCATTTTTGTAAAATAACATTGATAATTTCCTTGCATTGTGTGTAATCATTTCAATACATTTTTCCAGGAGGAACCATAATCCATTATACCATATTGACTTTTCCGGCATTATAAAAGATGGAAACTCAGTGTTTTTACTCCTGTTAAACACTTTATCATTCTGTTGCTTCAATGTGATTAATGACAAATCAATAAATCCACCGCCTAAGCGCTCAATTTACTGATATAAATCTCTCAAAATGTCTGCCATGGACCTTATTGAAACCCGATATGTCAACACTATCTGTAAGTGCATTAATCTCAGCATTATGTCCCAAAGAGAAGAATCTAATTATGTCCAAACCAGTACAGAAATGTCCCCGCGTACAGTAGTGACCCAAGGCTCTCTAGTCCCATAACCGTCACATGGTCCGCCCCAGCCCCTCCTCATGTCCCTCCTGTCATCTTAAATTAGGGAGAGGGGCCGCTGTTGTAGGATGGGTAGTGATACTGCTTCATGCTCTGTGGATTTCAGCAATGTCCAGGTCAGTATCACAAACTAACAATGACAGGTGCATTGTGGGAAATGCTGTGGGTTTGTTCAAGCAAGAAGACGATTCGTGGAGGGTATGTTAGCATAGCAGTTGACCCATATGGATTCCTTCATTAGATTTGTTTTAATCATTTTGGTGTAGAAAAGTGGATAGAGCAGTAACAATTTTTAAATTCTCCACACAAAAATACTGTTTACAAGATAATGCTATGGCAAAGAAAGTTATGGAAAGACCTGTCAAGATAATCACCAATTATCCAAGAAATAAGAGACACAACTTTTAGGGCTCAGTATTTAATGTGTGCACCTTTTTGGGAACATTTTAATAATTTGTGGAGTAAATTCAGACTACAGCTCTTGAGGGTCAAATAATGAAATCTATGAGTCATTATAAACACCAACCAGTCAAAATGTTTAAATAATGTCCCTTGTATTTGAATAAGTATGGAATAATAGGTGAGTAAATACTGTATAATACCAATGCTTGCAAGAAGAATCCAGCACACTGTATCACTCTTAGTTCATTAGTACAATGTTTCTCTCCTCAGACCTTCCTCAGGTATGGAGGGATCAAAACGTACTAATAAAAGCGAACCAAGATTGAGACAGTTGATAAGGTGTTTAAGAAGATTCCTGTGCACCAAAGTGCCTCTCCTTCAACGGACCTGCTGTGCAAAGTCTACACAGAAACAAAAACTACGCCATAAAACTTGCAACCATGCCTTGATTGAAGCTGACCATAACTCGACAATGTTATAGTGACTAAAAGTATGTTGTGTTATAACAGAACACTAAAGAAACTATCTCAAAATCTCTGCTTACATATAGGCTAGTCCTTTCAAGTCATCCCCTCGTCTCCAGGGCTAACATGTACAATCTCTCTACTGCCGTGTAATCACTTTTGAAGCTGCTGTCATTCACTCTCAGAGCTGGGGAACATCTGGGCTGCACACAGAGACCATGCTCAGCCCCGAACAATATTACAGCCCCCCTCCTCAGATCAAAAAGAAATCATATAGAGGTACAAAGATTGACTCCCGCTGCCAGTGCCAATGAGAAAGAAGAAATCACTGAAAAGATACAGTATATAGTGAAGCTATACATCAGTGGGGAATATGTCTATACACTCCTAGGCTTACAATAGGGACCACGTTCAAAACTGACTCGACTACCATGTTTTACCAATACATACATTCATTGACTTGGTTTTGCCATGTGGGGTTTTAGTTATTTCAGTTTGTTCATTGCAACCTGCCATTTATAATTTGTATACATTTTTGGTAGGGCTGACGATTTGGGAAAAATTATAAAAAAAAAAAAAAAAAGTTTGAAACCCATCCAGAAGAATTTACAAAGACTGAAATATGAACTGACCAGCTAATACAAGAATCTCATTTCAAAACATGTTTCTTTTACAGAACAATAATTTTTATGCAAGATTAGGCTTGTTACAGAGTCTTTGAGGGGGAAATTATGGTAGCTCAAAAATTGCAGCTTTTACAATTTGCTAATTGCGTCATTCAATTTGAGAGTTGATTGCGATGAATCTTGCAGCCCTAAGTTTCAAGCACATGCACGTAGGCCTCTCATGATAATTACCATATAAACTTATTGTTCAACATATGAAGCTGGAACAATGTTTTTTCTGGGTCAGTATTTATATTGTGTATATTTTCTTTCCACTACCGAGATTTAAGATGTAAAATGTTGAATGAATCACTTTTATGACTCATTACAGATGAAAACCAAGAACTAACGTGTTTCATTCTGCTGTTTATTGCAGCTCATAATTTTTTTAAACAATATTATAGATTTAGAATAGTTTATGTGGTTTAAATCTACTCTTGGATTATTGTGTCAGTGGCATACATTAGTTTCAATATTATCATTTATCGTCTATATTTACTTGAGCAATATATCAAACTTCAAAATTTGTTATCGTGACAAGCCCACATATATGGCTTTAGTATAGCTTCATCCAGACAATAACAATAGCACTATTTACAGCTCTTGCTTCCAGGTTAGCGACTGGTATAAATACTAGATGCAAATATCGCAGTGGCCACATTTCATATCATATTCTTATATAGGGGAAACCATATTTACTAACTTAAAAGAACAATCTCGGACACCACAGTTTTAAGTAGATTTTGATTGAACTGCATATATAAGCAAGACCAGACCACACTATGGTTTTAGCTACTAGGTCACACACACACATTGGCTCTTTCAGAGCCAGATATTGTGAGTGTAATAAAGTTTTTTATAGACTCATTATACCAAACCACACCGGAGCGTCTATTCACCTCCATCCTTGCAGCAGGATCACCAGGGATCCAGGGATTATTACCAGGCAACATCGACATGGCAACCGCCTCCACATCCCACATGGACCACTGCCTGTCTCAGCCAATGTCACCTGAACTATAGCTCAAGAAGAACATCACCGTATACTGCTGAGGTTTGACATTATTGCATTCTACTGGCCGAATGGGAGGGTAAAAACATAAGTCAGGGTAAATTATTTTGTTGTGGTTGGATAAATACATCATAATGGACTAATGCAAATGATCAGTGTCTTTTTGCATTTTATTTTTTTATATTTTTTCTTTGGATAAATCTTGAAAATACCAAAAAGTAGTATCAGGAAAAGAAACTTGTGTCAGTGTATCAAAATAGCATTTACCAAACAGCTTGCATATGCACAGATGGGGACTATAACATTAACTGTGAGCATTTCCTTACCACTTCCTATCATAAGAAATAAGGTTAAAAAACTGAAAAACATAGACACAAAGTCCTTGCACATGATCATTTGGGTTTAAATAAACTACTTAAGATCATCCTATTGACCTCAGTAACCTTCAAGTTGAAACCATTCCCCCGTTTAAATTGGATGCATTTTGCCACGCCTCTGTAGTTTTAAATGAAGTGCTCCATATGCTCCCAGTGTCAGCACAGCTAGCACAAACATGCATTTTGTGTGTGTGTGTGTGTGTGTGATGGGGGAAGGGGGGGCGTGATCAGGGTCATAAATCTGTGCATAAACACTCAGAGGTGGTCGGAGCATCAAAGTGAAGTGAAGAATCTCCTCCATACAAACACTACAGCGAGTGGGTCTTAATAGGCCCCACATTACCTGGTCATTACTGAGCTTTATACACAGGGAACAGAGACTGGACTGGTCCCTTAGGAAAATACTGAATGACAAAGATGACCATAATTAAGGATTGTGCAGTAATAAATAAGAACTAAATACTGCACAAATAATGTTTTGTTTGTGTGGTAAACCATTTTCTCCAGTGGTTAGAGTTTGATTTAAGAGGTTGCCACAAAGTTTAGTTTCTCCTCTGCAGCACAACAGCAACCTGGTTAGTTATATTACCCCTACATATCAACTTGCACACCATAACTGCACTTTTTCATAATGACACACAAGATAATGTAAGTAAGGAATAACTGTATTATAATGAAACTTTAATAGTTCAAACTGCAAACAATTTAGTCTTGGAAATCAATTTTAATTATCTGCTAAAGTGCTCATGCATAAGCTGCTTGGAGCCAATTATTTTCAGCAAGAAGTGGCCAAATAGCCATACTGTAAGTTTTACTCATTATAATAGTGTTGTTACAGCGAACAGTAGCTCTATGTAAATAACGTCTCTTTCATAGCACTTGTCTCTTGTTCAGTGCCAGATGGCCCCAGACGATGGAGATGTAACCACCATATTTCAACACCCCCCCCCACCTCCCCCCTCTCTATCCCTTTCTCCCTCCCCCTTTCTTCCTCCCCCTCCATCTCTCACTGAGGAGTTCATAACTGTCATAGCTCATCAGAAATAGAGACATCTAAAGCACGCCGGCCCTCTGCTTGTCAACAACCACTCATAAGAGACAAGCCGCTGAAACACGGGCTGGGTAATGTGTCTCACAGCCTTACAGGTATGTTCAGAGGAGCGCGGAGATAGAAAGTACAGAGATGGTGTTAACAGAGGAGCTGATTATTTGATGTGCACATTGAGAACTATCTGGTGGGTTGGTTCATTGATCTGTTACACCTTAATAAATGAAAACTTAATGACCAAATAGCTTTTACAATGATTCATGCTTAGTAACTACTTAACACAATATGAACATATAGCTAATTAAGTATCTTCAAGCACTATTAGGTGTGGTTAAAAGTGTTAACATTGATTTGTTAAATGAAGCGATACGATTCCAACTGAATGGAACCAAATCTTTTTCTCTTTTTTGGGATGCACAGTTTAGTTTGTCTAATCATTTCAAAAAGGCAACATGACACAATTTACATGTGGCAAACAGCAACATAGAACTAGGCCTGTCACACTACATGAGGGTAAAATAGACAACTTCTATGGCTAATTATTAGTTCATTCTGCTATTAATTTGCTGCAGCTCATGCCTTTTAATGATACTGTATAGTAAAAATTGGTTTCCTGCTTTGTGTCAGTGGCATAAAGTAGTTTTAATATTGTTTATCACAATATTTCTTTGTATCGATATACGTGCTTCAAAATTTGTTGTCGTGACAGGCCTACCTAGAACAAAAATGACAAGTACGCAAACAAATACGGAGGCCACTAAGGGTCACCAGAGAGTCCCTTTTTAATGCCAGTTCTAATAAATGAGGATAGCACTGCATAGTGAAGCAAGCTCATCTGCTTAGACGAAGGCAGAAATTAAGCATTTTTAACCATTCCCTTGTATCGAAGTCGAGTTTTAAATTTTAGTATTACAACAACACAACCTTGATGGTTTCACCCATGGAAAAAAAAAAAATCCTTTGGTCAAATCCAATTATTCAATTTAGATTAAAATTTAGATTGAGACATCTACTCTGCACTCTAAGCAATGTTGTAATTTTTAGGAAATGGGTTTTGGTTCAACAAGGTCAAGGTAATGCCACTTTCTGCTAGACCAGTTTGGCGGCATTGAAAGCACTTCTAAAGCTTGTACTAATACACCTGAAATACTCCATAAACCTGCCTTTTGTCCAACAATGAGAAACTTCCTTGGCATCCGCAATTTTCCATGGAAACGCCCACATTACCCACAATGCACCCCTCTGTGGAGCCACGGCGTCCCCTGCAGCTTTGTTCTTATGAGACTGACAGAATATGGGAGCAATTATTAGATTAAGACGGATTATAGGGCCCAAACTCAGGTGAAGGCTGCTATCTGGAAAAGTGCAGAGCTAATCCAGTAATGAAGGCACTTTTGGAGGGAAAATGTTCCAATGAAAAACCCCAGTGTTTCTTGTATATTTGTAGTTTTTTATCTCAAACAAAGACACTATACATCCGCCATCAAAGCCCCAACGCCAACTGTTTATTCAAGTAAGAGCAAGAACAAGTCGGCAAAATAAGAGAGGAAGTGAATGCAGGATTTATTGTAAAACTAAATATATCGAAACATCTGGATTTGTGCTCAAAGATGTTTTTCCAGAATTAGCAGCCAGAGATGGAAGATTAGGTCTCGAAATGGAAGACTGCAGCTCAGCATTTTGAAGCCAGGCTAAACACACGGATCTGATACAAGCTACAGGCCAAGGACATTCAGAAGCTGGCGCAATATTTATGTTATTTTATAGAGAAAGGAAAGAAAGGACAACTGAAAAGGCTGTTCCATTTGAAATTGGTTAAAGAAAGACATTTGTAAGACAGCAAATCTTTAATATGAAAACCTAAACTCTAATTTCTATTTGTCGATTTTTGGTAAGCTGCAGTGTTTTGTTATTAAAAGTTACTGTTATTCTTGACAGTCTCAGGATCAAAAGTATTTATTCATAACCTTTCATTCCAGGGAATCAGGAAATTTCAAATCTATTCAGAAGCCATGAGATGGCTAAATCAGCTACTATAATATGTTAAAAAACTACAATAGACTCAACAAAAGCTTTTTTACAAAGTAATATAACAGAATGTATTGAAAATCACAGAGTAAGGAACACTGCCAGGAGTCATTTTGAAGTACAGAATAGTTTTCCCATCGCCAATAATAAATACTGAATATTATTAGTTTGCTATAGTTTTCAAAAGTCATTTTGAAAAGATTTTCAGATTTTCTGAGATTGACTAATCCCTTTGAGTATTTCAGTTGTCAGACTAAAGGCCAGTGCACACCAGAGTGTCATTTGGTGCGTGTCACACACTGAATGTCGTGTGTCAAGGCTCTTAAAAAGGCTTTAACACAACTCTACCGGTGTTATAAACTAGCCTTTTATCTGCAGATCACATATAAAGTGAGAGACACAGCATGAAATTAAGAGAAGAGGAGAGGCACTGGTTTGAGGAGGTTATAGTGAGTTTAGGAAGAGATGAGTTTCCTGCATGGAAGGAAGAGGGAGAGGAGCTCGTGTTCTGCAGAGTTGAACACTGGTGCTTTGCCCACCTGCAGCTCCTGTGCTTCTCCTCAAAGTTTATAGCGTTCCTTTTATCGGCCACAGAGCAGGGACTTGTCTGTACTACAAAAGAGTAAAAGGCATGTGTTTTCATATGCGGTGCCACCTCCCAATTCAACGATCTCCAATGTTTTTTAAAATGCACTGAGGTTATTGCACTTGTACAAAACAGCATATTTAATGAAATGTTTAATAACAGCACAGTGAAACGTGGTTGTTCAGTTTGTTTCTAGCCTACCTGTACTGTAGCAGGCACGCAGTAATACAGAGACTCACCTCAGCCTGGCGCGAGCTCTCCTCTCCTCCAATCTGCTCCTTCTCCTCTTATGCTCATCCTTCTCTTATGTTCATCCTTCACTCCTATGCCCTCTCCTCCACTCATCCTCTGGTACTGTAAATCCTGTTCTTTGTAAATCCACAAAGCCAACGTGATTTCTTCCGTCAACGTTCAACAAGTGCTCCACAGTAGCACATGTGGAATTGAAAGTACGGCTGTACGCTGGCGGAGGCGATGTGCGCTGGCTTTTGGATAGATCCCATTTATGTAAACAATCCTGAATATTCCACAAGTGACGCGAGCAAAACTGATATCCTCCTACATCTACTTTCACCTAAATGAAAGGTTCAGTCTTTAAATAACTAAACAAAATCATTATTACCGCTGTAGCATCCACCAAAAATGGACTCCTTGTGTATTTTTGACACAGAGCTGCAGTCGGAGGTGTAAATAAGGCGATAGTGGCATTCTTGTTCTTGAATAAAAACATTTGGCAGCAACTAAAATTATATAGCATTGTGAATGGCAAATGGGTAGTCATCGCTCAACACGTGAATTTAGTTTTTTTAGTCCAGATTTCACTGATAAATAATATAGATTCATCAACGTATCTATGGCACAAATAAGGGTTGAATTAAAATAAACTATAAACTGGGCCCTAGGTTATATGAACAATTGTCTGGAATGCTTTTTCTGTAGCCGCCTTCTGTAAAGTACTATGGCAGGTAAAAGCAGCATGTTGTTTCCTAGTCCTCCTGAAATATGATCTGAAATGTACGTCAATGGATTAAACAGAAAGGAAAGTCTCTCCACCACTGCTGCAGTTACATGAAGACAACCATTATATTATATGTAGCAAATCACAGGGCAAATACATCTCTATAGTGACAGGACCTGCTTTCCACATCAGCTAATAAAAGATGCTAACAGATGGGAGCTAAGTCCTTGGCTGCCACTGTGATTCCCCTCCAAAAGGGCAGCCAACATATGCCCCAAGTGACAAAATCAACTGGCAAGGCAGGAGTACAAGACCTGGTACATGCAATGTTCAAGAGCCCATATTACACTACTTTATATTTTATGTTGTTTCCTCATCAAAAACATACCTGGAGTTGTTTTATTCTCACATGTTTAACACACAAACCCACAAAGTTTTTTTTTCTCAAAAAGAAAAGACAACCACTTTGTGATGTCATGAAGCAATACAGGAAGTGCTCCACTGTGTTTTTAAACTCTATACGCCTTCACTAGAATCATTTGGATGATTTCAGTCCTGGAATTGCCAATCTCTACTAAACTAAAGGTAAAAGGTAGCTGCTAACTGCTTCATGGCATCACAAGGTGGAACAGAGCATTTTGAGCTGTGGAGATGTATGCCTTACAGCTCATGAGAGTACATTTTCTGTAATACAGCACCTTTAAATGTGCACTGTCAGTCTTCGGATGGGTATTGTTTCCATAGAGATTTTTTTCTTTGCCTGGAATGTTCCACAGCATGGCATTATACTACTAAATCTTGTGTTTTTTTTATTACAGTTACCAAAAATAACTTTGAGGCAGGCGTTTTTATCGCGTGCAGGTCACCTCTCACCACAGACCTGACCTGTAAATTGGCCAGGTGGAGACTGAGAAGTTTATTGCCATACTATGGAACATTCCAGGCAAAGAAAAAAAATTACACAATGTACCTTTTAAAAAAGACAAACAAAAATGAAAAAAAAAATAAATAAAAAATCAAGCTTAAACCAGGAACTAAGTGGAAACAAACCAGCACTAAAACGTGAGGTTTTAAAGCTCGCACTGGTGTTTTTAGCAGTATAATCTGTCAGATGAAAAGATAATCCTACTATACTATACTTTACAGATAAGTAGAAAGTCAGAGTTTATAGATAAAATTCACAGTAGAGGCCAGGAGCAGAGTTGTGCTGACAGCTCAAATTGCTCTGAGGGTCATTTGGGTTTTACTTTATGAAAACGTCTGCTTCAGTCATTATTACTTTGTCACAGTTTCCTAAAGGGAGAATGGGAGACTAATCCCTTTGAGTATTTCAGTTTTCTGTCAAACTAAGTGGAATTCTTGTTTTTAAGTGAGAACATGCAAATCTGGCAGAACCCCAAATAGCACAGTGAACGTCAAATGGGTGATCATCACTTGGCATGTTTCCAATTTATTAACAGAACATGTCCACAAATGAGAGCTGTAGTGGAGGAAGAAGTCTGTAAATTGATAGCTAGTTAACTACAATGATTATGGGAAATATATTTTTTAACATGTGTATGGATTACAAGAGTCTTAAGATGCTTTACAATCCTGCCAAATGTTCCTCTTAAAATTAAATATGCAAAGTACCAAGTACAGTTGAGTCACATACAATAACATCCAAATAATGTTAAACAGCTATATTGTCATAATTAAACGCTATATATTTTATTTATACTCCTAGAGTCTACCATCTGCTGGTCTGTGGAGATTTGCCTAGGATGTTCCACAGTATGGCATTAAACACATACAGCCTTTATTTAATTGCAGGTGTTTTTATTGCTCATAAACATCGTTAAAAATATGCATTCTCACTGTGTACAGTATCCTCTCTCCACAGACTTGACCCGTAACTTGGCCCTAGTGTCTCCATGAAGTTAGATGTTTAATATCATACTGTTCAATGAATTCCTTTAGGTTGTTGTTCAGCTCACCGTTTTGCTTAGAATCCTCAGTCTTTTTGTTACATCTCCATGGAGACAAGCAAGCAAAAAAGTTACAAAATGCAGCTTTAAGATTACCATACACTGTGAACTTACTAAAGAACAATGTTGTACATGTTGCTCCTGTTTTCAAACCTGGCTTCCCTCAGACATAAACTACACTCAAGGGTACAATACGTTCTCCATTAACCCCACGTTCCCCTGCACTCCCGTTTTTCATCTCTCAACACTGTACATCTGCTGCTGACCTTCGGAAATGCCCGTCTAAAAGCTTCCTGTATCCCTCTGTGGAGACCAATCTGAAACATTGTCTTCATCATACTCATAAAACCAAGGCAAAAGAGCATTAAAGTAGACCTTTTTATGTAAAAGTTTTAGCCCAGTAATGGGTGGTCATAGCCTGTGAGACCAAACACACAGATGTTGATGTTGGCCAGGAGAACAGACTGGACTTGGCTGGACTTGACTCAGAGTTCAGTGTAGTCACCACAAATTAGTAATAACCTTTTACATAGAGATCCACTGTATAATGCTGCAAAGGGGTTGGAAATGGGAGTCTTTCTCTGGCCTGTTAACAAGAGGACACACGCTACCAATATTTGTACTATTTTGGATCTTGCATGCAATTTCCTGAATGAAATTTGATTAAGAACATGCTTTTTGTTACACCAATAAAAAGAAACACGCACACATTTAGATCTCAGTTTCACTGGTTACAATTCACATTTGTATATATGACTTCAAAGGTGCACTACCCAACTTTTCTGGAGAGAGTTCACAGTCCACAGTATAGCATTAAAACTTGTATTCATTCAACTGCCTTAAAAAAACCCTGCATTCTTAGTGACAGTGGGGACGTTCCTCCACAGATCTAACATATCCATGGAAACAAGCAGGTGGAAAAATCTGCAGCAGAAAACTCGCAACTTAGGGTTAGGGGCAGGTTTAAATGGAGCCTAGAGACACAACTAATTCTCAGCAAATTCTTAAAGGTGGACCTAATTAGCTTTATAATAGCAGAGAGCAGATTCATTAAAACGTACTTATTACAACTCATCTCAGGTTGAAAGTGAGACCATCTTTCATAATTGATTCATCAGATTAATTTAAAACGGGACTAAGTATAACTCAAGGCCCAAGGATCTAATTTACTGTGTCGTAAAATTACTAACTTAAACTTCAAAGGCCTCCATTACAGACATTCAGAGCCGCGGTGCTGTTCCTGGTTGGTTTTGGTGCATCTGTGGACCAAATGATTATCTTTAGCGCATATTATCTTTTAATTAAAGACATCTGTGTGCGTTGCCATGTTTGTGTGCCAGCAGGTGGTCTATTTGCAGTGCTGTGTGAGCAAAAAGATGAGACCAGGGATGGCAGACCCAAATCAGTTAAGATTCCAGATAAGAATTTGGAAGATTTAGTCAAAAAACATTTTACATTTTTATCAGTTTTCATCCCTATTAGTAACGGTCATGCATGCCAATATGATGCCAGTATAAATATGTGCTTTTATTATTATATTGTCGTCTTTCTGATCATTGACAAAAAGATTAGAAATGTTCTGTTAATAAAAAAAAAAAAAGCAAATTTGTGCTGTGACCATATTTACTATAAACTAGCACTATAGATAGTCATAAAATTACTATGACTAACAATATCAAAAAGAGTTTGATGGCTACTTAATACTTGATGAGTAAAGCTGATTTTGTACTCTGAAAATAGTAAAGCAAAAAAGGTATTAATATTTTTTCACAGAATCTAGCAGTGTAGTACCAGTATTTTATCACAGGTAGTGTAAGGGGCACTTGGCGGTTTAGCTGGTCTGCTGGTAGCCGTGGGGGATTGGTGACATTTAAAAAGGCTCATGTTATTTGAATAACACAGACTGAGGTGGGACATGAGGACCCCCATGGAGAGCCTGCAGTCTGACAAGAGGCTGTGCTGTGGATTAGCATGTAGAGCTACTACAGCACTAGCTCACAATTAGACAGGACAATTAACGGAAAAAAGCCAATAATGGGGCATAGTTACCTCCCTCTTTATGAAATTGTCATGTATTTTTTTTGGCAGATACAGTTTGGATTTTGATTCATTAAAGAACACTACACTATTTTACATATAAAGCTGACCTAAATCATAAATATATCCTCATATAAAAATTCACAGTAGCAGTTTATTAATTGGGTACAGGTAACAATTGCCAGTTAGAGCTGACAACTGTGGACATTCACCCATTTATCTTTAACATTTTTAACTAATAACTAATCTCTAAATATGTACACATGCTTTTGGAGTAGGTCAATATCTTAATTTTTTCCCCCCATTTTCATTCACAACATTCTCAAAATTTCTGTAATATGCCCTTTGGAGAGAAATTTTAATATAATATCACATCACTTCAGTTGTGGCTGTATTATTCTAATCATTATTATTCATCTTTAAATGTGTTTGTGCCACTCATCTTGTACATCTTTACGATCAGTGAAGAGGTTAAACAACACAGATTCCTGCAAAAATCAAAAACATCCCCTCTGTTAGACCTAGCACAATACCTTTTAGGTCCAATTTAGCCTTTTCCACCAAACCCTCTTTGTTCAAGTGCTCCAATGTTAGATGCTAATATGATCGTTACTTGGCAACACGTGGGACGGCAGTTTCCTCCCACACAGGTCGATTTGAGCACGGTAAGAACAGAGGATTTTGAAAATAAACGTTAAATATCTACGATAAGGTTTAAAATTGACTCCTGTGAGCTTCAAACAATGTTAAAATGTTGTTACCTTATCAAAAACATAGCCAGAGTTATATTTTGTTTCCTTCACACATTTGAGAAAGCCCTTATTAGTCTGGCTAAATCTTCAAAGCTCAAAACTGTTCCACCTTGTGATGTCATGAACAGGTACTTTTAACCTTTTGTTCTGTGGACACTAGCAATTCCAGGACTGAAATGATCCAAATGACTCTAGTGAAGGTGCATGGAGTTTAAAAACACAGTGGAGCACTTCCTGCGTTACCACATGACATCACAAGGTGGTAGAGTTTTCTGTTTGAGAGAAGAACACAGCCTAAACATGCAAGGTTTGTGTATTAAATATGTGTGAGGAACTAACATTATAACATAAATCAGAAAATAGCATAATATGAGGCCTTTAAAATAATTCAGACCTTCTTATTCCACTCCATCCTGGTACCTGTGTGTCTGGCACCTCACCTGAGATTAGAAAAGGGAAATGAAATGTTTGGTTTTGCTTTGCCACTCGCTGCAGCTCTACATGTGCCGTTTGCTGTAAGCCGAGTTCACTGATAGGAATCTGAAAAGGTGAGATTGGGAGGAAAACGGACTTCCTTCTGGATAAGCGTGACCGATAAAGAGACAAAGGGATTATAGACTGCAGTACCACACACTAGACCTACTTCAAAGCTCCAGACCATATCACAAAGATCACCTTGAAATGACTGAAGGAGATATTGAATTCAAATACACCTGCACACACAACTTTGTGATATGTCCGTCATACGTCAAAACACTAATGAAAGCATAGAAATATTAAAGAATTTCCTTTTCAAGACAGTTATTCTCACCGGATGTTAAAAGTTAGACAAAATAACTGGTTAAAACTATTATGTCCATGTGAGCACTTTAACACTGAAAACAGAATGAAAAGTTGCAGTTAAACTTGATTTTGTATTGATTTATCATGTATACTATGATGTCAATGGTACGTATGCAAATGAGACAGTTCTTACTTGGTCAACTGTCACATTTTTATAAAGCGTTTTTTCACCTTCAAGGCACTCAAAGCGCTTTACATTAAGGAAACACTCACCCCTTCATACGCACACAGTGTACATAGACACTGGGGGCAAGGTGGGTCTCCTGTAAGTATCTTGCCCAACTGAGCTACTGACGCCCAGTAGATGATATAATTACAAGTCTAAGTTGATTTAATTTTTCACAGAATTCACACTCACACTTTTGAAAAATCAGTTCAAACCCATGCAGATTCTCACCTAAATCACGCATGAATAAATAATATCCAACAGCACAAATCCCATTTTTCCCCCATTCACAAGAATTTTAATCAGCAGGAATAAAGACGAAGCTGAGTGCGCGGACATCTGGGACAATGATTTTCCTCCCTTGACATACTTCTATATAAATGATTACGCTTTGCCATAAGAGCTTTTCCATAATGCTGTAATAATGATGGAAGTGTCAGTGGAGATTGGGATTTGCAATTCTCTTTCTATTCATGAAACACAAAAGGAGAGCCCAGTCAATCCATCTGAATCTGCTGCACATGTGTTGAATATGGAGATGGGACCACTTTTCTTCCAACTCGAAAAATAGCTACTTTGAAAATCCAATGCTAGTTTTGGTTTGCCATTATGATTTATGAGTCTATACTTTCGTCTTCTGGTCCAAGCCACAATTGATATTTAAGTGGAATTGTGGTTAAGACGACTTTAGTTGCAGTAAAATAAGTTATCATGGCCAATATTAATACGCAAGTTGTTGGTGTTATACTTCTAGTGCTTCATATTTGTGGTATCATTGCAGTTGGTTTTGAGGCCGTCTTTTCTCCAGCGTGTGAAGACATGCACAAGCTGATATATTAGCCTCATTTTAACAATATTTAGGGAAAAAATAAGATCTATATACATTAAGAATTTGATTAATAGGGTATATTTGTATTGTTGGTCCATGCACACTGCTAGTTATACTCATATTTGTATTCCTGGGATCATTGAGAAAACACACTCCCTTTGTTTACTGTGGACTGAGATGCCAGTCAATGCTCATTTACACAACACTGATTCCTACCAGCTGTCTCAAGCCCATTTTAGCTTTATTATCATCGCATTTTGCTCTTGAAGACACAAAAAGAAAGATCGCATATTTATAACAATATGCTGACAGATTTTTAGAGCCAGTGTTGTGTTTTGAGCTGCAGAGACACTTGAAGAGCCGTAATGGAGACAGGGTTTCTCTCAGCAAATACAGGAAGTACTTAAAGCACTTAGGTGAATTATGAAGGGCTTTCACTCTCAGAACTCAAACAGGGCTTTCCAGCTTCAATCAGAAAGTCAACACAAGCATTTCCGTGATTAGGATGTACTTCAGTACAGGGCTTTTGGAGTAACAAATGATTATGCCAAGACAAGAAAATATAATGTACAAGCAATATGAAGTATAAAGTATAAAAAGCAACAATTCAAAAGGCAACTGAATATAAAAGATGCACTGTGTAACTTTTCTGGGGGACAGTCACCTGCTCCACCTGCTTGTCTCCATGGAGATGTTATTGATTTGATTGAGATGTTCCACACTATGGCATTAAACACATTTATTTCCATGGAGACAAGCAGGTAACAGATCTGTGGAGAAGTGAACCCCGTCACAGTAAGAAGGCAATTTTCTTTGTTCTTTTAAGCAATAAACATGGAACATTGTGGAACATTACAGGAAAAGCAAAAACAGAAAATAGTATGACTGGAACTCCTGAATACTTCCAATAGCAATGACAAAGCATGCAGTACATCCACTGAAACAAAAAAACTACTCTGAAAGTCATTCCAATCCAACAGCAGTCATTCCATTTTCCCATCACTGTTTCAAGAATGTGCCATAGACAACAACAACAGCAGCGCTTCTTCCTCTGCTCCTCAATGTAAAACGCATCAGGAAGCAGCAGGCCTGAGCTGTTACAATGGCCCCCTGGTGAGAGTCCTGTCACTCACGAACAGGGCAGAGACACTTCACAGCGGGGGGTGGCGCGACCTCCCTGGACCTCCACCCAAATCACACCTCCGCCCGGGCACCGAATCACAGACGGCCAATTATCCGCTCCCGGGACGCTAATTGGCAGGTTTGGCGCCATCTGAATACTAAATAGGAGCAAGGGGCAGATGCTGTTATGGACATTTTCAAAGAGTGGAGAAGGAAGTAGACAAAATTAGGCTATACACTTATGGGATCTGTTTTTAAGGTTGTCAATGGTGTTTTTCAAAATGCAAGTAATTCAGTTCAATTGGCCAAAAAGTCTGCATTCATTCACTGCCATCTATAGTGTTAGAATAGGCTTTAGTGTCAATGCCAGTATGCAAAAATAAACACTATTGTTATGATAATGAAAGTCCAGAAAGCAAGAGAGTAGTATAGTTTGTGAGAGGAAATGGTAAGTGAATGGGATACAATGAAGTCCTCCATAGATGTCCGTCAGTTGATTAAAATGTGTCAATTAGAAGTAGTTTGTCAGTCTGGCCATTATAACATTGCAAGTCAATGTCGATGCCTTGGTGGAGATTGGTGTTCTACAATCAAACCTGTAATTTCCACTTTAAAAGGATGCTTGTTTTTGCTTAAAATATTCCACAGTATGGCATAAATATATCTACAGTCAAGAAGACAAGTGGGTGATGCAACCAGGCCAAGTTGCAAGTCAGATATGTGAAGAGGTGACCCCACTCACAGTAATAATGCATATTTTTGTTTTGCAATAAAAATATTTAAAACGTAATAAACGCTAAATAAATAGGTACAATGCCATGCAATAGAACTTTCCAAATAAATGGATAAGATCTCAGTGCGGACCAGGAGACAGATAGTGGTTACATAGTGTAACTTTTTTCAAATTAGATTGCCAATAGTCTGGATTTTAAAGTAATTTGTTGGTTTGCTATTCATGGTCAACATTGGTGCTCAAAATAGTTTTGAATTTCACCACAATATAAACTCAAACATACTCTTAGACAGCAGAAATCATCCTAAATGAATCACTTTTGCATTGCACTGTTAGACTTGTATTGAAATAAAAGACCTGGGATGGCTAATGGGGATAGTGACAGTAAAACTAGTCATTTAGCGTTTTCCTATTTTGGTATAGTGTCTCTTATTGTGTCCCTCCACATATAGGCCATAGCCCACAGTGGCAATGCTTTTTCCCTGAGTGTGTTTTGACCCATTTCACTGGTGGCAGAGGCTCCATCGTCGATCTGGTGACATGTTAGAAACAGGTCACTTCTCAGAGTAGGCACTTTGTACACAAGTCTGCTACAGGATAAACTTAGACACTGTGTAAAACTGATTTATCACAGTCCAACGCAGCCACGCTGGGTTGTGGCATGGGGTTTTCAAAAACAGCATGCGATAGCAACATTCACCGTGCAATCACGGCAAAAGTTGCTTCAATCAATTACAAAAATGGGTTAGTTCTGCCTCACAAAACCCGGACCAAAGTCACTCATCTAATCTACAGTGGCTTTTAAAACAAGAATCGCAAAAATATGACAAATGCGTAATAAATAACATATGGATCTGCACTTTTGACAGAGCGTGAATAGTTTAGATACTTAAACATGGGCCTGTCATGATTACAAATTTTGAAGTATAATATATTGCTCATGTAAATATAGATGATAAATGAATAATAGTGAATGCCATTATGTGTACAGTATTGTTAAATAAATAAGACATAAGCAGCAATACAACAAATGAACCACTTTGTTACTTACACTGACTCATAGGAGTTATTTATACTACCCTCTATAGCTCAAATCTTATCAGTCCAGAAAAATAATAAAATGCTCCCCACTAATACAAAGCAAAAGTACCCACAATAAATACTGACCTCCAAAAACTATTCTTCCATCTATCATGTATTGAACGATAAGTCAAAATAGTGATTATAGTGATAAGCCTACTTAAAGAAGATGCATTTCTTCCCTAACAGCCCCCATGATCTTTGCAATCATGATCTAAAATCAACTTTAAAAAAAAATAAAAAATACCACTTTGCAGATTTTCACACAGTACAAAAGCAATCAACCTTACTATGATCGAGTATACTTCTAATGTTTTGTTTGAGCAAACTGCAGCCATAATTAGCATTTTCATTTCAAATTTTGCACGCAATATAGCAAGGGCTACTTTGACAATATGAAGGGAGAGTGTGGGTTGTGCCTGCTTCACGTAGGCAATCAAACTATACAGATCCATTTATGCACAACAATTGAAATGGAGATTTGCACAGGAAAAAGTGCAGCCCACTGTGGCGGTAATTGCAGTGTTTTGCTTTGAAATGGGGCGATCTTACCTTGTCCGCACTACTTGCTTTGATGAGAGTTTGTTATTTTAAGAACCGCCATGTCCGTGCTAACAGTTTCTGCTTGTAAAATGGAGGTGAAATCAAGCTTGAATCATGGCCTATAATTTAAAGTCACTGTGTGTGCTTCGTGTATTGATATGTTTAAAAAAAAGGAAGCGAACATGTAGTTTTTCTTACCTTTGTGTGGAGACGCATCGTTCACAGACAAGTGGACATGGAAAGAAAAGAAAATACATATTAGCCAAAGGCAGGGCTTTACAACACAAAACGCAGCAGGTTTCTTTGTCAAAACATCAACAGTGTGTTTAGTTTGAGCTTGGAGGAATATCTCAGAGGGACTTTCTGTAATGTATTGCCCCACATGTTTGAAAATGGCTCCTGGCAAAGACACCCCTGTGTGAATGGAGAGAATAGGCTCTATAAATCAATGTTAGCTGCAAACAAAAATATATCCCTCTAACCAGGATATAGCTGGAAGATAAAGATCAATGGATTTTATATTTCTATGTGTATATTTACAGTAAACAATATGAAGGAAAACTAGATAAAGTGTGTATTATCACGATATTTTATTGAATATTTTAACCACTGAGAAACTTATAGCAAAAGCAATATTTATTCTTACTGCTATTTATGATCACAGTCATTTATCAAAACACTACACAAAGCTAATATACAAATGGACAAGTGCTGATACTAATATGAAAAAACATACTATAATCATTTTTGATGAAAATTGCATTCTATTGTGTAAAAGAGTTATTATGCTAGTACTGAAATTGGGTTTGAGTATCAAGCCTTTTTCTTGGTATTGAAATATAGTTTGAAATACACTAATCAATGAATAGCTTTATTTTTCATGTCAAAAATCTTAGAAAACCAACACAAATGAAAGAAACTGCTCATTCTAATGTTGTCTTTAGTTTTCCAAAGCTTTTTATGACTATGATATTCACACATTTCTTCACAGCTCAGATTGAGGAGCCAAGACTCAGTCTAAAGGGATCCCACCAGGGCAGCCCCCTCCTCTGTCTGTAATATATATGAAAAGAGCAACAAACACATTTTAAACCTCCCCAGACCCGAGCAGAGTACAGACATTTTTCTCTTTTAATACAGAGGTTGTCCATTCATCTTCCCACATCTTCCTTACAGTCACAGGAGGCTGAGCTAATGAGGGTAAAATATAGCCATTTAAGGGGGCTTTTGGGTACGCAGGCAGAAATTTGTATCATCGATATATCATCTCTGATTCTAATTCTTTACAAAAAAGATTAGTAAAAAAGCAAGAAAAATAAATTAAAAAGTTAGCCTTATAGAAGAACTATAACATTCAATAAATAAACAACACTTTCGTAACAAGTTATAAATTACCTGGTGTGTCAGGACTTAAATTTGTGTTAAAGTGGTTTCGATTATAGTATGGGATGTTAGATCTTGGAAGTCTATTGGGTTTTTAGTATGCAGCTTCAGTTTTACCTGCGAGTCAAGATAAGCTACAGGTGAGATGTGGATATGCACAAGTCAAGTGATTTATTTAAAAAGATAATTATCTTTTTAAATAATCATTTGGATCTACCATAGTCCAAATAAAACTGGAATTGAAAATGGTCTTGGTATTCCAAGACTCCAAGACTAATAAGAATAACACAACACTATATTTTAGTTAATCATTAAACTGTCTAAAGAGGTAAGGTGAGCTCTTAATTTTAATGTATAAAACAGGGAACGTTGCAGGTCAGATTTGTGGAGAGGTGACATGCTCACATTAACAAGACATTTTCAAGGTATTTATAACCAATAAAACCACCCATATTTAAGTTATTGCTAAGCAGACACATTTAATGGTATATTGCAGAATATATTGCACCTTAAATAAACTTCCACTTTTCACAAACAGTCAAGTTTGTGATGTTTTAACAAATGTTGGACAACAGCCTCAAAACAGGCATGTTACAGAGCCTCTCATCTATCCATGCCTGAAAACTACAACAAAACATAATTCAGATTCATACTTTTCCCATCTGAGGCAGTTTATTTTCCAGTTGATAAGACCCTCGTCCTCTTTCTCACCTCCTGAACTCGGACACATTGCTCTATTGGCTGTGAAATAGACACAGTGGCCAATTTCTAAGAGGATTATGAGGAGAAAGAGAAACAGCAGGAGGGTTTTCAGTCAGTGCAGCGCTCCCAGCCTTAGGGGGCTCCATTACAGGACAATAACAGCGCATACATGCAGCCTGACGTGATACAAGGACATGGGGAGAGATGCCGGGGGGCTGTGGTTTGGGGATGTCAAGGTGAGAAGAAAGGCTATAGGTAATATTATCACAATTATTTTGCACATATTGACTGATATGTTCAAAATCTTCAATTTTATTTTGTCTAACTAAAAAGCATATACTGGTTTTCAATGATAACTGAATGAGCATAGTCTTTCCATTCAGTGCCAATTTTAACTCAAAGTCACATATTGTCACAAATACATGTAATAATACATCAGGTCAACAAGAATCTAATTTGGGTAGAGATGGTCAAATATGGCTGCAAAATACATCATAATTTCATATAAATCATAATTTGAAGAGGAGCAATTATCATAAACACTGCAAATATTTAGGCTGGAAAGTCCACTGTTAACAAAATATACTGTTATTGGGGAAAAAAATATATCTCCAAACAAACTCTGAAATGCATGAACTTCTTGAATTAATTTAGCAGTTCAGATTCCAGTCTTTTCTCAAATGTCTCTTGGACGTGTTTGAAATGAACAACAGAATTCTCATTTTAATACATAACTTGCAAATCTAATCGAAAGTGCAATACTTGTTAAGTTGTTCATCACTACACACAAACACAGTGAGAGAAAATAGAAAATATCTGTCATAACGGCTGAAAGCAACTAATGCGAAAACAAAAGCAATGGAATATATTTACGGTCTGGTGAGTAGGGTAAACAGGGGGAATAGAACTTCTCAGACAGTGTAATGAAGAATCTGATGGTTGGGTGCAAATTGAGGAGCAGAGAGGATTATGGGGGATGATACAGGGGCACTGGAGCAGGACTGACTCCAGACTGAGAGACATGTGAGAGCTGTGCTAACAAACCGCTAACAAACCGCTAACTAGGACCAACACACCACCTGAGACCCACTGCAGACAGGGAAAACATGACACCAAAAATAGTACTAATAAAAGGTACCTGCAACATTTTGATCACAAAGAAGAAAGAAATGTTAAAGACACAATCTGTAACTTTACATCTACCACCTTCTTGTTTCCATAGCGATGTAATTGCTTTGACTGGAATGTTCCACAGTATGGCAAAAAAAGATCCATTATTTGTATTTATTCATTTACAAGTGTTTTTAATGCCTCACACATTGGATATATATGCATTCTTACAGTGAGCAAGTTTGACTTTCTGCAGATCTGACCTGTAACTTGTCTCCATGGAGATAGACAAGATTCGTTTTATACTGTGGTACATCACAGGTAATGTAATAACATCTGCAAGGAGACCTGCTTTGGAGAAAAGTGTTTTAACTTAAGCTTATAGCTGGCTACTGAAATTAAAAAAACGCTGTATTACATCGTCAAATTCAAAACAGAGACTCAGTTTTTTCAAAGGACCACTGGCATGTTAGTTGAACACATTTTTCAACCCAGAAATTTGTTAAATTGTTGTTGTGCTTTAAATCTCAACAACAAAGACTGTTCCGTGACATAGACCAGCTCTCCTTACATAGACTCTGACTACTGCCTATAAATTAAATGATTTACTGATATTTTCCTCTCCTCTTCAAAAGTCAAACCAGTCTGAGTAACCCAATCATCTGTCACACATCTGTCAAAACAATGGCTCTTTCCCGACAGAAAGTAAAGCTTAAGTGAAAAACGCCAAACAACTACATATCTGATTACACTGTATAGACCAGGGGGCATCTGCATGTCTAATTTGAGTCTGGGCCACACCCCTCCTGTAACAGAAAGTCTATGAGGAGAGCAAAAGGCCTACAGCGCTCCGATACTGCCTCAGACTGGGTTATGTGTCAATGTTATTGAAGTACAGAGCTGGGAGAGACGAGAGACACGTGAGGAAAATCTACCCCTTTTGAACAGTGAAAGACCTCCACATCTCCATAGAGACTGGCACTAAATACTAGGTCAGAATAATTTATAGCTTTATTTACAATAGCAACGTTCTGTATAGAATTACTTGTACTGTAATAATGTTTCAGTTAATGGTTGAGTCACACAGGGCTTGAACAGTCAAATCGAGGGACACAATTTTATTCTCCATGAATCTATGAGCAAGCCAGCCACTAGGGGTCACCAGTGTAATCCTTCTGCCAGCCCCCAGCTCAGATAAATTAGATTGTAAATTATGTTGTAATCCCAAACTAGCTAGAATATACAGTGGGTTTTACAGGATTCGAAATGGTTACATTACAACTCACGGTAACATTACACATATTCATTAAGTTTGAGCTTCCTGTTAGATGCAATATTTTTCAAAAGATATATTTAGTTTTAATATGTCTTTCACTTTGGCAACAGTCCTAATTTTTCATCATGGATAGACACTGAAAATAGTTATGACTCACGTCTTTCTATTGACCTTGATGCTGGTTGTTCATGTTTGAGTGGGATATATTGATTGCTGTTCAGGTGCATCTCCAGGTCTGGTCCATGGAGGCCCCAGATTTGGTTTGTAATGGGCTGATCAGCTTACACAGGCACACGGGCAGAACATGTGAAGGGAATAGTAAACAGATCGGACCACCAATTGAGTCAGAGACACAATATTTCTCCAAAATGTCCTGTTTTTCAAGCCATATTTTCTGAATAAAAACTGAACAATCAAGTTCCAGACAAAACAATACCATCTATACTGATGGTACACAGATGGTGCATTTTAGCAGTAAAAATGTATATTACAGGTACACTGTAACTTTTCTGGTAGAGTCCAAGAATATCAAATTAAGAGCATATCAGGCATGGAAGGTTTTAATAGAACCCCATGAGACTGCAAGCCATTTTGTTCTCTACAGAAGACCAAACCAAAAATAATTATAGCTTCAAATTGTGATTCCAAAAAATCTGCAGCAATTTTTTTCACAGCGTAGTAAGGAGTAAGGACCACCTTTTTGTCATACTGAGCCACATAAATTCTTAAAAATTAATTACAGAATACAAGATTATCTGAAGCCATTTATAATAATGATTCATTAAAGTAATACATTTTGGGGCTGGTGGCATGTGCTAGGATTAAAAGATGGTTTGGGACTGTACCCATAATGCATCTCTGCCAAATGGGGCGTTTCCACAGCAACAGCCCAGGAGAGTAAACCTCCCACAAGACCAGCCTAAACGCAGGTCAAAGTTCAATTAAGGATAATTTATTTCAGAGAGAAAAGTGATGACGTGCGTATCTCTAAGCATCCTTCTGCCACCACGCTTCTACCTCTTAAAAAGCAGGATTAGCCAGAACTCCAGTGGAAAATTACGTTGGATGAGGCTTTTTAATGTTCTACTTTAATGTTTAAGCTTAACACATTTCCATCCACTGTGCAGGTAACATGATTTTAGGCTGTTTCAGGAGGTTTCCCAGATATGATACTTTTCTAAATGTAGTTTAAATTGAATATGCTACTTTTGCCCTTTGAAAATGAAATATAGCTGTTGGTGCAAACGTTCCAATTTTGTATTTTCAGAGATAACGGCATTAAAATCATGTTATGTCAGATAATTAGACACATACCTTATACCGTATACACCATATTATCAAAATTACAACCCTCTATCGCAAATTCAATTCAACACATCATAACTTTGGGAACTTCTGTGCTAAAATGACATTGCTAGGTTTATAGAGACAGATGTTTGAGATGTTTTATAGGTATAGAAAGTAATCTATATGCAACTGATTTCTAGTGGTTAAAAAGATTTATCCTTCTAAAATGCTGCTACCTGCTATCAGTTATCTGGATTTACTATGAGAACCCACTTAGGGGGTTAAAAGTCTTATGTTGTGTGGTCTAGGGACAAGTCCAAGTCCAATGCTTCCTGAATGTTAAGGATTACCTAACAAAGCTGTCTCAAAACAACCTCAACCTTTAGTCCATGCAGCCAACAATAACATCCCAGTTCAAACCCATAACCCAACATTTTACTGATTTAAAATGAACTCGCCCAAATATTTCTACACACCCTTCAATGTGATCCGCTAGCTACAGGAGACACTATCCGGCTAATGCTAGCAAATGACATTTAGTGAAGAGTTATTTAGATGCTATCGGTGGCTAAGGGTCTTTGTGCTAAAGGGATTATCGCTAGCGTAGCCCGTGTTGAAAGGCTTCTTTGTGGGTGTAGTGTTTAGCGGGACAGGGGAGAGGTTCGGATGCCTGCGCGGAGGGTGTCAGTTATCTTGGACCCTGCCATGCCCCTATGAGTTCCTGAACCGTGGCCAAAACCTGGTCCTTGAGCCAGAATCTAGAGTTTCCTCCACAATGATAGGTATTCACAGGGAGAGCCACTGGACCGGCGAGCGCCTCTCTGAGTGGAGTGTGGGTAGAGGGAGCAGGGGCTGTGGTGAGAGAGGCTGCATGGGGTACCAGTGCTGTTTTGGATCCAACCGTGTTCAAGAGAAGGCCAATACTGCATTATTTTTTTTGGCACTTGCCTCCATATTGGATCTAGCTGCTTTAATGTAAAGAAACAATTTCAAAAGGAAGAATGCATATCTGCCCAAATCATCAGCATTTGTTTTGGGTGATTTGGAAATTTCTGGTCTTTGCTCAGGGAAAAAGTTGGAGACCCCTGAACAAGCTTTACAGAAACAAAAATGCCAGAGCTAAAAATTTTAGCAGTCGCAATCAATTTGGACAAATATAAGAGCCACAGCAAGCCTTAGATGGGGTACATTTAAATGCCTATAAAACATACACCATTGTCCAATTATTACTGCACAAATAAGGAATAAAAATGATACATTTACAATGATAAAAGGCATTTAATTAATAACATTTTAGTTATTCAGCACAATACGTACAATTCAGAATACTTGGAAGGGGGTGGAGAGCTACTTATAGCTCCCAAGCTACAGGTTGGAGACCTCTGTCTCAGATTAATAACAGCAAAGAAAAATCCATATGAAAGCCATTTGACAGACCCAGTATGGTGCCAACTGTCATTCTGTGCTGACTGTACCACTTATAAAGAAAAAGAAAGTTGAATTATGTCAACTGGATAGTCCCAGCGCTGTCTGAGAACTGAAAAAGCTACTTGTTTTTAGAGTGAATGCGTTTTGCCACTCATCCGTGTCCAAAATGAAAATCAACCGCCCTGACTGGGTCAACATTTAATTTTGTTTTTCATAAATAGTACAGTAAGCATTTTACCGCTTAACATTTATCACCAACCCCTATGTCAGTGGTTCTCAAACGTTTCACCTAATGGCCCACCCAAGAAAATAGTCAAGGCCTAAACTAGGACTAATTAAGGTCTAAGAAGGGTTACAGAAAGGAGAACTTCAGTATGGACCTGTACAATACTATGGGTACTATCTGAATGAGCCCAGTTTGAGAAACACAGAAATGGAGCCTATGCTTCACCACTAATGACGTTTTATTTAATACATTACATCTCATTCCTAAAAAGAAAGAAACAAAATACAAAAAGTAAAGACAGATGGTTATAGAAAAGTAAAAAAAAAAAAAGATTCTTGTTAAAAGTTTGTCAAATTGCACCTTTTTAAAATACAGCAGCAGCAGCCCATTTATGTCCAAAAACATGTTGGATTCCTCCAGGGTACAGTAGTTAATGGAAAACTAGGTCACTTGAATACAGTATTAGATCTGCTCTGTTCCCCCCTCCTCGACAGTTTAATTAAATGTAGATGAGGGGGTGAAACAAAAAACACACAGGTCCTTGGTCCTTTCAGTGCCCTTTCAGATGTTTTTGGAGAGAGTTTTCGGGGTTAATACAGCCCAATGAAGAGATAACGTTTTGTTGAATTAATTTAGGGTTGTCAGTTTCTTTCTCACAGTGAGGGGCCTTTCCACTTGGCTGGGAAGAAGACACAGGAGACTAGGGAGGGTTCAGTGAATGGTTGGCTGCAGTATCTAGGTTCCATTGTTCTGCATAAGATGGTGGTGTTTTGAATATCAGAATATTGCTTTAGATTGCATATAATGAGAACTGTAGTTGTTGAAATGGTAGTAAAGGAAAGGTACAAAATAAAGTAATGTCTGAATTAGTGAAAATGAATTAATTAACTTTAACCTTAAAAAAAATCATGTCAGCTGCAGGCTTTAGCATAATTTCTAGTTTCCACTTGCAGTCTGTGAACAGGCAGATGTTGAAGTAGCAAATGTCAAAATTGAATTATCACTGGCACTTTGTGCTATATATACGGAATAGTTGGGTATGGTTAAAAACATGGACATAACATACAATATTTGCACACATTTCAAATTATGCACTTTCTAGCTGGCTGCAATTTCAAGTTCATTATATCTTTCTTTGCAAATTTATATTTGCTGTCTATCAGCCCCCTTGGCTTTGCTCACACCTTTTTGTAACTTTAATGTGCAGACAGTCGTTTAATACTTACACGTACAATTTCCCCTTTACAACACCTGCACTAGAGTAAGCAGGAAAGTTAATTAGTTTGGCCACAATAGAAGTCTCTCTTCAAGCCCCTCCCATTTCCTTTGGCAATTAGGCTGCACTTCCCCTCAGGTACTTGTGAACCAGGAGCCAGGTCAACCACAGCGACTGGGGATATACAACGTCTCAAATGAGCAATGTGCTATGTATATGTATACGCAAGTTGAACTGTACAATTAAAAAGGTACACCGTGTAAATGTTCTGACGTTCTGATGTTCTCTGCTGCCTGCTTATCTCCATGAAGTTGGAATGATCCATTATTTGGGAATGGTTTTAAGGAATTTTAGATTTTAATCTTTAAATTTTGGTCAATGCAATATTATCTGACTGTTCATGGGCTAAATTAAAATGAGACTAGAAAGATGAAATTCGAAGGTGCCTTGATTTTCTTGTTTTTCCAACAGATGTCGAGGTGTAAAGATATTAAAATACATGGTGCACGGGAGGCCATGAGAATAAATGGACCAACAGAGAGTAAACCCAAACATCCTTCAGACAGTGGTCAAAGGTGAATGTTGAGGAAGTACAAAGTGTACCAGATGGATCAAAAACTACACTGCCCCACTGAGCTCCTGAAAACATGTTTAAGCAATAATCAAGTCTATGTATGTGCAATCCCTCAGTCGTCCAGGTCCATAGTAAACAGTCAAAGTTAAATCTGTCAACTGGATAAAATGTTGAAGGAGTTCTGAAGAAGCAGCTTGAATGAGCAGTAAAACGTCTTCACTTTTTGTCCAGTTAACAGCTTTAACTTTGGCTTTTTACTATAATCAAGTGTACTTCAAAGGTACACAATGTAACTAGTGAAAGCTCTCCATGGTGATGTTCTCACTTTGCCTGAAATGTTCCACAGTATGTCTTTACACTCATCCATCTCCTTGGAGAAAAGCAGGCAATGTCATTAGGCAAAGTTGCACGTCAGCTTTGAAGAAAGGTGACGAAGCTCATAGTAAAGATGGCATGTTTTTCCAAAGTATTTTACGTGCAATAAAACCAACTGTTGGAAAAAAATGCAAAGTAGATACATTTAATGCCATACCACTGAACATTACAGACAAGACAATAACGTCTCTGTAGAGGCAAAAAGGGTGGCAGCGCTCTCACCAGAAAAGCTACATAGTACACCTTTAAAAGACCTACACATACAGAAGCACACATTTCATGCCCCCACTAAAAGGAATGAACCCCAATGGACTAACGACTAGCTGTAGTCGTAGAAAGCCAGACCAATAAACCGTTGTAATGTCGCCTTGTTAAAGAGTCTGATAGCTGCACTTTCTGATGACTAAGGAGGCTATAAACTACACAGGATCATGTCTGAACCTCTCTCTCCGTGAACAACAAACCACTATGAGCAATAATTACATGGTGTGGGCGCGGGTTAACCAAGCACAGGAGTAACAGCAGCATAGCAGAGCGAGCCTTTCTCAATGATTAGATGAATAATTAGCTCTAATTGCTTCCTGCTTCACACACAGTCGCCCATGTGCTGAACAAGAACGGACAGTGTTTTGTTTTTCACAGGATTTGGGATAAAAGGGGGAGGAGAGGGAGGAGGAGGAGGAGACGGGAATGGGGGAGGGGGTAAGGACAGACAGGCAAGGTGTGAAGTCTCTAGCAAAAGTTGATTTAAATTAATTTAACTTTATACAACTAATAGCCAGGCCGATCAAGACATGCTTTTCCTACAGTAATGCCGATGAGTTTCGGAGTGCTGAAAATGTTGAAATGGGACTGTTGCCATAGCAATTAAGAATTCAAAACAAATTATACTATCCTTTCAATAGTCTTAAAATTGGCACCTATAACAAGAGGCAGAAACTATGAATACAAAAGACATACAGTAATGGACAGGGTCTTCTCTCCCAGAGTTCCAATGGGCGTGACTGACAACTGAATGAGAGAAATGCATAGTTTGTTACCCCACCCCCTGCCAAAAATAAATAAATAAGGCCACTTAAGAATTAAAAAAACAGAATAAACTTCCAAAGAATTGTATATATAATGTTTAGCACTTTAGGGCATTCCTGTGTTTTTAGATGTACTACATAACTTTAACCTTTACTGTTTTATACAAATGAATAATTATTCTGACTAATACAAGGATATTTTAGAGGACATGTCTTCAGCTATGGATATATGTACAACAATTGTGCCAGGACGGGCTGCTACAAAATCCCACCCCATTTAAAAAACCTAGGCATTCCACAGTGAGCTCAAAATCTATTAATAGTGTCGGCATAACACTAGAAATGCAAAAATCTCACACAAAATATGACTGACAAGCATTAATAGGACAGCCTAATTAAACATGTGTTCTCAGACAGCAGATTTGATGGCTCGTAATCAAATCCCTCATCACTTGAGCATCACGTTAAATTAGCTAAGTTGTAAAGAGATTTCTGAGTGTCTAATTGGGCTGTTTCTGCTACATGACATTTCCCTAACTGAGCTCAGAACAAGAAGGCGCCAGGCAGATGATTATCTTCATTATGAAGGCATTTACAGGCAATTTAATGAACTGTGACAGATGTAATAATTTTGTCCATTATATTTAATAAGAAAGACAGTCAAACCAAAAGCTGAAATAAAATGTTTCCTTTTTAAAAATAAATAAATATAAGAATATTGCATGAAAAGGCTCCAACTATGTAATACCTCCAACAACAGTGCTTGTGTAAAACTACTGTGAAAAATTTGGAAACATGTTTTACCTTCTCTATTCACCTTATTCACCTTATTCACCTTATTCACCTTATTCGTGGACGCTGCTACTGTCATTTGGATTGTATTATTTTGCATGAGGCTGCTAATCTTGACAGCAAATAAGTTCTATATGGACTACAGAGATGTTTTAAAGCCTTCCAAAGAATCGGGGCATTGTTGACTTGTTGGTGCAGAAGAACAACAAATCAACCTACTTTATATCATAATTTAGCTGCAACACATTTCTGAAATTCTCAATTGAAATGAATGGGATTCCCGCTTAACCAGAACTGCCACAACAAACAAAGCACAGTTTAGTCACATGTACTGCAAAAGTGGGTGGGGCAAGATAATAATAATAATAAATAATAATAACTACTGTATTTGTATAGTACTTTTCAACTAGTTACAAAGTGCTTCACGTCATCTAAATACCTCATACACAGAAAGTATATATAATTGACAACCTAGCAGCAATAAATGAAAACATAAAAAATTACAAGTAAGTCATTCAACATAAAAGTGGGTTTTTTAATTCAATTTAATAGCACCCACAGTGTTGGATAGTCTAATCTTCTAGGGGATAAGGTCAATACAACTTTGAAATGTTGAAGAAACATTTTAAATCTTAGTCCATATAATTATTTTATATTGGTCCAAAGTGTTTAATTTTATAATTTCCATTTTCAATTAACATAAAACATAATGTAAAATAGTGGAGTGTATTTTTGAACAACAATTTGTGTATTTTTGAACAACAATTTCACTGACATTAAAATAATGCTTCTACCTTTACATGGGTAACATAATGAAATCATGTATCAAGTTAAACAAGCTGTGAAAAATATCCCCATAGCGGAGTTGGTGTTTGCCATCAGTAATTGTAAACTTTGTAATTGCAGTTTGGATAAATCTTTATTTAAACAGGAAGTGCTCGTCACAGAAGACACCTGGAGAAGCTAATCCCTTTCTTTGTGCCTCTGTTGGTGTTTACGCTACAACTACTCATTCATCCATACATTCATTCATCAACGTGTTTACTATGGTTATTGACTCAGCATTTCTACAATTGCTCTCCAAAATGTGCAAATAGTAGTCAGACTTGTCTCAAACTTTCATGCTGCTGAAAATCACTTTTTTCACCATTTGATTTTTTTTATTGTGTCAAGAGTGAAATACTGTCAACCCACAAAGCTATACACCAATATCAACATCAGACTAGAGGGGGAAAAATACTTTGGAGTGTCTCATTATCTCACCAATCATTTGCATCTACAACTATGTAAATATATCAAAATGACAAAAGTACCACCAAATAAAGGCAATCCAGTCACATTTTATAAAGCACTTTTTCACCTTCAAGGACTCAAAGCACTTTACATCAAGGAACCATGTGTGTGTGAACCGCAGACACTGGTGGTGAGGTGGGTTAATTGTCTTGCCTAAGGACACAACAACAGCATTCATTTGTAGGAGCTGGAATCGAGGCACCAACTTGTGGGTCAGTGGATCTGACCGCTCAACCAATGATTTTTATGTTGAGAGCAGGATTCGAACCAGCAGCCTTCAGATCAATGGACAAAGAAGCCCTAAGATAACAGTGCTGGATCAAACCACAACTATTTGGATTAGTGGCCAAGGATCAGCAAAAACCTCAGCAGCCACATTGTAAAAATATTTCAACATGTCAAAAATATATAATGTATTGCAGTAGCTGTCGACATCTGTAGAATACATACCCAAAATACATTCCACCAACTTGTGTGGTCATTAATTAAACAGTTCTGATCTTGACCATTCCACCAAAAGCCTGTATGTCTCCTGCATACAATGATTATTCCCGTGACCCTCTCAGTTCTAGCTACAGTGTCCAACAGTGATCATATTGAAACTCGCGGCATTGGGTCTGGTTTCTTTGGCAGCTCGGTGTAGTGTGGGCTGATGGATATGGTCCATCTCATCCGAGTCGGTGTCAGTGATGGATGTGTGCAGCTCATTACTGTCAACTCGGTGTCAAACCTGCCTCTTCCACACTTCCTCTGCGAACTCAAGCACAATACAATACATTACATTACAACACAATATCCCTGGTAACATGCTCCTGGCCAAAAGATGGAGATGTCCTGCCAAGTTATTGTTCACAAATGGGGATGACCCAAATTGACCACTACTTAAGAATTGGTATGTAAAAAGATGGCTGCATAATTAGGAAATAAAAAGTGAAAAAAGATCTTTTCTCACAGGCAAAACACTCAAGTGCATTATAACACAGATCTAATCAACAATGAAAAAGTAAGATTTGTATATAGTATAAGCCAGAATTAAAATAGTTAAATGAACAAATTAAGACAGACAAAATAAAAATAGACTTGAAGATTTTAAGTTAAAATTCCTAATTTATCTAAGAAAAAGGAGTCTATTGAATGGTAGACTTGAGTGTTACACATATAGTTATTTCCAATGTAGTAAATTAACATTAACTTGGATGGTTTGGGGAGGGGGGCACAAAAATATTGGAAGAGCTCATCTTCCATACAATTTTTTCTGGGATCTGTATTGGCATCAGCAGTTAAAAAATAAAATTTTATTTTTATTTATATATATATATATATATATATATATATATATATATATATATATATATATACATATACACATATACACACACATATATATACACATATACATATATATATATACATATATATACACATATACATATATATATATATACACACAAACATATACTGATGAAATTTTAACATTGGCCAATATATGGTAGAGAAATTCATTATCTCTGCATCACCTGGCTGAAGTTTGATGGATACAAGTTAAGACATTGTTTGTAAATGCAAAAAGAAACAGAGGAACCATTGTTTTAGTTCCATGTGTATAAAGCCTGTGTATCTTTAAAAGTGTTCCCCCACAGCGACGCAGAATGAAGCATTTAGCGCTCACTGTGGGGGATCTTCGGCCGATGGGATGTGTTTTCCCGGTTGGGACTGTTAGTATCAGCCGGGAGGTCAGATGGATCCAGAGTTTAAACCAGGCTTTGATCAGTCTGTAGAAGGCAGCCAACCCCCCAAGCAACGTTACGGACACTGACTCACCTTAGGTCTATTAGAGTTCTCTACAAGGGAGAGGGAAGTAATAAAGAGAATATGGTTGTGCCAGTAAATCTTATGGTCTCTATTATTCCAGCTATAATCTCACATATTATGGTGGAAAGTCTGGCAAGCAGCATATCTAGGATTATAAGTAATTAAAATGATGTATAATAAAAATATACTGACACAAATATTGCTAATTTGTTGAAAGCAGCAGAGTATTTTAGATCTGATTCCCCTTTTACAACTTCGGAATTCCCTGGTGTTGCCCAAATAAATGAACAAATGATGTTGTTAGCCTGCAGAATACACTCACTATTAATCAAAAGGCCAATAATGTTTGTTTCTTCCAATCTGTAATAGGCCATTGTTATGCAGTTGATTTTAAGCTAATTATTATGTATTATGTAATTATTATGTCAAATGAACAGATAGAAGCATTGCCAAATTTCAAGGTCAAGATGTTAATAAATCCTAAAATGTTTTGCACATGGCACTGGCTACATTCAGTACATCAAAGACAAACAAGGAATGCAATCTATACCACATCTCTTAGACTTTATTAAACGAGACACAAAGCAAACACAGCCTCTCCATGAATCTCTCGTCACCCAGAGAACACGGGCCTTTTAATATCTCTGGAAGTCCCCACATTGTCCAACATGTATCAAAAGAAGGTTGTCAGAGAAGAAAGTCAGGTTTTAATCTGTGCCAGGTCTTTCAATTAGTCAGGCTTATTCATAGATAAAGACAGAATAGACTGCAGCTTGGTATAAGTTGCATGAAGACATCACTTAGTTAGTAAACGTGTGTGATATCTATTAAAAAGGGGGCTTAGGAATTTTTGATCTACTATAGGAGCGGTTATAGTAAAAAGAAACCATAAAAACATGAAATAAAAGCTAATATTTCAATATATAAAATAGTATAATCTATACTTGCATCCCAAAATTTTCACCCTTCCTACCTACTGTCTAAAAATCACAAGCAGTTCCATACATATTGGGAAAAGAAGTAAACGTTTACTTCTCATATAGTCATGAACATAATGAATTAATGAAACTACCAGAAAACAGAAGCCATTTGAATTGTAGTTAATTATACTGGCTCTACATTTAATTTGATTTGAATAAAGTACTGAAATGCCACGCCCCTGTGCCCCTGCAGCCATTGAGAGGCACAGTCCTGTATGAGAAGATCGAATATCCACAAAGCCCAAAGCCCTCTCCGCTGTCAGAAAGAAGACACTGTCCAAAGAAAAACTACCATTTATCACCAACCAGTTTTTCAACTCTGTAACGCTGTCTCTCTCTCCCACCCCTTCTCCCTTTTTCCCCTCTCTAACCTCTCCTCCTTCCCTCCCTCTTTTTATACCCATCCTCTCCCCCTTTTCCCTTGCCTCTCTCTACTTCCCTCCCCATCCCCTCATTTCATTCTTTCTTTCTCTCTCTCTCTCTCTCTCTCTCTCTCTCCATGTTTTCTGTTCTCCATCCATCTCTCTCATTTTCTTTCACCTTCCCTCCACCTCTCTCCCTCCCTCTCTCCCTCCTTGTGAAACCTGGTCTGGACTCCTCGCCTCAGTTCTCGGCCTGCAGCTCAGATTCTCTGGGATTAAACTTGACTTTGGACTGAATGAGTGAAGCTCGACTAAATTACCTCAACTTTGGCTTCTGAGGAGGATTAGACCAGGTAACAACAGAGGCTGAAAACTGATCAGGTTTAAAAAGCAGCTATGGACCATGATGACCTCATAACAGACTAGTGTTACACTTTAAACTATTATTCAAAACAGGCAAAAGACATCCTGATGTTGAAAAAGTACTATAGCATATTGGAACTTATATTCAAATATGCACTGTTGCAGTTAACTTAATATACAACTTATAACTCAAGCGTTGACTTGTGATGAGAGGCTGACCAATCACAGGGCAGCATTGTGGTTTGGGCGGAAGCCAATGGACAACTACCCAAACATGTTGATGCCGAGAAACAACAATTTTGGGAAAACATACAGAGGGAAGTGCTTTGTGCATTTGTGGACGGGTAAGACACCTGTGCTTGTTCAGGGATTGTGATGTATTTGTTTGAACGTACCAGTCATTGGTTCCGATTGCTTTTGGCAAGAGTCATCCCAGGTGTGTTTAATTCAATTCAGTTGATACCAAACTCATTGTTTAAATTATTTTCTTCAAACTAGCGGATTCAAAGAAATGGGGACTCAGAGGAAAGTCTCAGATGGCTGCTTTATATGCAAGTTTCACATGCAGAGTAGCGTGGTCCAGTTGATTCCCACGTGTGCGGATGATGCATGCTGTTGACAGAATGAACAAAGACCTCCAGGTTACAGGTATGTGAGGTCATTCACTGCTTTGTTTGAGTTTCACACAGAAACAGAGAGTCAACCCGCGCCACATCTAACAGTTTACTTCACTTTGAAACAATTGTATTGCCAGGCATTTTAACACAAAATATAGTCAAGGTTTTTCAACATTTTAAAACAGCTTTAGTCCATATTAGTCAGGATTTAAGTTTAGTCAGGATTTAAGTCAGGTTTAAGTATTGGTCAGTTTCTGATTCGATACTTTTGACAACCCTAGGTCAAATGGAGACTATTCACAGTTTGGTTGCATAGTACAATCAATCATCTAAATTAGAACTAAACCAGGACAAATGTTTACATGTTCACAGCCAGGCCTTCATTTACACTTAATCAAAACTAAATCTAAACCAGGACTATACGGTTTTAAAATGCTACCATGTTGACATACTGTATCACTTGCCATTCAGACTGGTAAGCTCCCCAAAAATCAAAGCACGCCGCTCAGCTGAGTGAGCCAACATCTGGAGACTTAAGCAAACATGGCCTGTGATGGAAAGACATCTACTGAATTCTTTTACTGTGGAGTAAATTTGAGTTTATTCTGCACAGTGAGATGTTGTTTGGGTTAGTATAAAGCTATTGGACAGTGGCCAAGTTAAACAGCCCCAAAACTGACAGAGAAAAAGGAGATAGACTCTTGAAATGTTTTCAGTCACTATCCAGGCACAGAGCCACCTGTGCAAAGAAGGGTGGAGGAAAGATGGAAAGACACTAGAGAACTCAGATTGTGTTTTCCAAATATCTCTCCTTCAATTTGGGTAGGTTATGGGCCAAAAATAAAATACATACAGACTCAACTCAATGCATGTGAGATGGCACAACTATTGAACCCTCAGCCGGTTTAAAATACAGTTGGGAATGATGCACAGAACTCTCAGAAATAAAAAGAAAATTGGAGATGAAAGTTGTGTGTGTTGCATCAAAGTGGAAAATTGACAGATGAAAAGGAGTCATTATTGAGACCATGTGAAGCTCGGCTAAAAATCACATGAAAATGATAATTTTCAACTCAACTCAAATTGGTATGCTTGCACTTAGAACAGAATACAGAGGACAGGAAACACCTACAAGCCTGTGTCCCACAAAAATCAACGTAAAACAAATTCAAAGGTTAAAAAAGCCAGAGAACACCATTGCACACGTAGAAAAGTGATGAAATTCTAAGATTTAACCAGGACCACATTTAAGCCAATACTAACCCAAATCTCAACCAGGACTAAAACCAGCCCTTAACCTGAACTGGAACAAGGATTAAGACTCGACTAGAAGGACTAAAACAGGTCTGTAAAGCCTAAACCAGAGCCAAACCGGGATTAAACCAGGACCAAACCGGGACTTCACTTTAACCACTGGAAGGACTGGGCCATCATTTACAGCTTGTTTAGGGCAGAGCGTGGAAAGGCAATGCTGCATTTAACAAGATCTAAGACTGACTCAAATCAGAAGCATATGGTTTCACATTCAATTACCGCCATTTTCTCCTCGACCCAAATATTTAACAAAAAACTCTTGTTCTTTGGCTGCACACAAGAAAATCCTCCACTAGTTTCAGCTGACCTCAGGAGCTAGCCACCTGAAAGACACTCCATTCATAAAACACAGCTTTAAACGGGACAACAGACAGACCACAAGATCCTGGAAGGATTTGGGACTAGGACAAAAAACACAACACATGTCTGAACTTGAAGCACTAAAGTAGATCATATTATGCATTCAAAACCCAACTCAAGATGTTCAAATAAGCCATCACTGTTTAGTATTTGAAAAGTTTGGGAAGTTGGTTAGAGTGCTTGTTATGGAGGGTGAAATGGTAAAAAGGACAACTTAGGGATCAGGATAGTAATTGACACATAAAACGACTTTCAAAACAACTAAATTAGTGGTTTTATCTACATCATGTCATCATTTGAAAACCACAAAAGGGCTGGCGTACCCTCAAAAGCTTTTAAGGCAGGAAATTAAAACAAAATATCTCTCACTAAAGACGAATTAGCATAAGTCTAAATATAAAACTTGAAACTACATTTAATTAGGTTCGGGTTACAAAAACTTTGACTGTATTCTTCAAAAAGTTAGTTAGCTATGCAGTTTGTACTTTTTATAGTTTGGTTTGTAGCCACGCCACTACTACATTCTGCATTTTTGTGTGAAGTTCATTCATATGCAAAAAGATTCTTCCCTTATCGCTGTAAAAATAAAACATGTGAAGGCAGTGTAAAAAACTTGGCTCTAGAGATGGACATGGAGGTTTGAGTGAAGGGTGAATATCATTAACTGATAAATTAAGATGAAACTCACAGCTCCTCTTAGGGCAGATTGTGTCAGAGTCTAACCAGGCGAGAATAAAGTCAAGTCTTTTGGGAGAATAGGACTAAAGCTTTTGTAAAATGTCCATCAGCCTGCAGGATTTTCAATGTTTTTTGTAACATGAACCATCCAAAGCAGTTAATCACGTAAATTAGGATTCTGTTCAAGTGCACATTTTGAAAACATCAAGGTACATGAACATTTGAGAGAAGAATGAATTTTTTAAAAATGATACGCACAGTAAAAAGTGATATTTTGCGGTTTTCAATTCCAAAGTATTACATTTTAATAGTTGCCGTCTTGTTGCTGATTGTGAGCATTACGCTTTCAATTTGAATGTACCAAATCTTGCAGCCCTAAACTGGTCTAAGCACAACTATTGAGAAAAATAAAAAAGGTAAACATATGCTTTAATTTCAACCCAGAAAACAGACTTGACAAATCTCACAAAAATCTGTTTTAAATCCAGACATTTTAGAGTCATGCTCTAGGACAGGTTTCTGATGAACCGGTTGTCAACACTTAACCTAAACACCCTTTCAGAGGACGCATTTGTGGCAATGGATTTTGTCTAACCTCACCCTGACCCCCCCTTACTCAGCGCTCACATGGGACTCACACCTCCATCTGCAGGACGAGGTCAGACTAAAACCAGGTTAAGTCTGTTTAGACCCATCTTAGCTGAAATATGATGCCCTGAGAGAGTGACCCCAAGACTGGTCAATACAAACTAATGTCATCCAGCTGCACAGACAGGACCAGGCTGAAGGGATAAGTACGGAAAGCAGTAAAGGCTGGAATAACAAAATTATATTCTGATCAAGTTATATCCAATTCAAACACACCACTGACACCATTGCACTACGATAGGTATAAGCTTTAATTTTGAAAGCTTGTTGCAAAACTTGTATACATCTCTGGATGTTTATATTGAATGTTGGTGAGTGATACAATTCTGTGTATATATTGCATAATGGCCTAGTATGGAATTGCGACTAAGCCTGAACCAACTAAGGTCTAAGCAAAGACTAAATAAGGAACAAACTTGTGATATCTACATAATGCTATAATAGAAAATATAATTGATTACCATTTATTCAGAATATATGTGTGTTTGTTCTGCCACTAAAAACTGGAGTATGAACACTTTTAGAATGTACACAAGCTTATAAGCTTGTTTTTGGTCATTTTTTTTCATTCACCTTTAAATTACAAGCTAACATCCTGGTTTCCCTTATAGTACAACACCGAAGAAATGGGAGAAAGTGCTTTGTATAGCACACTTAACAGGTATTACATCTGACACAGTGAAGTATTTTAACTTCTGCAGCTTCAAAGAAAGCCATCCATCTGAGTTATAGTTTTTGGCTTATCTTGTGTCCCAGTGTACTTCAAAGAGGGACATAATTAAGAGATTATCTACACGACAGAAAGGAAATTTAAAAGGCTATCAAAGCAGGCCAAATGTAATCCTGTCGAAAGAAAACAAAATGAACACTTTTATTTCAGTCCAGTGGTTCTTCAACATATAAACACCATTTAACCACCATCTCAGCGAATAATCAGGACCGATTTGTGACAAAGTGAAGACTAAAATATGACAAGCTATAGACTAAACCAAGAATTAAAAATGGGAGTAAAACCAAGGGGAATAAAAACAGATTTAAAGAAGGATTAAACCAGGACTAAACTAGGTCTGAACAAGAACTCAACCAGATATCTCAAAGGACTAAACCAGGTCGAACCCAGGACTACGGAAACCCAGAAACAATCCAAGTCTAAACTTAAAAACGCATCTAAACCAGATTTTCACAAATACACTAAGGACTAAACCAAACCAAAGACCCCCAATTACCACTAGAAAAGCTCCATTAGAGTTTAAGAACTACTCTTTTAAGCAACAGTGCTCTCCTAGGTTCCCCCCTAACGTAATGAAAACTATAGCAGGATGAAACTGAGGTACTTGTTGGACCATTCTAATGTTGACAAAGCGAAGCCACAGTTTCAGTAAGAGCCAACATGGAGCACACATGGAGTTTTCTACAATTTATTCTCTGAATATTCCGTATCTTTTTTTTCCTTCTTTTCACGACAGGAACTTAGTCAATGTTTAATGCGTTTTGAGCAGCCGTGAGAGATGCAGAGCCAAGACAGATCAAACAAACCACGAGGGAGGAGGGAGGGCTGCAGGATGTCCAACACAAGATGAGAAACATTTGTGTCTATGAATAGTACACGGCGGTTTAATTCATGACTGAAGCCGATTTGTGGGAGGTGAGGCTCATGTGGACACAGATATGGAGTAGCTGTGAATAAGAAACACCATTGTATCGGGTAAAGGGGTTTTAGTAAAGGGTTAATATTAGTAGACCTGTCACGATAACAAATCTAGAAGCACGATATATTGCTATGGAGAAATATTGTGATTAACATTGAAACTACTTTAAACCACCAATTAAGATTTAAATAATGCAAGATAATCCCAGTAAAGCATTTAAAAATAGACTGTTTTATTAAAAGATATGAGCTGCAACAAATAAAAAGAGTGAAGTACTCAGGATAAATATTGTGGCCTAAAATATATTGTTACAGTGTTGATATATTGAACGAAAATTCGATGTAGTAATCATCATGACAAGCCTAAATATTAGAGACGTGTAATCCCTCATCCATCCAGAGGGTTTAACAGTGGTCATCTGGACACTGTTTTTGCAGATGGTCACTGCTTAATATTTGAAGACAGAAAAAGCACGATTGTGATTTCTGTGCCAATAGTAGGGGTAGGTGACATTGACCAAATGTAAAGTGTATTTGCCACATAAACCCACCTCGCCTCTAGTGTCCATGTACACTGAGTAAATGTGTGTGAATGGTGATTTGCTGTTAAGTATTGAAAAAGTGTTAATAAAATATATGAAAAATACCTTGAAAGGCAGATTCTTACTGTGAAGTGGGTCTATCCACTGTAACTTACTCTTGGAGTCACCTGCTTGTCTCCATTGAGATAGATGGGTTTAATACCACTGAGAAACATTACAAGCAACATCATATCCCCACAGAGGCAAGCAGGGTCTGGACTCTCAGCGAGAAAAGTTAGATTTATTCCATTTACCTATAGGAAAATACCAATGTCCTTTAGTATTTTTGCACCAGATAGACACACTTGTATTGGATTATGTCAAAGCTGATGTCAGAGTCTCTTCAAATGTCATGGAGCTCATACAGCAACACAGGGAGAGGTGTGCCCAGGGCTCGGGTGTCATCTGGCCTGGATTTGGCCGGACGCGTTGTGTGAGGTTACAGGGTTTGGTGGAGTAAAGAGGTGTAGCTTTCACTCACGGTCTTTCTTTGGGTCCTGCAGAGATGACGGGAGAGGAGGAAGCACAAAGGCAGAACAAACGTGTCCCCAAACCATCCACGGAGAGATGAAAGAACAGCGGTGAAGTCATAAAGCAAAAACGCAACAAGATACAAGAGAGGAGAGGGGGAAGAGAGGAGAGGGAAGAGGGCAGAAGGGGAGAAGGGAGAAAGTGGAGAGGATGACAGGGAGACAGGAGTGGATACAGGAGGGAGAGAATTGAAAGAGGGGAGTTAGGGGGAGAAGGAGATAGGGGAAAGAGGAGAAAGGGAAGAGAGAGGGAGAAAGGAGAAGAGAAAAAGGATGGCAGATGGACCAGAGTAGAGAGGAGAGGAAAAAAGGGAGACAGAAAAATAAGAGAGAGGAGGAGAGAGAAGAGACAGAGGAAGAGAGAGAAAGAGGAAGAGAGAGAAAGTGCAGAGAGATACAGGAGCAGAGAGATGAGAAGAGAATGAAGGATAGAGGGAGGAGAGTTTGTGGCTTTCAAAATTACACTATGCACAGTCTCAATGGAGAAAGCTTGTGTCAGAAAACCAAAACATGTGTACTAGCTTCTAAAAAAAGTTTCAAACAACAAAAGAGACATGATGCAATACGGTTTAAAGCTGCTGCTGTGTGATGGCACTGGGCATTTCAATATTAGTACTAGAGTAAGAAAACTGTATTTTAACAAAAAAATAGATAAAAAATGAGCGCAATTAATAACATTTTGCTAGAAAAGCCTACAGTCAGTTCTCAGTCAGTGGTAAAATCGCATGCTCGTCAGTAAAAGCATGTGGTTTGTAGAGTTCAGACTTTGGAGGGAGGAATTGAGTTGTTTATGTATTAAATGTTACTGATCAAAAGTCAAGACATTTTTATTTTGGTTTTGAAAATAAAATAAAATTGAATTAAAAAAATTAAGATCGATCAATATCGCCCAGCTGTCTGCAATAACTATCACAAAAAAGAAAATACTCATAATTCACATATTGGATATTTACAAGAGGAGAAACTGTACAACTATGCAACATTGAGGATTGGCAAACAGTGCCCCATTTCATTGGCTGCATCCATGTTAATCTCCATTTTCCAGTCCAGTCCTTCAACAGCGCAGCATTCCTCTCATACAAAGACCCTCCTATGGTCCACACATGTACAGAGACCACAGGTGTCTAACTCAAACATCAACACTGCATCTACTTTTCATCGGATTCCTCCTGCTCAAAGCCCTGTGTGTTTAATGCCAGCACTGAGGCCATGTGCTACAGCCTGGAGAAGGAAGGACTGAAAAGTCCAGCAGCTGTCGGCCATCTTGGTCAGGTTGCGGCTGTTGACTCGGTCTCCAGGGAGATCACATTTTTGACCACACACTGACAGAGCTATGGACCCCACAACAATTTTAATGAGGCACAATTATAGTTTAGTTGTATTATCTTCAACTCCCAACGAATGAATTTGCTTAACTTCATTCTTGCCTTGGAGTACAGATTTTAGGGTAGTTCCCAAATGTAAAATGGCAATTGCATTGGATCATCTGCCTCATCCTTCAAGCCGTAGATATTAAAAAAAGAACCTACAGAAAAAGGGGAAGCTATGCCAACAGTACTGAGACAGCCAACTTGGAGAGCCAACAACAACGCAACCATTTTGGCTGGTAAAAACACTAAAACCCCCTTATATCCCATTCATTCAACATATAGTTTAATGGATAAAAAGGGTTTAAAAAATTAGGAATGGGTTTTTTATTGTTCAAAACATATTGACTTTGCATGCAGAAAAATGCATTTGCTATAAACAACAGGATGGAAGAAAGGAAAAAGATGACAAAATAAAATAAATTCTGGTTATGGGTGACACAATCTCATTTTGCTGTATTGTTATAATGTACAAATGGGAGATAAGATTCTGACATGGGACATCTGTAATGAGATGGGACAATTCACCACAAAAATCCCGGAAAGCAGTTTCAAAGGCAGTTAACAGTGAGAAAAGACAAGTACAAGGCCAGGCTGACCCCAACCACAACCTGCGTTCAGACACAATGCCACATGTTAACACTGGGGGACACTGGTGGGATGTTCTGCTCCGGCACACTGCCTACAGGAAGCAACTATGGACAAACTTCCTCTATCCCCGGACGAAGAGCTATGGGGACCACTGTCAGACACAACACGGGGCATTTTCTATCTGTCATCACTTCATCACTGAGATAATGACAGGAAAACAGCTCCCAAATCAACAGAACTGCACCTGTCCATAGATCCATTGTGTAAAAAAAGTGAATGTGCGTATGCCTTTGCTGGGGGACCCCCTCTTTTTTACTATTGTTACGATTGTATTCATGCATTTAATTTATTATTTTGCCATTATGTGGAGCACTTTCGAAACTTTTCAGATTTTTCTTTCTTTTCTTTATTTATTTGATAGGGACAACGCACTTCAATGAACATAATGCTGTCCACAGTCCCTACGCAGGCAACAATACAACATAGAAATAGCAAAACTGTCTTGTTGATACAGTGTGCTGTACGAATAAAGCTGTATTGACTTGAAGGTAACGCTGTGTACGTCAGAGGGCAAATGCTGATAACCATGAGGCTAGAGGAGCGTTATCTGGAAGAGAAGGAATGACTGGAATGAAGCTGGAAAATAGGTTAGGAAATGTATAAGGACTTTCCATAGTTGCAGTGTAAACCATATTAAGAAGGCACTATGTCCCATGCCTGAGTATTTTCAATAAGCATGCTTTTTCCATTACAAAATTGTTCATCCAATAGTTTAAATAGATTTTGACCCATAGACTCCATCTACAGGACAGAAAATGGCAGGAATGGGAGTTGAAGAGTAAGGAGAGACATGCAGTAAATAGCGCTTTTCACAGTTGCTGAAAATAGAATCGCAAAGCATTGTGGGTTACCTCCTTAGACGAACAAGCCCTACAGTAAAGCCGGTATCATTTCCCCTGTCAAAACAAGCTAATATTACAGAATATTTGAAATGGAAATAAGGAGGGTTTTTTTCCCATACAGAATTTGGCATGTAAAATGTAGAATGCGTGCCATGCGCAGGTGTGTTCCAAGGTTGTGACATCTGTAAAGTGGGCTATTGCTGGAGCCTTGACTATCTCAAAAAGCTCAGGTTGGCACAGAATCTAGCATAAGTCCCATGTTCAAGCAGACACACAAACCTTTATTTTTAGTCTGTCTATTGGCAAAAACAAGTTACACCGTGGGGCTTTAACTTGGCCAGAAATTGTAAATCTTGTTTGATTATATGCAAAATATATTCAGTCCAAATTGCCCGTTGATTCTACCACTCATAGTCAAGCTTATCTCACCCATCTGTGAAAAATCCAAATATGGCTGTATGCTCAAAAAACATTTAATTTGCCAATGACTTTTTATGATCAGATGGAGTGTGTTTTCCATTTTATTCAGCATTTAATATTAGCCCCATATCTGGAAAACCACAAGCTTTTATTTGACCCCTTTAGATGTTTATCCAATGCAGTGTGGAGAAAGCCGCATGGCATTGCAATCTCCATGGACACTCTTAAATATTTTCATTAATACCAGACTCTAGTGCTGAGCTTATCTGCCAATTAGAGTGGTACTAATAAACATTACATAAAAAAAACAACAGATTCTTTACAACGGAAATGTGCAATAATGGTAAGGATTAGAGGGACCACATGGGGTTTGGGACATAGTTCTCCATTGTGACAGGAGAAAGGGAAGGATGGAGTGAATAGTGCAGGGCAAACAGGAAACACCTTCATATGACAGATGTGCAGGAATTTACTTTTTAGTGGAAAAACATGGTGGTTATGTTGACAATTGTGCAGGTGTCAATTGTAACTTTTCCCAGGTGAGGTTAAACCTTTTTGAACTTTGTTGTTGCATTAAACAAAAGATGGCATCAGAGAAAGATTTGAAAGTAATTTGATACATACATTATCATTATATTTTTTATTTAGAATAGTCTGGATGTTACATGTGGGTTTAATGAGGTCAGCACAAAAAAAACACTTTACATTATAACAAACATTATAATAATGATGACGCATTCATCCTGTATAGCACTTTCCCAGACACTCAAAGTTGATTTACAACTTCATGCATTATTCATCCATTCCTTACTCTGTGCTGGCCCAAAAAACACATACATGATTGAGAGGGTTGCTAATGATGGAAAATACAATCACTGTTTGAAATGTTGAAAGAGAAAGTAAACATTTTTCTACACAGTTAAGCGTAGAATTCACAGTATGTTCTTAGGCTTGTTCAGACTCCAAATTCTTTTCATGTCAAATCCTACCATGCTATGACAGACTCACAAGCACTGCTCAAGAGAAACTGAAAAACATTAAAAATAGCTTACTGCTCTTCCAGAACATGTCTCAGTGAATCAAATAATTCAAATAACACATTTTCAAAACCCTCCATTTTAAAAGCTCTTCTTAATATTAAACGATACGCTGAAACGCCCCCTTTTTACAACCCTCATGTCCATTTAGTCTGATGTTGTTGCACCTATGTGTCAAAACTGATTACAGCATGATTAAAGTCTGGCTTTTAACACTCGCGGGAGGTTCACACGGAGGACACAACCCAGAAAGCAGCTTTAAAAGAGAATCGCAAGCTTGGCATGGTTTAGGAAATGGGAACGAGAGGTGAACTAGAGTGTGAACATAAGAAAAAGGGTCCCGAAATTCATACATTTCTAACTATTTGTGAGCAGAATACAAGTGATAGGTGGTTTTAGACATTTTTATTCAAGGTGTTAAGGAATGTGTAAACCTAGTGTTTCTTCTCAAAATACTGGCCCTAAAAGTGAGAGAACAAGAGGAGGAGAGAGGAAAGTCGTTAAATATAATTAAAAGCAGACACAATAACGTGTGTGGCTATAATGGGGCCACTCTTTGTTGTAATTATGCCGAGTTAATGCAAAACAATGGTGGTTGTAATGTGGTAATGTCCCGTGTGTCTGGCCTTTTGCAGAGGGAGAGGGACATGTAATGAACAAAAGGATAGTTCGATTACAGAAGCCAGTGTTGTGTTTCTAATGAGTGTATCAAATGCACTGCAGTCTTTTAACAACCCATGATAAATGAGTGGATGCAAAAGCTCTGAATTAATATCAAATAAAATCAAAATATGGTTTGCTTCAGTTTCTTCAGTAGTAAATAAGGGCCATTAAGCAGACAAAGATTCTTAAATTACACCATTTCTGTAACATCTTGGACCCTGATGTTCTTTGCCTATAAATTACTAAAATATAACAAAATAGGCCATTTCTACATTTATGGCTTTCAGAATGATGAAAAATTGGCACAATTGCAATAACACTGGCAACAAATCTGGCTCAGTGAGCTATGTTATGTATCTCATTATAACCTACAAGTTAACGCCACTATGGTCACGAGGGGTTTTATATATTTATATATATATATATATATATATATATATATATATATATAGGTCTTAAAGCAGACCGATTATGCAAAAAGGACATTTCACAGCTTGTTATGTCATAGTTTAAATCACTTATTTTCAAGACTGCATATGGCTGATCAATCCCAGTTTTAACCGCCACAAGCATAAACCCAGTGCTCACCAATTTTATTTTTGTATTTGATGATACACATAGGGCTTGGCGGAGTTGTGCAGTCATTTTGGTACAAATGAAAAAAATCTGCTACTTGCTAATGCGATCTGCGGCTATCCATAGGAGGGGCCGGCAGCTCAACGGGTCTTTGGTGTGATAACGTTTAGGGCAACGTCAGCTCCTATAGGCACTGTAGTTTTTTAACGTGGAAGTCAGCTGGCTTGTTTCTTTTATTAAGTTGTTTTACAATTAATATTGCAATTTAAAACGTGCAAATTATAAACATAATAATATATGGCTGTCATAGATTATAGCTATATAGCAGACATGAGCACATTAGGTTTTCTTTAATACACTGACCTATCCTGCTGTTTATTCCTATTCCATTTGTATTTAATTACAGGTGTTTTTAAGATGTTTTAATGTACAGCTGAACTACAGTGATAAAATAATTCCCCACGTAGCTTAAGATTCAAGGCAAAGAGGTTTAGTCTCAACAGGCGCTGCCAATTGTATTTCAACAACTAGTTTACAATTCAATAAATGACACACAGTTGAAGTTTTGTACTTTTATCAGTAAGGTAGAAAACCTTGAAAGACCCTACACAGTTTTTTTCTAAAGCACATCTGGACAAAAGTGTGCATTATAAGAGTCAAGTCAATAGCTTCCTATAGAAATGCGTTTCCATACCAACTCTCTTCTCAAAGGGATAGCCAAGGTTATAAAGCCTTCAAAAAACCACGCAGAAAAACAAGCCATGCAATGCAGATACACTACTACTACTACACAATGTTGACTTTTGGGATCAGAGATAACAGCATGTCATTATGGGGCGAATACTGTGCAAAGCATGCAATGTTTTTCCTCTGCTGCAATCAACTGAGGTGGACAATGAATGACTTTTCTTTTTTTTTTTTTTCTTTTTTTAAATAAAGCCGATTGCTTACATTTTTTATAATATACACTTCAGCATTAGATTGTCTTCCTGAAGAACCCAAAGATGCCTACCTTATATTCTAAGAGTTCACACTTATTGGGTATTGGTTATATCCACCTGTTCTGCAATCATGTGGGAACTTGGGAAAATGTTTTTCTGAGTTGAAAAATGCACATGAACGCTTGCACAAGTCGGAAAAACAACTTGGGAATTCAGGCCAAAACCTCTGCATCGCTGCAAACTGGAAATCATTAAAGCTTTGTAAACTATGAGGATTCAGTGTCACTGTTTTTCTTGATTCTCTTCCTCTGTCTGAATGAAAATCGGCTGATTGGTTTGTTTGTCTTACACATTTGAGCTCTACTACATTTACAGGTTTAGTAAGTTGGCCATTATCATCAGAGCAAGAAAATCTTCGCAAGAAAAATGCAACAGTACGACTGCTTAATTAATTACAGATGCAACAGTAACTAGTTAAAGTAAACAAACAGCCTAACATTTGGCTTTTGACGAGGCAAGAACAGCAACACATCTTACTGGTTAGCTCTATTAAAACGCTGTTAATGAGCAGAGTCATTGATTTTATTATGAGTAACATGAAAATCCGACTTTCCGTCATAAAAGCACATGAACACAAACAAGTTGGAAAGATCGACACCTCATCTCGGAGTCCTGAGTTCCCGAGTGCCACATGAATACAGCATAAGCATAGAGATACATTCAACAGAAAAGTAATAAATCAACACAATCTCTTCATATTGCCATATCATATCACACCGTTATAAAAAAAAAAGAAAAAAAGAAATACACTTCCAAAAAATATATTCCGTTTTATCCACTGCCTTTTAGTGTGCATTTGAAAGGGAAATCCGTTCAAAAAACATTGCAGTGAAGGGGAATTCTTGAGCAGACAGTTGAAAAGACGAGCATTCAAAGCCTGGAGGAGCAGCGGTTATAGTGAAGGATTTGGTTCGCATCCAAAACTATGAGAAAGGACTCAAAGAAACAGGGACCAGCTTTGAGAGCTTCACAGACCCTCGGAGCACAGAGCTGGAAAAGCCACTCTACTCTTATGTTGTTTTGGCTCAAGAGAAGCTACAAGGGTTAGCTTAGCGGTGTACTAGTTTCCATAGTGATGCCATAGTGAACTTTGAACTCTATTAGGATTTAGCAAAAATGTGAAGGATAGGATAAGCAATGGGCAAATAAAACAGTTAACTTTTTTTTTCTTCTTATCGTGTTATGGTCTTGTTCAGCTAGCCTTGACTTATGCGGTGCATTTTAGGTCAAACATGCAATAAACCTTCAACTAGGGATGGGCAAAACTACAAAAAATATCTTGTTTTTTATTGTTCCGAGCACTAATCAGATGATGTTAAGTAAAGTCTTTAAAATGTGTTGAGTGCATGATACAATCTTTTTTGCAATAATCTGCCCACCTGTGTCTGCAGCCAATTTAGAGATTATTATGCATTTGAGATTAAAATAAAAGTGTATAATCCCCGAGTCATCCAGGTAGGTTCCGTTGTAAAAGAAAATGCAATTATGTCAACTGCACAAAGGTTTTTGGAGTGAATACGTTTTGATACTCATTCAGAAGGTTTCTAGAGTTCTGATAGGATAGTGGTAAGTCACAGCCTTACATTTGTCTGAAAGATATAAGGCAGTAACTGAAACTAAAGTACTAACTACAATCACAAAATGTCTCTAAGAACATATTTTGAGTGTACAACTTTGATAGGCAGATATAAAAATAAAACTGACAAAAATGTATTTAACTACGGTACTTTTCACAGCTATACACCTATAACAGAGAGAGACAGAAAAAAAAACATAAATCCGATTAATATTCTCTGACAAAAAGCGCAAATGAAGCCCTATAGAGTTTCCCACTGTTTAGCAGCGGGACAGTTCCACATGTGATTGAGTACTCCCTCGTCACTGCTGCCCCTGTGGCCGTTGCTATGATGAGTTCATTCAGCCTCGGGACACAAAGGGTTAATCGTGGACAGGATTATGCAATGACATGCCAGACTTCTTTCCTCTTTTCTTTCTCTCTCCCCTAGTCTTCTTCAAACGGGCCAAATCAGGCATTCCTGCACGTTTTGATCAGATGCATTTGAATGGGTCGGCAGCGGCGCATGCTTTGGCTACACCGTGGGAACTCTCCAAGGATTTTATTTTTTTCTTAAACTTGGCGCTTCCCTCTCTCACTGTTTTTAGGAGAGAAAGTTGTCATGATTTACTACAGTCTAAGTGAGAGGTGTCCATGCAGTGTTGAACTGTATTCATTACTTTTAAAACAAACTTGAGACCACAGGTTATCACACATGCAGATAAATGGTATAGAAGCAGCAGGAGACTGCTTACACTTGGCACCTTAGATAGATAAGCACTTTCAAAGAGTAAAGACTTCATCCAAGGCATTAGCTCAAACTCACTGGTACAGTGCCCAGACCTAGTTTAGCAGATCTAGCCATTAAAACAAAATATTCAAAACTAGTGTCAATAAATAGTTAAATAAAATAAGTTCACAATTAGAATGGGTTTGATCTCTTTGCAGAAAAGGTCTGCTTTAATATTAATATGTGGTGTTATACTAGTTCAGACAATCGACTTTTCAGAGCTTTTAACCACATTGTAGTTATTTCCCCTTCTCACTTTCCCTCTCAAAGCTGTTTTTGGAGTGATTTGTGCATGTTTGAGCAATCTTTAGTCGCTTATTTTGAAGATGCCATATTGCAGATCAATCCCCGTTTTAACCGACACTGGCATACGGTCACTGGTTCTTCAATTTTATTTTCTTAATCGATGATATGCGTAGGATTCAGCACAGTTGCATAATCATTTTCTTACAGATTAAAATAAATCCAGGACTCACTAGCGTAATAAAGCTATCCATAGCAGGCGCCGACAGTTCTGTGTTGTGATGATGTTTACGGCGATGGTCCCACTGGGCACCACAGTTTTCTAATGCGGAAGTCAGCAAACTTGTTTCTTTTATCAAGTCATTTTAGATGAATACTGAGATTTAAAATGTGCAAATTAATAATGATGGTCCATGGGTGTCACAGATTATAGCTATGGAGCAGACAAGCACAATGGGCCTTCTTTAAAGAAACTACTGCCATGTGTGTTGAAAATTACATTGTATTGAAATCAGTCTCAAATATCAAGCCATTTCTTTATCAAAACAGCTGCAAAACTTAATGTGACAACATCAGTTCATCGACCGCTTTAAGTTACACTACTCATCAAGTATGTTTTGGCAGTTTGAGATAAAAATTAGTTGCAACAATATACCGGGGCAACAAAACCAACTGAAACATGACATGAGTAATTTAACATGCCATACAACACAAAGCAGAACGAGCAGACATAACAGCCCCACTGCACAACAAAGGGTTTTGGTTGTGGTAATAGAGGGTTCATGTAAACCTCCTTCAGTTCGAGACTACAGACATGAAAACCAGGCACCAAGTCAATAAACAAGTCCAGATCTCTATAGACCAAACAGGGGACCAATACAGAGAGAGGAATTTGAGACCTGAAAGAAACCGCACCAATCAGGCCCACAGTCTCAGCTAAACCAGCAAAAACATCAGATTTCATAAACAGACAAGCTGCAGGCCCAGAGGTCAACAAGGTCAATAATCATCACTTAAACCTGGTTGCTCCAATCACATTCTTCTTTATTTACTTAACTGGAATTGATCACCAACAGCCAAAACAGGTTAGAGAGGTCAGGAGCTATTATGAAGTGTTTATTTCCCATGTTAGCGCAAAAAAATTAGGTTAGGAACAGATATACGTTTGCTGGCATGTAAACTATAGTACAAGGTTATGAGAAGCAAGTTGCAATACATTTAGGAGCATCCAATGAGCACATGTCCAATTCTGAACAAAGATAGCCAACTTAATTGTAACTTTTAGCTTATGTTATGCTAATTCATATATACAATTCTTTCAAATACAGAAGGTATTTTGTCAAATGTAACATGAGGGCTAATTTTGACTGAAAAAAAACAAACAAAAAACAAACAAACTATCAAAATAATAATTTGACTCTACTGAAGAACTTTACACACCCAGCTAAAAACATTTGGTATCACGGTCTCATGTACAAAATTGGCAATCATTACTTGGATAACCAGAATCTGTGCACTCAAAACATGATAAAACACAAAACAGCATTACCAAACACCTTATAAAACCATAAAGGTCAAGAGATTTGCTATATTTGAGACCAAGGGAGGATTTCTCAACATGGCTAGAGTTCCTGGTCATTTTTCACATTTGTTTCTTCTGTTTCAGTGGACATCTTTTGAACTTGACTCCTGTTATTTGTGCCATGTTGTGTTCTCTATGGGTGATGTCTTCGCAAGAACAGCAGAGGCAAAATGACTATGAACTTGGCATCACATGTTAACTGCTTTGTTGTCATTATAAACACTAAATAAAATAAAAGTTAGCAAAATTAAATATTTATTTTCTGTAAGATAGGTTTGGTTTTGTAAGTAAATAATTTGTTAAAAGGTTCCCAATTACTTTCTTTGTAATAAAGTGCCAGCAAATCTGTAAGGTATGCTGGAGCTATTACATGACGAGAAAGTGATATAAAATTGCCCTGTTTATTTTGATGAGCAACTTTGATGCCACTCCTTTTGGCAGTCCTGCCTACAGCGCAGCTCTGAAGATTCACTGATGAAATGGTTCCTTGTGGAGTGGACAAAAGGAACGTCACAATAAATCAATCCTACCATTTATCATGATTCAAGTTGTCACACTGGGGTATTTGTGTGTATTTATAGACAATAATCGGATTTACATTGATTACTTTTGGATTATGTCACACCTACAATTTTTTGTTGTTGGACCAATGTTAAACCGATGGAGATTTTAAGATGGTAAATACCTACTTAGCATTGATTCAAAAGTATTCTGACAGTACAATGAAATATTCCTGGCACTTTATCCACAGTTCTTTTGTTTATTTTTTAAAATATATTTTTCATCTAATGCATGTCTATGGATGTTTTGCACGTATATTTTAAATTGGATTCCCGTCACAACTTCTCACAAAATCCCAATCGCCAACATCCATAGCGTACCAAGCAAGATTAATACTAAAAATTACAAAGGAATCCAAAGAGGCAAATTTCTGACCAAAAACGTATTGACAGTTCCAGTCAATAAGTGATGGTAAAACTCAACATCAGCCCACCAAGTTCTTCTCATGTGGAATACTTCATGTGAATAATAACAAGCATGGCCTTTTTATAGGCTACCATAACAGTATACACCTGGCTCTGCTCGTTACTTGTTCACTTTATAAACATTTGCAGAAGTCCTGGTGCATGTTTAGGCCCGGTCTCCCCTGCAGTTCACACACAGAGGACACATTCATCCCAAAATGGGCACCACAAGGAGACAGGAGGGGGATGGCAGACGCACTTAAGGAATTTTTCAACCACTTTAAACTATCAGGCTTGTGTTGAAGACCCCAATGCTGTATGCGGTCCGGGGTTCTTCTATTTCCATTGAGTCTGCATGGGGAGATCAGATAAAAGTTACTGAGTTTTGACATGATGAGTGGGGAGGTAATGAGGCGATCGTTGGCAGGATAAGAGCATTCTTTTCCCCAAAACCAGGAGGGAGCTTCCATTGGCTGTCTCTGCACTGGGGTTGTGAACTTAAGACTGTAGCGTTGTATGAGGGCATCAGGTCAAGCTAATTCACTTTTCAGTCACGTATTTAAAAAGATACGCAACAACAATAATACAATTTTACAGTTTTTATGTAGGTCTAATATTGTGAAATGACTCGAGTTACATTTTTGCACCACGGCTACAATAAATATGCGTAGGCTGTAGGTAGGTTTTATCTTGTGAAGTTTATAAATTCGAAAATGTGTTTTGAATTTGCCTACTTCAGTTTAAATGGTTGGTCTTTTTATAATGCCTTCTTTTAAATGAAACTCACCACTTTTTCATCATGGAGTTATTCCCTGTACAGTGCTTTAAAATTATGAAAGAGGTTCGGTAAAGCCAGGCCAGCTTAGGATGCAGGGGCAGTTCATACACGCAAACAGTTGAATATGATAATCAGAAATGGCGTATCCAATGTGTTGAGGACAGTCCAGGGAATACATAATGACATGGCTGAGTAGCACTGGGTTATTCATGGAAAATTGTAACCATCCTGGCAAATTACACAGGAAAAAATATTTAAAAACACGTTATGCTTTAATATTTAGATTTGGCTTAAACCACTGTGAGTAAAAGTGGGAAAAAGTCGTTACAAACATGGGCTACTACAGTGCCCTGTCTATGTGCCACCCCCTGCTAAGTGTGGGGTCAATGGCGGGGGGGAAGGGGGCCCCAAAAGTCCCCCAAAACAACACAAACTCCCATTTACATTGCCTTCAAGAATGTGTATTGATAAAAGTTGCAAGCATCCAGTTGGCGTTTGATCCACAACTTTCAATCAAAACAGCAGCAGGAGGGCAATACGCGTGGCTTATAACTATTTAAAACGCGTTATTCAAGATATAAGCAGGGTCTAAATAAGTCAAATTAACCAAATCAAATTGCACAAAACATGTAAACACAAAAGCACTTCTGTACCAACCTTGTAAGCAGATAAACCCCACTAGGAAAAGCGTATCCACCGGTATCTTTGTGCTTCTCATCGGCGCATTCCTCCAGCCATTGCCCCGCTGTCTCCCGCTCTCCACTGGTACATCCATGCCCGCTCCTGAGCTCTGATCCTCGGCTTTCTCTACAGCTGCGCGGGGTCTTCTTGGTTTGGCTCCACGGTCGCAGCTTCTGGCTAAAAAAGTAGACTTAAAAAAGGTTCCGCGCGTCACCGTCTGTGCGTAAAGGTACACCGACGAGCCCTGTTACCTGCGCGGGTCCCTGGGGAGTGAAGCCTGGCGGTGCCTTCCGACTAGTTCCTGGGAAAAACTACCAGGAACAAGGCAAGAGACATGTGGGTAATGCGCTCCGTGCGGCAGGCCAACCAGACGGACCTCTTACCGACGGCGAAAGTTTGAGCGGTAACTTCCAGGTGCGCTACTGAACAAAAAGTCGGTGGTTAAATTGATCGTACCGGTTCATTACAGTCCTCTCCGTGTTCCCTCCAACAAGCCCGAGTCCACAGCCCGCCCGCACCGGCCACTTGCGTCCGCGACGAGGGGCAGTTTGGCTTCAGTCCGCGGTGCTCCGGAGTTGGCGTCCTCCTCCCACCGCTTTCAGAGGTTTTACTCGAGGCGCATCAAGTTTCCGTTAAACAAAGAGCACCATATCCGCCTGTGACTTTTCAAAATAAAACGTGACTTGGCTATGGTAACGTACAATAACCACAGTTACGTTGTATTATTTAGCTATGTAAAACAAGAATATTGACATTTCATATCAATTAATTAATGCCATTTTTTAGCTGAAGCAATTAAGCTATGTGTTAGGGAGTAGAGTGTTAGAGACCAGGAGATTATATTTTGAAAGTCAAGTTTTCAAAAGTTTTAAAAAGTGAACTAGTTATTAAATAGGCCTACATACAGTCTTCTTTTCTCACAAATAGACGACTAATTCATTTTTATTTTTTATTTATTTTTTTTATTTTTTATTTATCTATTTTTTATTTTAATAGTCATGATCTGTTTGCTACTGATATATCTTTGACGCAAAAATAATTAACAAAATAAAGAATTCACTAAAACTGGAATTTTATTGTGAAATTCGCGTAATTAAACATCCGGTGTTTCCATGGTTTCCAACAAAGCCGACCTTTCAGCGCACCTGGCAAAAGGAGAGCAACAGCACCACTCCGCGGCTGCTTTGAGGATCTTAAATTAATCAAACAAGGCATGGACAAGGCACCACTACAAAATATATCTACTGAAAAGTGTAAGTGGAAAAAATGCCAGCAAAATCTGACAATCACATCTTAAAAGCATACTGGCCCACAATGGTATAATCTGTTATGGTGCCAAAAGAATAGAGGCAATTGGAAATTATGTGAATCATTTGTTTAGTTTGTGAGTCTGTAGTCACTAGTCAATGGTACACTGGTTAGTATCACTGGTTACAATAACTGGATAGGCACTGATAGGCACTGTTATCTATGCTACTTTCTCACAAACCAGTGATGTGGAGCCAGGAATGCAGCAGCAGGAGGCAAAGCTCTATTGAGATTTCACTTGAAGTTTGAGGCTCGTGTCAACGCTGCTCTAATGAACTCAGTGCTGCTCAAAACTCACCAGCTTCATAAAAACTGACAGAGAAGGGTCTGACAGCTCGAGCTCCCACACACACACACACACACACACACATAACGCGTCTATATGCACTTAGGAGGGATCTGTCAGAGGCAAAGATCCTCCAGGACTGAGGCATTAAATATATTTGACATCTACAGCCAGGGGAGACGTTGTTGCTAGGTAAAGTAGGAACATGGGAAGTGTAATAACCGTTTTGTTTTCCTTACTTTCTTTATTTTGTAAATGTGCACATAACATATTTTAATAGTAGTGTTTTTTATAGGGGTATAAATATACATTTAAAGATGCGCTTTGTAATTTTTCTGCTTGTTTTGTTATGGTTTTGCCCGGTATGTTCCAAAGTATGCCAATAAACTATTTTTAACTTTGATTTATTCCAGGTGTCCTTCTTGCTTAAACATAATTTGAAAAACATGCATTCTTACTGTGAGCGGGGCGGCCTCTGATATGTAAGTGTCCATGGAGATATGTTTAATGCCATACCATGGATCATTCCAAGCAAAGCAGTAACATCTCTGTAGAGGCCCTCCACCAGAAATGTTATGCAATGCGCCTTTAAAAATTTGTATAAATGGAGAGATATAGTATAGAGATATTTTGGTTTGACTTTTGTCTTTTATTTATTTATTTTTTGCACTTTTTAGGGTATCAGCTATCAGCCTTAAATCTCCAGGAGAGGCCAATATTTTGCTTTGCCCAACCAGCTGCCTAAATATGCATAAAGAACAGATGCCTAAAGCTTTATATGAACACCTGAGTCCAAAAAGGTACTGCAATAACACTGCTCTCTGATCCAGTTTATGGTAAAACAAGGTAGTGTACTAAATTCAAATGTGACCAGCCAGGGAAAAAACCATATCACTCTAATTCAGTATTTTAACTGAATATCCCAAATAAGTTCACACTGAAGAAAAACTAGTTGATAACCAAATTATTTTTATTCCTTGATCATGATTAGCACTACATTTGTGAATGAGGCAAGATTAAACCACCAACAAAAACAAATGAATGAACAAACGGCTAGAAACTGATCCTACTGAACTTATCACAAATGAAAGTGAGAACAAGTGCCATATTTAACATGAACACAAAATTAAAACACACAATTTTCCAGTTCTTTTTAAGCTTATCTAAGATGCAAGGTCCATCCATTTAACTGTGCAAATCTCCACTCCATCTACCACAATGAAGATGCGTTTTCCTAGTTGCTGTAAACATGATATGTAGTTGTGCTCAAATCACAAATGGCACCAAACATTTAATTTATTTACAAAAAAAAAAAGGTCAAATTAAGTGACCAATGTCAGTATCATTATTTATGTACACTATTACTAAGCTAAATTAATCACGTTTTGTTCTCTGTAATAAGAGAAATGGTTGAAGCAGCAGACTAAATTGAAATAGTGTTGTAAAACAAGCTACATGTCACATGAACCAAAATCATGTCAGTAGGAAAACCATTTAACCCTGTTATCGCAAAGCTTTACCATCACCTTAAAATCTCAACAGGCAAAAAAACAAAAAAAACAAAAACAAACTAATTATAGCAACTGAAAATGTGTCCAGCCAACTTGTCTTATTTTTACATTTCAAGACTTAACATCAACTTAAAGCAAAAATCTTCACAGCGAGAACAACAAAATGGCACAAGGAGAAAACAATTTAGAAAGACAAAACACCAAACGTTAAAATACACAAAGGAAACAGCCTGGCAATGAAGTTTTATGGCAACAGGTTTCACCAAACAAAGTGAAAGTGCACAACAATATTTCCTGAAAACGTTAGGAGGTATTTTAAACTTGGCCATGTCCTGGTGGCACCAATGATCAAACTGGCAAAGAAAATGGCAACGTTATGATATAGCTCTCTGCGAACTGTTTTAGTAAGAAATTAGGAAGCATTTCAATAGAGCGACCAAAAGAAAGTTATTCAAATGTTAGACATGATCAGCAAATGACAAAAATAAACAATCAATTTTAGGGTAGATTATTTGAAGTTTGGATTAACAGTTTTGTCAATTTCTCCAAAAAAATCTCTTAAAATACTTGTGATTCTAAACATCTAAACATCTGCTCACTAAATCTTTAATTATTGTTTTATTAGATATATGAAAACTAATGAAATAACTAAGAATTTTATGGCTGAAATAGAAGGTACTGTTTAAGTAAGTTTGGGCACTCTTTTGGAGATAGGATCATTAGGTCATTTTTGCACATTGGCACATTTTTCTTTGTTCATTGCCTTTCTAAAATCAAGAATATTTTTACATTTTTTAGCACAGTGTTGTATACAATTTCAAAAAGTATAAACAAAAACAGCATGGTCCATTTGCTGTAACATCTTTGGGTCAAAACATTGAAAGGAAAAGTCTTTGGGTGTGATTTGTTGATCCATAGGAGTGATTTTGTCCGGTAGTGTTGAAGGTGGTGCCTTGTCAACGATAGAAGCTGTGTATGAAGCAGCTTAGTTTCCTGAGTAAAGGTCCACTGTGCTGGAGCTCAGCCCTCTGCTCTCCCTGAAGTTCCCACTTCCTCGAGGCTGAGAGAAAGAAGACGATTCAGAATGAGGGGAAAAAAATTACCATGCAAAATTTTTGTTTATAAACCAAACATTTTTACCGGGAAAGAGTCGTCGCTAGTCTTGTTCAAATAATTCAGAGAAGCAGCTCGTTTCATGCTGTTGGACAAGACATTTACTTTAGTCAATGTACAGTAGAAGTTTTGTGGAGCACAGCAAGTGAAAATAAAACTAATGGAGTAACAATATCACTTTCTGTTGTTATATTTTATCATAATCCACACAAACCTTATTAAAAACCTACTTACTGGTTCACAATCTTTTCCTACCAAGTACCACCTAAGAAAATATTTGGCCTTCCGAGTACCACTTGATCAAAACCAGGCCTATTTCAAGTCTAATTCTAAGTCTAAAAAGGACTGCACTGTTGTTATACTAGTTCTTAACAAGGCTTGGCTAAAAGAGGACACAAATTAATTAGATTATATTGCCTAAGAATTTGAACTGCAGAGGAAACCACGTACCACCTGGAGGGGCTCGCGCACCCCAGTTTGATAAACACTGACCTACATGATTAGTTTACTACATGTTGGGTAGTGTAACACAATAACACAAAATTAGTATGGGAGTATGGGGAAAATTAACAAAAAAAATGTTTCATAATCCAAAAGTAGGTCTCAAAATTGTATTTAACCCTTTGTGCCCAACCCTTACTTGGTGTTGCGTGGCTCAGGTGGCCCGTTGCCTTGGAGCTTCTTCACTAACAGTTCACTGCTGCGCCTCAGGACATCTCTCAGCTTCCCTAGAGAACCACTGCGCTGGAGAGCACCGCTGCCATCCTGTGGACAAACACCAACACTTCAATACTACTACACATGTCAGTTCAGTTCGCAAACAGAAAGTGACAACACCGGAACAACACAGGCTAAAATGAATGCACCTAATTAATACGCAAGACTACTGCATATTAATGAGAAGGCTCTATTATAGTCCCCCTTTTGCAATGTTTCTACTTCATAGTCACTAGGTCTTCAATGCTGCTTTTCAGATTTCACAACGAAAGAGCCAATTTTATTCCTAATGTTATTAATCTATAAATATATTCTTTAATATTTCACTGTTTATAGGTGTACTATGTAACTTTTCTGGTCGATGGGATGCCTGGTCTCCACTGACATTCTTTTTTTTTTTTTTACCTAGAATGTCACAATATGGCTTTAAACCTATCCAGGCTCCTCCAGTTGCTCAATTAGGTACAAGTCAGCGGAGAGGTGGCCCAGCTCACAGTAAGAATACATGTTTTTTGACTGAATAAATGCTAGTTTAATGCCCTGCTCTGGAACATTCAAGGCAAAGAACTATATAATCTTCATGGAGGTGAGTTGTTGGTAGCCCATCACCAGAAAAGTTACCTTGTGCACCTGTAGTGTACCAAATTATTAACTAAGCAGATATTGTTTAACGTTGTGTCTTAAATGTAAAAAAAAGAGCTTCCATCCATCCACTCATAATGAAGAGAATATAAGTGTCATACATTTATCTTGATGCAGTACAGCTGTTAGCCCAGCAGAGGGAGCCTTTTTATGAAACAGCCACTGCATTTGAACCAAAACAGACAGAAAAACTTAAGTTTCACAAATGAAAAACTTTATTTGAGAATACCAACAAGTGTCAATGCAATAGTCTTCACAATGCAGAATGGTACATATTTAACGCAGTCCTACAGTCTACGATAGTGCTTATAGACCTTACCATTAATGCTTGTCCACTTTAGGTAACTGAAGCCACGCTATGTTTCTATATGCTGAAAGAGACAGCTCAATAAATAAGCATTCCACTAACACAATATTGTCATTTATGTGATCAACATAGTCACTTATTTTGCATTGAAGAGATAGGTGTATCATTGAAAGGAATGGAGAAGGCAAATAGCATACCAAGAGAGCCATAATAGTGAGTTTATGTATACAGCCTTACAATTACAAGTCCATAATTACATTCAGTTAGTTCAAATAACATCTGATACGAAACACTGGGATTTTAGTGGCTGGAATAAGCACAAATAAATCACCAAATGTTTTACAATTTTGTGAGAAAAAGGCAACACTCCATTGAGCTTTGTGTTCAAAATGCATTAACCATTTACAGGTAAACCAGAGTGGACAATGTGACTGAAGCACGTTACACAAGTACACACTAAAACTACTCTAAGAACCAGGGCCCTGTACTGTGAACATGATCTCATTTAGGACAGAAAACAGCACCTACAAAGATAATGTAGTGGTCAAATTTTGAGAATTCAATGAAAAAAATGTTATCTTTATTCAGTAGTTAGATTAATCTATTTGTCAGAGAATCTTAATTGCGCAGACTCTACTTCAGTTAAAAGGAACAGTATGTAAGACTTGTATTTTAAATTCTTTAGACGTCACCTATCTGTCCCCAGATACGAAGTATACATACTAAAATCAAAATTCTTGTGCACAAATCTACCTCAGTTTACAAAATGCATTGAATCACTCTACTAACATTATTCAGACTAAACTTCATAGTACAGGACCCTGAACTCTACAGACTTGAACTACTAACTAGCTACAACAATAAATGGGACACTAGGCAAGATATCGAACACCACTGAAACCTTATATTAATATCTAAAACGTTCCTGTGCCACTATCTGTGCTCCGTGTTCCTGCTTTTACAGTCACTTTACATTTTGTGTTGCTGATTCCCTTTGAAATGTGTGAACGTTTTGTGTTGAAAACCATTGAAAAATCCAAGGACGTTAAAGCTAATTATGAAAACATCACCATGGAGACATCACCATGGCTACATTAACCACAGATGCAGTCAGGAGTATGTCACAGTTGGAGCTGAGGGTTGCAAGAGAGGAAAACAAACCGTTTTAAAATTTAAAATGTTAAATTTTTAAGTAAAGAAATGGATTTGTTTGATTGTTATCTAGGTGTGTTTAGTTTATTCAGATCTAACTTTAACTTTCTGGAGGTGGCACATTTCTTGCATGGAAATACAATGTCAAAAGCATACTGTCATTCTCCTAGATACGTTTTACCACAGACATACAATTATAACATAGAAAATATAATGGATGTCTGCATTTTACAGCATACTGTGGAATATTACAGCTGAAAGAATAACATTTCCATGCAGACAACTGAAAAGATTCTATTTTTTTGGCTAAAATGTTACACAGTGGGACATTGGGGTTGAAATGGTACCTTTATAAAATATACTAGAATCAGATTAGCATCTTAAAAAGTATGTAGCTTGAATTGGTATTAGCACGCTCCTATGTCCCTTTATCATTTTATTACCCCTCGCTGAATAATCCAATGACATGTTATCCACTGTATCTGTAGTTACAGCCACGGCGATGTCGAAATAGCTACAGTATGTCATTGCAATCAACTGCCTGCATATTTAGCCACAAAACATAAAAAGCAATACCAAAAAAATGTAAACAAAATTATACAAAATTTCAAATAAACAATCTATAAAAACACCAAGCTCCCTTTCTTATAACTCTCTCAGCTTATCGACTAAAATAAAAACTTTGAATATTAATAATAATAATAAGTTTAATATACAGTACCATATTTTAGGCATTTGATAAAGTAACTATAATATTGACCAAATACAGGCACCAAGTTAAAAGCCACCTCCTTGTTAATATAATTTGGCTTTAACTTAAAACAGGCTGTGAGCACTCAAGGCTGTGGACATGTAAAACCAACAAAATCTAAATAAATATTGGCCTATTTTGACACTAGATGTTTTGTATGGAGAAATGTCTGTATTAACTATGACATCTTAGTTTTATATATTACACTGTTTTTACATTTACAATGAAACTCACTAATGACAGATGTGCGAGTGATTTCTCATAGTTCATAATGGTTACACACACGATGATTATTTAAAGGGATAATCTAGTATTTTGTAATTATTTTTATTTTGTTTTTTGTATGTTCAAACATGCACCGTTTAAAAGCTACAACGTTGTATCAATTGTATGATCTGGTGAATAAAACTTTGGACATATTGGCTTCCCCCATCACATAATTTCAAGGTATTAACACAATAGGTTTTATACCAGCAGTTAGGCTCATTTTGAATTGTTCATTGCCATGGTAACAGTGCTTATGTTTCATAACTCTGAAACCCAAGAATAAACAAACACAGATTTTATTAGTAAAATATTTGAGTTAGCAATCCACCAAGTATTGTACCTGCTGTTTTGTTAACGTTTTAATATTGTTTTAGCCAATGTACATATATTTGTAAGATCTATTAGGGAGCGAGTCGGCTATCAATTTCCATAGAGATCATAATTACAAAAAAGTGGGCCATCCCTTTAATTGCGCTAAACTAGTCATTTTTACAAACATGAACGACACAAGAGTTAGTGAGAAGAATGTGAAAGAGGAGAGAGAGGGCAGATTTGTAAAGACCAAACGTCCCAACAGCAGCAGCAGCAGCAGATGCCAATGGAGCAGTGACAGGAGACAACCACCAGGGGGCATAGGTGAGCCGTGTGTGTGTCTGCCGGGACAGGGGCACCAGGAGGAATGGTACAGGAGCTCAGAGAGGCCAAAAGGGGGCGCACATCCGATTGACTTTTGTGTTGGGAGAAGAAGAGAAGGATGGAGGAATAATCTTGATGGCTTAGGCCTGATAAAAGAAAGAGATAGAGATAGGCAAACAGACAAACAGCACACATTTGTAAGGCTATGTGCTATAGGGTTGGGATTTGAACCTGCATTTTATTTGTAATATTTGATAGTTATTACTTCTGTGCTTATACCATGCATTAAAAAGATCAAATGACCAATCTACTTTATCTTCTGTCTCATTCAGGACATCCGTGGTTTTAAGTAATGTAAATATGAATTTTTGTCAAAGTGATTAACAATTTAAAGCAAAATATATGTTATGAATGGTGAAAAGCCCTCAAAATGTCACATATAACAGGAAGCTGTCTTTGTACTGTTCTTCCTAAAATGTGTAATTTATTGGTTAAATGTTGCAATTTCCTACATCATTGAGGCCTTGATAGAGCTGCTGATAAGAGCGGTCAATCTAGTGTACAATAAGTGACATTATTCACTTATTGTAATACAATTTACTGCAGTGTAAAGGGGTACAAGTATAAAACATGGGGGATTAAAATCTTTAATAATCATAATTGAACAGAAATCGTCCCACAATACAAAAAGCTAAAGGGGCCCATATTATCCCGTTTTCTGATGTTTTCCTCAACAGAAACAAACCTGGAGTTGTGTTTCATTTAATACATATGTTTAACACGCAAACCCTGCACATTTAGACTGAGTTCTTCTCAGGAAAACACTCTGTTTCACCTTGTGATGTCATGTGGTTCCACTATGTTTTTAAACCTATTACACACATACTAATATAGCATCTTTACACTTGTGATTCTTGAAAAAGCTCTTTCACTACATATTTGGTATAGCAATACAATTTTGTGATAAATTATGCTTCTGTGCAATTAATCAAACTTCACTATTTTTGTAGTGTATTAGAGCAATAATAATTGTAACTCTTAGGTGTGGTCAATCTGCTGGAAAAGTTATTCATAGATTGAATCTTTCTACCTGTACAGAATATTTACAACAGTCTATTTCAGTGAGATACATCACCTACTTTCTTTCCTTTCATCTGTTTGTTCTCTTTATTTTAGGCACACTAATGCACCACCTTCTCTCAAAGCACATAACAAGTTGAAAAGCTTTTCAATTATGATTTAAATAACTGATTATTCATGACTGAGCAGCCCTGGTTTAGAACTGCATTCATTTATCACATATAAATCCATATATACATCTACTGTTTACTGTTTATTTTAGATATCATACTCTCAGGCTGTTGTGTTTTGGCGTGAGCAGGGGCAGTATCTCTGCATCAGGAGCAGGTGGGTGGTGCTGGAGCAGGTGGGTGGCGCTGCAGTGACACAGCAGCTTTTCCCTTTCTCCACATTAAACAGAGAGCCTCGATGCTGGCGCTTTCCCAGGGACAGGGACATCTGCAGCAGTCAGCACTAAAATGCAGATAACTTTGCAATGCACTATTTAAAGATACTCCAATATGTCAAACTGCCTTGTACGAATGTTATGTTTTGGTGCATTATTCAATCCTTCTAAAACTCAGAATTACGTTCCACCATCTAATTGTTGTGAAATTATAAACTTCTATTCATGGGTTTCAGTGTTGTGTTTATGGATGACATTTTGAGGACTTGTTTTTAGATGTTTTTCAGACTGGTTGCCATAGCGATTAACATGTATGGAGCCACTTTCCTTCACGGTACTCACCAATTCAAAAGTGTATCAAATTGTGTTTGCAAACTATTAAAACATGCTTTATAGTAGTCATTGTATTTAGTCTTATTTGCGCAACCACAGTGTTTTCACATACGTTAGAGCTGAATTACCTTACCTTACCTACAGTTCTATAAATACTACTACTTACTTTGTTATGAAAATATAGGTTCTTTAAGATACATTACAAATGACATCTGATTTCCTTTACTTCATTTACATAATCCCAACCCTGCTAATCTAATAGTGTGAGATGAGAGGTGCAGAGGAGGAGTACAATCCACTGAGTGACGAGGAGCTCTGATTGAAAAGGCTGATTGGTTGTCGAGGCGATGGAGCGATCACAAGAGTTTAGATTTTAGGTTAGTGACCCAGAAAATAAAGAAAAGTACGGAGCATGCGACAAAAAAAGCATCTACCGCACAACGCAGACATGCAATATTAAACATAAGCATGGGATTAACAAGGGGAGGGGTGGCAGCAAGACACGGGGCAGTGGACAGTTAGGTTCAAAATGCATCTAAACGTCATGAGAACAATAAATAGCTTTAAATCCTCAAGCTTCTTCTGAACTTGATGTAGCTAATATCTACATTTAAGATCATTTTGTTTAACCAGAAATGGTAAATTGTACCCACAGTTGTTTCATAAAAAGTAATATCGGCTTTGCTTGACTTATCTTCAGTTCTTTTCCCCTCCAACTCAAGAAAGCACCAATCAAAAAGCCTCCTACATAAAATCTGCTTGTATTTACTTAAAAATACAAGCTTTTTTTTTTCTTTTTTTTACTTTATGTTTGATGCAATGTCATAAAATGTAAAGACTGATGTGTGAATTTTTTAATCACCATTTTACATCTGAAATAAATGAATTTTTTCTATTGCACAGTGTTGGAATTATATATCAGGATCTCGTGCCAAGGAAATGTGATCGTAAGGTGTTTAAAATATTACTGCCGTTTGCTGAAGTTAACTTGATGTAAGAGCATTTTTGTCATTTGCACTTGCCATATCAGCTATTTTAGTCACATAAATATCGCAAACTGAAAATCCTTTTAGGGCACTTTCAGCAAAACTGCTGCCTGCTTTTCGTGCATCTCAAAACTCATGTGAGGTTGGCCTTAAATTAGCTGCTGCCTGCATGAATAAAACATTCGACTTTGGAAAAATGACGACAGTTCTCTCAGGTGGAAGACAGGTCTCTTAGCAGGGCTGGGCAATTCATTAAATTTGAATTGAGACTGAGTCAGTTCTAAGCGTCAATGATCTGCTTTGTTTCTGAAAATTTATATTGAAAACCTTTCCATTTGCTTTTAAAAAATGTGATTGATCAATATGAGATTGTTTTTCCATCATATTGCCCAGCCCTACCTCTTATATTTCCATAGAACAGAAGATTTTAGACACAGCCCTGTTATGAACTTCAGCAATGAGTGGATGGATGGATATTAACATGATGAAAACTTAAAAAAAAAAAATATTCAAAACATTTTACAACATAAAATACATTCTACAGCACAAGTAAGCACCAACACAGTCAAATGCACATGCCAGCACATGCTTGGTGAAATAGCTGGAGTAAGCAGTTTTAAGGCATGTGTTATAAAGCATTCACCATTCAGTTTAATAAGTTATCCATAAGCAGGTTAGGAGTCACAACAGTGTTTAGCTTACATGTTTGGAGCTGTAACACGCTACCTAGGCCTGTCACGATAATTACTACATCAACTATTACTGCATCGGTTAATTTATGAAAGCTGAACAATAGTTTTTGCGGGTCAATATTTAGCGCGGGGACATTTTCTTTGTAGTACTGGGGAAATTTTGGTATTTTATTTGGCAACTGGATACGATTTGAGTCATAAAAAGTTGAATTAATAACTTCTTTGACTCATTAGAGATGCAAACTAAGCATTAAAGTGTTTCAATCTCATGTTTTTTAATAATATTGTAGATTTAGAATAGTGTTTGTAGTATAAATCCACTCTTGGGTTTGTGTCAGTGCCATATATTATCGTCTATATTTACTTCAGTAATATATCGAATGTCAAAATGTGTTATCGTGACAGGTCTATTTACATGTTTGGAGCTGTAACACGCTACATGCATGTTTGGTTTGAATATAAAGACGTGGTCGCATTAGTAAAAGGCACAGCTCAGTATTAGGCAAGGCAACATTGTTGGAAAAAGCTGAAATTATTTACAATTTTCAGTATTTAAAAGTGCACTATACAACTTCTCTGGATGGAAATGTTATTGCTTGGCCTGAAATGTTCCAATGTATGGTATTAAACTTTTCTATCTCCATGGAGACAAACATAACTGTACCAGGGAAATTTACAGGTCAGATCTGTGACGAGGCGACCTGGCTCACAGTTAAATGCCTGTACTTTTGAACAATAAAAACCCTTTTGATTCAATAAATGCTAGACATATCAGTTTAATGCCATGCTGTGGAACATTCAAGATAACTTCAAGATAAAGCAATAACATCTCAGTGAAGACAAGCAGATGACAGACCTTCCACTAGACAAGTTACATAGTCCACCTTTAATACAACCTGGAGAGAACAAAATACCCTGTTTACTGTGAAATGTGCTATAACTGCAGTGCATGTATTTAGTCTTCTCCCTATGCAAATTTCTTTACTTCCATTATTTTAAAATGTCTCTTCATGATCAAATATGTGAAATATTTTAAAAGCGGTCCAACCCTTTCCTGACTAACTATATGTTATATAACTATGTCCAGGGGGGCTTTTTATACAGAGCTGTAGCTGCACACAAAGACTATACTTCGATATTATGACCTCAATAGAAAAGGAGGAGAACAGTCTATGGGGAGCGCTGTGCTGAAGTTAAAGGCGAGAGGAGGCTGAAATGAGACAGGAACAAATGTGCTGGACATAACAGAGCTGGGTGGACACTGTTAGAAGACGATAATATGAGGAATTGGACCATTAACGTTTACCATCTAGAGATCTTTATCTGTTCTTTATCTTTATCTGTTCCTAGACCATTATAGCTACAATGATTCAGCTTCTGTACGTCATTTAATGCACAATAAAACAAGTATCTGGCTCGCTAAAGAACATTTTTAAAGTAAGATTTACCCTTTGCCTTTTTCACCTTTTAAATATGTTATTAATCAAGCTGTATCCCCATCTAAAGTAATCCTTAGCTTGTCACCCTCAAAATGTCTCTACACTTTCACCAGACTATATTCGATCACTTCTGTGGCCAAATTTCCTTTATTTATCAGCTCTGCCTGTATACAACATCATTTTTGCTTGTTACAAATTGCTAGCTTTTTCACTACGTCAGAGATGCAGCCCTAGCCTTCTGCTGGTGTTTTGTATGCACTTTTCATAATAACTTAGGCTAATTATAGAGTAACTAGGAGATATTTGTTGCCAGTTGCCATAATACGAGCTTGTGCCTTTGAGTAACTGCCCAGATCTGAGCAGGAGCAGAGCCAGCGTCACAACCACACCACAGTATTATTACAGGACACAACATTAATATCAGGCAGCAAACATGAAACGGGTCAAATAAAACACAAGCCAAGACACTCAATCAGCTTCAGAGATTTACAAGAGACACAGAAAGGACAAGAATGACTGAGAGGAGCTGGACTGGTACAATAATATATAATATCTAACAATGTGAAGAGAGAGGATCTAGAGTTTCTATTTAAAAATATTAGGACGTAACTTAAATCTAGTTGGAGATATGCATGCATTTCTGTTCAGAGATGGAATATGCAAACTTTTCTAACAATGAACATTAGTATACAATGTAGTAATTTCGGTCCTGAAATGGCAGAGGAGTCTTTTGGCAAATTAGTTTATAATCACTCCTAATGGTTTGTTGGACAGTCTGCCACAATTAATGTATTAAATGTAGTAAATTATATTTCCTTCTATCAAAAAGAATGCAAAATAATGTTAAGAAAAGACAGTCACTCTTGGTTTGAGTTCATAGAAGAGTTCATAGCTCAATGATAGCTGTTACCTTAAACCAAAAAAATCTGGGTAAAATACAGTGTTTACATATAGGTTTAAAGGTGCACTATGTAGCATCATGGAGACAAGCAGGTGGTGTACCCTCCGTCAGAAACGTTCCATATTGCACCTTTAAATGTGTTTGTACCAGTCAGTGCTCCCTTTAATTCAAACACAGCCTTGTCCTTTCAGTGCTTCCCTGTATAATTCTTATGATTTTAGTTTGACTCAGTAGTGGACTTGTACTCACCCCGTTCCACTCGACGCCCATACTCACTTCCTCTCCGGTCTCAGAGCCACTCTCGTACTTAACGCTGGTCAGACTGTCACGGCTCCTCCGCCTCTCGCCCTCCGAATCCCTCAGGATCTCTACAACGCGGCTCGGGTCCAGGCCCTGAACAAACACACAAGATACAAGGGTTAGTAATAAGTAGTAATAAAGGCTGAAGGCGACAATGACGATGAGTGCACTGTTAAATGAAATATGATTAAAAGTTTCATGTTCTTTGTTAACTCACAAGGTTTCATTTCAAAATGACCTTGACTGGGCACAATTTAAATGTACCGGTAATAAAATTGTGTTTATGTCAAAGTAAAAATTGTCCACTCAATGTTGACACACAAGCAGAAAACTACAGAAAAAAGTCCAGAGGAAGACTAAGATTCGGGCTTGACAAGGTCTTTATAGCTTATTAAAAATTAGGCCTGACACAGTTACTATATCGACTTATCGTTCAATAAATGATAGATGGAAGAATATTTTTTGTGGGGTCAGTATTTATCATGGGTACTTTTTCTTTGTACTAGTGGGGAATGTTTTGTCAGCTTTGTTTGTTATTCTGTCCTAAGATTTTAGCTCATTGCAGATATATTCTGTTATTTATTTACTGCATCTCATGCTTAGAAAAGTGTTTAATGTGTTTATCAGGATTTAGAGTTATGCCAGAGCTTTAGAGTTGTATCATTGTGGTATAAATTTAATATTATCTTTTATCATCTCTATCTTCTTAAGCAATGTCTCACACTTCAACATGTGTTATCGTGACAGGCCTATTAAGAATGAGTCATGTTTACTAACTACTTAATATCAGCAATAGTGATGACAAACCACAATATACATTTTATACATAGAGGCTTTACATATGTCTAAAACAGTGAAAAAGCTTAACGAGCATCTCAATATTTTCAGGTACTTTCTAAGTTGAATTTTCATTTTTATCACTCAAGGTCAAGTGTACATGTCAATTAGTAACATCAAGTCGCTCATTTAGTCAAAGTTTAATGTTTTTGCTGCATCATTATATAGCAATAACTATTTAAAATATATATTTAACTAGTAGCATTGAGCAGCTTGAAACAACAATGTATTTACCTTCTTAAGCACCTGCAGTATTCTCTTTTCCTGTTGGTGGTAGTGACAATAGTGATAATCAATCTGACTTTATCCATGTTTACACCATTGATTGTCAGTCCACCTCAGTTAGTTAAATTTGTATTATTTCTATTAGTCTTTTTAAAACAGGTATTAGTTTGCTGCTTTTAAAAACCTGAAACTGCTCCCACCTGGCACCAAAACAGAAAAGACAAGAAGCCGTGAAATGAGGGTGAAGAAGTGGAAGCTACAGAGGCACTATGGGAAGATATTCTCAACTGGTCATCATAGGTTCTTAAAAGTGCAATATGTAAATTTTTCTGGGCAGAGTCTGTTAAATGGTTGTGTCCATGGAGATTTTATTGCTTTTGCTTGAAATGTTACACAGTATGGCAATAAACTTATCCATTTTGCATTTTTCAATTACAAGTTTTCATTGTTCAACAAATAAATTGAAAAACATTCTGATGTAAGTGGTGATTGTCTCTAATGCCACAGAAGGGCACATTCAAGGGAGCTAGCATAGCATATCCATGGAGACAAGCAAGTAACGAACCCTCACACGGAAAAGTTACATAGATCACCTTTAAGTTCATCGTTTTGTTTGGATAGTGGATCATTTGGAAGTTAACACCTGCATTATAAAATTGCATGTTCACAATATTAACTAATACACTTTAAACTACATTATTGTGCATGAGTTTTATGGGTAAAAATGTTGATTGTTGTCATCTAATGTCTTGACTATTTCAATTTGGGATTTTCCAACTAATAGTCCATATAGGAACTTCTGACCACACTCTAGGCTCAAGAACTGGAGATGGGCCTTAGCTAAATGCTACGTTGCATTCATCCATTGACAGGTTCTCCCAGTGACACAAAGGGGACAAAACCTACAAACAAAATATGCCTCCTATTCTAAAACTTCGATCTAATACTTACAAGAAGACATATTTAAAATGCAAGACCAGTTGATTTTTACCATTGCACAATATTGTATATTTCAATAAAATTTTATCTCTTGGCAAATATGTATTTGGTCTAATCCACCAGTTGAGAATCCAAGAGTTAGATTCAAAGAGGCAAACCACTTACTGTGCTGCTCTGGATCCCATGCATTGTAAAGAGAGGGAAAAATAACATGAGATTGACACTTCAGACCAGGGGGAAATACATTTAAAACAACATTGGGGAATAGTAAAAACACACATTAACACATTATCATGCAGGTAAATTAGTTTACAATAACACAAACCTGTTTACGGGACCGGACAGCACACTCCTCAAGAGTCTCCGCTGCCTCCAGTTTGCCCTGTCTGCGATAGAGGGCGCCCAAGTTCCTCAGGGTGGTGTTCACTGTGGGGCTGGAAAGAAAACACAAAGTTATTATTGTGCTAATAAAGGCAAGAATACAGAAAGGTTGGATGGATTGTCTCTCGGCTGGCCTGGGAACGCCTTGTGGTCCTGCTGAAGGAAGTGTCTGGGGTGTGGGAAGTCCAGGTGGAAGTGGGGGAAAAAATGGGTAGTTACAGAAAAATAAAACTAGAAAATTTCAAGATAAAATGCAGAAACAGATTATCTAAATGTCTTTTTATTTATTTATTTTTTGTATTTATTATTATTATATTTATTTTATTTTTTTTTTTATTTATACAACAAGCCAAATACCTAAGCTAAAATAAATAAATATAGGACTTTAAACCTCAAAGATAAAACAACATTAGCATTAACTTGCTCAGACTGCACACAGAGCAAATGCTGTGCGGAGGCAGCAAAAAATTCCAAACCAAATAATTAGTTATCATGTGAACATGTGGTTTTGTGCATACAGCTCTCAAAAGGCTGTGACTGAGAATACCAACACCACAGTTGCAGTTCCTCCTCGTACAGTCTGAGCGAGGTCTAAGTCTGAATGTTTTTATCTTCAAACAATGGCACATGGAGAATAGAAAAATTAAGATTTGCACAAAAGTATGTTGTTATATCTTTTAAGTTCAGTGGTAGCTAGAGTTGTCAAAAGCATTGAAAATCAGATTCTAATTGATATTAAAACTAGTATTGAAACTAGATCATTGACTTGAGCAGGTATCAATACAAAAAAGTCACAGGACAGAAATGAACCTTTCGTGAATAGCTTTAGAATGATGTTGAAATGTGTCAAGTATAGACCACATACACTAGTATACACCCATGAACCACTATGGAACATACCTGGATGACTGAGGGATTACACAGATATAACACCACAAGGTAATATAAAAGAAAGTACTATTATTTAAAGTTGAAAATCACATCCCACTGTCTAAATAACTGTTTTTATTGAAGCTTTAGTATTGTGACAACACTAGTGGTACCAGTCAGGGTTTTTGTTGTATTTATATGACATGGGAACTCAGCCTCAGCTTTGCGCCCATTACTTCTGCCAAACCAGTTCTCCTTGTGTACACTTGTCACATGTCCTTGACTCCTCCTGAACACACACAGCCTTTACGTTCCCTGTGGGCTGGCCTTCATCACATTGTGGGGATTGAAAACTGTAGCTTACACTACGTTTGTCAAAAGTATTGAAAATCAGATACTGAATCGAACTAATACTAGTATCGAAACTAGATTTAAGATGGTATTGATATAGCAAAGAAAAAACATTAATAGGGAAAAAAAAGAGCTTTCCTGAACAATTTTACTATCCACGGTTTGAGATTTATCAGAACAGCAACAGCATTGAAATAGAGTTTGAAATGTTAGTATCGTGACAGCACTAGCCTACACAAACAAAAAGGACAAAAATCAGTCTACATGAATTAAATTCCAATATTAGATCTATAGACAAGTTGAAAGTCAACATATGTGCAAATTTAGGTTAAGGTAAAAGTTAAGTTCAGGGTTAAGCAAGTAACAATTATGATTAAGGTTAGGATCAGTCACAGGAAATAACTAAGTCATGATAAAGCAAACCCAAAGTGTGTGTGTGAGTGCATGTGTTGTGTGTCACCTGTTGACTTTGCAGGCCTTGTACCAGCCTCCATATTCCCCATAGGGAGTGTTGTCTCGGTGCTTGCCCTGGAAGTAAAAAAAGAAGAAAAAAAACAAAAAAAAGGAGGTCAAAAGTTGTTGGACAACATTTTTGTGTGCAACTTATCTGCCATAGAGGCTTATTTATACAGAGCTGAACCACAGGTCATATTTCAACATACACTTTATTTAAATACAGATTGAAAAATGTCTACAGTAGAACACGCTTTACCTTGCTCATCTCCTCACGCTCCTCTGCGTGCATCCAAATGGGCTTATTTTCAGCTAAAGACACAAATATAAAAGGTTTGTACAAAGAAACCAGTTTACAGCTCAAAACAATATTGAAATGACTGAAATATATTTGTTACAGCTGAGATAAAAGACCTAAGAGTGGCATTACAACAAGATGAACTGGAAATCAACATTGAAATTAAAAATTGGAACAAGCCATAACAAACATGAACTATGAACCAAACATGGCTATGGCTAAAATTAAAAACAATATGCAAGATAAAGGATAATGTCCGTTCTATACCCAATTTTAGATTAAAAACAAACAAAATATCGTAAAGGCATTGTCTAGGCTAGGCTATGTAAATAGAAATAGAATAGAAATGTGATAAGTTACTACACTGATTAACTTAAATTAACCAAAGATAAAAATATATACATGTATTGACCACCAACTTGACCATTTAGAGGACACATTTAACAAGAAAAGCAGCAGAAAAAAGCCTAACATTAGCAGAGGAAATCTTTAATTATATCTTCTGTAGCCCTGGGTCTTCTGGTCAAACACTGCTTAGAAAATGGTCCACTTTTGATCTGTCTGCCCATCACTGCTCGCTAGGAGACATACATTATGGATAATCAGATAACTGCAGCAAAATAAAGAAAAAAAATATGTCCACCATTTAACATGTTGCCTTCACATTATGAAGTATGATGATGTCAAGTTTCAGATGGAGGGCAAGGGTTAATATTATTCTAGGAGAGATAAAATTTTGGGAAGAACTAGAAAGATCTGCAATAGATTAGATTTGTATAATGGACTAGCAGTTCAGCAATTTTATTTCATTTTTATCATTTTAAATGTATTTAATTTTTTTTTCTTTTACTAGCCAATTCATTATTTTCTATTGTACTTTGAGATTTTTAACCATACAAATGTATTTATACTGATTGAAGGCTTCTAGATAGAATATTTATAATTAAAGTGTTACTGATGAAGTTGTTTAGTCTGCCATTTTGATTAAAGCACATGCAAAAGTTCAGATGGTGGCATGATTCAGAGTGGGTACATTCCAGATAAGATGAACAATTATTAAAATAGTTTTATTTAAAGGTGAAGTCGACAATATGAATCTGACGTGCCCACCATCCCAATATTACCACAATATTAAACCCTTTACAGTGTTATAGGCTGTGTTCATGTGACATCTCTAACAATTAACTTTTTCTAATTGCCTTGAATGTGTTTAATTTGACTCCTTACCATCCACAGAGCCAAACTCCTTCTCATGGGCGCGGGTCAGTATCTCTTTGTACAGGATCTCAGCCTCCTTGTATTTGCCCTGTTTGAGGAAGCAGGATGCCTGGGGATGACAAATGGACAGAAGAGGGAGAGAGGGGTGGTAGAGAAGAGATTGGGAAGGAGGAGAAGGACAGGGAGAGAGAGGGGGGTAGCAGTTTAGTATTAGATCAGAAGAATCCTTTGACTCATGTGTCCCTTGGGGCGGTCCTCCTGTAAAACCAGCAGCCAATGAAAAAAATGACACACAGAGATTCCAGAGCATCATGACAAATGTCGCTGTCATCGAAGTGAAAGAGGAAACCGAGAAGCAGAGACTGGAAAATGGAGACTAAATATGCTATTTTCCGGACCACTGCAATATATCAAGCCAGACATAGAAAGACCATGGTTTGAAATGAAAAATTCTCAACAGATATTTTCTTGTATAAATAATATGACATTTGTTAATTGCCATCCATATTTTTGTCACTACATTTTAAACTCATTTTCTTGTTTGGACATGTTAAGGGAAACAGCATTTTATTATATTTATCATTATACTGATTAGTTTGTAGAAAAAATATTTTAAAAAAGTACCAAGGATTAATGATCATTCTTATCACTGTTCTACCATGGCATTTGTGTATTATTTCAGTAATGCGCAATTTTAATTTGTGAATCCTGACATCCATAATTTTTTCGATACTTTAACCATAATGCACAAAACAAATAAATATTAACCCCCTCACCAGGTTGTTCTTGGTCTTGGCCACATTGGGGTCGTCTGGTCCCAGCCTGCACTCATAGATCTCCAGTGCGCGGCAGTAGTAGTACTCCACCTCCTCGTACTTGCCCTGGTTCTGACACAGCAGAGCCAGGTTGTTCAGCTGTTTGGCCACATCCGGGTGGTCCTTCCCCAAAACCTGTGAAAAAAATGACATTATAAGGACATGGATGCTGGGAGAGGGAAAAGGCAAGAGCAACAGGAAAAAACACTTCCCCTCATGTATAAGCATGAATGATGGACAATAGAAGTTAGGTGGGAGCAATGCAAACAGAGCCGCTGTAATTTAGCATAGCAAAATATTTAACTCCCAATGCAAACGTTTAAACAATTATAAATAGGCATGGGCAATATACTGGCTCCAATATCGGCATCGGCTGATATTGGTATTGGTCAATACCTTCATTTGATAGTCTTTGTCCTTTTTGAACAAACTAATGGTATATGGGTTATTTGGCTTTATGTTATTTTATATTCCAATTAAATAAATTTTTTAATTAGGTGAGTAGTGATTTTTACTTCAACTTAAGATAAATTTGTGGGCCTTGCTGAGGATTTTAAAAGCTAAATCAGTATCAGCAAATATCGGTTACTGGCCACAGAAGCAGATCAAATATTTTTTGTATCGGCTCAAAAAAAAATCTAGATTTCTGCTCACGTCTCTTCCCTCTCTGTACTGCGTTCCTGTTTGCTGCTTCTTCAGATCTTATAAATCCTCCAATCGATGCTTGAATACACAAACACATTTACAGGAACAATCTCACTGAACCTCACTGCTCTTGTCTCTCTGCCTCCTCCGTTTCATCCTTTGCTCTCAATTAAACCTTTTCTGACACAGGAAGATCCCCTGGCGACAACTCACAGCCAATTTAAGCAGATCATTTTCACCCTGGATATTTTTAGCCGCTCTTGCTACAGTATTTTAGCAGTAATTTTAGACAGTTCATTTGTTCAGGGCTAATTGTCACTTATGTGGATCAGGAACCTACCTTCTCTCTGATCTCCAGAGCTCTCTTGCACAAAGGCTCGGCTTCCTTGTATTTCCCCCTCTTCCCGTACAGCACAGCCAAGTTGTTCAGTGTCGCAGCAACCTGAAAGCAAAAGAAAAGTAATAGATAAATAAATGAAAGAACAGATCAAACGTGCAATACATTTATGTTATGAGGGAGTTACATCACATGGTGGTATTTTACAAGCTTTAGAATAAATTCACAATCAAGTTTTGCAGGTAAAATTATAATTAAATTCACATCCATCCAGTTTCTTCCACTTATCCAGCACAATTAAATGACAGTTAAATTTAACCCAGTAATTTTCCAGTAAGAAAAAAAAAAAAAAAAAAAAATCAATATATGCCTTTTATGCTCATATATTCCATCACACTTTTAACAATCTTGATCATAAAATGCATTTACCAATTTGTGACAACAGAAAAACATAAAAATGACATGTGATATCAATGTTAATATTAAATTAGCTGCTCCTCATCTGTATTAAATATTATTACCCTATAAAATGTTATGGTGACATCTGAAACTCAGCAAATAACCAGGCTGATAAACAAGTCAAATGTTTCCTCTTACACAGACGTCATCTGAAAGTCATGAACTCCTTTTGACTTTGGTGAATTTTATCAGTAAACTAGATTCAGCATGTGTTTGTATTGGTGTTTGTACAATCTTAAATCTACAAAATCCTTGTGACAAACCACTCACTAAACCTTTGCAGCCTTGGTAATTGCATCAGTTTCAGATATTTAGGTCTAAAGAATATTCAAGTGAAACATTTGTCTGGGCTCTGTGGAGATGTTATTGCTTAGGTTAAAGTTTCACAGTATGACATTAAATTTATGTATTTCAATGGAGTCAAACAGATTGTGCCACCAGGCCAAGTGACAGGTCAGATTTGTGGAGAGGCAAGCTTGCTCACAATAATGCATGTTTTGATACTATTGTGAAAAAAAAAAAAAAAAAAAAAGACTATAATTGAATACATGCAAGATGGAGGTTTGATGCCATACAGTGGAACATTCCAGGTAAAGCAATAACATCTCTACGTGACATGACTTGTTCATAGTGTACCTTTAAATAAATGCACAACTTTGCATTTACATTTATATAGAACTGTGGGATTATTGTTTGTATTCTGTTCAGAATCACAGTTTTTATCTTCACATCAAAACAAACTCAAGCCTCAAGTCCAAGAGAAAACACCATTTTCACCACACACCACATCTCAACAGAGCCATCAGTGTTTGTGGGAAAAATATTGACTCAAAAAGGCAGCACAATATGGAACATTTGTGGATTTCTGATCATAGAAACTGAGCAATTAATTTCTAATAGCTTTATGTGTGGCAGAAAAGGTGATTTGTGATTGGCTGGTTTAAACCTCTGGTCTTATGCTCAGGAGCTGGAAAACAGAAACACTTATAGTATTTTTATTGACCCAGTCCTCAGGGATTATGAGGCAGCGCCAAATAGACACTAATCTCATTCAACTGGTCACATAAATGCATAAGTTTCCATGGTAACGGAACAGTTGAAAATCGATAGGCCCGCTGAAACTGGGAGGGCTATCTGAGGATCAAAAGCAGTTGTATATGCATGTATATGCTTCATCTTATAGTTTTATTCATTATGTAGCCTCCACTTACGGTTTATAAAATTAGATACATAAAGACACCCATTTTTAACAACTAGGAATCCATAAGAGGAATATTAATGAACAGGTTCAATAAGACTCAATTCTTATCCCCAGTTCAATAAAATATTCTATAAAATGAAAAAAATAAACCATTTACCACCATTTACAAAGCTCATCATTTGATTTTAAGTTTACATGTACCCAATTTTTAATAATAATTTTTAAATGATGTTACTGTAATTGTCAATACATTTGGCGTACAAATTGTGCTCTATAGATTAGCCTGGCCTCATGTTGCTCATCGAACAGGCACGTTACAACTCTAATAAATGCAACGTATCAAATGGCTGGTTAAACAGATTGCCTTTGTTGCCTTTTGTGCTAAACATTACAACTAATACTGGCATTTATGGTCTGGAGTGAGGCTAGCAGTCATGAGATGTAAAGATTTTTCTAAGGGAAAACCACCAACTTCCTCTGGGTGGAATAAACATCTTTTCCAGATCTCATAACTATATAACAGAACAATACATGTCAAAGGCCTTATATCGAACCAGATATTTCCAATGATCAGATTATGCTATAGTTGCCGTGGAAACAGGAGCAGACTTACCGCTGGGTGGTCTTTGCCGAGAGTCTTCTCCCGGATGGACAGAGCATCATTCAGCAGATGGGCCGCCTCTTTGTATTTGTTCTGATCTCTGCACAAAAAACAAAAGACAAAAAAATCAATACACAATCAATAAATGGACTGAAATTTAACAGTTCTTATACCTGTAAACTGTCAACAATGTTCAAAAGATTATAATTATTTTCTGCCTTTTTACTTGGGAAAAATAACTTAATTCAAAATCTGTATGGTTCATCGAATTAATGTCTGAATTAAAATGCAAATTTCCCCAGAATTATTTTAACTATTGCTTTCCATGTTGGCCAATATGTGTCATCCTTTGTTTGTAACTATAATAAAGAGGCTTTTCCTGGGTTTGAGTACTTTTCACAGTGCAAAAAATCCATTATTTTTGGACTATTAATTGCTACGACAACTACGGTGCTCATTTTTCATCCCTTTGAAAGCCATGGGTTGGTTATATTTGCTGGTATCAAACACAATGGGTGAATAAAACCGTTAATAAAACTAAAATCCCCACCTGTAGACCAAAGCCAGGATATTGAGCATAGTAGCCACATCAGGGTGGTCGTGTCCAGAGGTCTTCTCCAGATCCTCCAGGGCCTGTTTGCAGAGGGGCACTGCCACCTCGTACCGGCCCTGTGAGGCGTACTGGATCACCAAGTTATGGAGGGTCCGGAGGCGGGCTGGGATCTCATAGCCCCCCTGCTGAGCTGCTGCCACTGCCGCGCTGTTGTGTTGATGTTGCACTGTAAAGGCAATAGAAATACATGTTAGCAGTGGAAACAATTACCAATTTTACTATTTACTGCTTTGCCTACATATATAGTAACTTTAGCTCAGTGGCAGCAAGGTCAAGTCTATGAAAGCCTAATGCACCCATATATTTATGTTATTATAGATAGTAAACCATAGATAGGGTTAGGGTCATTTATGCAGGCATAGCAAATGTAGAGTTTTAGATTACATTCAAATAACTTGATCTGCCCTGTATACATAAAACAAGGGTAATTTACATTGTAGATTAAAAGATACATATTTATAAAAAATAAAGCATGAAAAAAGGAGGTTAGTTAAAGGTGGTCCAAATACTCATCTCTTTAGTGCATGTTCAAAAGTCTAAGTGAGTTTTGCACAAAGAGGGATGCAACCCCATGTTAAAGTGGGTGTCGTTTCCTAACTCCTATTAAACCAGTACATTATGTAATAACTTGGAAATGGCACAAATACTATATAAGCTTAGAAGTTAGCCAAGATGAAAATTGCATTCCACCATATATGGATAGTGGTTAATACTTTTTCTCAGCATGTCAAAATGTATTCATTTTTTGTTGTTGGTCAAATTAAAATCATGCATGTTTGACTAATCTTGACAGCTACCAAAAATACTGTAAATTTTCATACTTCCTTGTCCCTGATCCTCTTCATCGTTGGGGAACAGGTCGTCCAGTGAGTCCTTGGGGGTCTCTTTGTCTTTCTCCTCCTGCTGCAGAAAACACCAGAAAAAAGGGCCATTAATTATTTTGACAGACATGAAGACACTGAGCTATTATCCAACTTATTCACACAACAAACAATGACAAGTTTGACAAATGATGCACAAATTCACAGCGACATGTCTAACCTCCTCAGAGACAGTGAAGAGGCAGTGACTCATGTTTACAAAATCACACTGACACAATCTGAGTGCATTTATAACACAAAATTACCCTATTGAATTTTAATAAATATTTTGATTATGTTTTTACAAGACAGGAAAGCCTGTCTAAGTGTTTAGGAACAATTCATTTTTGACAGAAATGTGGCTAACAGTGTTGTAGCACTGTGTCTAACACCAAAGTACATCTCGGACATGTTAGTGCCATTTGAACCATCTTGCACATTGAGGACTTCAGCGACCGGCCTCCTGCTGGTGCCCAGAGTCAGGACTAAACATGGGGAATCAGCATTTTAGTTTTATGCAGCTAAAACCTGGAACAGTCTTCCTGAAGATGTGAGACAGGCCTCTAATTCAACAATGTTTAAATTCAGGCTCAAAACGGTTCTGTTTAGCTGTGCATATGGTTTTTATTCTGCACTCTTCTCTTTTAATGTTAATTCTATGATGATTATTTATGCTTTGATTTGTTTGTATTGTGATTTTAATGTTCTTAGTCTGTAAAGCAATTAATAATATTTAAAAAAAAAATAAAAATGTGAAAGTAATCTTAAATTGTAGACCAAAAATGTAAAAAAGGCATTATACAAAAGTGTAGTGGCAATTTATCGACTCAGCATCAAAAAGTGAGGATTTTATCACACACTTGGGAGATATGTACAAAATATATGTTATGTTTATATTATATTATCATCAGTTTGGTCATATTTCAAAGGTATTACATCAATTTCATGCATTTCTGGTGGACGTTTTTTTCCATAGTGGACATTTTTTCTGTTTAGATGATGTGAAGATTTAGTCCAAACATGGATCAACACCGGATCCACATTACCTTAAAATGACTTTCCAGGAAACAGGAAACCACAAACATTCATCTCTAAGATCACATTACATTTAAATGCATGTGGAGGATATCCAGATAAAAGTCAACAAGAACAGCTGCAGTACTAATGAGGGGAAAATAATGCTGTTGAATCTAGTTTGGACTTTAAATGTGTTAGTTCAACATATTTATTTTTTCCTGAGATGAAACTTCCAGGAAAAACAAAGCCTTCTATAATGAAAGACTGAAATCTTTCTTCTCACAGCTCAGTCATATGGGACTCAATAAATCAAACATTTGGCATCATGTCTTCATTGGCTTCAAACTGAGAACAAAGGGCTTTTGATATTTATTTGATATCACACATTTACAAATGCAGTTCTTAGAGTGCCCTGCTCCCTCACTAAAGCAGTCAAAGCATCCTGTTATACGTTTTGAATGGCATATACACTGGTACTTTATATTTTTGGTTGAGTATTGATAGGCCGGTCACGATAATTACTTCTTTCACTTATCGTTCAATATATGAATGATGGAACAATATATTTTCAGCCTCAATATTTATCATGAGTACTTTTTTTGCCTTTTAATGAAACAGTCTATTTAAAAATGGTTTACTGTGATCATCTTTAGCATTATTTAAATCTAAGTTATTTATTTATTTATTTAACCTTTATTTTACCAGGCAAAACATTAAGAACAAATTCTTATTTACAATGATGGCCTGGACATGCCAGAGCAGCCAAGGGAAGGGGAAGGGGAGTGGCATTAATTAGTGGCATAAAGTAGTTCTCTCTCGCAAGATATCATACTTCAAAATTTGTTATCGTAACAGGTCTAAGTATTGGGTCCTCAGAAGTCCTTTCACCTGATAACATTTGTGCCTGTGTGTTAGTACACTACACTGGGGTTGGGTGAAATTATTTTTTCTGACAGAAGACATTGAAATTGTGGAGATGATTGTAATAAACCAAGTCAAAATATCTACATTTCACCTATTAAAAACACAGACTTCTATCGCAATTTTTTGAGCTATTGTGATGTTGTGTGAAAACCAACTTGTACAACTCATAACTTTCCCATTACTTACAGTGGGCGAGACATCTTCATCGTACTTCTTGAGCTGGTTCATAAACTCGAGGTGCTTCTTCTCCTCCTCCAGTTGGGCCACGCTCTGCTCACTCTTCTGCAGTTTTTGTTGGGTGTTGGCCAGTTCATCCCTCAGCCACTGGTTCTCCTGACACAGCCTCCGCACCTGAGCACGCAACTTCTGCTTTTCAGACTCCACTGCGTTCAGATGGTTGGACAGAGCCATCATGACCTGGTGCAGAGACAGAGAAGACATGGGAGCAGGGTTAGAACAGAGTTGGAGATAAGAGAATATAGTAAAATGAGAAGAGGAAGGAGGGATTAGAGAAGTGTGTTGGAATGAATCACAATCATCACCTGGTTTAATATAGAAAGGAGGACTGAACTATGGGACAATGCAGTGTAAAATTATTATTATTAAAGTTGATATAGGGCAGTTTCAGGGTTTGTTTTGGTTTGAGATCAGTTTAATCTTGAATTGGTTTGGTCCTGTTCTAGTCTACAGTTAGTCCTAGTCATGTTTATTTCCAGCTTTAGTGAATAGTGGAAAGTGGAGGACTTCATATGTTAAATGTGTTTGTAATCACAGACAGGATGAAAAATTCTATCATTCATCTAGTTTCATTGGGGGAAAAAGATGATTGAGTTTTGGCATTTCCCATCACAGTGTGTCTCTATATTCATCAGTAGTTTAGTTTAATTTATATGGGGTGTGGATGTAGAATACAACAAAACTGTATCAGGAAACACAGCTGACAGTGGAATAGGTATAGTTGCAACCAATTACTAAATAGGCAAAAGCTACACAAACAGCCTAAGTGGGGAAATTGCCATACATACATAGAGATACATTAGCAAAAACACTTGTTGAGCTGTTGAACTTCCCCATGAGCTGCAGAATCACTACTGGTGAATACATTTATCACTAGTGCAGTGTTGTTACCATGCTAAAATTTCAATACTAATGAATAGACTCAATACTACTGATAATACTTTCTTGTGATTTTCAACATTAAATAAAAGGCGTTATATCTCTGCAATCCTTTTGAATGAATGCTATGTTTAATATTTAACCATTATATTCCAACTACTTTTGTACTGAATGTGAGCTCTGACCTGCGCCTCTCCCAGCCCCAGCTCGATCATCTCCACAGACTTGCGCAGCAGACTTGACTTCTCGTGGACCAGGTTGGCCTCTTCATCCTTCTTCAGGCACTTGATGGTCTCCAGGAGGCTGTGCAGGATGGAGTTGTGCTCATTCTTCAGAGCCTCCAGACCCTGGATCACCAGCTTTGTGTTGGAGATGATCTCCTCCTGAGAGAGCTTCTCCAACTTCTCCTCACGCGGGTACACCATGGTCGACATCTTCTCTGGAGCTCAAGGAAACCTACAGGGAAAAAACAGGGACTGAGAGTGTTTTCCTTATCTTGTTTTTGGAAAGCATTGACTTTTATAATTTTTTTTGTGTGGAAATAACATAATAGCCATAGCATTTTTTTAAGGCACAATCAACTCTGCTTTACATGGGGGATAGTGTAGTGGCAGATGTGGCAGTACCACTCACCTATCCATACACCATTCATGATTTGTACAATTTCATGCATAAAACAGAAAAAGTCACACTTTCATGTAATTTTCCAGACAAAATACTAAATAGAGGTATTAACACAAGTCACAAGACAGAATCCTTTGTACAAAACATAAGATCTGAAAAACAAGATGGCACAAAGCTCTATTACTTCAGACTAAAGAAGAAATTCAAAATGATTAAGATATTGTGCGAAAACAACAAAAATATACAGAGAAGTCCTACTAACCAGCGTCTTTAAAAGCTAGATCGGTGCATCCCTAAAACTGTCCAGTCACCACTAACACTCACAACAAGCGCTTTCAACTGCTGTGCATAAATCCTTGGAATACTTAAAAATCACTAATAAAAAATACTGGCCTAAGACACTGTACACAGGATGATTCATATTGACACAACAGCCATTACAAGCAAATGAACTCATGTTTCATCACTGTTCAATATATTAAATGAGCTACGTCAGCATTGCTCCCATGAATGCATCAAACTAAGTGCCACCCAGTAAGATAAGGAAACAGATACTCCTGTACAATACAACAGCTTGTTATGTCTATCTGCTGTAAAAGGCCACATGCAAACTAAGAGCTATAACACGCCTACAGTATGCATGGCTGAGCGCAGAGACATTATTCCACAGTTTGAGAGGGACAATAATAGAGCACATTTGTGAGTCAGATTGTGCAGTGTGCGTTCACAGCTGCTGCAGAGACGAGCTTCTGCTGCCAGCGCTGCACTCACACTCAGGGGCAGAGGAGACAGTGACGCCATAAAAGCAAGGAACACACCCAGACTGAAATATAAAAATAAATGTTTGGGGGGGGGGGGAAAGAAACAAGAAACACACCTAGAATAAAATGTTATAAAAAGAACAGCTGTGCAGTGAAATCATTGGTTTATTATGGCAACACTGAAAACAGTAATTATTTAGAAGAAAGCATCTTATGGGTGTCTGGTCTCATCTTTGGGTAGTCCCTTTAGTTCTGATTTAATCTGGTGTACCTCTTCTTCAGTATTGATATAACTTGTGATCTAGTGAGTCTTGACTTTGATTGGTCACTTTTTGAGTGGTCCTGGTTCAGATCTGGTCTAGTTTTGGTTTACCTCCTGGTCTCACCCTGTTCAGTGCATGTCTCATTTGCATTTGGGTTAGACATGGGTTTAGTCTTGATCAGGTTGTGCAATGGGGTATTTTCTTTCAGTATTTTCTGGTGGCCAATGATATACTGGGGTCATTTTAATCACAAGATCAACAGCCAATCCTCTGTCACTAAAAGCAAAAAAGTGGTTTGGAAAAGAACTCAGACTTTGGCGGAAGATATTTGATTATTTTCTATGTTATGTGACAAGTTTGTATCGTTCATGTTCAGGGAAATTATATGGAAAGCCATTTGGTACAATATAAAAACAAAACAAAGGTTATTAATGTGTTTTTCAAATGTGTTATGTCATATTGCCCTGCCCTTAGTCTCTTTTCATGTATCCAAATATCATGTTATCCTCAGAAAACTGAATCTCGCCTTCGTGTCATTTTAAAATTATTGCACTGGTCAAAAAAATTGCGGTGTTATTTTGTTCCACCCAGTCTGGACTTGACCTATGACTCAATGGATCACATCTCCACAGGCCCCAACTTAAAATGTCACTACCCTGAGACTGCTGTTCGCCACTGAAACACACAAAGAAATGAAAGGGGACAAATGGTTAAAATGAAGAAATGACTGACTATAATAGCTACAAGCGCAATCTGAAAAATGTACCAACAATTTACCAGCCACTCCCAGACTCTGCTGCGGCTGCATCTGTCTGTACACACTGCAATATTTATCCGCACACAGACCTTTCTAATCAAAAGAGCAAACATATTACACTACAGCACTGAATGTACATCTTGTCCTTTTGACTACTTTATATAGATGTTAAATGTTAAAACCTCCAGCTATCTGCTCGTGACTGCACTAAGGAAACCCACTGCACCATAGTTTCAATAGCATAATAACTGGTTGTTGCCTGTGTGCAGAACACAAGAACAAAAAGAGTATAACATATATTTTCCACTAGGTAAATACTCAATGTTCAGACAAATCACCTTTAAAAACATGTCGTATATACCAAGATGTGTGTTATAGCACTTCATTGTAAGGATTATATTTGATTTGAGCTCTGAGGGTTGTTGTTCACTCCATAGACCTTTTATTGGTTTATTTTGTGAGGTGATTTGGTTTAGTCTGGCGTATTTTGTCAATATTTCTATCTATTAGAGAGGCCCTTCTCGATAAAAGCTGAAACAGGTCTAGACACACCCCGAGTGTTTACAAAATAATGAGACTGACCAGAAGTCACACCTGGTTTAATTAAAAGGTGAACTGCAGAACTTTTTTTTTTTTCTATGGAGGGCACACCACTTGTTTGTTATTGATATTGAAGTTACTAATATGCTCCACACAGTATAGTATTAGACATATTTATCCATTCACAAAGATATGCAGGATATGCAGGTCTAATCTGTGGAGAGGCGACCCCGCTCACAGTAAGAATGCATGTTTTTCCAGATATTTTTAAGCAATACAACACTTGCTATAGAATAAATATAAAGGTTTATCGCCATACTGTGGAACATTCTGGGCAAAGCAATAACATTTCCCTGGAGAAAAGCATGTCGTACCAGCAACCAGAAAGTTACACAGTGCACCATTAACTGTTCGAGGGTTTGTTATCAACGGGTTACAGATTGAGGAAAAGTTACGACAGATGCCACAGCAATTAACAACACCAACAACCTTATTACCTTAAACTAAACCCAAAGAAGGCTTGTTTTCATCCCTTCCCATACAATTGATGAAGGTTTAGAAACAAGCCTAGTCATAATTCATTAATCAAAGAAGCAGATCTCCCAAAATAAACCTGGAACACCTTTAATTTTGTCTAAAGGAAGTTGGCTTTGAGTATTCCCTTCTCTCTGTATTGCACCAAAGCTCTGAGTGTCCTCTTTGATTTCCTCATTCAGCCTGGTACCTGCTGCAGCCTCTCTCTCTGTAGAAAAAAAACACTTTAATCTTCATGATCAAATACAGACTCTAGTATCCTGGGCACTTCACACAACCTCATCTGAAGTTAATGTTTTCTGAGAGTTAAAAGGTGAGATAAAGCTATGTTTACCTTCAAACACTGGTCTGTTTTAATCTTTAACATTTACTGTTAGTATGATTCATAAAGCTAAACATAAACTCAGTAACAACGGTAGAGTTGTAAGGTTAATCGCAATCAAATCGCATTTTGAATGGAATAAATCACAATGGCAACAATTAAAAAAAACAAGAAACAAACTGCAAATCTTATCACAATCTCTGTCAGAAAAATTTACATTAGATCCATCCATTTTCTTCAGCTTATCTGGGGCTGGGCCGAGGGGCAGCGTCTAATGTTAAGGGCTAAACAAGAGCTTAAAATGTATACACAAGTCTTATAAGTCTTTCTACATTGGTGTATGTTCAAAAGACTTCAATCTTGCAGAGATTTAGAACAAAAAAACAACTTGGTACCTGCATATAATCTGATGGTATCAAAATTTTATAACATTGTGAAGCAACCTTGTGGAGCTGCACTTCATGAAATATCAGGACCACAACATCAATTCTGTTTCAACCATCAAATCAACCATCAAACCATCAAAATTGGAACTAAGCTGGGACTAAACTTGGGCCTAAGCATGGACTAGACCAAGACTAAACTGGAATCAATCCAAAGTTTACATCTGGTCTAAACTAGGGTCAAACCAGAACCAAGCTGGGACAGATTATTCAAAAATTGATGGTTGGGCTTGAAGAGTAGTAAGAATATGCTGTTGAGATGAGCAATTTATCATAATATTAAGTTTTGATTCATTTGCATGTTGACTCAATCAAATTCAATTTTAAAAAGTGAAAAGGGACCAAGAATATGAACTATAAAGCAGTGAACACAGTCTGCACTAGCATCTTATTAACTAGTATATATTAAACTAGATTTAAATACTCCATCTTATATTGTTAAGCAACTGGCATCTCAGGCACATATTGTAACATCCAGAAAAGCACCACACCACTGCACTTACATAAAGACTCAAAACGGTCCTCTTGTTTAATGTAATAAGTAAATAAGTCTGAGCTAATATGTTGATAGCTAGCATGCCTTAAACTAAACAGAATCCAACATTTTCTATAGTTATCCTCTCAAAAGAGCTCTCACGCTACTGCACCAGTCACTTCCTGCTCTGAATCCCTCCTTGTATTAATCTTTCATACCTTAATGCTACTTTAGCTGCAGCTTGTTGAACCACACCAACACTCATTGCTTGGCATCCACATCAGCGGATTAAATTATGCCTCAACCATTATGTCCTGGTGCAGTCATAAAAGGAGACACTAATCCATAAAAATGAAAAACAGGAAAAAGGAAGAGAGGAGAAATACTGAGATGGGAGCGGTTCCCGATGATGTGACCTTCTGAGCACCCCGACAGAGAAGGATAGACTAAAAGACTGTCCCGCCCACAGATGCAGACATAGAGAGGCGGAGGTAAAGGAGGAGGGAGGAGGAAGAGAGAGAACTAATGGGGCAGTACATTCAGTCAATATTCACATAAAAGGCAAAAATAGTGCTTTGGCTGTTAGTTAGATACAGAGTATTTCATTTAGGTGACTTCTGTTACGACTGCAGGATTAATTGCAATGGAATCGGAAAAAAAATAAATATCTCGTCTTATTCTGCATGAAAATGGGAAACCCTATAGTTTAGATCTGTACAAACTTGTACTGAAATGTGATTCTTTTATTAGTTTGTCAGTTTATATTTCAGTCCATTTGTCAATTCTTCTGGAAGTGCTTGTGAAAAAAAGATAAAAATCAAATTGCACTGTTCTGCGTGCACATTTCAATTTGAGAGAAGAAATCTGGAATCTGAACTGACTTATGCAAGAATCCTATGTACACTTTTGTAGACATCAAAATTTTAAAGTAAGCTTTTTTTTTTTGCTTTTTATTTTCACTCAGGTAGAGGAGAGATGCGGGACTGGAACTTTCTCAATTAGCTGGATAATGAGGCTCAGTGGGCCAGGTTCTCAGCTCAGTTGCCCAGGGAGACTCACATGACTAGAGTTAAACTATATAGACTTAGACCGTAAAGTTATACTAGTGACATGGGATCTTAAAGCTCATGTAAAAAACATTGTAAACAAAATACAGTCACATGCCAAGCCTCAAATTCTTCATTTACAAAGACATGACTATTTTCTAAACATAACATTTAAACACCCAAGAAAAAACTGATCATAAATGGAAGCATCCTGGTTATCTGTGATATAAAGTACATTTGAACTGACAAATATGGTGCAAAAGGAGCAAAGGTCAGATAATAATGAAAAAGTCAATAGGGTGATGTGGACATACAGATGGTCTATGGAACAGTCAATCTGTCACACAGTTTTATTTCAACCAGTCCTCTTTTGTTGTATACTACTGATAGTTAATGTGAAACTTTGGACTTTTGGTGTAGTTCTTCTATTAATGTCACATCTTCTTAAGTGGTATGTCTTATTGAAATGCTCTGTAATGGCACAAGGCAGTACACTATTGCACAACATTTTAACCCATCTTTGTATTTCGCAGAATTACTTTACTTTCGGTTTATACTTTATTTGTACATTGAAATTTAGCACATTTTTCATATCTTGGGACAATAAACTTTAATATTTTTAATCGTGATAAATATTGTAGGCAATAATTGTTTGTAGGCCTGTCACGATAACAAATTTTGAAGTATTATTTATTGCTAAAATACAGATGATAAACAATAATACTGAAACTAATTTACGCCACTGACACAACAACACTAAAGCAGAATTATTCTCAAAAAACTATTCCCAATGTATGATATGGTTAAAAAAATACAAGTGAGTATAACTAGCAGAATGAAACACTTAGGCAGTAAGTTTGTATCTTGATGAGTAATAGAAGTTATTATTGCAACCCTCCACAGGTCAAACCTAATCATAGAACAAAAAAACTAAAAAAAAATTGTATCACCAGAATGTTCAGAAAAAAAGCTACTTATCCATAATGTTCTTCACAGATCATAGATGTTTTCACTGATAACAAAGTACAATTATATAAAAGTTGTTTAAATATGGAACTTATTCATAACATTAAAATTATAGTTATGACTATCCATAGCGCTATCAAAACTGTCAGCAACTTTAATAATCATCATATAACCATCCTTAATCGTAATATTTTTGGCTAAGATAATAGTGACTCAAAACTTTAAATACCACCTGATGCCTATACCTGAATATGCCTGTTTATTCTTAATATATTCAGAGATAAAATCATTAATTGACAAACTTGCTTGTATTTTGCTACTAAGGCTATAATTTTATTGGAGTGACATTTTGTGCTGATGGGATCAAATACCTGAGGGTTGTAAATCTACCCACTAAGCACTTTGACACATAAACTCAATACTTCAGTGATCCATTTCAACCATAACATGCTGCAGTACAAGCTCTGGCGACAAGAACAACATTTGTACAGTGAATACAGGATAGCTCGAGCGTGATCTGAATGAGTCATTATATATGCTAGACTGGGACTTAGAGCAATTAACATACATTTAGTCATGCATAATAAGTAGTATTGATACTTCACAGCTGATGTCATCAACATTCTCTGGGTGTGTGAAACTGTAAGCACTACTCTGTTAGAAGGTTTATTACTCAAGTTAGACTTAATCCGAGTTTTATTTTAACACGATCTGACCAGAAAGTGCTGACCTGGTTGAACAATAATAGGTGAGCCGATTTGTGCTCTTAAACAATTCTCTCACACATAAAATTACATTCACAAGCTAGCTAACACTAGCCTGCTCCTTTTCAGTGAGTCACTTTCACCTTTTTTGTTGAATATCAAACATCTAAACAGTACCGTGAACACTTGGATTGATCTCAGGCTCCTGAAAATGTGTTGATCCATTTTAAGTATCTTAAAATCTTAAAAGAGCTATTTCTTCTTAACACCTTGTTATTACAACATGTCTTATGCTAAATATGCTTTTACCTGCACTGATTTACATTATCCATTTATATATTGGTTTCTGTCTTGGCCTTAGTCATTGTGAGTTTTTGTCTACTTTTTCATAATATACTGACACACATTTCCATCCTATTCCCAAAGTGAAGCGTGACACCAGTACATCGCATCCTCCTGGACCATTTCCTGAACAGATATCCATCCATACCTTGCTCTTCCCCTCTTCTCTCACTCTCTCCTTCACATCTTCCTCTCTTTCCATCTCTCTCTCCCTCTCTCTCTCTCTCTCTGCACTGAAGTAAAAACAGCAGAGGCAGCGGATAAAGAGGGTGTGGCACAGAACAACACTGACACTGTCCACTGCCATCAATCACCTCTGACCAGCTGCTCCACAGTTTCCGAAGGACAGAAAACACAAAACACATAGCAAATACTTCATTAATAAGAAGTGTTTTGTTTACAGTACAGATCTCATAAAACTCAATGTATGAGAATTAGAGACTGTACTACAATCTAATGGCAATATATGTTTATTTGTAATTACTTATTTGAATGTCCCAAGGTATTCGTCGTTGAACTGTTGAATAACTTTTATATAGTCTACACAATTCAAGTAGCTTATCTTAGACCTACATACTGGACTATCCCTGTAACTTCAGATGTAAATGGTGCATGTGATCTGTATTTGATCAATAACCTCAAGTCATTTCTCATTAAATATTTAGTTTCTAGCTTTGCTTAAACACAAAAAGAGCAAACATTATTACCTAACACTTTTCTGAGCTACCTACTAAATACTAGTATGTGAAAACAGAAATTGCACAGAAAAGCAAGATCAAATGAATCAGATCAATACATGAAATAATTGACAACACCTGTATGTGAACAGGAATAACAGGAACAATGAATTGAATATCTGTAGTCTGATTAGGGTCATTAGGTCTCATATATAATGTATTCTACTGTAAACAGAGGTCTATACATAAGAACATATAGTATAAATTTAATCTCTATTGCTAAAATTGCTTAAAATTATAAGACAGAAAACACAACAGCTGCTTATCTGAGGGTTACACAAAACCACAAATTTGTGCACCACGAGACACAGGAAATGATATTGTAGCATGTGAAAGTAGAAAATGCAAAGGAGGACAATACATCTGCACGACAAAGATGATCTCCTTTCGAAGAGCTGAGATACCAACGACATAAATGCACGAAATAAGCGATACATGTCTTTTTTTGGTAATATGAATAACTAAATCATATCTCTATATTAACTTTTGTGCGAAAATTAAAAGAGAAAACACGACAGGAGCCCATCTGAGGTTGGACATTTAACGATGCACTGCACTAACATGATTGCACTGTTGTGACTCGGTAATTACAGACCGACGCTGCCAATTAGCCTCGTTTCCACTGTCCAAATCAGATGCGTCACTCCTATTTTGGTCGACGTATCTGTCTCAAACTATTTCAGCAAAGTGATCTCGTTTAGTCTAGCGCGTTAACATTTTTTTTAGTCGTTTGTGTGAGATTTCGCTCTGCCGTCTGTGGAGACTAGCATTAGCCCGATCAATGCTAACCTCACCACTCCCTGTACTTCATCAGGGTTTATTTACGTCAAATAAACAGATCCAAGCTTAATAACAGACGTGTCGATATCAGATAGCTTTCTTTACATTTGGATCTCAGAAAAAGTGGTAAAATAACAGCTTGAAGAGGGAAAAAAGAGCACGCTTACCGAGAGCTGCCTCCTGTGTCCAGCTCAGCTCCACCGCTTTGATCCAAAATGTCTGAAGGATTTCCCACAATCCACGGCGCGTCAGGCCAAAATGATGACGTGATGTTTTGTTTCTGTCTCGATTTGTTCAGTTTTTCATAAAAAATATTTCAACATATATCCGAGACAATCTAATTAACATAATCCCTATTTTTTACAAGTTAATTAACTGGGTAATTAAAATGAAATTACTCTCGCAAGGCCTATTGTCCTGTGCAATACATATTTCTCATGCATTGACGTGATGTGTAATTGTATTTATGGTTTTATTCTTACTTATTCAAACAACTTAAACATGCTTAAAATGAAAGTACACGTTTCAGCAGTAAAAAATATTTTGATCGATAGGGACATCATCTGGCCCGCGTGTGTATTACATCAACATGTTACTTTTATGTCAATCCACATATAATAAAAAAAAAAATACAACAAACTATAAAAAACGCATTACATAGCTTTATTAATGTTTCTGAAACAAAGATTTATTACTGGAAATAGAGAAAATAAAAATCCTAAATGTCATTACGTCATCAGCATGCGACGCGGCGTGCAGCGCTGTGAAGGACGCAGATGAGTAAAGTTGGGATGAATTAAGCCAAAAATTAGGTATTCGTTATCAATCTTTTGATTAATAATGTATTTTTTATCAAGGTCAAATGTTTATGGAAGAAATGCAGACTAGAATTTGCATGTTTGGTTTGTTTATTCCACAACAATCAGCTTGTTACTAGTAGCTCATGGGTATTTGACATTGATTTGACAGATAATAATTATTCAAAATCTGTAAACTGACTGTATTTCTGACATTTAAGGATTGTGGGATGGCAGTGTCGTGTCTGACTCGAGCTCTTCGCACCCTGACAGTGTCCCAGTCCCCTCTACTCCCCTCTCAGGTACAGAAGTGTTATAGAAATGTGTGTATGGGGCGAAAACGTCCAATGGTAATAAACTTATTTTCATTGACATTACAGCTTCTGGCACAGGCAAATGCTGGAGCTCAGTTAATAAATCCGGGACAATGCAAAGGCTTTCAGACCACAGCTGCACTAGAGCAGAACAGGACTTTCTGGAAAAAGATGGACAAGTACACAATCAGACCTATTGGGATGAAGAAGACTGGGGGCAGAGACCACACAGGTGAATAATACATTAATATACCTATAGTTGACAGATACGAGCTGGTGTTAGTACTTTTGTAATGTTATATATTTGTTATCCGTCCAAAAGCAAAACCCACAAATTTTAAGCCTCACCATGTGTAGTGTTTAAATTTACAGTTATAACTAAAATACCCTCTACACAAAGACTAGGCTGATTCACAAAATGCAAAATATATAAGTTTGAATGCAAAAGATTTCCTTTTACCTTGTCATAAGTAATCAAATACAGTATGTAAAAAAAAAATCGTATTATTTTTTAGTTTTAGATGAGTATTTATTTTCTGTATAAAACCAGGAAAGATACGGACACATGGCATCGGTGGCGGGCACAAGCAGAGATACCGGTGGGTGGACTTCCAGCGACTGAGATATGAACCAAACAAAGAAGATAAACCTTTTGAAGAAAAGGTCGTCCAAGTGAGATACGATCCCTGCAGGTAAGGTCATTATTCACTACAGCAGTGTATTTAAAACTGTGGGATGGTCTTACCTGATGTACTTGGACTTGCATACTACAAAAATGCAACTGCAAAAACTGGTTTCTTGTTTAGAGCCAAAATAATAACCCAAAAGAGCATCTTTTGGGTTTACTTTGATTTATTTAGTTAGTTTATACGATTTGGTACTACCGGTATATATTTTGTATCATACTGGTTTTGGAATCTGCACACAATGGGCTGGCTGCATAAATGAAAGCCCTATAGCTAAGTTATTGCTATGCTATTGTCTCTTCCCAGATCAGCAGACATTGCACTCGTTGCTGGAGGTAATAGAAAAAGATGGATCATTGCTACAGAGAACATGCAGGTTGGGAACATCATCAAGACCTCTGGAGTCATTGGACGCATGGCAGGTAAAACAGAAACTTATTTAGAAGGCCTATACAAGTTATACAAGTAACTTGAATAATAGTGTTCATATTGTGATTCATATGATTGTTTTTACAGTTTCAGCAAATGAAGGAGATGCTTTCCCTCTAGGAGCTCTTCCTGTGGGGTCTCTGATCCACAACCTCGAAATAAAACCAGGCAGAGGAGCACAGTATATCCGGGCTGCAGGTAAACTTTAAATTGGTTTAATTTGATATAATGAGCTAATGTATCATATTATATCAAGTGTTACCATATATTATATCAAGTGTGCTCAATCATAAGTATATGATTGATTCTTGGACATTTTCGTAAGAAACGAGGATCAATAAACCATTTTGTCTTGGGTACATTCAGGTTATGTAAGATTTGTGGTACAAATCAAAAACTGGTTGTGTGTTTAATGTAGTTTTATTTTTGTTGACTGTCAGGGCATTATTATCATTCCTCACAAACCTATTTACAAGTCAGGGTTCTTATAATAATGAATAATGGACATTAGATGTTAAATTATGAAACATGCTTTTTTGGTTTTTAGGCACAAGTGGTGTACTACTCCGTAAAGTTAATGGAACAGCAATTGTTCAACTTCCCTCAAAGCAACAAGTTCAGGTGAGCTACTCTTGTATAACTAAAGTTTACTTGCCTAAAATAGATATTTATGATGCATTTTATCTCTATAAAGGTTGACGAGACCTGTATGGTCACAGTGGGACGAGTGTCCAACATTGACCACAATAAAGAAATCATTGGGAAAGCGGGTCGTAATCGCTGGTTTGGGGTCCGTCCTTCGAGCGGTTTATGGCAAAGAAAAGGAGGCTGGGCTGGACGCAAGATCAAACCTCTGCCTAAAATGAAAGTCTATGTCAATTTACCCTCAATAGCAGCTAAATAACATCAAACATCTTTGCTCCTTTAGACTGGTTACATCAGATAGAACTTTACTAATGATGAAATGTACTGTACAGTATGAGAAAACATGTTGAATATTGCAAAATAAGACAATACAGCTGTATATGGATGTTGTTTTTGTTAAATAAAATATGCCTGAACTCTATGGGTAATGGGTAAAAATTACATTGTTCAAAATGATTTGTAGCAAGGACTAAAATTAACCAACCAAAACTAAGAGTCAAATTAAACAATTATTCATTTTTCATTAATTCATAATTATTATTGTATTGATTATTATGAATTGACAACTTTCAATGTAAAATATTTTTGTAGTTTGTCCTCTAGTTTCTTGAGGTATAGATAACTCTGTTGTTCTAATAATTGTTTTTGAACTACTATGGTGGATCTACAAAATACATAGAATGAAGGCCGTGCTTTGTACAGAAGATTAAAAATTTTATTTAACACAACTGCTTGTGAGCATGGAAACAAACAAACAATATAAAAATCCAAAACATATTTACATCTATAGTAAAACATGCAGAGGAACCCATATTTTTAGTGGTAACTTTAAAAATACTGTCATGTTTTTAAAAGAGGATTTGTGCAAAGACGATGGGTGGTATTTCAAGTAACAGGAACATTGAGATGGCATGTCTCATCATCATGGAGTAGTTTTTGCTGCTTTTGAGACTTATGTCAGAGGCTCAAACACATTACAGTTTAAAAGTGTGCAGGGACATTAAGTTTTTTAAGTAAAATTCCCATAGTTGTTTTTTTTTAATATTAAACATTTGTTGGAGTCTATTAGGTCTGTAGTAACACATGAGTATAAGACATAATAAATAATATTTGTGATGCATAAGCCACAAAGTTATAATTACACCTTGCTGTATTTTTAGTTCTTTTATATTCATGTATTTAATATAATTAGGTTATGGTTATTAGTTGCCACATATCTGATCTCAAAATATTAAGAATTTTCCCAAAAACTTTTCAAACTTAATAGGACATTTGTTGATTTCCACTCTTGATCTCTATAAGTGGTATGCAAGATTTGTCTTATAGTATTTAGTCCTGATTTACCTAACCAGTACTGACCTTGGTTTATTCTGGTTTAGACTTTTTAGTTTAGACTATTATGACAATTTTAGCTAATTAAAAATATGTTAAAAGCAAATTATTTTATATAAAAGCAAATTTAAGAGGTAATTGCTGGTCGTTTAAGTTTGAAAACCTCTGATTTAAAAATGTTAGCATGCCCGCTCATTGATCCAGCCTTGTAAAGTACCCCCATGCTACGTCTAGATTCAGGGCAAAAAGGTTGCGAGTTCAAATACGATGAAATAATCTTGCCATTTTAGTTTGAAAAAAAGGTTGCGAGTTCAAATACGATGAAATAATCTTGTCATTTTATTTTGAAAAAAGCTAAATTGCATGTCTACTAAGTTAATTCCCTCAAATAATTCTGCATTGGCTAATACTAAACAACCTAGGCAGCTAGAACACAGGCAGACACACACGGTGGTAGCTGCAATGAGTGGCAAAAATAATGTAACAGTTTCTTCCATAGACCTTAATAGGCAAATGCAGCCAATACAGTCAATAATAATAATTACGAAAATGAGCACACGGGTTTCTCTAGTCTATAGGTAGTGGTTCTTTCAAATATAACACCTCAAAATCAAAAGCAATGTCCCAATTTGAGATAAAATGTATTTAAACCACATCAAAGTGCATTATAAAAGAGGGAAATGTATGAGAAATGACTATTATAGTGTTTGCATTGTAGGACTTCATAGCAACAAGGGTAAATATTTGGCATTTAAGTTAAAGGGATAGTGCAGTGTTTTGTAGTTTCTAATAGACACTTTTAGAGTAAATGATCGCTGATACACTCCTAGTTTAGACAATTTCACTAAAGTTGAGTGCTGAAAATAAGGAAAGAAATGGGTATGTAAATGGAGCTATATAGAGACATTAAAATAGTCTAGTTTTATAAATCAAGACCAAGTTGACAAGTTTATGGATATTATTAGACTGTATCTGGGGCATTAGTGGCTTAGTAGATAATACAATTTGCAGGAATATTGGCAGTGTCATTCCTCATAATCTGACCTGGGGCGACTGTAGATCACCACTACAAAGAACACTTGCACCTAAATTTGAGAACTGGACTGGAGACAGACACATAATTATTAATTTGTGTATATTAAAGGTACACTTTGTAACTTTTCTGCTGGAATGGCTGCTATCGTCTCCATGGAGATATTATTGCTTTGGCTGGACATTTATCTCCATAGAGACAAGCATGTGATGCCGTGAGGGAAAGTATTATATAGCAATAAAAATGCCTGTGATTGAATAAAGGCAAATTAGATCAGTTTCATGCTGTACTGTGGAGCATTCCAGGCAAAGTAATTACATTTCCATGGAGACAAGAAGGTGACAGACCCTCCATCAGAAGCGTTACTTAGTGCACCTTTAACAGCTTGTAATGAAAGTAAGATGAATGTAATGGCCATTATACCATGTGATATCCACAAGTATCTATTTTATATTTACAAAACGCTGGACTATCTCTTCAAGAAATAAAGGTAAGCTATTTGTGCTTTAACTTTAGTGGCAATAGGGGGATTTGCAATTCACAATATTACTTCTTGTATAATCTTATATACAATACTAAAAAAGCCAGGCTATCAAAGCTCTTCACTTTATATAAAAAGCAACAACAAACTTATACAGAAAGGCCCTTTGTCAAAAGGTTTTTCCTATTGCAAAAAGTTTAACACTATTTTATCAGGGAGTACCATCAACACTGAGCACACCAACACAGACACACATAGGCAGTGACTTGGACAAGTGGCAAAACTCATACAACAAATTTAAACTCATTACTTTTGCATTGTACAAAAACTCATTCAAGCGTTCCTACTAACAATACTGAGATAAGTACTGTACGTTTCAAGTTAGAATTATTCATCAAAATGTGTTTAAAAAGGTAGAATACAATGCTTGTTTAGGATGTGCATACTATTTTACTTCTGATCAGAGGTGGGTAGTAATGACGTTATATGTACTTGTACTTTAAATGGTACTTTTTATTTTGATCCAAGTAATTACTACACCTGCAATCTGAGTAGTAATTTTTACTTCATAACACATTTGGGCCACTCTTCAACAACCTGTATGTGTTTATCCTAATTCTTTATGTATTGTGAAAAAGTTGGAGGAGTTATTTTATTTATTTTTTTAAGAAGTCAATCTTTCGCGGGTCTTTTTTTTTTCTTTCTTTTATCAGAAATGTTAAGTTTTATCAGGTCTAAAACATTTAAGATTCAAAATTTGTGTGTTTATTCAATAAGAAGATTGTTCAAATACAACATAAGTAATACTCAATATAAGGGATACTATTATGAAGTAACAACACAACAACAGAGTACATACTACCCACCTCTGATAATAAGCACTTTTATATGGCCAAATGTAGTGCGCTAACCTGTGAATCTGATCTATTGAACACTCAGTAACAGCAATACTGGCCTCCAAAGGGCCATAAAATACTACAAGCTCTAGTGAGGCTTTGGCACATGAACTGCACAGCTGAAGCAATGTGGGTTTAAGTTATTGTAAAAACGTGTATAGTGAGAATATAGCATCTGTAAATAGTGGCCCTTTACGTAACAGAGAAAACTGGTTAGTTGTAACATTGACAACTACTTTTGGCATCAAGCTATTGCAAACTAAAAGTGTGTGGTATACCCTGCTTCTACTGTAGGTGTCGCTGTACAGTCTAAATGTACTTAACCACCAATACAAAAGTCACAAAGAGCAGTTTACATGTGGTGAATAATAAGTCTTAGCTACATTCATTATAGCTACCCTCAAAAACACGACCTAGCCATAGCTGTTTAGATGTTAGGTACACAGTGTGCTTTAAGCTTTAGGAGGCAATAAGAACTTTTTCTATAAAAAATTGACAAAGTAAAGGGTTAAAAACTGAGCACTGAGTTTGAGGAGAAGGATCCAACTAAATTCACAGCAATTTTCCAACTTTCAACGACAAACACGAGCACATTTCAACTCAACAATCGCACACACGCCACTGCACGCCACCGGCACGCTCCTCCATGTCTATAGAGTAACAATAAATGTAGGATTTCACAGAAATAATAATAAAATGTTAACAAAACAAAGTGCAAACACAGCTGCCATTATCCAAATGTGGCAATTTGTCAAAAACCTCAAAATCCCTCCGAGGCCGTAGCACAAAACTTACAAAATTGTTTTTGTAGTGTGTAAAAAAACAAGATCACCACCCAACAACATCGAAACATCAACTTGACAACATGTAGCTTGTGGTTAGAGTCAGTTCAGATTTCCACAGGAAAACTAGTTTTGCCGGGACCCTCGGAGTCGCAGGGTCACACAGGTTTGGAGTAACCAAAGATCCCAACAGGGAAGTGCTTCACGTGCGTGGGCCACTGCGCCGCAAGCTGGAAAAACTTCACATCATTCCACTCCACGCCGTCAATAGTCACTGAAACAGACACACATTTATAGTTAGAATTATTTGTAAAAAACGACTGCACAGAACTGCACTTCTGATGTACGCTTTTCTAAATATCCTAAGTAAATCTTATTATTTCACACAGTGGTGGCTGGTAACTATTGTAGCTACAAGCTGCTCTAAGGTAGACTGACAGAAGCAATCAAATACTGATCATTTGTACACACCACTCTCATACTAGGCAATAAGAGTAAAGTGCTCTAGTACACAATGTCAGTTCCCACTAGAGCTAATTCTGCCCCATTGTGTCACCAGCTACTCCCAGCAGACTCACATCCAAGTACTAACCAGACCTAACCCTGCTTTGATATTTTTTAATAAAAAGTGATTTTTCGTGTTGAGAAGACATCTAGGTTGGATTCTTGCTGCACTCTGAACATAACCCTCTTCAGTTTCTCAATGACAGTTTTCTAGGTCACATTAAAAAGATAAATCTTCATTTTGAACCAGCAGAGGGCAGTGTGGCTCCATGTACCTCTCAGCATGGTGTGCTGGTGCTTGGCCGTGCAGATCAAACGGCTGATCCCATCGATCACTTGGCTCTTAGAGTCCAGCTCTTTCTCCTTGGGCTTCTTACTGAGGAAAATCACTGAAGGAAACAGGAAATAAAAAGTCAATGAACAAAACTTTGATTTAGTTAGGCCTCGAGCCTTATTTTCCTTAGCAATAGCACATTGGTCTGTATTTAAATTCAATATTAATGATAATTTATGGCAAAATTCCAAATAAGTAATGCATATATTTTAATTTGTATTGAACATATAACGATTTATTGGCTGTCTTGTACATTTTGTTTTACATTTAGGAAACATTGTGTAACTTTCTGGCACATCACCTGCATCATTCCATTGAATAAAAGTTAAAACCATACTTTGGAGCACTCTCCGTGGGAATAGATACATACTTTTGAATAATATATTGACCTTTTCATGGAGACAAGCAGACATTTAAGTAAAGTTACACCTATTCAAAGCCATTTTCTATTTTCTCTGCTCCTTATTGTATTAAACTCTCATAAACGTGACTAATACAAAATCTATATCCCCCCAGCCTCTCTAAAAGCCGTTAAACTTAATTTCCCTCTCATTTTCTGCCTGTTGGTGTGATCTTACCCTTCTTGTTCTTCTCCTTTGTCACCACGGTCATGGCCATGCTGGGGGGCGGAGTCAGCTCTCCTCCACAGGGCAAGCGGCTCACCTGCAGAGACCTGAAGTTACTCTTTAAGGTGTTTTTGAGACCCACGTCACGCTTCTCTCCCTCTTTCTTCTTCTCTGGACCCTGCCATGTCCAGTAGTCCACCTGGAGACCCATCACCTCACTGCCCGAGCATGGAGAGCTGAGAGAGACACAAGAAAAAAATAAATAAATACAATATAATACAAATGCTAACAATGCTAATTCATTTGTTATGTACTATGTCAATGTACAACTATATCAAGAGATCAATTAATAGTTTATGTTGACATACCCAGCTCCAGACAAGGCAGTGGACACAGAGGGGGACTGAGGGGGGGTGCTGCCGATCTCTTTCCCGTACGGGCCGGCCGTGGGGGGAGTTGGGGAGGACAGGATGCTCGTGTTGCCACCCATTGCATCATCCGAATCCACTGCAAACACAAAGTGAAGGTAATTACTCACCTGCTACTGTACATAACAATCAGGACAGGTTAAACAAAACATACTGTCAAAGTTAATGAATTCTGCTCTTGAAGGCTTCAGTCCAGAAAGTACAGTGCAGTTTTAATAAGGAAGCAGCGTAGGATGATTATTTTGAAGTATTTTACATGATTTATTGTTCCAACTGGATTTTTATCCTCTGTATTTGACTCATTCTTCACTTGAGTTTGGGAAACCTGTCAGGAGCAGTGGGCGACCGCCAGTCTTCAGCTAGGATAATGCATAGAAGGATTCATTTTGTCAAACCTTATCCTTCTCTGTTCTCCACATATGATTTAAGGAACGTTTATCGTCCCCATAGGAAATTTGTCCTCTGTATTTGACCCATTTTTTACTTGAGGAGGAGTTGTGGACGACCTCCAAATTTTACCTAGGAGAATAATGGTCAAAAGTACCTTGCTGGAAAATCTATTAGGCCTGTTTTATGTTACTGTTCAAAAAAAAAATCCAGATATTTTCAAATGTATGTACTTTTACTTCACTTATTACCGATTTACCTACAATACAAAACACTGACCACTCCATAACTGGGTATACTGTATGTACCCACTACACAACCAATTTTAGAGCCACGTTTGAGCAAAGGAGCTATTTTGTGCATTTTGGCAGACGGCTCTAGGAAACCTCCTGTAAACAACCCTTACTTAGCGTTTTAATTTGATAAACCAAAATATTATTACAAATCTGAGACTTCACAGCAGCTTCAAAATGATTACAATTTTCACAGCTGAATTAATGTGATCTTGATGTTTTTAATTAATTTTCCAATTTGATCACAGCTCAAATGACTGCATGACATGATTACAGAATTAAAAAGGCTTAACCAATCATTTTAAAATCATTACATCAAAATAGTACGGTAATAGCGTGGAGATGTGCCCTCAGATTGAACCATTTGCTTACCTGACGTTGATAGGCTCTGCTCTACAATTCCTACTTTCACAACCTACAAGACAAAATATATATTACTTAAAAAATCCTAAGCTATATTTTTGAAAATTAACATTGCGATTTCTTCTTCTTACCCCAATAAATGGTACAAATTTCTGACAGGAGTCTTCATCCGGGCTGTGGACAGAAATCAGTGAAATTTTAAATATGTCTTCTAGTATTACTTACTTAGTTGAGTTTTAACATTTGAACAGTTCCATAGGTGCACACAGAGAGTAAACATGGCTTTGGTATGGGGCGTCACCATGTCCCAGTATGGAACATGACTGGCATGGTGACAATGGGGCGTCTTTTGGGGAGTTCAAAATGAGATGAATGAGAGAACCGCTCCTTACAACCAAAACAATAGAAACAACAGCTACAGAGGATCAGTCAAATTTGTGAACTCGTCAAAAATACACAGGTCAGGGAGGGGTAGCATTGATTTCCTATTTTCTACGGGTAAAGAAAGCTAAACAAAACAAAACAGCTAATATATTTGTTAAATTACATGTTTTGAATTATCTCTGCAATTTCAAAGTTTATTTTGTTGTGCAAGCCTTAAAGCAACACTGTGTAACTTTCTGGAAGTGGCGCATCACCTGCCTGCATGATTATATGGAAATAAAATGTTAAAACCATTCTTCAGAACTTTGTCCATGGAGATAGATACGTTTTATGCCATACTGTGGAATATTATAGCCAAAGGAACAACATTTCCATGGCCAAGTAAGAGTCACGTTTGTGGAGATGCAAGCCTGCTCACAGTAAGGATGTTTTTCAGTGCAATAAAAACATTTAAAAAGAAAACATGTTTTTCTTTAAGTCTATTTTTTGCTAAAAGTTACACAGTGGGGCTTTATTTATCTGTATTATTTGATTTGTATTATTTGTATGAAACTGTAACTTAAAAAGGACCCAAAAATCCATACTAGTCACAACTACTCAAAACGAGAATACTGTTACAGTAACTGCAATCAGTTTAACCAATCTATTTGTTCACAGGGAATAAAGCCAAAAACACAGACAACCAGCAAACCACAAATATATAGTTTCTCTTTTCTTGTCTTGCATTCTCCCTCTAAGCTCTACTCCTGAGTCAAAAGCCGAGTGGTCCTTTGTAACTGTTTCATCATTGTGATCTGGGACCACCCACAGCAAACAGAAAGAAGCCCAAACACCCCGGGCTCCACCGCTCACAGAAAATCAATCTTACTGTGTCATTGTGGAGATGTACAGAGGAAAGCAGTCCACTCTCACCAGGCTTTTGTGTGTCCAGCTATTACATACTGTTGAACAGGTATTAAGGCTCAGGAGCAAGCCGTAGTAGTACTGATAGTAGCAGTAGTAGTAGCAGCACTCTTAACAATAGATCCTCTGAAGTTTTGAAGGATTGTGCCTAGTACTTGTGTAACATTGTTTACAGTGTGGACACGAACTGTTGTCTAGAAAAGTGTCTCAGGTGAAAAAAGTAGTTTAGATATTGTAGAAAAAAAACTTACCACTTTATAATAACTAAATTAGACTTTAAAAAGCATGGAAAAAATCATAATCAACAAGAAATTGAAATTTTCACTACTTATGAAAACAAGGTTATAAGAGCAGGCGGATTCCCTAACTTCACCCTCCCCAGACGCTTCCACATTTTATTATCAAGGAACTTATTACAAACAGCAACCTCAACTGTGGAGGAGCAGCAGCTCTACTCCAAGCTTCACAAGAAAGCAGGCAGTCAATTTCATCTTTATTTGTGAATTGCACCTAGTGAGTCAAAATGTCTACAAAATTGGTCAGAGGTCAATTTAAGGTCAAGTTTGTAGAGATTTTGACTGAACAAAAGCAATATATATTTTACACAATATTATTTAGTACCAGGCAAAAACAAGGAACTGCCCCAAAAGATTATGCCATAGAAGACAATGTGTGTATTTATGCTGATTTACTCATTTACTGATTTATTTCAGCATCATAAAAACAATCCTACTTCAAAATATCACAAATCTTCTGTATTAGTCCCCTGGGGCTTCATGCTCTAATAATTATGAGACATTTTAAGGGTTGTAGTGAAAAATGTTAAGTATACAAACCACTGCAAGTCAAAAGTGAAAACATTCGGGATTGTTTGAAGGTTGTTAGGCAAAAATTCCACAGCAACAACAAAACAGCGACACACAGAGAGGACAACGTAAAAACACAGCAAACCAAATACACGGTAGGACGGTGTGAAAAAGACGTGAAGTTACGGTGAGCTTTGAAAAGTGAGAAGGGGGATGTTAAGACAAGGAGCTCAAGCCAAACGTGGAAGAGAGTATATAAGGAAAAACAACAGGAGATTTATTAGATACCTGATGTAAAAATCAAAATACAAACTTCTTTTCCTTGAATGCAAATCAGAGGGAAAGGGGGAAGAAGGAATGCAAAAGTGTTAAATGATGTGCTGCACTGACAACTTTGAGATCGGTTTCAAGAATGTATAGAAAATGATGATGACCCTGCTTAAGTTTATAAGAGAAATTTAAGCTTTAACATCTGATCCGAGTATTATAAATAATCAATACTGAAATAATACAAAACAAATATATGCTATCTGGACTACATGCACATTAATCAACTGGTCTTGGAGAAATGCTTTTTTACAATGTAATCTGTTATAAAATTTAGAGATTTGGTTGAAAAAATAATAGTTTAAATGTTTTCGATCAAGAGAAAAAGCATATATTTTAATCTAGTTACCCCACGCCACACACACACAAAAAAAAAAATTACCTAAAAATACTACCCAACTACTAAAACTGATTCCTTGGTCGAAACTACTCAAAATCTGCTTCGAAATCAAATTATTAGAAACCAGGTAAGTTTACTTTACTAGAGGGACCTAAACTTTATTGAATAGTGTGAATATATGAACTGTGTAGCATGTTATTACTGAAATGTGTGAGATTACAGTACCACCAAATATATTTTTAAACCCGTAACCATGGAGTGTAATATTGACGTAAACCAATACCTATATGACAGCTAGATGTGTGATATGAAATTAATGTGAGTTGCTATCTGTGAATCTCCTCTGAGGTAGCAGCAGGAAGATAGCAGTAATAATGTTTATGGCTAGAGATGATTTGGTTTCAGTGTAGCAAAAACTAATGGATAAATTGTTTGTGGACAAGCTTGTGACTGGTCAAGTTCTTATCATGCAAAACGATACTGTAAGCTAGCACGTGTAACCAGCTAATTTGGATATTAATCTAACTGGAGTAACATGCTATATATCCATTCGCACATGCCAATAGACTATTGCACTGCCTGTATAAATTATAAATTAAATTATAAAACTAAACATGCACTTTTTTTTTAGATTTTAAAGATTATTTTGTGTACTGGTCCCGTCTGTGCTGCCTAATAACTACATTAAAACGACCTCAACAAGTAAATACTATAATATTAAGAACTTGCAATCTGATTGGTCCAACCGAGACAGTAACATTAAAAATCATAAATAATATAACTTATTAATTAAAATGCAGACATGCTTATACAAATACATACATGCACAGACATATATAGAGTGTAGTGATGTGAACAGTGATTGTACCTCTTTTGTTTATAGGTGAGCATGGCCTCGGAGATGGGGAACTGGTGGGACACGTTGGCTCCAGCCAAATACTGCACCACCCGTCCAGCTACGTCAATGTTATCTGCAACAAGAGACAGACAAAGTGGTTAAAGACGGGTACACTTGTCAGCTCAAACTCCTCCAAAGATAAAGCGTTATTAAAAAATGTAAAACACAACAATATCAGCAGATCTAATTGCACTGTAACTCTAAACATGAATAGCAAATCGAATGCATAAATGAAACTGAGTCTTAATGAAGTCCTGTTTTAGACCTGGTTTAGTCTTTGTCTAATAGAGCTGCACGATTTGGGGAAAATGTCTATCAAGTATATTTGAACTGTCAAACTAATCTCATAATTCTATTTCAGAATGTGTAGACATCAACACATTTAATAACACATTAACATGAACACATTTTTCACTAAAAAGGTATTTTGTTGTTTATAGAGGACATTCTGTATGACCTACAATAGCAGTCTTTGCAGTTTGAATTATTTGAATTATTATGTAATTGAATTATTATTGAATTATTTTGTCAGTACTAGTTAAATCATTTGTTAACGTTGGCTACAGTAGCACACTAGGCAGTGATCCAAGGGTTGGCATTGTATCATAGGGCAAGACATTTCACCCATTTAGCTTAGTGAAAATTTTGTGAGTCTAAAATCAAACTCCATGACAGGACAAGCTGTTGTTGCTCCACCAAGTTCAATATTCAGATGGGCTAAGTCCCCATAGCAGATGCATTAATCATGTATATGTGGCAGGATAACAGAGAACATTGTTATAAACTGGCATCAAACCTGAGAGCATGCAGCTGTGAAGGAGAGATATTAGATGTCAGACAAATGACTTGTGTGGCACATACAGAACATTGTGCATCCTGGGTAATCTGACATGTGCTAATAGGCTGACAGTGAAGGATGAATGAACATTTTCACCAGCTTCCCCTATGACTTAGCTAACTATACAATGCTTTATATTATCTGTAACAGGATTCAATAAGTCCTGTTTTACAGTGTGCTGTATTTATTTAAGTGGTGCATGAAAGACTTATTGGCACCTATAGGCTTAGCAGACAGTAAGGGTGTGTAAAACAGAACAACTTAATCATTAGGTTGTTCTCAGTTAATACATCACACTATTTTATACTTGGAACAGTTGATCTTCAAACATGTGGTTACCACTGCATTATACAGCCAGATCTTTTTTTGTTATTTTATTCAACATAAGCATGTTGCTAATGCTTATAGTTGTCTATTCAATAGCATTAATATTTAATATTGTTGGGTCATTTTGAAATAGGCCAGATCTTTGTGTTTACAAAATTTAAAAGAAAACATTGTGAACATTGTGGAAAAAATATTAAATTAGCTGATAAAAAACATCTAGAATTCTTAGCACTTTTTGTCCCTTTTTTCCTCCCGTAACACAAGCACTATGTCACATCTGTTATCTGGACAGCCCTGACAGATCACACAGAGGGAACATGGTTACGATGTCCAGTGTACCACAGCGCAGTGCGGTTTGTGTCTCTGCAAAACCAGATAATGTCCTCTCTCCATCTATTAGCTCCTGACCCGTGTGCTCACCCCATTTGTTCCTATTCAATTGGTCCGACATCCAAGCAAGCTTCACAGAGCAGAGAGGGGCTGCAATAAGGAGACATTTCTATGGGAAATTGCTTAGATTTTTAAGCCAATTAGTATGGAAAAACAACTGTCATCTTTATTTTGTATAATAAATTCCTAAAAGTTTTTCAATACACATTGCTCATAATCACTTTGTTATTTTATTGTCTCCTAGCATACTGTTCTATTTTTATTGTTTAATTATATCTATTGCTTTTAGTGCTCTAATGGAGGAGGGGAAATATTAGTTTTTTAATTGAATGTTTTTTATGTGCAGCAGCTTGGGAACTGTCCTGTTCATGAACATGTGCAATAGAAACAAAGGGGATTTGGGATTGAACTCAGAGGTAATGCAGGTATAGTCTGGACCCTGGTCTATAAATCAATAGACATTTACTGTGAGCAATGTGCATTTGCTTGTGAATTTGTTAAGATATATTCAAGATATATTCACTGTTCTATGGATATGTGCATGTATGTGTTTATGGCATAGTCTAGTCTGTGTGTGTGTCTTGACATGGTTTTGGTGTTTGTTGGTTAATAGTACAGATATCTTAATCTATAACCTATTTCTTAACCTGTGTTAAACCTGGGTATGTTATGTTTGTTGTTACCTGAAGTGGGCCGCTCCGTCCTGCAGAACAGCTCCCTCCAGGCTGTGTCCATAAACAGATTGTTGAACTTGCTGTCGAATGAGGCCACGTGTTTGGCCAAAGGATGTGAACCTGAAAAGACACAATAAGAGTGATTACTAAAAATAAATACTTATATGAAAAAACATGTATTAATTTAGCTGGGCTAAATCATTAATTTAAAAGCTTGTGTTGATTTTCCTTTCCCGCGCACAACAGCCCACAGCAGCCTTCTTAAAAATCATTGTGAAGAAGGTTTTTGAAATGTTTTAAATTTATCTCAGTTAAAGGTGCACTATGTTTCTTTTCTGCCAACTGCTTTTCTCCATGGCAATGTTGAAGCTTTGCCAGAAATGTTCCACAATATTATAATAAACATATCTATCTGCATGGAGACAAGCAAGTGATGCAACCAGTCCAAGTTTCAGGTCAGATCTGTGGAGAGGCGAGCCCATTCACAATGAGAATGCATTGCATGCATTTGTTTGCAATAAAAACAAGATATACAAGTTAAATGTCATACTACGGAACATTCCAGATAAAGCAAAGATATCTCCATAGAGGTAAGCAGGTGGCAGAACCTCCAAAATGTTACATAATGCACCTTTAAATAAAGGCTTTTTAAACTTTTATCTATGAGTGCCTTGGAGTAAGTCCCAGGCAGAGCACCTTCAATATTGAATAAATTATTAGGACAAAAACTTCATGAGCATTTTGACTTTTTCACCTCTGAGTAAATACTTAAATATTTTAAGTGATAATTAACAAATCAGTGGTTTGTCTTAGGTACACTGTAAGCTCTCCTCTGTGTACACTGGTTTGGTTTCCAACATAAATTTTTGTTGACATACCAATGGGGATGACCAGGAAGCGGATATAACTGAGCCAGTCAGGTGTTTTATTGGCCAGCTGCTCCACGAAGAACCTCAATATTGTACTGAGGTAACTCTGGTCTCCGGCCGCCGCCACCTTCATCGTAGGGGGAGTCTGTGCGTTACAATTGCAGCTGGACATAGAAGGGACAAAGACACAATTACATTACTGTGGAAATCTAGAGGTACATTTTTTTATTTATAATTAGACACAGTAAAATATTGAAATTAAGTTGCTTTGAGCTGTTTCTAATAGCAACAAATGATGTAGTATACAGTGTAATATCTGGTCTAAATGGGTCAGGTCATCACTTGTAAAATAAAAAGTCACTTTAGTTCTACACTCTTCTTAAACTATATTCAAAATAATGAAACTAGCAGTTCTTTAGCTGTTTTGACTTAGTTGACCACATCTCTTTGTTAGTCGACTAATTATTTTATGTAGATTATAAGAAGTTTGTGCACAACAGTAAAAAGGAGAAAGTTTGGAGTGAGCTAGCTGGAGTTTTAAAAGAGACTGGCCAGTTTAATCCCACTTAATTTCTGCGGATGTTCTTTACAAACACTTTTCTTCATAGTAGTTTCGGCAGGAGCTTTTGTTTGTACCAATAATAATAACTGATATAAAAATCTTTCTTCAATTAATTATGATATTCAGCTACAGTCCCTTTTATTGCATCTCATTTTTTTATTTTTTTTTGAAAAATACACCCTTCTAGCTTTTTTCACACGGATGCCTTATTTCTCCATCTGTTTAAAACATGTCAGAAAACCGTAAGCATTTTTGGCGTGTTTGCTCAGCTAGAGGCGAAAATACCACAGGAGTCAGATGTTGAGCTTTTGTGGCGTGGATAAGAGGTATGTGTGCAGAAATATTTACAAATGACAAAATGACATGACTATAACATGTCTGTCAACTTTTAGAGAGGATTATGACTATGACAGAATGGAAGAAGCATGCTAGAGACACCTGTTTGAACTAAGGGCGTCACAAGTTCTGATTATTTTGAGAAGATTTTGATTTTACAATAATTCATAATTATTGAAGACATGACAAAATATTAAAATCCCACATTTTCTGATATTCACATGGTCTTACGTGCTAACTTACCCTGCCTCTAGTATGACCAGCTTCATGAAATCAAGCTTAACATTCAGTTTCCATTTTTTGGACTATATACTGAATTTAAGTGTGATTAATTTTGCTAATCCCACAGTTATATCCCTTATTAAGACTGGAGTAAAACCACTGACAGCGATGCCGGTGTGTTTAAGAGTAAAAAATATGAAAACATTTTGACATTTTTTGCTCCAATAAAATCCAAAACAGGTTTGACAGAGGCAGGGCAGCCGACTGACACGGCCCTGTCTCCCTCTGACATAAGCTCCTGGGGTGAAGATGAAGGATCCAACAGAGAAGGAGAGTTTGTGCTTTTCGGGCAGATTTGGGTTGAGCTGTTTTGCAGAAAAGAGTGATATTGTTTGTGAATGCTCCTGGCAGCAAGCTGTGATATATAACTTATAGTGGAAAAGTAAACAATAGCAACATCATAAAATGAAGACAATATTTTGTTGTATCTTGATTTGCTCTACAGATCTGCCAAGTTTTCTACGATGAAACTTAGGAAATATATTAGTCGACACCCTCCTATCTTCCAAATATATTTTTCATTACATTTATTAATTTTCCCATGACCATATGCACGATATGGAGCACAAACATAAACATATCTATTCATGACAAAATAACATACATTAGAAAATATTTATTTCCATCAATATAAAGCAAGAACTCCCAGAGGTTTACAAAGGATTTTTTTCAGGTGTGCAAAAATATCGAAATATCGATATATTATATCGTTTAATTTAATGATACAGTATCAATATCGTGGGCTGCTGTATCGATGTATCGCCAAGAGTATTTTCTGTATATTTTACCTTATTATTTAACCTAATTATTCTGTATATTCTGAGCGCTACATTTGTGTGGCTTGTTTAGAAGAAAGAAACTCATTTATGCAGAATATTTGACATTTGATTCACTGTTTTGAAAATTAAAATAGGTTTATTTCATATTAACTAACTGCATCTGTCCCTGTGTACATGTAAATGTGGGGCTCATATAAGCTGTGGATGAGTAATACTGACCAATACAACAGTATGATGTGTTTTTCTAGTTGGTAAAATGCACAAAACAAAATGCACTGTTATGTTCATTCACCTTCAATAAAAGGAAGATAAATTTAAAAAAAATCAATATGATTAAAATTGTAATTTTTTGTGAAAATGTGGTTGATCATTAAGTTTCACCAAAACCTTTATTTTTCACTGAATTGTACTGAGTCGATTTGAAATATATCATATTGTATTCTATCGAATCGACAGTGCACTGTATCAAGATACGTATCATATCGTGGCCTATGTATCGAGGTATGTATTGTATCGGGAACTTCTTAATGATACCCAGCCCTAAGATTAACTTTTTTTGATGGGCGCTTTGAATAAAACTGTACTTTTCATCACCTCACAGTGTGTACACAAAACATGAAATTCATCTCCCACCGAATTACTTGAACATACATTACAAATCCTCAATGATCTATCCAGATCCGTTCCACATCCCACATCCCTTTCCCATATTTGTGTTTGACCCCTTGCTGCTGTGCGCTGACAGCATATTCATTGATGAAGTATATCATTATGACAATGTGTGTAGGGTCCATTGGTTGGACAAGGTTGGTCTGTTAAGTCTGTTGCCTTTGAGACTGGGAACAGTGATATACTTTTTAGAGTGTCTAGATGTGCTATAAATAGACACATTGAAGTATTTAAAAAACTTTCCTATCTCAGTGTATTTAGAAATTTTACTATTTTACTATTTAAAATAGTTGATTGTTGACGATGGACAGTTGGCAGAAGCCAACAGGCAAATAGTCATATTCTTATACTGGTGCACTGGAGTGTCATTTATATGTCAAGCATGTGGGTTTATAAAAGCACTGAGCCCCACTCACAATCTCTGGATGCGCGTGACGATGGTGTTGAAAGCGGCTTGGACGTCTGCAGCGGAGCAGGTGGACACTATGGGCTGGCCCTGTTCATGAAGCAGGTCTGCTACATACTGCACAGAAACATGAGAGGTGCGAGGGATCAATAGACATACACTATAAAAAGATATAGAAAACATTGGCACATATTAGTTACCGGTAGTTGCACTACATTTTGTACTCTTTTTTAAGGGTATATTGAATGAAAATTAAAAAAATTTGCTTATAAAATTCTAGGCGTAGAACATTTAACTTTAATTAATATAAACCACATGCCTACAGTGTGATGCTAATTATAAAAAAGGTGCAAGTGTTTTTTTTAGTATGCCAACAACATTTTTATAACTAAGTTTGAAAATCGAAAAGCCAAATAATGGAAAATTCTGTTCTTATTCTGATAAATACACTGGTAGAACAAACCTGAACTGGGTGAACTGGTTGTTGTATAATATCAAAACCCAAAACTTGCTAAACACTAAATAATTTATATTACTATTTCTAAAAGATCATGTAAAATGTATAACATGAAAGGCCTGTTAGGATATAGGCTATAGCATCAGTACACAACAGCAAGTACCTGTCCCTGCCACTCTGTAGTGTTGATGAGAATGATGCACTCTGGTAACCGCTCGTCAGAAATGAGAATCTGATTGAGCTGATCGTACACAGACTTCCTGGGAACCTTTAGATAAAGAAAAAAAAAAACACATTATAAAACACAGTATACAGTAGTTCAAGGCCAATATGTGCAAATATTATGCTATTTTAAACCCGTACCTGTGCTATAAGCCTGGAGTCTGGGGAGCATTCACTCTCCATGCTGCTGGTGCGATCGTTCTGGGCCTTAGAGTTTTGCCTGTCCTTCATGGAGGTACTACGCGTTCGCCTTTGCAGCTTGTTGTCCATTTTACTGAGGACACAGGGGCAATAAATCCAATTATGCATCACCCGAAAGCAATGTACACAGGTCTATTCCCACATGACTGCGGGAGATGTATACAGTTTACAGCAGTTATGATAATAGCAACTTCAGTATGCAGTACACAACATGCTTACACTACAATACTGAGATATGCAAACAACCCACGATGATATAGGTTATTACAGTGGGATGCTTTGAAGGGCATTGGAAAACGGGAGCAAAGTATAAGGACATTATACCTTATATAAGCACTTGACCTTGGTTATAATCATTCATAGAGAAAAACATATGGCATTTTTTCCCCTTCTATTTGCGCAAGAATAAGCAACAGAAGCAAATTATATGCTGTAGATTTGCCAGGTTTTTTGGGTACTTTTCTTTTGGGTTTGTCAAAGCATTGATTAAACATATACCAAACACAATTCTTCATATTAATTATTATGTATTACAACCTGCACTATGTGTCCACAATGCAGTACTATTAAAATAAGTACTTTTTTGGTCTTCTTTTTGTGGTCAAATGTTGTATAAACTTTACTGATAATATACTGTCAAAAAATACAGATTATATAACTAGTATTAAAACTTGATTCTCATAGTAGTATTTATATCGAAAAATGTGTTAAATAAATGAAGCTGGATATTTTCTGAATGGTTTTAGAATGGCCGTGTGTCATATCAGAATTGGCATAAGACGGCACAAAGATAAATGAACGACTATTATTTTGAGTTGATTAAAGAAGAAATGATCACTGTGGTATTAACATCAGTTAAATCCTGAAACATTTGTGATTGTGTCAGCACTAGTAGTATGGGACTATATTGATTCCTTATACAGATGTACGCAGCCCTGTTACCTTGGAGACATGTGGTTTTGAGACTCGGTTTTGCAGAGCTTTCCGACCGTGCTGGACACTCGCTCGGAGTTGACGTCCCAGCTGCTCACCTCGCCTGGCCCCGGACCGCTATCGTCTGTCTCTGGCTCCTGAAGTCAACCAGAGGAAGGTAAAACATGATTTGACTGATAAAAATAGATGACAACACATTTATTTCCTTAAATTAAGGTTAAATGTAGAGGTATTCCATTTTAGAACTCACCTCTACTTCCTGTATTCTTGTACTTTTCTTTTCAACTCTTTTTTCAGATAAACTGCCGCTGAACTGATTTAAAACTATGATGAATATTTACCACATGTACTATCCCACAAAACCAAGAAATAATTTGAAAAAAAATGAAAACAGCAGATGAAGTGTCAATGTCCTGGGATACTAAAAATACACAGATTATATGCATTTGATATAAGATACATTCTGTTTTACTGTAGTGGGTGAAAGGTGGTAAATAGGTTGGATGGTGTAGCATTTTGTAGTATTTTTATAAGTACTTCATGATCTGTCAGCAATATAAACAGACTAAGTGGACAAGTGCAATGGCATCTACCCAGCATTACTTTCTGTTTACAGTTTCAGTTATATAAGTGTCTGAGGGCAAGGAAAACAAACTTTTGGACAAACAAAACATTCATTTTTCTAAACTTTTGGCTCTTGCCGATTTCACAATATTTGTTGTTACCAGATACTCAAGAGTTGTGCTGTTGAAAACCAAAATATGGATTTAATTATTTCCATTTAAATGTTTAGTGGTTGTTGTTGGTTTAATTTGTTTTTGGGGAGCTTTTTGAGCATACATTTCATAATTTGTAGTGTTTGTTTTCTTTATGTTTTTATTGTTTTTCAATGAATGGCTGCAGAAACATGTTCTGCTGGAGGGACAATAAAGATACTGTGACAAATACATATTAATGTATATTGTAGGAACATTAAGGTTGGCATGCTGTGTAAAATCTAGTCCAAAATAATGTGCAAATCAACATCCGCTAAGAGGCAGTAGATCTTATGTATTAGACTTGAAATTTGTTCGAAGTTTTAGAAAAGAATATTCAAAGATTCATGTCAAAGGAAGATTTTGACATTTTGTTTGTTAATTGCAAGGGCCAGAGTTTCCTTCTGAAACCCATGGATAGCTCCTGCTTCCTCCAACCTGTTTGTGCTGACTCAAAAAAAAAGTCATAAGCCAGCATTACTAATGAGAGCCACAACTACAACACACTCTTCCAATCTCTTTGAAAGGCTTAGATGGAGAAGACAGGAGACAGAAGTATGCTGGCCTACTGAATAATTGAGTTTAGCGGCTGATTTTGATGCCAGATAATGATGCTAGCTCGGTGTGATAAAGAGGAGTAAAAAGTCATGATCTTGACACAGGTGGGAGCAGATACACTCTAGTTTCTGTGGTTTTTGAGTCTCATTTTAGATCCGGGTTAGTTTCACTTTGTGCTTAGAGTCCTTATGCTACGCAGAAGGGGGTCATGATAGTTTGACGTGCAAGGTTAGACTGACCTGACAACAACTAACAAGTAAACACAAACAATCAGATGAGATTTATTCTGCACGAGGTCGTCCTGTCTCCTCCACTGATCTATAATGGATGACTATACTGTTCAGAGAGCCTGCCCTCCTCGTCTTGTCTCATTCTCTTTCTTGGAAAATAACTAGGACCCATGTGTAGAGAAGGGCACTCAAGCTGATAGAAAATAACATCAACAAAAGAAATAGCCAAAGGGAAACAGAGTAAAAATACAGGTGCAGTGTGGGAGAGCGTACCCCGGCTGCGGCGTCGTTGATGCTCTCGTCTTGGTACCGGCTGCTCTGCACTTTACATCTGTCAACGGTCAGAAAGTCTCCTGTCTGTAAATCAAATACACGACAAATCTGTTTATATCTTTTCAAATTGTGAACAAACAGATACAAGAAATGTTCAAGAAGAAATCAGAGATTGACCGATACAGGTTTTTCATGGTTGATGCCGATTGATTAGAATCCAAAGTAACCAATGGCTGATAAGATCTTTTTGGGTCCAAATTATGTAATTTAAATTTCCTACAAACTCCCAAAGGCCTTTTTTTTAACACAAACCTATAAGAGAGCGGTGTAGTCATGTTTTGTGCAACTATCTCTTCATATTAAAGTGTTAATATAAAGCTTTGTGTGTATTCTTTAGGGAGTAGATTGACCAAAACAAAATATCGGCCTATGATGGAGATGTAAGGCTGATATGCTAAAAAAGACCAAATACCAGCCCAATATATCAGTCTATCTTTAGAATAAATACTGTACATATTTTTGGTATTTACTACTAGTCTCATGTTGGCTTCATGAAAAACTATTTTAAAGGCACTCTATATAACGTTTCTTGAAGAGGGAGATGCTATTGCTTGTCTGGAATTTTCCATAGTATGGCATTAAACTTCATCAATCTGCATGGAGCCAAGCAGGTAACACAACTAGAACATCCTTCATTAAATGCTGGTAAATAAATATGTCTGTAGTTTGATAGATAGATATATTTGTAGATAGATATGTTGTGCGTAGATAGATATGATGGATATGTTTAAAGCCATACTGTGAAAGATCTCAGAGGCAACTACTATTTCCATGGAGACAAGCAGATGGTGGTACAAAAAGTGTACTTAATATTATCACATTATTTCTAAATCAGCTGACTATTTAATTGAAACACCACACCATAAATCTCTTAACACTGGAGTGCATTTTGTAACATGTTTCTAAATTAATTCTTATACTGGATCAAAGTATTACACTCTGCCTGCAAGAGATGTTTATGGACTTTGGCTGAAGACATTTATGGGGCCAAATGTAGAGCTATGGCTGCTCAAAACACAGCAGTCATTTTTATTACAAGCCAAAGTGGATTCTGGGATATTTATAAACAGGACTGCTCGTGTCATAAGTCAAAAACGCCTTCCTCTTTCTCTGGCCTTGTTGTTTTCCAAGAGCCGTAAATCTCCGAGAGGGGGGTGAAGGAATTGCTCTATACCGTCTTGTGTCTCACCGAAGCGGCTTATTTGTGTTTTCAATGGCAGCAGAGGGGTCATTTAGTGTCAGTCCCTATAAATACAAAAAGGACCAGCGGGGGTGGACTGGGCAAAGGAGTGCTGTTTTCATTGGTGTGCCAATCTGAGAGCTTCAGGTTTGCATTTATTCCAAGATAACACAGATTGGGTTTGTGTTGTCGCCTCTCAGACAATTTTCAGTTAGCCTAATGTTAAATCAATGGAGATTTAAGATATTAACTACTAAACGTAGCAGTCATTCAAAAGTATTCTGATTCTATAGATAGAAATTGGTTTCACCAATTCATCTCTGAGACATTTTGTATGTGTCCTTTTTTGGTGTTTGATCCAGAACTCTATTGTTAAGTGTAACATAAAACAAATATTGTGATAAACAATTATATTGAAGACAGAGTTCTTTTTCACAATCATTTATTATTTCATTTATGTCAAGATTTTGTCAAAAAATCTCTTTTAGAATTTGTCTAGTTTTAGTCAATAAAAATAATACTAAATCCATGATCCATAAATTTATGTATTAGAATTGCAATTATGGTAATTATATGGCATTGCTTAATGGGACATGCACACAGACATGTTTCTTGGACATTTATTTTGTTTATTGCCTAATTTGGTGCTCTGTGATAGAAAAGAGGAACTTAAAACTCCCTTTTAAATATTCTGTACTTTTAGTTTTGGTGATCACTGATTATGTTTGAATTAGTTTGCTTTTAGTTTTGGGCCAAAACTTGATAAGATATTTAATTTGACAAAATCAACACTGATTGCGTACCACTTTATGCCACTGACATAATAACCCTAAAACAAAACAATCTCGGTAAACCCCTGTCTAAATGAAACCTAGAGTAAAGAAAACATGAATGAACCATAAATAAACACAGCACTATGAAACACTTGAGAAGTCAGAGAGCAAGATAATCTATAACGAGTTGTACACATGTTAATAATTCCACATTCAGCAACTCAAATTTTATCGAAATAGAAAAATAAGAGCGAGTTATTATTGGATGATAAATTGATATAGTAATTCTCGTGACAAGCCTAGTCTCATTGCATTCGTAGCCAGGATTCCTCACATGTTGTAAAATGGACTGAAAGGGACTCCGGGGACCACTATAAACAGCACACTGGGGTTGGCAGACATTTTGACAGTACCCAGGGGCAGTTGCCTTACATAACCATGTTTACAGGGTAGTCCATTTAAAGCCAGCACTGGGATACAGGGTGAACAGAGGAAGAGCGGAGGGGTTTCCTAATTAAGACAAGGACTTACAGGACAGGACAGCTCCCTCTGCTGGCTTTTGTGGCTGTGGATGCTGCCGATCTCAGTCTGCGAGCTGGAGTGAGACATCCCCTCAAAAAAAGGCCTGAAACAAAATAAAAACACCATCTAAACTGTACAAATAGTGAAGAACATATAACGGTAGATGTAACAGTAGTGGTTATAACATAGGTAAAAGTAAATATAGTTTTTGGCTCAGTAGTGTTACACTTGGTTATAATAGCTAAACCTAATTAGCCTTAATAAAGCAGGAACAAAAACTTAATTCAGTAATTCAATATTGTAGCGTTCTGGTGTCAGGAAACATGCTAAATTTCTTCTGGTTGTTTATATTCTGAATGTAAGGGCTACTGTAGGCCGTAACCCACAACAAAAAAAGAGCAAAACAACATAAACAGTTACAGGAACAATACAAGTTGTTAATTCTAAACTAAATAAACAATATCAGATCATTACAGTATCATAAAGTGTTACTGTAATGGTATTTAGTGGTAAGGTGTTCATTCTATAGCAAAACACTTTAATAATAATATGACTGAACTATTTCCACTGTTGATGTGAATATAGAACATTATTATTCACATAAACCTGTCAGGTTCAAGTACAAGTCTATCTGTATATCTATATAATATATCCCTTCCTATAGACTCCAGTATGCTCCTTGCTCATGATTAAAGTATGTTGTATTTATTAGGGATATTATGTTTTCTTTATTAAACCATTACATAATTCATATTGTGGCCTTAGATGTAATTTCCTGCCGATTTAAATGGTACATACTTGAGTTTGGGTTTGGGCGTGCTCAGAACACTCTCGTTGTCCTCCATCTCGGGCCCACTGTCGCTCTGGTTATAAACCTCTAGACTGTCGTAGAGCAGGTCCAGGTCCTCCTCCACCTCCTGAGTCTGGTCCACCGGGTCAGAGTCCAAGACCTGTCATAATACGAACAGTAATAGAGTCAATTATCAGTTATATTTTACCTCATTTTGGTTTGTGCACAAATTTAAAGTGTTATGAATATACTGCATTTAAATTTTTGTCATAATTTTAATTTTAAGTTGTCAATATCACTCACATCTAGACAATGTGAATATGGGAGAAATGTTTTGCCCAGAGACACAACAACAGTAAGGATAAACACATTTTTCAACACCAAATTGTCCAATCTGTCACAAATGAATTAAAATCAAATCAAAATGTATATCCAAAACTTGCTATACATTGATGCATGATACATTTTCACAGATTTCTAAATTACCCTATAGAGAATTAGCCTCAGTCATGTCTTAACATTTTTAATATTTCACTTTGTTCCTGAAAAGTATATAGGAATAGGAATAAAGGGATTTGCTTCAGGAGAAAACTGATTGTAGAGCTCTGTAGTGGAGGTAAATGAGGATGGAGCTATATAAAAATAGATCTTTAATTATAGACAGCAGTAGTTCATGGACTTGCCACTACAAAGAAATAAAGGATCATAAATTGTAGCAACTAGTAAATACATTAAGTGATTGATTGGACTTGGCTGCTCCTTTACTTATACATGAGTTAAAAGGAGGTGTCTATGGTATAAATATTCCTGTGTATTGGTCCTAAGCGGGTCAATTAAAAGGTGAGTGAGTGGTGTGTGATTGCTGAGAGCTTTGGGCTGCTCTGTGGGGAGGTATATCACAAGAGCAGAGCACAGGCAGTCCTGAACTAATCAGGTGATTAATGCCACTCCATAAGAGCAAGAGCTGGCAGGAGGCAGATAAACAGGCTGTCCCTCCCCCATCTCCCTCCCTTTCTCCTGCTCCCTCCTTTTTATCCTTCTCTCCTCTCTTCCTGACCTCCTTCCTCCAATCTTTCTACCTTATTCCTCTTGCACCCTCCCATATCTCCCCCCTTCTTTAGATCCCCATTGTCTTTTCCGTTCCTCACACAGGTTCCCTCTCTCCCATCTTTTGTCTAATTTGTCCTCTTCTCTCTCCCTCCCAACACCCCTCTCTCAAGTCCGTCTATCTCTCCCTTCTCTCTATTTATCTAATATTTATTTACCTTGATTTTTGAGAGCCTATTTCTATTCTCTTGCTGTTCTTAAATTGTTTGTTCCAACACTGTGGGACAAATAAAGATTCACTTATTTCCTCCCATCTCTCTACCTTACTCCTCTCTCACACCAATTCACCTCTCTTTTTTCATCCTCTTCTGTCTTTCTTCCTCCCTCCTTCAGCTCCCTCCATCCTCACTTTATCTATTTCTTTCTCTCACTTTCTCGATTCTTCACATACTCACTCCAACCTACCTCTTTACCTCACTTTCTTTCTCTTCTCTCTTTCTCAGTTCCGTTCAGTTCTGTTTCCCCTCTCTCCTTTTAGCTCCTTAGCCCCGATCTACTTCCTCCTTCTCCTCTTACCCTTAATTCGCCCTCTGCCTTTCTCCCTCTTTCTCTCCCACCTCTCTCACTCCATTTATCCCTCCCTTCTTTAGCTCTCTACCTCTCTTTCCCTCTCTATCCCTCCTGTGGCCCGTGTATTTTTAGACTGGCCGTCTGACACAGGGAGCGGATTAGAGGTAGAACGTGATAAAAGATCAGCACCTGCAGCCACAAACCTCCTCCACTGAACCAGGGCCTTTTACGCAACAGGCAGGTTAAGTCTCACACACTAGTGCACCTGACTGCAGCAAATATACCAGGAAACACTAGAAATTACTACCCTTGTACTGCCCTACACCGTGCAGTCAAAAGTCTACTTGCACATTAACCAAAAAATAGGGACTAAACCAGGACTGAACCCACAAGTAAACTTTGATTAGGCTACCAGGACTAAACTTGACTTGAACAGGTCCAAAATTGTGACCGCACCTTATATCTTGATGAACTAATGTTTTTAAATGGATTTTCATCACCTGTATGACATCATGACTACAATCCATCTGACGTTATCTTGTTATCACCTGAAAATTGGTTATGCAAGGTCAGAAAATCACTACCTAGATAAGTGGGACTGAAACTAAACTCTGAATAAAACTAGTTCACATATTGAAAAAAATTATTACTGACTACACACACACTTTCCGTAAATATAGCTGTTCCTAAAATATTGTTTTATTCCAGTATGCGAGTACCTTACATTGTCTAATACTAAAAATTAAAACTTGATTTTGATACCAAGATAAAGTCTCAATACTCAATACTGATATGGATCCAAGAATGATACTGAAAATCACCATGTTTGGACCAATTTTGAATTTTAACATACAGCATTCAGCATTTTTGCATCCAGGTTAAATGCTCACATCTAAATCAATACAGCAATGACCACTTACTTTGACCACTTGTAAATCCCAAATCTATTATAAATAAAACAAAATATTTGTCATTGTATAATTAACAACTCCAAATACTACACATTATGTCACCGATGCAGCTTTAGTGTGAGAAAAATACCCGCTAGTCTACAGATAGCAATGCTCAGCATATAGATGAAGTGAAAAAGCATTGCAATTCACCATTCAGATTACAGCATACATCTAAATACAAGTTTATCTCATTACAGCTGGACATTTGTGGTTCTTATCTAGGGATTTAGAAACCACAATCCTCTGGGACTGAAAATCTCCCTTTTACCCACAGCGTAACATCTGAGGTAATTATTATCATTATAAAGGCATGGATTATTACTAATGGACAGTCATGGTCTATGCATACAAAATAGTGGTGACCCGATTAAACTCTATTATGTACAATCCTCAGGAACATTCATTCTGCACTTGAGCCGGGAACAACAGGGCGAAATAGGCCACGTACAAGCCCCCGTTTATCATTAGATTAAATGATATACAAAAAGGTCTCTAATGGATTCAGTAATACATGACTCCCACTGACAAACTATTCAAAAGTGTGAGCAACCGGGGTTTAGACTTACATAAGCAGACTGTATTTTGTTTATTATTCTCGGCTCAAGGGGTTTTAGTGATATGCACTTTGCACAATATGCATTTCAATAGCTATTATGTTTTCATGATACAAATGCACCTTATATATACACTAACTTTGGAACATTTTATGAAATTAATATATACTTCTACAAATTGTTCTTTTTAAAGGTGCGCAAGCACTGAGGTATTATTTAAACTGAAATGACAAATACATTCAGATTATATTTTATACTTATACTTGTATACACATTGTAACTGTAAGCATGCTCCAATTTAAGAGACTCAGGGACTGGGACATTAACATAAACAACATAATAATGCTTAATTTGTAGACTTAACTGTTGTCTGCATTTGACCCATCCTCCAACCAGTGCAACTTAGTACAAATTGCCCTTACAGCCACATCAAGATGCTTGTGTAAAACTGGAAATGTGCTAGCAACAACTGATACGTGTCTATGTATCAAAAAACTAAATGGAAAATTATTAATTCATTTCTTTAAAATAAGTATGGTTTTCAGGGCTGGTGGAACGGGGATTCACAAATTGGTTTGAAGAGAATTTGACACATTTTGGAGTCCCTTTATTGCATTGAGCTTGATTAAAGTTATATAATATTTCATAGCACTTACCTCATCTGTAACTTTGAACCTCTTCAACAAGGCCACAAACTTCTGCTTAAAGTTGGGTTGCTACAAAAAAACAAAATAATGAATGCAATGCACAGTGAGAGACAGAAGCAGTACAGATTAAATTGGCACGACTGCTTGGCTGTTGTTTTATGGGCTCTCTCAGTCTGGATTACTCATTCACAAAGGACATCATTTGACTCAGTCCAGTGAACCTCACATTCATTTACATGTTCATCCAAGTCTCACTAATAGTTTAGGCAAAGGGAACATGGTGTGCTCTGGCTCCTAAAAGCGTGTCCAATGACAAACACAGGTCTAAGAGGTTACGAAGAGATAAATGATTGGCAAACACAAACCCTAGGACCTTATTGCACCCCTGATTTGCCTCTAAATGCTTCAAATCACACTTTCTTTGGGTTGGCACTTAATTTCAATGGAAAGATTGAGAAAAAATATGACATCAAGTGGGTTGATTTGTGTAAAATGTTCAATGTTCATGTGCACCGATAAGTCAACACTGCACCGATTCTCTGGGAGGCTTTAAAACGTCTCTGTAATCCATAGAACTTATTTGCTGCCACAACATCCAGAATGAGGTGAATAGAAAAGAGAGAAACATACCCTGGTCATGGAGGTGGTTCGAATCATTTTCCGTCTTGCCTTCTTTGGCTTCCTCACTTCATCATCTTCATCGTAAAGATCCTACAGTTACATTGGAACACAAAAGCATTTATTATAAAAATTTGCTTGTGCAAACAAATAGAAAGTACAAGCTGATGTTTAGTTTCTGTTTTGTGTCTGTATTTTTTTATGTTAATTATTATCCACCCACTTATTTGAAATCAAACTTTTAAATGTAAAGTAATCTTGCTAATGTGTCTCCTAAATAAAAACTGAATCATGATTGTATTCCTGTGACAATATGCTATTTGGTAAATTTGACATACTGTGATTCACTATTCGGTTTTCTTGCAGCTCTAAGAAAAAAAAACAAAAAAAACTTTTCCCATCCATACTTCCACTGCATCACTAATGCCCTGAATGAGCCAATTGCAATGCAGTGTGAACTTTCAGAAGAATCACATTAGTAATCGTGATCTGGCTCCAAGAATATCCTGCTATAATTTTTTTTGTACATTGCCTCCCCCTTCCTGTTGAACATGTTGTATGTACATAGTTTTATTTATGGTTTGTTGACATGACCAGAGATCTGCAAACTGAACAGCCCTTTGGGGATTAATAAAATTGTTGATCACTTGATGGATTGATTGTATGGTTCAATTATATGAATGGGCTGCTATGAATGTCCTGTTCTCTTCACTGTAACATAATTATTCAAAAACTGTACAAAGTTGAGCTTTAAAATAAGTACCAGATATTAAATTGTTGTTGCTATAGTGATTGTATTTTTGTTGTTTTGAGATGTTTTTTTCCCTGTAGCGGTTAGTGATGTAGAAAATTAAAATCTCAGGAGGTTGATGATTACAGTCATTGCATGAAATTATGGCATTTGAGAGGTTCAAATAATTTGGGGATTTTTTATGTACTTTTTTATGTACTTTAACCATAGCCTTTTCATGCCCTTGTAGTGTAATTAAATATTTTATTGGTCATTAGCCTCAGACAAAAAAGACTCCTCTAACTAATATTAATAAAAACAGTGAAACAGTGAACATAATATGTTTCTGTACAGCTGTGTTACACCAGAGAACATGCACATGGCCATAATACAAACTCCAGTATATCATTTTAAAAGTCCACTTGTTGACGTTGTAGTACCACCGCAGTACTGGTGTGTATTTCTGGACACTGACCTGGCCGTGCACTGCGTCGTCACTGGCTTCCTGCTCAGACGAGTAGCTGTCATCGTCCTCCTCAGAATAGTTGTCCATGTCCGGAGAGCGGTCTGAGGAGAGCCCCATGAAAACACACCAGGAGAAATCATTATGGCATCACTACATTGAGTACATTCTAAAGGCCTAGTAGTGTTAAAGGTGAACTATGTAACTTTTCTGGTGAAGAGTGCATTATTGCTTTACCTAGGTTGTTTTACCGTATGGCAAAAAACATATCAATCTTACATTTATTCTATTACAGATGTTTTTGTGTCTCAAAATACCTTGAAAAATGTGCATTCTTACTAGGAGTGGGGTCACCTTAGCACAGATTTGACCAGTAACTTATATACTGGTTACTGGTTTGTTTCCATGGAGATAGATAAGCCGTACTGTGGCACATTCTAGATGACTACTCCATGGAGACAAGCAGGTGGCAGCAACTACAAGAATTATAAAGTAGCACCTTTAACTCTAGGATAGGGCTAGTTAGTGTTGTGGTGACTGTAGCAGGAAAATCTTGTGTCTAATAAAAATTATTAGGTTCAACATTTCTGAATTTGTCTTTATGAAATTTCTTGTGAAAATATAAGGTAATTGATCCAGAACTGGTTAGACCACTAAAAACATATGTGTAGGTCTGGGCTGTGTCAAACCAAAACAGACAGCTCTAGACACGCGCCTATATGTGAAACAAAGTTAACAGGCTGGCCTTACAAAGAGCAGACCCAAGGACAATGTTTTATCAGAGCAACTGTTTTCAATATAGTCTCTAGTGGAGAGGAAGTCCTCTGCTGCAAGAGAAAATACTAAGAATAACACTGGACTAGAAATGTTTAGCTTGGATACAAAATGGCTACATGTGCAAAAAAAATAAGTTTTAGATGATTAATCATGTCCAAAAAATGCAAATCTATACTAAAACTAGTATCAAAATCAGTTGATATATTCACAATTTTATTATTAAATAGAGTGCAATTTCTTCATGCAGTTTCTGCATGTAGTGGTTTAATAAAGAAATACTGTTGTAAAGCTGTGACACATCATACAATATCAAGTGCAGGATATAGACATATTTTGCATGTAGCGCCTTAACGTGAGCCATATACGGTGTATCGTATGAAATTGCGAAAGACCATGTTTTCCCACCGTTTTTTTGTTTTTTTTGGTTGCGTTTTTTCTTATTATCATTGTGGTATTGGAATCTGTGTCAAGTATCAAGTGTTTTCCTTAGTATTTAATTTTACTATTATGACAACTCTACTGCTGACTCTACCACTTTTTATATTCTGACATAAAAGATAAAAGTGTGTATAATAAGACTATAAAGAGCTACTAAGAAATATATTTAAAACTGATTATAAACCAAACCTTACTGCTACAGCTTTGCATGGGCACAACCACTATATCTACTGTATCTTTCCCATCCAGGGAGATTTCACAGTTGAAGAGCTTACAGGCGTTCAGGTGTGCAATCACTTTCCCATTACTTCCTCTCCGCCGCTCCTTCCTTTCCTGATTCATGGATATTAAGCACAAAGATAGACTCTTCTTGGTAGTGACACTGGTCTAATTCTTGTCCCATGAACTCATGTGTTATGTTGGCCTCTTTAATAACATCCAGAACATGACGGGACCGCTCCAGCTATGTAGCCCCCTCTCTCTCCCCTCTCTCCCCCCGTCCCAGAATTAGAGCAGGGTAAGGTGATAGGCCCCACATCTGTTGGTCTCTCAACTCCACATAACTGCCATGGTTGAAGAGAATAACATATCCTTGGCCTCGAACTTGGCCTGGGTCTAATACAGTGGAGCATGTCCTCACTGGGGAAATAAAAGCCATGTGGTGAGGGGAGAGAGGGCGTAGGCCAGAATTATACCCACGCTTTAGGGGCGTGGGGGCAGACCGTTTCCACTGAGCCAAATAGGGGTCAAAAAGATGGTCACTATTTTGGCTAGAAAACAGCCTCTCTCCAATGGATTATACAGTGTTGACCCTTCAATATCATGTTAGTAATGTAAATCTGATCTAGAATACCCTTGTAGTGCTCCCACGTCCTACTGCAGAGTGACTGATTCAGACTGCCAAAAGAGGTCCCTCCCAATCCCTATGTCCCTTAGTCCACTCGTCTGATGTCATTAGTACTAGGCTTGGCCATTGTAAAAGATAATTTGTTTTTAGAGAATGTGAAAACTGAAAGTAAACTGAAGAAATTTCAAAAGTTGTAAAAACAGTGTTCTTAATGAAGTAAAATGTACAACAAATGACCATTCATTATCTGCACTACTTCATGATAACACCATCCCTCTGTAGTCTCAATAACAGTAGCTTGATATTGTATTGCGTAAATTGTCTGTTTGGTTTTGCCATTGTGAGAGAATAGTTAGTTGTGACAATTATTTTTAGAGATTTCCAAAAAAACTAAGGAACCTCCAATAGAAGTTGTTAAAACTGTGTTGATTAAGGGTACTTGAAATGTACTTAAAATGACTTGCCATGTATTACCTTGCATTATCTATACTCTACAACTTTATGATAAGACTTACTAGCTGTGAGGCAAAGTTTTCTAAAAGCATGGTGTATTTTAGAAATGTTATGCTAACAATTTTCAGTTAAAGAAATAAAGTAACAACTTTATAACTGATTTGTTTGATACATTGCATTTATATTCTCTCCCTAGACAGTCACCTGAGGTCTTGGTCTTGCGTCCCGCCTGCCCGCTGCCATCCTCATGGTCGATTGGCTGAGAGGACAGAGAGAAGACGCTAATCTCAGCCACTCGCACCGGAGCCTCCTTCACATTACTGTGCAAACCCAGGATCTGACCCCCGTCTGTGGGGTGCTGCATCACCTGCACACAGCCAGAATAACCAGGATTAACATCGTCATAGCTATCACAACCAAAATAATAAAAGGACTTTAGTACACAGTTCAAATTGATTTACTAAAGTTGCTTAGAAATGAAAATTAATTTTTAAACATTTTCAAGAAGGTAGAAGGTAGGTAAGTTTAGGTTAGTCTTTACTGTCCCTGTAGGATGCAGTAGGGGCAACTAGTCAGGAGCAGTGGGCACCACAGTGCGGTACCCTGGGACTCATCTTCAGATCTTGAGGTAGGCTTGATCAAGACTACTCAGACTGCCTATTTCTCCCCTGTGTCTGGGTGGGTTTTTTTGGGCAAACTTCACACAGAAAGGCCCAGGTGACCCAGCAGTTGAACTCGGCACCTTCTTGCTGTGAGGTGAGAGTGCTAGCTGCTCAGCCATCGTGCGCTTAATCTACAAAGCCTGAGTGGGTCAAACCCTCAAAAAAGTTTCCTTAAGCTGAAACAATATAGATTGTGTGTATTCAATGTTTTTTATTGTAGTTTAACCCAGTTGTATGTAGCTTCAAAGGCCTAATTCAGACATATTTTACAAGCCACCATTCCCGAATTGAATAAAGGAACAAATAACATTTCTTTCGTGTCGGGCAAAATGGAAGAATTTTATCTGCGTTTCTCATTTCTGAAGCGACACTGATCCAGCCGAGATTGTGATGGCTTCAGTTGCACACAGTGTTCTGCTTGAGTAAACTCAGCCCTGATTACAATCTGTGGCTTTGCGCTTTCTAAATAAATCTCTATTAGCACATCACAACACTCATCTTTTTCCCATTCTGAATGTTTAAATGGGCCAAGTCAATTTACTCACACCATTTAGGAGGGAAAACTAGTTTGCATAAGACACTTTGTATCGGGGAATGAGTCGTCAATTGGAGCGCTATCGAGAGGGTGCTTTCAATATTATACATGATGAATTGCTGCACAGAGACAAAGCCAATTCTACCCAAAATATTAGCAAAGGGAATTCGGAAATTACCAGCATAGTTACATATGCAGTTTTGTCAGAGGTAGAAAAGGAGCCCCTGTTACTATGTAAGCTTATTTTAGAGGTACTTACGTACTTAAGAGTTTATTTTTGTTGTTTTTTATTTTTTTTTCCCTATTTTAAACTGCATGTCCTGATATAGACATGCTTAAATGCCAATCCTGGATTTGTCCTGGTTTTGACCTTCACTCAGACCAGTATTAACTTGACTTAGGCTTGGCTATGGCCTCTTTTAGATGTATTTTTGTATTGTTTTAAATTCATGTTATCAGTAAATGGTCATATCATATAACCCATGGTATATCGTCATTTGCTGTGGTAGCGGCATGAAGTTTGAAATATCGTGGTATCATTTTCTTCTCAGTTGCGAGGGGAGGAAGACAGAGATTTCCGCTAAGTTCGGAGGAGTTTAAAAACTGACTGTGGAGGCTCTGCTAAGACTGAAAACACACAAATAAGAACAAATGAAGGATGTGAGGATGTGAAAGCAGAACTTGAAACTTTTCCGTAAAAAGCTTAACCCAAGTTAGTTCAAATATTATGAATGTCATCTTTAAGTATATTCTCTAGAGTCAATTATAATAGAAACTCAAAGACATAGGCACTGGGACACTCGACTACTGCAAAATACAGTAAAAATAACAGAGACATTATTGGAGATTGTATCCAATGTGGAACAGCTGGGTTTTTAAAAGCTTTCTGAAAGACTGTAGGGAATCAAGAGTTTCAGATGTGAAAGGAGACAGAGTTCCAGAGAGTAGGGGCAGCAATGACGAAGGCTCAGGCCCCCGAGGTCCAGCGCTTTGGTTTGACTGTCGGAGTGAGATCTGAGTCAACTGATTGGAGGCGGCGGGTGGGGTGGCTGGGGATGGAACAGGTCACTGAAGTATTGCCCTGGTTATGGAGGACTTTGTAGGTGATAAGGGGGATCTTGAGATAATTATATCCAATATTGTCTTGTCCTAGTAAGGATCAATTTACTTCATCCTACACTTGGGAAGTAAAATATATTCTTTGCTTACTACTATATGTGTCAAAACTTAGTACATTTACCCAAAACAGGATACAGTGTTGGCCAATTTAGTTTTATTCATAGAGATTTTCTGTTTATGGCGAGCTCCCAAACAGTGCAGGGGTGAAATTACAATATAGCATTAGTATTATAATGAGCTGCCAGTCAACTGCCCCCGGAGGCCATTGTTGAGTATGAGCAGAGTCTGAATTTGGACAGGGCTTCAGCTGTAATTAGGCCGACAGAGAGGGGCCTGTGGAGTGGAGCGTTCTCACATACACACCTCTATAACAAATTATTTCGACCATATGAGGGAGAGGGTCTAAAGTACACAGCAGATGAAATGAGGAACTAAAATCCAGAAAATACTGTAAGAACAAGGACAATTCTAAGGAGTTCAAGGATTTTTCCACTGAGTTTCTTGAATAAGTGTATAGTCTATTTAGTTATCATTGTTTTTACTGCTTATCACCACTATATGTTTAAATCTTTTTGCAGCAGCATCAGAGGTTTATCTATCTCCATGGAGACAACCAAGTGGCATCAGAAGGTCAAGCTACAGGTCATATCTTTGGAGAGGCAAGTCTACTCACTGTAAGAATGTATGTTTTTCAAGGTAATTTTTTTTAGCAATGAAAACACCTCTAACACTTCACCCGAAAAGTTCCATAGTGCACCTTTAATTCCTTTTTAAATACACTCTTATTCATGGATCTATTACAGCACACATTCAATCCAATACACATTTATTAATGCAAATGAGGATAGTGTATGAGAAAGTTTCTAGCTCCAGATGGCTCCTAATCTCAGGCTGCAGAAAGTGCGACCCAATGAATCATGGGAAGTGAAACGCAAAGGCCTTCTTCTCAAACTCAACCCATTACAGGCCTTATTACAGCCCTGTCAGTCAATGTCAGAGAGTAGCTCCTGTCAATCAGAGGGTGACAGCAAAATGACACCCTACACCGGACAGATTACGCATCTCACAGTGAGAGCAGAAGTGATGTAATCAGGAGATATTACTGCTGAATGATATTGGAAAATGTGATATGGAATAGTATATAATACAATATGCAAATATGTATCTGTAATTCTCTCTCAATCTCACTCTGATGATGAGCCCTGACACAGTAATACACCAGTGCACACAGACACTGCGGGCATGTCTGGGTGAGTCTCTTGCCCAAGAACACAATGGCAGTGTTTTTACTGTGGGAGCTGGGATTGAACTTCTAACCTGTGGGCTACTGGATCTGACCACTCTACCACTGATGTTGATGCCAAGAGCAGGATTCAAACCAAACCACCAACCTTCAAAACAAAGGTACTATGGCAGTTGTTTCCAGATGGTTTTCATACATTAACCTGGGAGTTGCTTCCTTATGGTTCTCTTCCAACAAAATGCTAAGTAAATATGTAGGAATTTTCCACATGTAGCTCTCTTAGGTCATTTGCAGTGGTGTGAGCATGGTCAGGACATTTTATTACAATTCTTGGGTTTCAAAACCAGTTAAAACCAAATCTTTGATTTACATTTCAATTGCGTCAGATTTTTTTCAACACTCCTTGTTCTTAGAGATTTCGTTTGCTGATACTGTGAAATTAACACTTTTTAATCTATGCTTTATCCAGCCCCATACCTCGGCCATATTGATGACTCCCACGGCCAGAGTCTTGTAGCCCAGAATGGTTCTGTTCTTGTAGCGTTTCCGCCTCTGCAGCATGATTTGGAGTCTGTTGGAGTCTCTCTTCAGAAAGTGAGGGTACTGTAAATAAAAACATATGGGGTATAAATAATAATGGACAACCTTTGTATAAGATTTAAACTCAGAGAGACAAGCAAAGAGGCTGCAAACTGTAATGGATAACAAGGTTTACCATTTCTGTATGGTTTCCAAGTAGAGGAAAGGTGAGAAAAAAACAGCAGAATGCACAGAACAGAGAATAAGCTTTTGGCTACATCTTCGGACTAATAAAACTACAAAATGCACTGCTAATTTTGCTGTTCCACGGATTCAATATGAATGATTATGAAAAAAATGTTTAAAATGTTGGCGTTTGTAAAAGGTAAAGTTGTGCACAGGAATACAAAAGAAAAGTCATGAATTGGCAGTTAGTGCTGGGTGAGACAAAGAGCAGAAAGCACTTTATTATCCAGTTAACAAGGAAGTGCAATTTGCATGCTAGTTTTTGTTAGCTTTAACCTCTCTGATAGTTGTGAAAAGTGCTTATAAACTCATAGTGGTGAATAATCAGAATGTTCGTAATGCATAAGGTAAGTCAGGAATAACTTTATAAACCACTACTGCAAATCATTTAAAGTGAACTACCGTATTTTCCAGACTATAAGTCACTTTTTTCATAGTTTGTTTGTGGGTCACATCTGACTTATACTCATATGCGACTTATATGTGAAATTGGTTAAATACATAATTTCACATCTTTGTTACTGTCACACTGACAACCACACGAGGGGTCTCTAGGCTTGTGTACCAGTATGACAGCCACGCGGAAGTGGCGCATCATCTACTTCGGGAGTTGACGGGGTTCAGAAGCGACGATTTAGTGATTTGGAGTGAGGTCGAGAGTAAACTTGTTAGCTTGTTTTTTAAGCTTTAGTTATCTGATGAACTGTTAATATCTTACAGTAACATACCAGACATGTATTCAGTTCACTGTCTACACTTCATGTAGCAGAATAAATATGTGTCATGCAACAGTTGATTTTACATATTACAGTTCACTTGTTTGACCAATAGATGGCGCTGGTGTGTTTGTAATACCTGTAAGAAAATTGACTTGATTCAGTATTGCGCATTTTTCCGCTGGTGCGACTTATACCCCGTATAGTCCGGAAAATACAGTAATTCTGTTTTTCATTTTGGAATCAGGTATAGCAGCTTTAACAATGAATATTAAAATGCCTTATGTACAGTCAAAGTGATGCAGTATAGCAAATAACGTTTCTCAATCAGATAAATATTCTGCGAAGGAACAGATTTTGGCACATTTTAGGGACAGAACACTGACGTTTCCCATTTGTGTAATTATAATTTAGCTCGTCTTTTACAGACGGTTATCAAATGATGATGATGATGATGATAATGATGACAGCGGAATCAAAACACCAAACATGACCTGAACTGAGGTCTCAGTAAAAACTATTTCTGGCAGTCATGTGACCAGTCGCCTTCAATAAATGAAAAGGATGTTTTTCCTATATTTAAAAGTAGTTAAAGGGCAGTACCAGATTCAACACCTGCGCAGTCTGAACTATTTTAAACCTGGTCTATTTATGATCAAACGAATGGGTTTTTTTTTTATCCTTGTCACACCTTTTATACTGCAATGTTTACGCAACACTGATGAAATGTCTGTTTAAATAATGCAGGGTTGAGACACATCACAGCATCCGCTTTTTCATAGCAGTTTTTATACAAGTCTGAAAGTAAGTAAGTTTGACTAGGCCTTTATATTGTGGACGTAAAAAAGGGAATATGCTAATGACAAATTAGCCCCAAGGGGCCGTGCTGTCAAGCCAGACCAATGTGTTTGAGATAAGGAAAAGCAATGCAAAGCCTATTACCACAAAAAAGTCAAATAAAAAATGGAAATTGGATCAAAATAATGAAATAACATTCAGAATTTAAAGTAGTCATCCCTCAAGGCATTTAGTGACATCTCAGTAAAGACTGAAGTGCCTAGAGCAAAAGAGCTGTATCCATATACATTTTAGTTTAGGGGTAAGTATTTCATCAATTAAACAACAACTTCAAAACTCATATTTTGCAATGCTGAGTTCAATACAACCAAATATTGATTCTTTACTGCCTATGTGATTTATCTGTGTAATCTAGAGAAAACTGGCTCTCTATATAAAGGTGAGGAGTTTAATGCCATATTGTGGAACCCACCACTAGAAAAGCTACCTAGTGCACCTTTAAACAAATCTGGACCATTAAAGCTAAAAGAGTCACTCCAAACTGTAAATGAATAAATTTGTTATGAAAGACAAATTCATGAGCTGAGCCTAACACGTTAGCTGTGAGAGCAGACAGCAGAGAGAGTGGTGGTTTTGGTGAGAGTACATGCGTTTCTATGGAGGAGCAGAGCAGAGGCTGATGCATAAGTGTGACTTTTCACAGTGTAATGCGAGTGGTCGTGCCTGTAGTGAGAACGTCAGCTCCAGATCTGTCTCCATCAGGCCGCTGGGAGGGAGGATATACTCATTTGAACGCAGCAGACGCTTCGAGCCCTGCAAACACACAGGAAATCAGAATTTAGCCACAAGCAGGGATGTGTTACACAATTTAGAGATGTAACAAATCTAAAACTCACAGTACTATATTCTCCCAGTATTTACAATACTGAAGTAATACGATTTTCTTTAAAAATGTCCTAGCAAACCTTTAATTTAGCATTCTTCCCAGTGTTGTGATATTGTGGTTGCTGGTTATTGTTACAATCAATAACAGCAATGTAGTAGTATTGAAGTACTTGCTTTGTCTACTTGCTGTCACCCCAGAATAAGAACACAAGACCAAAAAGTGTTCAAATAAAGTCTATACTGCGATACCTATATGTGGCTCCTTGCTGACTGAAACAAACAGCATGGTTCCTCTTTGATACAAAACCACATTGGTCTACCATTGTTTATTTCTGAAAATACATTATGGGAAATGGAGTACATTTTCACTACTAGGTCCTCAAAGTTCACCTTATGCTGTAATAGCTACCAAATGATCACCATAGAACCTATTGCACACAATCAAGCCATATATTTGACTGTTAGCTCTTAAACACTAATCATTCAATCAGGTCTATTTCTGAGGCTGGCACAAGGTCCATTTGACCGAGAAGCCAAAGGATTTACGTATTTGTGGCACTGATTCAGTCCTCACAGTACCTGCCCTTAGCTTTTAGCAGGTTTGCCTTGGATTAAGTCGATCATGTTTCTCATCAAGTTACCATTTTAGCCAAGCAAATTCTTTTTATATTAAATCAGCAAGTGCATGTAGTGCTGGTTAAGTGTACAGACTAAGTGTACAGATTTAGGCCATATGCATGTGTTTTGTAATTACAGCAATTAAGAAACAAGGCTGTCAAAGATTCCTTCAGGTATGGAGTAAATTTGAAAGTTGAATTACTATCAGCATTACCCACATGGGGCCATAAAGCTATCCCGCCTCTGACATAATACTGTGGTGAGAAATGCCTGGATGGCTCGATGGGCACGATATTGGAGCTGCTAAATCTTGTAACAGACCTCGAGTAGAAAACATGGCACTGTGCTGTTGCTGAGCTATCAAAATAACAGACAGAAAGACATGGACCTAAGTCAAAAATCAAGAAAAAAACATTCGTATCAACAACAGAGTATGACTAAGTGAGTGTCCTGGTGTTTCGTTTAAAGGACAGAAAACAGGGCAATGCAAATGACAAAATAAGATTCAAGCACACAAGCTGTCAAGGCACTTGCAGAGATAAGGGAAAAAAAGCATTAAAAAACATAATCCCAATCCAAATAGTGGACAGTAAATACATTACTGGTCATTGTATATTAGAATATGTATAGTACCCAAACCTTGACTTAAATCAGGTTTATTTCCATTAGGTCAGTACCAGGCCAGTGAGGCTAGTTTTGTGATGTTTGCACTTAAATTCTACCTTTCTAATATTTCATCACAATAATGCTACTACTTTGGATTTAGTCACTAATAGAAATGATTAGGTTCAACATAAATTCTGCTTTCATATATTTCTTAGAAACATACAATGTAATTAATAGTGAAAACTGGCTCTGGCCGGCCCCCATCCGAATGTATGAAATCATCACATTTTAGAATCTGGAAACCACCAATAGGCTAGCAGAACTATGCTAAACAACAGCTATCCATGGCTTTCAGAATGATGTGAAATTAGAAGAGTTGCCATAGCAATTAACAATTTACTCTTGAATGGGAAAAAGTAATTAACTTAATTAAGGGAAAAATGACAAAAAAGTCAGAATATAAGCATTTAGTTGTTATAATTTAATAGTTACTGTTATTGTTATTGTTACAGCTTAACTGTGTATTGCAGATTTGATACCACTATATTTACATTTAGGGGAACGATATAGGGGACAGTTACAAACATGTTCACATCTGATTCCGGGAAGATGTTTAGCATGAGCCCTGAAATAGCAGATAGCCGCACATACCTGGCATATCAGCACCCCACAGACACATCTCGGTCTGCAGATAAAAATAAAGCTCTTTGACACATAAGCTGGTGTCAAAGCATCGCTGCTTTAATGTCTCCGAACCAAAGGTGTGACAGAAGACGCCACTGGCAATTAGCAGCACAGCCAGGGTGAAAAAACACCATATAAATCCTGATTATGAGAGCAGGAACTTTTATTTTTAGAATAAAAAATAGGAGAGGGATGAACTTGGATCACTTTGTTTGGCACTTTATTTTAACATGACCTGAACGTTATGGCAGCCCTCCACAGTCCATCAAATCTGTTGTTTTATAATGGCCAGTAAAATCAATGAGCTTTTTAACATTTACTTTCCCATTTTATGGATCTATTGGATTCTTTCTTCAAATATTTTTCTCTGACAATAAATGTTTGTAGCATTTCCATGTGCTTGATGTTTTTGTATTATTATCTAATTATGCATTAAATATGTGTAAACTCTTCTTTTTCTACAATCATACCATAGACTGTGTATATAAATGGATGTAGTTAACCTGCTAGCCGCCGCAATCCAAATAGGAAGTGAACGTGAGCAATCTTCCAGCTCTATCAACTCTGGTGAGCCTTGTCATTTTGGTCTTAAAATGTCTGCATTAACCCATTTGTATGAACACTAATAACAGACAAATCAGGAGCCCTCTTTCTCCGAGATCACTCCTGCTAGCGTTCGCAACAGCTTTGATTGACAGGGTTGCTAAGTGCCCACTCCATGCTAAACAGGAGGTACAGGCGGGAAGGGACACGTTACTGTCATCAGCCTTGCTATGGATTGGCTGTTTGGTTGCTAAGACACTCACAATCAAAATTGCAAATATGGAAGTCGGCTCCAAATTCAGCTCTGTAACTGCTAGCCTCGATGAGCTTCATTTGGCTTGAACTGAACGCAATGGGTGACGTTACATTCCCTTAGCACACTTCTTTATACAGTCTATGGTTTATGCAGGTTTAGGATTTTTTTTTGTTTTATAATCTACTGCACAAAGGAAAAAGCATCATAAAAACTGCCATCTTATCTGTCATCAGTTGTGATTTTCTTTTTTATTATTCCTCAGTTGACATTTACAAGCTGCTAAATTATTATCTTTATTTTTACATTTTGTGGTGGAGGGTCTGTCACCTGCTTGTCTCATGAAAATGCTGTTGCTTTGCCTGGAATGTTCCACAGTACGGTACAAATGCATTTAATTTATCCAATAAAAGGTGCTTTTTATTGTCAAAAAATACAGGTCTCCAGGGAGACATATGCCATTCTGTGGAACGTTCCAGGCAAAACAACATCTCCAAGGAGATTAGAAGGTTTAGACTCCTCCACCTAAAAAGTATGTAAAGCCCCTATAATGATTTTTATTGCACATAACAGTAACTTGGAACTTCAGTAAATTATTGGAGAAAGGACTCAATCTCATGTTGCTAAGGCAGGTAAAGTGGCATCTGTGCTTCAATCTAACCCCAAGTTCATAAATTGTGAAGGAACCATTATGCTATATCTAAGTACTCTGATCATGCCATTGTTCTGAAGTTGTCTCAATAGGTTGTGATGAAATAAACTGCAACTGCAATAGATGAATGCAGTTGTATTCACTACCCAACTAGCAGACTCTACTCATGTGAAGGATGCGTCGGGAGTAACTTGTTGTAGAGTGTGTCAGTGCGATGCTTGTTTTGCAACAGAAAAGAAAAGCTTCATATCAGGCTATGTGCAGCGCTACACAAAGACGCCTTGTATACTGCCTTTTCCCTTCATGCTCTGGGCCTGGTGCAATGAATCACAGCACAAAGGCAGAGCACTCTCCAACTGCCTCACATGCACCAACAATACAGAGGCTGGAGAGGAGGGCTGCACTCAGTGTCCTCTGCCCCCCTCCTCTGTCCCCCTCTCAGCTCCCCTCCTCTGCTCCACTCGCTCTGTCCTCCTGGCTGATACAATATCCTTCTCGCTGATACAAGCCGGTCTTTTCTAGGGCCGGATGGGGAACATTGTGGACACGCTACTCTAATGAACTCTCCAACTGTGAGAAAGAACATATTTGTAAATCAAAAGACATGGGTTATATAGACTTACATAGTAGTACATCATGCACAATATATATTTTTGAAAAAATTTCATCTCAAAATTCAAAAGTATGTTGTTGTTATATTCTATGGCTTATGTACTTTAAGAAAACAAGAACAATGAACCCTCAATTTCCTCATAATTATTCCAAAACAAAGTTACAGATGGCTCTCCTCAAGCTACTTTGAATCTGAGGCAGGCCACACAACTAGATGTGAAAAATGAATAAAAATTCACTCTCAGTAGTGATAAAGAAATTAAACCGATAATTAACCAAAATTTCTCAACTACAAAACAAAGCTATAACCCCTCATATTTTTATTGTCTAACATATGACCAGCCTTGCCTTAGAAAATTGTCAAAAGCAGAACTAGCCCCTCCCCTGCTCTTTCAGTGCCGAGAGGAAATGGCTTAAGGTCAGGACAAGTGAAATTGCATTAAAGGAGCTTTAGGCGTCGGAGGCTTCTACTGCCCCCAAACACAGCTCTACATAATTGGATCATATTTAAGTGTACGACCACTCGGGCTAAATGAGCACTGCATGCCTCCTTCACTCTCCCTCTCACACAAATGCTTGGAAACAACCCCGGGCGCAAAGCAAAGGAATAAAAAATGCATACTCAGGTTCTGCATGTGTAGCATTGGGACAAACTGTGCAGCAAACGAAGCAGATAATTATACAACCCAGCTACAAAAAGGTGGCATACAGTGAAATTATACATACTTGGAAAGCTCAAAGAAACATTTAACACTTACACTAAAAAATAAACTTGATTTTCATGGAAAGTTAACAGCATCATGTTACTAAAATACTTGATGATCAATTTTGATACCAAGGAAACAATGTCTTCTCCATGTGAGATTGACAGGCAGATCGGTGCTCCCTTATAGATAGGGTGAGGAGCTCAGTCACACGGGAGTTCAGAGTAAAGCCGTTGCTCCTCCACGTCGAGAGGAGTCAGCTGAGGTGGCTCGGGCATCTGTCCTGGATGTCTCCTGGAGGAAATGCATGTCCCACTGGGAGGAAACCCCAGGAAAGACCCAGGACACGCTGGAGGGACCAAGTCTCTCGACTGGCCTGGGAACGCCTTGGGTCCCACCAGAGAAGCTGGATGAAATGTCTGGGGTGTGGGAAGTCTGGAAGTCCGTGCTTAGACTGCTGCTCCCACGACCCAGCCCCAGATAAGCGGAAGAAAATCGATGGATGCATGTAATTTTCAACATAAAATAATTGCAGATTTTTTATAGTGATTTTAGTGATTTTTTTTCACAGTATTGCTAGTTTATTTAGTACTGATTAGATTTGACAATATATGAAACAATTTAAATTGTTAAGGCAGTAAATGTTCCCAATCCATTCACTGTTTTCCTGTATAGAATAGTATATGGTTTGAGCCTTTGTGTATGTAAAACAAAGATCCTGCTTTTATATGCTACCTATGACATATAATTTGAATACAGCTATATTTTCACATTTATGTTGTCCCAATTATCAACTTTTGGAACGTAACGTATTGCTGCCATAACTTCACAATATGCCTTTTCTGTCCTTATGAGAATTGAAAACCACTAAAACTACTCCTTTGTAAACATACTTTACAATAAGCTTTACTTATTTTGGGTTTAGTAATATTTGACTGTCCTGGATTGTTTGGGGTGACCCAGGTGTCTCCATGGTGACCGACAGCAAATTTCCCAGGGAACACAGAACCTCCGTGAGACTTTAAACTGCCATTTTGTCCGGGCCAAAGAGAGTTCATTACCAGACTGTGAGAGCTGAGAGACACTTACCCAGATGAGACTGGGACGAAGGTTGCATCTTAAAAACAATCTAATGATATGAGACTGTGTGAGGCTCGCCATTCAGATAAAACACTTTTGTCTTGTATTCTTTGCAGTGAAGTATACGGTTCAGCCCGGGACAAGTCTGTTGTTTTTGAGTATCTATTACAGAGGAGCAATTTGGTTTTCAAGATGAAGCAATATTTTTCCTACAAATAGGAGAGACTTTTCACATGTAGGCCTTTCTACTTTATGCGGCCATGTCTTATTTTACATCAGCAATAACATAGTACAACTGTTGTTGGAGGTAAACAATGCACAGATATGTATAATATTTAATATTAATATAATATTATTATTAATATAAGCATAAGACTTTATATCATACAATAGCAATATGGCAATTTTTATTTTTTAGAGGAGGGTGGACCGAGACACATTTTCCAGATGAGAAGAGACACGAGATTGGGTCCATAATGAGACCAAACAAGATTTCGACATTATTGATGATAAATAAATTCTGTGGTTCAGTTCAGAGTTTTGGCCTCACCATTTTGATTTATTTTGTTTAACATTTTTGCTGTCATTGTAGCATTGCTCTTTGGAACTACAGCTTCTCTTTTTTGTCCAAGGTAAACAAATGGGGGAAAAAAATCTCACAAGATCATTTTTCTCTTGTGTGCACAATCTTGTGGCAATATTGTCTCACGAGATCTTGTCCCACCTCTGTTGAACAGACTGATTAACCCTGTTGAGCAAGACCACTTCCTCAAAGACAAACAACTTTTGTTGAATTGTATTAAAGGTATGACAAAAGCAAAACACTAACAAACTGGTAAACATGGTAAATGGTCATGGTTTTCTACCTTCAAGGCACTCAAAGCATTTCACCTACGCAAACATTCATATATCACACAATGACATGGAATCCTAGGGTAGATTGATCCACCAATCTGTGTAGATCTGACCACACTACCAATGATGTTTATGTCAGGATCGGGATTCGAACCGCCAACCTTCACGTGGTCATGGTAAATCGACACATTTTGAATATAACACTTTTCCACCTTCACACACACATATTCACACAGCAGTGTATGCAGACACTGGGAGGGAGAAGATTTAAATGTCTTACCAAAACACACAATGACAACATTCATCTGTGGGAGCTGGAATCGCACTGCCAACATGTGGGTCAGTGGATCTGACTGCTCTACCAACATTTTTAGGTCGAGAGTGGGATTTGACCCACCAGCCTTCAGACCAGAACACAAACACTGTATCAACTATACCCTTGCAAACTAAATGGCAAAAATCTGACATTTATCTATTAAATAGCCTGTAACAACACTAATAACCTGACTCTTTAAAATGAACATAGCACCAGTTGATTATTACCAGAAACAAAATTATATTAGAATGGCTATTAGCTGACATCAACTCTCAGTCATAATAAAAATCACTATTGTCTCTCTTCCTACATACAAGCCTTAACCATCTCCATACCACTCTATACTGTACAGAAGCTCTTCAAATCCAACCTGCTACAAATTACATTTAATGCCCCACTTCAGAGTAGAGCCAAGCAGAGCCTGTCCTCCGGCTGCTCAGAGAAATGCAGGATTTCACGCTTCGCACACAACATGGATCCCTCTGCTACACTTGGATGGCTGCTCGCATCTCCTATGACGGCAAAGGGGGAGGCAGCTAGTTTGTATTGAAACAGACTCAGCCAGATGTGCATAATACTTCAATTAAGATGCACAATAGGAATTACAATACTGAGAGTCTAGAAGGAAAATAGTTAATGAACATGCCATAGGAACATGCAGCTAGTCTTCAAAGCAACACCTCTTGATTTATTAAAATGTCAAAGGATCCTATTGGAACAAGGCTTGATGTATTTGCATGTTTGTCTCATTAGAAAGACGCTTAGGACCAAATCAGTACATCTGCAAAACATATTACACACAATACATGTTTAATTACAACAACAGGGAATAGAGCTTTTATGATTAAACAGATGATCACTGTGAAGCTAATTTTAAATATAGCATACAGCATTCATTAGAGTCTAGATTGATGCTGCTTGATTTCCACACTGGCTGACAAGCATTCACTCTCGCCCACTTTGAGAAATGTTTGTCATAATAACAAAGTTTAATGTGCGATAAAGTTCGATGTGTTGCTGAAGAAAATACAGACAATAAACAATAATACTGAAAGAAATTTATGCCACTGACACAAAAACTCTTAAGCAGAATTATCCCTAAACAACTATTATAAATGTTTAATATGATTACCGGTAAATAAACAGCAGAATGAGACACTTTCTTTCTATAATGAGTCAAAAGTTATTTATTCAACCGTCTACAGCTCAAATCTTATCGTAGTACGTTTGAGTCGTACTTGCTCATATTTGATTTCAGTTTGTCTAACTCCCACAACACATTACAAAAATATCTATGCTACTACAAAGACTTGATTTGCAGTATAGAAATAAAATTATTAAATGATGCACACAAAATATCAAACATACTGTGTGTATTCCACAGTGAAAATCAGAACATTTTTTTCCTATCTGGAGAATATACCTGCCCTAGTTTCATTTGTGAAGCATTAGCTATGTGCGATTTACATAATATCACAACCTACAGATAAATGATGTGTAAAACATGTTGAGCCCGGCCGTGTAAATCGCATTATTATTATTAAAGTGAGAGCACAAATCCTTCTAGAGGTGCTAATGCCAGTCTGCCATTTCCTGCACCTGGGTGAGTCACCAGAGCTTCCTGTGCTGCAGCTCAGAGCCGTTTTTATCAATCGTGGAGATTAGATGAATGCTTTTGTCATCGTCAAGGCAACCAGCAGCCCCTAGTCCCCCATGCACAATGCGTCATGCGGATTTCAAATATATTGCAACTCTGCAATGCTACAGACCAGAGAAATTAAAATACTAAAATGAATGTAATTATGTACATTTATTAGGAGGTAAGGGTGTCACGATATGAAATCATGACCAAAAAAACTGACATCCTTCATTTTCTTTAATTTACAAAACCATATGTTACCATTCCTCTAGCATGTGATTCAGTAATTATAAAGAAAAGCTATTGTTCCTGTTTCCTCTGAAGTATCATGGCTTGGTTTATCAGTTCTCCATAACTGAGTTTTACTGTGGTCTATGTTTTAACCCATCCCATTTTAAACCACTTTATATCAGTTTAGGTTTAAGTACAAGACCAGATTTGAATTATTTCTACAATATCATACATGAGTAATAAACTGGCCCAGAGATCAAGAGCTAGATTGTAAAACGTGTAAAAAGTGCAATTAAGTACTAAATACTTGTGGTTTGAAATTTGCATTGGAGAAAATAAAAAGGAACAACATTTCCATGGAAACAAGGAGACATGGAGGCTGTACTCCATGTCAAGTAAGAGTCAGGTTTGTGGAGATGCAAGCTCACTCACAGTAAGAAGGCAACAAAATAATTCCAATCTGTAAAAAAACATGCTTTTATTTCGGTAAATGCTTTGGCTCAAAAGAGACACAGTGGGGTTTTATATGTTTTTGTTGGACATGCAAGAAGTCAAATTACAATAGTTTATTGTATATCTATTAACATTTCCACCTCTGTTTTGACTCAGTCCCCATAATAAACATAGAATAAAGTCACTCACCTGGATTTTGACAGCTATCGATAACGAGTTGAGTTCTTTATCCAGCTCTTTCAGAACCACCAGTTTTTTCAGTGTGAGAGTGCAAAGCCTGCAAGGAAGAAGAGAGAGAAAAAAAGGAAAAGTGCATTAGTGGCTTGCTTTAAATAGTAAAATAAGCCCTTTGAAGGTGAATGGGGCATTTCAAAGTGGCAGGTATTCATTGCTGTCATTTCTGCCGCTGGCTTTGGTCTGCAGATGAGCGGTGATTAAACACTTGAATAATCAGATCATTCTATTGTGTTTGCACAGAGAGCTGCCCACTGTCAGTGCAGAGTCTGTGTCATGTGAAAGTGCAATACGAAGCCAATCAGACTAACTATAAAGAGATAAGTGCCTTTGATTCAGACCTGGGTCAGATAGCTCTGGATCACTGATTCTTCACACCAGCAATAGCCTCAAGAAATAGGCATCTTTTAAATACGCAGGTTTAATTCATGATGTTGAATTGAACTTTAATTCAAGTTCAATTCAATTTATTTTATTTATATAGCACATTTAAAAACAACATCAGCTACCTGAAGTACTTCACAAAAAAAACAACAAAAAAAATACAGATAATACAATACAAAGAAGAATAAAACACCTAGATATCCTTTCTAGCTAGTATTAAATGCCAGGGAGAAGAGATGGGTTTTCAGTCTAGTCTTAATCTGTGCAAAAGACTGAGAGGATCTGACAGGCAGAGGAGGCTGTTCCATAGTCTGGACACTGCCACAGAAAAGGCGCTGTCAAATAAAGAGGGCAGACATTTTAAAAAAAAAAATAGCTTGATAATATAGTTACATTGTCAATTTAAAGGTCAAATCAGCTCCATATCTGCAAAGCACTTTCAGCAGACTATAACAAGACAATGCATTATCTTATTTCATAATTTTGACAGCTTTATTTTAACACATGCAATATATATAGCGATAAGTCTTCTTGGCTCTGTCCTGATGAAACCTTATGTCCAGCAAATGACTGTACAAGAAGTCAACAACAACTCCTGAGCCAAGTGCAGTCCACTTCCTCCTCCTGACCCAGTTTTCCGTCAGACTGTAGCTGCGTTAAAGTGTGATACGAACAGAGCTGCGGACTGAGAGAGGGAGAACAGAGGAGGAGAGAAAGAGAGAAAGAGGAGAAAAGAAAGGAGAGAAATATAGATGGAAGGATAGAGGAGAAGCTGAAGGCGAGGAGAGAGGAGGAAAAAAGGATGAATAGGATGGAGAGTAGGACGATGTAGAAAATGTGAGGAGATGAGGGAGAAGGAGAATAGACAGTGAAGAGGAGGAGAGCAGGAAGAGTGTGAAGAGAGAAGCGAGAGAAGGAGGAGAGAGAGATGAGATGAAGAGGAGGAGAAAATCAGAGAGGAGACAAAAGGATGAGGCAAGGACAAAGAGATGAGGAAGATGAGAATGGGGAGGAAAAGGATAAGAGAAAGGAAAAGAGGGGGAAAGAAGGGGTAAAGAGAAGAAAGACACGATAATGAAGAGGGCAAGGAGGAAAAGATGACAGAAAGAGAGGAGGGAGAGGAAGGAGAGGAGTAGAAGATAAAGAAGACAAAAATGGAGGGAGGAGAAGAGAAAAATACACAGATAAACAAACATGTCTTCTTCTCCTCCACAGCTGTGCAGAGACCTCAGCCCAAGACTTCCTCCAGTGACTCGGTCTGTAAGCACTTTGGTGATAATGGAGCGAGACTATTGTAAACACCAAACAAAGACTGGATGTGATTCATTTATGTAAGTCTCAGAGGTACAACAAATGACCCGAGACTTGACATGGACAATATTATGAAATCCCACAATCAAAACAAGAACATGCATTTTGATCAGGGCTCACTGCATCCATCAGAAATCAACTCATAACAAAAAGTAACAACTTCTGAAAACAACTTCAGGCAACTACCCAAGGGGGACCAGATTTTCAGAATTCAAAACTGGGACACACCCGGGTTGGGATGGGTTGGTATAAATGAAATTATGAAAAGAGTGCCTAACAATGTCCATTCCCGACAGTTTATAATCTGAGGGATTTCTGCCAGTGCATTTTTATGCTAATTTCCAGGCAAGGTTTTGTGTATTTTAGCTAAACAAATGACAATATATTCACTTCTTTACCGTTGTGTGGTATCAAATTTGTCAAAAATGGGGACACCTGGGACATTTGTCTAAAACTGGGATAAATCAACGGTTTTGGATAAATCTGCTGAGACAGGGGACACAAGGCTCAAAACTTGGGCTGTCCCAGGCAAATAGCAGCATCTGTTATGTTATATATTAGGTGGAACAATAATTTCTGGGGGTCAATATTTATCGTGGGTACTTTTTCTTTGTAGTACTGGGAAATTTTGGGGTTATTTCTGTTTCACAATGAGCTTTGAGCTGTAGAAGGTTGAATTATAAACTTCTATGACTCATTATAGATAGAAACTAATTACTTAAGTGTTGCATTCATCCATTTATTTTTTTGCAGCTCATATTTTTTTTAACAATATTGTACATTTAGAATACTTTTTGGGGCATAATTCAGCTTTATGGTTTGGTTTCGATATTATTGTTTCTCATCTACATTTACTACAACAATATATCACACTTCAAAATGTGTTACTACACCCTAAAAACCAAAAGCTGTTTACTACAATTGGCAAATATTTGATGTTTTGGTGCTTCTAAATAAGTGACAAAAATTCAAATTGGGATTTTAGACCTTTTCAATACTAAATTATTGCAAGTATTTTTCAAAAAAGAAAAAAATGCTGTCTTTACAGAGAGCAAATTTAAAAAAAAAAATCAAAATGGTATTCGTGTTTGTGTCTTATATTCAACAGATTGTTCAAAATCCACTACACAGCCCAGATCTGAACAGCCAATAGACCATACAGGCAGATGCATGAGAGAGAGTTGGGTGGCATTTGATTTGTGGATGTTTCTGCTCTAACGTGGATAAAATGCATTCTGTACTTTATTGTTTGCTGGACACACATTGAATTTTAAAGCATCCTTGTAACATTTTTCCAGTGTTTGTCTGTAAAGAGTGAGTGCATACGCAGGGTCACATTGCGGGTGGCTGGACGCTGCTTGAATAACCAATACACTGATCTATTTTGGGCTGTGGGAATGAAGCGGTCAGTGATGGAGGAGCTCGGACAGGCTGGGCTCAAGCCTTATGCTATGAGGATGAGTCACCGGACACAGAAGGAGAAGGAGAGAAAGGAGACAGGAGAGAGAGCGGGGAAGGGAGGGGAAGAGAGGGCATGAAAAGAGATGAGAGGAGAGAGGGGGAGAGAGGATGGAGACGGGGAAGAGCGAGAGAGGATAAGGATAGAGAGACCTGGAGGGCAAGGAAGAGCATCAGAGAGACAGGAGGAAAAGAGACAGGGGGTGCGAGGATAGGAAAATATAAAAGGAATGAAGAAAGAGATGAGTGGGCAGGACAGAGACAGGAGTGAGAAAAAGAAAAAGATGAGAGAGGTGAGAGAGAGAGAGCAAGAGAGAGAGAGAGAAGGGAGAAAGTGTTGATGCTTTCGCAACATCTCAGTCCCAGAGCGGCCATTGGACCAGGATCCACATGTAATTAAAAAGGCTGGAGGCACCGAGGGTCGCCACAGGAAGCACCAGGGCTTATTATTAGACCAAGGTGTGATTTCCGCTGCAGCCTACACCATTATTGTGATGTGAAGCAAACAGGACTATTATATGGCACTTTTAATATCACATTGTCAACTTTCAACAACCATATTGGGAAAGTACACCCACATAATCAGTATGATAAAACAGAGACCCTGGGGTCAAGAAAGTCATGTTTTCAACTTGATGTAACCGATAACAGCGGGGTTTCTTTGTAGTTCAGCAAAATGTGGTTTCTCTGTGTTTATCTGTGTTTTCCCCAACACAGATTTGTAAAAGAAGCTCTTATAATCAGAATAAAACCACTGCATGCCCTCTTCTAACTATAAAGTATTTTATTATCTAAGGACCAGGAAATGTGATGTCAGGATGCTAGTTGTTTTTAGCTATACCACAAGGGCAAAACTCTGCTCTGGTCACTGAAAGTTGTGAAACGCTCTCAGGAAGAAATTCAGGCACAGCACCTTTAAAATTGTTATGGGGGGAACACTGGAGGTAAATAACACATCAGCCTTATGTGCTTTTGAATGGGGTTTGGCCTGTCTTAACTCTACAGGAGAAATCTAGTCGTGTAAATCCAGTTCAAAATAGAAGCTCACAGAAGCCCCCTCTCAAAAAAGAGCATTAATCTTTCATTTTGGCGTGTTATTCCCACTCGGAGCAGCAGTGCCTGGGGCGGGATGAGGGCTCGTCCCTGTGCCAAAAATACAGTATTATCATCGGCTCAGCGCAGGGAAGGCCTAGTAGGCGGGACTCTACCAGACAGCTGAATATTTCTGTGAATGACTAAAAAGAAGAGATAAGATGAATTTTACATGTTCTGCTGTGTCCCACTTGATAAGAACCACACACAAAATGCACAAAGATATTTTAAAGGCCAGTATAGTGTATTCTACTGTTGGCAACATCCAGTAAGTTTTCCCAGAAAAAGCTGCATTTTAAAAGTCCTGTATTATGCTAAATCAACTTTTTGAGCTTTTAGTAATTTTATATTTCCTCATCAAAACATACTGCACTTGTGCTTTGTTTCACTCCCATATTTGAGTACATCATTCACATTAATGCAGTTTCCTTCTCCAGAGCTCAGTTACGCCTAATCATTAGTACTAATATAGAGTATGCACATCCATACTTCACTAATTTGATTCAGATTATTTCAGCGAGCTGCTACTGCTTTAGCCTCAATTGAACATCTTTACCCAACCACTCGCCCTGTCATGACACACATTTTGAAGAACAATATCTCTACAGTGAAATATTGTGATAAATGATAATATTGAAACTACTTTATGCCACTAATTAAGATTTAAATAATGCAAGATAATCCCAACCATTTTTTAACAGAGTGTTTCATTAAAAGGCATGAGCTGCGGAACAAATAGAGCAGAATGTGCCAATAGATAGCCATATAATTATAATTCATATAATTCACTCTTTCACAGCTCAACATATATTGAATAAGTCGCTATAACTGAACAACTGATTAGAACAGATTTTTCTTATACTAAATAGAAGGTAGTGACATCAACAAAAAAATAGACTGTTACTAAGCCACAAACGCTCACAATAATGTACTGTACTCTTGCCAAAAAAGCAGTTTGCAGTATAAAAGTAAGTCAAATTCATGGACTCCTCCATATTTTTTGTTGAAGAAATGACTGACATCCCATTTTACAAAGGTATTTTTAAATTTCATATGAATAATATGTGTCTGCTATCTGCCTAGCTGCTAGACACAGACATTTGTTTACCGTTACTGTTTTCTACAAGGGCAAACAAAATGTAATGTTTAGTACATTTTCTGAAATTACAATATTAGCAAAACTATTACCACAGTACAATTTTAAACTATTTTGATGTGTGATAAAACAAATAATGTAAAGTCATTGCAAGATATTCTTGTCATCTAATCTAATCTCTACATTTCCAGCTCCTGTTGCTACGCAGAGCCTAATATGCCCTTTATGCAGTGTAAAATGCATAATGTACCCTGAAGCAAGCAGGTGCCATCTCACACAGCCGTGCGCCATATAGTCCATTAGCACGGCCTTGTCAGTCACTGTAGCATCACTAACACTGGATCTGCTTAGCCAAACCAACCAAAGCCCATTACTTTACATTCTCTCTCTATTTGAATCTATAGACAACATTTATTATGGCAGCATTACTATGGAAATCAATACAACAGACATAGGGAGGAATGCCATTAGTTCTAGGTTGAACATGTGATAATGAGGCAAATTGTGCCATGGAATAAACATTGCTTGAATTGAATTGAATAATACTAGTAAAAATACACATCAGACAGATGAAGAGAATATCATGGGTTCAGTAAAAATGTGACAATAAAATTAAATTTGAACATAGAACCTAAAAATTACAAATATAAAAAAATGTAAATACATCGACTACTATAGAAAAAAAAAAAAAAAATTCTGTAGCCAAGTGATGCAAGTCTGAAATGAATTAATACATTATAAGAATCAACTGACCAATCAAATGCATGCTGAAATATAGAAAATTTGCTTGGGTGATTCCATAAGGTTTCCACTTAAAAAAATGTCATCCTATGTGTTGTGGGAAACAATATTTAAATAAGCAAAACAATAAACACTATGTGAGAGTATGTACTAGCATGCAATAACCAAATGAGTCTACACTACATCCTTTTGCGCCGCATTATCAGTGCTCGACAAATACAAGTCCTTATCAGGCTGTGCACCCAGACAGACAAACTGTGGTCAAATATTTGGTTTGAGATAAGAACCCTGTGATTGTGACCTACGACATGGACCATTATCTTATCACTACAACAGAGGCAGATGCATTCAGACACATTCAGAACTTTCACTGCTATAAACGTCAAATGAATCACTGCTGATAGAAAGAAAAATACACATGATCTAAGCAGCAATTCACCTGAGTCAACACACACACCTGGTCCTGAGTCAGTGTCAGTCATGGTGCAATCAGATCCCAGCCTGTCCTTAAAAAAGGTTAAGTTCATGTGTGAAGTCATAATGGCAAATATTTTTGTCAGAGTCCCGAGTTGACAAATACAGGGAACTAGAAAAATGGTTACTATTGCTGTACACAAGAAAATTATTCACATTTTGATGATGATGTAACTTCTGGAATTTCCTACTCCATGGCACTCCCTTGGACAAATCTGTGACACATTCATGCGTGCAAAGTGGATGAGGTGTCTTGCTCAATGGCATCAAGAAGTTAAAAAGGATTGAAAATAAAATGATGTAACCTAAAACATATTTTCATTAACCTTAATAATAGACAAACTTAATTAGAACTGAGAGGTCAAGAAATTACAAGGGGAAAGCAGACAGACATTAAACAGTCTTAAAATATGCATTAAGACTAGGGTTGTTCTGATACTGATACTAGTATTGGCAAAAGCTCTGATACCACACGTTTTTCAGGTATCGTATCGGTGGGTACTCAGACCAAATCACCAATTCAATACCACTCTATAACTCTATATTTTCCATAATGAAGACCCACAGATGTGAGCCCTGGTGCTAATGCCCAGAGCAGGTTAAATACAGACTGTGGAGGCTCTGCAGACACTTAAAACACGCTAATAATAACAGAAAAGGCATTTGGGTTACCTCTTTGATACCTTCATTTAGCCTTTGGTGTGGACAATGAACTTAGTTAAATAACTACAGAGAGTGCAGCCAACACCAGCGCTAACACAGAGTTTGTTTACTCTGCATAATTAGCCATGTGCTCCGAGGATGAGTTTCATTTTACAAGCCTCAGTGTTGTTTTTATGCTCGCTCTGTGGTAGAAAGTGACCACGTAGAAAAGTAAAAGTGCTTAAATCAGCCCAACTTATCATCAAGACCATTATACATTTGACACTTTATTCCTCAAAATCGCATTCATTCTTGTAGCTTTAGACTTAGATTTTTGCTCTTTTACTTCACTTTCTTCACACTATGCAGTATTGGACTGATATTGGCGAGTACACTAAAGCAGGCATCGATATCGGATCACTCTTTTTAGGGAGTAACTTGCTATTGTTGAGGAGAGCTGTACAGTGGGCTCAGGTGAAGCCCAATCAATGGCAGGTGGCTTGTGATAAGATGGACAGGAGCTAAAGTCAAGGGTTAATCCATAACTTAGCCTTTCTGTGACCTCTGAAACACTGTTCATATCACCAAGGGCTTCAACAAGTCTCAACTGGCTCGACTTCAAACTGCAGTGTGTCCTAGTTTCAGATTTGGTCCTGTGCAAAGTGATACACTCAAACAGCATTCAATATATGGCAGCAAGATACATCAAAGCATTTATGAAGACAGTGTAAGCCCTGCATTTCAAATTAGAAACTCACCTCCCCAGATTCTCAATCTATAGAAAATGGGAGTGCAAAAGCCTTTATTTTATTCTGGGGATTAGGTTTGTCAAAAGAACTGAAAATCAGAAACAAATCGATGGATATGAACCTTTCCTGAATAGCTTTAGAATGATTGTGAGCTGTATCAGAACAAGTATAAGGCCACATATACCAGTATACACATATATGGGACATATATAAAGCCACATGGTAATATAAAAGAAAGTACTATGGTTTAATGTTGAAAATAATATTCTATTGTCTATATAAAGAGTGTTTTTTTTTAATCATCGCCATTGCATATTCCTTGGATGAGCAGTGAAATGTCTTCACTCCTACAACTTTTCATCCAGTTGACAGATTAATATGAATCTGAAGGACTAATTTTTGCTTCCAACACTGTCACTAATATACATTTTGAAAAGTTACCCTTTTACTGTGACCAGAATAATCCCAATTATTGATCAATTTCTCTATCTTTCATAAAACTAGGCCAACTGCAGCCAGACGCATCCATTAACAAATCTGCTTCTCCTCTAAAAGGGAATATTTAACAACATTAAATAATTTAGGCTTTTCCGATAATTCAGCCGATGTTTTGGCACATTTTCCAAAAAACAGCAGGGGTTTGTTGTACAAGAGAATAAATAGAACGTCATATAAGCAACTCTTTATTTATACAAAGACGATTCTGGTAATGATTGGGTGTCAATAAACAACATGGAGAGCTAGACACTTCAAAGCTATTTGTACATGACGTTCAGGCATCCAAGTGTCCACAGGGCTGCTATTTGTGGAGCACTCTGGAGATAGCAGCATCTCCAGTAACTGTGATAAGACACACTTAGGCTGGAGAGCTTACAAAGAGATGGAAAAGCACGTCTGCCTGATAATGAATGGAAATGAGCCTTTGTCTGTTACGCAACTGGATAATAACTAGCACTAGTGTCTTCACAATTCTGAGAAACAAATACCTTCCTCCTTCCAGGCACAAGTTGATTCTTATAGCTGTTGATATTATGAATCATACCAACAGTGTTTTCATACACAATAGAAAAGATGTGTCATTATAGGCGTCAAAAGGCTTGTGGTTTGAATGCCACTCTTGACTTAAATATCACTGATTGAGTGGTCAAATCTACTGACCCATAGGTTGGTAGGTTCCAGTTCCCACAGATGAATGCTGTTGTTGTGTTCTTGGGCAAGTGTCTGTGTATAAATGTCTGTGTGTGAATGGGTGAGTGGTTCCTTGCCTTGAAGGTGGAAAAGCAACATATAAAAATGTCTCCATTTACCATTGTTAGGCCTGTCACAATGACAAATTTTGAAGTGTATTATATTACTGTATATAGATGATAAACAATAATACTGAAACCAAACCATCAAGCAGAATTATCCCTCAAAAGGTATTCTAAATATAAAAAAATTAACTACAATAAAGAAATAACAGAATGCAACACTAAAATCTCATCATAGTACAGAAAATGTCCCACTTGTACAAAGAAAGAGCACCACAATAAATATGGAAGGCCAAAAATGATGGTTCCTTCTATTATGTATTGAATGATAAATTGATATAGTAATTATCGTGACATTATTGTTATGCTACAGCTGCTGTAGTATCAATTCCTTATTGATATCAAATAACATCAAGTAAAAATGTGTTTGGTGCTATGTTTATTTTATTTATGTGGCACACTTTGGTCTGCTGAAGTTGTTTCTAAATGTGCTATATAAATAAAATTGAACTAAATGGAATAGTATACTGAAAGTGCTTGTCACTCAATTTCAGTGGGTGATCCATTAGGAAAATAAAATTCTTCCAACCAAAATGTCCAGTTAATTAATAGAGAGTATTGCAAACATTGTACACAGACCATTTCAATTGCCAAAGCCGATGTATTCTTATCACCTATAAGGCTGTATGCCATCAAAAGAGCGGCCTTCCTATTGAATCAGCTGCAGCCTGAACAAAACCACACTTTAGTCAGTGGTTTTCCGTGGTCAGCACTCTCTGTGTTTTGCCCATAGCCTGGATGGATCAGTGCGCTGCTATGGTGCAGGGACAAAGCAGAGGAAGTGATGTAACCAGGTTTTTGAATGGCAAGCCCAATGTTTGCTATGTGCTGGGGGCTTCACTGGTGAAAAAAAAATGTACTTCAGAGGCTGTACTTGAATGCTTTTACCTTCTTTTAATAAGTCTACACGCAACATGGTGAGTGTAGGCATGTCACAATAATAATAATAACTACATTGGCTTATAATAGAAAGACAACCAACATTTTTCAGACTAAATACTACTTTGCAGTAGTAGGATTATTGTTCTTATCTTTTGTAGTATTAGGCCTATATGATCTGAACTGTAGATGGTTGAATAAATAACATCTATGACACAGTGTAAATACAAGAACTAACTACTAGTACCCCAGTACAGAGATATCATATTAACAGTTCTTAAAGTAAAAATATGTCCACTGCCTGCATCTAATTATAAAGCGTTTTATTGTCCAGCAAGTGTGCGTTAACATGCTAATCGTTGTGAGCGTTACCGTGACAGCAAAACCATTTTTAAAACAGTAAAAATCTTTAAGTATTTAATTGTGCTATGTATTCATTGTGGACTTATTTTTTAAGTATATGATTCACTTATAGATAAAAGCTGTCTGTGATTATCCTGGGATCAGTGGTATACACAATACTATCGTTTATTGTGATACTTTTCTTCAGCAATATATCACACTTCAAAATGCGTTACCTTGACAGCAGGCTTAGGAGAGTGGCATTGCTTTACAAAGAAACACAAAGGTTCTGCCTCTGTCTCACGGCTGCTGCTCTTTGCCAGGGATATTTGCTCAAGTCTGATGGTATGATTCAGTGCTAAACAATAGGCCCACTCGTCTAAGCTTCTCCTGAATATTTCATTCTCAAACACAGAAGGCTGTACAGTGAGGGGGCGGACCTCGGGAACCACTGCTCAGTCAGCGATATGCAAGTTTAGATACAAACTGAATCCTCTTATTTACCGGAAAGTCAGTGTTTACCGATACACTTTTCTTAGGTGTGCATTGTCCGATACATGGTGACTATTTACGGATCCGGAAACTGGATTTTTTCAAGGCACAAAAAACAATAAGGTCTTAAAAAGCTTCATGGACTATTTTTGCTCATCCACAATACATATTTGGAGACGCTGTAGCCTAATTTTACTGGCTTAAAAGGTGAAAGGCAGAATTAGTTCATTTTTAAGGGGTCTCACAACACTGCAACAACAACTAGCAAGCTAACAGAGCACAAAAGCTACTTCCAACTAGCTTCACAATTGATAAAACTGCTTTATAATTACATACAGACAGCACATATCCATCTAAGAACGGTTGCTACATTATTTTTGTACTGCGCAAAACTAAATCTTTAAAGGTCCTATATTACATTATTGATTCTTGTGAGCAGATTGGCAATTCTAAAGCTAAAATAATCCAGATGATTCTAGTGATGGCATATGGAGTTTATAAAAACAGTGGTGACCTTAATGTATTACCACATGACATCACAAGGTGGAACAGAGTGTTTTCTGTTTGAGAGAAGAACTCATAGTGTAAATGGGCAGGATTTGTATTTTAAACATGTGTGAATGCAACGAAAAACAACTCCATGTATGTTTTTGATGAGGAAACAACCTTATAACAGATCAGTAAATAACGTAATATTAGACCTTTAAATTTGTGTGAAAAGTAATAAATAGAAAATCAAACTGCAATTCCATTACTACCTTACATGAACACAACACAAGCTGAATATACTGTACTGACCCTTTTCTGACACTACAATATGTTGTGCTAGAACAATCGGATGAACCTTGTGTAATCCATGTTTACTATACATTTGTCATACTTTATTTAATGCCATTCTGGTATATCCACTCACATAAGTGCATTTATAAAAAGCCTTTTCATGTCGGGACAGTGCACGTTTATGTCCAGGGAAATATGAAATGAGCATGGAGAACTAATCCAACGCAGCGTGGAGGTCTTTCATCACGTTCAATGGGATGTGCCATAGGAGCTTAGCCTGCTCTTAGCCTCACATGCTAAAGCCATTTTAGCCCCCAAATATCTGTGTGCATGTGTGCCAGATGGCCATATGCTGCAACTGCTTTAATGCCCTGAAAAGCCTTGAGGTTCAAGTTGTGATTTGTTGGATTGAAAGATTGATCACTGCTTTGGACCTGATTGGGTTTAATCTCTTTTATAGATGGTCAATTGGTAAAAAGATGGTTTATTCTGGTGTACTATACAATAGGAGTTTTGCAATGGTTAGTTGTAGTTAGATTTGGCTTTGCTCTTGTCTGGGTTAGTCCTAATTTTGTCCTTGTCTTGACGGATTTTGATGTATTCCTCAACCATTTCAGACCTGGTTCAATCCTAGTTGTAAACATATTTTAGCTCAGATTAAGTTCTAGATTTTTTCCCTTGTTTAGCCTCTGGTTTAGTCCTTCCTGGTTTAATTCTTGCAGTGTTTGTCAATTCAGTTGAAGTTATTGTTGGTTGACCACTGGTGAATACAGAGACAAGACCTGTTTAGTCAATTTTAGTCTTATTTTAGGGCTATAGTTTAGACCTGGTTTAGTCATAGTTTAGTCTTGGTTCAATTATTGTTTTTGTTTTGGTTTTTTTTATTTCTAAGAAAGTACGAGAAGTTACTATAAGTTACTATATTTTACTTGTTCCTAAATCTTTCTGTGTAGTTTTGCAATGCATTAGGGCTGTATTAAGAAAGCCAGAGGTTTAGTCAGAGTGACCTTTTGATGTTCGCACACAGACATCAGCCTGAGTTCGAAAACAATTGCATCCTTTAATCTCCTGTACAGTCAGAGTCCATTCAGGCATTGATACGCCACACGCAAACACCAGATGGGAAAGTCATTCAGAAAACAAGGATTCTATAATGAGATGGGCCACTAATCCCAAGGCACATCAACAGCAAAAGTCAATGTAGTGCCAGACGCAGGTCAGTAGGAAGATGTTTCAGACGGAGATTTCTATATACTATACTATAACAACTGCACAGCTACAACACTAAGCAACACTAAGAGAGCTACGCAATACAGGGCTAGGTGATAAACGTGGGTTTCATTATCAATTTGCTTAATATAAATACACACTTTTAATCATTGCCAAAAAATAGTCAAATCTCTTTCTCCAAAACTGCTCCAAATCACATCATTTTACTGATAGAGGATCATCCGTTGACCTCTCTACTAAAATATCCAAGCTGATCACTGATGATTAGAAATGACTGAATCTCAATGGTGAAAAAAATCAGATAGATTGCACAGATGGCAAAGGAGAGCACCAAGGCATTGATAATATCTCGCAATGACAGATGCGTGTGCCTTGACTTTGAATAACCTCTGAGATTTTTTGGTCCATTTCTTACTACATCAAGGCACAAACACAAATGCTTAAGAATACTGTTTAGTTGTTTTGGTCTGATTGGAGTCACTTTCATTTTGTAATTATATTCTAGCATTTTCGGAATATCATTTTTTTTTTTTGTTAATTAAAATTGTAGTGTTGTCATGGTGGTATTGTGATTCAGAGACAAGGTTTGAATTGAGTTGAGTAGCCAAAATGCTAAACTCTTTACTGTAACAGCATGTTTCTTATGACTGTGTTGGAATTCTGGTGACTGGGAAGCAAAATAACCAAAGGCGTTTTTGCCCTTTTCGGTTCTAGTGCGGACAGTTTTTAGACATAAACAGTTCCTGTATCAAAGTTCAACAAATAAGTGAGATATTCAGGCAGTCTATCAAGTAGTCCATTATAAAGACATTTTATACAGTGTTGTTCTCTTCTGACAGACAGCGATGGCCAACCTACTTTTTCATAGAGTGAACAGTGATGGGTTTTAAATTCATCACCTGTTATGAAACGAAAGGCTGCGTCAAAGAGTGTACCTAAAGGTTTCAAAGTCGAGGCTGAAGTCTGCATGTATATTCTATCTCAATAATCCAGTACAGAAAGAAAGCCTGCTTGAACAGTTTCTTTTCTATAATTCAATATGATACAAGATTACAAGATACAAGCCAGTGCCACTAAAACTCCCTAAGCAGCCGATTTAGAGATGATTTAAGCCAATGTTTAGTAAAAACACAAGCATTAAAGTCTTCAGATGTTTGACCTGGGTTACTCTCAAGAGGAAGGCCTCATACGTCTAACGGATGACCCTGGTCCTGTTATTCTTTCTGAGCTGTATGACGACAATAATAAGACTTTGTTTAAGGAAAAGCAAGATAAATTGAGGCTTGAAATGAACTTTATCAAATCAAACCTCTTGAAATGTTGAATTTCCTCCCCACTCTTCAACACTAAGTTAACATTGGTGACATTTACAGTTTTTTTCCATTGCCGCACTTCCAGTCATTTGAGGTTTATCAGCTGCTTTTTGCCTATTTTAAACTTCTCGCAATTGATTTAAATGGCAGGGTTCTCCAGCAGCCAAAACCCAAAACCCAAGGATTAGTCAGGCTATGGAGCTGTTTTGCAGAGTTAACCGTGTCTTTTGTTCAAACCAGACCACAATGAGATGAGGTCAGCGGCATTAGTGTTTGTAGTGGCCACATGCGACAGGAGTGACGAGTAGAGTGTTTCTCAAACTGTGGTGCGTGGGCCTCTTTTTAGTGGTACGCGTTTGAAGTTAATGCCGTGAAAAGCCTTTAGGATTTGGTTGAATTTGACCTTTTAGCAAAGATTTTGATGTTTTATGTTTTTAGATATAGTGTAATTTTTTGCTATAAGAATGAGGTTTAGGTTAAAGTCCTGATATCTGGTGTGGTTTCTTTGTAAAGAAAACAATATTGGTTTACATATAAATTGCTAAAGGTGCACATTGTTACTTTTGGGGGGGATGGTCTTCACTGAAATGATATTGCTTTGTCTAGAATGTTCCACGGTATGACTTGACTTAAACTTGCCTATCTCGCCACTAGGCCAAGTCAGAGTTCAGATCTATCAAGAGGGGAACCTGTTTGCAGTAGGAATGTACATACTTTTGAGCAATAAAACACCTGCATTTGAATCAGTAAAAGAGAGAGCAATTTAATGCCACACTGGAACATTCCAGGCAAAGCACTAACATTTCCACAGAGACAACCCACCAGAAAAGATACATAGTGCACCTTTAAAAATACAGTAATACTCTGCTTTTCTTCATTTTTATATTCTCTCTTCTTGTATAGTTGAGACTCATTCTAGCCCATTAAAGACAAATAATTTCAACAACTACTTTCTAATTCTATGTTATAATGTTGTTTCCTCATCACAAACAGACCTGGAGTTGTGTTTTGTTTCATTCACACATGTTTAACACACAAACCCTGCAAATTTAATTCTTCTCTCGAATAGAAAACACTCCGTTCCACCTTGTGATGTCATGCGGTAATACAGCAAGTGCTCCATTGCGTGTCTGAAATCCATACATCTTCACTAGATTCATTTAGATGGTTTCAGCCCTTGAATTGCTAATCTGGCAAGCTGTTCATTTTGAGCTTTGGATATGTAGACAGACTAATAATAAACATGTGTGAGTGAAATAAAAGACAAGTCTAAGTATGTTTTTGAGGCGGTAACAACATTATAACATGTCTTAAATCTCACAACAGTCCGTTGGTTGTAATATAGGACCTTTAAATCCCTTTGAGAAGTCACCTGGGCTTAACATTGAGCTTGCATTAGTAGCTATGAGTGATAAAGTCGTATGCCCACAGCCTCTGACAATTCATTGAGTGGACTTTGAAATCCTATTAAGGTGGACAGGGCCTGACGGAGCACAGCTGAAGGTGTCTAAACAGGGATCAAAAGCTCAGAGCCTTATTTAAAACATCCTCCCTGTCTCGCCCACTGACCAAGAAAATGGCTCAACTCAAACCAAAACATTTCAAGACATGTCAACATATTAAATTTAATGGTCCATATAACTGCTGATTCACGTATTTCACAATTTTATATTAATGTTATCCACAGGGTTGCATTGAGACAGTGCTGACACAAGCGATCCATACTTGAATCACTTTATTTAATATAATTTTTGGTGACTTCTGTATGTTTATGACAACATAAGCTTAAGGTATCATTTGTATTATACATTTTGTTCAGTTTTTAGACTATGAGGGCAAAATGTTGACTACGGCGGGAAACCATAGTGTCCGCTAATAGGAAACACTGTATATTAATTAACCATGCAATTTAAAGTTCATGTTTTACTGGGTGACCTTCTGTTGATTAGAATTGATTATCTAATTAAATCTGAGTTAACAGCAACACCAATCTACTGATATTTAATCAAATCAATTAATCAAAGATGGGGCCTTGTGGAACAATGGAGTACATCCATCTCTGCACTTATCAAGATATCAAGATCTGGAGGATGCCAATAACAATGTAATTTCCTGGATTAGGATTGGCATACTGAAATATGATCGTGACTGAAGATGTATTATATTATTTGTTTCTAGTAACAGATTCCAGGTTTGTAAGCACACAATAAGGAAAAACAATAGGAGAGATAAGATTGCAAATTTGTGCTCAAACTGCTTGAAGTATTACCTCATCGGAACATCTGCAGTTTTTGGCACTGTCCGAACCCAACCCTGTTCTGCTCCATGTAACGTCACAGTCAATTCAACATCATTCATCACAGCCATCAAAACATCAATATTATACTATTTACAGCTGGCCAAATCAAACAGTACAACAAATAAAGTACATATGCTCCTCCAAACCAGGGCTTGTCAGTTTCATTATCTCCTACACCTCATAAGTTAAATATACGATCGCCATCACCGTCACCGTTTATGAAGTAACAAACTGGCAATTTTCTTGTTTGCTTTGATTGGTTTAATCCACCTGGAGCTCACCCATGTGACTGAGGCTGACCAATGAGTGTTTTTTCAGCCTAGAGAAGCACTGAATCACTTATTTCTAAAGCCATAACAGCCCAACAACATTAAGTACATCATTGATTTTAATATAATAAAACTGCAGCCAGGTGCTTCTGTTGAAATATAATCCATATATACTTAACATAACTTTCACAGTCACAGCAATATTGACTGCAACACCTGAGCATTTCAATGAAAATGATCTAATCTGTCTTTTAGCATAACAGAGTTTTATTAAATCTGCATCATTTTGATATATTCTCTCTATGAAAAGCTGGCCGGTTGAAAATGCTACAATATTGATTTTGATTCAAAGACAGTAATTTTGTGCTCCATTAGACCTAATGACACGGCTCTGAAAAAGTCTCCGCTCAAAGCACTTTAGTTATTTTCTGCGATTCATACAACAGTCCACAATGAGTAATGGCCAGTGGACACTCAAATCAATAAAGTTACCATTAGCAATCATGAGCGTTTCTGGCTGCACACAAGAATCATTCACAGGTTTGGTTTCAGAGATTTTACACCTATAGATCCTAGATTCTGAGACCAGGTTTAGTCCTAGTTTAGTCCTGGTTTATAGTCCAAATTCAGATCTAGTCCTGTTTAGAGCTGCCAGACTAATAGCAGTGGAACTGAAATCATAATTTGGATGGATACAATTAGCAAAGGCGGCAATTTTTGAAGTACCATCATTTTCTCCACAAACAACAAATAATCCTGTCTTATTGGTGTGGTATGGAATGAGATGGTGGGATATGCTTTTTTTATTTGTACAGGGATGGTGCACAACAATTCATTAACCAGGACAAGTCATAGAAGAGACGCTGGGGCCAGGTTGGTGGAAATACTGAAAATACAGATACAATGTATATAGATAAATAAACCAAAAATTAGCTAAAACAGATATTACCTAGGGTCACACTGTTCAAATATTATTCTAAAAACAACAACAGCCAAACACATAAGCACATTCACTTTTACCCACTCCCCTTAGCCCTTCCCACCCTCCATCAAGGCTCAACATACAAATATTCTGAATAAACACTGCTAATCCTGTAGTTCAGACCTGTATAACAACCCTGTTCTGCAATGTCTTGTTTTAGTTTGTTAGTTTATACATCTTTATCTTTGGACATGTTTAAAATTTGAATCTGGACCAGAATCCTTAAAACATTAATCGCAAATCTAATCACAATAAAATGCTTGTCCATAACATCACTATTAGATTTTTTTTTTTTTTTTCCACATCCTTCAGCCCTAGCCTAGGTTCCCTGGTTTTAGCTTAGCCGTTTTGTTTTTTTTTGTTGTTTTTTTTGTTTTTAATCTATTTTAAACTCTAATCTATTACAAATTTGCGTTGAAGATCCAGATTCTACTTTCTAAGGTGGGAATTGATAGATACTTCAACATTTAAGACCCCCTGGACAAGGACATCAGAAAAATCTTTAACTGCATCAATCACCGTCAATCAGTGTATGGCTACGGCTTTGACAGGCCAATAGTGTGGTATGCTGTACATGTATTTGCTCTCTGTCTCCTGTGACTCCTCCCAGTCTGTCCCTCCAGGCTTAATGTGTCCACATGACTAATGTCTCTTAATGTAACACAGCTTCAATCCCCTGTTTCTCGTTCTGTCTACATCTCTCCTCTCCCTTCTTTCTCTCTTTCACGTTTGGTAAACATACTTTGATTTCTACTGTCTCCATGAACTACCAGAATCACAGATACAACAAAGAGGGACCTAGAGGTGAATAAATGGATAAATAATGACAAAACCAATATATATATATATTTTGCTCTATAAAGCTGAGTCAGTGAATAAATGATAGCATTCTTATAATTGCATGTTTATGTTTTTTAGGTTTAGCCAATCCCTCAACACTAAATCAAGTAGAAGAGAAGAGAAGATAACCTTTACTTATACCACAAGGAAATTGCCACCATCCATAAAACAATTGCTATTTATTAGAGATCAACTGATATGGGTTTTTCATGACCAGTGTCGACTGTTTAGAATCTAAATCTCTTATTGAATTGAAACAGGGTTATGGTTGAGTTTGTAATAAATGAATAGAACAGTGTAATCATATTTTGTGCGGTACCCTCTTTGGATTAAAGTATTCAAAAGAAGCTTTATACATACTTTTAGGTAGTTGGTGAGCACAAACCAAATATCAGCCTCTACTGGAGATATAAGGCTGACACCCGATACGCTAAAAGTGCAAATATCGGCCCAGTATATGGGCTAACTGATATATCAGTCTATCGCTTTTATCCATGCATGGCATCAGCACAAAAAATTGTTCATACTTAGGTCATAGTTTATACTTTAATTATAAAAAGTCAGTATGGAATGTATTTTTTAGTTTTACATGTCACATTATATTGCCCTATGACTTTGTTGGGAAAGTTTTCTATACTCTTAAATGAAACCATCTTACACTGACGTTGTACATGCACTCTCTTTCCTTTAGAATCATAACGAACACAGCGGCATGATCCAATACTGACATTTATCTTAATGCCATATGTCACTCAACACTATAGCATAATGTTATCTTAACCCAGATTTTCGGCACATTTGCGTGTTTCTTCTTCATGATGTCATCCTGCTCCTCAGTGAGTGCTTGGCGTCTAATAAGTGTCTCTTTGTGACTATTGGCAGATGGAGCTCAGGAAATGCCTGAATGGGAGAGGTGGGAAACAACTGAAGCAGAACCACGATGGAGGAGAGAGTCACGATGTGCTTATTTTGACAGGATCCTCCCTGTGTCAAAGCTTGGTTTCTCTGTATATCCACCCACACAAGAATCTGGCCTGGGTCCCATTTCGGAGGTCCGTGCAGGGGTAACCACCAGACTTTTCTTCCCTTTGTGAGGAATGCAGCGTTGGCCTGGACCGAGTGAGGATTTGGAGCACCTCAGCAGAACTTGTTAAAACCCCTTGTGGCGGCCTCCCTCTGAGAAAATGGTTGACAAACACAGCTTTGCAAAAGAAGGTGGTGAAAAGGCAGAAATGGGCGAAATTTGAGTCGTAGCAAAACGGATCGGTGCATATAAGAATGTGAAGGAAATTCCACCTCGTGAAGCACAGGCAGAGGAAGGAAGCCAGTGTAATATTGGCACATTTAGACAAAAGAGAGAGAAATAAAGGCACTGTTTTCTAAATCACCTCCACTAAGACTATTTTACTCTTACTTTTGACTGATAAAACTAAGGAATCACAACACAAGGTCCCCTTTGTGAAATCTCAAACCTGGAACCTGTTCTGTAAGGGAGGCTATCCAGCATAAATCAGTAATGCATATCACTTCGGTGGATAACTGGATATTTGTTAGGGTTGTGTAATATGTATAATACTGTAAATATGTAAATACTGTTATCAAAATAGGGATGGAATAGGGAAGGTAGGAATCTTATGAACTGGTGATCAAGCTGCTGCAAACTGTAAACTGCAAGCAACATTTTCACTATAGACTGTATATATATAAATTGATAAAGCTAACCTGCTAGCCGCCGCATCCCAAATAGTGCGCAAGGGCGTGCTTCCGGCTCCATCAACTCTGGCTCCAATTCACTTTACATTGAAAAATTACCCCTCTCTTTGTTACTGCCACAATGAGCCTTGTCATTTTAGTCTTACAAAGTTCATATTAACCCACTCTACATGATCCTGGTGTTTTTATTTCACTATTTTGTCCATAAATCAAGAATAACAGACAATTCAGATGCCTTCTTTCCCCTAGGTCTCTCCCGCTAGCGTTAGCAACCAGTTGGACTGACAGCACTGCTAAGTGGCGCCCCCCTGCTAAACCAGCATTACCTGCAACAGCCTGGCTCTTTGGTTGCTATGATATTAGCGGCCAGAACTTGACTCTATAACTGCTCTAGCCTCGATGAGCTTCATTTGACTGGAGCACTACACTATCGATGACGTCAGACTCACTTAGTCCACTTCTTTATACAGTCTATGGTTTTCACTGCTTGAAACATATGTGTGCTTTTTACCATGATTAATCAATTAATATGATAAACTGCAGAGCCCTGTGTTATACAGTTCTTTGTCACCCTTGATTGTATTTGAAAATTTGCAGTATAAAAAAACTATGCATAAGAGGAAAGAGAAATTGAAGCAACTAGGTCATAGTATTGGCTGAAGTACAGTTCATGTGATTTTCTGATTAGAAGCTTGTCACCAGGATTTAAATACTGAATACTGTCTTTAATATGCATTAATATTAATATGATGTAATATATTGCTAGTCTTTTCAAACATGAGCAGATGTTGTTTGTTTTTACCACAGAGTTTATTACTTGTTCTTGGCAAACCACTAAGGCACAGAAGTACTCAAAACTGCATATTTGTGGGAGCTACATGTCACATTATTTACCGCTACTGCAAAACAAAATATTTTACAAATTCAACATAAGGATAATACAGATAGAAACCCATTCAAGTTACTTTTGGTCCTTGCACAACCCAGGCCACAAATTCTTTCGTTCCAACGTTTTACAAATTAGCTACGGATCGCACATTAGCAGTCCATTTTTGCTTGACCTGCACTTAACCAACTTCCTCCATGCATTATAGTTTTAACATCAGTCTGCATTAGAGACAACAATAACATCAAACCCATGTATCTCTCATAGGGATAAGCATCTTTTGTACATCTTATGACTTACTTAAGACCAGGCAGAGGCTTTTATGATAATGGCTTTCTAATGCTCCGACAAAGTAATACAATTGTTGTCCATTTAAAGACTTACAACTTCAGCAATGTTTCCATTTCAGAGTGGAATAGTAGTTTAGTCTTAGGGTTTTTTATAGGGGATTTGTTAAGATCACAAAATTGACATCAAGTAATACCCGTACATGTCTTTTTATTCACCTGTATGGCTAGGCTTGTCACGATAACAAATTTTGGAGTATGATATTTACTACTGATGAAATTATAGACTATAAACGATCATATTGAACGTTATTATGCCACTGACACGACTTACTTCACCCACTAGTACAAAAAAAAAGTACCCACGATAAATACTGAGCCCCAAAAATGATTGTTACCTCTCTTATGTATTAAACGATAAGTACATATAGTAATTATCATGACAGGCCTATGTATGGTATCACACACAATGACAAATTACTTCAACTAACTGGAGTAGTAAATCAGATAGTTTTGAACCATCATAAAGTCTTGGTTTTCTCTCAGAACATTTTGAAATACAGTCCTGTTCCTGCTATCAGATGGGGCTCAATTATCCGTGTTTACAACCAGCTGCATGTGACTACTATATCTTTTACATTACATAACAAGTATAACATTTATAATACTGCACTTTGTATTAAGGCCAAGTCATTTATGAAGAGTTATTTGTGAAAAACATATCTTAGTTTTATTTGTATTTGATTTTTTTTTTTTTTTTAACTGCTAGACAAATAGCTGTTCTTGAAAATAATGATCTCCAATATAATTTTAATATTACTTTTTCTATTTACAGAGCACTTTTTAAACACATCCAGGGGCATTACAATACGAAAGATGAACCTACGCTCATTAAGTAAATCTAAGCAAATTAACTACTAATTAAACTATACAAGAATCCCTTGCAGTATAGCTAACAGCTCACTAAAATCGGAATTATAAAGTACTGCTGCCACTTGTTAATTGCAGTATTATCAGTAGGCATGTCATGATAATAACTATACGGACTTATCGCTCAATACATAAGACATGTAACAATTATTTTAGGGGGTCAGTTTTTATCGTACATACTTTTTCTTCTAGTGGATGAAGCTTTTGTTATTTTTCTGTACTATAATACGACTTGTGCTGTAGAAGGTTGAATAAATAACTTCCATGATTCATTAAGTGTTTTATTTATTTGTTGGAGCTCATGTTCTTTACCATATTGTACATAGATTCATTTTTTAGGGTAAATCCTGCTTTAAGGTGAACGTGTCAGTGGCATAAAGTAGTTTCAATATTATCATTTACCGTCTATATCTTCATCAGCAATATATCGTACTTCAAACCTTATCGTTACATCCCTAATTGCCAGAGGTTAATCTCGCAGGCCGACTTCTGCATAGACAGTTTTCTCAGATAACACTCCGTCTTTGTTCGCTGGGTCCCTCTCTCCTTTCTGCTAACATAAACCATGACACAGAGGGACATGTTACATATACAATGCTGTGTCACCATCCCAAAGTGCAGCACGCGTGAAGACAAGAGCCGCGTTTATGATCCACGTGGGATTAGACTCCGCATCAGATTACGCTCTCTTCCTCTGATGTTATGAAATCAGATTACCCGTGCTCCCCTGCTGCGAGAAACAATATCTGGGACTTGAGATGGAGGGGTTACGGAGCAGGTGGGAGGTCACGCGGAGCTCATATTTTCTCCTTAGTCTTTATTTGATTAAAGATTTAAGATTTCGGCTCAAGTTTTATGAAATGAACATGCAGTGAATGGGGAATAAATAGCACAGATTAAGCCTAAAGATCAGGTGGAGATTGCATGCATACTCTTTAACTATGGCAACATGTATAATAGTGTAGTGTAGTAGAACAATGCGAATCATGGTCAAATAAACTAATTTAAGCAAGATGCAATCACTATGTTTGTACAGTGCAGTAAACTTTTGGTTTACAGGTTCTATATGATTCTTGTAATATACTGAGCTGTAAGCCATGTTAGAATGTTGTTACCTTCTCAAAAACATACCTGGAGTTGTGTTTTGTTTCATTCACACATGTTTGAGTAATCCTAAATTATTAGTCTGCCTACATCTCCAAAGTTCAAAATGCTCTGTTCCACCTTGTGATGTCATGAAGTGGTAGTTTTCAAGTTAACAGTTACCTTTTTCCTTTGGTTCAGTAGAGTTTGGCAATATTAGAGCTGAAAATATCCAAATGATTCTAGTGAATATGTATGGAGTTTAAAAACACACAGTGGAGCACTTCCTGTATGACACATGACATCACAAGGTGGAACAGAGTGTTTTCTGTTTGCCTAAAATGCAGGATTTTTGTGTTTTACATGTGTGAATGAAACAAAACACAACTCTGGTTATTTAAAAAAAAGCTAAATGTTCTGTTCATTCTAAATAGACGGCCCAAATACAGAATAAAAAATGAACAGTGCATGAATAGCTGCTATGATTATCCAGACATATGAGCGGAGTCAATTTTATCAATGATGAAAAACTGCTATTTTCAGAAAAAAACATTTTATATCCACGTCATATTTGATTTTTGATTTCTGAACATTTTGGACCAGTCTTGATCAAAATTTCCAAATAGCTTCCACTTTGCCAAGACGCTATATATAATAAACAGTTCCCTAATAACATCGTATGCCGACTTTGCTGTCAAGTTTCTGTCACAATAAAAATGCAGCGAGGCGTTATTTACCATAATTATCTACCATTATCATTGGTTCAGACGTTTCTATACATCACACAAACAGTGCAGCAGGACAAACATCTGATCGCACTAAATACCAGAGAGATAAGACTGTGCCCCCGCAACAGACAAGGTCATCCCAAACTTTGACAGAGGGGGAGGAGGAAGAAGAAGAGGAGGGGAGGATGGGGTGAAGGAGGCTGTGAAGCAACAGATAAAACCAGGAAAAGGATGTTCTTCTCTGAAACATCACCTTTGGACAGATTTACTTTAAACTCGTAAAGGAAAGGCTTAAAAAGTAGTATCATATCAGCAGTAAAAATAGCTACAGAAACATCAAAGTGCTGCCATTTTATTATAGTATTTTACCAAGAAATTTTAGGACATTTTGTGACATTTTTATTATAATCTATAAGACTGTAACTCAAAGTAGGGCTGTGCCAAAAATCGAAACTTAGGTCAATCTCAATGATAAGACAAGCACAATTCTACAGCCAATCACGTGGTAGTAAGAGTGCATAGTACTGAAGAAGAGTCCACGCTCGTTTGTTTTAGTGAAAGCTGAGTCAGGTCCACTGCACGTCTCTTTATGTCTGATCACATGTCTTTTTTACTTTATTTTTTACTTAAATCTGCACAATCTGACTAAAATCCAGTGCCTCCTTCCCTCCTGACTCTGTGTGTGCAGTTTCGTTTGCCCTCCCTCTCTCAGATCCAACCGCAGCTCACCTTTTCTCCTCTATTTCTCTTTCTCTTGTGCTTCTTGTCATTACAATCCAAGTTACAGAAAGTAAATGTCTATTTTCTCACCATTTATGAGTGAAACTTAGGAACAAATTTAGCGCAGCTGTAGCGGTAGCAGTAGCATGTGCATACAGTTGTCTACCAAATCGCGGTAATGCGCATATGCTTTTAGACTTTTAGAATTAAACAAATTCATTCCAAACTTTAAATGTAGATTTCTCTGGAATTGCTGCTCCTATCAACACAAAATAAACACTGTAGTGATCCTCACCCTGCTCTATACCTGAAGTCCACCTGCCTATGTTTGCAATAAGATGGAAGAAGATCAAATCGAAGTCAAGACAGACCAATATGGGGAAATAAATTGAGATTCCGCCCAGCCCTACCTCAAAGGGTCAAAATGCCATACAATTAGGGCTGGATTCCAATAAAAAGCACATCACAATTAGATCCTAATTTTATTTTATTCTGATTCATGTTTTTTAGTATCCTTTATGCAGCATTTAAGATGTAACTGAAGCTTTCTGCTGTTTCTGAATGTTCACTCTTGACTGTGACAGGTTATATCCACCTGTCACCTCACTCAGATAATGATGGTGGCTGACCAAAAGGTGGAGTGGGTGGGGAAAAGTGCCCGTGTTTGACCATAAACCTGCATGAATCATGATTTGGCAATTTTATCGAAAAAGCATATCTTCACAGGGGTAAGATCACGATTAAATTTTTTCCACCATATCGCTCAGCCCCATGCCATCCAGTACAAATATGTTCATGTTGGATGTTATGCACCGTTATAAATGTTTGAATGTGTTTGTGTTTTCTACGAAGGAAAACTTTTGCCTAAATGAATTGACCCTATTAAAATGCATGATCTTGCATTATGTATGCGATATTGAGGCAATTATTGCTCTGTTACCTTGCTGTAAACTAGAGAAACATAAAAATAACTGCTCATTAACAATAATTAATGCGAGAAAAACATTTGGTTGAAGCCCATTTGGTTCAGTACACTGTCTTAGCATTGTAGTGGAGTCACATCCAGCCTCAAGGTTAATCACAGCTCACATTTGTTATATCTCCCAGAGCCAATCTCTTTAATTATTTATGCACCAAACAGTGTCCAACAGTCCAACCATAACAGAGCAGGTTTAAATGCAGCCAGAGACAATATCTACAGGCTCCAAGCAAAATAGTGCTAACCTGCATACACTGACAATTAAAATGTCTCAACACCATCTCAGGTAGGGCTGGGTGATATCAGCAAAATTAATGTCTATTAGTATAAATATGTTATTATAATACATCTCTGAAATGTATAACTTGAGGTTTAAGTGTTGGGCAAATATGACAGGACGGTAAAATTACCCATAAAAGCTTATTGGGAGGTTTCATTTTCAACATTCACAGTTTTTTTTAATAATGTTTTGATTATCTGCCTACCTCTACTGCAGGTAAATTATGTCATTCAAATCCTGCTTTAAATGTACAAAGCTAGTTTGACTTCAATTTGTATAATGTCCATTTACTAGCAGCTATTTGCAGCCACAATGCAGCCGCAACTATTTTGTTTACCTGTTCAACACAACTCTCTTCTTTGTACTTTTCAAAACCGAATAATTTTTCAACATGACATTTTTATTTTGTCTTGGATTTAAACTGCAAACAGAACCACATCATAAAAATCTCTGTTTTGCTCTTTTTAGAAAACCATTAGTATCTGGATAGCAAACACGAGCCTAGCGCCTGGTTGTCATGTCGAGGAGGTGACAGGGTCAAAAGGTTGTGACATTTGACCTCAAAGACTGTAAAAGAGCCTTCTGAACTTGGTTATCTCTGTAGTGCTACACATTCTTTATCGTCATAATAGATAAACATAGCAGTGGCCGACCTCAGCATTAGTGCCATTCTGCAGATTCCACATCAACAAATGGAGCCTGACCACAGATATGAAAGGATTTCGAGCTGAGGGGACTGCCTGGGTACAACAACTTCAATCAATGAGCATTACTTAGAAAACAACAGGTGGGGAAGCAAGATATGAAAAAAAACATTATACTATACAGCAACAATTTGGGAAAAAACAAAAAATAGAATGTTTTGGGACTAAAAAACTTCAAACCTAACAATTACCAAAACAAGCCATTAAGTTAGGACAGTTAAAGGTGCACTATGTAACCTTTTTGGTGGGGGTTTTGTCAAATTGTTATGTCCATGGAGCTGTTATTGCTTAGAATGTCCCACAGTATGGCATTAAACTTGTCTATCATGCGTCGTATAATTACAGCTGTCGTTGCTCAAAATACCTTCAAAAACATACATTCTCACTGTGACTGGGGTCGTTTTTTTCCGCAGATCTGACCTGTAACTAAGTCTAGTGGCATCACTTGCTAGTCTCGATGGATATACGCTTAATGCCATTGCTAATTAACATTCCAGCAACATCATCTCCATGGAGACAAGCAGGTAATAGACTCTAGAGGGAACGTTACAGAGTGCGCTTTTAACTTGTTGGTATATGCCTCATTGTCAGTAGCTACGCATATAAACCCTAGTTTTCTGTTAAAGGAATAAGTGCAATGGAAATGAATGTATGCATAATTAAACCTAATGATATATCTACAATACAGTACGCACTCCTACTTACAATACCAAAGTGCACTTCAACCTGGACCTGAACCAAAACATACATCAAGCCTATTAAACACAATAGGACGACTGTCACTGCTGTTGTTTTCTAGTGCGATTTCGCCCTTAGCCATCTTCTGTTACATCATCAAAGCTCCAGTCAGGAAAAAACAGGCAGATAAAGTGGGACCCACCCCCAGCATCCTCCAGAGGTTTACCTTGGAAAGTGAAGTGTGAAAACATACATCTCAGCATATAACAGAAAAACAGAGAGAGACAGAGATGGGGGGGGTGCAGAAAGGGAGAGTGAAAGAGAAAGACAGATAGAGTGTGAGAGAGACAGAGATAAAGAGGGAGAGACACAGAGAGGAAGAGAAATAGAGAGAGAGCGAGGTGGCAGACAGCAGCTGGTTGGGAGTAGAATGAAATCTGGTCCAACTGTTTGGGCGGCGAAGGACAGTGTATTTTTCTGTGTTCTGGTCATAAAGACAAAGCACAGTATCAGACAAAGTCATAAAATGATTTTGGACTCAAAGAGATTTCATTCACTACAAAGAGAAATTATATGACCTAAATGACTCCAGTGTTTGTGATCTGCTAACTGCAACTATTCAATTTTGAGTTTTCTATTCTAATTAATCTTTCAGCCCAAAGTTACAATCTTAATAGCATTGTGACTGAATGCAACCATACATAATTCTTCCCATTAAAAACATTAATACAATTTCTATTTCATTTTAACTATACAATTAATTCATTATGATTTCTTACTGCAACATTCCCAAATATGAAATGTGTGTTTCTTATACAATAGCCCCCAACTACTAATTAGTAAATGATGCCAGAATATTCTTTCCATTTCCCCTTTTCACATGTTTTAAAATGTCTCCAGATTCATGTGACTTTATGATCAGAAGTGGGAGCAGTTTTATTGTTTACCAACACTCACTGAACTCTCCCCATTCTGTCTCATTATGATAAGGCAGGTTTCGCATGGGGAGTTCCTTATCTCAGTGCTGCACCAACTTTATCATCCAGTGTGTATAACATCATGTGACACAACATGTTTTAAGGGGACACAAAGTCAACCTTTGTTTAGATAAATGAAGAGTCTGCTTGAGGTGTGCAGTTCGGCCTGTCACATGAAGAATGTGTCTGAGATGTGCAGTTCGGCCTGTCACAGTAATTACTACTATAATGACTTCACTAAGGCTGAACAATATATGTTTATTTGCACAGAAAAACTTTGTTAACCAGAGATTTCTTTAGTGTGGTACAACATGTGGCACTGAACACTTAACAAATGTCTCAGTATAAACACAACATGTTATTTTATACAACTGTGCTTCAAATGTTATTGCAGCAAATCTGTTATTTTACGATGTGGTTAAGTACAATAAACTAATAAACTCAACGTTATAAAAACAGACACATTATAGACATACTGATGTTTATCAAATTGTTTTTGCAGCAGTAATATATCACACTTTGCAATGTGTTACTGTGAATGTTTCCACAATAAATAATTGCACATATTTCCCTAAAAACTATTTTCCAAATAAAGTGTGGGTATTTTTCACCAGTAACATCTGTGTGTGTACTGTAGTAGTGGCCCGTAATAAGAGTCAGGAGTGTAAACAGAGCAGTGTCCTGATTTGAAAGTGTGCCATTTGGCAGGACACTGTACGCCGCTCTGGGCGACAGAGGAGCACAGCTGCAGAGAGAAGCAGCCACAGCCCAGTAAAGAATGTCCAATATCCCCCAAAACACACACAGGCCTACGGGGAGGGCTGGAGGCTGAGGGCTGTGAGCGGGACCCCACACTACACACCAGCTATGAGAGAAACAGTAGTATGGTGAAATCAGGTAAACTGGGCCACTTTTTGGTAAATCACTTGGGACAATCATTTTAAGTAATGTTTGGCATTGAATGATGCTACAGCAGGTACTAAGGACTGTTACAAATATTTTGGATGAAAATGAGTAAATAAAATGCAGTTATGTTTGTCCCCCCCAAAAAAACATTTTTTACTTTATATTGGGGGTAAGTTCAAATCTCAACACAAATCCAAACCACATTTCTGTCATTGAACAAGAAGAGAAATGTAAGATATACCAACTGTCAAATTTTCCAAAAGAAAAGGGTCTAATAAGAGTCACCCAAAATGTACAGTTAAATTAACAACTGTAATCTGTCACTGTCCAGCTCAGGAGCATGCTTAGAATGCCAAATCCAATGCTTGATAATGAGCAACATTAATCAATGAGTAGTTAGCATGTTTAGCGTGAAAAGAACTAATGTATTAATAATAATGATTTGTGCACATTCAGAAAGGTAAAATGTAGGTTAAAATGTACCAAAATTAGATAACAAAACATGTTTACTTTGGAATCTGGCAGCAAGATTTTCTCTCTATAATCCAATAGAAACAGGAGATGCACTTTCTCTCACTTACCGCTGCCACATTGGATTATGAAGGTGATAAAAGATGGTAATAAAAAATAGAATTCAATCTGCTTCTGAGTAACGTGCTTTTAAAATGAATTTCGTGGTCGATTCTCTAGAGGGTTTTACTAAAATCCATATGCAACCTGATATAATAACACGCTTTATACTTGTTCAATTTATTCATCATTCTCTAGTCCCTGCCAGCGCTGATGCGTGTGAATACAATATGACCTGCAAGAGGAGTTCATGGCCCACTTAAAGGAACAGATTTTTACTTCAAATATAAGCCAATACTAGTGTGTAGCATAAGTTGCTTTCTGGGTTGTCAGTTATTTAATACATAATTTGACAATGCGTTGAATAAATTCATTAGAAATCACAATGAATGATAGAAACTATCAGCAGGCCACGGTAGTGGGTGTGGTCTAATGAAAAAGATTTTTATTATTTGGTCAGATATGTATTAATTGGGAGTTCCACAATTAAAATGGTTCAGTTTAGGCTAAATAAAAATAACTAATCCATCATAACAGTGTAATAACATGATCCTATATTTTCAAACCTCAATTGATGACAAAGGAAATCTCCAATTTAGTGGTTCTAAAAACATGGGATGGACTTTGACTCAATTAGGGCTCACAAAAATGGCATTTGCATTATAAATTGTATTAGTCTAATATAAACAGAACTGCAGGTTACGGCAGCTTGAGTGTGACTAGGAGCCTTTAATCAAGACGCACTAACAGGTGTATAATGTAAGCTGTCTTTCATTCATTAACCTTGATGATCACCTAATACCTAGCAATGCAATGTGCGTACACGAAAAAACACGACATCTATTCAGACTATAGCTACAAACTGTATCCTTGTACCCAAATGTGAACTGTCTTAGTAAACCCTTCCTCTATGGCAGAGCTCATCAATAAAGCATTATAATCCTCGCGACTATTCATCTTTAATGCTGCTCCTTGTATGTCTGCCAGTACAAAGACCGGGGGCCGATATAGAGGTGCCAAATCAATGTAGCATGTATAGTTCTCACTGTAAATGCACTGACATGTCCCCTGCCTCCACTGTGCTCACTGACAGCCTGAAAAGTTAATGGACACGTTTAACATATACTCAATAAGCTCCATACAAGACGGGACAGCTGGGAGGGGAGGAATGTCTCATGTGCACTCACTGACATTTACTTGAATAGAGTGTGCATAAAGAAGTGGATTCATGTAACTCACTAGTTAGAAGTGCCTGTTGTATCTCTGAGCAAGACACTTTCCAAGTCCTTAAACACCTTATTAATTAATTGAAAGAATAATTGCTAGATTAATCAATTGGCAAAATAATCATTAGTTGCAGCTCTGCTTCGTCTGTGCACATTGCTGCATGCTGCAGTTCAAATCATTTTGCGGGAAACGAATCTGGCATAAAAACTGCCAAATCACTGCAAAGTTCTGATTCCCCTACTTCCTACACGGCAAATGGTCACATTTTTATGCAGTGCTTTTCCACCTTCAAGGCACTCAAAGCGCTTTACATCAAGGCACCACTCGCCTATTGACACACACATTCATACACCAGTGTTCACAGACACTGGGGGTGAGGTGGCTTAAGTGTTTTGCCCAAAGACGGTATTCATCTGTGGGAGTTGGAACTACATTGCCAACCTGTGGGTCAGTGGGTCAGACCCTTTTACATCAAGAGCGGGACTCGAACCGCCAACCTTTGGAACAATGGACAAACACCAACTGAGTCACTGTCGCCCATTTATGTTACTGACCAACTGAAAATACATATTTCTTTAATAATAATGTTATATTAGATGTAAAAAATGCATTTCTATTATTGTTGTTAGAATATCCAAATGTGCGCATTACAGTACTGTCTAATTGCATAAATTTTAGTAAGTAATAATATATTATTATTATTATTATTTTACACATTTGAATCAGTACTATTTCACTACTTCTTACTTCTACTTGAGTACTATGATTTTGAAGTATCAGCTCTCTCACTTGAAACCAATTTTTGGCCATTCCACCCACCTCTGCAGCCGCCAGTCTGAAAGCGTAATGGACACAGTTAACACGGACATAAACTCAATAGACACCCACACTATGCAACAACAAGCTACAGAGCTGCACACCAGAGCTACTATACAAAGCATCCAAAAACAAAGGAGATATTGTTTCCTTCTCCCACAAAAGAACGGCCTCGCACAATCAAAACAAAACTAGTGAACTGTCAAATTAACACACAATACCATCATTTGAACATTCACTCCTAATGTGATTGGTTTCAAATAGACAGCAGCCACCCTCAGCTCTGAAACATTTAACACAGCAATGAAATAATGACACTCGCTGTAAATTTTAGATGCTTTCTAGGCCTATCATGACAACACATTTTGAAACAGTAACACTGACACTACTTTATACCAGAATCCTAAATAAACCTACCCTCAGTGTACACTACTATTAGGCTATTGTTAATGAACATGGGCTGCAATCAATAAACAGCACTATAAAACACCTTAGTAGTTATTTAAAGTCGATAAGTTTTATTACAGTGGACCCAGAAAGACTAGCTGATTGCATAGCTTCCAACGAATGGGATCCATATGCAAATAAACAAAGTTACAAATTTCACTCTATTTAGCTCAAACCTTACTGTACTACAAAACAAAATTAGAAAAGGTTCCCTATAAGTGTGCAATATTGAGCTTCAAAAATTAAAATTCTTGTTAAATATTGAACAATATTGTAATTATAATCCTGACAGTTCCATGAGCACTGATTTCATTCACTCCAGCAGGACAAGATAGCAAGCAACATAAACGATAATACTGAAACTACTTTAGGCAATTGGCACAACAAGCTTTAAAGCAGATCCCAAATAAACCTACTCTCAGTGTAAACTACTATTAAGCTCTTGTTAACGAGCATGAGCTGCAATCAATAAATAGCACAATGAAACACCTTAGTAGTTAGTTAAAGTCAATATGTTTTATTACAGTGGACCCAGTAAGACTAGCTGATTGCAAAGCTTTCAACTAATGAGATCCAAAAACGTACCAGTTTCACTCTATTTAGTTAAAACCTTATCATACTGAAAACAAGGTTAGAAAAAGTTCCCTATAAGTATATATTCCCCTAGGTGCACAATGTTAAGCCTGAAAAAATATAGTCCTTGTTATCAAATATTGAACGATAAGTCAATATCATAATTACAACTGTGAAAGGTCTAACGCTTTCCACGTGCATTGATTTCATTCACTCTTGCCGACTCGTGAAGACAGCAAGTAGGCAAAGAGGCACCATATAGCAGGGCAGGCGATCGCATATAATACAACACAGTACAGGAAACCCTCCCCTTTGCTAGCCCACTTCTCTCTCCCAATGAGTGGAGCATATCTAGGTCAAAGCTGATTAATGTGCCCACAGTTCCCAGGAGGTTTTTGGTCAGGTGGCAGCAGTGTTGCCTCTCCACACCGTGCAAGAATACTAATGCATTTGAGCTATTCTTGACATTTAACTGCGCTATATAATCAAAACATTGCAGATTATGTATGCAGAAGCAATACACAAGGCAATTTATCCTTTTATGCAGGCAATACAAGTGACAGGAAATGAAAATTGGGACATACTATTGAGTGGGTATTTGCATAGCCTATCTCTGTCATAACTGTAAGATTTCTGCCTGTATGCAAGCTCCTTTGTTAAAACCCATTTGAATTAAATCTGCTATGGACATGTTTGGGCATAGGATGTGGGACATATGACAGCAAAAGCACGCAATCTGCAAGTACAATGCACATTTTAAACGCTCTACTTACTCCTTAAAGCAAGTTTATTACAAGCAGTGGACAGCTGATAGTACAAGGAGCACGTTGATATTAAAACTACTATCAATATGCAGCCTAAATAAGCAAATGTCAAACTATTTATAGATAGTTATGGTGCCACATTGGGTGGTTGCATTCCAGAAAACATGAAAGCTTAAGGCTAAAATAGACAGTGCATTGCATGGGTGTATACAGCATTAATAACACGCTCGTAAAACAGAGGATGGGGCGTGTGTGGTTTTTAACTGTCCAAGTCCGAAGTTTGGTTAGCCACAACATTAAATACCGGATAACGTTGCACCAGAGAAATGTTACTGCAATAAAGAAGCACTAATCTGCAATTTTGACAACTAAACAGCGAGAAAATACTGCAATTTCAACAAAACATAAGGAGAATTTTGCATAATTTTAAATGATATTGTACCACGGCGCATTTTGCAGAAAGAGGATCACTAATGCTATTTGTCACTAGCTAGCATTAGCCACTTTGCTAGTTAGTTAGCGTGCTTTAGCCAGCTCTGTTTTGAAATGTGTTACAACCTCAGAGGGCGTTTGTAAAACACACAATCTGAATTTATTTGACATGATTGTGATTTGAAAACATTGTGGTTTGTGGTGTCCGAGTAATAATTAGAGCTTTTACCTTGGGACACAGCTCGGGGACGATCGGTCTATTTCCCAGGTCGCGAAGAGGTTCATAGGGACGGGCATGGATCCGGAGCCCGAGCCCAGCACCACTGCTCCGGGGAAGGGTCCTGGAGGGAGGCCGGTGGGCATTGGTCCTCCACCGGCACCGCCACCGCCGCCGCTGCTGCTGCCCGGGTTGAGGAAAGCGGCCCGCACGCCTCCTCTCTCCACAGCCGCCGCCATCATCACCTCCGTCCACTGGCTGAAGTGTGGGACTGACGGAGCCGTAGAAGTGGTCTCTTCTCCGGCTGCTCCTCTCCGCTCTGCCCGCTGACTGTGAGTGGAAGCGGGGGGAGAGTGATGCTGCTGATCAGGCGGGAGAAGCGCGCTGATAGGGGGCAGAGCTGAGCACGCAGCCCGGGGTGGGACAGCTACTACTACACAGGCATTGTAAACACACTCAAAAGCATTCACATTTTTGGATTCAGGTCAGCACATGTTTTTCATTTAGGCTATATAGAAATGCCCGTAGCCTAGAGTGAAATCATTCTGCAACATTTAATAATAACTGCACAAACTTGATAAAACATGAACATATTGAACAGATTGTTTATTAAAAGGCTTAGTAACTATTTCATTAATACCCAAACCCTAACCCCTTAATTAAAGTAGTGACTAAGACTGAATCTGTTTTAATACACCTTTTCTCATTATGAATTAAGTCTTTCTTCATGCTTAAGGTTGTAAATCATGTAGTTTTAATACAATGTTACGCATGTTTGTTTGTTTTTGTTTGTTAGGGTTTTTTTTGCTTTTTTCCCTTATTTATTTACTTTTTTTTTTGTTTGTTTGTTTGTTTTGGGGTTTTCTTTTGTTTAGTTTTTTGTTTGTTTGTTTGTTTGTTTGTTTTGGGGTTGTCTTTTTTGTTTTGTTTTATTTTTTAATTTTTATTATTATTATTTTTTTAGATTTATAGTCTATATAGAAATTGAATTGTTTCAGTAGCCTCAAATAAGATAATGAATTCTTTAAGGCTTTATGTTGGTATTCATTTAACTTGTTGTTATTATTATGAGGATAACATATTTTTCACTGTCCGAAATTAACATAATATTGTGTTGTAATCTTAATTTTTTCTTTCCACTTCTTGTAGAGTTCATTTGTATGATGTCTTGGTGAGCATAAAGCCTTCATTATTCCCACATTAAAGGGAGTAATTGTAGACCTAATTGGGTAGCTATATTTGTCACAGATATCCAGTAGCTAAATACAAATTATATTCATTAAAAGAAACAACAATTTGCTTGATTAGTAGAGGAAGTACAGAGGCCTTATTGAATGTAAGAACTAGAGGTTTTGATAAATATGCCCATGCTTAAAATGAAAAACTGAAAACTGAATACAAATAAATGCTAGGTTAGGCCTATATGAATAGCAACTAGCGTGTACAATTGTGTGTACATGGCATGATACATAACTACAGGCCTACAACAGAGTTTGAACATTTGCCTAGACTTACTACATTATCTTGGTCATGCTTCAATGCACTGTGGATAGAGGCCTGAGGGTAGAAATCAGTTCAAGTTTAATGTGTATTCTTTATAGTGTCACATTTGCATTCCAAAAGTTACATAATGCGAATAATGTTATATAATGATTGGAGAAAAATCTGTACAATGTGTTTCACCATAAAAACGCACACCTCGTATATAGGACAGGGGCTATTGTAATATTTGAAATCCTTTGGCTGATTTATTCCCACTGTTATAATTACTATAGATTAAACCGTCTACAGTGTATCTATACAAACCAATGACGTGAGCTACTGGCAGAGAGTGATGAATGTGTGGTGGGAAAATGCATGCTATACTTGATACAGTCATTGCTGATGGCAGGTGTTGTGAAATACTTTTACTGGAGCTGTGACTGAAGAATGGTATAAAGTTGACTTGACTGGGCTTGCTCAGGGTTGGGTAACGAACGGTATCCAAGAGTGTGTTTTTTTTTCAAATTTCATCACCTCAGTTACATTATGATCTGCTTTTGTGTTTTTTTAAACTATGATGCAAGTCCAACAGGTATTTCCGTTTGTGGTTTAAAAGTGCACTTCTAACACAGCACAAATGTAACTTTTTAGTGGAGGGTCCAACTTTTTTGATTTGATTGCATGTTCTGCAGTATGGCGTTTAACTTCAACCTTGCATTTATTTAATTACAGGTGTTTTTATTGCTCAAAAATACCATGAAAAGCAGGCATCGTCACCCCTCTCAACAGATCTGACTTGTAACTTGGCCAGATGGCATCACGTACATGTATTTAAGCATATAGATAGATTTTTAGCATTAATATCTCCTTAGAGACATCAGAAATGTTATATAGTGCACTTTTAACGAAGAACTTTTTGTCCTGTGTATGGTCTTAGAGAGAGAGAGAGTTCACGCTTTCACACACACAATATCAAAAATGGGAAGGCACTAATACCTGCACTAAACCTGCTAGACAAGGAACCAAACCAAACTACACCAGGACTAAACTGGGCGCAAGAACAAACCAGGACAAGTGTGCACGTGCCATTAAAATGTGATTCATTTTATATTGTTACCAATTAGACATTAAAACTGGTTTGGACTGGGTTAAAGATTTTGTTATGTCTTATATTTGGGTCATAGGTCAACGAGGATTGGGTTTTAGATTCCCTATAGTTTAACATTGAGCTGGAGTCAGAACGTGATTGCAGATTTGTTGACTGTTTATGGTTAATATCTCTGTAATTAGGCCGTATCTTCATGACGTCTTTTCTTTCAGCATGAATAAACACGTGAAATTATTTTTTCACAATAGCTGAATGCGGTGTCATTATTCAGCTCTAAAGGCGTGATTGTTGCCAGTTGAAATGACTTTATGCCATGAAATTAACACTGCAGGATTGTGAACCCAGTCTCTGACAAATAACGATGAGGTACATTTATATATGACAAGTCTGAATATTTCTTCAGAAACAGTGAATCTGCCATCATTATTCCCTGGGGGTGTGATGCTAACTGGAGGCACTGCTCTGTCTGAAGCTCTGTTAAGCTCTGGGCTTTGCTTTAACACAGTCTGACTATAAAAAACTGACTTAGCTGGAACCACAACTGATGAACTGATTTGTGTTGTGAAAGTCTCTCACACATAAAATTCACAAGTCACAAGCTCGCGCTAAAGTCTTATTTTGGCTGCGTTTGCATTGTTTCACCACAGTAACTGCTGAACATTTTACCACAGACATACATGCCTCCAGTGTGATGTCACTGTATCAATAGGTCAATCTGGTTAAATTCACCCACTAGCCCTGTTTTTTATTGCTTTAGAAATATGTTTTATTTTTGCACATTATTTTCATTTTAAATTATTTATGGTTGATGTAAAAAGAGAATCAGAGCTCTCACCCTCTGCTGCTTTGTACTTTATATCTGAACTATATCTTACATAAG